>NC_048600.1:102343442-103543442 GCF_003668045.3 Cricetulus griseus
TGTGTATATGACAGGGAAGCAGCATCCATGAAATGTCAACAATATTGTTGCTTAATAAAACCTGCATAATGACAATACCATTTGACATCTCAACATGGATGGAGGATATCACAGAAGGCCTCACCCATATATGAATAGCTGGAGGCTATAATAAATGACTACCAAGATGGGGAGAATAAGTTTTCTCTAGGAACAAGCCCCCTGATTATTCAATCCCAAGTGGCTGGTTCAAAACATATGTACATATGAACAACACTAAATGGGATTAGTAAGTTTTTCTAAAAGTATGTGTAGGCATATATATGTATATATATGTGACAATAACTATAAAAGAAGAGGTCATGAATTTGAGAGGAAATGGGGGAGTGGGAGGAACTGGAGGGGGAGAGGAAAAGTGGGAGAGAGATAAAATTATCAAAATAATTGAATTTAACAACACTAAAAAGGGAGTTGGAGGCTGGTGAGATAGTTCAGTAGATAAAGGGATAAAGGTTCTTTTTTTTTTTTTTAGATAAAGTTTCTTGATGCATAAGTGTAATGACCTGACTTTGATCTCTGGAACCCACATAAAGATGGAAGGAAAGAACAGACCCTACAAAGTTGTCTTCTGACACCCATGGGTTCCTTGGTATGTTTCTGCAAATGTAATAATAACAAATAAAAAGCCAAGTTTCCGTAGTGTAGTGGTTATCACGTTCATCTAACAAATAGAAAATTTGAGTGAGGAGTTGGAGGTGATGGTGACATGGTTTAGTTGGTAAAGTATTTTCAGTGTGTGTGTGTGTGTGTGTGTGTGTGTGTGTGTGTGTGTGTAGGAGAATACCTGGGGCTCATTTGCCAGCAAGTCCAGCCACTTGGTGAGCATCAGGTACAGCGAGAGACACTGCCTCAAAAACTAAAGTAGAGAGCAATAGAGGAAGACACCCAATATTGACCTTTGGCCTGTATACTCACACATTTGTGTGCCCCCACATATGTGCAAATGCATAAACATGTACCCATATACATCACATTCACATAGTTAAATATTAATAAAAATGAGTTGATGCCACCAGATTTCCTCTCTGGACCTTCTGATCTTGGAAATGTTGGGAAAACAAGGCAGGTGGCTGAGAAAGCTTAAGCTGAAAGTTACTGAAGTGGTGGAAAGGACAGCAGAGTCTGCTGGGTTCTCTCAGGTCTAAGTAAAAGGGAGCAGAAGCCATCAGATGAAGAGGCACCAGGATGAAGGAGAGGGCAGCTGGGGGCAGGACACACACGCTAGAGGACAGATTCCTTGGAGAAGTCCTGTCTGTAAGAAAAAAACTGGACGATAAAGATGTCTACCGTGGTAGTGTAGTTCTCACCACTTCTCAGTCTTAGATCCCAGCTGGTTCCCTGGTAATACCCATTCTCTGTCCTCCACATCCTAATCCTCAATAACATTTCCATCATTCAGGCTAAGCAGCTGGACTTAAGCTGGCTGTGGAGTGTGGGGATGAGCAAATCAGAATCCTTGATAACACCTTAGTTTAGTTTATTTTGACCTGTTCTGCTACACCTTCACAAAGAATGGAGGTAAATTACCCCGCCACTGTCCCGTAGATAGGCTTCTAACTGTACTATCATAAAATGAAAAGCAACTCCCTGTGTGAGTTGCTTTTCTTATCATGGTGACAACATACTGGACAGAAGTAACTTGAAGGAAGGGAGACTTATTTCGGCTCACAGTTTATAGGGGATAGTCCATCCTGGTGGGGGAAGGCATGGTAGCTAGAGATGCTCATCTTGGTGGATCAGGGAGACAGACAGAACCCAAAGCATCTCCAGGCTATATCCTCAGAAGCCCACCCCTAGTGGCCTACATCTGCTAGCTAGGCCCCATGTCCCAGGGTGCCACAACCTCTCCAAACAGCATAACCATCTGGAGAGAAGGACTCAAATACTTGAGCCTGTGGGGGTCATTGGAATCTCGACACTCCCTTTGACACCAAAGGTCTCAGGGGATCCCATATAGATCTTCCAGAATGACGTGGAGTGCAGCAGGGACACTAACCCCTTATTCCTAGGATAGGTATTGGGGGTGAGCTCCCTTGAGAGAGGAGACAGTGGACCTGTTAGAAGTCTCATGGCTTTTAGTGGTTGTAGGAGAATGTGTCCTTCCTGCTAACACTGGCAGTCTGATGAGACAATCTGAGGACTCTGGAAGCTTCCTTTCCCTCCACTCTCTTCCCATCCTCACTTCCTTAACTAACTTTCTCCACTTTCTTTCCTCTCCCCTCTCTTTCATTCTTGTATACTCCCAAATAAAGAAAATAATTGAACTCATGGGCCACCTTTTCTTTTCAGTTTAGGACACAATAGGTCTATCAAAGTCCCATGAGAGGACAAAAATGAGTTAGTGAGACAGAGTAACCTACTCAAGGGGCAGGGGTAGGGGGGAGGCTAACAAAGGAAATGACACTGGTTTTAGGACAAAAGCCTTCCTCCTGGCATTCTGAGAGGCAGCACGTACCAGTGGCCCCTGAATAGTCATACGGGAAAGTCACGCTATGAGCCAAGCCATAGTTGGTAGGCCATGTGTGGACTGTAGGGTGGGTGGCTCATCACCGGCTTGCATTTTTTTGGGTAGAGTTCATTCAATGACTTGGTGCTGAGTCCCTGGGAGTGCTCACCCAAGCCAGCTGTTTGCAAAGTGAGAAGCCAGCCAGGGCCTGCTGGCTGCCTCAGTCTCTCTTCTCCCCAAGTGAGCAGGCTCTGACTTTAAAGAACCCCTACACTCCTACTCCTGGCTGCCCACTGCTTGCCGTGGGCCTGTGGCATTGATGGTGGCCAGCTGCCAAGGGCTCTGCAGCCAGGCAACCCCTTTGCTCCCACCTGCTGCTCCCTGGCTCTGTGCCCAGTGATTGTCCAGCACAGGGCTTCAGAGTCAGGGAGAGGCCATTTAATACCAGGGTCTCTGAGGTAGCTCTGCAACCGGAGGCAAGCCACACCATCTTTCCAGTGTCTCTCTGTGGGAGAAGGGAATGTGACATGCACCTCCCAGAGCTATTGAGCAGCCATAGGGCTCTGAGCACAGAGCAGCCTGCAGGGAGCACTCACATAGGGAGCCCTCACTAAGCCTGGATGAGTTAGAAAACACTCTTCACATCACTGTGTGCTCTGTACTTGTGTATGTATTTGGTGCATACATACGAGTGTGCAGGTGCCTATGTGCGCACATGCAGAGGCCAGAGCAGGACTTTGGATGTCTTCCTCTGTTGCTCTTCCTTTTACTGCCTTGAGGATAGAGTCTCCCACTGAACCTGAAGCCCAGCCGTTCAGCTGGTCTGGCCGGGCAGTGTATGGAGAATCCACCTCTCTCTGCACTCTCTAATGCTGGGGTTGCCGGCACATAGAGCTATACCCAGCTTTTTATCTGCGTGCTGGGGTTTCAAACTTAGGTCCTCATATTTGTGGAGCAGGATTTCTTACCCACTGAACCCTCTCCCCAGCCTCTCTGCCTTTTCAAAGCTGCAACCTCATCCCCACATCTTCTTGAGGCAGGACCACGTGTAGATGAGACAACCGAAGCTAGGAGAAATGAGGAGGCGCCAATCATACCAACCAGGAAGAAGCTAAGTCTGGCTTCGAACCCAGTGCCCCCCGGAGGAGTTTGAATCCCAGTTCCGGAAAGCCACTCGGGCGGCCTCTTTGATCTCCCAAAGCTGCTGTCCAACAGTGTGCCAGTGGGAGGGCGGAGAAGCTGCTCCCTGGGCCAGCCCCTCCTCGCCCCGCCCGCCGCCCAGGACCGGCTGGCGGCCAGCGGGAGGCATTCCAGAGGCTGCCTGCCTGTGCTCACGCCTGAGGAATGTCTTGCGAAGTCGCGCCTAAGCCCCTTGTATCTGACTCATCATCTCCCCGTCTCCAGGAGTGTCAGAGAAGAGCTCCCTTAATCCCTCCTGTCCTCGGTCCCAGGCTTTCATTTGTCAAACTAAAATTATTCCCTCCAGGAACCTCCTTTAGCCAGGGGCTGAAGGAGGTACAAGGGGATGGCATTTCAGCGTCACTTCCTGACAGCGCCTCCGTATTGTTCCCTGGGCCAGAGGCAGCGACAGCGAGGGGCCTCTGTCATGTTTGGGCCACAGCCAGCAGTCCACCTTTTCTCCTGTAAGCACCTTCCTTTTCCATCTGGGGAGGGAAGCTGAGATGGCCCATCAGTTTGACAGGCAGCCTTGTCCCTGGTCCCTTGGGGCTGCCTCGTGATTCATACCAGGTGAGGATTCTAGAATGCCAAGTTCATTTCCTGTGCAGCCGGAGGGGAGGGTGGGCTGGCACGGTTCGTACTTGTCTGTGAGGCTGGTTTAACTACTGATAAAGAGGTAGAGAGTTTGAAAGTAAAGGAAAAATGAGTAAATCCAGCGTGCTGGTGTCTTAGGTCAGACAGACAGACAGACAGACAGACAGACAGACAGAGGTGGGCTCCCCACGTGGGTAGCTAGCTGGTGAGACTTTCCTCTCCTCACCCTGTTACTCCTGGCAGAACCACGCTCCTCAGGGTTGATCCTGGGCATCTAACGCATTTAACCTGGTCAGAAATCTTGGCTCAGAGTGATAAAGCTACTTCCCTGGGACACCATGGGCTCCCTTGACTCAGTGGTCAAACAGCATGGCAGCTCTGATTTACTGTTCCTGGTTCCACCGTTAAGCCATGTGAGTTCCAGTAAGGTACCTCATCTCTGAGTCTCAGTTTCTTCTTCTTCACCAGCGGATAGTATCTGCCACCCCAGGCTCTCGTGAATATATAAAGTGAATTATATGTTGCATAACACATAATGGAGACCCAATCACCATCCTCTCTGATCAACAAAGACAAGTATTACCAAGACCAACAACAAAAGGCTACTGTACCCTTGGAATCAGGAGCCCTAGCTTCCTCTTCAGCAGCTTTGACAGCTATGTGGTTTGAGGCAAATCCCCTAACATGCTCGAATCACTGAGCTTATTTGTGACCTGCAGAGTTTGGATCTGTTTCCCTCTTCTTGGATCTAAAAATCTGTGATTTGTGGATATATTTAGTACTAGATGTCAACGGAAAGTTTCTTTCTTGTGTGTTATTTATTTATTTTTTTCTAAACAAAGGAAGGAGGTTTATTTGACTCACACTTTTAGAGGTATAAGGTCAAAGGGTTGCATCTGGTGACAGCCTTCTTGTCGGCAGAATCCCAAGGTGGCAGCCAATCCACATGGCAAGGAACAGAGAGTACATGTGGGTCTCATTCTTCTAAAGGACACAGCAGTGACCTAACTGCTTGCTATGGACTGAATTGTGCCCCCACCACAAATTCACAGATCGAAGCCTTGACCCTCTCAATATGCATGAATCTGAACATAGAGACTTCAGGAGGTAACTGAGATTAAATAAGGTCATGAGGCTGGGGCCCTGATCCAATGGGGAAGATAAGTCAGAAGATGGTGTCCTCCCCAGGTGAGGACACAGTGAGAAGGCAATTGTGCAAGCTGGGAAGAAACTGAACCCCAGTAGTCCTTGACCTTGGATCTTCAAGCTCTGGCTTGATGGTAAGTAGATGTGCGTTGTGTCAACCACTCACTCTGTGGTTTTTTGTTATGGCAGCCAGTGTTGACTAATACATGTCACAGGAAGCACACTTTCAACCCTTGGCAGAGCTAAAGAGGAATGGCAGTTTCTGCAAGAGGAGGGAGAAGCCCCCCACAATGAACACTTTGCAGCTAGGGACCAAGAACTGAAGCAATTCCATTTTCTGTGATGGACAGAGATTAACCCAGGATCTGGAGGAAAACAAGTTGAAGTTGAACCTGAGCCAGTTGTGTTGACTTTACCTGTCAAATGTGTCACGGTCATCACTATATATTGGTAGAGTGATGTAACCTGTGGTGCACATGCTGGGCACTGCCAAGAGAAGGCACTGGGTAAATGCCAACAGCAGTAATGTATTTCCAGTATCATTTACCTACATATCAATAGTTATTACTAATATTAATAATTTCATTCACACACCTCATTTCACCTCGTTGAGCTAAGAAAGAAAGCCATGCTTATCCTGACTAACCCTGGCCTCTCTTATCAGAAATTCTCCTCCATCTCCCAAATGCTTGTTTGCATGACTTCCAGCCCACTGGGGAGTCCTACAGATGCAGGCAAGCTTGCAACATTGGGTGCTAGAGCAAGGTGAATCCAGAGACAACCTTAGTTCTGGTGTTTGTGGTGGTCACAGCCTCCGCTGCACTCCCATTGGAGGACTCCTGTTGGGGAGACCTTTCATGTCATTTGTGTTCAAGTAACCCCATTACGTGACCTCGATTCCTTAGGTCTTTTAATGACTTAAATAAAAAAAATATTAATGATCTGAGGTTGTGTAGATAACTTGATGGTTATCCTTTCCAGAGGATCCAGGCTTGATTCTCAGCATCCAGGAAACAGCTCACAACTGTCTGTAACCCCAGTCCCAGGGGGTCTGACACCCTCTACTGACTTGGGGTGAGGGCACTATATGCATATAGTACACAAACATAAATACATGTAGGCAAAACATCTAGATACATTAAAAACATAGTAGTAGTAGTCTAATATCTTTCAACAAATGATCTAGAATAATTGCTCCCCCATGTCAGCAAAGAATATAAACACATAATATATACTCTTCACTAACATTAACTACAAAATTCATAAGGAAACCCAAAACTACAAATTGCCTGAACCATAACACAGAAGAAAATCCTGTGACCTTGGCAATTTTTTAGATACAGCACAAAGGCATTGTCTATGAAAGAATTAAGGCGTAAGCTGGCATTCATTAAATGAGAAACTTGTGATTTGGGAAAGACAATGTCCAGAGGAGGAGAAGACAAGTCACAGATGGCACGGAAATGTTTGCAGAAGCCACGTCACCAGACTGTCATCCAAAATACACAGAGAACTCTTAAACTCAGCAGAAAGAAAACAAACAACCTGATTCAAAAAAAAAAAAAATGGGCCAAAGACTGTAACAGACACCTCAGCAAAGAAGGTGTACAGATGGCTAAGGGGGATGGGAAATGTTCTCCATCGGCCGCTGTTAGGTAGGAAATGCTGATGAGTCCCGAAGAGAGCCACTACCACACAGCATTAGAGTGACCCACATCCAGAACACCGACACCACCAAATGATAATTAGGATGTGGAGCAACAGGAATGCCCATCCACAACTGGTGGGGACACCAAGTGGCAGAAACCACACTGGATAAGAGCACGGCTTTTTTTTTTTTTTTTTCAAACATATATGTCAGGGTTCTCTACAGAGACAGAGCTGATGGGGGGGGGGGATGAACTTATTAAATCAGCCTGTGTCAAAATAGTAACAATAGCTGTCTCACCCATAAGGAACTAAGAACCCAGTAGTTTCTCAGCCTCTGAAGTTGGGTGCCAGAGCAGGCCCAATTGGTGTTGAAGACCTGGAGGGTTCCTGGAGTGCCACTGGTCCTCAGTTACCTTTGGGAGCCTGGAAGCATGGATTAATAGCACCGAAGAAGAAGCAGCAGGGTAAGTTAGGTTGGAGGCAAGGGGAGGGTCAATCGAGCAAAATGTAGATATTATTCCTTCTTTCTTCTTCTTCTTCTTCTTCTTCTTCTTCTTCTTCTTCTTCTTCTTCTTCTTCTTCTTCTTCTTCTTCTTCTTCTCCTCCTCCTCCTCCTCTCCTCCTCCTCCTCCTCCTCCTTCTCCTTCTTCAAATCTGGGCTGCTATCAGGAGATGCCACCACATTTAGGGTGGGTCTTCTCACCTCAATTAAGACAATCAAACAATTCCTCAAGTGAGGCTCTCTCTCAGGTGATTCTAAACTGTGGTAAGTTGCCCTGTAAAACCAATCATCACACATACTTTTACTATGTGAGCCACATTATTTGGTATTTACCCAAAGGTGTTGAAGACTTTCTCTCTCTCTCTCTCTCTCTCTCTCTCTCTCTCTCTCTCTCTCTCTCTGCCTCCCTCCCTCTCTCCTTCTCTCTCCCTCCCTCTCTCCTTCTCTCTCTCTCCCTCTCTCTCTCCCTCTCTCCTCTCTCTCCCTCCCCCTCCCTCTTTCTCTTTCTCCCCTGTTCTCTCTCCCCAACTCTCCAAAACAGAACTCCTGAGCACAGTTTTATTTTTGATTTCTCAGACTTGAGAGTAACCAAATCTCCTTCAGAAGGCGAGAGGATAAATAAACCATAGCCTGGGTCCCTGAGTAAATTATTTAGGACCTTCCAGAAATGCACAGTGGAGATATGATAAGGCATGGAGTCACCTAAAACACATATTCCTGAGGGAAAAACAGATACTGAGTGATTCCGACCACATGACATTTTGGAAAAAGCAAGATTGCAGAGATCTCTACAGTAAAGAAATCAGTGAATGGGCAGGGTTAGCAGTGAGTGGAGGAGGAAGAGGTAACCAAACTGAGGATCTTTTGTTTGTTTTTTTGAGTAGGATCTCACTATGTAGCCCTGGCTGTCCTGGAACTATGTAGACCAGGCTGGCCTCAAACTCACAGAGATCTGCCTGCCTCTGCCTCCCAAGTGATGGGAACAAAGGCATGCGGTACCATGCCCAGCACATAGAAGATTCTTAAGGCAGGGAGACTGTTCATCTAGTGGTGGCTACAGGCCATGGCACGTTGATCACATTCTTAGAACACACGGCATCAAGAACTATGACGGAAGTATGCTGTGGACCCTGGGAGATGGAGGAGGCGGTCCACTGGTTGCCATAAAGGTTCTGCTATGGTAGGGATGTTGGGAGTGAGGGAGACTCTGTACAGGAGGGGCGGGAAGATGTACACATCTGTAGCTTCCTTTCAAGTTTGTTGTGATCCTAAAATGTCTCTGAAAAGGTAACATCTTCGAGAAAAACATTTATCGTTATTCAGATCTGGTGCTTCTGTGCACAAATTTGCCCAGGCTTCCCCAAGATTCTTTGGATTCTAAAAACAAGGCTGCTACTGGGAAGGTTGGCTTTTCTTAAGCCTTCAAACCCCCCTTTCCTGGCAAGAGAGGTGCCTACCTGTTTTGTGTACCTTTCTTCCCTGGGGAACTATTCAAGTGATCTTCTGTCAGCAAGAAAGGCTGCTCCAGCAATAACTTCACATTGCACTGAATTAAAAGAGAAAACCTCACCAAGGACAAAAGGCTTCTTTGCTTCTGTGACACATACAGCTCTCTGAAAGACACTGTGATTTCAGAGATGTCAAAAACAACATGTACAAAAACGTCCTTATGCAACACGGTGTCATGTGCAATGAATACAATAGAAGCTTTAAAAAGGATTAAAAACTTTGTTAAAATGTGAAACGAAGATGAGCATCTCAGAATTATTAGCCGAATATTCCTAAGGAATTTCCGTGTATCAGCTGCTATGTCTAAGCCTTAATTCCAAGGTTAGGTATTAATTCATTTAATCCTCAAAACAGCTCTAGGAAGCAGGGGCTACTGCTGAGGATCAAAGCGAGGCTCAGGTAGGTTACATAACGTGGTGTCACATGGTGAGTGACTGGCTAAATTCAACTCCAGGAAGTTAAAGGCTTATTATTAGACATGAAGCAACAGCAGCTTTTAAATAGCAACTTTCCCAGCTTCCCTACACACACACACACACACACACACACACACACACACACAGGACACGACACACAGACACACAACGCCAGGCACACAAGAGCAGACAAACACACACACACACACAACACAAGTGCACCACACACACAGCCACACACACACACACAACACACACGCACAGCACACAGAACAGACAGACAGACCATCACACACCACACACACGACTCACCGCACGCACACAACAGCACAGACAAGCTTCACGCACAGGCAACCAGACAGAGCAGACACACACACAGCGACACACACACACACACAGACACAACACACACACACACACACACACAAGAACACAACGCACAGGGCACACAGACAGAACAGACAGACACGACACACACACAGCACACGCACAACACAGACACACACATGACATAGACACACGACACACACACACAGACACACACACGACACACACACACACACACACACAGCACACAGACACAGACAGACACACAGCACACACACACACACGCACACACACACAGCACACACACACACACACGCACACACACGACACACACACACACTGTCACACACAGCACACACGCACAGGCCACACAGACAGACAGACAAATAGCAACTTTCCCAGCTTCCCTACACACACACACACACACACACACACACACACACACACACACACACACCGAAGTCCATCTTATCGGCCCCCTCAAATGTAATTCTAATATCGGCTTACATTGAAGAGCAAGAAACCGTTGTGGGAATGATTTAGTAAGCTCTCCCTGCGGCTGGGATCCTTGGTCACCTGAAGCTGGCTTTCACCGGATGATACCAACAGCATCTTTTGTCCCATGCATTAGGGTTACACTCAGCTGCAAGTGACAGGAAATTCCAATTAAAACAGTTTGTACAAATAGTATCCCTCTCATTTTTTTCTTTCCTCTTTGGTCTCACCAGGCTGGCGTCTAGACGGCAGTTCAGCTCTAGTGTGGTGGGTCAGTAGCATTAAATACGAAGTTCACCATTCTCTTATATTTTTGGTTGTGAGCCTAGCCTTTGACGGCTGAACCATCTCTCCAGCCCGAAGTTCACCATTCTCAAACTGGCATTTTGACTCACGATTGTAAGAGTGCCGCTATATCTCCAGCCATTTTGTATGTGTTTCGCTTGGAAGAAGGGTTTCGGAATGCTAAAATGGCTTTGTCTTTTGTATGGGAATGTTCTTCTGGCTGTTTAGATGGAATGGGGTCAAGCCCTCAGGTTGGCTGCTGAACGGGGGCAGTAGACATCTACTTTTTTATTTTTATTTTTTTGGTTTTTTTGAGACAGGGTTTCTCTGTGTAGCTTTGTAGACCAGGCTGGCCTTGAACTCACAGAGATCGGCCTTCCTCTGCCTCCCAAGTTCTGGGAATAAAGGCGTGCACCACCATCGCCTGGCTAGACATCTATTTTTAGACCTGCTTTGACTCAGTGCTTGGGATCAGGGAAGGTGTCCCTCCTCTCCAAGATCAAGGAATTCTTAATAACGCTATTTAATAAGAAGAGTGGGGAGAAGGTGGGGTAGGCAGGGAGGACACCACCAGGGTTGGCTACCTGCCTTCTTACGCTGGCCTTCCTTCATTCGTGGTTTCTTCCCACCTCTGTCCTCTACTCCATGACTCTGCTCATGTAGGCTCAGAAAAGATGAGCCATGAAGGGAGGGACCACCTCTGCTGGGCTCCCCATGTTGTCCCCAGAGCTTCTCATTGGTGCCAATGGAAGAATGAATACTGGCTGAGAGCCCACATGCAGGGGGCCACCCTTTCGGGAATCAACAAGGGAAGATGGGCCTCCTGTCACCATGGGTGGTGCTGAGAGAGAGAGAGAGAGAGAGAGAGAGAGAGAGAGAGAGAGAGAGAGAGAGAGAAGAGAGAGAGTGTGGTGTGTGTGGTGGTGTGTGTGTGTGTGTGTGTGTGTGTGTGTGTGTGTGTGTGTGTGTGTGTACACGCGCGTGCGCGGGCGCACCTGTCTCCTGTGCTCGGGCTAGTGTGTGCATGGGCATGCGCATGCGCCTTGCAGTTCCTCCCTGCGTCCGATTGAATTACTTACAAACAGGCCCACGTCAACCTGGCAGAGTCTGCATTTCAGCACAACGGCTCTCACAGTTTCCCAAATTCTTTTGATTTGGCAAAATCCAAAAATAAAACAAAGCCCTGTCATCTTCTCCTCAGCATGTTTTTGGAGCCCTATGGCCTGTGAGAGAGAGCAATGGGTTCCGGATGTTTGCTATGTGTCCCCAGCGCCTGCCAACTTGTCTTCCTCCCTCTGCATGCTCCTGCCCTAGACCTTGGCCTTCTCTCTGGTATTAGTGTACAGGGGTGGGACTCAGGGATCCAGGGCTCCCTGGGCTCCAGTCTTCATGGGCCCGTCTCACTCTGCATTCTGGGACAGCTGTGGATATGTTTGGCACGACTTGAGGATGTCTCTCCGCCTTCGTTCATCCCACTGACTGCTGGTGAATGCTTTGGAAGTGTCCCTGTTCTCCCAATGTTCAGTAAGCAGTGAGCTCTTGGTAAACCTCATTTAACCTGATTCTTTTTTTTTATTTAAATTCTTTAATTACTACTCATATTTACATATCAATCCCCCCATTCCCTCGCCCTCCCATCCTCCTATGTTCCCCCAATCCCCCCAACTCACTCCCCAACTCCTCCCCAGGGATAGTGAGGTCCCTACCAGGGGCCTTCAAAGTCTGTCATATCGTTTTGGGGGAGGGTCTAGGCCCTCTTTGCTGTATCTGAACTGCAATAGTATCCCTTCATAGGGAATGGGCTCCCAAAGTCCATTGTACTCTAGGGATAAAGACTGGCTCCACTGTTAGAGGTCCATAGATGTCTTGGCCTCCTGGCTGGCACCCACATTCAGAGGGCTTGATTCCGTCCAATGCTGTTTCCCCAGCTTTATGACAAGGGTCTCCATGCTACTGATAACTCGATTCTTAGACACCAGGACATGCTAGTCACTTTTCACTACTGCACTCCTGTCTAGGATTACATTTAAGTGAATATGAATTCTGTCAATCATCGGATTGGGAGGGCCTGTCTTTGAAGTTGGAAGATAAAGGTGTTCTTCTTTTTGTAACTGAGGAAATGGAGGCTCTAAGGGGCCAGGGGAAGGAAGGACCCAGGGTCTTACAGCAGGTAAGTGGTAGAACCAAGGATTGAACTAACCTAAGGTCCGATGTACCTTCTACACTGCCATGCTACCTTTCAAGTTCACTGCCTCATAAATACCTAAGGGAACCAGATACTGGATCTATTTTCTCTCTAGGGAGCTTCCACATATCTCCATGCCTCTGTTACTTAAGAGAGACAGGACATGTTCTCAACCTCTGTCATGGTGGCAGACCTCTTGGGGAATAGGCCCCAAGACAGAAAACATCTGGAACATGGAACCCGGAGCCTGATACAGTCAGTGACCTGGAACTCTCACTCAATCCCACCCCTCCTACTGAACACTCACAGCCATGGCTCTTCTGTCCCTATTTTGATTGAAGTAATCCCTTTCTTAAAGTCTGTTTTATTTACAAATTTTATTTACTTTCAATTGTGTGTGTGTGTGTGTGTGTGTGTGTGTGTGTGTGTGTGTACTCATGTGTGTGCATTTGAGTGCAGGTGTTCTCTGAGGCTGGAGGAATTGTATCCACCTGGAGATGGAGTTACAGGTGGTTGAAAGCTGCCCAAGATGGGTATTGGGAATTGAACTCAGGACCTCTTCAAGAGTAGTGTGTGCTCTTAACCACTGAGCCATCTCTCTAGCCCCTCAATGTCTGTTTTTTTCCCTCCGCTCCAGATATTTGGGTGGAGGAATATCAATTATTGCCGGGAGGAGAGAATGAAAGTTAGAGGTTGAGAGACAGGGTTCAAAGCCAACTTGAGACGGGGCCACCCACTAGACGTGGGGCTTTCTCGTATTCTTTAACGCTTCAAGATTTCAGTCTTCTCTTTAAAATGAATGAGTGGGAACTCAGTGGGCTCTGAGCTCCTTACCAGCTCTAATATGCCATAGGATGTGTCCTTGGTGTTGCTCAATATAGTTTGAAAACCTGGATACTCAAGAAGAATGTGCCATAGTTTACTTCCTTATCACAATGATGAAACATCATGATCAAAAGCAACTTGAGGAGGGAAAGGGTTTATTTGGCTTACACGTTCACATCACAGTATCCTTGAGGGAAGCCAAGGCAGGAACTCAAGCAGGGCAGGAACCAAGAGGCAGGAGCTGAAGCAGAGTCCTCAGAGGAATGCTAATCACTGGCTTGTTCCTCGTGGCTTACTCAGCTTGTTTTCTCACACATTCAAGGACCATCTGCCCAGGAGTGGCATCATCTACAATAGTCTGAACCCTCCCATGTCAGTTAGTAATTGAGAAAAAGCCCCACAGTCTTGCCTCCAGGCAATCTGATGGAAATGGCCTGTCAATTAAGGTTTGTTTTCCCCAGATGATTCTAGCTTGTGTCAAGTTGGCAAACAAACAAACAAACAAACAACAAACTAATCAGCACAGAATGTTTGGTGCATCCTGGGTATATGAACCTTAGGGTTTTTTTTTTTGGTGTGTGTGTGTGTTTGTTTTTGTCTTTTTGAGACAGGTTTCTCTGTGTAACAGCTTTGGCTAGCTATAGGTTTTATTTGTGTGTGTGTGTGTGTGTGTGTGTGTGTGTGTGTGTGTGTGTGTGTGTGTGTGTTTTGTTGTTGTTTGTTTTTTGAGACAGTGTTTCTCAGCTCTGGCTGTCCTGAAACTTACTTTGTAGACCAGGCTGGCCTCAAACTCAGAGATCCTTCTTCCTCTGCCACCCTAGTGCTGGGATTAAAGACATGTGCTACTAATGCCCAGCTGTGTGTGTGTGTGTGTGTGTGTGTGTGTGTGTGTGTATGTGTTAACACCAAGAAAATCTAATGTCTCAATTAGTTAAGACTGAGTGAAATAGTTACAAACAACCTCTAAGTAGGTGTCAGTTGTTTAAAATTATGGTTTTATTTTCCTCTTATACATCATAGCTAATGTGTGTCTCACAGGGAAAAGATTTGGGCTGTCCTGATTCAATGTGTTACAGTGCTTGTGGGTAAGGAGTTCAGAAGAGATGTTGCTTGAGCAGGGTCTCTGTTGAGCGTGTGGTCTGGGTATTGGGTGATGGTGAATTTGAAGGCTCCATGGATGTTGCCTCCATTGTCTATGCTGAAGACAGAACACTGCTGGGAGTGTTAGCAAGCCTCAGTCCTATGGCAGATGGCTTCTTGAGTGTCCTCATGACACTGTATCCAGCTCCATCCAGGAAAAGTGAGCAGGCAGGAGGCTGTGGTCGTCTCATGACCTCATGTCCACAGTTACCCACCAGACTTCTGCTTTATTGTCTTTCTTAATAATATATATCATTATTATCATTGATAATAAAGAAGAGCACAAAAGACATATTTCAAAACTATCACAATCTACTCACTGGCTATAAATACAAAGTTAAATCACAATCTTCTAGATTAAATACCCAAGCATTTAATCTAATCTAATTTAGAACTTAATCTAAATCAGGAGTTGAGGAGGTACCTGAGGTGCCTTAAATTCAGCTCCTCATATGCAGCTGCAGAAATTATTTTAATTAGTCAAAGATGTGTTAAATTTGTTTATGCTGGGGAATATTACTCTAACTGTGTAAAGGGGTGTTACTTTCATTTATGCTATATTTGTTTAACAATGTAAAGATTTGTGTTTAATTAGTAAAGGTGTGTGGCATCTGTTTCATCTTGCCTGCTGAAGGTACCTGATTGGTCTAGTAAAGAGCTGAACCACCAATAGCTAGGCAAGAGAAAGGATAGGCGGTGCTGGCCGCCAGAGAGAATAAATAGGAGAGAGACATCTAGGCTGAAAAAAAAAAGAAAATAAATGAAGACTGATGGAGAGAAGGAGTAGAGAACAAGGGACATGCCCTGGGCAAGAAGCCAGGCAGACATCAGCTAGACACAGAGAAGCAGTAAAAGTAAGATATACAGAAGAAAGAAAGAAAGGCAATAAGCCCCGAGGCAAAAGGTAGATAAAGAGAAATAGGTTAATTTAAAAGAGCTAGCCAGAAAAAAAAAAAAAAAAGCCTAAGCTAGGCTGAGCATTCAAATTAAGTCTCTATATCCTGATTTGGGAGCTGGTTGGTGGCCTGGTACACGTAGTTCTTCTGCAGTATGGAGGTTCTCAAATGTCATGATAGGATCCTCGTACCACAGACATATATGCTTAAAATAGCTTTCAAAAAGACTCACTTGTTTGAGGCAACTCTAAGATTCATTCAGAAAAATGCTGGAAGTTCTTTAACATTTGGCTTTAGGGCTGAGGATTATTAGGCTGATAACTTGCTTGTCATGCAAGCATAAGGACCTGAGTTTGATTCCTAGCACCTGCATGAAAAGTCAAAGCTGGCATGGTGGCATACTCTATTAATTTCGATGCTGGGGAGGTGGAGACAAGTAGAACCTTGGGGCTCATTGGCCAACAGGCTTGGTGTATTGGCAAGCCCCAGTGTCCTAGTGAGAGACCTTGTCTTAAAAACAAACAAAACCAGAAAACAAGGAGGGTTAGTGTCTGAGGGGGATGACACTGAGGTTGTTCTCTGACCTCCACAAGCATGCCTGTACATATGTGCCCCTGCCTAGGACTGGGTTTTGTTCCTGACTGGGAGGAAAACTCTGGGGCTCTGCCTTTCTCACCCACTCTTACATTTTCACAAGATGTGATCATGTTTCCAGCTCTTCTGTGCTTTTGGTTCAAAGATAATTTTGAACTTTGTACAGTTTCTGTTCAAACTGCCAGTGTTTCTTAAATGCCTGGGAGGTGTAACAGGTCTTTCTTTGGACTGCCAGCTCCCAAATAATGACATGGAGATTTCTTATTAAGTATGAAAGACATCCCTTAACTTAGGCTTGTTCCTAACTAGCTCTGATAATTTAAATCAACCCATCTATGTTAGTCTACATTCTGCCACATAGCTTGTTATGACTCCTCCGTACTGGACATCCCACTTCTCCATGTTTAGAGTCACGTTTCTCCCTCTATCTCCCTGTAAGTCCCACCTATCCTCTCCACAGGGCTATTGGCCATCCAGCTCTTTCTTAAACCAATTAGAAGGTGCCTTAGGCAGGTGAGGTAAAACAGAGGCCTCTTCATACACTGTGCTCAAATATCCTGTGACAGCGAGGTTTTCTCTAAACCCCATCAGATTCATTTCTTTGGACAAGAGTCATACTAGACATCCCTTTGAGATAGATAACCCCATGAGCTTCCACTAAAATGTCTGTGTGTGTGTGTGTGTGTGTGTGTGTGTGTGTGTGTGTGTGTGTGATACCTTTAGGATCTCTTGTTTAACTGATCTTGTTTGAGAGGCACACACACCTTTTTTCCCCCTATGGTACTAAGATTTGAACTCACAGTCTCAGAGATGATAAGCAAATGCTTGGCCACTTTGCTGCACCCCAAACCTACATCTGCTTTTTGTTTGTTTGAGACAGAGTCTACCAAGTGCAGGCTGTCTTCAGACTTACTGTGTAGGTAAGAATGGTCTGCCTCCATAGCGCTGGGATGAAAGACATATGTCACCACACTTGGCCCCCTATTTTTTTTTTCAGAGCAAATTTTTTTCCTCTCGGTTTGACAGAAAATATAGCTTTCGACTTGAAGATTTCTGAGAGTATAGCCAAGGATTTTACTGAGAAACCACTGGCTCCGTCCTCAGCACAGAAATGTGGATCGTTCTAAACTGACCATTGTACAAAAAGCTGTTATATGTATCATGAATTCTAGCTGTTCTTAATAATAAAAAAGTCAGAGTCAGCTATCAAGGGTGAAAGCTGAAGGATCAGAGAAGCAGAGCGGCCAGCCACTAGAGTGCTTACCTCTACCAATGCTCAGACCAAAGGGGCTATCCTATCCTCAGACTGCTTCAGACTGTATTCTCAGACTGATTGCTCCTCAGACTGCTTGAGACAGACTGCTCAGACTGCCTGAGCTTCTGTCTCCTCCCACCTTATATTCCTCTCTCTACCCAGCCATATCACCCCGTCTCCACCTCTCTAGTACTGGGATTAAAGACATGTAATCCCAAGTGCTGGGATCACCTTTGTGTGAGCTCTGTTTCTTTTTTGACAGATTCAATATTGTGTATCCCGGGGTGGTCTTGAACTCACAGAGATCCGTCTGCCTCTGTCTCCCGAGTGTGCCACCACTGCCTGCCTGGCCTCTGTGGCTAACTAGTGGCTAAGCTCTGCACTCTGATCTTCAGGCAAGCTTTGTTATAGCATAAACAAAGTATCACCACAGTTAAATCTCTATCGGATGCCATTGTGAGGAGAGGAAGAACCTCAAGATCACCAAGCTACAGCCTCCCTCGATTTCCCAGTCCTTCCTTGAGATGATCTGACTTCTTTTGCGTTTTATTGTAGGGATGGAGGAGAAACCAGGGCACCTTTAACATACAGCTTAGAGAGTGTAGGAGTGAAACCCAGTACAGTAAATGCCCCATCTTTCCAAGTAACTGCAGACAAAGGCTTTCTGAATTATTCCACCACACTCTAGCAAACACCTCCCTCCCCTTTCCAAAAAGATGCTGCTCACTTTCCTTCTCTCTCACCTGCAGCCTGCATCACACAACTGCTGTTTTGGTTGGGCTCTTGAAGCTTTCACTAGTGCTATCCTCAGATGCCCCTGTCTTCGGCTTGGTTCCAAAGCCAACCTCACAATTTAAATGAAAGCACCTGGCTTCTAGCACCCAAACGTATATTATTCCATAACAAATCCACCGCCAAAATCTTACAGCTAAAGAATATATGTATATATATATATGTATATGTATATATATGAATATACATATATTCTATCGTGTGCATGTTGTATATGTGTGTGTGTGCACATGTGTGCATTCACCTATGTTTGCATGTGTGGAGGCCAGAGATCCATGTTGGGTGCCTTCCTTTCGTCTCTTCACTTTATTTTTTGAGACAGGATCTCTTGCTGAAACCGGAGCTTGCCATCTTGGCTAAAGCCCCTAGAATCTACCTTGTTCCTCCGTTCTGGGGCTAAAGATGGGTACCACTTGCTCAGCTTTTATTATATGGGTGCCAGGGATCTGAACTCAGGTCTTCGTGATGCGTACTTTACCCATGGAACCATCTCCCCACACCCCAAAACAATATATATATATATATATATATATATATATATATATATATATATATAATTTTATTATAAGTAGCTAGTGAGAGTCAGTGTCTTAGTTAGGGTTTCTATTGCTGTGACAAACGCCATGACCAAAACAAGTTGGGGAGGAAAGGTTTCTTTTTTTGTTTGTTTAAAAATTTTATACTTTCACATGAAGTATAGCCAGGAAGGAAGTCTACTGAAAGAAGTTAGGACAGGGACTCATGGCAGGAACCTGGAGGCAGGCACTGATGCAGAGGCCATGGAGGGGTGCTGCTTACTGACTTGCTTCCCATGTTCTACTCAACCTGCTTTCTTATAGAACCCAAGACCACTAGCCCAGGGATGGCACCACCCACCATGGGCTGGATCCTCCCCCATTGATCACTAATTGAGAAAATGCCTTACACCTGGATCTCATGGAGGCATTTCCTCAACTGAAACTCCTTTCTTTGATGACTCTAGCTTGTGTCAAGTATTGATGCATAAAACCGGCCAGTATAGCCTGCAATCTGGAAATGACTTAGCTGGATGATTCTAGCTCAGGCTGTCTCCTGAGGTGACTGTCAAGAAGCTGGTACCAGCTGGAGCAACTTTACCCAGGATAGCTCACATAAGGCTACTGCCTGGAGGCCTCACTTTCTCCTGGACTGCTGGTTGGAGGTCTTAGTTCCTCACCACAGGGACCTCTCCTAAGATGGAAGCCAGCCTCCTCAGACTGGTGATTCAGAGACATAGGAAAAAAAAATAAAAAAGAACCTGCTATGCTGTTTAGACTTAGAAGTAACATACTGGCAACTTCCTACAGGTCACACAGATTGATTCTGAATCAAGGTAAGAGGGCACCACTCAAAGATGTGAGTACCAGGAGTTAAGGGTCACTGAAATCCATCTCAGTGTTGGCTACCTCCATGGACCCATGTCTCTGGGTGCATAAAATCCTGCAATCTGCTGCATCATTCTCTGGGCCAGGAGGCCTGATTTCACACAGAATTTCAGCAACATTAATTGTGTTTAATTTTTACTCAAAGCCTGTCATTTCTTAAAATCCATGCATGAGCCCACAAAGGAAGCTGGCCAAGAAACAAGTCCAAGAGGCAGGCCTTGTGCTACACTCAGAACCACCCTTCCTGTGAGCATATGGATTTGTTTAGACCCCGATCTTCTGCCTAACTCCTTGTTCCTGCAGCTGAGTAATGTTTGGGAGTCTCTGTCAGCATCTCACAATGATAAATAAACTCCTGGTGGGACCCAAGAGCATCCCAGATGCACGACTGAATGCCTTGTAACAGACACAACTTAGATGCAAGCTTGGGCTTTGCTAAAATGTCCAAGAGTTAGTGTAGTCTAAGAGGGTGATCCAAACAAACTGTCATGGAAATGTTCTCCATAGACGTACGACCCACCACAAGATATTGGGCCTGGTCTGCATTCCTTACATGGAGAAACCATGCTATCCACAGTTAAGCAGTTAGAATTCACTGTAGTTACAAACAGAGAATTTGGTAAGGTTCTTTGGGCCACTCTATGCTGGTATCCTGTACCCGTATAAAAGCTTGAGTCTTCGTTCCTCTGTTACCTCCTTCAGGTGTAAGACTTATTTTCCAGTCTAACAATGTCTTTTTATCACCCTAGTGACACATCTTTGATATTTTTTTGTTTTGTAAATTTTAACCATGATTTTATTTTCTACCATAATGAAATATGATTCTATCCTGATTTTGGCTTTAGATTGCCTTTCCACCATCATCTTTTATAATACACACACACACACACACACACACACACACACACACACACAGTATACATATGCATATATGTATATAATATATATGTATATACATTACACATAATGAATAGTGTATTAGTGACTTTTTTTTTTTGAGACAGGGTTTCTCTGTGGCTTTGGAGGCTGTCCTAGAACTAGCTCTTGTAGACCAGGCTGGTCTCGAACTCACAGAGATCCTCTGCCTCTGCCTCCTGAGTGCTGGGATTAAAGGTGTGCGCCACCAACACCCGGCTGTGTTAGTGACTCTTATTGTGATAAAATATCTGACAAACACAGCTCAAGGAAGGAAGAAGCATTCATTTCTGGCTCACAGTTCCATCATGACATCAGCAGTATGGGTGGCAAGAGCGGCTTTAGCTGTGGTACCAGGAACAGACAGGCCTGGGGCTCTCTTAGGTTATTCCCAATCTAGTTGGGTTGCGGAGAAGATTGAAAGAATAGAAGGTAAAGCCAGGGGCAAACGTGCAGTGGGTGCATGGGGCCCTTTGAAAACAGGATGCTTTCTGTTCACTGGAGTAGTGTGTCTGCTGTGCTTAGAAACATCTTATGTATATAAATACGATAGGTATTTGGCTTTAAACCTGGGACAATGTGGTAAGGTAAAGAAACAAGACAAGACGGCAAAAGATACAGAAGACCAGGGTACAGTTCATTTCCAAGAGCTCAGAGCCATGCGCTCAGGTAAAGGTAATAGAGAAGCCAAGGTGCTTGGGAATGGAAGTAGAGTAAAGAAAAAAGGCGAATCATAAATATAGCTGGGAGAAGCTGCTGTGTTTTCAGTCTTGATGTCTAGTGGGAAGGTCCACCTCTGACAATGCAAGGTTTGCTTAAAGGATGGAGAGTGCTGATAAAAGCAGGCAGGAGTCACTTATCCATGGACATGCATTAGCCTGAGAGTGAACACGAGAGGCCATCAGTGATTAAAAGAGAGAAATGGTAATAATCTTTATTGTATTTTTAATTGGTAGGTACCATCAAAGCACTTTGCATGTAATATGTCACTGAATATTTACTGAAACCTTAAAAGACATAGATATTAAGACATAATATTAAAGACATAAATTATTTTTTTCTCATATTGTTGGTAAGGTAAGGTCAAATGATTTTTCCCAAGCGAAAATAGATGGAAAATAGAGAGTCCATATCCAGGAACTCTGCAGTGTAGGCTCTCATGAACAACAGTGAAACCACCTGATGAAGAAAACGTGGTAGATACACAGAAATGTTTTCACCCATAAAAAATGAAGTAATATCATCTGCAGGGAAGTGGATGCAACTGGAGACAATAATATTAAGTGCCTTAAGCCAGTCTCAGATGAATACCGTGTTTTCTCACATATGTGGTTCCTGGTTTAATATAGTTATATAAAATCATGTATGTATATACTACATGAAAGATGTGACACTGTCCAGGGAAATTAAGAACGACTGTAACACGAATTAATAAAAGACCCTGTGACTGATATTTTGGTTCCAACTTCAAGCTGAATATCAGAAAAGCAAAGCAGCTGGCCACTAGCTCTCACCTCTAGCTCAGGCTGAAAAGGTTGATCCATGCCCTGAGCTCTTCACCAAGTCTCAAACTGCTGCTTCTCCTCGGTGTGGCTGGAAAACGAATGCCTCTCTGAGACCTTGCTTCTGTCTCATATACTTCCCTAATGTTGGGATTAAAGGTGTGAGCTATAATTCTCTTTTAGACTGATTCACTCTTGTGGAGATCTGAGTGGTCTTGGACTCACAGAGATCACTCAGTCAAGCTTCAATAAATCATGAATAATGTATCACTTCACATAACGGGAGTGGGGAGGGCTGAAAAAAGGGAGGGGAGGGATGATGGAGGGAACTGTTCAGCAGCCAATCTATACTTGTATGAAAATGTCCTTATGCAACACAATACCAATTACAGTGATTAATAAAAATAATCACCTGTTCCAGGCATGGTGGCGCACGCCTTTAATCCCTGCACTCAGTAGGCAGAGGCAGGCGGATCTCTGAGTTTGAGGTCAGCCTGGTCTCCAGAGTGAGTTCTGTGTCAGCCAGGGCTACATGGTGAAACATTGTCTCCAAACCAAAGTCAGAGGATCTTCTTGGCATATATCCAGGGGTGAGCTCTTCCTATGGGGGTTAAGGGATTATCGTGGGGGAGAAACTGTCACATTGGAGGTTGTGACAGTGCAGACTAGGCCATGTGCAAGCACATTAATCAGAGCATTTTCAGTGACAAGCAAAGGGAGGGGCTGAGCTGTCCCTTTGGATGCTTTTGAATAAGTAACTTCAGGTGCTGCTCTAGTGAAGCGCAGACAAGGCCACTTGGGCTCCTTTTACCTCCACTGCCTCACTCTTTGATTCCACAAATTGGCACCTGCCAATATGCCAATAGGTGGATGCGGGGTGGGGGGGACGACAGCCTTCAATATCAGATTTGTATCATCTCACTATAACTTTCCAGGCAAGGAAAAAGAAAAAAACATACAAACAAAAAACAAACAAAAAACCCCACACCGCGTATCTTCCTCAGTTTCTATTTTCCCAGCTGTCCCAAATCTCTCATTGGCATTTTTTTCTCAAGCCCTCCTGGAATAACCATGATTTCAAAATCTGTCAGACTGTAGCTCACTCAGCCTGGGTCATATTCTCCTATGGATGGAGGGTGGGGTCAGGGTGGGGTTCAAGGAGCAGTTCCACAAAGGAAGTACCATTTCTGGAATAAAAACACAGTTCAAAAAATTCATACAGCTGTCTTCTAGACCATCCATGGCAAAGACATCACAAAACCACAGTCTGGGCTGATCTCAATGGGGAGAAAAGTGTGTGTGCCCGTGTGTTGGGATGATTACAGTCACATTCATGCCATGCAGGTTGCTCTATAGTGAGCCTTGACTTTAAACTTTTTTTTTGTTTTTGTTTTTTTGTTTTTTTGAGACAGGGTTTCTCTGTGTACCTTTGGAGGCTGTTCTGGAACTCGCTCTGTAGACCAGGTTGGCTTCGAACTCAGAGATCCACCTGCCTCTGCCTCCCCAGTGATGGGATTAAAGGCATGAGCCACCAAAGGCTGGCCAAGCATTGACTTTAAAAGGACTCATCACTGGTGCAGTTCTGAGGGCGAGCACCAAAGAGCAGAGTGGATCTTTGGGAACGGTGACAAGGTTGAGGCTCACAACAGACTCAGATTTGAAGAGGGAGAGTTTCTGGCCACAATAAAAAGTCTCTGGGGGCTGTGTTTAGTTGAGTGGAAGGCTGTGCATGCCCAGTTGCTTGGGAAAGAGGAAATGAGTTAGATAAAAGAAAAATGATAGAAAAAAGAGTTGAAAACACAGTAAAGATATCAAACTAGAGAAGGAAGAAGAAGGAAGGTGCAAGTGTGTGCAGAGTGGAGGGATGCAGGAACGGGACCCTCTGAGATGGCTGCTTCCCCTTCTGATGGAAGGTGGCTAGTGTTTCAGGGCTAACACCCTCTACTATCTCTGAAGTATGGCTGGCATAGTGTACATTGTTTTGGTGGATTGTCATGTGCTCTTTGAACACACTCAGAAGCTGGCCCTAGAAGCTGTGTTGCCTGTCACTTTTCAGACCCAAGGGTGTTTGTCTCAAAGTGTCCCCCAAGACACCTTGTTTGATGATGGGCTGTCCCTCCTCCCAACTCTTTGATCGAAAGAGAAGAGGAGTATAAAACAACCCAAATAAAAACATTGTGTCCTTGGGAATAGCTAGAAGGTGAGCCGCTTCCAACAGCCGTTGCTGATGATTAGTTTATACCAGTGCCTGTGGTGGAGAAGTCAGAAGTTCACCCATGAAGGAAGCACCTCCATGGAGAGACTGCTCAATCAGGAACTCTGGTCACAGCCTCAATGTATCAGTTGGTTTCTGATGGATATTTTGTTATCAGCCTGTCTGTCTGTCTGTCTGTCTATCTATCTATCTATCTATCTATCTATCTATCAATCTATCAATCATCTTTCTCTTTGCCATCTATCTCTTGCTCTTTATTCTTTTACTTTGGTTTACTATATGCCTGATAAACTCATTCAAAACAGAAAGTGTGACTTTCATAGATCATTCTCTGGACTCCATAGAAGAGGAGTCTAAAACTCTTGTTGGGGGTTCCATTCTCATCACTGGTTTAAGCATAGGATGGGCCTTACTTTTGGCAAATAAGATGTGAGGACAGTGTTCGAGGGGTTCTGAAAACATATCTTTCTTTGTTTCTAAGCAGGGATGTGTGAAACCAGTAATCCTTTTACTGCTGGACCTGGCTGGGTTTGCACAGCACAGCTGGAACTGCAAACATCATTTGAGACCCTGGGGGAGTTAAATGGACAGACTGAGGTTGAGAGCAAAGGGTTAGAGACATCCTCAGAGACGTAATCTGCCCATTGAACTAATCGATCTGGAACCCCCTGTACCACTGCTTCTTGTTTTGTGAGTTTATCCATTTTCTTTGCTGTATAAGCTAGTTGAGCCTCCTGGTAGTCCACAATGCCTTGATTGGCTCACAGCTTAAGACAGATAAGATCAGATAGGGAGGGGGCAAGACCAAGGTGTGAGTGCGTCTGGATAACTGAATTGCAACTGGTGGCTCAGAAAGAACTTTCCAGTGGGATCGGAACCATTCATCTAATCGTAAAGAATAAAAAGTGGTGCTAGAATCAGGCATGGGCACAGGTTATTATTATCTGATTTTCGTAAGGCAAAGAAACAGTTTCTGGAAATTGCAGACAATGTTGGAAGGTAGTTACTTGACAAAGGGAACGGGGTATGTGAGGGGATTAAGAAGCAGATGGCGAGTGAGTGTTTAGGAAGGAATGCCGTGGTCAGTTGAAAACAAAATGACTTCACAGACTCACGTGATTCCAAACTAACCTCACTTCCTCGCTTGACAAGGTTACCGCTTGTGGATCAGGTGAATGCCATAAACATTGCAGGTCTTGATTTCAGCCTAGGGCTAACCGTTGCTTTCATGGTTTCCTTGTGGCTAAGATGGTGAAATGTGGGCTGGATGAGAGCAGGGGTTTTGTGTATTTGCAGCTGGCTCAACAGCTGAATCCAGAGTGTTGAATATTGGATGGATGTCACAGCCCATGTGTTGAACTGGGGCAGAGTGGTGGGGAGGGAAGTCCCACACTGGTCTGAGCCAAGGGCTTGGCTGGGAATGGGAGTCTGATACTCTGGGTGAGCAAAGTTGGAGCCTGCTTCCCACGGACACGCGGAGAAGTGGAGGAGGATCCGTAGACACAGGAAGCAGGTGTAAACTAGAAGCTCGAAGAACATCCAGATAGACAGATGCAGACACAAGGCAGGGTGAGGAGCAGGGAGGTGGAAGCAGGTGGGGAGGCTGAGGGAAAGCCAGAGGAAGTCTCCTGTGTGAGTACCCAGTGAGTCCTGCACCATGCTGCTCCTCAGTTAAAGAGGACATGTCTGACACATGACAAGGGATGCCCACCTTGAGGGAGGTTTCTTGCAGAGTGCTAATGGCTCCCTTCCTTGATTCTGCTTAATGTATCACTAGATGAAAACTCAGGGGGACATAGTGATCAAAGGAGTAGGTGTCACAAAGCTTGAATGGGCAGTTCATAGCAGAGGTTGTAAAGAAACCAAATAGACATCCATAGAAAGAAAAACACTTTAAACATTATGACAAGGGACATAACAGCAGTGATTCACCATTTGCAACTTTCTTTTTCTTTTTCTTTTTTTTTTTCTTTCACATGTAGAGGGGATCTGCTCACAGAGAGGCTTGCAACTTTCAAACTAATGAGTTTGTTGGTGAGGTGAGCCATATTTCCACATCACAGTGAGGGAATTGTTTGAAACGATGGAGGAACTAAAGTGTAGAGTAGGATGGCCTACTAAAGTATGACTGGCATCTAGAGCCACACTTGCCAATATTCACTGACTGAATAAGATGTCAGAGTGGCTGATTGTCTTTCCTAGAGTCACACAGGTAGCTTTTTAAGGAGTCTATGGTCATGACTCCACCATGTGCTCTGTGTCCAGGAGTGCCCTAAGATGCTATAGACAACCTTGGGAGTCCAGGTGTGCTTGCGTCCGGGTACCACATGAGCATCTAATGTTAATGTTTGCGTTCCATGTATAGGGTGACAAGAAAGAGAAGAGATGCTTAAAAGTCCTTCTAAGTCACGGACCTCATGCAGAACATTCCCATTCAAGGGTCTAAATGCACACAGAGTGTTGACCCTATCTTCATGAAGACACACCATGGCTACAGTAGACAGCACCTCACTCTGTAATCTGTTCATCGATCTCCCTGTAGAGCCCTATCTGGGTGTGGGTGTGGCTATGCACTGTTTCTCCATCCAGACACACAGACAAATTTTCTCATACCAGTCATCAGAGAGGACAGGAACCCAGCTCCTGCAACAGCCTGAGGTATGCTTTCATGTCTGTCTGGCCATTTTTGAACAATGTGTTCAGAAAACTCTGCTTTGGAGAGTGCAGAAGTTCCTTTTGTTGAAGCACAGGTAGTCTGCTGTTGAACCCAAGATTGACTCAAGGGAATTTAAATAGGAGCTCTTTCTACGATGACCTCCAGGAAGAAGCTGAAAGGACACCTCTCCCCCCTTTTTGGTGGAAATTAAGGTATACCTAGAAGAGATGACATCACAGGCCAAGGCATGACATTGCCAAGATCAGCTTAGGTTTGCCTTCTTCCTTATGGTGGGGAAGTGCAGAAGACAGCTGTCGTTGATGGAGGGTCTCAGCGACCACCTTGCAGTTGGCTGACCCGTGGCTGCCCCATCCTCCACCCTGGGTGCGGCTAAGTGGTATTCACAGTCTCCACTAGGTGGAGAAAAAGAGCGGTTATGAAATGTACAAAGCCCCAAATAAAAAACACAGTCAAAGAGTAAAATCCAATTCTAAATGGAACTTGAAAACTTGAGAAGTAATTTAAGGGAACCACATTAAATACTAAAATGTTTAATGGGGCCCATGTGTCCCGAGCAGAGAAAGAGAGGGCGAGAAATGGAACAGAGGAAATCAGGGAGACAATATGTCTGTGCGACTTGTTCTAATTAGGGGCACAGCGCTGCTGAGGATCATTCATTATAATTTGGTTAAATCTTCAACATGGCCCAGGCACCTCTGCTGAGGGGCGAAAAACAAAAGCTCCATCACAAATGGGTGAGCGCCTCTCCTCTGGAGGTTAACGCCAGTTGCTTGCTGCCTGGGGAGGGCCTAGGGCCCTCCTGCCAGCTCTTCTTTGGGACTCCAGCGCTGGGCTCCAGCTGCAGATGTCTGCAGATTTCGAGGAGGAGAGGGGAGGGGAGTCCAGGAGGTGGGGCTGGGTGGGTGAGGGAGGGGCCCCCTGGCGCTCATTGTCTCCAACTTGTCTGTGGCTTAATTCAGTATCTCTGTCTGCCTCGAGTGGGATGGGAAGAGTTCAAAGGAGGAAATCAAAACAACCCACAGATCAGAGTGTGGGAGTGATCGGCTGGGCAACCAGAAAACACCCACACTCCTCAGGCTCCACTTTAAAAGGGGGTACAGGGATCACGGGGACACATGCTTTAGAAGTAGAAGGTGGTCAGAGGCTTAAGGGATGCAGGTGGTGTGGGGTCAGGGTCAGGTTAAAGGTAAATGTGATGGGTTTGAGATAAGAAGGAGCCAAGAGGGTGTTGGTAGCCACCCCCAGCACTCATGTGTGTTCGTTCGGCTGGGACACTATAGCTCTGTCTGTTGGGTTCCCACCTAACTCTACAATTTGAGAGGACAGTATTTATTCGCTTCATGCTACTGCCTTGCATCCTGTCCCTCAACCATCCAGCTGTTCTGGGGTGGCAAGGACTGGCCTCTCTAGTCTGGGGGCACCATTAGGGGCCAGATGCTGTCTGTAGAGATACGGGTAGAGCTTGACAGACCCATTGATGCTTTCCTGGGACCCGGCAGAGTTTTGAGCTAGGTTTATGGTTTGTCAACCAAAACACCTTGTTAGCATTTCTTATCCAGTATCTTCGTGCCAAAGACAGACTGTCCATCCTTAGGCCCCGGTATTCCAGGGCATTCCAACTCTGCGGTCCCAAGCAGTCCTACCCTGGATTATGTTTATAGACACTTCTGGGTGATAGGTCCTATTTTGGTTGCTGGCTGGGCCAGTTTTATTCTGGTGATGAGAAACAGGCTTCACCTCCACACCTATTGTGACGCCACCTGCAACTGGACATGATGTTCCAGAGGGAGGACCAGGGAGACAACAGATGCATGACAGGGTGACCTGCACACCATCGAGGAGAAACTCCTGCAAGTTGAACAAATGTTCTCCCCTGTGTTTCTTTGCATCCTTCTTGGTGCCAGATGCTGCACATCTGTTCACTTGTCTGATGCCCCTTGCCCTTATTTAGGCTGTTAACTGTGCCAGGAACAGGCTGTATGACTCCTGTTCTTCACTTTTATATCTATCCCTGCACCCTTCATGGTACCAGGTTCAATAAATCCTTGCCTCTTCATATGCAAAGGAAAGCATATTTTACTGCCTTGGCTCTGATTTATCTGAGCCATTGTAGTTTCATTCATTCATCATTTAGTGAGCATCTGCTATACTGACTGGCACTGTGCTTTGTGTTACAGATTTAAACACGAGTACCACCGGTGATTGGCCCTAACAGGTTCTCACGCCAGGGCAGAGGGAAGAGAGAAAAGACAGACACACTGTTAAGTTGCAGTTAGGCTAAGTCTAAAGAATGCTGAGGCGCTAGCACCAGTGAGGTCCCAAACAGGGGAGAAATCCTGTTTGAGACAGCATATGGAAGGGGGTTTGTCTCATACAGTGGTCAAGTAAGATGTGCTGGCTATCATGAATGCTGAGACACTAAACGGTATGTTAGGAGAGGACTTGCCTGCTTCCTCACAAGACAGAGCCAGAGCCAAAGAGCCACCTGTGTCTTGGAAGCAGGCACCAGGACATAACCATGGAGTGCCCTACTACCAGAAAAGAGTCACATGTCTTTGGCAGGAGCATGACAAGCATTTCCCTGCTCTGCTGGGAGACTGTCAACATGAAGAACTGACCTACTCCATCTTCTACATTTTTGAGGTCTGCCTCTGGGCCAATTCGTGCTTCTGAGGGATTCAATGAACAGAAGAATGAGGAGATGAGCGGGTCACACCCACTTCTTTAAACCCATGTGAGGAACTGCAGAGAGGCTGGGGAGCAGAGGACAAAAGTGAGGAAGGAGCCCCTGCTCAAGCTCAGCCTTTGGCCTTGTTTTGGAGCGAGACATCTGGGGTTTTTGAACCTGATTTCTCTCCTACAGTGTCAAGGGGTTTAAAGAGTCAGGGTAGGATGAGTTAGGGAGACTTGTATGGAAGAGCTGTTTTTATTCAAATCCTGACTGTGGTGACCCAGGCCAGTGTACTGTGGGGTCTCAAGAGGCCAGACTTCTTCTCCCACAGGAGCATATGTTATGGCTCACCCAGGGCTCAGCGTGGTCGGTGTTTGATATCAGGTATGTGTCAGTCATATCTATGCAATAATCTAAGTAGAAGATGGCTGATGAACAGGCTGGCCATAGCTCTCATTGGTCTGACTTCCTCTTAAATTGTAGAGATCCAGGTATATAGTTCTGTAATATTGTTTATCACTTACTGTTTGCTAGGCATACTACTGGGCCTGAAGAAAACAAAGACGAGAGGGATGTGGTCCCTACCCTGTACCAAACCACAGACCAGGGATGAGAGTTACATTAACCAATAGTCAAGCATTCACACACATTCACATTTTATTTGCTGCATTTAATTGCAAATTCCTCAAAGACAGATACTGCTTATAACTGATAAGAACTCTGGCTGCAGAGTCAGTCTGTCTTGATTCCTATTCTGGCATCAGACCTTGTTCCTGAATGAGCTTGAGCCATGCATCGTTCTCTCCTGGAATGGGGTGCTTTAACCATATATTAAATATTAAGGCTAGTAATAACATTCTCCTCCAAGGCTTGGTATAAGCATAAATGAATGAGGTATGGAAGGTATATTCTGTAGTGATTATCTGGAAGCTGTATGCTTTGTTTTCTTGGTGCCTGATTTTTTTTTCACTCTATTTTGTTGTTGTGAGCCTAACCTTTAACTGCTGAGTCATCTCTCCATCCATTTTTTTTTTAAAGCACCTTATTGATCTCTGAAATTCCATGTTAGAGAGGTGGTAAACTGATGATTTCAGAAGCAAAGATTAACTTGTAAGGGCACCAAGATTCCTATAATTCTTGCAGCATGAAGAAATTATGAAGAGTTATGTTTTATGTGCTTGTCATTCAATCTACAGACACTTCATACCTTTCCAGTGCCAGGCCCTGGGCTAAATGACGGAAATGAGCAGTAGGGCATCTCAGCACATGTGGTCCTTTGCCTTGAAGGGACCTGGGGTTGAGGAGGTGAGCAGATTAGCAGAGATGGGATGCCCTCAGAGCTGCTATGATGGGGACTCACCCAGTGATGGTGCAGGCCCCAAGAAGCAATGATCCACGACTGAGGTAGACTGTATGGAGGACTTCTGAGGCTAGGAGCTGCTGAGCTACATCCTGAAGATGGAAAAGTTGGATTCCTAAATGCTGTGGTTTTGCAATAGACGTGAAATTCTTACCTTCTACAGCTGTCCCCCAGCTGTGTCCTCCAGAAAGCATTAGGCCATTTCTTAGTCACAGGAGAGTTGAATTCTACTTTGAGCTCTGCCAGTGATCTGCTGTGTGGCTTTGAGCAAATCACTTCCCTTCTCTGGACCTCAGATCACTTGTTGCTTTAGCTGAAGGGGCCTTTCAGATTGGATTTATTTATTCTGTACCCGAGAAAGATTTGATCAGCACCCACCATATTTCAGACATGGCTAAGTGCCAAGGAATTAAGGGTGGGGTGGGTATCATTATGTGTGGCTAGAGCCTATTCCCACAGGGAAATCTTGGGAAACAGTATAAAACAGGGCCATTCTGCAGATGAACCACTTATATACCAACTCCTGCCAATCATGGGCTGAGAGTTGTTGGGTGGTTGTGGCAGGTACAGTAATAAAATTCCCTGCCACACATACAGGCAGAGTGCTGTTCCAGGGCTGGGGGTATTAATGAGGGAAGCCGTAGCTTCTGCTACATCTAGACACCATGATAAATACAAGGTGAGAGGAACAACATGAAACAAAGGGACAAACTTTGCAAGGGTAAGAGCCAACTGTAAGTACTGTTGAACTTGGCCTTCCTTGGGAGCTCTTTGATGTTAGTGGTTCATTTGTCTAGACTAGTGGGGTTTAGACATTTTGTCATTCAGGGAACATGTGATCATTTCTGGAGCCATTGTGATTTCCACAATTTTCAGGTGTATGTACACACACTAAATGTACACTCTGGCTCCTGGTATTTAGGGGTAGAGGTTAGTGATGTTATTAAATATTCCAAAGCACACAGGATAGAGACTCCCAATAAAGAATTATCTGTTTTAGGGCTGAAGATGCAACCATGGGTAAAAGTGAGCTGCTGCTGCTAAGGCTGATAACTTGAGTTTCATCATTCCCAGAACCCACATTGTGGAAGACGAGAAACAATCAATTCCCACAAATTGTCTCTGATACACATTCTCACTCTCTCTCTCTCTCTCTCTCTCTCTCTCTCTCTCTCTCTCTCTCTCTCTCACACACACACACACACACACCCTACAGAAAATAAATATTTAAAAAAGAACCATCAGCCTTAAATGGTCACCATTGACCAAGAAGGAGAAACCTTTAACCCCTTCACTTTTCCACTTGTAGCTTAATCTTGTCAATTACTTAGAGACGACACAGAAATGCTGTGAAAGAGAGTCGGGGAGAGACAGGGACAGAGACTGAGAGAGGAGAGTTATCTGTCTGTCCCTGGACAGATCAGGAGGAGCCCTCAGCTTCTGCTCTTGATGATGCCTGTGGTTCATTAGGAGCTTGCTGTCCGAATAGAGAAGGAATTTTTCCTTTATGACCTGGGGTGTGTGATTCCTGACTGTATTTATAATGTAAAATGACTCACATTCATGCTGTGAAACAGTCTTTGTATACTGTAAATATGTATAGTTAGGCAGGATTGGGTGGAAGAGAGAGACTAGGAGGACACTGGGAAGAAGAAAGGCTGAGTCTGAGGAGTTTCGAGGCAGATGCAGAGGAACCAGGACATGTAGAAAATGAGGTAATAAGCCATGAACCATGTGGTAGAACTTAGATAGAAATACAGGTTAATTTAAGTTGTAAGAGCTGGTTAGTTAACAAGCCTAAGCTATCAGTCAAGCATTTATAACGAATAAATATCTGTGTGATTATTTGGGAGCTGACTGGTTGTCCTGATGAAAAACTCCACCTACACATCCAAACAAAATGGCTGTGTGTGTTAGCTTGCCTACCATTCCAATCTCTACAAAATTGCCTGGGGTCCTTGGGTCTTTCACTGAATCCATGTGTCACCTTGAGCAAATTACTTAATGTTTTCTAAATCTGAATTTAGCTTTATCTGTAAAATGGTGAGAACTATGGAGCTAGTGTCCAGTGTGTTCAAGGAAACAATCAATACAGGTGCCCAACATCTAGCATACATGCATACTTATTAGCTATTAACATTGTGGTACAGTTGAGACTCAGTGTGAGCACATCACAAAAGAAATTTTCATCCTACCTAGTCTTCAGGGGGTACAAGGCCTCAGGGTTGTCAAGCAATCTGACACAACAAATGAAGGCAACATATTATCTGAATTCTATCTTGTATATGTGTATGTGTGCATGTATATGTAGTTATGTGTGGGTGTGGTCCATATTTATGGGCATGTGTGAGCATGCATTTGGAAGCTAGAAGTCAATCTTGGTGTCTTCTTTAGTCATTTTTTTCCATCAAGATTTGATTTTAAGTTTTGTTGAGTGGTTAATTGATTATTTTAAAATACAATACTTTTAAAATTAAAATTCTTTAGAAATTTCAGCTGGGCGGTGGTGGTGCACGCCTTTAATCCCAGGACCCAGGAGGCAGAGTCAGGCTGATCTTTGTGAGTTCAAGGCCAGCCTAGTCTATAGAGCAAGTTCCAGGACAGCCAGGGTTATACAGAGAAATCCTGTCTCAAAACAAACAAACAAACAAACAAACACAACAACTAAAAAGAATTTCATAGATATAATGTATTTTGAACATATCTAAAACTCCCCAACTCCTCCTGGATCTACCTAATCCCTCACTCCCCAACTAATCTTTCACTCTCCTCCTTCTAATCTCATCCTCAAAAACAAAACAAAACAAAACAAAACAAAACCCACTGAGTCAGATTTTTGCTGCCTATATACTCATGGCATAGACTCACCCACAGTCCAAACCCTTAAAGAAAGTCTACTTTCTCACAGAAGTCATCAACTGTCAATAGCTCCTAAGCTATAGGGGAGGGCTTGTGAGCTCCTCTTTTGTCAATGTTGGGATACTGACTGGCTGGATCTTGTGCAGACAGCCACAGCCGGGCAAAAAACCATAGCTACTGTGAGTTCAAGAGTGACATTGTTCTATCAAATCCAGAAAACACTGTTTTGTCCTTGCCCTCCCTGGCCTCTGACTCTTATAATCCTTCTACCCTGTTTTCTGCAGTTACCTAAACCTTGTGTGTACGTGTCCCCCTTTTGTGGCTGAGCATCCTACAGACTCTTGCGTTCTCTGCAATTTGGTACTATGTCTAGTATTCAGATTAATATTATTAGATTCACCCCTAGCATCTGTGAGCTCCCAGTTATGGTTTATTGGCCTGATTTTCAGTACTAGGTTATGCATTTCCTACTGTGGAACGGGCTTTAAGTTCAATCAGAAAGCAATTGGTTACCTCTGTAATGTTCATACCACTATTGCACCCATGAGTATATCTTATCAGGATAGTCAATAACTGTAGCTTGGAGAGTTCATGGCTAGGTAAGACTGCCAATAATTCCACCCCCCCAACCTGCCCCAGCAGCCTATGTAGCTCCTCTGGTAGAATGAAAGCTTGCCAGCAAAGAAAAAGCTTCCTAGTCAGTACTAACTTTATTTCTTCATGTCTAGTTACCAAAGCGTGTGGTGTCATCATCAATAGGGTTTTACCATCAAGTTCTTATGGGCAACCAAGAGCAATGGTAATACCTGTGTTTTTTTTTTGGGGGGGGGAGTGTATCTCCAAGACATGTCTGACCAACAACTCATATCTAGTGCTGGGAGTTTTATTTACTAACCCATGTCTTTTGGGATGAGCATTATCCATCCACAGAGGGAACCTTTGTTCAAAATCTTCAAGATTATGTTTTCAAATAAGCTTATCATATAGCAGCCTTCCATACAGTTTTTTTTCATATATCCTTAGTTTGGCTTACCCATCTGTCTTCCTCTCTCCTTTCCCCTATCTTTTCACTCCTTATCTGTTTAAATCTTCCCACCCCCACTCCCCCTTTCCACTTTCATGTCTGATGTAGTGCCCATTTCAGCTCCCTCAAGCCCTGCCTTTCTTCCCTCCCTCTAATGGCCTTTTTAAAAGAACCTTTTGGTCTTTATCAGTACTCAGAGTTAAGCACACAATTCTAGAAATTCATAGCTGAGATCCATTTATAAGGGAGAACATGCTGTTTTTGTCATTTTGGTCCTGGGTTTCCTCATGCAGTGTATTTCCCAGATCCACCCATTTTCCTGCAAGTTTTATAATTTATTATCTTTTTATCACTGAGTAAAATTCCATTGTGTATATGTGCCACATTTTCAATATCCATTTTCCACTAATGGACATCTAGGTCATTCTATTTCCTCACTATTGTGAATGGAGCCAAAATGAACATGAAAGTGCAGGTATCTCTGTTATTAGCTATGGAGTTGATATTGATTTCCATGGTGGCAGCACCAGTTTACACTCCCACCAACAGCAAAGGAGGCTCGCTTTCCCCACATCCTTGTTAGCAATTGTGGTCATTAATTTTCCTGATAATAAAGGATGTTGAATACTTTTCAAATTATTATTAGCCATTTCTATTCTTCTGAGGAGTCTGTTCAGTTCCATAGATTTTTTTGTTTTGTTTTATTTTGAGACAAGGTCTAACTTTGAGCTCTGGCTGACATGAAACTCATTAAATAGGCCAGGCTGGCTTCAAACTCTACCTCTGCTTTATAAATGCTGTAATTAAAGATGTGAACCACCACACAGCCCAATAGATAGTTTTTTAACTAGATGTTTGTTTCCTTGATATTTAGTTTTTTTTTTTTTTTTTGAGACAGGGTTTCTCTGTGTAGCTTTAGAGCCTATCCTGGCACTCTCTTTGGAGACCAGGCTGGCCTCAACTCACAAAGATCTGCCTGCCTCTGCCTCCCGAGTGCTGGGATTAAAGGCGAGTGCCACCAATGCCCAGTAATATTTAATTATTTATTTTTAATATTTAGTTTTATGAAGATCTTTCTATAGTGTAGACACAGATCTTCTGTCAGATGTATAGAGGGCAAGCATTTTCTTCCATTCTGTAGGCTGACTCTTACTTCTATTACCAGTATAGAAGCCTTTTAGTTTCATGAGGTCCCTCTTATCAACTGTTGATCTTATTTTTTGAGTGACTAGAGTCTTAATTCAGAAAGTCCCTACCTATGCCTATATCTTGAAATATCTTCCATTTCCTACTATATCCTTTAGTACTTTCAGAGTTTCAGGTCTAACTTGAAGGTCTTTGGTGTATTAGGAATTGATTTTGTGAAGGGCAAGAGATGGGGACCATGCTACACTCTTCTACTTATGACTATTCAGTTTCCCCAGCACCATTTATTGAAGAGGCTGTCTTTTTTCCAGTGTGTACTTTTGGTTTCTTTGTAAAATATCCAGTGCCTGTTGTGAAAACTTACATTTGGGTCCTCTATTATATTCCTGATCTTTGTGTCTAGTTTTGTAATAGTACTGTGCTGTTTTTTATTGCTATGCCTGTGTAGTTTAACTTCACGTCGGGCACGGTGATGCCTTCATCAGTGTTCTTATTGTGCAAGTTGGTTATTCAAAGTCTTTCATGCTTCCATATTAATTTGAAGATTTGTTTTCTATTTCTGTGAAGAATTGAATTGACAGTTAGATTGGAATTACATTGTATTTGTAGGCTGCTTTGGTAGGAATTTTCATAATATTAATTTTCACAATAGTAATCCTACCATACTAAGAGCATGGAAGGTTGAAGATCTTTCCATCTTCTAGTATGTCCTTCAATTCCTTCCTGCAGTCCCCGCCCTCTGCAAAATTGTCATTGTAGAGGTCTTTAGCTTTGTTCTAAGGTATATTTTTGAGGCTCTTATGGTTGATTGTTTCCAAGATTTCTTTCTCAGTATGTGTGTTGTTATAAAGGAAGGTTACTGGTTTTACATCTTGATTTGCTTAAACTGTTTGTGTGTGTGTGTGTGTGTGTGTGTGTGTGTGTGTGTGTGTGTGTTCATCTGGGAGGCTGGTTTATAATTTTCTGTTTTTTGATTGTCTTTGTCTGGTTTCAAGATAGAATAAATCTGGATTCATAAAAAAGAGTTTGGAAACATGTAATAACACATCTTTACGCCAAGCTGCCCGAACCCTGCTGCCACGTGGGCATCCAAAATAACACACAGAGATTAATTAGGTACAATGCTGTTGGCCAATGACTATGATTTCTTATCTGCTAGCTCAGTCTTAATTATCAACCATAATTATAAGACTTATCTTATGGAGGACGCTGGTGGAATGCGTCCTATCTTGCTGGGATCACATAGTGGCTCCAGAGCAGAGAGCAGGAGGAAGAGGAAGAGAACGACTTCTGGCTTGTCCCTGCTTATATTCTGAGTTTGCCTGCTATGTCACTTCCTGCCTGGATCACAGACTTCTCTTACTACATTTCCCAGAATCCTCCTCAACTCCTAGTCCCACATATCTTTCTGCCTCATTGGCTGAGCAATGCTTTATTCAACAACCAATAAGATAAACATACATAGAAGGGCATCCCCCATCAGAAACATTTTTTTCTGTTTGATTATTGAATAATTTGAGTGATTATTGGGTTCAGTCTATAGAATTCTGTGCTGATTTCATCTGGAGCTGAGCCCTTTTCAACCTGAAGATTTTAAATGATTGCTTCAGTCTCATTGTGTGCTATAGGTCTGCTTAGATGATTCATTTCATTTTGGGTCAACTTCAGTAAGTCATCTGCATTTAGTCATTTCTTGCAGAGTTTCTGGATTAATGGAAAACATGTCTTCAAGGTGTGACCTCATTGATTTTCTGGACTTCATATCTGTTGTAATGTCTCTGTTTTCATCTCTCATTTTAGTAATCTGGATCTTTTCTCTCTTTTGGGTAATTTGGCTAAGGGTTTGCAAATCTTGTTTATATTATTTCAGTTCCCCTGTATTTGTTGAGATGTGCCCTTTGTCCCAATATGTCATTTATTTAGAAGAAAGTTCCATGGGCTGCTGAGAGGATAAAAAGCATCCTGAACTGCATGGGGTGGGATACTCTGTAGATGTCTCTTAGGTCCATATGCTCTATAGTGGCAATTCATCTTTCTTCCTTTCTTTCTTTCTTTCTTTCTTTCTTTCTTTCTTTCTTTCTTCCTTTCTTTCTGTCTAGCTGATTTGTCTAATGGTGAGAATGGAGTATTTGAGTCATTAATTATTGCTCTACCAGGATTAATCTGTGATGTTATATATAGCTAGTATTAGCTTTATGATGGTTGGGCCTGTGTTCTGTACAAATAAATTTAGAATTGCAATTTCCTCTTGAATATTTGTTCCCTTAATCAACATTAAGTGACCCTCTCTATCTCTTCTAACTAGATTCGGCTGAAGTCTATTTTTTCAGATATTAGAATAAAGTGGCTGCTTTTTTGTTTTTTGTTCTTTTTTGGTCCTGTGTTTTGGAAGACCCTTTCTTTTTACACTAAGGTAGTGTCTATCTTTGATGGTAGAGTGTGCTTGCAGGAAGCGGCAACATGAAGAATCCTATTTTCTGATCCAATCTTTTAGCCTGCATCTTTTGATTGAGGAAAAGAGACCGTTAATACTCAGAGTTGTCAATGAGAAGTATGAATTGATTGCTACCTTGTTTTGTTTGTTTTAGAATTGTTGTTTGCTTAGTCTTTATTTGTTTAATATCTGTCTTAGCCTTGTTTATTTTATCACTGTAAGGCTTCTTGGGCTTGCTTATCTTTCCTTCAGTTCAAAATATTCCTTCCAGGATCCACTGTTGGGCTGGTGTGGTGTTCAGAAATTCTGTCAGCCTGTTTTTAATTATGAAAGTTTTTCTTTTTCAATTATATAGATAATTGCATTGGATATATTAGGCTGGATTGGTAGTTGTGATCTTTCAGAATTTGAAAAACCTGTTTCTAAATCCTTTTGGATTCTTTTTTTTTTTTTTTTTTTTTGGTTTTTCGAGACAGGGTTTCTCTGTGTAGCTTTGGAGCCTATCCTGGCACTCGCTCTGGAGACCAGGCTGGCCTTGAACTCACAGAGATCCGCCTGCCTCTGCCTCCCGAGTGCTGGGATTAACGGTGTGCGCCACCAACGCCCGGCAATCCTTTTGGATTCTTAAGGTTTCCATTGAAAAGTCAGCATTCTGGTAGGTCTGCCTTTATATGTGTCTTGCCTCTTCCCTTTCACAGCTTTTAATAGTACACTTTCCCTGCTCTGTAGTTTTAATACTTTAGCTAAGAACAATGTAGAGAATTTCTTTTCTGGTCTTGTCTATGTGGTTTTCTCTATGCCCCTTGCATTTGCATGGGCATCTCTATCCCTAGATTTGGGAATTTTTTTATTATTTTATTGAAACTATTTTCTATTCCTTTGGTATAAAGTTCTTGCACTATGCTCATAGCTTATAAATTTTTGCTTTCCATGCTATCCCAAAGATTTTGCATATTCTATTTGCATGCCCTAAAAAATTTATCCCTGACCTTGTTTACTGCTCCACTTCCTCTACTTTGCCTTCAATCCTTGAAGTTCTTTCCTCCATATGATCCATCCTATTGGTAAGGCTTCCCACTTAAGTTTTTACTTGATCTGTTGTATTTTTCATTTCCATCATCATTTCAGTTTGGTTTTCTTCAGTATTTCTATCTCTTCATGGCATTATATCTTCATATCTTGAGTTGTCTTCTTTATTTCATTCAGCTGCTTGTATTTTCTTGAAATCTATCATGTCTTCTTTGAGTAATCTGAACATATTTATAATGATTTTTGAATTGTGCATCTGGAATTTTGTCTGTGTCGTTTTCATTGGGGAGTCATTACTATGAGACTGGTACTTTTTGGAGGAAACAAATTGTGGTTTTTTTTTTAAATGTTCCTAGTGTTCTTGGACCTTTTCACCTGTATTTATATCTTTGATTAAGTGTGTGTGTGTGTGTGTGTGTGTGTGTGTGTGTGTGTGTGTGTATGCATGTGCATGACTATGCATGTTTAGGCCATGACTGTGCTTTAGTTTAGGCCACCTTTCTGTTTTTACAGGAGATATTTTCACTATTCAAGAGCTATTAGGTTGTAGTAGAGTTGAAGAGATGTGTTCCCCTTATAGACTGTTGTTTGGGAACCAGGCTCTACCCATAGACCTCAATTGCAAATATTGTCTGCAGCTATAGTCACTGGCCAGCAGTAAATCCATTATGAAACATAGTGTCAGTAGACTACAAAACAGTTGTTCCTTAAATACTAATTTTGGGCAAATAAAGGTGGACTATGTGGACTAGTATATTAGTCATTGTATATATTAGTGGAGAGAATATGTAGAAAGTAGTAAAAGAAGAAAGAAATTTCAGTAGGATCAGTGATTAGGTTTTGGCTACTAGATAGGGATTAGAGAAGGGGTATACATAGAAGGAGCAATGGTAGAGTCAAAGGAAAAAAGTGTATAAATTTGCTTAAAGGTATACTGAAAAGAGAGGAGTAAAGATGTACTCAAATAATGTACAACAGTCTTATCTCTCAGGCCCAGTGCAGAGGCTGTGAACTAGGTAGCTTATGTTCTTTGGGAGACGTAAGACGAAGACGATTGGCTATTACATACAGAGGGTGAAAAAAGCAAAACCAGACATGAGCAGCAAGGGATCCAGGCGGCTTGCTATGTTGGCCTTGGGTATTATGAATAGGGAGAGCTATAGAGGGGAAGGACTGGTGGATGGAGACTGGGTGTAAGACTGGATTCTGTACGGGTTCCCTGACCTCACAGGAAAACCAAAGGGAAACAGGTCCCTCTCTGTGCACCCTCAAACCTCAAATAGTGGGCTGAAATATGGGTGTACCCCTTACCTCAAATGGCAAACTGGAGCTGGGGCCACATTGGATTTTGACACAGGGTCTCTCACTGACTTTGGCTAGGCATGTTTTCCAGCTTCTTGTCTCTACTTCCAGTGTGAGGGTTACCAGGGAACTGCTATGTCCAGATTTTTTTTTTTTTTACATAGATTCTGGGGATTGCATTCAGGTTCGCATGTTTGCATGGCAAGAACTTTCCTGATTGAACCATCTCCCTAGCCCCAAATTTTGTATTTTGCAAATAGCTGACCCTCAAGAGACCTCAGGGAGGGCATTGGAGACTACAAGAATACAGTAAAGGGGCTGTGACGCTGGCCTCGAAGGGCACTACAGCTTTTCTTGGCTCTGTCTTGGCGTGCCCAATCCTAGAATCCTGTCACCTGTAATCCTGCCACTATGTTGAGAGGAATCCCAGGCTTTGTCACAGGGATTTTCAGGCTTTTAAACCAAAGAATCTGAAGGCCCCTGCTTCAAATGTAGGTTCCCTGGGAAGAGGTGAGGGAGGGAGCAGAGCCAGTAGCATACCGTAAGCTCAGAAAGTGTCTTTCAAGTCTCACACTCTTAAAAATCAACGGATGTGGTGGCATCTTGGCGCTTGGGTGGCTGAGGCAGGAGGATCACAAGTTTTAGGCCAATATGGACTACAGAATGAGACCCCGTCTCAAAAACAAAGCAAAAAAAAAATCGATTAGGCATTTCATCAGACACCTCTTTCCATCTGAAAATAATTTAAAACAATATTAAGAAGTAAAGCTGACTCTCTAAGGTGTGCTTTGTTTATCCCATTGCTTTAATCATTCCCGAGCATACCAGAAAGATAGCAGCTTCATGTGCCCCTGTTGAGAACCGTGGGCCCTGTGCAGAGTCTCTCCCTGTTTCACGCCCTTTCCTTATGGCTCACTCTTTTCACAGTTGCTCTTCTTTTCTCCATTGTTTATTTCTTTACTGTGGTGGGACCTGTGATGATGGTGTTGGACATTGCTTAAGTGTGTTGGTGGTATTCAAGTGGGAGGGAAAAGCCAGTGCAATGTGAGAATGTGTCCCTCAAAGCATGCATTGGAAACTATTGCCAATGCGACAGTGACTGGGAAGTGTGGAATCAGCTGTCATCAATAGACTAATATCATTGCAGGAGAGAATTCTTCCTTGCTTGCATATTCTATCGCCATATAAGGAACAGTGTTCCTCTCCTCTGTGGGACATGTCCTTCAAAAGGATATCAGGAAAATGGCAATTGCACCCTTACCAGTTACCAAATGGGCCAGCACCCTGATCTTGTGCTTCTCATCTTCCCGAACTGTGAGAAACAAAACTCTCTTCTTTGTAAATTATTCAGTCTTGGATATTTTGTTATGGTAGCACAGAGTAAGACATTATCTTAATCTATTTTCTGTTGCTAAGACTGCTGCAGACTACTGCCGACTATGTAAGTTAAAAAGAAGAGATTTGTCTTGGCTTGTGGTTCTGGAGATGCAAGGCTGAATTGTCACATCTAGTGATAACTCTCTTGCTGGCAGTGTCCCAAGGCTGAGAAGGATGTCACATGATAAAAGACAGAGAGTACGTGTATATTTTTCAGCCTCTCTTTTCTTGCGGAGCTTCCAGTATTCAATCATGGGGGCTGATGGTCTTAGCTGACCCTATTCCCTTCTGAAAGGCTCCACTTCTAAATGGTATCATTAGATGATATCCCCACCCTCTTGATATCTCTCAGGGGGATCAGATTCCAACTGAGCTTCGAGGGAAAAAATGAACAAAGCACAGTAGCCAGTCCCTGAGCCTGTTCAGGAAAGACAGTCCCCCACCCCAGGGTCTTTGTGCTGAGCTTGATGCTGAGCCTTCAACGCCACAAGACAGTCAGATGTACACAAGGTCCCACCATTGCTGAGCTTGAAGAGGTGGAGATGGAGAGAAGCCAGCCAGCCACTGACCAAGTAATTATAGCACCTCAAGCTGAGAGTTAGGAGAGAGAAGTACAGAGTGGGAAGAAAGGGTAAGGCATAGTCAGCTCATATCATCTGGGAGCTGGGGGAGACTTCCCTGGAAACTGTCTTTCAAGTTATGAGCTGAAGGTTGAAGAGGGAAGGGAAGGATGCCCCAGGGCAGTGGTTCTCAACCTTCCTAATGCTGTGACCCTTCAGCACAGTTCCTCGTGTTGTGGTGACCCCCAACCATGAAATGATTTTGTTGCTGCTTCATAATGGTAATTTTGCTACTGTTACGAATCATAATGTAAACATCTGATGTGAAGATGGTCTTAGGTGACCCCTGTGAAAAGGCTGTTCAACCCCCAAAGGGGTTGCACTCTACAGGCTGAGAGCAGCTACTCTGGGTAGAGGAGTATTGAGAGACAGGGCTGTGATAGGAGGGAACATGGGCCCTTGAAGGAACCAGATACCGTTTGATCTGTCTTTATGTGGAATGAGGAGCGTGAAGAGATGAAGCTGGATTCCTAGGCAGCTCAGAATTCAGGGCTGGTCATCTCTCGGGATAAGAAATTTGGATTTTTCCTAAGTGCTGAGAACTCAGTGTGTATGTGTAGGTTAGTGTGTGCATATGTGGGCAAGCACATTAGTGTGTGTACACGTGGGAGAGTGTGTGTGGGTGCTTGTGTGTGTGCAAGTGGGTGTTTTCCTGTATGCATGGGGGTGTGTATTCATGTGCTCCTGTGTGTGTGTGTGTGTGTGTGTGTGTGTGTGTGTGTGTGTGTGTGTGCATGCTCGTGCATGTAGGTGGGAGAGTGTTTGTGATGGCAGCACAGACTAGTGAGTGGATTCTGTAGTTAGTTTTCTGTGGAGTTCTGTGGTGTCAGCTGGAGCCCCCTGGACCAGCAACACCATAATAAAAACTAAAGAGGCTGACATTTCATCATTGCCACAGGATATAATTAAGGATTATACAGGCTTAAGAGTCAGAGAACAAACAGATGAATCAGAATGGGTGTGTAGAAGACAACATGGAGGAAGGTCAATGTTCTTTGGAAGCTTCCTGTAGTGAAACCCAATTTATTGAGAATTGGACAATTAAGTGACTCTGCACAACTACTTATGTCCTTCTACTAGTCTTTGGAAACAATCAGAGTGAAAAGTTGTGGCTCAGGATGCTGGCTCCGGGAATGAGTGATTCAGGCCAGAAGGTGGGTGGGCTGGGGGGTGCTCATCACCAACAGTTAAGCAGAGGTGAAGGGCAGGCCAGTACAGGGAGGAATAGAGGCGGTAGGGAATAAGGACCTCACTTCTGCATAGCCCGGTGGCCCCATGAGCTGTGCGGCAAAAAAAAAACCCGAGTGACTCACCAATTTCCCACTCCCAGACTAGACTCCTCTGAGTTCCTAGGGTACACCTTATAGATAGCAGAATGGTAAAAGAGAATTTGATTTCTACAATCTAAGAGGAGTCTACACCTAAACCAGTGTTTAAAGCCAACTCCTTTCTTGCAAAAGGCAGGACGATGATAGACTGGTTCAGAGATATAGGTTATGACCAGGGACAGCATGAGTCTGAGCAAGGGAGCCTTGTAGAGGGAACCTTGCACTATGCTGGGAGGAAGAACAGAGAGCTTCACTCACCCGACAAATGTGCTGGGTACTGCTCGGTAGTCTTCTTCACAATGGTCACAGCCTTATTTTTGGGTCCACATATTCTTTTAGAACTTTTAAATATCAGAGACTGCCTACCCTACCCTTTGCAACTGCTTCATTAATAGAATGTAACCGAAGCCATGCTGTCCCTAAAAGATGGCCTGGCTGTTCCTAGCTCTCTCCTTTTGTTGATTGGTCTTGGAGTCCTGTCACTGTGTTTGGAGGCAGCCCGAGCTGCATGGAGGGGCCATATATGGTAGACCTGTAAGCAGACTTCCTTCATACCCAGATCCTTGCCTTGGAGTTTCTCCAGCAGACACCAAGTGGTGCAGAGACAGGTCTCTCCCCTCATTGCACATTGGTGAGCAAAATAAATTGCACCGTGTGTGTGTGTGTGTGTGTGTGTGTGTGTGTGTGTGTGTGTGTGTGTGTGCATACATGCATGCACTGAGTGAACTGAAGCTTGTATATGTTAAACATGTACTGAGATGCACTGAGATGCATACTTAGCCCTCTGTGAATGTTTCAAAAGGCAACTATGTTTTATTGCTCCCCAGCTTTTTGGCTAAGATCAAGTGAAGACAGTAAACTCTGAGGGTGATTTATTGTGAAGCCATAGTAACTAGAAGTAGTGTGTTACAAAACAGCTGAAAGAGTGACATCCACCATTTACAGGAGCTCTTTAGAGTTTACAAAGGGTTTCACACCATAGTCTTAGCCAGGCACTGAAGAACCATGAGAGACTGGTGTGGTCAGGCTAGGATCATACATAGCTGCCTAGGGTTGGAGTGATGGAATGGGTGGCTTAGAGGATACAAGCTGCTAGCTATATGCTGTGGAATAATCTTTCTGTACACTATGAATATGTATCACTCTCACTGAATAATAAAGGACTGATTGATCAGTAGCCAGGCTAGAAGTATATGTGGGTCAGTCAGAGACACAGAGAATTCTGGGAAGGAGGCTGGAATGAGAGGGAAGTCACCATCCAGATGGAGAATGAGTGGCATATACAAAATAGGGATAGAGGTAAAAGCCATGGGCCTGGGGTGATACATGGATTAATAGAAATGGGTTAAGCTGTAAGAGTTAGTTAGTAACAAGCCTGAGCCACTGGCCAAACATTTATAATTAATATAAGCCTCTGCGTGATTATTTGAAAGTGGCTGCAGGACAGGGCAGGAGAGAAAAACTTCCACCTCTAGATATAGAGTTAAAAATGTTTTGTATTACTTTCTTTACAGTGGCAGATTTCCTGTGACCCCCTCTGGAGGCTTATGAGCTGAGGTCCTCACCTCCAGGACCTTAGAATATCACTATTGGGAGACAGAGGCTTTAAAGTATCAAGCAAGGCAAAATGAAGTTCTATCTCGGGTTGGTTTGGGCCAGTGAGGTGGCTCAGCAAGTTAAGGGGCTTGCCACCAAGCCTGACAAACTAACTTCAGTCCCTGGGACCCACATGATGGAAGGAGAGAATGGGCTCCTATAGGTTGTTCTCTGACTTCCTCATGTGTACAGGTTGTGTGTGTACATGTGCACACACATGCACACACAGAAACATAGACACTAAATAAATAAATGAGATGGAAAAGATGTGATTAGGACATAGGCACACATGGAGAGATCACACAAGGATACACAAAACTGTCATTTTCAAACCGAGGAGAGAGAGCCCTCAGGAGACATCTAGACGTTGGCCATTAGAACTGTGTAACCTTTAGAACTTCAAGAAAATTCATTTCTGCTGTTGAAGCCACCTACTGTTTGGCCCTATGCTACAGAGCCCTGGGAAAGGACAGGTTCCTGAGAGTTTGTGTTAGGTTAAGATCAAGTTCTTCCAGGACAATTGGTGAGGGTGACATCTGGCTTAATTTTAAGAGGATGGATCTGGGGCTGTAGAGATGGCTCAGTTGTTGAGAGCACAAATTGCTCTTTAGGAGGTCTTGAGTTCAATTCCCAATACCCACATCAGGTAGCTCACAACTGTCTATAACTCTAGCTCCCAGGTTTCGGCACCAGATGTCCTGCGAGATCGTCTTGCCAGCAAGAACGACACAGGACACTCGGATCCTTCTGCAGTAAAGCTTTAATGCATCTTGAGAGAGAGAGCATAAGCTTACAGGGCGGAGACCCCGAACTCCCAAGAACCCATCCCTTATAAAAGCTGGCAACCGCTGCCTCGGACGTGTTACCCCCTGACTCGCTGTAGCTCATCGGACCATATGACGCCACGGAAGAGGCAGAGACCAAGGGATGGAAAGTTACCCAGCGCTTGCTCACTAACTTGTTTACATTCGGTGCCTGCCGGATGCAGGCGCCATCTTGTAATGGAGAATGCAGGGACGGCTCCCTACAGGAACTAACACCCTCTTCTGGCCTCATGTGCACACATCATTTTAAAATACAAGTTAATCTTTAATAAAGGAATAATATGATAGGTCTGGCAATCAGGGTTGGAATAAGGGCAGGGCTAGGGGAGCTAGCTAGAAGGAGTGGCTTACAGGATTAGGGCACTAGAATCGCAATTCTGCTGAGGTAGAGTGTCAGAAATTAAAAATAATGTCTATTCTACAAACTTCACTGTTCACTGTGGTTCAGAGCATGTCCTAAACAAGTTTCCATGACCAAACATGTGATAAGCTCCCTAAAACAGTTATTTTAAGGAAGCAGAGAGTCTCTCCTGAGGTCCTGGTCACAACAAAGCTTTAAGGCCCCCTGGGAAGACTGGTTTAGCAGTGCTTGTGGCTGGTACTGTTGGAGACACATCTGACCAGCTATTCCCCACCCAGTAACTAGCCATAGGTAGTACTGGCTATAGTGAACTGGCTTAGTGAACTGATTATTTTGAGGTCATCCTGGGCATCCCAGTGATGTAAACAGGGGGATGTGAGCCAACAAGGACATCTCAGTAACCATTCACTACTTCTCAGTCACACCACAGGGCAGTGGATTGTCACTGATGTAATGACCAAAGTCTAGGGTTCCTCTGCTTTCTGGGAGAGATGGAGACAGGGCCCTTGGTGCTGAGAAAATCCTGTGTTTGGGGTTTGGAGTTGAGGTCTCTAGAAAGTGATTCTGGACCTTAGTTGTGGAGATGTGTAAGGGTTAATATTTGTTGTCTATTTGATGAGGTCTAGAGCCATCTAGGGGGCAAATGTCTGTGAGGGAGTTTCCAGCCCGAGTTAACTGAGATGGGAAGACTCATGACAAATGTGGGCAGCACCACTCCCTGGCTGGGGTCCTGGACTACATAACAAGGAGGAAGTGAGGGGAGCCCCAGTCTGCATCTCTCTGAGCTACTAACAGTAGATGTAATGTGACCAGCTGCCTCATGCATGCTGAAGCTTCCCGACCATCATGGACCACACCTTCAGACTGAGCTTGTCACAGAATTGAGAAAAGTAACTAATGCAAGATTTTTGGTTCTTCAGAATGAAAATAATATGAAAGAGGAAAAAGCTAAATTAATATGTGCTATATACATGGGTGTATACTTTAAGTGGTACATGACAACTATTTACAGATTAGATCTGGGAGGAATCTCCTACTCTGTACACACACACACACACACACACACACACACACACACACACACACACACAAATGTATCTCAGTATTTAGCCCAGGCTGGTATCCCACTCACCATGTAACTAACCCAGGCTGGTCTTGAACTTGTGATTATCTGACCTCAGCCTCCTGCATGCTAGGACTACTGGTGCGTGCTACATGCAGAATGGGCTCTCTAGTCCAAAGATTGTTGCCTTTGTTTGGTAGCTGAGGGCACTGACCAGAGCCCTAATGGCTGGATTTGTGCTTTTATTAAAGAGGCCCCAGACAGACCCTGAACCCCATCTTCCACATGGAATACAGTGAGAACATGGCCTTCAAAGAGGAGAGGACTCTCACTAGACTCTGGGTTTACTGGCACATTTACTTTGAATTCCTCAGCTTCAAGAACTGTAAAAAGTACATATTTTTGTGGTTGATAAGCCACTGGTTCATGACATTTTGTTTTAGAAGCATCAATGGACTAAGACAGCCTTTCTGGCTTTGCTTGTGGCTTCTTACTGGGCCTGGGTTGATCTCTGCTTTCCTACCCTCTATGACTGTGTTACCAGTATGTACAGGAGAGAGTCCAGCAACTCTGTCTCTCTGGAACTTAGGATTGTCTTTGCATCTCTTGGCCAGCATATCTTTGGCCAGTGTCACTTGAAGCCTGCCCTCTGCGGCCTCCCTTTACTCTGGTGCCTCCTGCCACCATGCTCATCTTTATAGGGCAAGAAGCGGCATTTGGATACAAAAGCCAAGACAGAGGATTACACATCTGAAAACTCACAATCAAGTCTCTCCTTTTCTTTGGAAGTTGATTTTTTCTAAATAGGGGAAGCCAGGTTGGGTAAGAGTCAGCCCCGGGAGTGTTTTCTCCAGCATAATGGCTGCAGAGAGGGAGAGCCTGTCCTCAGCTGGGTTCAGAGCCTGTCCTGTGCCCATCTGTGTTTTAGCTAAGATCATGGAGGAAGACATTTACTTGTCAAAACCAGCTTGGAGCAGATCAGCTTTGGGGAAGTAGCAACCCAGACTTCTCTGAGAGACCTGTTCAGAAGTTTGGGGTCAGGGAGTGTACTCATTTTTGTACATCTCAGGCCAGGCCAGAGGCTGGAGGCTGGATTTCCCTTGGTCAGATGGGGTATCTGAGGGCCAGCAAGGGTAGCAACTTGCTGAGGTTGCTCAACAGACTGAATCCTGGTCCCTTGGTACACAGTCCAGTCTTTTATGCTGTGTTGCCTGGGGGCCCCAGCTAGGTGCAGTTGGCTGTGAGAAGGGCAGTGCGGGCTCCCATGTGTTCCTTGGCTTCCCAGACTAGTCTGTCAGGCTCCATGAAGAATTGGGAAATGAGAGTACCCCTGCCATTTGAGATGACAGGGTTTAAGCGGGGGTGGGGTGTGGGGGATGGGAGTGGGGGTAGGGATTGGGGGGATGACCACAAAACATTTACTAAGTGACTATAATAGAGAATTATTGAATTAGGCTACCCTGACTCAGTGCTTGTATTGATGTTAATTTCCAACATGTAGTCATGTAATGGCCAGGATATATTTATTAGGTAAGATACCTTACTTACAGAGCTCCCTAGCCAACTGGCAGGAAAGCAGAACAAGCCGAAGTATCAGGGAAAAGAAGGGGGCTACCATGTGCATTCCCTAACTCTTTAAACTTTTCCCACATCACCCTGACATCACCTTGACCACACTCTGATGGGCGTGGTTGGGCACACCTGTAGCCAGCCCTTGGGAGGCATGGTTACGGTGTCTCCCTACATGCCTGGAAGTCAGCTAAGAAGCAAAATTTGTATTTAGTTTAAGATCTTCCCTAACTTTGTACCTGTGGAAACACTTGTCCAGAGGGTTGTTTAATGTCCTGGTGACCCACTTCTGAGAGTCACAGGGCATGTGAGGCTTTGGCCGTGGTGGCTTGGCAAACCATTCACCTCCCCAAGCCTGATTTGCTTCCTCACAGGTAACCTGTGTAAGCATGTGTCTGGCAGACATAGAAGTCTCCAGGCTTTTGTTGTGCATAGGAACTCTAAGAGGATGACAGAAATGGGAGCGAGGCCATGTCTTGATGTCCCATGGAACTCAGTAGTCAACCTCTTTCTTTTTCTCCCCTCCCTCTGCAGCCCTCCTCTTTCTGTTCTTATACACCCTTGGCCCCATGCCCCCACACAGCCTATGCCTCATCCTTCCAGGGAGGGAATCAGCAGCTTGTGAAATCAATGCCACCCGGACAGGGTGCCCTGTAACAGAATGCTGAAGCCTACGAGCCTCCTAGCCCAAAGACAGGACTGATGATGGTCACACAAATGAGGAATTTCTTCTCTGTAGCCCTGCTTCTCATCTCCAGTGACTTTGACAGAGAGGGCTGTGGGTCCCATCTTAGGGTGACATTGTTTCCTTTTCCCTAGGGGACATTTGACCATGTCTAGAGACAGTTTTGGTGGTTATGAATAGAGGAGTTTTGGGCTGTGAGTATGGCTAAATGGGAAAGCCTGCTTCTTGTATAATCATATATAGATCCCAAGTTTGAATCCTCAGCTGTCACATAAAAAGCCAGGCAGAGTCCCATGCTTCCCTGTAACCAAAGCACCATGGGAAGTGGAGACAGGGACATTGCTGGGGCTCTAGATTTAGTGAGAGAAACTGTCTCAAGGATGAGATAGAGAGTGATAGTAAAGGACCACTGTTCTCCTCTGGCCCCAGCATGCACACAAGCACCCTCTGCCAAATGAAATGAAATAATAACAGTAAAGCATCAAAAACAAATGGTGAGTTGAATATTGGGATGCTACTCTGCATCCAGGTGGCCCCTTACTACAAAGAGTTACATGGCTCAGAATATCAGTAATGTGGAGATTACCTGAGAGAGACAGCACAGGGAGCCTTCCACATACACGGAAGCCAGCACTGGGCAAAGTGGCTGGAGCTGCTGTGTATCCACCACCTTGGGAAACTGTCATGCACTGTTTGAGATTACTGAGGCTCTGGCTCTGGAGGCAGGGATGCCCCCACAGACTTTAGACCTAAGCATGTTCAAATCAAATGTTCTTCAAGACCCCGGGTTTGGGCGTGGCTTGGCTCCTTGCTTCTGTGATAGGGAAGAATGGGAATGGCCAAACAGTCTGAAAATGAAAACACAGTATCCTTGAGAACATCTAGAGGGTAAACTGTTTTCAACGGAGGTTTCAGTTGTTTCTCCTATGGCATGAAAGTGCCTGCAAGTGGAATGAGAAGCTGCAAGTTTAGCCTTGAGCAGCCTGTCCATGGAGAGACAGCTCAGTTAGGACCTCTGGCTGGTGGCCTTGACTTCCTCAGCAGGTTTCTGCTGGGTGTGTGAGTACTAGGTTACTATTTCTTCTTTCACTGGAAAGCCTCGGCAGAGGGGACACTGTTCTGTCTGGGACTGTCACTATTGGAAACTCCAGCTGGCTGCTGCAGCAGAACTGCCCTCATCAATTCCTGCTGGTTGTTTTGAGCACCCAATTTAATGATGTTTCATTCTCTATCTCTTGTTGTTTGTTCTTTTACTTTGGCTTTGCTATATTGTTAATAAACTCACTTCTTCTAAACCAAAAATGAGGATACTGCAGACAATTCTCCCAACTACAGTGCAGCTACTGAAGGGTGGAGATTTTCTAGACAGAGAATAATGGGAGCAGAGAGTGTGGAGGGGCTCATATTGGTTTAGGCCACTGTATCCAAGTCCTAGGTGACATTCCTGCTAATGGCAATGACTGGCCCCAGACACCAAGGCCACCAGTCAGGACCCAGAAGTGGCGTACTTCAACTTTGCTGTCATGTGGCAGCTAAAGTTGGGGACAGGCTTCCTTGAATGACATTGTTTTGGCCTCAGGGACTGTGGACATAGTTGAAGATAACTGATCGTTGTTTGGTATGGGCATGATTCCACAGGTGTGTGTTTTTTGTTTATAAAAATCCACTAGGGGCATATCAATGCTAAATCTTCTGGCAGGTGAGACAAATGACATTTTGTGGGAATATTGATTTTTCTGTTCCTGGGTAGTGAGGGGGACAGGAAGGAGGGAGTGGGGGAAAATAAAGTTATTGATTACCACCTCTCCTCCATTCATGCTCTGCCTGCCAAGTGGGTGCTGGGAACTAAACCTGGGCCTTCTATAAGAGCAGCCAGTGCTCTTAACCACAGAGTCATCTCTCCAACACCCTGGCAGCAACTTTAAGGTGCATACATGTCTAAACGTCTCCTAGAACTGCTTAGAATGATTGCTATCCTGAATACTATGGAAGCCAGGGTAGAAAAATCAGTAAGATCAATTTTGTCTTTTTCTGTTTGTTAGTTTTTGCATTGATTTTGACTTTAAAAAATCCCAATATTGCATTCAATCATTTTATCCTGATTCCAAAGTGTTTTAGATGCACCCCTATCTTCTCCCAGTGATCACCTCCTTCATCTTCCTATCGTTCCCCTGGGTACCACTGTGATTCTATCTCAACACTTCTGGGTGATCCGGCCTGGGCATTATGACACCCAGAGATGCAGAGGTCACTGTTTATGAAAGGACCTGAGAAACCCCTCTGTCAGTACTGGAAGAGGTTGGTCCTGAGGAACCAGCTCTTCTTCCTCTGCAGTGAAACAAGTGTTTCAGCCTGCAAGTTTTCCACATTTCTTATCAGAAAAAAGAGAAGAAATTAGAGAGCTTACAGACTGTTGATACAGATGTAAGTTAGTATAACTCTTGGCCGGTAGTTTGGTCATGTTTATTTAATCTAAACATATGCATACCCTTTGACCCTGGAAGTCCCCATGCAGGTATCCAATCCATGAGGGGCATTTCAAACATGTTAATCACAGCTTCAAACACTTTATGTGCCCACTTATAGAGAAATGATTGTATACATTGGGGTTCCTTTGTACTGTGGAGAACTATACAGCAATGAAGAGGTGTTAAGTTGGCTGAATATGTGTCAAAATTACCAATAGTCAATAATAGAAATATCTGAAAGTCAAAAAAGGAGAAGGAAAAAGAATCTGTAGTTTGGCTTCTTTGTGTCCCAAGAGAGTGCTTATTAAAACCCCAGGGCAAAGCTAGGTAACTGTACATGCATGCAAATGAATGCCCCACCTCTAATCCTTCCATTAACCTCACCCAGGTTGGTGTCACCATGAAAGCCCTGAACTCTATGCTAAACCATATTGCCTTTGCTGTTAACCACTACCATCCATCCGTACTACAATTATTCCAGATTTTAGGTGAGAATGTTAGTATAGAAACATCCCAGTTGTAACAAATGAAACCCCAAACCTCAGAGGTTAATGCCTCTCATCCACATGTCTTCATTTTGTAGCATCCTCATGGGAGTCCAGCAACTCTCTCCAGCTCCTTTCTTCAGATGATGTCCCTGGGTCTTATTGTTCTTCATCTTGAGGATATACCACATTGTCATTCACTTCTGTGCTCCCGAAACCTATGAAGAGAAAGCTGAGGACCACACAGGGCCCCAGAGCACCAGATTTGGATACAGCCTGTATCATGTTACTTCCTCCCATGTTTCATTGGCCATAGATTGTCACGTGGCTCCAATCTAACTCCATAGGCATCTGGGAAAGGCAGGAAAGCCAATAGCTGTGAAGTGAGGAATTTACCGTCTCTGGTACCATAGGTGATGAAAAATATGGATTAGACATTGTCTTAGCTACTTTTGTTATGATAAGACACAATGACTAAGGTAACTTACAAAAGAAAGTGTTTATTTGGGACCTATAATTTCAGAGGGTTAAAGTGACAGAGAGCATGGCAGCAGGCAGGCAGGAAGGCAGGCATAGTGATGGAGGAATAGTTGAGAGAGCATCTTGAGACACAATCTTGAGGCAGAGAGCTAACTGGCAATGGTATGGGCTTTTGAAACCTCAAAGCCCACCCCGAGTGACACACCTCTTCCAACAAGGCCACACCTCTTGATCCTTTCCAAAGAGTTCCAACAGCTGGGAACCAAGTGCTCAACTACATGAGCCCATGGGGGCCATTCTCATTCAAACCACCACAGACCCTTAAGTTAATACTATCTTTTTTAGAGCAGCCAGACCTGGAGGCTGCTCGCTTACCCCAGGGTCACTTGAGAGTAGGGACTTTCTAGTTAGCTTCAGTCTGCAGCTCAGGCCTGTTGAGTGGAGCAAAGCTGCCCCTTTCCAGAGAGTCCTACTGGTAGCCAAACTGGGCTACTGGCTTTGCTCAAAATCTTCATGTTTTTCTTTCTTTGCAATTTCTCTTTGGAAATTGTCTTTTTTTTTGTCATGGTCATCATCATCATCATCATCATCATTTCTTTTTGAGACAGGGTCTCTCTATGTAATCCTGACTGTCCTGGAGCTAGCTATGCAAACTAGGCTGGTTTTGAATCCACAGAGATCCCCTGCCTCTGTCTCCCAAGTGCTGAGATTAAATGCTTATGCTACCTTATCTTTATTTTGTATATGTGAGTGTTTTGCCTGCATTTTTATGTGTGCCACAATTGTGCCTAGAGTCTTCAGAGGCTGGAAGAGAATGTTAAATCCTCTGGAACTGGAGTTGCAGATAGTTGTGAGCCCCCACCTAGGTGCTGGGTGTTGAATCCGGGTCTTTGTAAGAGTAGTATTTACTCCTCACTATGGAGCCATTTCTCCAGCCCTCTTGGAATTGTTTTTAGCCCCTTTACAATTGCAGTCCCTTTACATTTTGCATTTGTTCTTTCCTTCTTTTGTTTCCAACACCTACAAGTTATATCTTTGAAAAGATTTAAAAGTAAATTAAAGCAGAAATACTGGTTAAGATGGAATAAGAAAATGCTCAACCAAATAACAATAACAAAGAACAGAAGTTTTCTTAGAATTAATTGCTGCTGAGATGGAAAAAAAAATGGAAGAAACTCTCCTAAGTACCTAGTTGCAGTATATTTGTTTTGGAGTCTTACATGTTTGTTTGCAAGCAACTCCAAGAACTGTTAATGGAATGAATCAACCATCTCTATCGGAATTGGGGATGTTTCTTCTGAAATAATATAACTTCACTAAAACAAAGTGTTGTTGGGTTCCCAAAGGATTTACTACAGAGTCTGAAGGTACAGAGAAGTACTTGGAAAAGTATGAAGATGGGATCATTGAATATGTCATTAAAATATGGCTTCTTTAGGGTTCAAGTCTGAATGATGACTCTGCTCTTAGATGCTTAAGGTCCTGTTGGTTTAGATAATTATTTAGTCCTATTAATTTTCAATTATACCTTGAATGACCTTAGATTAATTCTCTCTGACTTCCTACCCTAACAGTACAGACTTTTAGGAGAAGGAAAGAGAGTTGGAGAGGTGTTGCAATTTAAGAACCTGGTTCTACAGATATGAAGTGTAGCCTCCTCCATGAAAGGCTCAGGGACTTGTAAGAGTGGCAGAGAGATTCTAGGAGCCAGAGGGTAGGGAAGACCAGATCAAACAATGTCTTCTAGACTTGACAGGACCACTGTACTCATGAGATCATAGCATCCATGGTTGCCTGTACAAGGCGTACACAAGATCAAGCCAGTAAAAATATTCTAGTATAGGGGCTGGAGAGATGGCTCAGTGGTTAAGAGCACTGGCTGCTCTTCCAGAGGTCCTGAGTTCAATTCCCAGCAACCACATAATGGCTCACAACCATCCATTATGAGATCTGGTGCCCTCTTCTGGTGTGCAGATATATGTGGAAGCAGAATGTTGTATACATAATAAATAAAATATTTAAAAAAATTCTAGTATAGAGTGGATAAGTGTTTATGAGCCTCCACAGCTAGCTGAGGATCTGTTGACAATTGATGGCTTCTGGGGGAAGGAGAGTCAGTTTTCTTTAGGACTATGGCCTTGGTAGGTAGATTATGCTCTAGTAAATGACCCAACACTCATGAGTGGATGGACAGTATAACTTGTACTCAGTGAGTTATTTTTTAAAAAATGAGAAGAAAGTAAGAAAAGAAAAACAGATGATATTGGGATAGGATGGGAAATGGGTGTGTATCTGGGAAATGAATATTATTAAAATACATTGTGTGCATGTATGAAATTCTCAAAAAAATACCATTATTGTAAAAAAAAAAAATCAAACCAAGTGTAGAAGTAGCATTGTTCCAAAGATGGGAAAACCTGAGCACACGGTCTATGCACAATGAATGGATGATCAGTTTCTTCCAGAGAGGAAATGTATGACATGGAGCCTTAGTTCTTTCTGCTCTGCCCTGTGCTGTCACAGCTGTGGCAGCCCTCTAGCTGCTGTCCTTGTCTCTATCCTGTCCTCAAATGCCTCTACCAAATTAATCTTCTTAAAACTCCTTTCTGATTGCAGAGAAAGCAGGATTGGCTTTCAAAGCCTGCTCGCATGGCCCCACCCTACCTGGCCAGCTTAATTTGCTTCTGCTTCCTGACACACACCCTCTTCTCCAGGCATGTCTGTCTCCTTCTCATCCCGTAGGCACGCCATCCGTGTCTTGTTGATTCTGTGCATTTGTTCGCCTTTCTCGGCCAGCCTGGAATGCAGTCTTGGGTCTGCATCGTAGGGATTCTTGACTTTGTGCAGTGAATGGGCTCCTGGCTTGTTATTTAAAGTGTGTGTGCACGGAGCAAATCCCTTTTCCATAATGCTGGTACTTAGCTGCAGGAGTTTGTCTTGGTTTGTGATTCATCCTGGACTGGCTGTGAGCCCAACCCTTTGCTTTATATTTTTCTGTCTCTTAGTTGCTGCCAATCTATAAGCCAACACTTAAATCCTTCAAGGAAGTCCCATTAATAAAAGAAGCATGTTTAATAGAAAGCAAGGAAGTCACCCCTGAATTTTTTTTTTTAATGTTTGTTGTTAAAAGCTTGGATTATTGCCAACTGGGTTTTCTTACAATGGGTCTGTCCTGCTTGTATGCATCAAATAACTTCTTTCCAACTTGGTACTCTAAGGTGGTTTGTCCTAAAGTCATCTTTAGGGTTTTTTTGTCAGCAAACCTTCTGCCACCTTTGTACAGGTCTGAATGTTAATCAACCTATGGATGTCTAGTGTACAAGAGGAGACTCTCCAGGTACATCTGCTAGAGACCTTTGGTTTATTTTGCTTGGTCTTGATGAAGATGGCTATGTGAATAGACATTTTGGAATTGATAATTATTAGTCCTTGGATCAAGGCCTCTTGGCTGAAAGAGGGAAGGTGAAAAGGGTTGCTTGGAACTCTTCAGACTGCAGTGAGCACAGGGAAAGAGTCTGGTGTGGGAGGATGTCGGGAGTTTGGTGTGTGGACATGTCTCAGGACCAGCTAGAAGTACTACTGTAGACTTCTGGCTTCGTTCCCTTGGAGTAGGTTTTAGAATCCCCTGAGGATGGAATTGCAGAAGGAAAAAAGAAAGGGGAAAGGAGTGGTTTGCTCTTCATAGTGAGTGGTAGCCTCAAGATAGCCATGTCCTATGACAAAACATGGGAGGGTGGTGATCTCAGCAGAAGCAGTGACTACATGGGACTTTCTTTCTTTCTTTTTCTTTTTTTCTGAGACAGGGTTTCTCTGTGGCTTTGGAGGCTGTCCTGGAACTAGCTCTTGTAGACCAGGCTGGTCTTGAACTCACAGAGATCTGCCTGCCTCTGCTTCCTGAGTGCTGGGATTAAAGGCGTGTGCCACCACGCCTGGGTTTACATGTGGCTTTCAAGGCTTGGCTCTCAAAGGTTTTCTCCTGGGACTGAGTCACTGTGATGGAGAGAAGCCCAAACAACCATGGAGAAAGATTGGAGTGGTCTCGATGACTGACTGCCTGAATGTAACATCACCCACCACGCAGATGATCCAGGATCTCAGCCTTCAGGTTAGCTCTGTCCAGATCTTCCTAGCTAAGGCCTCAGGCCTGCAAAGCAGTACTCCCTTAGAAAGTTTCACAGCCCTATGATTCACAGCTTCAGTGAAATTATATGTAGATATGTGCAAACACTGGTGTACGTGTCTTAGTTACTTTTCCTGTTGCTGTGATAGGATAGCCTGATGGTAGCACCTTAAGGAGAGAGGATTTATTCTGTTTCATAGTTCCATGGTGGGAATATTAACCTAATGCAGATAATCCCTAATAGGCATGCTCAGAGGCCTGTCTCCTGGGGGAGTCTAGACCCTATCAGGTTGTCAACTTAAGTATTAGCCATAGTTTGCATAGGTCAAATTTTATAATGACTTTCTTTCTCCCTCTTTTCTACTCCTTCCTTCCCTCCAGCCCTCTCCTTCCTTCTTCCCTCCCTCCTTTCTTTCCTCCCTCTCTCCCTCCCTACCTTTCTCCCTTCCTTCCTTCCTTCCTTCCTTCCTTCCTTCCTTCCATGGGTCTTGCCTTTTCATCTTTATCTGTTCACCCCTCCCCTTTCCTTCACTCCCTCTTTCCCTCATTCTTTCTCCCCTCCTTCCTTCTTCTCTCTCTTCCTTCTTTATGTATCTCTCCCTTTCTTCATCTTTATTCCTTCACCCCTCTTCCCCTCCCCCCTTTCATCTTCTCCTCCCTTCCCTCCTTCTTTCCCTTCTTCCCCCTCCTTCCTTCTTTTCTAAGTCCAGGGAAGATTTGTTTTGCAGCAATGAGAACTGCTCCAGTGTGGACAGAAATGACTTGGTAATGAATGAGTCCTCCAGAGAATGAGACAGATGTTATTCACAACAATATCTGGGTTATCCACGTACCTCTCCCCCAGTTAGGTTATTTATATACCTCTCATAGGATCTATGAACCTAGACGTTAAATAGGAAAGGAAGAAAGTAGGGCAACTTTTGAGTTTCCATGGCTGTAATCTCTCAGCCTAACACAGGACTTGGGTTGGGTCTGGTGTCAGGGATTTCCCTCACAATGAGGTTAGAGGACAGAGAGGAGCTGCTTCCCTCCTGCCTTCTCCATCCTGGTGTGTTCCAGCTTGGAGGCTGTGAGAACACTGATGACGCGTGTCATGTTTGAGGGAGAGCCAGAGGCTTGTAAGACAACCAGGGGACAACCTTGTTAAATTGCAGAAGACCTTGGTTGACACTTAAGATTCTCTCTGAAAATTTTGGATATACTGAGAAAAAAAAGGAATGGCGTCACCTCAGTGGTCTATGATGCTGATTTGGCTTCTAATACTTCCTACCCAGGAGGGCAGTGGTACCTATGGCTTGTACAGGTTGTGGGGCTTAACTGATGTTCACGTGTCCTTACTCTTAGCCTCTTCTGTCCTCCCCATTCCACACCCTCATCAGACGGTGTGAAGCAAGGAGGGTGTCATGCAATTAAACACCCCCAATGCATCAGCAACTCTCTTGTCAGGTAGGGAAATGTATCAGAGTCCAGGAGTCCACTCAAGAAACCCGAGCGACTACTATGTTGTCCACTGGGTTTGCCAAGCTGCCTCACTTGGGGGTCAAAGGCTCCAGGGCAGGCCAGCTTTAATCTCAGCAGCTCTGATATACTCTTCATTCTGAGCACGTCCCACTCAAGAAACGTTTGCAAAGAAAAAAAAATCACCAGCATTTTGATAGGACTTCCCAAAGTTCATCCCAAGTACTTGTTTTTCATTTTGACAAGCTTACCGAACATATAATTTTGTGTCCTGTTCTTTTTCTTATTGTGGTTTCAGATGTACTTTTCCTGTAGAAACACAATTTTAAACTTGAGTAACAATATATATATATATATATATATATATATATATATATATATATATTGGTTTTTTGAGACAGGGTTTCTCTGTGTAACAGCTCTGGCTGTTCTGAAAACCACTTTTGTAGACCAGGCTGGCCTGGAACTCACAGAGATCCATCTGCCTCTGCCTCCAAATTGTTGGGATTTAAAGGCATGCGCCACCACTGCCTGGCTTTGAGAATAATATCTCATTGCATAATAACACACCATATTTTATTATGTGCATAGGGTGTGTTTTCTTACCTAATCCTTTCCATTTGAAAGGTGAATGTCATGGCCCCTCTTTTACTGAGGCTTGTCAATAATAATCAAACAATGGAGATTGTCTTGGTCACTCTGATTTCAACATTCATAGCCCCCCTCTGTTTCTTGCGACATCATTTTAAGTGATGTCACACTACCTGTATGCGTGTGCTGTGTTTTATTATGTTCTTGGTTTTGGTCACTTAGGATATTTACCAGTGCTCGACACTGTAAACAAGGAGGCCATGGATATCACCGTGCGCTCAGACTTTCCTCTAGTTTTGGATTATCACCTTTCAATAGAGTCCCAGGAGTGGAATTACTGGGTTAAAGGGTAGGATTGTGTTTATGGCTTTTGATACTTATTGCCAAATTGCTTTCCCAGAGGACTGCGCTTAGTAGAGCAGGCACACTTTATAGGCCCAGGGGAGTCTCTTCGCTCCTCCAGGATGCTGGGCTCCCCTCTAACCACTAGAGGGTGTGAAAGGATGCTGTTGGAGAGTCGGGCCCCTCTAGGAAAGCCCCAAATTTGCCTTTGGTGGTGCCTGGGAGGGAAAGGACTCTGCCTAGCTGATTGAAGTTTGGGGCTGGGATGGATGAATTCTCTGGGTTTCCACTGCAGGCTGCACGGTGCGTGCTCTGGACTCAGGAGGTGACAGCCGCAGTACCTGGAGCCTCAGGCCCAGAATGTGAGGCCTGAGTTGTCAGCCCTGCTCTGTAACCCTGAACCCGGAACCCCACCACAGGCAGACAGAAGCACTCTGAGCTGCAGTCTTGCAGTACTCTACAACTGCAGTATTTCGAGAGCGCACATAACATGGTAGAGGGGACATGAAGTCTGGAGCGGATATAGGAATGCAGGGCTTCCTGTTCTGTTTGGATAGCTTCCTGAAAGGAGGGATGCTGAGTGTTTAACTAGGAGATACTGAAGACGGAGGGGTATGTGGAGACCGCGGAGCCCACATTCTTAAGCCCAGGCAGTTTTGATTGCTTCCATTTTATTTTCTCATTTATCCTGAAGTTCTGGAGCAGCTAAGGCATACTGAGCTCTGTGCTCAGCCCTGGGGGTAATAAGGTGAAGAGTGAAGGCCCTGTCTCCAGGGACCTTATAGCTGTGCAGGGAGAAGAACCACTGTGATGAACACTCAACACGGGCTGCACCTCCAACAGTGAGGAAGGCAGTCCAGTGGGGGCAGGGACTTGCCTTAGATGTTTCTAAGAAGCCCTTTTAAAAAATGTATTCCTTAGGAGCTGGGTGGAGGTGCACGCCTTTAATCCCAGCACTGAGGAGGCAGAAGCAGGAGGATCTCTGTGAGTTTGAAGCCAGCCTGGTGTACAGAGCGAGTTCTAGGAATGTCAGGGGTATATAGAGAGACCCTGTCTCAAAAAGCAAAACAAAACAAAACAAAACAAAAAAAAGTATACCTTAGAGCATTAGTTCAACTGAACGTTTAAATGAAATATGCATAGGTAGGTTCATCAGTCAGCTATTGCTGCCTTAGTGCTGTGTAACAAACCAGCCTTACACTTAGTTATAGTAGTCGTATTTATTATTATTTTTAAGGTGATTATGGGTCAGTGTATCAGATGGGGTGACTTTTATTCTTCTGAGACCAGAAAGCTATTGAAGGCTTTCTGGAGCTGGAAGGACCAAGAGTGGACAAGCTTGCTTATATAAGGTATGTCACTCCACTGATAAGGCTTTTTTTAAAAGAAATTTTAACCTATAAAGACATGCCTTAGAAATAAATACCCATTCAGTAGAAACAGTGCTTCAAATTTTGATATTTTAAACTTTTAGAAGATTTGTTCTTTTATGTGTGTGAGTATTTCATTTGCATCCATGCATGCAAATGCTCATGCATGGCAGAGGCTAAAAGAAGGTACTGGAACCCTGGAACTGAGGTACAGATGTTGTTAGCTGCCACATGGGTGCTGGACATTGAGCCTAGGTCCTCTGGAAAAGCAGCCAGTACCCTTAACTACTGAGCTATCTCTCCAGCTCTTGATCTTTTCATTTTCATTTTGCGTTGCATGCATTTGTGTTCATGTGAATTCGTGTGTGTGTGTGTGTGTGTGTGTGTGTGTGTGTGTGTGTGTGTGTGTATGAGAGAGGGGGGGTCGGGAGACCGAAGGGGAGTTGGAGGGAGGTAGTCATGGTTTGATAAGATCAACATACATTATATGAAAATGTGAGAGTGTCAAACAATAAAATATTATTTTTAAAAAGAAAAAAGCTGTAGGGCAATGGAAATACCAAAAAAGTAAATAAAAAGTCAAGGGAGATAAAACCAAAGTTATTTGTTGTTATGTGTGCGTGTGTATATATTTGTGTGTGAGGATATGTATGTGCCATGGCTCCCATGTCATGTCAGAGGATAACCTTGGGTACTAGTCTCTACCTTCTTCCTTATTCGAGGCAGGATCTCTCTTGCTGTTTGCCATTGTTGGCTAACTCCAGGCTGGCTGTCCCAGCACTTTCCAAGGGACTTCCCTGTCTCGGCCCCCATCTTGCCATAAGAAGATAGGATGGCAGGCATATGCCACCAGGCCCAACTTTTACATGGGTTTTGGGGATCTGAACTCAGGTTGTCATAGTAAATGCTTTTTTCCCACTGGTGTAGTTTTCTAACTTTCCTCCTTATTTCTTGACTGAACCTAGAACATAATGTCTGGGCAATGCTATCTGGCCAGTGAGCCCTGGCCAGTGTGGCTTCCCAGTGCTAGGATAACCCCATGCTTGGCTTTTTAAATAGATGCTTTCACAGCAAGGACTTTATCAACTAAGCCATCTTCCCATCCTAAAATTTTCATCTTTTCTTGGGCTAGTGATAAGTAGCACAATGCTTTCTTGTGATGTAGGACACTGGGTTGCAAGACATCACTCCTTACGATCACGAGGGCAAAAGGTGGATGTTATACTATGTACTGTTGGTGGTGTCTTTTGGGTTTAAATATTCTTAGTGAGCCTATATTCCCAAATAACATTTACAACAGTGAATTACAAGATAGCTTTTGTGTTAGATGGCCTTGCCTAACTATGGGTTAATGTGTATTCTCAGCCTGTTTAAGACTGGCCAGGCAGTGCTGTGATGTTCAGGATCATGTGTGTTGGATATATTTATGTGTATTGAATATAGTTTTGACAAAATATTTTCAATTTATAGTGGCTTTACAGGGATGTAACCCTCTAAGCTGATGGACACCTTCATTTCAAACTTTGTGTGTGTGTGTGTGTGTGTGTGTGTGTGTGTGTGTGTGTGAATGGATTGTGTGTGCGTGCACATTGTGTTCAGGTGCATACATACGTGTGTGCATGTGGAAGCCCAAGTGTCTTCCTTTCTTTATCTCTGCCTTTCCTTTTGAGATGGAATCTCTTACTGACTCTGGAATTCACCATTGGTTAGCCTGTCTGACTAGGGAGCTCTGAGGCCGTCTGTCTCTGTGCTCCTCCACCTCCTGAGTGCTGGGTTACAGACACATACCATGTCACCAGTCTTGCTTACACAGAGGGATCTGAACTTAGGTACTCTCATGTAGGCCCTTTACCAACTGAGCCATCTCACCAACCCTTAAACCTTTGCTTACATCACCTCTACTAAGGTCAACCAAGTCATATGGCCAAAGTCAATGTTTGGAAAGTGGGGAAACTGTACTTTGTCTCCACAGACAGAACCTGTAAAATCATGGCGATGTGCATGGGTACGGGGTGGGGTGGGGAGGGGGGAGCAATAACCAGGAGCAGTGAAGCAAAGTCATCTACCACAGTGGGATTAGTTTAAGTGAATTGGGTGTAGGCACTGGACCTTTCAGAGCCTTTATCCATAAATCCATAAATCAAAATCAAACCTCTGCCATAAAAGAAGGAAGGGCATGCCGGGAGTGGAGAAAGGAACCTGACTGGGTTTCACATTTAGCACGGTCCTGTAGTGAAAGCCCAGACCCCCTGGCTCTCAGCGAGGGCTCTTTGCTTCACTCCACACTGCTCATATGGCTTTGTGACACTGAATTGGTGGGGATCAGGGAAGAGCTGGACTCAGGAGGCTGAAGAGTGGGACTCTCAGGGAGGGCAGGTAGGGGAGACAACTCAGACAGTCAAGGAGCCCTGCCAAGAGGACAATGTTAATGACATGTGCTATGAGGTCTGGCTGCTCTATTATGGGTAACATAGCAAGATGTCTTACCTTGTTGAACCTCAGTTTCCTCCTTTGCAGAATAAGGGAGACAGATACTCCTGTCTCACAGGGTAGTAGAGTTAATACTTATAACATGTGCAGAGCAGTGCCAGGAGTGCAACCGGCTCTTTAGACAGGCTAGCAATCATTAGTATCACTGCTTTTGTAGTTTATGTCTGTTCTGTTGTCCCCTTCCATGTCTCTGGGCTTTTCTACCCTTCCAACCCCCTTCTCAATGCCCCATTTGCCCTACGTTGGTACTCACTAATATGCATTAGAACAATAAGTATCATTGAATAATAAAACAGGGATACTGGAAAAGTTCAACAAGGTCCAGAGGTGGAGTTGCATCTTTCAAGTGGGAGTCTCATCTATACCATATCAGATTTCCTCCTCTGGCTGACCCTCTGTGCTTTCCGGTAGTGGGACGGAAGTGGGTTGAGTTGGGCTGGGATGTATGATTCATCCAACACTGTGGTTCTTGAACTCTGGCTGAATACTAGAATCCTAGGGAAAAAATGCCTGGCTCCATCCAGACCAGTGAAATCAGAATCTCGGGGAACCTGGGGTATGGCATGACTTACAGACTCAACAGAAGCTGCTCATCTCCAAACAGGGTTAGCAACACTGATGGGTCTGCTGTGGAAATTTGCATCCTTGTCCTGCTACTCATTGCTGGTATGAATCCGTCTTTCTGAGTGTCAGGGTTTTTTCTCCTATAAAATGGGGGTAACCATGAATATCTTGCTGGGATTTTGTAAGAAGCAAATGAAATCCCAAGCAGTGAGTTTCCTGAAGTTGACCAATGGGATGGGCTCCCTAAGCCCTTGTTAACAAAATGAATGGTTGCAATCTGTGTCATGAATCCTGGTGGCCAATGTTGGCATGATTTAATCCCAGGCTAAGGTCATTTGACCTCTTCACTGTGGGTGACCTCTCACTGCTTTATAGCCACTCTAAAGAGATGAGCCAGGGACTAGGGAGACAGATCAGTTGGTAAAATGCTTGACACGAAGGCTCAAAGACCTGAGTTTTTGGATCCCCAGAACCCCCATAAAAGCACATGCCTGTAACTCCAGCACTATGGGGCCTGATAGAAGAAGCTTCCTCTGGTTTGCTGACCAGTTATTCCAGCTGAGTCAGGTTCAGTGACAGAACTTCTCTAAAAAAGAAAAAGAAAGAAAAAAGAAAGAAATCAGTTGGAGAGCTTTTGAGGAAGACACTCAACATTGACCTGTGGCCTCCACATTCATGCACACACGAGAGCATGTGTTCATCTGCATTCTCTTTCTTTCTTTCTTTCTTCCTTCCTTCCTTCCTTCCTTCCTTTCTTTCTTTCTTTCTTTCTTTCTTTCTTTCTTTCTTTCTTTCTTTCTTTCTTTCTTTCTTCCACACATCTGTATATGTATGCACACATACATCCCCCCACCACGACACAAACACACACAACAAACAAGCAAAGACCAGAAAAAGAAGGACGGAGAACTTTTGGGTTTCTAAGGCTATCTACTGATCCCATTCTGGGGCAAAGTGAGGGTTTAAAACCCGTTCTTTCTTTATTGCCAGGAACTGTGTTCAAGGAAAAGATCAACTCTGTTGAGGGGCTGCCTTTCCTATGTCACACACAAGTCTATGTGAGCAAATAGAATAGGATCCTGAAGTCTTTGTTAACAGAGTAAATAACTATGAACCATACCCAACATTGGAGGCCTGTGTAAGCAAAATCTAATCCCAGATTGATGCTAAAGATTCTAGGAGAAGCCTATTCTGTTCCTGTGCCCAACTTGTCATTCTGGCCATGACCACATTGGCTGAGAGCCCACTGGGAAGAAGTCTGGGATGTATTGAGCAAGACTGAGTAGTGACTTGGAGTAGAGGCACAAGGCCATATATAGATGGGCTCCTAATGGGTTTCTCTAGTTTGTAAAAAGCCTGGAGTCTGGCCAGGTTCATGCTGAAGACCTGATGCCATTCACATTTTGTTCTGAAAAAAAAAAAAAAAAACTGGTATCAATATCTGATAAAGCAACTGGTTCTTGTAGCTTCCCACGGGAAGTCAGAAGGCTAGGAAACCCATGTCAGGATCAGCATGTTTAATCACTGAGATCTTTTCAGTTGAAAACTGTTTAAACAACAGCGACAACAATGATGATGATGATGACAACAACATGTCTTACTTCCTGCAGCATTACCATCTGCCCAGTCATTGCTTACAAGATTCTGTATGCTTGATTCTTTTGTGGTTTGTTCTACCTACAGAAACAATAGATCTACTGAAAGTGTCCTGAGATGCTGATGTGTACCCCAGGGCTCATATGAGGAACCTGGGGTGACTCACAAAATCCTCTGGACACCCCTTCAGATGTCTAGACATGGATGTCTCCCGAACACAGCCCCACCCTTTGAGCCCAGTCCGTGATCTGTCCACACAGATGGTTAAACAAAGGAATTCACATCAACAAATTAGTTTTGAAAACAACAAATAGAACCTGATTTCTCATAGTACAGTTTCCCAACATAAGTGGGTGGAAATCAAGACCCTCAAGTCAAAATATATTCCTGGTAAGCTGGGTTCACATTACAAATTCCTTTTTTTTTTTTGGTACTCACCTTATTAGTCATCAGATAAAAACAAAGAGCCATGTAATTATTAGCTGTTTAGATTAGGAACTCATAGGTTGGGTTTATGATCCTTGGGGTAACCCACAGATGAGCAATTCACCAAGGGAACTACCTATCTTTGCAAGTAATATTTTACATGTATGGACATCTGACTTATTTTGGAAGGGAGACAGCGCATAGCTTTCATCAGACTCTTAACAGTGTGTCTCAAAATTGATTAAAAAGCACTACTCTAGACTCATCCTTTATGGCATTTGCTCCAAAAAAGCAAAGTCGTGTTCACAGAGTAAAAGGCTGCCTGTGCTTTCTTTTTTAAAAAGAATATTAACTATGCCAACTTCTCTTTTTTGAGTATCTTAATATTTTTTGAGATTTTATTCATTTTTATTTTATATGTATGGGTGCTTTACCTGCATGTATGTGCACCATGTACACACAGTACCTATAGAAGCCAGAAGAGGGCGTTGGATTCCCTGGAACTGGAGTTACAATTGTGAGCTACCTTGTGTGTGTTGGGAATCATTGACTTCTACAAGAGCAGTCAGTGTTCTTAACTGCTGAGCCACGGACACTGTCTGTCTCCCTGTATGTACTTGGCTCAAAGAAAAGTCAGAAAATAGGTAGGGAAAAAAGAAAAAAACCTTCCAGTGGAAGAACTATCAGTAAGGACCCATCCTCCCATAGTTGCAGGCTTTAGAATTTACCTCAGAGTTCATAGTTCCTGTATGAGGCAGAGAGAGAGAGAGAGAGAGAGAGAGAGAGAGAGAGAGAGAGAGAGAGAGAGAGAGAGAGAGAGAGGAGGGGAGTGGGGAGGAGAAGGGGGAAGAAGAGGCTTGTTCCCTGAAGCCACCATTGGTGAAACAGATGGCAGAAACCCCATCTTTTGCAAGGTGGTGACATGAGATGGCTCCCACAAATGCGTTCAAAGTCTTAAACCTGTGAGCTTTTTTTGTTCTGAGTTCAGGAAACAACAGAATATAAATCTGCCTGAATCAACTCAGCTCACGAAAATTCAATGCTGGGCCACAGCAGCTCTGGCAATATCTTGTTCTTTTTGTTGTAATGACTTCTGATGCTGTGGATTTAGATGGATTAGGCCATTTAGGGGAAAGAGGAGAATATTAATATACAAAATTGTTAAATGTCAAATTAAATCCCTTAATAACGTGGTGTTTAAGATGAGCATGCAGGCACTTTGAAAACATCTCGAGCACTGGCTCAAACATTTAAGAACTCCATTTTGCAAGTTCAAACAAATAACCCTCCACCAATTATGCTGTACCTACACAAGTGTGAAGTGTGATCCTGCATAGCCTTGGTTGCGAGTGAAGACCCAATCTCTTATTGCTGGAGCCTCAGCACACCTAATTCTTCATGCAAGACCAGAATGCTTACATCCTACAGAGGAACAGGCAGCTTGCAGGCAAGACCTGGTTTTCAGATTCCCTACAAATGAATTACCCAAGTGGTTGATTTGATTTGTTTTAAAGGCTAATGTGTGTTAGAAGATTCAGGCAGTTCCCATCCTGAAGATCCTTTCATTTTGGTCATATAAATACTTGCCAAGTAACTGCCTGGGATTTGAAATTCTTGGGGTGGGGGACATAACTGAGAGGGGTCAGGCAGTAATAGTGAGAATGCTAACTTGTTTCACTATGTGATATTATTTTTATAACCTCGGTGCATGCTGAACACATAACCACTTTTTTTTTTCATTTATCAAGTCAAGAATAATGTCTTGTCAGACAACTGGAAACAGGCTTGTTTAAAATTGTCTCTGATTCAAGATAAGCTCTGTAACTCTCCTAATAGATGTTCCTGAAGGGCTGTGGGCTATGCTGGGGAAGATCTTGTGTCTCTGGGGATAGGATGTGATATAAATAGGGATGGCATCTCAGAGTGGATACATTTGCACTGGACTGTGATAGAAAGGTAGGCTTTATAGGCAACTTCAGCTTCATCCTGTTCATGTGGGCCGGTCTGTGCAATATTATTATAAACATAACACAACTATACTAGTAACCATTTAGACGGGAGAATTAACAGGTCCATTTGTACACCACTGAGCCAAATTGGGTTGCCATTTTGCTACATAACTTGCTGGCTTGGGTTTGGCTTCTCCTAGCTATTGTTATTAATATTGTATGTTGTCATATTAAACATACATTATGGCATTCGTTTTTTAAAAATATGAATCATGAATTGGAAGCCTTTTTCCATGTTGTCATAAGAGTGGGTGGACTGAAACTGGGTGGAGATGCAGAAGGAGGACTCAAGAGAAAGACAGAATGAAGGCCAAGGTTTAGTAGGGGCAAGTAGCACATTGGCAGGCCTTCACTAAAGCTGTCTTGGATTTCATGGAGGGCCTGCCATGCCCTTTGAAGAAGCTGAGATGCTAACACACGGATGATGGACAGCCATGTGACTTCTGTGTGGGAAAAGGACCCCAGTTAGAATTTGACCCTGTTTAGGGCTGTATTACAGTAAATAACTAATACGTAGCCCGTAAAGGTCAGGATATCTTTAATAGGCAAATGCCAACCGACAGGAAGCCAGAGCAAGCCAAAGCAGCAGGGAAAGAAAGATACCATGTTCGTTCCCTATCTCTTTAAACCTTTACCATATCACCCTGATATCACCTTGACCACACCCTAACAGGGTGTGGTTGGGCACACCTGTAGCCAGCCCTTAGGAGGCATGTTTACGGTGTCTCCCTACAGGGCTGGTTTTAGAAATGCTGAGATTCACTGGGAGTATCAAGGTTTCTTAGGGGGACCCATAAGCAATGCAATAGTAAGTATGTAGAATAAGATCATTAGCCAGCATTTGAGTGAAGATGCTCATATATTCCGAAAGGACTGCTTAGTGTACTTTCAATATGATAGGCTGTTTAAGACTATGTGTGACACCTATCATTTGACCTCCGTGGTCTATTAGAACCCCGTCTTGTTCATGGAGAGCAAATACTCTTCAACACACTTAACACATCTAGTGGTTGGCTACAAATGTCCTAAGAACTGTCAAGATGGATTCTGAGTGCTAGTCTAGACTTCAAAGCAAAGGAAGAGTCAGTTAATGCAGTGGTTTCAGCACATGAACCCTATATTTGACATGCTCATTCTTTTTAAATGGTTCCTTTCAGCCAGGCCTGGTGAATTCAGTAATTCCAGTTAGTCTGGATGTTGAGGGCAGGGGTATGGCAAGTTCAAGGCCTGCCTGTGTTCAAGTCCGTACAACTTAGACAAGACCTTATCTCAACATTTAAAAACAGGTACTAAAAGGGCGAAGGATGTAGCACAGGGGAAAAGCATTTGTCCAACATCTACAAAGCCTTGGGTTCAACCCCCAGTGCTGTAAAGAATGAATCCACTTTAGATGTTTTATGTTTAATCTTAACGTGGCTCAAATTGATAAAATGGACCCAAACCAAATGGATCCAAATAAAGGAAATGGAAGAAAACCCCCAAGTCAATATCTGCATCTGTAGAGGCTCAGGCAATGCACAGAGCCCTAGAACTTAAAAAAAAAAAAAAAAAGATGTTTCTTATCTCCAGAACTCAAAATCCAGTGGGGAAGCTACTTAAGAGATACATAAGTTTACAGCAGTGTTCTAAGTGGGGTCAGAGGCCCAGACAATGCATGGCCTAGAAGCAGAGCTTTCTGAAATAGCCTGTGGCAGGAGTTGGGTTGGGAATAGAGGTGGTCTGTGGTTTACTGCTAGGCCACAAACTATAATCCTACAGAACCTAGCATAGTGCATGGCACATAATAGGTGTTAGCAGTGAGTGTTTTTTGTTGAACAAATACAGTATCCTCAAGGAGAGGGAGGAGCCTCCATAGGCCATCTAGTCGATCCACCTGCCTCTGGATGGAGCCACACCTAAACCATTCCTATAGTGCTATTTTGGGTATGGTTATTCTTAGCTGACAGCTGGAAAGAAGCAGAGAGACAGCTTCTGTCTGGAGCCTTTCGTTCCGTAGGCCCCATTCAGGAGGACTCTGGTGGAGACAGCGCTGGGAGCAGAGGGACAGACGAGTGTCCTCAGACTGGAAGCTTCATTGGTGGGAGCTTGGAGGAGGGTTGTCACCTCTTCCTGGAGGGTCAGGAAGTGACACTGAGAAGTGCCTCCTCAGGAAGGGCTTGAACACTTTGCAACTGAGACTCACAAGGGAGCAGGGCATTGATGGGACCTCCATGGATGAGGAAGAGACTGCTAGCTCCTCCATGAGCAACCTGCCGGAGATGGCTCCCACAGTACACAGAGGACAGGACCCAGGAAGGGTGACTTCCTGGTCCACTCACTGTGGCCCCCTCCCCCATCTCTGCCAGTGACTTTGGAGAAACTATGGTGTGAGGCTATAGCTCCCTAAGGGGAGATTTTCCTCCAGGATCTTTTTTTTTTTTTTTTTTTTTTTTTTTTTTTTTCAGGGTATTTCACAGTGGCTGGAGCATGTCGGGACCTAACACAGTCAGGCTGTACCAGGAGCCAGAGCCCGGAGTCTTATAATCTCATGGGAAGATAGGAAGCAATGATTAGTACGTGTTGAATGGCTCTGCTGTGCGCTCGCTGAGCTGGACTGGGCCTGGGACAGAATCGAGGGCAAGTTCTAATCTCATTTTCAGGTAGGGGAAGGGTAGAGAAGGCACTTTCTGGGGCAATCTTTTGAAAAATAGGCATAAACAGGGAACAATGGTACCATTCCTTCTGGACCTGCTCAACCTGGTGCTTGATACGAAAGGGGTGCATGGGTGCCGGTGTCAGAGAGAGAGGGAGAGGGAGAGAGACTAAGTATAAACTTGTGAACCCTCTTAGGAGGCTAATGCTTGCTCCCCAATCCCCTTCCCCACCCCCTGGATAGGGATGGATTTGCTCTTTGTTTTCTTTGGAAAACTAGTGTTTTCTAAATGCAATCTAACAAAGAGCTCAGTGGGGCTGCCTCTGAACTGCAGGACCCTCCAGGGCTAGCCTGTCTCTTCTCTGGCTCCTCCTGCCACTCACGCTTTCTTAACTAAAAATAAGTTGGAGAACAAAATGAGGAAGACTTCTTCTGGGCCAGGAAGAGCAGGAGACGTGGAGATGACTCTTGGCTGAAGCCCCATAACCGAGGAGGGCAGACATGAAGAGACAGCTGGCATTGAGTTTGGCAAGCACAATGGCACTGCAACCACGTACCTAGAAATGTGCTATGACTTGCAGACACGACAGAGAAGAATGAGATACTCTCTGCCTGCAAGGAACTTCTGAGAGCTGCTCCTCTCCAAACTTCAGAGACAGAGATAGAGATAGAAGGAGAGAGAGAGAGGCAGAGAGAGAGAGTGAGAGAGAGAGAGAGAGAGAGAGAGAGAGAGAGAGAGAGAGAGAGAAAGAGAGAGTTTTAAAGACCAAGTCAGATGTGCCTGCAATAGTTCACCACGATGAGGTCGGAGATCAAGAACTTCCTCTACCAGGAGGTCTGTGGTGTGTGCATGCTGAAAGCCGTCAAGGTTGGCATTTTTGAAGCCCTGAGATTTTTGAAGCCCTGTGCTGTAGGCACCAGGCTCCCTGACAGCCTGTCCTTATATAAATTACTGATACCAGAAGCCTGACTATGTGGCACTCACTCATTCTCCTGTCTGTTCTCTGAGTGGCTTTGGCACTCACCTTCTTTCTGTGCAAAAGCTGCTCTTGGGCTCTAGTTTCTTCTCTGACATTAGGATGAACCATACAAAATTGCTGTTTTCCAAGGTCAAAAGTACCCTGATATTTGTATTATTATTATTATTGGTGTGTGTGTATCTACATGGAGGTCAGAGGACAACTTTGTAGCACCAGTTCAGTCCCTCCACATTTGCATGGGTTCTCGGGATTGAATTCAGCTTACTAGGTCTGTGCTGTAGGCACCTTTATCTACTGAATCTTCTAGTTGTCCCTTCCAGTTGTAATTTCATTTAGTTCAACTTAACAAATGAAGGGTTTCATCTGCTCCCTGAAGTCTCTTTTGTTGCAAATGTTCTAGACCCCTCCAATAATCCTGCTTTCTTCTCTGCTCTGCCCTCACCATTGTACACACTGTCCTCTTCTGACCAACTGCTCCTTGATTGGCAGCTGCTGCTGTCTTCTGGATCTGAGATGGTCTTTGTGCATTCTTTCCCTGAATGAAGAACATCTTACTCTCCAGTTCCAGCTCTGTGTTCTTGCCTGAATCTGTCACCCAGAAAGACTCCCTCTTTCCTTCTCAGTCCAGGGCCCCTTCCTGTACGTCTAGTAACATTGTTTTTCTTACATGGGATGTTTGGCGACAGAAAAACATGAAGGAGTAAGATTTTCTATAGCCCCCATCACCCAGTGTCAACATCGGATCATACCCTTTCTGTATCTGTTAAGTCAAGTGTTAAACATAGGTCTGGTCTTTTTGAACCAAGACAGACCCATAGAATAGATTCCTTTTTGTCTCTGTTTCCTTCACTTGACTGTACCTTTCCTCATGTGACTTCCAAGCTCCTCCCACTAAAAGGGAAGGATAATTTTCCTGGCTCCTTCAGCTTTGGAATTGGTGCTGTTACTTGCTTTGGTCATTACATTTTTTATTGTTTATTTTGTTAATAGATAATAATGTTATCATACTACCATAATACAGCAAAAATGGTATCAGAATATTTACACAAGAAAATGAAAATAATATAGTTTTCTAGTAAACATGGATTGAGACTATATAAGAGTTTAGGATAGATGGTACCCAATTCTTCCCTTGGAATCATGGGAAAGAGCAGATAGATGTTCGGTAAGATTTGTACTAGTGCCAGTTCTCTGTTGGTATAAGAAGTTACCCCTGAATTTTGTGGTCAAAGCAAAAGGTATTTATTAGCTCACAGTCTGTGTGGATCAGAGCTTTGGAGTATCTCAGTGGGGTCCTCAGACCTACAGTCTTCTGGGGACTCTCATGTGAGGGCTATGACTGGATAACCATCATTCTAAAGTTCATTTGCTACCTGAGAGCCTCAAGGTTCATCAGAAGAAAGGCATTAGGTGTAGCTCATACTTAGTGGGAAGGAATCAGGAACGGGTATGGGTTCCTCAACCCTGGATCATTAGAAGCCATCATACTAGGTGTATGTACCTTGGTTGGAAGTCAGCATTTGGCTTACTGTTTCATTCTTCAGTGATGAAGAGAGGCAAGGTTAGGGTGAAAGCTGTGTCTGATGATTCACACACTATGTGGTCAGGCTCTGGAAAGCTGACACATCCCTAAGTAGTGGATACAAAACAATGAGCTTGGTCAGATGTGCTCCAGTGTATGATGTCTGTGTGTATATAACTTTTGAGTTTGTGTGTCTTTGGGGTGTGAGGTAGCTTTCAGATTCTCTTAGAAGTTCTTGACCTCTGAAAGGGCACGACTCTGAAGGGTGGATAGGGAAGGGTGAGGGAGATGCCAAATCTCACAATACAAAGGCAGGATCGGGAAACAAGCAGTTTGGTAGACACATCGTTAGGATGGCACCTAGTGAATTTGTATCGCTGTCAGAAGGACTTCCTGCCCTGACTCAGCCCAACAAGTCAGGAAAAGATCCTTGTGGAAGCCATTTTCCAATCATCCCATCTCCTCAAATTATTAGCTTCTCTACCACAGGTCTGTGGACAACCACTCAGCTTGTCAGGTCAGGTTATTGAGGAGAAACACTGGGTATCTTTAAATGTGTGTTCTTACCTCTCTGTCAGCATCTCTCTATATGCTCTCCTTCTCTCTCGAGAAGTCCCACAGCAGGGTAGATAAAATGGCTTTGTCACCTCCTCCCTGATGATAAACTCTCATAGTTCTAGAAGGCACCATGAAAAGCCCCAAGGGAGGGAAGCAAGCAACAGTTGTATTTATCTAGGACACCTAGGAACAACAACAATGACCAGCATGGTACCATAACCCTAAGGGTGCAATGTTGGCACCACATACATGGTGGTAACCAACAGCTCTCTAGTTAGACTTAAGGCAACAAGAGGGAAATCTTCCTTGTAATGAAACCTAGCCAACTACCCAGGGCTAGTGAAGTCATGAATCTTGGAGGAAAATCTATAACCATCACTTCACTAAACTGGCACAATTCCTAAAAGCATTCTAAATATGAATCATCATACCCACAGATAAGTATAGTTCTCACCCCTTACCAAAGAAATTTTTCTTTGCAACAAACAGAGACAGTTGCAGAAAATCACAACTGATCAAATTGCAAAGAATGAGAGATTGTGTGATGACCTCTGCCAGCTGATAGATCCACAACACAATTCCCACAATTCCTGTGTATAAAGCTCAGGGATCATAGAGAAAGAAGGGGCAGAAAGACCATAAGAGCCAGAGGAACAGGAAGTGTGCCTCGAGATTGTGACTCCTAGAAATATCAGAGAGACTGCATTCATGAATTATTTTGGTTGTGAGCCTAGCCTTTAACGGCTGAGCCATCTCTCCAGCCCGCATTCACGAATTATTATCAACATGGCTGCCAAACCAAGATCTGACACCACTGGACATACATACTAACACAGAAGAGGGAAAACTAACTAAGTCTGAAACTAGACAAAGAACTGTGGGCACCTAGGGAGTGTTGAGAGCGAGAGAAATGGTCTTACCCAGGAAAGAGCCCTCCAATTGCTTATCTAGTACCAAGTGGTCATCTGTGACCACATAATATGGTCTGAGCAGGTTGTATTTATATATTTAGGAATCTTTATCTCTGTGTATGTAACAACAATTAAAGAAAAAGAGCCATGAATTTGGCGAGGGGTGTTGGTGTTGCATGGAAGGTGTTGGAGGGAGGAAAGGGGGAAATGATGTAATTAGAATATCAAAAAATAGTTAAAAAATTTGTAAAGGAAAAAATGGCTTTGCCATCACCTGGTTGTGAATGCATTCTGACTTCAATTCTTAGTGTGACAAGGAAATCTTCTGAATGCCTGTCTCCTGCCTATTTCCCTGGGCTGCTCTGAGGATGGGGTGAGATACAGAGAACTGGCACTCAGCACACAGCAGGCCCCAGGCTGACTGAGCTTCCAGAGCCTCACTTCCTCACCTGGGAAGAGGACAGACAAGCCTGAAAGGTGCACAGGAACTCCTCTATACATCATCACCCCCTCCAGCCCAAGCCACAGCCCTGTCTCTGGCCTGCTGAGAGCCATGCCCAGCAGGAGTCCTGGCATCTCTGGGGCTGTTGAAGCCCTTTGAGGTTTGAGTTACTTTTTTTTTTTTTTCAACTTGGCAGGGTCTAGTTCTCCAATTCAAAGAGAAAAGCTGTCAGAGAGGCAAAGAGACAGAGAGATGGGAGGATGGGGAGAGGAATGGCAAGACTCCTGCAGCTCCCTGGACTTGGAATAACTTTGCAAAGAGCAGGCATGGCGCATGCAAATCTGAAACATATGCAGACACTCAGTTCTCATACATGCAGCCTTCAGAATGAAGGCTCCAAGGCCTTCTTAGGACTGACTTGGCTTATACTGGAAAGGAAGGCATGATGGGTACTAAGCCTACACCTGTGCTCCATCTTTGGGAAAAGGGGGAAGGTGGGAGCCATGGCTAGTTCTGGAGATCTACTTTTGGACTCTGGAGGGACTTGAGATCTTGAGATGTTATGGATTAGAAGACCAGGGGAGACTCTGCAGTGCAGGACACTTAACCAGGCTTGGTGGCTCACACCTATAATCCCAGTATAACGATAAATCTTTCCACCAAGCCACCTGAGTCTGGCCACCATGTGGACGCCCAAAATAACACACAGAGATTAGTATTAGTTACATTGCTGCTGGCCAATGACTAGCATATAAGATATGCTACCTCAGCCTTAATTATCAAACTATTAATTTATATATTTTATAAGAACTTATCTTATTGAGGACGCTGGCCGTATGCACTCTCTCTTGCTGGCAATCACATGGTGACTACAGAGAAGAGAGGAGGAGGAAGAGCGTGATTTCCTCCTTGTCCCTGCTTATATTCTGAGTCTTCCTGCTATGTCAACTTCCTGCCTGGATCATAAGACTTCTCTTTACTACATTTCCCAGAATACTCCTTGACTCCTAGTCCCACTTATCTTTCTTCCCTATTGGCCAACAGTAGTTTATTTATCAACCAATAAGACAAACATATACACAGAAGGACCCCACCCCATCATCCCAGTACCCAGGAAGTTGAGGCAGAAGGAAGTTCGAAAGCTAAAGGCCAAAGCAAGAAAGGGGGAAGAGAAAGCTTAGGCATTTGTGTTGGCACCTGACTATGTCCCTCACTGGCTGCATGCCTTTAGGCCAGTCACTTAGGCTCTCTGCACTTGAATCAGCTTCCCTTAAATACGAGGCTCATGGTCATGGTCCACTAGCTTTTGTGAAGATGAAGCCTGCATTTGCACATTTGATGGTAACTTGTTAGGGTTTCCAATCCCCTTTCTCCCCCCCCCAAGGAGATAAAATAGCTGTGTAAAAGAGAGGTAGTGCATTAAAGGAAGCCTGGAAAATAGAGTCAGAGAGATATGAAGCAGGAGCAGGGCTAGGGCGTAAGCAAACACAGCTTAGAATCCTGCATGGTGCTTATTAAAGCTTGTTCCTAGATTGGTCTCCTTCACGAGATTCATGCTGCTTTCCTTTCCTTTCCTTTCCTTTCCTTTCCTTTCCTTTCCTTTCCTTTCCTTTCCTTTCCTTTTCTTTTCTTTTCTTATGCAGCCTTCAAGAGACCTAGGGAGAGTAGTTTGACTCAGGTCCCAGTTACTGTCTATCAGGACTTGTCTCCAGGATTGGAACTGGAACATTGGATTTAGCATTGGATTGTGTGTCCTGCCTTGGTCCTTAGTGGAAGGTGCTTGGGAGAGACACACTGTGTCCACATTGGGTCTCCAATGCATAAGTAGCTGCTGTCTCCGAGAGACTGTACATCATGCTGGCAGAAGCTTGCTCGCTGAAGAAAGCAGGCTGTGTGGTAGCTTTGTCCCATAAGTGTGGCCCATGACTTGTTCAGAATTCTCAGAAAGGAGACCTTCTCAACACTCCCTGCCACCTGAAACTCTTGGGGGTAGTGGCGGACACCTGTGTGTGGCTCAGAGCTGAAGGCCATGAAGACCAGTCAGGCTGCTCTGAGGAAACCTAGGCTTTCCTCCTGGGAAATGCACCCTCAGGTCTGTGACACCTTACCTCTCTGGGGCTGTCCCAGGGGAAAGCATGGCAGTGCTCTCTAGTAACTTGAGCCTAGCTCCCTCCTGCCTTCCTCTCTTTGTCGTTCCTTCCTGGATGAATGAAAGGCAGAATGAATGAAAGTTTCCATTCTGATGGGAAAAACTCACCCCCGTCTTGTAATGAGCTAGAATAATTGATTTGTCAATGAAAACCCGGGACTGCGGCATTGATGCTTAGTGTCAAAACAGCCCGGATCACTTTGGTACCCATTCATTGTGGCTGGAGGGAAGCAGTTAGCTGGAAGCTCAGTGAGAAAAGAAGCAAGCTGAGCAGAAAGGGGGAAAGATTTGATTGTGTTAAGGCTCCCTGGTGTGGCATCTGGCAGTGCCTTGTCCTCTTCTGAGTTCAAGGCCTAGATCCAAGGCCCTCTTATTCCTTCTCTTTCTCACAGGGTAGAAATAACTTACCAATTGCTTTATTTCAGCTACTGTTTGAACATGGATATTAACTTAAGCTGAATCTCCCTTACTCTTTAAGTATTTAGGGTTTTGTAGAGGCCTTTATGCTTTTGTGATGTGATGGGCAGGGAAAAATGGGATTGAGTGGTTCTAACTGGAGTCTCCATCGGTTTCTTTCCTGTTTCCCACCTCCACCCCTGCTCTTATTTCCTCAGTTTCTCATCATAGTGGATACTAGGAATGGAGTTGTGGATATATATGGACAGAGGCCACAGGTAGATAAAGAAAGGAAAGACTCTTTAGCGTCAGAAAGACCCACAGGTAGATGTTCAAGTTCTGGCTCCTCTCTCTTAAAGTTGTACAACCTTGTGGAGCATTGAAGAGCTCTGTCTCCTAGACAGTGAATTGAGGCTGTGGGCACCTACTCTGTGAACTGGGACAAGGGTCAAATGAGGTAACACTCATGTAAAGAGAATCTTATAATACCATGCAGGCCTGATGATGATGCCATTGGCTTAAAAGTATCAACTCCCAAAGCCTGCCTGCAAAATTCCCAGAGTGGGGCTGGTAAAGATGTCCACGGTTCTGCTTCTTTTGACTCAAATAGTATGTTGCCTACAGCTTCTGATGGTAGCAGAAGCACAGGGTCTCTTCACCCCAATTGGGAGACCCACAGGTGTGAGAGGATGTGACGTGATCTTATTGTTGAATTACCTTCAAGATATTTGTTAAGCATCTACTTTGTGTGAAGCCAAATGCCGTGATCAACAAAAGCCTCCATCTTTGAGGCTCTGACAGCTCTTATTTATTTATTTATTTATTTATTTATTTATTTATTTATTTATTTATTTATTTATTTATTTTTGAAAGAAGCAAAAGATTTGAGGAGGTGAGTGGAGTATTTTCTTGTGCCCCTGCTTGCAATGACACCACCAAATACGTGATTCGAGCATGATAGCATGCAATGTTGTCATCAGCATGAGAGTACTTTCCTCCTCCCCCATGGCCAATCCCCAATGCAGGATGTCTCACCTTTGGTTTCCCTTGGAAACAAGCAGTCTTCAGTCATGTTTAGATTGGTGCTTCAGGAACTTTGCTTCATTACAGCCAGTGTCAAGTGAGCCTGAGGAAGGGGCTTTGGCTACGTGACATTAAGAACAATGGTAGGAGCACAGAGCAGTTGTCTTGTGGAATCAGAAAGGCAGTTTTGCATTTCTAACCGTGCCTCTGTCACAACAAGATCACCCGTGGCTTGCCAGTGTGTGACAGTTTTAAACATATGGTCAGTCTAGGAACCTGGATGCTATTCCCTTGTGTCCTCAGTCATTATTCTCAGTTTTAGGTTCACAATCAAGGTGTCCTATGACCCCATGTAGTATGACCAAGGACATTAAGGCCCAAGGCTTGCCAGCATCAAAATGAACTGAAGTCATTTACGGCATTGTCTTCCCCTCTTAACTTCCCACGACACAGCTGCTCAGTGGATTGATTGTACAGAATTGTTAAACTCAATGCAGCAGTGTAGAAATGACATCCTTGAAGATGGTTTTAGAGAAACACAGGAGATCACACACCAAGATACTCAGATACGAGGTGCTAGACACCCCTTGAAGATGACTGAAGCTGAAGTCCTTGCCTAGAGACCTGACTGACCTGAGACCTGGTTGTTAACTGTTTGGTTGTAAGTTCTGTCCTTATTTGCTAAGTCAGCTATTTCACTGTATCAGGTAGCATTAAGATAATTTTTATTACTCTGCATTTTCATTGGTCTTTATTAATAAGCCAAATCCCCCTTTTTATCTCAAAAAAAGAACAATGGTATCTGCACATCTGTTTGATCTTCACAAATACTAATGATGGTGATTTGGCTCCAGACAAGTGATTCTCAAACCTCCCTAATGCTGTGACCCTTTAATACAGCCTCATGTCTGTATGGCGACCCCCAACCATAAAATTATTTTGTGTTACTTCATAGCTGTAATTTTTCTATGGTTATAAGTCACAATGTAAATATCTGTGTTTCCAATGTTCTTCTTAGGTTGAAAGGGGTCTTGGCCCACAGGTTGGAAAATGCTGCTATAGACTGTTTTATGAATTCGCCACCCTCACATGTAGAAACCTAACCTGCTGTGTGATGGCATCAGGAGGTGGCATCTTTGGCAGATGACTTGGTTATTCGGGTGGAGTGCTTATGAATGGGATTAGTGCCCTTATAGAAGAGATTCTGGTCACTTACCGATGACAATCTGAGGGCACGGCAAAACCTGTGGCTTTCTGTGAACCAGGAAGCTGTCCTCACCAAACACCTTGGCATGGCTTGGAGCTGTGAGAGATAAATTTCTGGTGTATACAAAGTCTGTGGTGCCCTGTCATAGCAAGATGGACAGTTTACTTCCTAGCCAAGTCAACAGATGGGAAACCAGGAATAGGAAAGCTGACAGTTTACCTCTCTAGGGACACAAGGGTCTTGGGGAAGTCCAACTGCAGCCCAGGCCCCAGGGAGGACCTGAAAACTTATGGACACCTGGATGTGAGGTTGGAGGGTATCCTGACAAGCTCTGGGGAAAAGGAAGGAAATTCCAGCCTGCTTAGGGCTGGGTCCGGTGCACCTCCCCTTATATTTGTCTGTGTCCACCATGATAGGGATAGCTCTGATGAGCTTCTGAGGGCCAAATCTACATTTCTTGGACCCAAGGAACATTCTTAGAACTTCTGGCCAGCTAAGGCCTTGAAGGGATGCAATGATTTATACTGGGGAGAGGCGTAGTTCTGTTTTTGGTTTCTCCATGTTTCTTGAGTTTTTACCATCTTTCTTCTTTTGGATACTCTGGCATTTCAATTCCTCTTCTCTTCTCTTCTCTTCTCTTCTCTTCTCTTCTCTTCTCTTCTCTTCTCTTCTCTTCTCTTCTCTTCTCTTCCTCTTTTACACCCATTCTTCTTCCTTTCAGGGCTTTGTTCCTTCTTATCTTTTCATGGGTTTCAAGAATAGCCTTACACATATACATGTATATAGATGCATATATGGAGACCTGTGCATTTTCTGTGAGATAACTACATAGCTTATTTGTATATTCCTTGTACACATGCATATATTATAACGTTATAATGTACACTTATTAAATATCACAATATGCACACATACAAAGGTGCACATGCATAAATCCATGCACAAGCATATAATCATATACCATATAATAGAGTTTATAATCAATCATTCACTGCATATATGACAATGGTCATATAAAATTATATCTCTTGGTGACAGGACTTCCATCTCAGTTTGTGAGGGTATACTCTATGGTGTTCACACATGACAGAATTGCCTAGCGACAAGGCATTTCTCAGAACATACCTTCATCATAAACACCAAACACCAAGTCTGTATATAAAAATGAGGGTAATTACACTTCTAAATGCATCCTGCTAGAAATACAGCGCATCCAGAAAGCCTGGCATGGAAGTCTGCTAAGGTCCCCAGTGGGAAACTCAAGTGGTCAGGAAATGAGCAGGGGAATTATAGCCCGCCAGAGGCACAGACTTGCAGTGTTAGAGACCACTTGGGTTAGAATTTTCTTTCTGGTACTAACCCGTTGTGAAACGCTGGGGACAAAACGTAGTTGTTGTTTTCTAACGTCTGACCACACCTATATGCTTTACCAAAGTCCCCCTACTGGAAATGATTCTCTGCCCCATCGAGGACTTGATCCTAAATTGTTGTGAGAAGGCCTGAGAAGGTCCCCAGCACGCACAGGCCTCTGCTGTGAGACAGTTTAGTCCCCAGCCTGTTTGTCATTTCCAAAGGGGCTTCCCACCAGGGCATTTGGGTTGGACCAGCAGGGGCCAGGCAGGGGTCCCTGGGTAAGACCTGCTTCTCTCTGGAGACTGTCTCCTGAAGATTTAGTGTGCTATTTTTTCTCACCCTCAGGAATCTGGCCACACTCCAGGGCCGCCTATCATGAGCAGTCTTGTTTGCTTGCAATTTGCAGAGTCGCAAGGGGTAAAGGACTGGCTTTGACTATTCAATCTCTCCTGTGGGGGCGGGGAACTGCCTAAGGCGGGAGCTGTGGACTTCTCCCTTTTTTAGGATCCAGGGCATTCACATACCCCATTCAGAGGGTGTGTGTGTGTGTGTGTGTGTGTGTGTGTGTGTGTGTGTGTACTTTTTGGGGGCTTACTGCTCGGTGCCAGCACCATCTTCTAGATGTCCTTTGAATTACTAGTACTCATGATGCTTGGAGGTGTGACTCTCCCCACTGAGGTTTAGAGAGAAAATCTCGCTGTTCCAGCTGCATGTCCCCAGCATTTGCATGTAGGTCTGTGACCTCCAGCACACAGGTAGGCATACAGAAGGTTGTAATTTTCCTAGGGCAAAAAGTCACACTTCTGGAGTGGGGTTCTAAGCCTTCTCCTTCTTTCTTGTCATCCTACCTGAGCAAGGGAATCTGAGAAGCAGTTGATAATAGTGGCTGATACCAGAATGTGCTGCGTAGGGTCCTGGAGTTTGAAGGTTTGCTATTTCTAGGGAAATAGTCATTCCCATGGGCTCCCCACTCCCCAGAACCAACAGCTGTGAATATGGTTCAGTCCCCACTGCCAGAGCTACCTTCTCAGCCATCTCAGCCTTGGCTCCTTGTCCCAGGAACCCTGCACAGTGGCCATCAAAGAAGGTCACAGGATACAGGAAGAGGAAGGAATAAGACTGTGGACTTCCAGAGTCTGAGAGTACTAGGCTCAAGTTTTGTTTTGCCATCTTCCAACTGCATGGCTTCAGGGAAACCCTGGCACCTTTGTGCCTCAATCTACCTACCTGTAAAGTGGAGGGAGGGCCCTGCACTGTGGAAGGACAAACCATAGTGAAGAATGGGAGGGAGGGTGTGGCTTGAAACCTGGCTCCGGCTAGGAGTGAAGGGGATGTCAGGCAGCTTTCCTCTGAGGGGCAGAAATGTCCTCTGGAGACCGCTGGGCAAAGAGAGGTCCCACTCTCCCCTGAGCCAGCTGTCCAGGGGCAACAGAAGGGGAAACACTTCTCTAGCACTGGTCCTCATTTGGAAAGAAAAGCGAAGAAGGAAGGGGAAGGGAGGGCCCAGATGCTCTGGGTCTGCTGAGCCTTTGCTATCACTGGAGTGATGTCCAGAGCCCTCCTCATCAGCTATGGGGGTGGGAAGAGCTTGCTGCACTGGAGGCTCCCTGCCTGGCTGTCTGGAGTTGAGGGGCAGAGCCTGCTGGGGTTCCAGAGCCAAAGAAACAAAAACCTTCCAACTTCACAAGAGCAGAGAGACGCTTCTCCTGTTTGTTTTTAATCAAGCTCTCCATGCTGACACTTGGGCTCCATTCAACCATTTAAATAGTCCCACTAGCAAATAAACGCTTAGCCAAATATTTGCCCTTATGTGCTTTCAATAGTAAATACCAGCTATATTGCTCATCTCCTTATATCACCCCGACTGGGCCACCCCTGGCTGCTCTGAGGCTGAGTGGCCTTTTTAAAGATGGGTGGGAACTCCTTCCTGACCTCCCACCATGACAGCCCAGAGCAAAGGCCTTCTTCCTCCCTAGTGACAAAGAATCTCCTCCCGCCCTGTAAGGGCAGACTAGCCCAAGGTCTCTTGTGGGATTTCTGTTGACATACAGCAGGTTCCTGGGTCTCGGAAATATATTCCTGTCCTCTGTGCTTCTCAACCTGGGCACTTATCTCCCCTGCATTCAACAGCTTCTCTGTAGTTACCAGGACACTTTGGAGGGAAGGCCAGAGCTCACAGCTGCGTCAGATTCAGTGTACTTTAGGGACGGCTGGAGATCGGGAGACTCAGAGAGGGGCAGCTTTGACGAGTACAAGGGGGTCCCTGGGATCTTATTCTGTACAGAGCAGAAGGAGATCTGTATACCTTCACACACGTGCACACATATCAGTCCCTCTTCCCACACAGCAGCACAGCAGTGGCTATCAGCCTTTGGCTGCAAGCATGTTATACTGATAAGTCACCTTAAGGTGTGAAAAGAAGGTCCACCAAAAGAACTAAAAGGTAGCGTATGCGCTCTGGCTTCCTGTCCCACTATAATGACCTTTCCCTCTGTCCCCTCAGCTCCAGTTTCTTACTTCTGCCTCAAGGCCTGAACCAGAAACCAAATCAATGTACTTGGCCCAATTTTGAACTTTCAGTCCTTGAAATGCCAAACTAAACAAACCCATTTTCTACGTGAAGTTAAAACACAACAGGGTAATACTCGTAAGTGAAAAGGCTGGGGACCTGGGTTTGGAAAAGATAAAGCCAGGCTAACGTGTTGGGAGGTGTCGGCAGCGGGGCTGCTCAGTAGCATGACTTGGGTGAGGCGGAGGGGAAGAACACTCTCTTACCAGCTTCAATCTCGGATACTCTGCTCCTGAATGGAGTTCTAAGGTGTGTGTGTGGGGGGGAGTTAGCCTTGACAGAGTGAATTCAATTACTGTGGCTGGTGTGTTTTGACTATGTTCTCCTTGGATGGACAGAAGGAGGAGGCAGGGCCCCTCAGTAAATAGACTGGGGGGCTTGGTACTGGTGTTTCTCTATGAGTCCCTGGTGCTCATAGAACATTACACTTGTAAGATGCTGGAAGCATAAGGTTCCTTCTGGATATAATAGTGTTTCCCAATTTGAGGGGTCAAATGACCCTTTCACGGGGGTCCCCTACGACCAAATAAAAACACAGATATTTACAGTATGATTTGTAACAGTAGCAAAGTTACAGTCATGAAGTAGCAACAAAAATAATTTTATGATTGGGATCACCACTGTATAAGGAATGGTATTAAAGGGTTGCAGCATTGGGAAGTTGAGAACCACAGGGCTAAAAGCTGCTATAGCATCTTCCTCTCTTACTAGGGCCATGTGATTCCCTCACTCAGCTGCATCCTTCCTCCACAACCACTGGGAGGACCAACTGATAACTGTTTCTAAGGAGAGCGTGGACATATAACCAGGATGCTACCAGCAAAAGTAAGTGGGATGGGTGGGCGCTGCATGGTGTACCCCAACATGCTCTAACATCTCCATCATCACTAGAGTGACCAGGCTACTCTCCTGCTCCACCCCCATGTCCTTCTCATTCTAGCTACAACATACTGACCCCCCAATTCCTTTCTTAGTAAAGGAATACAGACAAATGCATTTCTCTGTTCACGTGTCATAAATCTCCCCTTCAGAGACCAAGGGCACTTGATAGTCTATACTTGCTGGGATTTTCACTGGCTGCTAGACCAGAGATCACTGCATACATATGGGTCTGGAAAGCAGACCCCAAACTTAGCCGAAACCTGTTCCAGATATGCAAGTCCTTATCCTCAAATCTGTCCTACTGTGTGCAGGTTTTTGTGGGACCTACTTCATAGGTGAGGATGCTTTCAAAGAAGACTATTGGTAGAAGTCTTTTCAAATAGTAACAAGGTCAAAGTATCAGAAAATTCAAAGACATTTTGTTGATCTTGCTTGTTGAGCGTTGGTATCTGGAATCTTAGGAAATCTTGAACCATTATGCCATCTTCTGCTTGTAGTCTTAGTCTGGCTGAACGGTGCTTCGACCAACCTATAAGCCATGGGAAGTAAAGGCACAACTGCTCAGAGATGACCATGCATGTTGATGGGGAAATGGAGTGTATAGTGGGAAATTACCAATACGGAGTCAGGTAGAAATATAAGGGTATTTAATAGGGAAAAAGCCTTACTTACAGAGCGACCTAGCCAGCCAGCATGGCAGCAGTCTGTATAGTAAGCCCAAAAGAGAAACCGAAAACGAAAACGCAGTCACCCTATGTCCCCTGACCACGCCCTCACAAGCGTGGTCAGGCATACCTGTAGCCAGCCCCTAAGTAGGCGTGGCTACAGCTTCCCCTACAATTCCCCTTTTAGTCTAAAAGAGGATTAAAACTTAAGTTTAAAGTATCTGAAATTAACAATCATAAAGGTAAAATAAAAGAAGATGCAACAATCTGCTTATGTCACATCCTAACTATCTATTTTAACTAAACCCTAAAGTCATCTGACAGAGGTATCCAAGCCTGAACACCTCGTTCCAATCCCAACCAAAAACAATAGGAAGCTATCCCTAACTAGGTATATACACTATCCTAAGTGACAATAAAGGGGAAAGGGAGCATAGCATCCTCCGAGTTACTTCCTGCTGAAATGGGACGATGATAGTCATGTGGAGTCCTGTAGGAAGAAAATGTTAACATTTTGATAAGAGTCTCAGGAAAGGTTCAGGAAGGAAAAGACTCACTTCCGGTACAGTTAGTCTGTGCTAGGCAATCACTCTTGCATTGTTTCTCCAAGTCTTTCCAGTAAGCCTTTGAGGCAACGATGTTTTGTAAATGACTTGCTTGCATCCTGGGCTTATTCATAGAGAATGGATATGAAGAAGCCTGGAGATCAAGGTCAGAGTTTCTATCTCTGCTCCGGAAAACATTCCAGCCCACTTATGAGCTTTTACTTGCCCTTTTATTATTGTGCATCTTTGGTGTGAGTGTGTGTGTGTGTGTGGGGGGTTAATTTGGATCAGTTCAAGCTTGTAGTACAATTCCTTGATATGTCACCTCAAGAGCACACACTATGGCTGATCTTTCTCTCTAACCCATGTACCACACATGTGCATATAAGCACGGTCAACCAGGAGATGAGCATGTATGTTACTGAAGTTCTCTGCCAGTTGCTGGAAGGGCATCAGAAGCAGACACACCTGCATGGAATGTCATCTTAACCAGTGACAGCTGTGCAATCTGGAAGAGTCATTTGACCTTTTATTTCAGTTCATCTGTGTAGTGAACCAAACACCTCCTTGAGGGGTCGTGAACTGGGAAAGCACTCATGCATATTAGCCAGTCCAGTTCCTTACCTGCCTGCAATCTTTACACTTCTCTTTCTTCATTCATGGAATCCTGATGGTGTTCAGGTGGCAATGAGTCTTGCGGTATTACAGTCTCTTGATAATTAAGCATGGTTTCATAAGCCAGCTCTAGGAAGTCACTGGGTGAATGTTCTAGAACAGGGTTTTTACAAGTGTGGTAACAGCTGACATCCACACTTCTGTCTTTCCTTGTCTTTACCATTTAGGTGAAATGCCAGAAGACAGAGGCTCACTCTAGTGGCCATGAACTCAAGAGGCACATACTAGAAATAGAATAGGACAAAGAAACTTTGGTCCCTGCTATATTTTGGGTACTGGATGTCCTTAAAAGGCCCATGTGTTGTTGAAGGCTTAGTCTCCAGAATGTCAAAGAGTTTGTAGAACCTTTAAGGTGGGGCCTGATGCTAGACCCTTAGATCATTGGGGTTGTGCCTTCCATGGGGATTGTAGGATACCAGCTTTTTCCTTTTTTATTTGTTTGCTTGTTTTTGCTTCGTTGCCAGGGCATGAGCTGTAAGCTCTATGTCCTAGTGGGCTTCCTAGCCATAGGCCCTGAAGCATGGGGCCAGCTGATCACAAACTGGTACCTCTAAAACTAAGAGCCCAAACAACTTCTTCCTCTGACATCAGGCTTTTGTTCTAGGTTTGGAAAACAGACTAGTTGAAATTATTTGTTTAAAACGTTCACAATGCCATCCCACAGTATTTGTAACTACTTGCGACTCTCTCAGTGAAAAAGACCACCTCCAAGGAGTGGCAATTTCATTGGGCAGTGGATGGGTATTGGAAGTGACCTCTGATCTGCTTGGGAAGAAGTCTGGTGATGCCGCGTGATAGGAAAAAGCTGCTTCTATTGGCCCGAGCCAGAACTGACGAGTGACTATGGTATTGCTACCCAATATCGTGAAAGCACCAGATCTTCACTTCCCCTGAATGTGTGTCTTCAGAGAAAATCTGTGTGTTATGTTTTTCTCCACATCAGCACTGGAACCAGGGTAAGGCAAACAAAACATCATGGGTGCAAGATTAAAGAACTTTTTACTCTCAGGCTATGGAGTTCATAGCTGACACTTCCATGAACCTGAGATTGACAGTCTCCTTAAAGTATGTGCTTTCTGGGCACCTGGCTTTGCCTTACTCTAGATCCTGCCCTACTCTAGGTAGTGTGTGTGTGTGTGTGTGTGTGTGTGTGTGTGTGTGTGTGTGTGTGTGTGTGTGTGTACTAATATGATTATTTTTCAAACTTGTATGTAGTCACTTATTACTAACTATAACTTTCAAAAAACACAACAATGATTCAGAACCATTTGTGTCAACTCCTACAAATCCATCTCAAATATTACCAGCCCTCCACAGCCATGTGTGTGTCTATGTGTACATATGGAGGCCAGAGACCAATATTGGATGTCTTCCTTTATCTTTATCCATCTCTTCCCACTGTACTTTTCTGAGACAGGGCCTCTCTCTGAACCTGGAGCTGACTGGCCAGTAAACTTTAGGGAAATCCTCCTGCCTCTGCTTTCCCAGCACTGGAATTACAGGTGCTTGCTGCTGAATCTGCCTTTTTAGACAGTTGCTAGGGATGGAACCCAAGGAGATAATCTAGGACACACATAATTACAGCTCGAGGGTAGAGTACTAGAAGAGACAGTGATGGTAAAGGAGTGTGCTAAGTTTTGCAAGCCGTAATCAGAGCACCCTTTAAAAGTTCTGCCCCAATTCCTCTTCCCACCAGCAATGCACAGGGATAAAATAGTAGATAATTTTACACCAGAATGAGCCGCAGGATTTCTTTAAATAGCCAGCTTTCTTGGTACTTGTGATCTTCCCAAATTAGATGCACATGCTGCTTTCCTAGCGGGCTATTGCTGCACAAATGCAAACAGTCTGGCTGCAGCATGTGGGCTGCCTTTGGGTCAGCTCTTGCCTTGCTGCGTGGTGCAGCTGGGTGGGGCTTGCACTGGCTTTCTCTACAGGTCTGCAGGGAGCTTGTGTTGGACATGGGATCCAGGCCATCTGTAAGCTTATACTGTGGGTCAATATCTCATAATTGCTCCGAGTTCCCTCCAAAGACCGGAGCCGGATCATGGGTGTTCCAGAACACCAGGAACAGCAGCTTCTCAAGTATGATAGAGTTTGCCGATGATGTTCTGGCTCTTTCTGTTTTTCTTTTGTGGTTTTAGGTCATGGAACCCAGGGACTTGCACATGCTAGATAAATGCTCTACCATTGAGCTGTACTCCAGCCTTCAGTTTCTATGTTTTTGAAGGAAGAGACTTGAAGGGGGCAGTGGTAGGCAAGCAGGCAAGGTTCTGGCCTTGGGGACCTCTTGAGCTCCTCCTCCCCCTGAGATTTCCTTGTCAATACTGGACGGATGTCAATTACTCTTCACCCTACATATCAGGAGCTGGCCAGCCCTGGCCTCTGACTCAAACTTGCCTGAAGCCTCCTTTCGTCACCATGCCTGCTTGTCTGCAAATTGTCATGGTTGCTCTGCACCTGCAGAGTAGCTGTAGTAGAGTGTGACCTTCCCAGGCTGAAATAGTTCTTGGCTGGCCTGTTGTAGACCAGGTGTGCCAACTGTCTCTGCATTGCTTGAGACATCCTTTAAGTTTGTTTGCTCTTGTTACCCTATCTTAGTTTGTTACATCTTGCCCTGAGTACAGTAGCTGCCAGCTGGTTCTGAAATGTGCATGTAAGAATGACAGGCTCTCCTTCACTTACTGTCCGTGAAGCAGCCAGCATGCTCTCCAAGTCTGGAGTTGTCAGCAGACACCTGTCTACTCTCATTTACCTATGTGCTTCAAATACCCAGTGCTCCAGTTGCTACAAACTTGGGAGTATCTTGAGTTTGTCACTTAGCTCCTCCTAACTGGTCCCCTTTGTCCTTGCTACTCACTGGGCCAGGGGTTTGCCACTTGTAGCAACACATATTCACTTATATGCATTAACAGGAACTTCCTTCCCTTTTGTACCTAGTAGCCACTCGGGGAAGGTCTCCACTGTGGCGTTTGCGTAGCTCTAGTTCCTATTATATGCCTCTTTCTCCTTCTCCCCTACAGATTTGAGAACACTGGGGAGCAGGAAGCTTGTCTTACCCACCTCAGCATCAACAGTGCCTGGTCCTCAAAGGCACTAGAGTTATGTTTGTTGGATGTCAAAACATCAATATTCATGAAATTCCTGGGGATTTGTTTTTGTTTTTGTTTTTTTAAATCTATCAACAGTTCCTCTCAATCCGCTCTATAGTTTTGTGTCATGGGCACTGTTAAACCCACCCACAATTTGCAGATGTAGTAATCGAGGGTGCAAAGAAGTTAAATCACCTGCCCAGGATTCAGAGATTGCCAAGATTTGAATCCTGCTTATGGTGGATCTCAAGAGCTAACTCCCATGTTAATAATGAGCAGATGGGTGTTTGAAAGAACAAACTCGTGAACGAAGCCAGCGAGTCTATGAACTGAGGAGAGGAAAGGTAAATGCTGTGTGACCTTATGAAACCCATCAGTGGAGTTTCTAAAAGAAAAACACTAAGATTCCAGCAGACCTGGCAGGGCTGGAGACTATGGGGGATCGGCAGGCCACAGAGTTCAGGGAGAGTTTAAAGTGAGTGGAAAATCAGACTGTCCCGGGAATTGCCGGGAATATTCGAAGAGGTGGCAGGTCCCAGTTAAACAAATAAAGCCTTACCCTGGAGTGAAAACGTTGCCAGCTTTAACATTTATGGCATGCCTACTGTATACCCAGAGCTATGCTAGCTCACCGCATGAAGACTGTCTCCTCCTAAGCCCCTGATTCACCGAGGCTTTACTGTGCATCTATTAAATGCCAAGATCTTAAACTAGAAGCCAAGAGACCAAGTGAATAGAACTTTTGGGGTTCCCAGCATCACGGGAGGAGAGAATAATTCTAACGGCACATTATCACAGACACTGTCTGGAATATGGACGGGACCTAACTCTGTCTAGAGATGGGGAGGAAAGCAATGAATGGCTTTTTTTGTTTTTTTTTGCGTGTATATATGTGTGGGTGGTGCATGTGTACATATATACATATGAATGTTTTCATGTGTGTATATGGGTGAGTGCACAGATGCATGCATGTGCTTGTGTGTGTCAAGACCTGCAGTTGGTTTCAAGTGTCTTCCTCAACCACTCTTTACATATGTACTGAGTCAACGAAGCTGGAGTCTGCTCGCTAGATTGCTCTGGGGACCCCTGACCCTGCCTCCTGAATCCTGGAATTACCAACAGCCCTGGTCCTCATGCTCCCAGCCATCTTCTTCAGAAGAGCCTTTAGTGCTCTGTTAAGCTCCAGAAGGCCATGTGGTACCAAGGCTATCTGCTTTTCTACAGTGTGAAGATGCTGTAACAGTGAGTTGCTTCTGCAAAATATTTTAAACACACTTCCTATGTTTGTGCCTGGAGATATTTCTGTTCTTTACCCCTCAAATTAACTTTTCCTTCCTAGTTTTTATTTTATGTGTGCATATCTGAATGTGGGTACTTGAGCGTAGGTACCAGCCGAGGCCGGAAGCGTCAGATCCTCTGGAAGTTGAAGTCCTGGCAATTGTGAGTTGCTTGATGTGGGTGCTGGGAATTGAACTCAGGTCCTCTGAAAGAGCAGCAAGTGCTCATAAGTGTTGATCTACTTCTCCAGCTCTAACTTTTCGACTTTTTTCTAACAAAATTTTCAGAAATTGTTACTGGGGTTCAATCATGCTTGTCCATCTAATTTTACAACATCTCATGGAATAATGTTAAGAATTTTAAATCTAACCCAGCTTGATAGCTCAAGTTTATGAGCCCCCTCACTCCCAATTTGGAAGGATACGGCAGGAGGGTGGCAAGTTCAAGGTCTATTTGGGTAATTTTGTGATACTCTATCTCAAAAAAAAAAAAAAAGTAAAAAGTAAAAAGAAGGTTTGGGATGTAAGTCAGTGATAGAACTTGCCTAGCATGTGCCAAGCCCTAGTTTCCACCCCCAGTGCTATTTCACTTTAAAGAGAGAACTTTAGCTATAGCTCGATAAGGACAAGACTATGAACCCAGAGGACGGTGTTACGCACCTTGGGGCAAGCCAGGTGTGAAGGAAGGCAAGTGGGATTTGGAGCCAGACACTGACTGATTCTTAGCCTGTTAGCTGTGTTACCCATATAGCCTCTGCCTCCTCATCCGCACAGTGATGCTTGTAGGCCAGACCCTCAAGGATCAGATGAGGAAGGCTTGTAATGTGCTTTGAGGACCCACAGGCTCTGGAGTATGGGGCTGTGTCCTGATGGATAAATGGAAAGGGTCATTAAAAAGGTCTGAATTTCATCTGGGTGGGAAGTTTCACCTTGACTCAGGAGCACTTCCTTGAAGGCAATTCACCCTCCATCCTTGAGACTGGCGAATTTAATGGCATCGATCCTCTGCTTCCTCAGAGGAGTAGCATGGTAATCACCTTGTTTACTCTCTCCATGCTGCTGAGAAATGGTAGCTATAAGATGAATGTTTTAAGTGGATAAACCAGAGCTCGGGAGGGTGAAATACATGCTGTGTACACCAGATAGGGAATGGGCTGCTGGTATAAACCCAAGATTGCCTCATCTTGACACATGACACTGAGGCAAGTGGGCTCAGCAAGATCTAAGCAGGATCCCTTCTGCTTATATGGGGGCTTGGGGTATCCTTAGAGCCAGGGTTTTGCAGGTCTATGGGAAGTGCCCTGGCCTTGAGCTGATGAAGAGTCGTGTGTGTGTGTGTGTGTGTGTGTGTGTGTGTGTGTGTGTATCCCCACACAACAGCTGCTATCCAAAAGCTGGGAATTAAGGTGATGAGTCCTCCAGGGTCCTCTGGAGCTGGACACGGGCCAGGGTGCAGGGGGCCTAGGGCTCCTGGGAGTCCAGCTCCCAAGCCATTCTCGGAAAGGCATTTGCAGCAAGGCCACTCCAGGTGCCAGGCCAGACCATCAATCCCTCACTCTTTGGGGCAGCGAGTTTATAAAGTAGCAATTAAATAAGAGCTCTGTAAGTGCTTCTGGGAACTGCCCCGAATGCATTTTCCAAACATAAATAACGGGGACCTCCACTCCGAGCAAAGCACATGGCGCGCCTGGAAACAGCTTGAGAAGAAGGGAGCCCTGTTGTGCTAACGAGTTGGGCTACGTGCCCCTGGTGTGCACGCGTGTTCTGGGTAGGTGGCAGGTCCATTTGTCTTCCCGTCCTGCTGGGTGGTATGTTAGCTTGCCTGGACAGGTTGTGGTCAGGAGCCAGTGGCTGTAGCTCTCACTCCACCAGGAGAGCAGGCTGTCGGTTCAGGGACAGTGACAATGACATTGAAACAATAGCACTGTATCTTTTTGCCTAGTGAGCACCTACTAGGTGCCACCTGCCCAGAGACTGATGTTTATCAAGAGGCTTAGAGAGTTGTCCAAGATGACAGAGCCTGTCAGACAGAGGACTCCCAGTGAGGACTTTTACTAGGTCCTTTCCACAGGCCAGGTTCTAATCTAAGAGTTATATGAATAAACTATGTGTGTGTGTGTGTGTGTGTGTGTGTGTGTGTGTGTGTGTGTGTGTGTGTGTGTGTGTGTGTGCATTTGGAGGCCAGGGGACAGCCTCAGGTGTCATTCTTCAGGGTCTCTCTAGGAATGAGAGGCTCTATGATTCAGTTAGTCTGGCTGGCTGATGAGCCCCAAAGATAATCTGCCCATCTCTGCTTCCCAGCAGAGATTACAAGTGTGTGCCATCATGCCTGGTGTTTTGTTTGTTTTTGATCATGCGTGCCGGGGATCTATCTCAAGTTCTTGGTTTTACAAGGCAAACACTCTACACACTGAGATCTCTTCCCCAGCCTTTTATTACCTATTTTGCAGGGAGAGAATCTGAACCATGGAGAAGTCAAGTCTTACCCAGAGTCTTAGGAATCTCCCAGGTGGACCCAGGTAGCTGGCTGTACCTTCCCCTTCCCCATACTGTGTGGCACCAGGGTGGCACTGCTGAGGCTTGGCTATTATCAACTGTCTGACTCAGCAAGAACAGTGTCTGTCTACATCTTCCCACCTGCCCTTCTCTCTCTCCTCAAACCTACCCTCCCCCATCACATTCCACATCTCAAGCCTTGGCTGAGTGTAGGCCCTACCGTGCTGGTTCTTCCAGTATGTCTGGGGCCCTATGGGCCACGAAGTTCTGCTTTCACCCTTACTGCTGGCCCATCACCTGTATGCCCTTTCTCCACTGAGATGTAAGGACTGCTCACTCCTGGAAGTATATCCATCCCAACCCCCATCTTTCCACACTTCCATCCTTATAGTCCTGCTGGGTTCAATGCCCTTCCACTGGGAGCAACTCTCCCAGAAAGTGTTCATTGTGTCTTTATGACGGTGCTGCATTTCCTGGGATCCACAGCCCCTCTTTGTTACAAAGCACATAGTAGGGGTTCAAAAGATATTGGCAGGCAGGTGGAACCTTTTTCTCCCAAGGGTGGAGGCATCAGATCATGCCAGGTGTTCAGCTTCTAAGAGTTCTGGCTTGTACTTATCTGCTCTGCCCAGAGCAGTGAACAGACAGTAAGTAACAGCACTGAGTGAACCGAACCTTGATCTTGGCTCTGCCACTAGTCTGCTGTGTGACTGTGACCAAAAATCACACTCCTTTCCTGTCATCTATGTTCTCACCAGGAACAATTATGTCTTGCAGGCAGTTTACTGGAGGAGATAAAACACAGGGGGCAAAGACAATTAGCACATAATAGGAGGTTAATAAGTATTCCACTTCCTCTTCTCCTTCCCTGTGAATTGGGCTTTCAGGTTAGTGGGGGATGGGGAAAGGGGTTGACACTATGAACCCTCCCCCCTTGGAAATATGTATGCATACAATATAAGCGAATAAACAAAGGAATAGGATGTTGCTGCTGACAGTCCTTTGGGACATGTGTGTGTGTGTGTGTGTGTGTGTGTGTGTGTGTGTGTGTGTGTGTGTGGTGTGTGTGTGTGTGTGTGTGTGTGTGTGTGTGTGTGTGTGTGTGTATGTGTGTGTGTTCCCTCACAGCACTAAGGCAGGGGTCTCACTGCTTTCTGCAGAAAACTTGGCCACCACAAAGATTCTGTGGAGCAGACGATGGCTGTTAGTTCTGGCATGTCACCGCCACTTGCTGTCTTCTGAGCATTTTTGCTGGAGGATGCCATCATTAAAACCCCCATCAAGAACCTGGACCATGCTAGTCGGGAGTTAGAGATTTCCCTGTCCCAGACAGAGCTCCGTCCAAGTTGCCAGCGATTAAGAAACTCATATATTTTCACACTCATTAAAAGAAACATGATGTTCGCTCTTCCAAGAAAAGCCATCCTTGTTTGTAGACTCTGTAATATATTGGGAACGCCTCTTAATTGGCTTCGAGGACTCCGTGTCAGAAGTCAGACCCAAGTCTGTTTATTGACACAAGGAAAAAAATAAAACGTCGTATAATTAGTTGAGTGACTGACTCTAAATTCAGTAACTCCCATCGGTATGTGGCCTTGTCAGGGTTTAAGATTCCATTTTGGGTTATGAAAGAGGCCGGGTCCAGGTAAGCCAGACGAGAGCCGCACTGCATCATAGCTATTGTACAAATGGGCTCAGTGTCCTGTTTGTGTTAAGATGGAAAACTTTTACATGTTTGATTTTTATGCAAGTCAATTAACTTGTTTTTTTATAACTGTAAGGGCTTGCTTTGCAAATAAGATTACTTACCACTATAAATTATGGGAACATAGGAGCCTATTCAGACAAAATGTTACACACCCCTAACCTGTGCACCAGGCTGCATGCAGGCCTTCTGCAGCAGGGGACAGCGAGGCAAATGGAACCAAAACTCCAAGAGGTGGAGGAGGAGGGAGGGGGTTATTTGGGTACTCTGAAGAGCCTTTCCCAGATGGGTGCAAGGGGGTGTGGAAGAGCTGGAGGGTGGGGGCCAAGGAGTGACCTAGAATACCTTCCTCTGGGCTCATCCCATCCCAGGTGGCGTGGAGCTTGGCAAGATCTTTCCTTACAGGGCAACACTGGAATCTCATTTGAGGCTTTGGTCTTTCCCCGCCCCTTACTCTCACTCCCAGTCACTTGTTTCTTAGCAACAGTGCAGTGAACACATCTTCCTGAAATTTGACATTTGGGGCAGGGCTAAGCCTGTCATAGTGCCACTCTTCTTGCAGGGATTGTCTTATTTCTATCTGAGTATCCCATGGGTGACCCCTCCCCCAACACAAAGAGAGCAGCTGAGGATGAGGGCTGAAGAGGGAGAGGAGCTGGTCCTAGTGGGCCATGCTCATTGGAGGTAGAGACCTGGAGAGGTGCAGGCAAGGCTCAGTTCTTGGGTATCTTTGACTCCCTCCCTCTGGACCTGGCCATAGTGGAGATCCCTGTAATTCTAGAAAACGATCCTGGGATTCTTTTCTCTCAGAACCTTTGTGAACTCAGACATGTTCCTTCCTACTCTGAGTCTGAGGTATTTTTCTCCTCTGTGATGTGGCATGACCCCTAGGGATGCATTGTCACAGGTCATCTAGGCAGGTCATTTTTGTGTTTTGTTTTTTTTTCAGCCAGTGTCCAGAGACTTTGTGATCTGAGAGCTGAAAGATGATCACTGGTAGCCAGGAGTTCGAGGTCAGCTAGGTTGCTTGGCATCCCTAAGATGCAGGTGAGCCAGCTTACTACTGGCTTACTTCCTACAGAGTGTTATCTGGCCTGGCATACCAGTAAGTTCCAGAAACCTGCCTTGGGGGTTTGGGGAGAACCCCTAGGGACTGATCCATGCCAGGGATGAGTTTTGGTTTGTTAAGGAGTCACATGAAGTTTTTGGTGATGCAGGAAGTATCTTCAATAGCAGCTCAGCATCAATAATATCATCCCTCACAAATAAACAGGTACATGGTCAGCAAGATGACTGAGAGGGTAAAGGTGCTTGGTGCTGAGCCTAACGGTGACCTGAGTTCAGTCCCTGGGACTTACATGGTGGAAAGAGAGAATTGACTCCTGAAAGTTTCTTTTTGTCCTCCATATGCATGTTATAACATGTGTGCGTGCATACACACACACACACACACACACACACACACACACACACACACGCACACACACACACAATAAATTAATAAAAATAAGCATACAATATATTTACTGATGTTGACAGAACTTTTGGATGATGGTGACACTGCTAGTGTCCCACAGCACCTTTGTGAGAAGAGCCATGGTGACAGCAGTAATTACAATAATCCCAATAAGAACCAGGACTGTGAGTTTCTCTTCTGCTGATAATTGATGCTTAAAATATGAAGTGGATGGTCTAGAATCAGCAAAGCCTGGGACCCTGGGCCTCTTCACATGCATGGTGGAGGAATCTGGGTACAAATTCTATTACCATGAAGCAACTTATTCAAACCACAATCAAAACTGTGCTTGAAGTCAGGTCTGGTGGCACAAGCCTGTCATCTTAGTTAGCTTCTTGGGAAGCTGAAACAGGAGTATTGCAAGTTCAGTGCCTGTTTGGGATCCAGAGTGAGACCCAAGCCAGCTTGTGTAACTGAGTGAGACCCTTTCTCAAAATAAAACATATACAAGAGTAAGGCAGGGCTCAGTGATTGGCATTTGCTTGGCAGGAGCAAAGCCCCGAGTTCTAGCCCCAGAAGTAGGGAAGGGAAAAATCCACTGCAGGGCTGTGTCCTAGCATTTGCAGACACCTTCCCCAGGGGAGGCCAACCTTCCAGAGGGCAAAGCCCTGAGTTCTAGCCCCAGAAGTAGGGAAGGGAAAAATCCACTGCAGGGCTGAGTCCTACCCTTTGCAGACACCTTCCCCAGGGGAGGCCAACTTTCCAGAGACAATTGTGCTTCTTTTATTCACCTTGAGACTTTGTACTCACTCTCTTGGGCCACCGGTTGTAGCCTTTGTGTCTGTCACCTTTGCTGAATTATAGGCTCCTTGACGGGAGGAGCCTTGTCTTAATCATCTTGACAAGCCTCTTGAAGCTGTAGTTTCCTCCTCCAGAAAGTGGGATAATGACTCTGACCTCACCTGGAGGACTTTCCTTAAACACCGAGGGACCCTTTGATGAACTGAGACTTACAGCCTTGCCTTTCCCTTTGTCTGATGAATGCCACTTTGAGGTGCCAAGGGTCAGAATAGGCAAAAGTTTTTTGGAGAGTGCTAGAAGAGCTTTTGAATGGTGAGGATTCCATTTTGTGATATTCAAATAATTTCCATAACATGGCTTATGAAAAAGAAGATTGTGGGTGTCAAAGGCAATTGGCCTCTGAGAAGGTGGTTTTCATGAGTACTAGCAACTAATGGTAAGGTTTCAACTGGAAAAGGACTTCTCTGTCTGCTCCCGAGATTATCAAAGGATCATATGTCTTCAAAGAGATGAAACTTCAAGCTGCCACTTGGCAGACCCAGAACTCACTGAAATGTTAGCATTTGGTCCCGACACTTGGAAATAGCAAGATTCAAAACTGCCCTGGGTGTGCTCTCTCCCTTATTGCTTAGGATGTGTCCATTGGACAGAGACCTCTGGAACGTTATCTGATGCCTTGGCCATAGCTTTCACCAAGTTTGAGTTGGACATTATTGTGCAATGGATTTTATTCTAGATGCTTTGGGGGGAAGGGCATAGAGCCAAAAGCTTGGTTCTCAATTTCATCGCCAGGTTTGTGAACACACTTCATTCATTCATCCCTCCTATGCTATCTTGCCCCTCCAAAGCTCCACCCCAGACACATTTCAAGTATTCTCTATGCAAAAAGCTGTGTGATAATATCTGGCAAAATACCAACTATGCGTCTTGATTTTCTCTTCTATAAACAAATGTTAGATCTTGTTTGTGGGGTTAAGTGTCTAGTTTCAGGCATGTGGTAGTATTCAAGAAATGATGGTTGATGGTTGTTGTTATTGGGTTCTAATGAGCTTTAGCTATCACAGTAGCAGCCAAGGTGCAAGAGGTTTAAATACATTTATTTGGTGCTGAAAATGTAGCTCAGCTGATGGAGTATTTGCCGAGCATGGATGATACCCTGATTTGATGACCCACACTGAAATGAAACTGGACAGGGTGGCAAGTCCCTGTGATCCCAGAACTGGGGAGGTGGAGGCCAGAAGATCAGGGATTTAACACCATCAACTACATAGTGAGTTCAAAGCCAGCCTGGGTGGGATACATGAGACCCTGTTGGTTCAACAACAATAGAAATGAGTATTAGCTTTGTCTGCATGCTTTTCAAAGACTCAAAACATCTGATGCTAATGACCTTGGAGAGCTCCCCAGAGGAGGTGAGACAAGAGTCTAAAGAAAAGAGGACCTTAGATCTCAGCTAGAAACACAATTATATTCTACCCTTGGCACCAATGATGCTTCCTCCTTGCCTTTGAGATAGGGTCTTGCTATGTAGCTTTGGCTAGTCTGATAACTTCTATGTAGCCTAGGTTGGTTCGATCTTGCAGTAATCCTCTTGCTTGATCCTCTTGGGTGCTGAGATTATAAGCATGTACTATCATGCCTGGCTTAGCTCTTCTTATTTTTGAGTTGGAGGAACTGGAAGCGAGTGAGGCAAAGAGCATTATAAAGCATAAACAAACACTAGTAATGCTTCCTTCTCACAAACAAAGAAACCAAGGAACACAGAGATTCTTAAGTCTCCTCTAGTAACAATCCAGGAGTCAGTAAGTGAGTGGGACACAGGTGTCTTGTCTCTAGAGGTTGGGGTTATAACCCCCAGAGTCAATGGGATCAGATACCAGAGGGTAAAGAATATGGGATTTGGAGTTAGACCAACCTGGCTTCTAATCCTTGCTCCAGCCCAGACTATCTTATGAATCTGGAAAAGTCACTTAACCTCTTTAGCTCTGGTTTCTCTTATCTGGAACCGGAAATGATGGAGATACCCTCCCTGTAGGACACTGGGGAGAGTGAGAAATAGGGAGTGTAGTTGCTTTGATAGTGTTAAGTTTACCTTGGGTCATCTTAGACTTGTGAACGTCACAAGAACTTCTGCAAACACGGCAGAACACTCCATGAAGAACACAAGGGAGAGACTTTTATCTCCAATCTACAGATGGGAAAGGACAAGGGAAAGAGGGAAGGGTAAGGGAATGTTCCCAAGACTCCTCCATGTATTCAGTAATTAGTCTCTTATTAGTCAAATAAGTGCAAGCCTCTGCTGTATTTATGTGAACTGGTGTTTATCCAGCTAATACCAGTTGGGCAGCATCATGCTGGTGGGGAGATGAGTTCCAACTCCAGTTTTTTGGATAAGAAATTGCTCAGAGAAACTATGTAACTTTGCAAACAGTCCTAGGGCCGATGATGAGCATTGTTGCAATTCAAACAAGGTATAAATCCTCCCAGACACACCCATGGGAAAGGTTTGTCTCTGAGATGTCGAGAGGTGAAGCCAAAGACTACTCCAATTCTATTCTTCTGCTCCCTTTTACCCCACCAAATGGATTAGGCCTTTAAATGAGTTGGCTTCTAAAATCTAAGCTAGCATTGGCTAAGGCAGAAAGAAAAAAGGCATTCATAGTAGCAGGGTCAGGAAATGCACTTCCTCAATGAAACCTGGGCAATTGGCTCATTTCGGGTAAGATTTTTCTGCCTGTAGGACAGTTACCCACCTCGCCAACACAGACTAATCCTGTCTTCTGGTCAAAGTGGTTGAGATGGCTTAAATAATGGTTTAGATGGTTAAACAATGAGACTTGAGGTTACAAGATAATCCATGGAAAGCACTTCTGACATGGAAAGAGTGGTCCTAGCGTCTGTGAGAAGGGTGCGTATGGTCCCATGACACCTGCAGTCACAGGTCTACATGGGTCTGGAATAGTGTAAATGGAGCCAGTGAGAAGGAACTTAAATATTGTTTTTCCCCCCTGCTGGTCAATCATTTTGTTTCAACATCTTTACCTAGAAAATGAGGGTAATGATGCCTTATTATTTTTTTTTTTTGCTCTTGCTATACATAATTGGTCAAGACTCAAAAGGCATAATGAATGAGTCAGCTGAATTGTGTACACTCTGGTATTCTTTTCAAAAGGAAAAGTCATGGAGAATAAAAAAAAATAAGGAGTAAAGACAGTTCTCTGTAACCCCATCACAAACCAAAGAACAGAATTTCAGAATCCAACAGACTCAAACAATGTGGTTATTACGAACATACAGTGTGCCCTGCTCATAGTGTATCTTGCCAGGTTGCATCTTATGATCACAATGGCAATAATAATAATAAAAAAACACCTACTGTGATGTTTACAACACACTCCTACATGTTTTTATGTAGTCATTTTAATCTTTGAAATGATAATATAATTACATTATTTTCTCCCTTCCTTTTCCTTTCTTCAAGTCTTTTTATGTACACCCTTTTGCTCTCTCTCTCTCTCTCTCTCTCTCTCTCTCTCTCTCTCTCTCTCAAATTTGTGGATTCTTTTGCTTTAATTGTTGTTACATGTGTATGTGTATTTGTGTGTGTGTGTATACATATATAATATACAATGTTTCTAAACATATAAGTATAACACAACCTTTCCACCTTCCATATTAATTAGCATGTTGTTGTTCAGATCTTGGTTAGGCAACCATGTTAATAATAATTTATGGATGCAGCCTCTCTGATATTTCTAGGACACACAAACTCACCCCACATTCCCTATTCCTCATGCTCTTACAGTCTTTCTGTCCCTTCTTCCTCAGCGATCCCGAGCTTTAAGTATAAGGATTTGCTATAGATGTACCAGTGGGAACTGGGCCAGCTCTGGTTTTCTGTAATGATCTCTATTGCAAAGAGAAGTTTCTCTGAGGATGGTGAGAAATACAGTTATCTGTGGGCTTAAGGATTCGTATTTAGAATGTAGTTAGAAATCGTGCTAATTTAGTAAAGTGATGGTTGTAGATTCTCCTTCATGATCCATAGCTTCAACCAGATGGTTGGCTAGGTTTCAATACTAGGAATGGTTTCCCTCTTGTTGAGCTGGCCTTAAGTCCAATTAAAGAGCTGTGGTAACCACCATAGTATGTGTGCCTCTGTTGTACCCTTTGAGTTTTGGTGTCATACTGGCTGTTGTTGTGGTTTATAGTTGGATAGGACTATTGTTTGCTTCCCAAAGCTAGTCCTCAAGAAGGAGGCTTTTTAGGTCAGATCCAGCTCAGGGTCTCTGGGTTGTGTGTCCTAAGTGCGTGGAGTCTTTGGCAATAAGGACTTACTGCCGCCTCTGGGAGGCAGCCAAGGGAAGTAGCCTTAGCCTATAATATTTGTGGTGTCTCTTGGATATCTTTAACCAACAACTCATAAGAGAGCTTCTCCACAAGGGAAGGGAGTTTCTCATGTGTTTTTTGTTCATTTGTTTGTTTTTGAAAGTCTATGGGTCTTGGGGTAGGAGGCATTATCATCCCAGATGGGAAAATTTTATTTAAACTGTATACCACATGCAGTTCTTATTTTCAGTGCCCCAGGTTGATCCTATCTCTTGCTTTCTGAATTTTGCTCAGTGTTGTGACAATAGCTTGGAATATCTTGCCCCTTCTTTGCCAAACTAACTATTCACCCTTCAATATCAACTAATCTATCCATTCATCCATCCATCCATCCATCCATCCATCCATCCCCTATCTATTTACCTACCTATCTATATCATTCTTAATGAAATAATTGCTGATGCATTCCATTGCCAACCTGGGCAAAGAGTCTTCTTGAATGTCTACTGATCCCATAGCTCTTGTTGCAGTGGCATGTTATTTATGTGTATCTTTTTCCTTGAGAGCTGGAGTCGGCTCTTTTTCACTTTTGGGTTCCCAGGGTTAGGCACAGGGAAGGTGCTCAGTGGATAATTCTATATGAATAAATGAATTAATTAATGAATTTTACTTCCATAAAAATTGTTTGAAGATGATAGATAGGGCTAGAAGACACTGGAGAATGGTCCCAGACACTTGATTTCAGAAGAGGAACCAAAGTAAAAAATTAAATGGCAATACTGAAGGAACCTTGCCTATTAGACACAGAACTGGATGTAGCCCTTTGATTGATCCTTGGATGTTATTTCTGCCCAAGTCTGAGGTCTTCAGGAAGTCTCAGGATGAAGAATATGCACATAGATTTGTATTAGGATGAGAATATGTTGAGGTTAATCAAGGTTATTAACAGAAAGAACATAGAGATTTTTCTTGATAAGATTCCCCTACATTTACCATGCGCAACAATCACCAAATCCCATCACTTTTACTCTTGAGAAGTTCCTTTATTTCCACCCTGTCTCCTATCCTCCCATTATTGAAGGGATTCCCCAATCTTAATACTGGACCTTGAAGAGTTTTACTAATTCCAATATATCCCTCTTATGACTTACAGAGCTTCCCACAGATTCAGATCTATCTTCCAGTGGTTTACATGAAGACCCTCTACATGAACACCCCAATAATTGTATGCCATTAACTCGTACTATAATTTTTATTTTCTTATCATTCCCAGGCTCGTGATATTTGTTACAGTAGCCTTGAATCACATGGCATTCTCAGTCCACATCAAGCTATTTCAGGTCTCTCAATCTGCAGCCATGTCATCCCCCATACAAGGCAACACTTTGTCTCTTTTTTTCTCAAAGTCTTGGACTAATTGTTATTCGTCCTTCTCATTGGTAAAGCTCTTGAGATGGACCAAAAGCTCACAAAGACATAATCCATGTGCATGCTTACAGATGCAATACTGGTCTTAGTTGATACTTAGTAGTTGGATGTTGAATTTAGACTACTAGGAATTGAGACGGGAATTTAAATTGTATCCTCTTGCTAGCTCTGTGGTTTATACTCAATACTTTCCAATTTTAGACTCAATGTTGGTGTTTTCTGCTGTTAATTGAGAGAGAGTGAAGAAACATGCTATGTAATCTCAAATGACAGTTTCTGTATCAACTTCCCTAGAACAATTTTAATCCCTTTTAACTTGGTATAGTATGTGACATGTGATAACCAACTGATTTTCTTATAAGAATAATTTTGGGCTACTTGGAAACTTTTAAATACTTTGAAATGAGGTAGTTGACTTTGACTATAAAAACAGGGTGTATGAAGAGACTGAAACCATGTTATCTTTTAGTTGCTGCTTTGAATACCAAATGCAGAGATGCTGGAAAGTGGAGCAAAAGCAATAGTGTTTGTACATTGTGTGTGGTGTGTGTGTGTGTGTGTGTGTGTGTGTGTGTGTGTGTGTGTGTGTGTGTGTATTTATACACTAATGCATGACAGTTAGAGAAAGGGGGAAGGCCTGGCATTTTAATAATCAGAAGGACACTGTCAAAGGTGGATTAATATTTCCATACATGGTCTTCAACAGCTGCCACTACATGAGGGGACTTGATTAGAATAAGCCCTGAAGCCTGGCCCTGTCTCATTGGTTACTACTTGTTTGTTTCCTCAGCCCCTCCCTAGGTGACAGGAAGTCCATTGATTACTTACCCATATATCACTGACATTACATCAGGCTCTTTCATTTCTTACCTGTCTTTGTTGATGCCATAACCCTGTGGAGGAGACAGTATAACTCCTATTGCATGGATGAGAGGGCAGTGAGCTTCCTGACTGTGAAGCTAGACTACCCAAGAGAATCTGACATCTGCCCTCTTCTCACTATGTTCCCTTCAGTTTGTGCTGTGTGCCTCAGTTTCTTCACTTGCAGACAATAGCACCCCTTCCTTGCCTTTTGAGGAGTGAATTGAAGTATGCTTAGTGGTTCATGCATGGTACCTGCCAAGCTAATGACAGCTTTTTTATTGAGTTTGCCTGTGAACATAGCTGGGAAAACAAGAATTTTAAATTTATGGACAGTATGCACCTCCTGCCTTGACCTAAGGGCTTGGAAGATGACAAGGTAGCATGGCACAGGTCCTGCCACGATCAGGATTCAAGGACTGATGAGATTATTGCTGTTGTCTAAATGGACTGCCTCTTTCATTCCAAACCTGGGCTCATCCTGCCTACTGTGTTGACCTGATTTAGATGTGGTGCTGACCTCTTAGCCATAGGAAGGCCACATCTCAAAGTGTCTAAGTAAGCAATGGCAGCAAGCCCTGGAGAGCCAGCTTATAGTCTGTCCTGACAAGGAGGCAGCTGAGCCTGTGGGCATGAAGGAGATTGGGTTGTACAATATTACAGATGACTTTCATGTCTCTTTTGGGATGTCTAACACCAAAGAAGGATCTCTCTGGCATTTGTAGGATAGTGGGGTCTTATGGGCACCTTATTTGAGGAAATGTTACACTTAGGGACAAAAGAGATAATTATACCAAACCATTTATTTACTGTATGTATTATGTGTTCATGTGTGTATGAATACAAATGTCCTCACACATGTGGATACACATATGTGTAGGCCAGATGCCAACTCCAGATCCTATTCTTCAGGATACCACCTTGTTATTTGGAGACAAGGTCTTTCACTAGGACCTGGAATTTGATTATTCAGCTAGGTTGGCTGGCCAGTGAGTTCCAGGGACCCTTCTTTATCTGCTTCTACAGTTCTTGTGTTACAAACAAGCATCACTACACCCAGCCTTTTCACATGGCTGCTGAGGATCAAACTTGTTCTTGCACAGCAAGGACTTTACCAAGTAACTTATCTCCTCTGTTCCATCTCAAACTTTTTTTTAAAATGATTTTAGGGAGGCATGGTGGCACATGTCTGCCACCCGGAAGTTGGATAGGTGAGTGAGGCAGGAGGCTCATGAGTTCAAGGCCAGCCTGGGCTGCATAGCAAAACTCTAAGTCATATTATATCCTTTCCTACAAAATAACACAAGGAAGCAATTGTACTGTTGGGATGAAAGTGATCCTGAATGTCACTAGAACCTGGCTCCAGCTTTCATGCCAGCCAGTTTGTTTCTACCCTTGTCTAGATCTTGGGTTCTTCACCTCCGATGAAATCAGTGACTGGAACAAATGGCTCTCATGACTTTCAACTCTTCTGTGAGTTTTCTTACTCTAAGTATGCGTGATTCTTGATGGTTGTGCCTTTCGTGGGACCTGCTCCTCTTAGGGGTATCTCCCAGAAGAGACTCCCTGCCTGATGCCCACAGGCCTCCCAAGAGATGCTCCAGTGATCTCTGGGTTAGAGTTCTCACTTCCTCCATCTGGGTGGGGACAGCTTGAGTGCTCTTCAGAGAAGCACACATTATTAATAACAGATTTGTGTTTACTCAGGGTTTTAGAGCTTAGGTTGTCATTAATATTATCAGTCACACAGCTGGGGTGAGGCAGAACAAAGCTAGTCCTGACTTCAAAGTCTATGTATTTAACAGCTCCATGGTACCTGTGTCTTCAAAAGGTCTCCTTAGGTTGAAATTGGGATTAACCCATGTTCGTTAAACAACTCAAGGAATGGTATTTGGGTTTGATGTGAGGAGAAAAAACACAGCTCCCTTTCATAGTTAGTCTCTCAATTGCTCTTTCATCATGTGTTTATTGAATGCCTACTATATGTTAAACATGAGTTCGGATATATGGTTGGAAATTGGAATCAAACATAGCAGATACTCTCAAAGAACTTTAAAACACAGAGGCAGCCAGACATGTACAACTTGTTGATGGTTGATGTTGGTTGCCAACCTGACTGGGTTAAAAGATGCCTTGAACCTCAACATAAACCCAGCCACACTGAACCTATTAGAAGAAAAAGTGGGAAATACCCTTGAATTAATTGGTACAGGAGACCACTTCCTGAACATAACACCAGTAGCACAGACACTGAGATCAACAATTAATAAATGGGACCTCCTGGGGGCTGGAGAGATGGCTCAGAGGTTAAGAGCACTGGTTGCTCTTCCAGAGGTCCTGAGTTCAATTCCCAGCAACTACATGGTGGCTCACAACCATCTGTTATGAGATCTGGTGCCCTCTTCTGGTGTGTAGATAGACATGGAAAACAGAATGTTGTATACGAAATAAATATAATCTTTAAAAAATTGGGACCTCCTGAAATTGAGAAGCTTCTGTAAGGCAAAGGACACAATCAGCAAGACAAAACAGCAACCCATAGACTGGGAAAAGATATTCATCAACCCCATATCTGACAGAGGGCTGATCTCCAAAAATATACAAAGAACTCCAAGAGCTAGTCTCCAAAACATCAAACAATCCAATTAAAAAGTGGGATACAGAACTAAATATTCCTCAATAGAGGAATCTAAAATGACTGAAAGACACATAAGAAAGTGTTCAACATCCTTAGCCATCAGGGAAATGCAAATCAAAACAACTCTGAGATGCCATCTTACTCCTGTCAGAATGGCTAAAATCAGAAACACCAATGACAGTTTATGCTGGAGAAGATGTGGAGAAAGGGGATCACTTCTCCACTGCTGGTGGGAGTGCCAACTTGTACAGCCACTTTGGAAATCAGTATGGCAACTCCTCAAGAAAATGGGAATGAGTCTACCACAAGATCCAGCAATTCCACTCCTAGGCATATACCCAAAAGAAGCACATTCATACAACAAAGACATCTGTTCAACGATGTTCATAGCAGCATTATTTGTAATAGCCAGAAACTGGAAGCAGCCTAGATGCCCCTCAACCGAAGAATGGATAGAGAAAATGTGGTACATTTACACAAAGGAGTACTACTCAGCAGGAAAAAACAATGGAATCTTGAAATTTGCAGGAAAATGGATGGAACTCAAAGAAACCAGTCTGAGCGAGTTAACCCATTCACAAAAGACAAACATGATATGTACTCACTCATATGTGGATTTTAAATGTAGAGTAAAGGATTACCAGCCTACAATGCACACTGCCAGAAAAACTAGTAAACAAGGATGACCCTAAAAGAGACAAACTTTGTCCCCTGGAGAAGGGGAAAGGGACACGATCCCCGGAGCAAATTGAGAGCATGGGAAGAGGGCGGAGGGAGCTACGAGAATGGGAAGGGAAGAAGAGGAAGGATGCAGAGGTCAGGAGGGAGCAGAAAGGTTGAGTCAGGTATAGATTAGAAGAAAGGATATGCGATAGGTAGGGTTTTAGTTGGGGGGGTGGTAGGGGAGGAGAGGAAGGAGAACTGGGATTGTCATGTAATTCAATTGTGTTTAACTCAAAAAAAAAAAAAAAAAAAAGAAAAAAACCTTGGATGGTTAAAACACCTGCCTGTTTGTGTAGGGGTGCTTCCAGAGAGGACTGATGTGTAGGACTGTGACAGACATGTTTTCTATTGTCTCTGTTCCTCTAGAGAACTGTAATACAAGGATTCTTATTTCTTTGGTATAATTTGATAAATACTGGTGGGATGCAGTAGGCAACAATGGACTGACTGAACATTGGTTTCAAATACTGAGTTTGAGTCTTGACTTTGCAAATATTTAGAAGTCCTTGGATATGGTACCCAATGACTGTGATCACAGTGACAGTAATATGGAGGATCCCTGATGAAATTTAAATAATAGGATTTGAATAAAGTAACTGGACAGTATTTAGCACAGACAGACAATTAATACATATCATTATCATCATTACCAGTCACCAGCACAGATGTCTAACTTTATTTTTATTCATTTGTTTATTTGAAACAGGGTCTCACTTTGTAGTCTGAACTACAAAGGAATGGGGTCAATTTGATTCCAGCCTGGCCAACAACTGAGGAGATACCATGTGAAATTGACCTTTAAAGGTCTTCCTTGGCTTAGGGTGTTAGGGTTAGGGCTGGGCAATGGGCAATACAGGAGAAGCAAATTGTGTAAGTAAAACTCAGAACTATCAAAGGGTTGGTGATTTGGGTAGCTGTTGAGGTCGGGCAGAGTAGAAAATGATGGGTGGATTGTAATGAAGGTGGATTAGGGTTGTGAATTGCAAAAGACTTTTGGTATCATGCTAAGACATTCAGTGATAGTTCTATAGTAAAGTGTGTGTGTGGGGAGAAGTCCTCTAAGTTTGTTTGTAGGTTATGCTGGGAAGTAGCAATCCCATTGGCAATGTTGGAGGTAAAGAACCAGGCTATCAGGCCATGGTAAAGATGAAAGCCAGAGATGACAAAGGTGGTAGTCACATAGTAGGATAGGGTTGAAAAATAAATTGAGGGGAGATTCAGGTTTTGAAGACTACTTTGTGAAGGAATGATGCTAATGGGGGTAGACCAGATATATGTATTTGAACTGTTTACCTGTATTCATGGCAGTGCCGTTAGCCAAGAAAGAGAAAAAAAAATCTAAAACTAGTCAGATTAAGAGGTTTAGGAAGTGAGTAAGAACCAGATGTGGTGGTGCATGCCTGGTGCATGCCAACACTCAGGAGACTGAAGCAGGAGGATCACCATGAATTTGAGGCTCTAAGGTCAGTTCAGGCTACAATGTGAGATCCTGTCTCAACAAACTAACAAACAAACAAACAGAACATGGTTACATTTCCACTTTGGACATGTAGTTGATGCAAAGTTCTCAAGGCAGTTGATTTTGCAGTGTGAAACTCAGAAGCAATGTCTGCCCTGAGGCAGAGATTTGGATATTAGGCATCCTGAGGTGACAGTTACCTCTGTGGGGGACTCAGAACTTTGAGGAGTATCTATCTCCAGCCATCGATCAGGGGAACCAGCACTGAGCATGCCCAAATCTGCCTCTGGGCTCCAGCATCCAGCACATGCTCATCTACAGTATTTGCTTTTCTAGGGCAGGAGTAAGATAACAACAGAGTACCAGGCCCTTGGACAACCAGTCTTGAAATGTGGCATTTCAGGGGGTTGTCCAACCTAGAGAGTGTGAGACACTCAGGTCCATACATCAGTTACCAGCAGTCCCTGTCTCCACTGAAGTACCTCCACAGCCTCATTTCTGATGTGACACCTGTGTCACCTTGATGTTATTGTAACAAATACCAAAGATCATCAACTTAGAAAGAATTGGCTCACAATTTTGGAGGATGCTATTGCTATTGCTTTGGGCCTGTGGTTGCTTTGGGCCCATGGTGAAGCAGACATGGATCAAAGCCACTCACCTCATACCTGAGGTGTGAGAAAGAAGGGGTGCCAGAGTCCCATGATTCCTTTGACCTTAAGACTTCCCAGTAGGCTCTGTCTGGTGAGCTTTTCCTTCCAGGGAAACCCTTCAACATATGGCCTTTAAGGGTCATTTAAGATCCCAGCTGTAGTGGTTGGACATAGATCATGTCATTTTCCCTCTCTGTGTCCCATTCTTTTCTCTTTTTGTAGGGGTCATAAGTAGACATGCCAGTTAGGGCTCTCTATAGGTGACACTGCATGGTGACTGTTGGGGACCTTGTCCATGCATGACTGTGAATCTGTCATAATTAGATCTTGGTAGTCACTTCTAGGAGAGCCCACTAACTACCATTGCTGGTCAAGGGCCAAAAAGCAGAACAGGGGAATTTCTAAAATGAAAACCAAGCAGGACTGGTTGCTTGGACTGAATTTGTTCCTTTGTTCATGTGAAACAAATTTCTTGGTTTTTCAGTTCCCTGCGTCCTGATTGGACCTTTCCTCACTCTGAGCTTTGTCTCTGGTCATTGATTTCCTACCTTCAATCACCTTTTAGCTTGTAATTTTTACTTTTTTCAAGTCAGGGTCTCATGTAGTACAGGCTGGACTTGAATTTCACTATGGAGTTCAGACACTCTGGCCTCCTCTACTTCCTGAGGGATGGGATTACAGATTGCCACTATGTGCCATTTATGAATTTCTGGGGATCAAACCCAGAGTTTTGTGCATGGTGGACAAATTTGACCAATTTAGCAACTTCCCTGGCCTTGGATTATAATTTAAAATCACCATCATCACCAACAAAGAAACAATGATAAAACTGGCATTAAACCCAAAGTCTTTATGTCAGCCAAAGAAAGGAAGAATCCACTGTGTATGGCCTCCAGCAGTAGTCCTTAGGTAAAGAACATACATGTATGTATGTATGTATGTATGTATGTATGAATGTATGTATGAATGAATGTATGTATGTATGTATGTATGAATGAATGTATGTATGTATGTATGTATGTATGAATGAATGTATGTATGTATGTATGAATGTATGTATGTATGTATGTATGTATGTATGTATGAATGTATGTATGTATGTATGTATGTATGTATGTATGTATGTATGTTTGTATGTATGTTTGTATGCCTGTGGAAGTAGGACACTCAGTTTCTGTCCTGATCAAGAGAGCCCTTGAGTTAGGGAGAGGCTACAAATATTCAATCAATTGGAACATCCTACTGCTTTTGGGGAATCAGTATACTTCACCAAGGCCCACAGCTAAAAGCCAGCCATTGATCCCAGGTCCAACTTTTCCAGACCAAGTGACTTCCTAGTGCCAGTCCCCTTTAAAATGATTATTGAATTCTGGCCATGAGCGGTCATGTGGATTTGAAGGAGATAATAGACATGAGCACAGCTTGTAAACAGTAAAGCAATAGACATGAGTTAGTCATTGCTTGATTTTATTATTCCCTGGGCATGAAAGATTAGGTTTTAACTGTGTGGCAGATAAGGTAATCTCTCCCATTTTTTTTTAGGATTTCAGATGTGGGGAAAGGGAATTCTTCCGCTCGCCCCTGCAAATTGTCTCTGAATTCTCTCCATAAATCACTCAGTGCTTTGAACTTCATCTGATGAGGCATGAGCTCCAGGCAGGGATCTCCCATTGACCAAGAGGCCCATCATTTTCTGGAAGGGGTTATCAGGCTGGCTATTCTTCCCTCCCTACTCTGTCAGACAGGATTTTCAGATTCAGTAACCCAGGAGTCACTATTATCTCTAGTACTGATAGGGTCACCTTAGGGTCATCTACTCCCTGCCCTGTGTTACACATTTCAGTATGTTCTTCAATTTGCCTTGGATAACTATTTAACAGGAGCTGAGCTCTGAGCTCCTTGTATGCTCGGAGGTGCGGCTGGAATCTGGCTTAGACCAGGAAGGAGGTCCAATAATATTTATTTCTTCATTTGTTTTCGGTGTATTCAGTCATCTGAATATAGAATGAATGTCTCTAAGGGCTTCAAACTTCACTAGTAACCAGGGATATCGAGATGAATAAAACATAATTAAATTATAAATAGAGCTGTGTGGGGCTTGGAAATGTTTTAGTGCACAATAGACTGTGTACATGGCAATGGTCTTATATGATTATGATGCAGATTAAACATTTATATCTCCTAGTGATGTCATAGTCATGGTATCCCATAGACTAAGCATCCCTCATGTGTTTTGGGGGATGCTGAGGTAAGCACATAGAGCCTGCCGCTAGTCGAGCATGCAAACATAGATGATATGTGATGCTAGATAATGGGCATAAATGACTACATGCCTGGTTTATAGATTTGCTGTTATTTGCTCAATCAATATTTTATCGGGTACTGCAATTATTAAAAACACTGGGGGTGGGGGAGAGATAACTGAGCAATTAAGAGTGTTTGTTCTGCTCTTGCAGAGGACCTGAGTTCAGTTCCCAGCACCCACCTCAGGTCTCTTACACTGCCTGTGACTCCAGCTCTGAGGAGATTCGATGCCCTTCCAGGCCTCTGCACACACACACACACACAACACACACACACACACACACACACACACACACACACACCATACTCTGTAACAGACTCATCCATCTCATGTATATTATTTCCCTCAACAGTATCAAGAGGCTATGTGGAGTGATTGACCAACAGGTGTGTTCAACATGCAGCCTGTGGGCCGCATATGTTCCAGGATAGCTGTCAGTGAAGCTCAACACAAAATCACAAATTTATTTAAAGCATTATGAGACTATTTTGTAACTCAATTATGTCCCTCCACCCTTTCTACTTCCTCCTCCTCCTCCTCCTCCTCCTCTTCCTCTTCCCCTTCCTCCTCCTCATCTTCCTTGACCTTCTTCTTTTAGGGAGGCTCTTATGTATCTCAGGCTGGCTTTGGTCTTTGTTTGTAGCCAAGGATGACCTTGAATGTTTTCAAAGATTTATTTATTTTTATTTTTGTGTATGGGTGTTTTGCCTGCATGTATATCTATGTACCATGTGCATACAGTGCCTATGGAAGCCTGAGGGTGTGGAATCTCCTGGAACCCTGGTTACAGACTGTTGTTAGTCACTGTGTGGGTGCTGGGAACTGAACCCTGGCCCTCTGCAAAAGCAAACCCTAGTCTTAACTTCCGAGCCATCTCTTCTGCTCCCAGTCTTGAGCTTTTGATCCTCCTAACTCTACCTCCCAAGTGCTGGAATTACAGGAATGTACCACTATGCATGGCTTCTGAGACTCCATACTTCTCACACGCTGGGCAAACACTACTAACTGAGATACACCTCTGGCTCCTCCAGGCCCCACACCTTTTTTGTTTTTGTTTTTAATTTTTTTTTTCAACTGTATAGTTCTTGAGTGTAAACTTTGCATACTGCAGCATTGTGTCATAATGCCAAAAGATTGTGGTCACAGCTGAACCTGGATTTGTGGAAGTACGTTCTATGATGGTCACACAATAGTGAAAAAAAAATCACATAACAAGGCAGTTCTCATGATGTGCCCCATTTAAACGATATATGACAGTACCCGCTACAGAGTCTAGTGTGTACTATGAAGAAAAAGCAGACAGTTGAGACAGCATGGAGTAGAGGGGACAGACCTGATCTGTACGGCTCTCAAGAAGGAAGTCTGAAGGATAGTGGCATTTACGGAAGTGGCATTTAGTGGTGGCCGAGGAAGGCATCCCAGAAAAGGGCTATGGCATGTGCAAAGGCCCTGGAAGCTGTGGGACACGGAGCCTCCTGTATAGATTGAACCCAGGGAGGAGAGAGCTTGGTCTTGGAGGAATTCTGCCCTTTATCCTACAGCAGTGGGAAGCCTTTGAGAGGTTTCAAGCAGGGGAGTGACAAGACCACATGCGTGTCTTAAGGTCACTCTGTCTCTAGCGTGGAGAATGGATTGGAGCTGGGGTGACTATGGAAGGAGAGAGCAGTTAGAATTAGAAGCTCAGGGAACTCTGAGCCTCCGCCTCTCCAGCAGCCAACTCAGAGCCCTTGCACCACTGGACTCCTGCCTCCACCCTCAATTGGCAGCTGAATCTTGGGATTCTCTTAAGGCTTCCTGTTGCCGTAGGTTTTGAAATTTGTAAAATGGGGAAGACTATTCCCCTTGCCTGACTAATTTTGTTTCCTCCACTGAACACATTCAGTAAGAGTTGGGAGTCCTTTGCAGCACTGGCTGGAAGCAATGGTTAAAGTCAGTGACTATGGGCCTTTGGTGCAAGCAGGGGTCCGCTCCCACTGTCTTCCTAATTCACCTTGCACGGATTTATTTGCTAGTGTCTGCAGATGTAGGGTTGGCTTCTGTACCATGGCTACAGGGCATAGCAGCAGCTAGATATTGCAGAGCAGAGGACTCTGCCTCCATCACTCAGGCAAGAGTTCAGTAAGTACCCCGTATGCTGCCCAACTGCTCTGGCATCTACTCTGGTCCCTGGGAATAGGGGCTTTTCATCATCACCATTGTTCATATTCGCTGCTGTGGGTCAGGCTCTGAGCTAGGGTAGACTTGTTTCCTGTCCTTAGGAGTCCTTCTATCTCATTCCTTCTAAAGCTATGCTTTTGAAATTCTAACCCCAGAGAGCTGGCTTGGTGATCCAGAGCAATGGCTGTTCTTGCAGCAGACTGGTTTGGTTCCTGGCACCTACATCAGACTTCTAAACATTGCCTGGAACTCCAGTTCTAGGGCATCTGATGTCTCCTACGGCCTCCTCAGGCACTGCAATCATAGCTGATGTCATATACATTGATAATGACTTCAACAGGGACCCCCCCAAAAAAAGCAAAAACAAAAAACAAAACAAAATAAACCCTGCAAACATTGCTTCTGCTACCACTTCTGATCTAAAGGGTCTAGAAGTAGGACTCTTCCATTGACCTTGATGAGCCTTAGTTTCTACCTCAGATGAAGGGTAGAGAGAAGCTTCAGGACATCTCCAAGGAAATGCTGTGTATAATTCTTTAGTGTTTTCCTCCAAATCTGGATCCTCTTTCCAAGTCCTATGTGTGGTTTCCTTTTCTCCCTTCATTTCACAAGAATCAAAATACTTTTGACTTTCAGTCCCCTTCAATAAAAACATCCCAACTTTAAATGCTTACAATAGTCTCAGTAGGCACTAAAATGATTGACACACCCAAAAGGGAGAGGTGGCCTCTGTGGCTGGACGAAGGGCATGTGTCCTACTTAAAGGAGACAGTTTGTTCTCAATGCCAGAGAATCATTACTTTATCAAAAATGTAGGCTGGAGCCAACTTCTGCTTCCCTTCCAGGGATGTCTAGTCTTCTGATTTTGTGATACAATGTTGTCATACATAAAGTTCATGCTTGAGAGACTCAGTATGTTAAGTAACTTTACATTTTCTTTTGGGTTGTATGCATAGTATCCTTGGCAGCCACGCTATCCACACATCTAGGATTGGATGAGGACCTTTAAGAGTACTCTTTTCTTTCCAGGCACAGGTCTGTCTGTCTCTCAGCACTTTTACCCTTTGCTTGGTTTATGCAAATTTAAATGCAAAAGATACTTCCTACCTCATCTCTTGCTGAACATGTCACCATGGCATCCCGTGGACCCTTATTCATTTCCTTCTGCCTGGTGTTTACTGTACAACTTCCCAATGCCATGCACTGCTCACAAAGTGGGACAAGGAAGAAGAGGGCCAGAGTGCAAGCCTCTGAGATCCCCTCTTGTGCCTGGTCCCTTGCAGGCTGAAACATCAGCAGCCACTTAGACATCTCCATCAGTCCTTCAACTGTCAGTCATCAAGTACTTTCTGGCTTTCTGGCCAACAAGGTCTGTATTCATTGACACTGATGCTTTTCAAGCATGGGCCTCAGCAAGGTCCTCCCTAGCCAGTCTTCCAGCAGCCACTGTCGCCATCTCCCATCCCTCTTGGCAAATGGTGCCAGACTTCAATTAGAAATGACTCTTTTTTGTGTTTGGGTCTGGGGAAACTCAACAGCTCTTGCCTAGGGCAGTGCTTAATGAAAGTGGCTTACCACAACCACAATTTGTCCCTGCTCCTCCATGGAGAGGTAGTGGTTGGTGTCCTTCCCCTTGCATCTGGGCTGGCCTGAGAGACTTGCTTAACCAGTAGACTAAGCTGGAAATGGTGTCACAAGACTTTCAGGACTGTCAGAGGATGCCTTGCAGTCACCATCTGAGCCTCTGGAGACACTTTCTCTCAGAGCCATGAGCTGCCAAGTGTGTCCAGCTGTCCTAAAGCCATTATTCTGTGAGAAAACCCAAAGCACATGGAGAAGCCAGTGTGGGGGCTCTGGTCAGCATGCTGGTGAGCTGGCTGACAGCCGGGTGCAAAATTGCCCTTTTGAGAGTCAATCTCAGCTGGCACCATGAGTGTCATGGGTGAACTCTCTTATAGAATCATGAGCAAAGCCAAATGGTTATTTTAAGACTTGATTTTGAGGTTGCTTGTTGTATATACTAATGCATAACCAGACTAGTGCTCTCAAAATGTTGATTGAGTGAATAAATGATTCCTCTTGCTCTGGGGCTCAAGGGGAATCTCTGCCCTATTCAAGGGCTCTCCCTATTGCTTGAGAAATAGGGTTTGGGGCTTGTAGCTGGCATTCACAATCCTCCCTCATCTGGTTTCAGCCTGCTTTTCTGACTTTATTGCCTGCTCTCTCGGCATGAATCCAGCCTATGCTAAAGTTTGAGCTATTTCCCAAACACACAAATACTTCTCCAGCACTATCCCTTTCCTTATGTATTCTGCTCTCTCAGTCCAAATGCCCTTTTCTCTCCCAACCTCATTCAGTGGGTTGGCATTCAACTCGCTTACCAAGATTTCAGCCAAACACCTTCCTTGGCTGTCCAGGCCAGCTGTAAACCTTCTTCTCTCTGGCCCTTTCACTTGATGGTTCAAATCCTCTTCACTGCATGGAATCTTACTCATTACTCACCCCCTATTGCGTGGTGGTCACCTCCTTGTGTGGGATGGGAAAATGGGAAGGTACTGATATGTAAATGGGGGTACAAACTGCCTGCATTGAGGCTGAACTGTACTTGGAGCGGCACACACTGTTTCCCAAGCCAGGCGATCAAGTCCTTGGAGGAAAGAACTCTCAGGGAGAGGCATGGGCTTCGGTGATGGCTTGGGTTTTGAAGCATAACTCTATCACTGTGTGACTTTGGGCAAGATGTTTAAACTCTCTGATTTCCACTTTCCTTATTTGCAAATGAGAGGGCTCAGGTAAGGACAGGCCCAAAGGGTCTAGCTCAGGGCTTGGTACAAGACAAGCTCTTAATGTATGCCTGTCGAATGGCTACAACAGATCAGCCAGTCATCTTGAGGAGCCCCTGGGATGGTGTCAACTGGGAACTCTTTCCCACCAATAAATTTTCTTAAAGAACAAGGAAAAAGAACACACACACACACACACACACACACACACACGAGAGAGAGAGAGAGAGAGAGAGAGAGAGAGAGAGAGAGAGAGAGAGAGAGACTAGTCAAAGCCAAGGGTATTAGTCTATGTGATGTCAGCAAGCGGCTGCTGGGGACTCTTGTCTTCTCATCAGCAAATTGAGCGGTGGGCACTGGAATCTAAGCTCCCCTCCAGCCCTAACATTCCAAGAGCATTAAAGAAAAAGGATGAATCACCCCCTTCAAAATACCAATATGGGCTGGGCCCTCCCCCTGCTCTCCCCTTCCAGCACAGCTAAGAGCTCTTAATACTCAGCCAGCTTCCTCCTGCAGCTGCCACCAAGCTTCAACCCCCTTTCCCAGGAGTCTCAGGCAAGACTGATAATGGACCTCCGGCTTCTCTGTCTCAACAGGGAGCCAGATCCCGTTCCCAGACTCTGGGGGCCGTGGGGCCTTCCGTGGACATTTGACCTCAGTTTCCTTAAGAGTGGAGGGTGACTAGGTGTTGAAAGGGTGGCAGGAAATAAGGGAAGAAATTGAAAGAGAGGGAACCCTCACAATACTGATGGGAGTGCAGGGATACCCCGACCCTCTGCACTCTGGTTGGTACTGGATTTGTCAAAGGCGATATGGCTGTAATAGTTGCAAATCTCCATGGAGGAAGACACTGTCCCCCAGCAGCTGCACCAGTTCATAGACACAGACTTCCACAGCCAAAGAGGACTCCTAGGTCAGTTTTTCTCCTCCTAGGAGATGGGCAGTAGGTGACTGCGGGGACATTGCCTCTTTGCTTACAGCTCCCTCCTTCAGTATTATCGTATCTACACTAATCATAATAGGAGGAGAGAGTGGCCAGGGCCGTGCCTCTTCAGGCACACATGTTCCTTCCAGGACCAGCGCCTCCTGCCTTCTTCTTCTGGGACCGCCTGCGGCCTTCAGGGTTCTCTGTGCGCGCAGAGCCTCCTTGCGCCAGCCCTCCGGGTCTGTCAGTGCGGTGGTCTGTGGCCCGTCACGTCTGCAGCGCGGGTCCTCCCAGCTCACCCTGGCTCCTGGCTCTGAAAGCCGAGAAGCTCGCCGGCTGCGAGCGGGTTTTCCAAGTGGGCAGGGGTGGGGAGGAGGGGTGCGGGCGGGCCCGCGGCGGGAGGAGGGGGCGTCGCGGAGGGAAGACCTCGCATTGTAATCCAATGACATTACCAACGTGGGGGTGGGGGCGCTGGCCTCCGCGCGCTCTCCGAGTTTTGGCTGCCCGCCCAGCTGGGAATAACTCTCTTCGCATAATTCGCGTGTTTACCAGGCATGAAAATTCTTGCTTTGGGCTCCCCCCCCCCGACCCAAGCCCCCTTCCTCGCCCCTCCTCCCCACCTCCTCCGCCCCTCGCAAGTGAAACTCTGTCTACAAAAATATTGGCCCGGGGCACAGAAAGTTTTGCATAAATTCATAAGTGATGAATGGCTGATTTTTAACGTTATTTGGGTATTTGTCAGAACTTAACAAATATACATGGGGAAGGCGGTTCATAAACTTAAACATCTCAATATCCTCTTTCTTCTGGAAATAAATTACGTTTGTTTGCCCGGCTTGGAGTCTTAAGGTAGCCGACATTAGGAATATTTTAAAAGCCATCATCCATCGAGCATGTCTCCCAGGCGCCAGAAAGATTAAATGAAAGAATCATAAGATGGAGGTCTTTAACTTTTAATCCTTTTACAATGAAGCCTCAGATAGTCGCGGGGGCAGGGTGCCCTCTCTGGGGGGAATAATGCCGTTATTCCTCGGCTCCCAGTTAATGAATACCCTAACGTCTGTCCCACGACTGACGGAGGCAGCGCCGGGGAGGGGGCTCCGGCTCCCGAGCCAGGCTATTGAAATGAGGAGCCACCGAGGCTGCGTCGGGAGGGAAGAAAGCGCCGGGCTGGAGGGACTGGGAGGGCGGGGCCCCGGGCTTTGAGACTGAGCTGGGGACCCAGGCGCAGGTTTGAAATAATTAGCATAGATTCGCTGCTACTCTGGGCTGGGGGGCGGGGGGGGGCGGAGGATCCGAGCCCGGAGGGAGGCGCGACGAGGTGGCAAGGGGGTGGGGAAGGGAGCAAAGGAGAGCGACTGTGGAGTCCAAGATAAATAAAAAGGAGCGGGGAGCGGTGTCAGGAAGCCGGCCCACGTGGAGCTGTGTGGATGGGCGCCACTGGGGATTGAGGCGGAGGGATGCACGCGAGAGTCTAGAGTCAGTCCCAAGAAGCTGGAATTTTAAGGGGTGGGGTGCAGTGATATTTGCCCGAATCTCAAAGGGGTAACTTTGTCTCTAATCCTAAAGCGTAAAGATCCCATTCTGATTTCTCCTTTCTTCTCAACCCCCAAAGTGGAGTTAAGTGCCTAGGGAGGGGTCGTGTTCCCCTCCCCGACTGCAGGTCCCAGAGATAGTGATTTGTACCCAAATTCACACCCCTCTGAAATTCAGGACCTCAGTCTTCCTTAGGTCCTGGAAAAGGCCCAGGTGAGTGTCAAATATCCAAATTATCTCTCCCACGTCAGCTGTGGGCCTGGGTTGTAGGGGCTCCAGACCTGCAGGATCCCTGAGGTTGTATGTAGCTGAATTCAAGGGTCGCTTTAGCACTAACCACCGCAGTTTCCGGGCATGCAAAGGGTTAACAGGGGCTGGATATTGTGGTGGGGGTGCAAGGAGGGAGGGGTGGCGGGATCTGGGTGGGCGCGCTCTGATCCCCCCCATTCCTCGGGGGTCAAGTTTCAGCCGCACTCCGCCCCCAGGGAAGGTGTGAAAGACACGTGTCCCCATTGTGAAGGGCCTGTCAGCCTGGACAAAGCAGCCGCCCCCCTCCCTCCCTCCCTCATCGGCCCAGCCCGGGGTCAGCTCCAGGGGGCCGGCTGGGTGTCGAGGTCACGACAGGCCTGAGCTTTGGTGTCACGGGGGAGGGTACCCAGGGAGACTCCGTGGAGGCCACAGGATACTTAAAAGATGGAGTTTGAGAATAACACCCCCCCCCCTGAAAATTTTACAGTCACCTTCATCACCCCACAGGAGGGGAGTCCGGAACGATGAGCTTGTCTCCCAATAGGAATAGTAAGCGCGGCGGCATCCCCCCCCGCCCCCCATCAATCACCAACACAGTGAATCACAGTGTCGAGCCCAGTCGGTTTTAGTGGTTTTCTTTAATCCTGTTCTGCACTTCTTTCTTATTTACTACACGGGATATTATAAAGAATAAATAGCAGATACTCTTAATTTACAATGATTAGTCATTCCATTTGTTCTCTATATTTACAATAACTGTAAAATAACATTGAACTCTATAGCTTCTTCGAGGTTTAAGTAAAATCAAAACACTTTCCGAAGAATGGAAAATAGCTTTTTAAAAAGTCCTTCTACAAAAGTTCCCCCTCTCTTTGTACTTTTAAGAAAAAATAACTCCCCCCTCCCCTGCTTCGCCATGCGAAGGGCACTGGGATATAAATAGCAGGTTAACATTATTACCAACAACCAGAATAAGTCTCTCTTTTCACTGTTCTTTTTTTTTTCTTTTGCTTGCTTTTTTTAAATACAGTAGAAGCCGGTAACTTTTGACGTATAATACTGACCTTTTAATAAGTAAATTAAAACTGGGACCGTATATACACACACACATATACATTCCTACACAGTTAAACAGTGCATTACATGAACCAGAAAGCCGGGTCTCTGTAGCCAAGAAGAAAAAAAGTTCATTGAAAACCCTCGCTAGAGGGTGGTGGAACTGGTTGGAGGCGGTGTGGGGGCGTTGATGGGGATCCATCAAGTGTCTGGGCGCGGGCAGGGGGCCCCCGAGTTCTAGCAGGAACACTTACACTCGGAAATGATGGGGTACTGGATGGGAATCCAGCCGCAGCGCTGACCCCCGCGCCGCTGACAGCGCCACCGCAGCACAGTGAGGTGCACAGACTTGGACGGCTTACACACCATGCCCTCAGGCACAGAGCACGAGCGCTTGCTGAAGCAACTGCCCACCTTCACGTAGCGCGGCCAAAAGCGGCTGCCCAGGTCATTCCACGCGTACAGCACCGGGCAGAAGGTCTGTGACCACAGCCACATCTGTAACTTCCTCCTCAGCTTCTTGCTCAGGCGCTGCTTCTTGCCTTGGGCCAAGCCCTCAGAGAACTCCAGCCCTTTGATCTCGCTCGGCATGGCCCCCGACGGCCTCTGCCGCAGCAGCTGGTCCAGCTCCGCCAGGTCCTCGGCACCCCCAGCCGGTCCCCCGCCCCCTCCGGGTCGGTCCTCGGGGGGCGAAGTGGCCATGAAGCCCGGGTCGTAGTGGCCCCCGAGCAGCGAGCGCAGCAGCGTCTCGTTCAGATCCTTCTCCTTAGGGTCAAAGATAGGGTCCGGGTGTTCGATGAGGTCCACCAGGGGCAGGTTGTCGCTGGGCGCCGGGCGGATGTGCAGATAGTGCTGGCCGCCGGCTGGTGCTGCCCGCAGTCCCAGGACCACCACCAGGGCGTAGAGGGTGACCCCCAGGCTGGGGCAGCGCTCCATGCCTCCCGCGCGCGCCCCGGGGCTGCCTCTTCGTCCCGCGTCCCCGGAGGAGAGCACGCCGAGCCCGCGGCGCTGCGGCGCTCCCGGGTCCCTCCGGAGGCGGCTCACCCGAGGCTGGGCAGGCGCAGGGCGGGCAGCATGAGCTGCGAGGAGAGCGGATCGCGCAGCGCCGGCTCCCGCCGCGGCGCAGAAGACGCGCACGAGTTGGTCGCAACTCCCCCCCGCCGCTCTACTTGGGAAGGCGGCGGCGGCGGCCGGGCATCCGAGATTACTCCAGCGCGACCGTGGGGCGCTGGGGGCGCCGGCTCCTCGCTGCTCTCTCGGGCGGCCGGCGGCGCAGGGCGCGTGGACGAGCCTCTTTCCTCCTCCTCCTCCTCCTTCTCCTCCGGCCGCTCGGCGTCCTGCCTCTCTTTGCGGCGCCTCGGGTCGAGCGGGTCCTGGGCCACTTCCCTCCGCCTGCTCCGGGCTGCGCAGCCGGCTCTGCCCGGCGGACTCCAGCGGCGGCGGCGGCGGCGGCGCGGCGGCGTCCGCGCACGTTGGCACCGGTTTGTCTGTCTCGCAGGGTCCAAGCCTTTAAATTTCCTGCACTTTCAGCTCCATCACCATGGAAACCACTGACTCTCTCCGCGTTGCCCCCTCCCCCTTCTTCCCCCCAAACAACAACCCCACCCCCCACTCCTCCACCCGCGAGGAGCCGGAGCCGCACGGGCTCGAGGGGAAAGCGACTGCACTGGCCGCGAAGGCGGTGGCGGCTCCGGCAGCGCCCAGGGCTGTGCCCCGCCGGACCCAGATGCCCCGGGAAGCCGACAGTCGGGCTGCCCGCCGGAGCTCACAGGCGGCGGCGGCGGCGGCGCGGCAGCGGCGGTGGCGGCGGCGGCGGTGGCGCTTGGCAGGTCTCCGCACAATTCCACCCCCCCACCCCGGTTCTCCTCCTCCTGCAAAATGCACCGCCCCCCTCCTTTCTCCTGGAGCAATGCAATGGGGCTCTAGGCGCCCCGCCAGGGCCAGTCCCGGGGAAAGCTCTCGGCGGCGCTGGAGCCAGGCTGGAGGGTGCAGGGCTGGAGTTGAGGGGTGTGGGGTTGTCGAGGTGGGACTGGAGGACTCTCACTGAGTGCTTTGCATCGGGAGTGAAGCAGCAGGGAGATGTGTGTGTGTATGTAGGGGGGTTCGTTTCTCAGTGCAATTCCCAGCAAAAGAAATTTCTCCATGTGCATGGAACGTTTTCCCTAGTGTGTCTCTGTTTTTCCTCTCTCTTGGGCTTATTTTAAGTCCCCTTCCCCCACACACACACACACACACACACACACACACACACACACACACACACACACACACACACAGACACACACACACACACACACACACACACACACACACACACACACACACACACACACACACACACACACACACACACACAGTGAGTCCAAGAGCCGCAGCGTTGCTCAGCGTGATGCAATTCCTAGGCAGCATTTCTGCTCCTCTGCCCCTCAGGCCCACGTAGGGGGTGGGAGGTGGTCTTCTCACTCTCCTCCTACTCCTTGGCTCAGTCCCGCACGGTGAATGGCGGAGAGATAGGGGTGCATCCTCCTAGCACGCTGCTCCCCTAACCCTGACTGCTCCTACAACTAGCTCTCGCCTCCCTGGGGGCGGCGCGCCCTCTGCTGGTTCTTTGTGATCCCTGCACTTGGTACTGGCTTGGGGGTGGTATGTAGGCTGGGTGGGTTTGTAGGCTCTGCCTACCTCAGTTTCAAATTCTGCGTCTGTGCCATTTTTGTGTGTATGGACCGATACTTTATGCTTCTGGATGTTTTCTCGAAGATCTCTTGGCCTTTAGTGTAAACAAACGTCCTGAGATTTTTCTCCAAGGTACTCAGATTTCACAAGAATCAAGGTTTGCATCATCTGGCTGGGGTAAATGGCCTCATTGGGCAAAGAGTGGTGACTGGAAAAGCAAGGATGTACTAGAAGTAAAGGACCCGAGTTCTGGATGCTGTCTACCCTGGTACATCTACGTTGAACTTGGAGTCACTTGTGTGGACTGTAAATTTTCGTTTTTAAATTAGTGACCTAATAGCATATTTATTTATTTATTTATTTATTTATTTATTTATGTTTTGAGCTCTACCATCTTGTAGTTCTAAGAACCGAGTTAGGCCACTAATCCAAGTTCACCTCCCCTTTCCCATCAAAGGGACATGGCCTATTATTATCCCTTTGATGAGAAATGGAAGCTGAAGTGACACCTATCACAAATTTTCCTTTGGATAAAGAGCTGGATCAAGACTCACTCAATTCCTTCATGGTGATGTGATTGGAGTCTGGAAGGAAGTAGAGGAGAGAGACTTGGGGTGAATGGCTCTGGGATTCACCAGAAGTGCGAGTAGGAAGTCTCAGCATCACACCTCAAACACCCCAAAGATGTAGTTTTCCTTTAAATCCTCTGAGGAGGAAAGCACTTTGTCCTATGACCTTTCTGCAAGAGGTCAGCAGTGGAGAGGGATGGCCAGTTTCAGGTGCAAACACTTGCCTCAATTGTGAAGTTTAGACTAGTAGAATTAGACTCCCTGGGTTCTATCTACAATGAGGTCTTGTTTTGATAACCACTGAAAACAAAAATGCCTTGTTGGGACCAGTGTGATCCCAGCACTTGGGGAGGGGGGCGAGGAAAGAGGACCATGAGTTTGAGGCCAGCCTCGGCTACACAGTGAGTTCTGGGCCAACCTGTCTCTAGAACAAACAAAACTGATGAACAATCATTGGCTTTTAAAAATTGGTCTAGTTCTTAGGGTTGGAGAGATGGCTCAGTGGCTAAGAGCATTGATTGGATTCTGCAAAGGACCCCAGTTCTATTCCCAGCAGCCACACAGTGGCTCACAAACATCCCTAACTCCAGTTCCAAAGGATCGGACACCCTTTTCTGACCTGAGTGGGCACCAAACATGCATGTGAAGCACAGACATAAAATGAATACATTTAACTTTTAAAAATTAAAAAGAATGGTTTAGTTTGCAAATAATATGTGGCCGTCTCCCAGACGTTACTTTTTGATATGTTTTGTGGTGGTGTGGCATTAGTTTGTTGTCTGGTGAAGATTAAATATTCCAGAGCAGTTTCATAACTGTTATGAATTAACTTAGAAAATAAGTTTTCAGTAAAGACTTGAGATGATAAACTCCTGTTCAGCCCTCCTGAGACAGAGTAAGTTCCAACTAGTGACCACTTACTGTACTATTTTCTCCTTCAAATTATGTGTGTGTGTGTGTGTGTTGTGTTTAACATCAAATCACTTGTGTTTTTAAGTTTATTATTATTATTTTGCTTTGAGTGTGTGAGAGTTTTGAGTGCATGTCTATATACCATGTGTGTCCACAGAGGCCAGAAAGGGGCATTGGGTCCCCTGGAATTTGAAGTATAGACAGTTGTGAGCCAGCAGGTGGGTGCTGAGAACTGAACTCAGTCCTCTGGAAGAACAGACAATGCTCTTAACCACTTAGCCGTCTCTCCAGCCACAAATCACACGTTTTTGCTTAAAAAACAACAACCCAGAGCCTTTTGTCTTTTACTAGGGCTGAATAGATTTGACTGGTCAGCAAAGAAAGAAGTGGGGACCCAAACATGCTTGCTGTTGAGTTGGATGACTTATTAATGGAGAACCGATCACATGCAGATCAATCAGAAGGAGAGACAAATGTGAGATAACTCAGAAGTGACTCCACCCTGTAGCCAAGACTTCTGCAGTCCCCAGAGTGGAGAGATGACAAGTATGGGAAGAAAGTACTCAAAGAACGTCGGAAAGATCCATAGATCACTGCAAAATTGCCAACTAGTGTTACACACCCATTTCTTTAACTTGTGTCTTCTTTTGATAAATGTAACAATTCTTGATCCCTTTTAAGTGTTGTCTGGAGTTTCATAATGCATTATCATGGACTTAAAAAAGTATCAGAGCGGGCTGGAGAGATGGCTCAGAGGTTAAGAGCACTGGCTGTTCTTCCAGAGGTCCTGGGTTCAATTCCTAGCAACTACATGGTGGCTCACAACCATCCATTATGAGATCTAGTGCCCTCTTCTGGTGTGCAGATGTACATGGAAGCAGATTGTTGTATACATAATAAATAAAATCTTTAAAAAAAAAGTATCAGGGCAATTATCATATGAGCTATTGGGTTCTCAAATCACACTTTCGGAGCTGGGAAATGCCACACTTGAGGAGGCTGCAACCCTGCTCTGCACTACACTGGGGGCAGCCATATACTCAGGTACCACATAACTTGGGGTCATTGCTCTTAGAGACTAGCATGGCCAATATCCTAATGAAGGATAGTGATGTATCCATTTGATGAGGGAGAAGAGGATACTTCAGATATAGGATATGAGTCTGAAAGAAAAAGGAACCATGCCAGTTGAGTAGAGGAAGAACTGCTCTTATGTCTACAGCAAGTGGAGTGAGTTGGAGACCCTGGCCCTGCCACTCATGAGCAGTGTGACTGTTACACCAGCTAGCTTCCTTCTCATCTGTGAAGTGAGGATACTGCACATCTGCCAGAATGGTACCGTCTGAAGCCAGTAAAGGATCTCCGAGTAAACACGGCCCTATGGCTGACTACATATTGAGTGGTATTTCAATGAATGTTCATTGGGAGAGTTCTGCTGTCCTCAGCTGACCAGTCACCTCTAGTTGGAACAAGAGAGGGCTGAAGGGGTAGAAAGACTGCTGGAAGTCAGTTCTAACACCCGCACTCTGAGTGTGTATGGCTGGGCTGTCCCTTCATGGCTGCCAACCTTTAGGGGTAAAGGCAATAGAATTTCTTGGGGGTACCCCAGAGTTGATCCATTCTATGGCACTTGAAGATGGAGCTTGACCAGCCCATAGAAAGGGGGGGAGGAGTATTTCTCTGAAAGGAAACTGTGGGGTGGTGGGATGTGTACCCAGGGAAGAGTGGCTATCAGCTGAACTCTTGGCCAGGGTCATTGTGTTTGGACCTTAGCACTGGTTGGGGCTGTGGGCCGCACTAGATTTTATAGGAAGTCCAATCAACAGCTACAATGTGGGTCTGCCTTGACAGTCCCCATGGCAAGTGTATGTCCTGCAAAATATTCCTGACAAAGAACTGAAGGATGCTTTCAAATCCTTGGTTGGGCAGGTGTGTGTCACAGAAAGAGGAACCTGGGGGAATTGTAGGCATATTTTCTTTCTTCCATTTGGTCCCCAAAGAGAAGGCCTGAGGCAGCTGTGGAAGATGCCCAAGGTACTAGGATTTGATGTCTGAAAATCTGCTGTGATTCACTTTACTTCTCTGGGGCAATCTATGACATCAAAAAGGGAGAGGACCATGAGATACTACTATAAAGGAGAAGGCGTGAGAATGACCACCTTTTATGTCTAGCACCTTCCCAGGTGTATGACAGTCATCATCTTTGGATTCTGCCCCACTAAGTGTAATATCTGACAAGTTGTCACAGAGAGGGGGATTTAGAGGGCTAAGATGCTTGTCATTGTCTTTTCTTGATTGACAGGAGATTAAGGTACAGATATAACCCACCTCCCTCTGCCTGAGCAGACGGAGCAGTGTGCTCCTGTGGTCTTCTGGGAGCTGGGGAAGTTCTGGCTACATCTACATCAACCCTCCACACACCCCCAGTGAAGGCAGAGACACAGTTTTATCAGTACATTATAACCACGTGTGTCCCACTGCAGATGGGAATCTAGTTAGAGCATGCAGTTGCAAAGCAGGAGAAAGCAGGAGAGAAAGAGGAGCCAGAGAAGGACGGTGATGGCTTTAAAAATGTGGGCTGGGCTGAGAAAGCAGGCGAACACATTTGACATACACTTCCCAAAATAGAGAAAATGTTTAAGACCAAAGGAGGAGAGGAGCATTGACTGACTTGCTCCAGCCCGACAGCCCCTTGGCTCCCTCAGTCAGTGGCCCCCCTCCTCATCTGGCTCCACGCTGGTGAAGGGGAGACGTCTCTGGAGCCCGGTGGCTCATTCATCTCCTGATAAACTGTTTATCTGAGTTTTAACGAGGGCGCCTCTCTCCACCCTGGAGACAGGAGCCTCTGCATGTTTAGCCTGCCCTGATGTGGGGGCCTGTGGCCGGGGGTGATGCCGGCAGGCATATCTCTCCCCTTTGCTGCCTCTGAGCTTTGGGCTGGCTCTCCTGGGTGGGCAAGCTTGGCCTTGGGTTTCTTACGCTGATGTCTGAAGTCAGGAGAAACTCAAAGTTTTTCCTTGGAAAGGAAACCGGCAACCCCTGTCACATACTTTTAAAAACAAGCAGCATCTGGCTCTGGATTTTTTATCATATGTGACATAGGATTTCAAAAGGAAAATGGATGCAATGTTACAGTCTTATTGCTAGCAAATAGTCTGTAAAAGACAACTGTTACCAAATTAATATAGATTTAAACTCCAAATGCTCTAGGACTTACTTTCCATTCCCCACTGACGACCCTAGGTTGCCACAGGTACATACTCCCAGAGACACACACTTACTGTAGGGCGATAGATGCCCCAATGCCTATGACAATAAAAAGTGCAAACATGCTCGAGCAAACACCTGCATCATGTGTGTGTACACACAGCACACACAATGTAGGAACCCTCCTTCCGGACACACATATGCAGGAATGCACACTACTGCCCTTCTGCCCTTCTCCCCAACCCGCCACCCCCAAGGCTCTTCTGCTCTTGGCATGAATTGCTCCAGGAGGTCCCACACGTCTTCTTGCAACAGACACACAGATACCTACCTCAACCTGGGCTCACTGCCCCCCCCCCTCACCAGTACTTTTCTCCTGTTGCCTTGGATGGATGTTTATTGTGATAATGTCTAGTCTTCCTTATCCTCTCAAAGCTCAAGATAACAAGGAGACAGGAGCTCAATAGAGTGAGAGGTAAGCTGGAAACTGACCCCATTTCAGGTGGGTGTAGTGATTCATGGGTTCCAGCTACCGAATCTGCCCAACCCTGCATTTTTATCTCTCTGAGTTTCCCTCTCATTTGGACACTTGACCATTCAAATCCCAGGTCAGCTTTGAGAAGGAACTCTGTGACTGCTCATTGTCACTCACCCTTCTGTTCACCTGGCAGGTGACCTGGTAGGAGATGCACCGCTTGACAAAGAATAAGACTGAATCCCCTCTGGGGAGTTCAGAGACTGTGGGAGAAAACGGAAGAGTAGACAGAAGACTGTAATTCGTGTGCCAGCCCCATGATGATGTATATTAGTATGGCAGTTCAAAAGGGCTCCCCAAAAGACTCAGGGCTCAAGATAAAAGAGCTGAAAGGTCATTAGGAGGTCACAAACCAAAGGAGTGGGGACTGTTCCCTGGCTTGGTGACATTTGGGGCCATGGAAGAAGGTGTAGAACATCACTGGAAGGCTGCAGGTGAGTTGGCAGTTGAGGACTGGATGTTGGAAGACAAGCAGATTCTAAATACATTAACAAACAAAACAGCAAACAAGCAAAACAAGCAAATTTTGAAAGCCCTACAGCATAGTGGCTGTAGGTTCTCCAGGCTATCAGGAGGCTAGGGAGATGGTTCAGTCAGTAAAGTTCTTGGTGAACCAAAGTGGAGACCTGGGGTAGAATCCTCAGCATCCTTGAAAAGTCATGTACAGTGCCATACACGATAACTCCAGCACTGGGGTTTGGTGGCATGGGCACTGGCAGATTCCTGGAACTTACCAGATAGTATCGGTAAGTACTGAATCAGCAAGTACCAAGTTCAGTGAGAGACTTGTCTCAAAAACTGGTGGAGAGTCAAGAAAGATACTTGGTGTCAACTTGGTCTGCAAAGGCATGGGCACACACATGTGTCATACATAAACCATACATACATACCATACTGTACACACACACACACACACACACACACACACACACACACACACACACACAGAGTATACACTACACATACCACACACATATATACACCATACTGCAGACACAATACACACACACACACACACACACACACACACACACACACTCTACACACCACACACGCCATACTGCTCACAACATACATCAAAGATAAAATACTCCAGGGTGTCAAAATCAAAGCTTGACTCCAAGTTACATCAAGATGGAGGTCTAGGCCATCAGACCCAGAACCCCTTGCTTTAAGTCTCTATGTAGGGATCATTTTATGAGCAAGGAAGAACTTCCGGGCAGTTCCTAAAACTATAGTGAGAAGGCATTTGCGATGATGGCTATTCCTAAGAATAGCATTAGCTTGTGGGGGCAAGGAAAGAATGAGCCTCACTTTGTAACTTCACGTTTTCTTTATGTAAAGCCTCTTCTAAAAACAAGGAGAGAGCAATCCATGTTTGTATTCCAGGAGAAAATCAATACAAGATTTACATCAGTGAATTCAGAAGAAAGAACTCCCTCCAAAGTACTACGGAGCATTAATACAACTGGAGATGGTGTTGAAAAGATTTCTGAAGCCAGCCAGCAGGCTTTGTTTCCGGTTTGGTTAAATGGTTCATTGCTCAAGCACGGTGGAAACGTGAGGGACATGCACATTTGACGAGCTCCTGAGTGCAGTGGGTGTGTTCGTGTGTGCGTGTGTATGAATATGTGACAGACGCTGTTTCACGACGCTTTAATCTCCTGTCTCAGACGTCTACAGAGCAACGAGATTGCTTTCAACATAAAATGATACCCGCGTCAAAACCCACCATTGGGTTGAGAAACAAAGCAAAACAAAATGTAAAGGCAGCCTGAACCAATCTCATGCTCGGTCACAACTCTTCAGTCTGGAATGAGTTTGAGACGAAGGTTGGGGACTGAAAATAAGTGACCTAAGTGGATGGTCTGAGGGACAGGGCTGTCAAAGGTGCACAATTTATTCTTTCTGTTTCAGGTCTCAGAAACTAGATCCAATGCTAGTACAGATTGCATTTTGCCACCTACCTTGCAGACAGGGTCTTCCGGAGATCTTACCAGAGCTTCTGGAGGGGAAGCAGGCAGTACAATCACATCCCTGTTTATAGGTGGAGATGTTGAGGACCCAAGACACAAGAGGGCTTCTTAAAGACATCGTCAAGATTCTGAGGCCATGTGGGACAAGTGGGGTGGGAGTAGGGGCTTTTAGCTCATCGATGTGACATTTGTGGGGGCTCTAGGGCTTTCCCATGCATCTGCTTTCTGGCTTTGGTAACATTGGCTTCAGGGGTCATCACTACCTGAAGGCCTAGAGGTTTCCTTGTGGATAGTAACACATGACAACTGGTCAAGTACACCAGAGGGCTCATGTTATCTCCCCAGACAATGTCCCCACTTCCTGCCCTGGAATTCAAGTACAATAAAATATGGCTTTGGATCCCCATCGTGCTTAAGAAATTTTGTCTCTGAAAACCCATACCTTTTATAACATTCTGTCCTCTTACTGTTTTAACCGAACTTCATTGAAGACATCTGTAATGAAAAAAAAAAAAAGGCATTCCGTTTCTTTATTTGAATTCATGAAATATACCTGTTGAAAATGGAAAAGAGCGGTCAAGTTATTACAGAGGAGCCTTAAGGTTCTACAATGGCTTCCTGCCTTCTCCCTAGCCCATTCGGGTAACGGTCTTCCAGCGGGTTCTTTGGCGTCACTGGTGAATCACAAACAGAACCATCAAGATGGATCAGTGTGTAGAAACACTTGCTGCATGAACCCGGTGACCTGAACCAAGTTCAGATCCCAGGGTGGAAGGAGCGCACCGACCGTGAAAGTGTCACTGTCACGAGTCTTCTGCAGCTGCACTATTGCGTGTGCACGCCCACACTTTCACCACACATCTGTGCACCCACACACCTCAGTAATAATACTACTAATAAAAAAGGAAAAATTCAAACCACACAAACATTTATTAATTTACCAACACTAACAAGTAAATCATCGAATACTCCTTCACTATCCCGGCTAGTGGTGATACACTCATTTCAAAGGGATTTTCTATGGAAAGATTTAACTTTAGTCATAGGAATTTTAGAAGAAAATAGATTTTTATTTTTATATTCAGAGGAAGTTTTTAAACAGTATGTACTTGTAAGTTAGAAATCATTTTCTTCATACATTTCTGAAAGAATTGAAGAGTGTAGCCCAATACATAGGCCTTTTTTTGGTCCTCTTCCTACAAGATCAATCAGGAAGACTACAAATTCTTTCCTTCCATGAAGGCTTAACCATGTTAACTAGTTAAGTAGAGCTTGATTAAACCCACACAGATAATCCCCAAAATGCTAAGAGAAGGGCCCTTGAAGTGGGAAGTGGGGGGAGGAAGCAGGGTGGGGGTAGACCAGGTGATGAGGCAAGAGGGAGGGCCTCCACGCTTCTTTTCCTTCCTTGTTTCAGACATCATTTACTGTATTTGCTCAGCAAAGTGCATTGAGAAAAATGCCAAGAGCCTCCCTCACCCATTCCAAAGATGAACCTTTAAAAGTCTAATAAGTGGTGTCTTAATTACCATGCCACGGGTGTAAGAAAATCCGGGCATATCGCATTTTATAGAACTCGGCCTTTCCTTCGAGCCCTTCTGGCCCCAAAGGAGAGGCAGCTACGGCTTAGACTAAATGTTTATGGTTTGGCCTTTTTCGGCAGCGTGAACGTTTACTTCTGAGCTAGTCCCATTGTTCCAACCGTGATTTAAATATGCTTCTTCTAAATATTTTGACAGCAAAGCAAGTTGTGGGGCACTTGTCCCCTTTGGGGGACTTCAGGGCCATCATGGCTGGTTTGCAGTAAGTGTCTGGTGAGATCTCTGAGGGCTCCTGCTTGCTATTCTTCATCTCACAGGTATAAGGTATTAGGTGAGGCCTATGGCTCTCTCCAAAGTAACCCTTAAGTTCACCATGAGAAGTAAGGCTGGAAGATAATCCTGGCTTGTCCATGTGCATCCTCCAGAGTCTTGAGAGGTTTTAGTGTTTCTCCAGGAGAAATGGGCTAAAATAAATCAATTTATAGGAAGTGAATGGCTTATGATAGTTCAAAAATGTCTAAAGTGTTCCTTGTTTACTCTGAAGATAAAGTTATGGTGTCCTGGGACTTTCCTAATATGATCATAGCCTGCCTTTCCCTCTCATCTCTTTGTACTGCCCTTCTTGAGCTCTGGGGAGGCCGGCGGCCCTCCTGGGAGGTCTGTACACACAGTCTGCTCTTCCTCACTGTTATACATTCTGTCTATTCACTGTCTCCCTTGGCAAAATCATTTGCAACCTCTAGGTCTCGCTTAAACATTGCCTCCTCCCTCCTTGATCCAATCTGGGCAGAGTAAATCACCCACTCCTCTCCCCCTGTACACCACTGGCTCCTTCCTGCTGCTCATCGTTACCTGACCACACTTCAGGCTGCTGGCAGTCTTGACTTCTGAAGGGCAAGTTCCTTAGAAGAACAAAATCCTGTCCGTATCCCTGGTACCTAGCATTGGTTTGGTATTCAGTAGACGTCTGGTAAATGAATGAGTCTCTGAACTTGTTTACTTGGTTTTGGTGACCGGAGTGGATCCTGGGAAGAAGGAATGGTGAAAACCATGCTGACTTCTTAATGAATGTAGCCGATCCGGAGAGAGGTTGCTCTCTCATAAACCAGATTCCTCATGGTATCTAGAAAAGAAAAATATCAATTTGACTCAAATAGATGCTTAACCATTTAGCACACACTGATGTCTTGCCCATGCTAGGCTGAGATGACTTGATGGCTGCACAACCCCTGATGGCCTGAGTCCTCATGAATTAGCACCTATTTGAGGGCAGCTGACTTTGGTGGCAGAGTCAGGGCAGGGCAGGACCAGGGATAGTTGGCTCTTTCCCAGGAGATTTCAGTTTGGGGTTGGGGTAGGGTGGGGTGGGGGGGCAGGGAGTAGTTGACTACTCCTAGCTCATTCTGCAGAAGCAGTGGCTGCTGTGACAGGGGAGGGTAAATTCATCCCACACTCAGAAAGGAGCTGGTCCTGTCCCCTCCAGTGGGGGGGGACTTGAGACCTCAAGACCTGGAACTCTCTGGGGACTGTTTTCTTTCGTGTCCGTTTCCCTGTCCCTAGCCTCTCCTGTCTTCTTGGGGAGGTGGCCTCAGAAGCTACTTCCAAAAGGACAGGCAATACTAATCTCCAAGACCGCTCAGCTCTTTGGTGTCCGATTCCTCTTTGTGTGGCCAAAGAGCCTTGTGCACCATCTGGCACGGTCGGCAAGCTCTGGGGTGGCTGGATCAATGGCTGGGGTCACTGTCAACACCGACTGGGTACTATTCTTTAAACATCCCTCAGGTACTCTAAGCTGTCAGTTGTCGGTCACAATTGTCCAGATAACCAGGTCAAAGGTGCCCTCTTTGCGTATTCTTTTCTCAGCCTGAATGACGCAGCCCGATGCAAGAGCTTCTCAGGGCAGCTCCCTGTCACTCGGGCCCTGTCCACCTGGCACAAAGGGCAGTGCTTTGAAGAAGAAATAGATTAAGGTATTGGGTTACAGTTTCTGTGGCCAAGCTCTAGCCTGAGCTGAATGTCCTTCCCCAAGAAGGGTGACTTGGCAGAGTGGCTCAAGGCTTCACTCTCTCGTCTACTTTCCTTCCCACTCTGAGGAAAGAAGGGACAGTCATTCCCTATGGCATATGCACATTTCGGTAAAAGGCAATCGGGGCAGCTGATCTTGCACTCGGGCACTCATCTTGTGTCAGAGCAACGTGGAGAAGAAGACAAGAATGGTTTGTGAGGGCATGTGTAAGCTGTATTAGCCCAGCCAGTACAGGGACGTCAGCCCCTTTCCTTCTTCCTTCGTTTCCAAGTTACTGAGTTCTTACTGTGTGTGCAGTTCAAGGCATTCTATTTATTTCGTCCGGTCTCTCAGACAGTTCAGTTTCTAAGTGAGGACATAGAAACTCAGAGAAGTCATGACCTGACCAAGGTCACCTGACTAGGAAGGGGTACAACAGCAGTTTAACTCTCTGCCTGACTCCAAAGCCAGGGTCCGTTCCATGCGGCTTCTTTTTGCCCCACCTCCCATCTGTGGAGGTGGGGTGAGGGTGGGGGTAGGAGTAGGGAAGGGCATGCAAGTGGACTCTAATGTGACCCATAAAATAGTAGTCTTCTATGTGGAAGTCTCCTTTTAAAATTATTTATTTAATGTGTATGGATGCTTTGTCTGCATGTATGTGTGTGCACCATGTGCATGCCTGGTGTCTACAGAGGCCAGAAGAGGGTGTCAGAGCCCTGGGACTGGAGTTACAGACAGTTGTGAGCTGCCATGTGAGTGCTGGGAATAGAACCCAGGATTTCTGGAACAGAAGCAGACCATGCTCTTAATCTCCGAGCCATTGCTCTAGCCCATGAACAAATATTTCTATGCAGAAGTGGGAATTATACCAATTGGGGATGATGGCAACTGCTAGGGAAGTGGAGAACGACAAAACACTGATGTGTATTCTTGTCTTTCTTTTCTTTGTCACTCATGATCTTCCTTCCTTTTGTTCCATCTCTCCTCTTTAATTTCTTTCTTTCTTTCTCCCTCCCTCCCTCCCTCCCTTTCTTCCATCCTCCCCCCCTCCTTCCCTCCCTCCCTCCCTCTCTCCCTCCCTTCCTTCCTCCTTTCTTTCTTTCTTTCTTTCTTTCTTTCTTTCTTTCTTTCTTTCTTTCTTTCATTTTTGAAACAGGATCTTACCTTGGAGCCCAGGCTAGCCTTGAACTCTTGCATTTTCCTGCCTCCACCTCTGGAGGGGTGGGATTATGGCCTGTACTGCCAAACCTGGCTATTATTTGGGGCAGTGAGGCAGGGGAAGCAGACAAATTGAAACCTTTGAAGTTCAAAACCACAGTGAGATATCAGACTGGTTAGGGTGGTTGTCACCATAAACCAAAAAACGGAAAAATAAAGGACAATGAGAAGGTGTCACATGGAGGATGTGGAGAAATGGGAAGACTCACACATTGCAGTGGGAATATGAACCAACGCAGTCACAATTAAAAACTAGAATTAGAATATTAGGTAGATGTTGTGCTCCTGGGCATGCACCCCAACACACAGTCAAACAAATTTGCATTGCTTTGTTTATCACCATTGCCCAAATGTAGAGATAACTTACTTGTTATCTGAGAGAGGAGCTGATGAAGAAGTAGTTCATACATACAGTAGAGTTATCCATTCTTAAAAAGAAAAGAGGGGCTGGAGAAGGCACAGTGGAAGAAGTGTTTACTTCACTATCATGAGGGCCAGAGTTTGGATTCCCAGAGCTAGATGTAGTAACAAGCCTAAGGCAAGGTGGAAGGTCCATGGGATCATTTCAGGGATTTTGAGATGATCCTCTGGCCTCCACACTTGCAAAGTAGCACATAAACACACACACACACACACACACGCACGCACGCACGCACGCACGCACGCACGCACGCACACACTCATGAACTTGCAAACACCTATCACACACACGCATTTTTAAAAAAGGAAAGAAATTCTGACATGACCTCCAAAACGGTAAACCTTCGAGATACTTAACTGTGCCAATCAAAACAAGGAGGGTTCACTCATATGAGGTGTGGAGACAGAATGCTGGTTGCCAGGGGCTGGAGGGATGAGAGAATGGGGAGTTTCATGGGTGTGATTCCAGTGTAGGATGCTGGGAAACTTCTGTAGATGGGCGGCATGACTGTTGCACAATGAGAATGTGTGCAATGCCACTGACCCACACACTTCCAAGTGACTGAAATGTGCATGCTATATATATCTTACTACTGTGAAAACATAAAACCTTGATGTTCAGTGAGGGAGAGCCAGAACAGCATTATAACGGTCCCTCCTCATCCCCATCATATCTGGAGACATTGGACATAGAGCCAGGGCAGATATCTCTTGCCCTTGGGACTCTCAGTAGGCAGTTTTCCTGTCTCAGGTGGCCTGAGACAAGTCAAATTGAATTTCTCTGTTCTCCCTGCTATGGTTGGACTAAGTGCTGGACACTTTCAGGGTGGGAGGAAGTTCATCTGAAAACAAAAGCAGTCCTTCAAGGGTCCATTGGGATTGAGCTCCTCCCTTCCTGGTAGCCGGAGGGTGACTCCAGTCAGCCCCCTGGGTATAGTAACAGCCCTGTCAGCCAAGGCAAATTGGGCCGGACCTCAGGATCCTAAATTAGTCCCTGGCCCTTCGATAGGGCAACTTTGGTTGAAAGCTTAAGTGACACCTTGACAGTCATCCCTACTTGAGGGGAGGCCTTGGGCTGACTCTCATAGGATGCTCTTTCTTCACAGGAATGCAACCGTGTGTACAGTGTGGTGTCTGCAAACAGCCAGGCCTACAACTGCAATTAGGGCCTTTCAATGGAGGTGTTAGCCACACTCAATGTCTCACTGGTCTCACCCATGACATTCATAATGGGATAGAAGTTCCATTCTGGGACTGACAGCTTCAATTGGAATTTGGTGCAATCTTATATTTATTTGCAGGTTTGTGGAGTCGGGGGTGGGGGTGACGAAAATCTCCCCTCCCTCTCCTCTCATCATGCCTGGGCCCCCAGCTCCCAAGGATAAAAGTGAAGGTTGGGATTACATTTCTAGGGAAGCAAGGCTATATTTAAATATGCTTTGGAAAGTGTGGCTGCATGTCTGAAGCCAGGGAGACAGCTTTATCCAGCTTGGCCTGTGACATTCCTAAGAATCATATTGAGACGTTGTGTTAATTGGTTCCAATTTATCAGTTCCAATTTCTCCTGTACCAGGGCCAGGCAGAGGGCTCCATGCTTTCTGAGCTAAACCACAGGCTGGATTTTATTCCAGGAGTCAAAGATGCCACAGTTTTACCTCCATGCCTTTCTGTCACCAATGATGGTGGCCTTTAGTCACTTCTTGAATGCCTCCTCTTTTTAACCGAAGTCTACTGAAATCATGATTCCATTAGTTGCCTCTTGGTAGATCTTTCTTGATAACTTACTTGAATTCGTCGTCGTATTTGCACAAAAGCAGTGGCTTTTTGCCATGTTAAGTGAGCCAGGGGAGCCGGAGGTGGGGGTGGGGCTGGGACTGGGTGGTGGATTTATTTGTAATTACAGTAGAGTCCTTGCTCTCATCCCCAGGATTCTGCCCATTCACAGGCTCCGGACAGGGCTGGCGCCAAGATCTCCAAGTTGCCCTGTGTTTATGTCATTGAGACGAGGACAATATTTCAGTGTGGAGCCAAGCCACAGGGATCCACTCTATAAAACCCTCACTAAAAATAGATGCTCCAACCCCTGCCCAGCCCCCCTCCCCGCCTCTGAGACTCCCCCACGCCTGCCCCCAGCACTAGCAGCACCCAGCTTCAATTCTCAGGGAGACAACCGTGCCAAATCAGCAGAGCCTGTAGCTCTAGGGGCCCAGGGAGCTCCTGTCTTCCTGAGGAGTTTTAACCCAGAATAAAAGGCGTCAATTAGCAGCCTTTAAAGCTGACGGGGCAATTAAAGTGAAATGGCAAGACTGAGGAGAACTGGAAGAAGGAAGGGGAGAGAGAGAGAGAGAGAGAGAGAGAGAGAGAGAGAGAGAGAGAGAGAGATTTCAAATGTATTGTTGGTGACAGCTGCATTTTTGAGGAGGGCCAGTCTCTACAACTGGCTGTTTGGATTTACTTTTCACTTCTGAAGTGCTATTTCTAGAGAACACTGATGCTCTCCCTTTATTGCACTTTTTATGTTTGATCTGAGCAGCCTGGGAAGAATTAAAGCAATCCGCACACACCAGGCTGCTGTCTTCATGGACACTCTGGACTGGCTGGCTGGCTTCCATTCTGCCCATTTCTGTGTCTGATAATTTAGGTGCAGTGTGGGGACATGAGGGTAGGTGTACAGGGGGCAAGCGTAGGGCTGTAACAACCAGAGATCAAGTTTGAGGCTCCCAGAACTTAGGGCTGGCCACTTGGTCTTTTTACATCCCTTGATTCTATGCTTAGGCCAGACAGGACCTCATGTCAGGTTATCAAAGTCTTGGAAAACAAAGTTTGGAGAGTGTATCCTAGGTGACCTTTATTAACAGGGTTTAGGTTGGGACCTGAGAGACTTGTGCTGGAATTGATAGCGTAAGCTCTTTTTATTGTCCCCTCCCCACCTTTGATTTTGTTTGTTTGAAACGGGACCTAGCCAAGTAGCCTAGGCTAGCTGGAGTTTGGGATTCTCCTGCTTCAACCTTCTGAGTGATGAGATTACAGGTATTGTCGATACCCCCCCCCCCCGTTACTGTTGATTTTTGGTTCCTTCTAACATTTTTGTTTGGAGGAGTGGATTTAAGAAAGCCCAGTGCTGCCAGGCACGCCTTTAATCCCAACACTCAGAAGGTAGAGGCAGGTGGATCTCCCAGGCCAGCTTGCTGGATAGAGAGTTACAGGGCAGCCAGGCCACACAGAGAAAATCTGTCTCGAAAAACCAGTGCTGAGTAGGACGCAGGAGAGGAATTGAGCATTAACAGAGGGAGAGAAAGCTGGAGAAGCATCCTTCCTTCCCAGCATGCCATCCCAACCTGCTCCAGCCCAAGGACAAAGACAGCAGCTAAGGATGCTTCCTTGGACTCAGTTTTCAGATTCCTACCCTGTTACTGCAGCCCTTGTCTTTTATCTACCTGGCAACACCTAGGCTGCTGGCTCTGTGGTTGGGGTTCCCAGGCAAGGGTGTAGGTACTGTCACCATGTCTGTGTCATGTCAGTTAGAAACATGTCAAGGCGGTTTTAGTCTCCTCTAAAGGCTAATGAGAAGAGGGGGCCTGGAGTAAGGTCTAAGTAAAGTCTGGGGTCTTGATGCTTGCATAACACTTTAGGGAGGATGTGAACCTCCAGGAAAACCTCTGCATGGGACCCATGTTCACTTGGATGCGAGCGAACTTCGAAGCCCTCAGCAAAGGGGATTTGATAGTCCTCAAATACTGCTGCTATCACAAGAACGAAGTTCACCAGGCTGAAGGCCAGCACTTCTGTGTTGAAGGGCCCTTCCAGCAAGTGGAGGGTTTCTTGGGCAGGCCTCAGAGAGCCCAGGTTTCTGAGAACCTCTTCTTCTTTTCTGCCCCCCCATTTTAAAATTTAAATTAGAAGTAGGATTGTTTCACATGTCAATCCCAGTTCCCTCTCCCTCCCCTCCTCCCCTGCTCCCCACCAACACCTATTCCATACCCCTTCTGCTCCCCAGGGAGGGTGAGGCCTTCCATGGGGGCGCATATTCAGAGTCTGTCATATCCTTTGGGATAGGGCCTAGGCCCTCCCCCATGTGTCTAGGCTGAGGGAGTATCCCTCTATGTGGAATGGGCACCCAAAGTCCGTTTCTATGCTAGGGATAAGTACTGATCTACTGCAAGAAGCCTCATAGATAACTGAGGCCTCCTCACTGACACCCACGTTCATGGGGTCTGGATCAGTCCCTTGCTGGTTTCCCAGCTGTCAGTCTGGGGACCATGAGCTCCCCCTTGAGAACCTATTCTTAAGAGCATAATGAGATTAAATATTTTAGACATTTTGGCTTATTTTGACAGTTCAGTAAGATGAGAGGTCAAAGGTCCCAAAGTCAGATGGAGTCTTCCTAGGATTGCTTCTGCAAGCAGAATACTTTCATGTCTTGACTGTGGTGTTAATCATGGGCAAGGATTGCTTCTAGGGGCTGTAGTAGCTATGCAGCTAAGGGTATATGTAAAAAGCTATCTAGGAGTGCCTGCAATGGGAAAAGCTTCCAGGTGCTCATGACTGACTAGGGTGACTTCCTCTCAGGGATGTTGTTCTTTGACCACAGTTCAGTCTCCTAATCTCAGCTCTTTATATACTCAGGGCTCTTTCCACCCATATACACCCAGTAATGCTGGATGGAGATCTTGATCGAGGCCAGGCACTATGCTATGGTTTGGATGTAGGATGTGCCCCACTGGCGCATGGATTTGAATGCTCGGTTCCTGACTATCAGTGCGGTGTGTGGAGGCTGTGGAAACACTGGAAAGAGGGACCAGTGGTCGGTGGCTTGCTGGGGATGGGGGCAGAATCCTGCCCTGTTTCCAGACCATGGCTTTTCTGTTTTCTGGTCTGTGGAGATGTAAGGAGTTTCAGGTGAGTGCTCTGAACTCTGTCGCGCCCATCCTGCAACTATGGACTGTTCACTCTCACACTGTGAGCCAACTAAATCCTTCAACCCTTAAATTGCTTCTGTCAGAGACCAGGAAATGAACTAAAACCCTGTTCTGGTTCTAAACAGCATAGGGGAACAGCCTACTTCTCTCTCCACAGCTCTACCTTTTAAAGTTTGATAGCTTAAAAATGCTAACATAGTGTAGTATTAAAACGTAAAGCAGTAAAGAAATATGAAAGCTGGGATGTGTTCCTTGCCCCTCCCTAGAGTAGCCAGCATTTATGGTTAGATGTTATATGTTTTTTTCCCTTGTGGCTTGTCTATGTAGTTGTCATATAACAAGTAACATATTAATAAGTGTACAGGACAGGGCTCTCCCTTGAGGGCCCAGGGCTGGGTTGCTTGGCTGGTGTGGCCACCAGGATGATCAAGTTTCCCTTGGGTCTGTATCAGTGGCACTTTTCGTGTGCCTCCTGGGATGGTCACAAAGATTTCAAAATTGAATTTTAATATTTTTCCCAAAAGTAGATTCAAGGGCAGTACCCCTTTTTGTTGGTTGCAAACTCTTCAATAACATGGCAGCCTCATCATTTTTTTAAAAGTAGTTTTACTGATAACAAGCATTTTTTTGATTGCCTCTTCTACTTTTTAAAGATTTATTTATTTTGTGTATGGGAGTACTTGTCTGTTGTTGGATGTTTATAAACTGTGTTAAGATGTATTGCTGTGATTGGTGTAATACAAAGCTGAACGACCAACAGCCTGGCAGAAGATATAGGTGGGACTTCCTGGCAGAGAGAGAGAGAGAGAGAGAGAGAGAGAGAGAGAGAGAGAGAGAGAGAGAGAGAGAGAATGTGGGAGGAGGAATCTAGGCTCCTAATTTTGCCAGCAGACTCAAAGCAAGTTGAATGTGCCATACTAAAAAGAGATAACCAAGCCATGTGATAGAACATAGATTAATAGAAACAGGTTAATTAAGCTATAAGAGCTAGTTGGGGAAAAGTCTAAGCTAAGGCCAAGCTTCCACAATTAATAGTAAGTCTCTGGGTCATTATTTGCAGGCTGACAGTCCGAGGGTAGTCCAACAAGAAAGCTTACTACACTTGACTGCATGTAAGCATGTGTGCAGTGCCCATGGAAGCCAGAAAAGGCCAGATCCCCTAGAACTGCAGTCACAGTCAGCCCATAAATGTGGGTGCTGGGAACTGAACTCTTGTCTGCAGGAGCAGTAAAGTGCTTGTAAACACTGAGTAGTCTTTCCAGCCCCCATTTTATCTCTTCTTATTTCCCTCTTAATAAAGTTGCAGTAGACCAACTTTTGACATGTGTCTTCTGTTTACTATTTATTTATTTAAAGTAGAACCTCAGAAGCATTGTTGAATCCAAGAGTATGTGCATTGAAAATTTTCCAATTTTCTTTTTAAGGTGTTCCAAATTGCATACCAAGCATAAGCACAGGATTTACTTACTCGTATTAGAATGGACAGTTTCTACGGCTTGAGCTCACTCCATTAGGTCAGTGCTAGATTGGCCAGCCATAGGAAAGAAAGGAACTTCCCTGAGAATTCTAATTCCTTTCAATTTCTTTTTTAATGATCATTTCCAGTAGAAGCAGGGCTGACACAATAAGGTTGCCCAGAACAATTTTTAACCCTTAAAGAGGTGCTTCAAGGATCGATGAGGTGGTACAGTAGGCAAAGGTGCTGGCCACCAAGTGGGACTATCTGAGTTTGATTTCTGGGATCCACATGGTGGAATGGAAACAGGAAACCAACTCTGGAAGATGTTCTCTGACCTCTGCACACATACTGAGGCACTTGTGCAAATATGCAATAAACACAATCAAGTTTTAAAAAGAGGGGCTTCAAAAAAGATGCATTGGCCTTTAATTTGCAGCCTGCTTAAGGGCAAAGGGGTCTGTACTATGGAGGATGGATTGGAAGACTAGCCTTTCCCTTGAGAAAGGTCATTATCAGCTGTGCCACCCTCAGTGGTCACTATGTACAAGTCCAAGAACCCCAGGTTTCTTATCTGCTGAACAGGCTTGCATAATACAATCCTCAGACATTCTGGGCTTGCTATGAAAGTAAACTGCTTGTCTGCCCCCACTAGGCTAAGAAAGCATTTTTGTAAAAGCTATGTCTTAAGCTGGGTATTTTGGCTCATGCCTGTAATTCTAGCATATTGGAAGTGGAGGCAGAGGGAGCTGGAGTTCAAGGTTATCCTTGGCTACGTATCAAGCCATCGAGTTTAAGGTTAGCTTGGGCTGCGGGAAATCTTTCTTCATTCATTCCCCAACACACTCTTTTGTTATTGTTATTGAGACAGGGTCTCACACAGACTTTGGAGATGGCCCCAAACTGGCTAGGTGGTTGAGGATGCCCTAGCTCCAACTGCCCCTACCTCACTACTGAGATTACAGAGGGGCACCGTCACACCTGGTTTATGGAATGCTGCTGATCGAACTCAGGACCTTGTGGAAGTTAAACAAGCACTTTACTAACTCATTTGCACTCCCAGCTAGATATGCCATCTTGGTTCCTGCAGATCCAGTGAATCTTTGGTAGGAGGACTGCTGCCCGGATACAGAGAATGAGAGCAGCCGGGGATGGCTCGGGATGCTGTGAGCGGCCACTACACAGCAAAACAAAGACCCCTGTTATCTGACCATTCCAAACTGGGTTTCAGCATAGCTTTGAAAAGTATGCTGATCAGTGCAGTACTAATAGGCACACTTCTGTAGGACTGTGCCATAGTTGGGGGCAGGTGAAGGACAGACAATTTAGTGGAAGTGTCCCAGAGCCGTAGGTCCATTTTTTTATGTCTGTTAGAGCTGGCACATGGGACGAGGTTAGCGAATAGAGAGTGACTATACAGATAGTGCTCATACAGACCAACAGGATAAGTGTCAAGTGTCTTTCTGAGCACCACAGTATACAGAGACGCCTCACACTGCACTTGGCTTATGGGAGTTGCTGTCCGTATGCTCCCGTTTTCTGTAGCCATCGCCCCATGTCTCTTCATAACACTTCATAACAGCTTCCCACTCCCTTCCTCACTGTTTTTCTTTCTAGGCTTAGGAAATAGCTGTGCACATGGTGTTCTAATTTCAACCTTCTCATTGACTTTGTTTTATAGTATTAAAAACATTGGCCTAGCCTCTGCCTACCTGTCTGTGGACTGTCTTGGATTTCTCCTGAGGTTTAAGTGAAACAACAGTGCAGGATGCTACCCCTGTGTTGATGTCCCAACACAACGAGTTTTTATTTTGTTTTATTTTATGATTTTATGTTCATGAGTGTTAGCCTGAAAATACATATGTGTACCATGTGTGTGTACCTGGTGCCCATGGAGGGTCAGAAGAAGTCCTTGAATCCCTTGGAACTGGAGTTACTGGTGGTTGTAAGCTTCCATGTGCTGTTGGGAACCAAACCCTGGTCCTCTCAAGAGCAGCCAGTACTCTTAACTACTAAGCCCTCTCTCCAGTCCCCATGCAAGGTATTTTAGAAGGTCATCTCTTGTATTATTTTAGTCAATGGTATCAACAATCATCAGTTTGATATAGGATGGCTTACATGCCCTGGTAACTACTTTCTCTAATTCTATGCTTAGAAAAAATAATATAATTGTGTCTCTGGGAGGTGGAGTAGCTTCCCCAACACCTTATCACTCAAACAGATGAGCTACATTTCCTTACCGGGCCGAGTCCTCAAGTCTAAGTCCACTTGCTTTCCTCCTCAACTCCTGTTACTGCCCCAGAAGCCCATGAATACTTGCCAATTTCTGGAGGAAATGAAATGCATCACTTGAGTTGGTGCGCAAGACGCATTGCCCTGGCTGGCCTCAATCCTGCTGAGTTGCACCTGTAGTCCTTCCTTGGAGTTAGGAAACCTAGAAGGGGCTAGAAGTGTGGGTTCCTTAAGTTAACCATTCTCAAAAGCGTGAGCGCTGATGCTGGGGTGAGCCTCTCTTTTTGAAGTCTGTGGTGGGAGGTGATCTCATGGGGGAGCAGTTCTCCAGAGAAGAGTGAGGTTAAAGAAAGCCAGACTGGGAATGACCTCTCCACACTGGCCTCTCCCTTCTGACCTCCATCCATCACTCCTCTCTCTCCCAGTGTCTCCAGTCTCCTGGGGGATGGCTGTCTCCTCCTTTCTTTTCTCTTTAGCATCAGGGAAGATGACTCAAACACAGCCTCAGGGCACCAAAGGCATCCACAAATTGGTCCCAATCCCAGCTAATGAGGAAGGCAAGAGAGGAGACTGGCAGGCTGGGTCCTGTGGCTTTGGGCTGCCAGAGGAGGGGAGGAGGCAGCCAGCTAGGCCCTCCTCTGACCCCACACAGCTCCAAGGCCCCAGGCCTAAGCCTCAGATCAGTTTTTCTTACTTGTCTTCGGTTCCAAACCAGTAAATAAACAGATCTTGCTCCAATCTCCCGCCCTCCTTCCCATGCACACACTTTCCCATGCATGCTCAGGCAGTACTGGTTGGCTGGAACAGGGCTCCAGAGCACATCTCTCAGCAGCCAGAAGCTCTTAACTTTCCACTCTAACTTAGCTGCTCAGAGTTCTGGGCCTGAGGGTAAGCCTCTCAGCCTCTGTAAGCTTCAGTTTTCTCATCTTTGAAAACTGATTCCCAACATTTAATAATATCCCCTTGAAAGAGCTGTGAGGAGGAAGTGAGGTCAGAAGTGGAACTCACAGGCCTATATGGTGATACACACCTGAAATCCCAGCACTTGAGAAATGGGAACAGGAGGATCTGGAGTTCAAGGCTATCCTTGGCTACATAGGGAGTTTGAGGCCAGTCTGGGTTACCTGTCTCAAAAGCCTAAAACAAACAAATGAACAAACAAAATACTTGAAAATGCACATTTAGCTCATGGTGGCTCATGTCTATAGTCTCAGCATTCCAGAGGCTAAGATGGAAGGATCACCGTGAGTTTCAGGCTGTCCTAAGCCACCTAGTGAGTTTCAGGTCAACTGTGACTACAGAGTGAAAGTCTGTCTAAAAAAAAAAAAAAAAAAAAATGGATCCTCCTCCAAGACATGTGAATTGCCTGGAACCAAACCCTTCAGGAAGTGGTAGCTTTTATTATTTCAAACAACCTCCTTCCTCTAACTCCACCCCTGCACACACACACACACACACACACACACACACACACACACACACACACACACACACACGCTTAGCCGAGTGGGCAACAATAACCACACAAACCCAAGACACATTTTCCAGTTCACTCCCATTCTATTAAAATTGATCCTTCTGTGGTGGCTTGTATCTTGAGGACCCCGCCCTTCCAGAGCAAACTGCATCGTCAGCATCACTGAGGACAGGCTCCTGAGGTCACATGGGCTCAGCCCACTCCTTCAAGTGATGTGGGGGAGGGGAGGGGGCAATACTAACCAAATAATGGCTCGAGGGTCTTCTGAAGTCTTTCAGGCTAATTCTCCCTCTCCCCATCAGCGCGTAATCTCCTCTAATTTAAGGTAGTCTCCTCGGTTGATAAACTCAGCTAACTTCCCCCCCCCCCTTTTTTTCACGCCCGGTTTGAAGTCGGAAATTATATTGGTAAGTCTCACTGTGGATGTTATTAATGTGCTTAATGGGCACTCAAGGCAGTTTAAAGATCTTAGCCTTTGCACTGTGCCTTTATCCCACCCTGGGGGTAAATAATGGAGATGCTAACACAGTCTGTAAAGGGGAAGGAGCAGAGGTGGCCTGCCCGCTTCACAGGGGCAGGATGCTTTGATGGCCTGTCTGCAGGCAGGGGATGAAATCAGAGTTTTTATACCCCTTTCAAAAGGCCAATTCTCCCAACACAATGCACATTTCCAAGTCATTTTTAATTTGGCATGAAAATGTCTTCTTTAGCTTCGACTACAGCCAGTTGAATTAATGGAAAACACACATCTGGGCAGCTGTGTTCTTCCAAGTGAAGAGGTGAGCAATAGGAAGGGCCAGAAGTGTGTCAAGAGATTAAAGATAAATGTTCTGAGGATGCCATCAACCTACTCGGACTGAACTCATCAAACAGTGATTTTAAGTACTCAGGGCTATCAGTGGCTTTTTCATTTTCCTCTTTAGAGGTGGAGTATAGGGTGGTAGAGGTACTTCCGCCACATGGGTCCCAGGGATCAAACTCTGGCTATCAGGCATAAAGGCAAGCATCTTTAGCCACTGAGTCATCTGTCAGCCCCCAAGACAGGTAACCTTTTAGGGATCTTTAGTGCTCTCTACTGAGTCCAAATGTTTTCTGTCTAGTTCCTCTTCTTTTGCCCATGATCTTTGTGGGTGACTTGTGACACGAGTATGAGGACAGGGTATCTGGCAGAGGTCAGTGGAGTTGGCTTTGAACACACCCATGCCAAACTTTCAAGATCCCTCCCCAGTCTGTTTTCACCCCCCTTTCTGTCCAGTTTCTTAGTTTGGGAACTCAATTTCAGCATGTATTTGTATCTAAGACAAAGTCATAGTAGCTGTGGTAGACAAATGTGTGCTGCTAGTGACCTTTCTATGAATGCCAAGGGTCCCACTAGAGGGTTCTCTGTATAAACTCACCCCGTCATTGCATTGGCCTCAGGTTTTAGTCATACTTTTATCATGCTGTAGTTTGTATATTATTCTTTTTAATTGCTCTTTCAGGCTGACATGTGTAATCTGAGGAACCCTAGGGTCTGTGAATTCCTTGAGATTGTCTGTAAAAAATGTGTGTGCTATGGTTTTCATCAAAGGGATCTCAAAGGCTAAAATCTGAGTGCTCATGTATCCGGATGTATTTGAGACAGTTCCAATTTACACCACCAGTTGCCTTGGTATTGCCAATAGCAACTCTTTTTACTCCTAAGAGTCTTAAGGGCTGGTGAGATGACTCAATGGGTAAAGGCCATTGCTATTAAGCCTGATGGCCAGAGTTTGATCCCTGGGACCTACATTTCCTGCCAGAGAATCAGTTCTTGTAAGTTGACCTCTGACCTTCATATATATGTTATGCTTTTCACAGTCCATGCACATACAATATATATATATATATATATATATATATATATATATATATGTAGTAATATATAAATGCAAGACTTTTTAAAGAGAGTCTGGTGTGGGGCTGGTGACAGAGCTCAGTTAACAGGGTGCTTGCCTAGCAAAGCTCTCGTTTGACCCCTAGAATCACATAAACTGGTGTAGTGATGCATGTCTGAATTCTAGAACATGAAAAGTGAAAACAGGAGAATCAGAAGTTTAAAGTTATTCTTAGATACACAAAGAGTTCAAGACCAGCTGGGCTACTTGAGATCTCGTCTCACAGTAAGTGGGGAGAGGATAGATAGATGATAGATGTATAGATAGACATATAGATAGATTTTTGGCATGGATGATAAATTCATTTTCATTATATAGATTCCCTATTTATGAGTTTGCCTTTGCTGAGCTTATATGTAAGCTTCAGTGAACTCTCCCACTACTCTCCTGGTCATTCAAAGGGCAGTGCAGCAAAGGATGGGCTTTCAGTTGCTCATCAGGTGTGGTTGAGCAGAAGTCAAGCCTGGTGTTCTCTGCTCTATTGTCGCTCTACTGTAAACAGGCAGCCTTTTCATGGTCTGTGCAACACACTCTTTCTTTTCTTTTCCTTCCTTCCTTCCTTCCTTCCTTCCTTCCTTTCTTTCTTTCTTTCTTTCTTTCTTTCTTTCTTTCTTTCTCTCTTTCATTTGTGTCTTTCATGGTGTCTTACTATTTACAATGGACTCCACATGTTGTGTTGTCTAGTGTTCCCAATCATGAGCACGTTGTGATTTGCTCATAGAGAAAATGCATGTACTAGATGAGCTTTGATGAGCTATGGTGCTGTTAGTCATGAGTGCAACATTAACAAACTCACAAGTTAACGGCATAGTGACTAAGATGACGTCTACATAGATCGAAATATCTCAAGGACTCCATAAATAGGTATAGTTATTATATGTCACTTAACAACACGTAACACAAGTGAAGAGATTTATTATGGGAGCTGTCTCATGAACTTATGGAGGTCTAGGAGTTCTGTGATTTGTTGTCTACAAGCTGGACACACACACACACACACACACACACACACACACACACACACACACACCAGTAGTGGGATTCAATGAATCTAAAGGCCTGAGAATTCTAAGAGCCAGAGTAAACCCAGGTATGAATCACAAAGGCCAAGGCAAAGAGTGTTGATGATCTAAAACAAGGGATGCTGGATGTTAGTCAAGAAAGCAATCAAGTTATGCTACCTCAAGACTGTGTCCTATTCTGGCCCTCAATAGATTGGATGATTCCAGTCTGCAAAGTGATTGTGTTCATCGATTAGGCTTTCAATTCAATTGCTCCTGCCAGTTGTGGGGACCATTTCAGGATGTCTACATAGATGAAAGTATCACATTGCACACTGTAAATAAGGCATAGGTTTTCTGTGTGTTAGTTACACTTGTGGTTAAACTGTCAAAAAAGTAGAAACAAACAGCAAACAAAGCACTAATCTTTTCTGGAAATCCCCTCTCTGACACACCTGCAGCTGATGTTTTACTGGAAACCTGGGTGTTTCTTAGCTTACTGAAGCTGACACAAATAGTTAAACATGAACAGTTCTCTCTCTGTCAATGCACCACTAAGACATAGCTCCTTAAGCCCTAATCTCTCATTACAGACAACAGGGTCATGTTCCCAGCTGACATCTAGCTTCATACCACAAAAGAAATCTACCAATCCCTTCCCCAGAAGGGAGTGTTGTCCTTGAGTGACATTTACCTTTCTTCTGATATCCTATAATTTATGCACTATGCTATGAGACTTACCAGTGCTCAAATACTGGTAAAAAGTCATCACCCACTACGCTACATGGTAGAGGAATAGGAAAGGAAAGCAAACAGATATGTTTGTATATGGATATATACACAAAACTGTTTGAATAGCAAAATGAAAATTTGCAAAATGTTTAACGTTTTCATTTCTATAACTGGGCATGCCTTTGTTAAGTTGGTATATTTTGCTACCAACTAGCCTGTATTTCCTTTATGCTCAGCAAGGACACCTCATGTGGACGTAGTTTTTACATGTCAATCCCAGTTCCCTCTCCCTCCCCTCCTCCTCTGCCCCCCCATCCCCCAACTCAATCCCTTTCTATTCCCCAGGGAGGGTGAGGCCTTCCATGGGGATCTTCAAAGTCTGTCATATCATTTAGAGCAAGGTCTAGACCCTCCCCCGTGTGTCTAGGCTGAGAGTGTATCCCTCTATGTGGAGAGGGCTCCCAAAGTCCATTTGTGTACTAGGGGTAAATACTGATCCACTACCAGTGGCCCCATAGATTGTCCAGATTTCCAAACTGACCTCCTCGCTCAGGGGGTCTGGAACAGTCCTATGCTGGTTTCCTAGCTATCAGTCTGGAGTCCATGAGCAACACCTTGTTAGGTCAGCTGTCCCTGTGGGTTTCTCCAGTCCGGTCTTGACCCCTTTGCTCATCACTTCTCCTTCTCTGTAATTGGATTCCAGAGTTCAGCTCAGTATTTAGCTGTGGATGTGGACATAGTTTTAATTCACAAGGGTAACACAAATCTTTATTTCTAAAAGAGTGTAGATGGGTTGTTATTTCGAATTGATTCTCCTCCATAGGGCACATGGGTACAAAGATCCACCTGAAGGTTTTCCTGTATTTCACAAATATTTTTTTTATCTCTATAAATAATTTTCCTCTCACTAGTCCTGGTCAATCACCCCAAGTAAAACACCATAACCATCCTTTGCCGGCCTTCCCCACCCCTTTTGGCTGTTGACTGACAGGTATGAGGAACCCAAAGGATCTGGGGAGTGGCAATCTTAACTTCTAGTTCGACAGAATCTATTGTGTTTCTTGTGGGAACATTCCTCTTTCCGGAGTTAAGCTCTTGGGGCCAGTGTGATGTAAGAGCCCAAAGCCAACATTTTGACATTGGGTTACTAGGTGCAGCAATGTGTGGAACAGTCTTCATTCTCACCTCTCAGTTGCTGGACTCAAGGGTTAGAGTTTTGATTTGAAGTGCCTCCTGAAGACTTGGTTGTCAGCCTGTGACATCACTGACTGGGATTAGAACCTTTAGGAGGTAGGGCCTTGTGGAAGTGTGTGTCTGTGTGAATGTGTGTGTGTGTGTGTGTGTGTGTGTGTGTGTGTGTGTGTGAATGTGTGCACACATGTATACCCGTGCCTGCATGTATGAAGCCTGTGATGGACACCAGCTGAATTTCTCTGTTGCTCTCCATCTTACTTTTCTGAGACAGGGAAATGAGCCCAGCTCTTGCTATTTTGGTTAAACTGGTTGACTGGCCAGCCCCAAGAAACGTGGTGTCTGCATCTTCCCCCCAGTGCTAGGGTTACAGACATATACCACCGCATACAGCTTTTATGTTGGTTCTGGAGAATCCAAACTCATGCACTGAACTATCTCCCCAGCTTTTATTTCCCATTTTCTAATGCACAAAGGTTTTAGCAATAAGTCTAGAATAGTTTCTACTCCTTGTTCACTAGGTCTAGTCAGTAGGATGTCATCAATGTAAAGGACCAGCGCGATATCTTGTATTAGGGAAAGGATACCAAAATCTCTGAGAACTAAATCACAGCACAGGCCTGGTGGACTGGTTCACTCTGAGGCTAGAACAGTGAAGGTCTATTGCTTGCCCTTGCCAGCTGAAATCAGTCGGCAGGCTTTTGAGCAGGAATGGGTTAAAATGCATTTGCCAGACACCCAGCTGCATGCAAGGTTCTTTGTAATGTGTTAATTTGCTCAACTTATAATACCATATCTAAAACACCAGAAGCAATTGAAGCCACCACTTGACTAAGTTTACAATGACCCCACTGCCATTCTCTATGACCCACCTGTCTTCCACATAAGCTGTGTAAGTGTTGAATGAGAATGGGATGGAAACCATCAACTGGACTCTACTAAGCCCTTGGTAGTGGTGCTGATGCCTGCTGTCCTTCTGGAAGGTAAAATTGCTTTTCATGGACCATTTTCTTAAGCAGAGGCAGTTTTAATGGCCTCCATGGGCCCTTCCTACCTTAACATCTCTCATCCATTACAGGTCAGGGAATGAATCTAGAGATTCAGTTGGCAGCTAAGTGTGACTATTTCTTTCAAAAAAGATTTATTTTTATGTGAATTGATGTTTTGCCTGCATGTGTGTCTGTGTAAGGGTGTCAGATCCTCTGGAACTGGAGTTACAAACACTTGTGGGCTGCTGTGAGGGTGCTGGGGATTGAACCAGGGACCTCTGGAAGAGCAGCCAGTACTCTTAACCACTGAACCATCTCTCTAGCTCAAGTGTGATAATTTCAATTATGCTTTTTAGAACCTGGAAAAAAACCCCACAGGGATGACTTGGCAACTTCCTGAACCCTTGGTAACATGGATCTGTAAATCTTCATGGACCCTTTTGATCCCATAAGACCCAGCTTTGACTGGAAGGTCACAGTGATGTTTTTAACTTTATAGACTCAGTGTCAGTTTAGAGCCAGAGTAGTCCTCGAATAGATCTGCTTCTTTTCTTGATCTCCACGTATGATTACCTTGATGAAAGGACTGAGGGACCTTTGTTAAGTACTGGGAGGAAAATTAAGTTTCAATAGTATACCAGGGTTCTGGTCTCCCCCTTCATTCAAGGAATTCCAATTGTATAAATTGGTTCAAGTCTGGAAAACTGAGCAGTGATGATGCTCTGAGCTTTTGTTTTGTTGTTGTTGTTGTTTAAGATAGGGTTTCATGTAGCCCAGCCTAGACTCAAAATTACCACGTAGCTGAAGTTAGCCTTGAATTATTCCTGCCTCTACCTCCCAATGCTCAGAATACAGGTGTGTGCTTGAATACAGCTTGAATTTATGTTTTATGGGATGAGTTAGGCTTGATTTAGAACTTCTCTGTATACACAACTAGCTGGAATTTAATGGGTTTCTAAAGGTATTGGATTAGCCAGGGCACACAGTAGGTCTGCACGAGCCACCCTCTTTAGATTGCCCACTTGGATTCTATTGTCTATTAAAGTAATACCTTGCCTTCAGCAGAGGGCTTGCACCACTTGGCCTCTGCCACACTGGGATCTGCCTACTCCTGATGTAGTTAGATTTTCCAACTGAATGACTACAGTTCTCACTGTGAGTTCCTCTGACAGAGAAGAATCCATGAGCTCTTGAAGGATGCTACATTTCCTTTCACAAATGTACTTCCCAAAGTGTTGGTGAAAGATCTGGACCCTCATAGTGCGGGTAAGTAGATCTTAAATGACAAATATGCTCTGAGTCTAACTTCCCCAAACCTTCAAATCTTTTCTTCTATGTTAAACAAAGGTGGGAGATAAACTTTTCGTGTTTAGTCATGGTAGTGACTCATCTTTTGATTTGGGTTCAGTATACCAGACAACCAAACCATCAGATCCCCCTCTAACTTTCTGAGATAGGCATCAAATACACGCTCTTTGCTTAGTATATCCACAGTAACAAACTCAACTTGATCCAACATTGTATTCCCTTCACAATTATCACAGTGCTTATTATTCTATGCTGCTTGAATAAGAATGCCCCACCCCCATAGGCTCATATATTAGAATGCTTGGTTCCCGGTTGGTGGACTGCTTAGGAAGGATTGGGAGGTGTGGCCTTGTTGGAGGCGTGTCACTGGGGATGGGCTTTGGGTTTTCAAAAGCCAATGCCTGTCCCAGTCTTGCTCTTTCTCTGCTGTGTGCTTATGGCATGAAAGATCTCAGCTACTACCCCCGCATCATTCCTGCCTGTCTGTCACCGTGCTTCCTATCATGGTGATCATGGACCCTCTGAAACTGTGACCAAACTCCCAATGAAATGCTTTCTTTTATAAGTTGCCTTGGTCATGGTGTCTCTTCACAGCAACAGAACAATAACTAATTCACTCACACTCACCCTTGAAAATTCCCCCTAGGCTTCTACTGTGTAAATTAGAAAACTCAGGACCAGGGATATTGTTGGTAGAATGCTTGCCTGGTATGTATGAGGCCTTGGGTTACATCCCTAGTACCGTGCAAACCAGCTTTGGTGGTACATGTACATAATCTCAGCTCCGGGGCATGAAGGCAGAAGGATCAAAAACTCAAGGGCACCCTTGGCTACATATTGGGTTGGAGACCAGCCTGGGATATGGTAAGAGACCTTGTTTCAGAAAGAAAAGTTTAGAAAACTCAAATAATGCTTTTGGAGTTGAGTATCACTTATGGGCCACAATTGGTGAGACTTGAGTGAATTTATAGGTTCAGAAGGAAGAGGGCTGGAAGGGAGGCTAAGCAAAGTCAGCATTGTCTTGCCTGGTAGCTGGTCCAGAGGAGGCCATGACAGCAAGGCAGAGTCAATTCCTCTGATAGAGGTGGGAAGGGCCTACTATGGATAGAAATGCTGATGATAGCAGGGGCAGATCGAACTATCCAGATAGACAAAGAAGACCCATGATAACTTATGAGTCAAGTGTCCCATCCACCCTCTTTAGGGTCTCTCCAAACTTGAGTCTCTTCTTCCCCAGTCCACCAGCCCAGTGCCCTTAACAACAGATACTGTTCCGAGACTGGGTGTTCAGGTACAATGTAGCTGCTGGTCTGGCCACCTTATGAAAGACAAGGCTTTCTCTTAGGGGCATACCTAACACCTTTAAGTCATTTGTACAGTATTCTAGATGCTTGGAATTTGAATGCCTAAGTTCATATTTTCTTTTACTACTTTGCCCAGTAACATTAAGAGACCAGTCGGTATGTTGTATTTCTTAGTTGTCTGAAACATGTTGAAATGCTCATGATGTAGAATAATTTAGAGCAGTGGTTCTCAAACTGTAGGCCATGACCCCTTTGGCAAAACTCTATCTCAAAAAATATTTACTTTACGATTCATAACAGTAGCAAAATTACAGTTATGAAGTAGCAACGGAAGTAATTTTATGGTTGGGGGTCACCACCACGTGAAGAACTGTATTAAAGGGTTGCAGTATTAGGAAGGTTGAGAACCACTGATTTAGAGCATTGCTTCTTATAAATGGCTGATGGGGACTATTAGGAATATTTGGTGTAATACTTCTTTGTATCTACAAGTAGCTCTGGCCATGGGTCATCAGTGATCACTGCACTATTGGCAATGAGGCATTAACATTTTTGACTATGATCATATTGAAGAGGCAATTCCAGGAACTCCAGAACCAAATTCGGACAATATAAATGTGATGTTCTGCATTCTAAATCTTACATTAGTCAAGGTATTCCCAAGAAGCAGAATCAATAGGGAGTGTGCATTTGAATGTGATATGACTCGGCTTGTGTAGTTTCAGAGACAAAGAAGTCCTGGAATTTACCATCTGCAAGATGCAGAACTGTGGCGATATATTATTTATGATTTATTAAAGCTTGCCTGAGGATTCAGAAAGCAAAACCAGCCTCAAGCTATAGAGATCAGGCAGTGGTGATACACACCTTTAATCCCAGCAGCCTGAAGCTAGGAGGTGGTGGTACACACCTTTAATCCTAGGACTCAGAATCAAGAGGTAGATGGATCTCTGTGAGTCCAAGGCTGCCCAGATCTACACAAAATTGATACAGTCCTAAAGAGAAACAGCTCACAAAAAGATGATCTCAGCACCTGAGATCACACACCTTTAATCCCAGCACCAGAGGGGTAAAAGATAGGAGCAGGGTCTACAGTAGTCAGTATCAGGCATTCATTCTCTAGCCACATTGAGGAGAGGAAGACATTGAAGTCTCAGGATTCTCCAGCCACTCTGAGGAGAGGCTTCAGTCTGAGGTTTGGTGGAGCCAGGATCACCTTTCAGTCTGAGACTGAGTGAAAGCTAGTGCCCCGCTACTTTGCTTTTCTGATCTTCAGCTTGAAGTTTGAACCCCAATATCAGTTTTTGGTTGTTTACTTTTCATGTTACACAAAACCTAGAAATATGATGGTGTAATTCAGCTTTCATCCAAAGGCTCAAGAACTAGGGAATGAATGATGACTTAAGTCTCAGTCTGAAAGTTTGTGAGTCAGAAGTGCTCGTGACCAAGGCCAGAGAAGATGGACATCTCAGCTCAAGTAGAGAGAGCAAATTTGACCTTTCTCTGCCTCATTTTGTGGGCAGAGCTTATATTATATCCTCAATGAATTGGACAATGCCCACCCACAATAATTAGAGGAGTGCTTGTTACTTAGTCTACCAATTCAAATGCTAATCTTTTCCAGAAAAAGCTGTACAGTTATACTGAGAAAAAATGATTGCCAAACTATATGGACGTTTTCTGCCTTAGATTGACTTGTAGATTCACCCGTATTGGTTTCTTTAAACAGAAACATCAGGTACATTGTGGTCAGACGGGGTGATGGAAATGTGACCGAACCAGACACTGTGTTTCCTGTAGGTCAGATGGGTCAGTATCTGCATACTCTGGTGGCTTTATGGAATATAAAATGAGAATTTATTAACTAGCATTCCCCCCTTGCTAAAATCCACTGTTTTCTAAGACAACCAGAAAGCAGTCAGCCAGACTTAGTTTTTTTTTAACCTGCTTTGCTTCTCAGCAGCTGTCACCCTGAGCTATCACTTTCCCTGGGTGGCCACTGGTGGTCCTCTTCGCAGTAGGATGGAAAGACATCATTGGGGTCCTTCCTCATTTGCCCACATTGAGGTGTCCTTCTTGAGGGAGTAAGCTCTAGGTGTCAGTGGAGACCAGCCACGGATGGTAGTTGCAGGTGTCTTCTTGTATCAGGACTAGGCTGGCCTCTGTTGAGTCTTCTTGTGATCTCATGGGGGTAGCCCTTCTTTCCTTCTCCACTGCTTGCTTCCCTTCATGGAGTACCCTTCGTTCTCAGCCTCAAGGAACTCAACAACTAGACCTCCTGAGGAAGATAGGGTCAATACCAGTGACTCTGATGAACTCTGGTGCCCAGCAACCTAGAAAGACTGTCACTTGGACTGCTTCCCGGACTCGCAATTGTACAACCTCCTTCCAGCAAACAAAATCAATCGCTTACAGCAGGCAATGATGTAATCACACCTTCAGGCACTCTTCCCGTTTTCTTTGTAAAGAAAAAAGTCCTGGGATCAGAGGACAGGATAGCTTTTGGGCCCTGCTCTTTGCTGGAGCCCATTCCCACCTGGAGAGGGTAGTCCATGGTTTTACTTATACTATGAGCAAAGCTACAGTTATGTTGCTGTTGCTCTGTTCCTTGCTCAGACACAAAGAACCTGGACATTGTGCCACAGGGGAACACCAAGTTTCTCTATGACAGCATCACCACCCAGGGAACACCTAGTGCTCTTTTACAGGCCTACCTGAAATCCTCACAGGAAATACGTGAACGTGCTAATAAGAAAACCCATGAAGATGGAGGAATTGAGGCTCTCCCATACTAAGTACCAAAGAGAGTTGGGCATCGTATTATGTTCTTCAGTAAATTACTCATTTCTAATGATGGCTTTGCCAGCTAGATACTATTTCTGTTGAAAGGCAGTTAAATAACACACACTTGAAATTTCAGCTCTTGGAGGAAGAAGGAGGAGGAGCAAGAGTCTTAATGAAGGCCAGCCTGGGCTACGTGAGACATCTTAAAAGTGCTGAACCAAGCAACATGCCATGGAAATGGAGGCAGGGGAGACGGGCTCACTGGGCAAGAACACTGCTGCACATGCATGATGACCTGCCCTTTCCCCCAGGCTCAGTGACAGACCCTGCCTCAAGGCAATAATGCCAAGAATGACAGAGCAGGACACTACCCCATAGTCTTCTGGTCTCACAATAGATGGCCATCTATACGCACGTGTGTGCACACACACACACCACTTCAAAAAGTAAAGTAAAATAAAATAAAAAGACACGGACATTGAAGCTGAAAGACTTGCCAATGGTCACTCTGTAAGTCAGCAGTTTTGTGGAAACTTCAAAATTCTCTTACTCCATAGTGTATCATTTTTACTTCTCCACAGTAATTTTGAATAAAAGCTGCCTTTGGGTGGTGGGACTTTGTGTGTGTGTGTGTGTGTGTGTGTGTGTGTGTGTGTGTGATGTGCTTTGACTTCCCAGGGAATTTTGAGAAGCAAAACAGATCTTGTAGCAGCAGGGAAACTTCTAGGAGGCCAGGGCTCCAGTGGCCTATCTGCAGATAGTGACAGAAGCAATAGTGGACCTCCAAATGAGTTGTTTTCCCTGATGGCCCCTAATGGCCTGCAGGCGGCTGAGTGTGGAAGGCCATCCTCTTAGCCCTGCTGGCTCTTCGAAGCTTTCGAACTCTCTTTGCAGAACAGGAGCACAGTTGCAACACTCTTTTGCTTGGCCTCAGGACAACTTTTCCACTGTCACCGCCCTGTAGCCTCAGCTGGCACAGAAATTCCAAAATAAATGAACGTGTTGTAAATCGGGAGAAAATATTGTGTCCTTGTGGGGTTGATGTTGATTGCAGCTCAGAGGCACAGGCGGCCACGACCACAGCTCAGCCTGCATATTTCTTTACCCAAACACGAAGAGGGCCTGCCCAGGCCAGGGTTTCTGCAGACGTCTCCATTCAGGCTTCTTAAAGGTGTGCGGGAGCTGACAAAGTGCTGTTGATTAGAGGCCCCCAGGCAGGCCAGGGGCCCGGGGTGTCAGAGCCAGGTTAAGACAAGATGCATCAGTCTTCTTGGAGAGAAGTGTCTGGGCGCTGAGGCCTGACGATAACACTTTGGCAAGAGGTAGCCCTGGAACAGCACGCTGCTGACTGGCCTCAGGACTGGCCTTCAGGCCCCGGTTTAATTGAGGCTGGCGTGATGCAGAGAAAGCCCAATGAAGAGAGGCTTCAGGGTGGGGTGGGGCTCTGGCTGACTTGTCACAGAGCCTGGCTGTGGACTCTGAGGGGTTTGAGCGTTTGACCACCCAGGGTCATGTTGCTAGGGACACGGATAAGAGGGAAAAAAATATTTTTAAGTTAGAAATTATTTAAATAATAAAATAAAAAAATATTTAGATGGGGTTTTTGTTTTCTAGCTCAGCTTGTCCTTGAACTCACAGTTTTTCCAGGTCCCAAGCACTGGCATTACAGGCTTGTGCCATCATGCTTCACCAAAAATATCCTTTGAAGTTCAGGAAGCCAGAGGGAGATGAAGGAAGAAACTGGAAGACACAAGGCACTCCCTCTTCCTCTAGCATGCAGATGCCAGCTTGGGCTACCTTCCCAGTGTTTTGAATAAGACAGTTATTATCATTATTAGTTATTATCATTGTTATTAATAGTAACTCACACCTTCTCTTTTAAAATATTGGCCTACCAACTAAGGGATGCTGAGAACAGGAGAAATCATTTTCCCAAGGAAGAGCACATCAGTTGGTTACCCAATACCAAATAGTCAGCTCTGAAAATCTGTGCAGACAAGCAGGAGATAAATATGTTACACACACACATAACAACTATGAATAAATAAATATCTATCATATATATGTACATATATATATATACATACATATACATGTATATGTGTATATATATATATATAAACAATGGATAAAGAAAAGGGGCCATGCATTTGAGAGAGATCAAGGGGTTATGTGGGAGGGGTTGGAGGAAGGAAAGGGAGGGGGAAATGTAATTGTATTATAATCTTAAAAAAATAAAAAAATATGGAAATAAAAAAAATTGGTTTCTTTCCCAATCCTGTGACTTCAGAAACACCTAGTCATGATCTCTCATGACTCTGGCAGCAGGGGGTGGGACATGCTCCTGATCTACCAATCATAGGCCTGCATTCTGTTTTTGACCCTCGGGTGGATCTAGCAGAACTATGCTCTGAGACTTTTACTTCCCTCCCCACCACCTGCCTTGGGACTCTGGATTTAGAGGAGAAAGTAGGTTAAAGAGCTCAAAGGATGTAAACTGGGAATTAACAGGTGACTGTCTTTTTTATTGTTTAGGCAAGGTCTATTTGCAAAACAGGAAAGAAGAAAGCTAACACACAGGAAATGTTGGGAAGACAGTGAGCAAAGGTCACAAGGTCAAGCTTGGAGCATTGCAGGGGCAGGGTTTATCCTTAGGTTTTCTGGGTGGATGGGCCTCCCTGCCCATGTCTTCCCCTGAGATAGCTCTGGCATTCCTAGAACCCAGTCTGTAGCCCAGGCTGGCCTCGAACTCACAGAGAGTTCCACCTCCCTCTGCCTCCTCCCAGGCTTCCTCTCTTCCTTTTAACCCTAGTTAAACTGGTTTGAACTGGTTACTGAAAGGATCCTAACTAGAACAGAGGCAGAGTCTCGAAGTATTCACCAGTGATTTGTTCCAGGATCTTTGCAGATTCCTGGATCTGAGGATGCTCAAGTCCCTTTTGTAAAATGGCACAGCATCTGCTTTTAACCTACACAATCCTTTCATGCATTTTAAGTTAGTTCTAGATGACATATGTCACATAATACAATGCAAATGCTATGCAAATATTTGCTATACTGTATTGTTTAGGGAATGATGGCGCAGGGAAAAAGTCTGAGTGTGTTCAGAACAGATGCATTTTTTTTTCTGAATATTTTCTTTGGTTGGTTGGTTCAATCTGTGGATGCAGACAATGCAGACAGAAAGGATTTGCCATTCTGGCTGTGGCTCAGCCTTGGCAAATCATCAAAAATATATTTATGAGGGGGAGAAAGGAGGAAGGGAATTATGGAAGTCAGTGTAGGAAAACCATGTGCGAAGCCTTCTTAGGTTCCACCTCTATGTGGTGTGTGTGTGTGTGTGTGTGTGTGTGTGTGTGTGTGTGTGTGTGTGTGTGAAATGTCTATTCTATACCAGGCTGAAGCCATAAAAATCAATAAGGTAAAATCTCTACCCCCAAGAAGCTCTAAGTCTAGTTTGAAAAAATAGACAAACAGAGGTTTGGAGAGATGGCTTGGTTGGTAAAGTCTGGCCTTGCAAGCATGAGGACCTGAGTTTGATCCCTAGAACTCACTTAAAAAGGGAGGCAGAGTGCTCTGCACTTGTAATTCTGGGGAATAGAGATGGGAGGCAGAGACAGGCAGATCTCTGGACTTCACTGGACAACTAGTCTAAGATGCTTGTTGAGTTGAAATCCTAGATGAATGAAAAACTATGTTTCAAGCAAAGGCTGAGAAACAACACTTAATATTGGCCTCTCACTGTATACACACCACACACAGATACACAGACACACACACAGACACAGACACACACACAGACACACACACACACACAGACACACACACAGACACACACACACACACAGACACACACAAACAGACACACACACACACAGAGTGGGAGACAATGATAATCTATTATGTTATAACTGAAGGTTAGGATTGGAATACAATTCTGGTGGGACTGGTGCCAAGAAAACATGGGCGAAGCTAGCTCAACCAGGAGTGATGGAAAATCAGAGACTTCTGAGAACAGCCAGGACCTTAACTGGATCCTAAGGGACAATGGTCCCTGAGGTGTGTGTAGATGTGACTGTGTGTTTGATAATTCTCTCCACTAATAGCAAATAACAGAGAGAGAGAGAGAGAGAGAGAGAGAGAGAGAGAGAGAGAGACAGAGACAGAGACAGAGAGAGAGAGAGAGAGAGAGAGAGAGCTGGATGCTGGGCTGAGATGCTCTTGAATTGGGTAAGGAGTGGAACAACTTTGCTGAAAAGGGCTCTTGCCAATGGTTCTGAGGATGCAGAGATGAACAGTGGCTAGTCTCTGATTGAGTCTCTTATTCTGAACCTGGAGCTAGAAGGAATTAAGGACATATGATACCTGGAAACACCTAGGGGGTTCTAAAGTACCATTTTTAGATAGACACCTTTCCTGAATGAATGTTAATGGCATCATCCCAGGAGTTAGAATCTTGGGCTAAATGGAAAAGAGTTCACACATTCCAGTTTATCTGCTTCTTGGCTCACTGATTCATGAGGAGTCTCAGCCACATGCACCCACTGATGTGAACCCAGGTGTATCTTCCTTCTGTGATGGACATTTCCCTCTTGCACCATGAGCCAATGTAAATCCTTCCTGTCAGTTGCTTCTGGTCGTAGCAATGAGGAATGTAACTAATACAGATAGGGACAGCAAAGAGTCATGCTAACACATGGCTGGTTGGTGAGGTATTGGGGCCATGATTGACCACTAGAAGCTGTGGACATTTGCATATTCCAGTCAGAAGATATTCCCTCCAGGCTGTCCCTCCTGTTCTCTCTCTCTCTGTTCTCTGCATTCCCTTTGACCACCATATTTGTTATATGGTTTTCTTTTTTAAAAATTGTTTTTATTAGTTCTAGTTAGGGAACAAGCTTGTTTCACGTGTAAGTCCCTTCTCTCTCTCCCTCCCCTCACCCCCACCCTCCTCCCCCACCCCCAACCTACCCCCACCCCATCCACCCACCACTCCCCAGGCAGGGTAGGGCCCTCAATGGGGGCTCTGCAAAGTCCACCAAATCTTCCTGTGCTGGGCCTGGGCCCTTCCCCATGTGTCCAGGGCCAGAGTGTAACCCTTTACGTGGGATGGGCTCTCAAAGTCCCTTCTTACACCAGGGAAAAATACTAATCCACTACTAGAGGCTCCCTGGAGTGCAGAGGCCTCCTTATTGACATCCATGTTCAGGGGTCTGGATCAGTTTTGTACTGGTCTCTCAGACAGCATCTGGGGTCAATGTGCTCTCCCTTGTTCAGGCCAACTGTTTCTGTGGGTTTCTCCAACCTGGTACAGACCCCTTCGATCTTCATTCCTCCCTCTCTTCAATTAAATTCCAGATTTCAGCTCAATGTCTATCTGTGGATGTCTGTCTCTGCTTCCATCAGCCACTGGGTGAGGGCTCTAGGATGGCATAAAGAGAAGTCATCAATCTCATTTTAGGGGAAGGGCTTTTAGGTTATCCTCTCCACCATTGCCTGGATTGTCAGATCGTGTCATCCTTGTAGGTCTCTGGAGATCTCCCTGGTTCCAGATCTCTTCTCAGACCTATAGTGGCTCCCTCTGATATGGTATCTCTCATCCTGCTCTCTCTCCTCTATTCTTCCCCCAACTCAATATTTCTGCTCCTCCATTTCCTCTCCTTTACTTCTCTTCTCTTACTCTTATTGTAGCAGCTCCCTCCCCCCTCCCCTCATGTCCCCAATTAGCTCAGGAGTTCATGCCACTTCCCATTCCTGGGGTCCATTTATCCCTTAGAGTCCTTCATGTTTCCTAGTTTCTTTGGTGAAGAGGATTATAGGCTGGTAATCCTTTGCTCTATGTCTAAAATTTGTTATATGGTTTTCAAATATATTTTTAAATCATGTGTCATTGGCAAAATAATTTTAGTGAGGCATTACAACATTTATGTATTTATAAATTATACATGTAACAACGGCTGTAAAATGCATTGTGCATATGGAATATTTCAAAAGCACAAGTATGTAAATGGCTGAGATAAAAAGTGAAATGTTTTAAATGGCCCAGTAACTGATTAGCTAAATACACAGTGGACATGACTTAAGGGTGAGGTTGGTCTGAGTGAAAGAGGGCTTACACCCACCTGTTCTTCAAATTACTGCCTCTTCCTCCTCTGAAGGAGAGGTAGAGGGACATAGCTAGCTTGGGAAAGCAACGGTGGGCTTCTTGATCTTAGAGACATTTCTAGGTGAGATGGAGAGACAGTGGTATGGAAGGGGTACCTAAACAGGACCAGTAGGGAAAGCGGAAGGCTTTCTCTGAGGTTCTTCTGTCTTTCCTAGACATTCTTTGTCTCTTTTCTTTTTCACGGAATGAGCTTGGTGATCCCCTAGATGAATGTCAGTACCCAATTACTTCTCTTACTTCTCCTCTTTCTTCTTGAGTTAGTTTCATGTGGCTCAGGCTGGCCTTGAACTCACTATGTAGTCAACGATGACTTCACCTCCTGATCCTCTTCCTTTACCTCCTGAATTTCTGTGATCACTGATAACACTATGTGCCAGCACACTCAACTCTCAAATAGCTTTCTTCCTAATTTGAATTTTGAGCAGTTTTCTTATGTTGTAGCTCCTGGAGAACTTACTAGAGATAGGCAAAGCAAGGCAAGGCAAGCCTGTCATTTTCTCTTCTGCTTTTGTCTCCTGTGTTTATACAATCTGTATTGTTACCGGTTCACACTATTTTGGCAAGAATTCTTTTAAAAATTATTCATTGTTTTTTTGTGAAGATGAATTCTAAACTCAGAATTATAACAACTTAATTTACATGTAGGCTGTGATATACAGAAATGCTCACTTGAAAGCAAGTGAAACACAGTGGGCGTCTCTGCCAACTGTCTTTGCTCAAAGGTGTAGCTCTCAACACAACTTGAGAGTTGTTTGGGTTTGGTTACATCTGACAAATAAATAGACCAAGAAAGAGTGAGGGTATCAACATAGACATTACACAGCATAAAATGCAATCAATATATTTAAAGAGGAAGAGAATAGACCTTGAAACGCTAATGTCCCTTTGTGTCTTGGAGCTTACTTCGAGCTTCCTCTGGAACTTTAAGATCAACTTTGGGAAGGCACCCTCCCTTTTGGAAGATACATTTGGTGATTGAGACGAAAACAACTATTTTTGGTTATTCATTCATTTTATATGTAAGGATGTTTTGCCTGCATGTATTTATGTACACTGTGTGTATACTTGATGTCCATGAAAGTCAGAAGAGGGTATTGGGTCCTTTGGAACTGGAGTTACAGAAGGTTGTGAGCTGCTGTGTGGGGGCTGAGAATTGAACCCAGGTCTTCTGGAGAGCAGCCTGTGCTCTTAACTGCTGAGTCATTCCCTTCAGCCTGAAAATAACTAAATGAAAGTGAAAAATGATCTGAAAACAGAAATATTAGAATGCATTAATGTGTTACATGGCCCATGGAAATTGTAGAGGGAAGCCCACGAGCTTTTCAGAACTCTGGAAGACTGCTACTCTGCTTTCTGTGTTCAGATCTATTGCACAATGTTACTTCACTAAGGATTAATCAATTCCCAGACTGATAGCTGGGATAATAGCATGTGACTGATCCAGACCCCAGGAACATGGGTTTCAGTGAGGAAACCTCGGAAGTCTAGGAGACCTCCTGTAGTAGTTCAGGACTTATCCCTAGCATAGATGTGGACTTTGGGAGCCCATTCCACATAGAGGAATACTCCCTGAGCCAAGACACATGGGGGTGGGCCTAGGCACTATCCCAAAGGATACAATAGACTCTGATGACACCCTATGGAAGGCCTCACCATCCAGGGGGAGCAGAAAGGATATGTGATAGGTAGGGTTTTAGTTGGGGGGTGGTGGTAGGGGAGGATGGGAGGGAGAAGGGACCTGGGATTGTCATGTAAGACAATCTTGTTTCTAATTCAAATAAAAAACAACAATAAAAAAGAATTACATCAGTTACTTGATACTTATTTTTTTTTTTTTTTTTTTTTTTTTTTTAGTTTCAAAAGTGTGTGTGTGTGTGTGTGTGTGTGTGTGTGTGTGTGTGTGTGTGTGATATGAGTGCAGGTACCGACAGAATTCAGAAGATAGTGTGGAAGCTAGAGTTACAAACAGTTGTGATCTATAGACAGTTGTAACACACTCACCCAATGTAGGTGATGGGAACCAAACTCAGGTCTTCCACAAGAGCAGTACACACTCTTAACTACGGAGCCATCTCTTTACTCCTTGCTTGATACTTTAAATGTGCTGCCATTTTTTTTTCTTTAGGAATTAAGAGTCCTAAAATGTAGGAGCTGCATCAGAGTAAATAGCATGACACTGGCTAAGTGAAAACTTCAATGTGATGATGTCACTGCTTGGTAAGTGACATATTTAGGTCATGCAGACAACTTTACATGTTCCATAGTCTCAAAACTAGAATTTTGAAATATCCTGAGATCTGTGATGCTGGTCAGAGGTCCCTTTGCCTTCATGAGATCTAATGGAAACCATAAGCTATGGGCAGGATGAGATGGAATAGTCCAAGAAGAAGAAGGGAGGGAAGTACCAGATCAACTTTCTAAGTCTCCATTGTTCCATTATCCCATTATTGGACTATGCCCAGAGGGTTATTCAGGTAATGTGATACCTTGGCGACTATTTAGGTCACAGTGAAGTGAGTTAGCATTCTTCGTATTTCCTCCCACAGAGCAGTGGAGTTCCTTTACCCACCCTTTGAATTGGAGCTATCTTGGTGACTCGTTTTGCACAAAGGTTGGTGGTGGTTTCAAAAGCAGTATCATATAAAGCCTTGGAGCTTTGGGATGCACATCTTGGGACACCCCTCTGGGATCCCCGAGCTACTGCATGAGAGGTTTGATTTATCTGCATACGCAACACTGAACCTAGCCTTTTAGTGATCCCAGCACAGGATTCAGTGTAGGAGTAGCTGACATGTGTCATTTGCATCAAGTGGCCTTTGCTGATCCTACATGGAATGGAACCATCAGCCAGCTGTGCTTGGGAACAGAGTAATCACCCAGCTGCGCCTGCCTAAATGCTGACCCATGCATGCATGCCTGAAATGTAATGTCACGGTATTGTTGAGGACACTACATTTTGAGGTTTGTTACCAAACAAAAGAACTTGATATGTGGTTATTTTCCAGCTAAGATGCCCACATATTCTCTCTTGACTTTTAGTGGGGATTTCCTTTCTGACCCCATGTTTATCTTGGCATATGCTTCTCAGTGATGTTTTAGTCTGTGACTGCCATCTCCCAGAGGAAAAGCAACACCAGAAAAACCCAGAGTTTTGTGTTTGTTTGATTTCACTTTTTTTTGAGACAGTGTTTCATATAGCCCAGACTAACCACAAACTTGCAATGTTACAACGGATGACCTTGAACTCCTGGCCTTCCTACTTCTACCTTCTAAGTGCTGGGGTGTTGTGGACTATTATTTTAACTGGGCAAAGATGTGTTACATTTGTTTCTGCTGCACAGTATTACTTTAACTGTGTAAAGGTGTGTTACATTTGTTTATGCTGCTTTTGCTTATTTATGAAAAGATGTGTTGCTGTTTCATCTTGCTTGCCCAAGACACCTGATGGGTCTAATAAAATGCTGAAAAGCCAATAGATAGGCAGACGAGGGATAGGTGGGGCTAGTGGGCACAGAGAATATAAGAGCTCTCCTGTGGCTCTTCATTCCTGACTTTCCCATTGGCTGAAGAAAATCCATTAGTAAGGCCAGAATCAGAGTGGCAGGGGGTTGTGAAAGTACAAGGGAAAGAAAGGTGACTAAAGGGAAGCCATTAACACAATCACCCAAACAATAAGCTCAACTCGCTCTTTTTAATAAATGTTTTTATTGGCATGTATTAATTATACATCACAATGAGTTTTATTTTGAGACATCCATACATTTACAGAATCATAACTTGTTTCAATTATATTCATCCCCTTTTCATTTAACCCTGTTTTGTTCCTCCTGCCTTCCCCTCTACTTCCACTAACGCCCCTTCTGTTTCCAACTAGCCTGCTTCTCCTTTCATGTATTTTTATTTTTGTTTTTGGTGACCCAGTGAACTTGATTAGAGTTGTTTACAAGACCATCTGTGAGGGTTTGTTTACAAGAGCATGGGCACCTTGCCATGGCTTCACTACTGAAAAAAAAAAGTGCCTCCTTCTCCCATGACCAAATAGAAATTCTCAAGAAGGATGGACCCCATGAGCCCCTCTCCCTTCCATGACAGGGGGCTAAGGGACCAGTCTTGTACAAATCTTGTGTAACTGCTGTGAGTTCAGGAATGCAATAGTTGTGTCATGTCCAGAAGTCAGAGTTCCACACTAGTCCCCTTCCTGCCCCTATCTTCCTTCAGTGCCTATGCTCTTTCTCCTTTATTCTTTCTGCTCTTAAACATCTTCCATGACGTTCCCTTCGCCTTGGACTGGGAAATATGGATGTCCCATTATGGATGGGTATTGAACCATCGTTTATTCTCAGTATTTCAATCATGTTCTCTTCTGTGAGATGGTTATTAGAATCTCCGTTGGGGCAGTAGGCAGCCATCCAGCCCTCTGATAGGAGCTATACATGAGAGAACACAGCCATCAGGAGACACATAGCATCAATGAAGGGAGAAGCAATAAAGAAGCAACCTGCTGGCCATCACCCCTTGGTCTCCAGCTTTCAGATGCTGCCTTATTATTTCTCAATCCCTTCCTGAAGCCAGACGGAGCCCAGAAGATGCAGACTATAGCAGGACAGAGGAGGGCATTCATCAGTGTGTGTGTGTGTGTGTGTGTGTGTGTGTGTGATCCTGACCGTAGTCATAGTGCTGGAACAGAACTGAAGACCCTTCTAACTCTCTAAGCCTAAGGACTTGGAGGCAGGTTCGCCCCTCCTTCTCTTGAATCTCCTTCCCTCATAGTGGCTAAGTTCGCCAAAACATGGATAGGAAGATGGCTTTAATTTTTAAATTTAATTTTAAGATTACACGTGTTCACTTTATGTGTGAGTGTTTTGCCTGCATATGTACTATGTGCATTCTTGGTACCCTTGAAGGTCAGAAGAGGACACCAGATGCCCTGGAACTGGCATTATCGATGCTTGTAAACTTAATTGCTTCTTGGCCTTTTGACTAAGATCAGATGTAGTAATCTCGTGGGTGCTGGGGATTGAACCCTGGTCTGCAAGAGCAACATGTTAACCACTTAACTATCTCTCTAGTCTCATGAAGGCAGCTTTGTGAGCAATGACTGTAAAGGGGAAAAGAAAGGGTTGGGGAGGATAGATGAGGGTGATTGAGAGAGCTACAGATTCAGGTTTGACACCAGTTAAAGAGGGGAAGGAAGGCTGGACAAGCAGAGTCTCAGACTGCAGTATGAATTCTCAAATATTTAGGTTAGCTTATCAGGAAGTTCTTGGGCCAAAGTCCACATTAGATGAATGACACTCTTTGCAGGAACTGTGTGCTTCTTTGGTAAGGGTAGGATGTGGGTCTCAGTGGCACATGATCAGTGGCACACCAGGAACTAGGCAGCTGCAACCATTACTCACATGTTAACAGGAGATCTGAGAGGTACATTTATATGCTTCTATTCTTCTCCATGCTTTCTCCCTCCCTTCCTGCTCCCTCCTCCCTCCCTCCTTTCTATCTCTTTCTCTCTTCCTCTTAACTTTTCTCCCTTTCTTCTTTCAGGTTTGTTGTTCAACAGAGTGGCATTATAACATAGATCCCTCTGCCTACCCTCCTGTGGGCTGGGATTATAGGTATGTACCACACCCAGGCCATTATTATTTTGGGACAGTTGTTTAGGTTCATTCCTGGTGAATATATAATCAGGTACTGGTAATAAATAACCAATGAGACACACACACACACACACACACACACACACACTCTTTTCCCTCATGGAATTCACGTTCATTCTACTTGATTTTTTTTTTTTTTTGTAGTCTTCTGCTGAATGGTGTCAATCTGGGCATTTATGAGTGGAGAGAAGGAGTGAGTCTCTCTAGTTCCATGTCCTCGATCTCCATTCCAGAGAGCCTAAACAATGCCCTAAGCATCATTACAAGGGCACCATGTCCCCAACTGTAAACCGAGCCATTCTTACTGGTATTAAAAAAATCACAGGAAGTGTGGAAGCTTAATCATACCTCCTTTGCAATTTGAATCTCTTTTAAGAACTAGGGAAAACTCAGAATTGGTTGATCCCAGGAAATCCAGAGTATGTATTAAATATAGTGAACATTGACTTAATCAGCCATATCTGGGTGTGAAAGATTCATCTGTGTTATTCATAGGTGTGTCATAAGATTACATGGGTGGGAACTCTTCAGCTGGCCTTGGGAAGAATGGGACCACACAGAGGCTAGAGTGGAATTGTAACACCACATCAATTGGAATTCTGAGTTGTTGGGGATGCTGGCCTCAGAAGTGTAGGGATCTTGATTCTTGAGTTCCATAATTTCTGACTCACCATGTCTCCACGGTCTGCATTATTTTCCAAATCTTCCCACTGACAGCTTTTCTTAGTCTCTGTTTTTTTGGACCTCATCATTTGTGACTCTTACAACTCACCTTGTTCTGGTTTTGTTCTGTCTCAAGATTTTTCACTTACCATTGCTATATGCTTTGCTCTCCTTGTGCTTAAAGGCTCAGATTTGCAAGTGAAAATATCTAATCAGCCCAGGGCTAGTTGGGGACTCTTGTTTAGACTCCAGCTGCAATCCAATCAGCTGAAAGGGAAAGGAGAGAGTCCCTTATACACTGCCCAAGGCTTCTCCTCCTCTTGGGGCAATTGGGTTTCTCTTAGGACAGAAAGACAAATTTGTTGTTGAAGACAACATTTTAAAAGTCTTTTTTGGCTCTGTACCACATCATGCTGAATGAAATACGGTTCTTACATGCCTGCTGTCTCCTGGGATTTTTCATATGAGTGAATCCATTCTTTCTTTTTCTCAGACTGACGGAGGTGTGAGGATGCCAATCTAAGGTTTATGAAACCCACACACTATGTGAGAATTCTGCTGGGCGTTCTGTATGTACGATTTTATTTGATGATGGCAATAGCCTTGTGAGGGACATGCTGTCCACATTTTATTGATGCTGAAGCTGAGACTCAGAAGAGATGAATAACTTGCTACATCCCTTAGAACTAGCCAGTAGTCAGCCTAGAAGTTAAACGTGCACTCTTCATTCCAAATCTTTGCATTTTCCTTTTTCTCTCTCCTGGACATTGCCAATGTGAGGTAAGTACTGAACTACTTAGCTACCTCCCAGCTTCTCATGCCTGTAGCAATTCCTTTTTGATATCTCATCCTCCAAGTCATTCAAGAAAAATCACTCATGAGCCCTGCAGAAACAGTATTCAGTACATACCTGTCCCTATCTTCGCTGGCCTGTGAGACTAGATAGGGGCCTCTTGGGGTCCAGCAAACACACATCTGTGTTCTTCCGCTGTCCCTTACTTATCCAGTGACTATCTATTCTTGGGAATGGTGACCAAGTACCACCTGCTTCCTTCTGCACACTTAACCTTCTACCAGACACCTCCCTCTGAGGTAGGCTAGGGGATGTCAGAAGACCTAACACTGAGTCTTGTCTCTGTTAGTAATGAGCTGGGTGACAGTAGGCCAGTTGTTCCAGTGACAAATGAGAAGGGTTGCAAGTTTCCTTGAGTCTGGGTAGGCTATATCCAGGAGGAAGGGGAGTTTCTTTGATTACCTCCATTTCTGTAAACTCCTTGGCTGTGGTTCAGAGTCTTGAACTTTTGAAGATTAAGGACTTGAAGGTGAATCAGGGCTCTCTTGCAGCCTACTGCTTGCTAACTGTTGGAGCCACCAGATGCCACAAAGGGTGTGGATGTTGAGTGAATGCTACTTTCCATCTGATTCAGGGCCTTTCACGTGGGAGGAATGTGAACTCTAGCTGAGTGGGAGAGAACAATTCTCCATGTCTGAATCCATTTTCTTCAGCTCTTCCCAAGACCATGGTTTTGATTTACTAAGGTTCTTGGATGTCACACTTGTATCCCACACTGCCTGTCACTGTTTACATGTTGACCTCTTTGTCATCACTTTCATTCTTTGGCACTGAGTACTTTATATAGGTTTTTTGTTTTTGTTTTTGTTTTTTAAGATAGGGTCTTAGAATAGCTCAGACTGCACCCAAATTTGCTATGTAGTCAAGGATAATCCTGAACTTCTGATTCTCCTTTTTCTACTTCCTAAGTGCTGGGATCATAGCTCATCTGTTTATACAATGCTAGGGGTCAAACCTAGAGTTTCATGCATGTCAAGCAAGCAGTCTTCCCATTGAACTACGTACCAAGAATGCTGTTTTTTTGGGGTGGGGTGGGGTGGGGCAGGGTTCATGTCCTCCAGTCTGGCCTCAAACTTGCTATGTGTCCAAGGATGACCTTGAACTCCTGCTGTTCCTGCCTCCACTTTTTGAGTGTTGGGATTATAGATATTCGCCACCACACCTGGCCCATACAGAGTTTTTGGTACTAGAATTATGACTGTGAGCAAAACAAGGATGATCACTTCTTTAGCCTGCTCACAATCTAAAAGAGGGGACAGCTACTACACCAGTGGTAAATTGGGCAAGTCTCCTTCCAAAGCAAATCACACAGAGCGCTGGCGTCTCTGTACAAAACTGCCTCTTGGTGTTATGTATTACAAATAAGATCTCACTGTGACTAATTCCTCCAGCCATTCCCCTGGTTTGGTCACAGTAAAATCCAGTTAGAGTGAATCTGGTGGGTCACAGTTTCCTTTGAGAAGCCCAGCCTCTCCTGGAGCTGACACATACTGTCTCTTGGGAACTGGCAGGGCAGGGTGGTGGCATTTATTTCTCTGGAGTCAGGCAGGCCTGTGCTTGGATTACCACTTGGTACTTACTATATACCACCAGAAGCAAGCTACTCAACCATTGTCAGCACATGTGTGTATTCGTGTATATGTAAGTATATGCATTTGGGTGCATACATGTGTGTGTGTTGTTCAATACATAGGCATTACATATATACGGACACAATGTATATACATCATCAAATAGGATTGTCATGAAACTTGGTGTGAGACAATGAGTTGGAAAACTTAGCATGATAGCTAAGTTTAGAATGATAGCCATTCATTGAGATGGAACTTTGGTCCTTTCCCTGAGAGTAAAATTAGTAAAATTAGTGAGTAGCTAAACAGACTGCATAAATAGCGAAGAAGGAGATACTCACAGACATTTTGAACTGAGTCTACTGTTCCAGTCAAGCATTAGGTAATTTAGATTCATCCCAGTTACTCATTAAATAACCGTATGCAGGATCACTGGGTCAGCTAGGTCATGAAGGTTATGTGGGAAACAGGGCAGAGTTGTTGCCCTATGACGCTGTTTTCAATGTCTTTGATTGATTTCCTCCCCTTCCCTCCTCTTCCCTCCCCTCCCCTTCCCTTTCCCACTAGTGGACTTTCCATTGAGATCCAGCTGCAGATAGCACGATTAAAGGGACATTTGAAATCATGCAGGGAGTAGCAAGCAGAGAACAGAAAATAAGAGGGAGACTGCATTTCTGGGCCATGTTTTTCTTTACCAGTATTGGTTGGAGTCCTTCTGCCAAGGAGCATGGCTCTCACATGGGGAGGATCTTGAGAGCATATCTACTCCATAGGAGTATTAGTTACAGCCGCAGGGGCTAGCTGCCTCCATGGAAACTCCGCTTTTATTTGTGTAGCTCTTTACATTATAGGAAGTGCTGGAGGCTGACCTGTGCTGCTCTCTGTGGTAATGCAGGCCAGGGAGGACTTATAAACATGGTCTCTGGGTGCGAGCAACAACTGGTAACTGAGGTAATGAAGGAGTAGGGGCTTTGCATAAATAGAAAAGCAAATGTGTATTTGTCGGCATTGCTTTCTCCTCCTTTGTTTTTCCCTCTTTCCAAAAATAAAGTGTATTGTTCCCAGGGAGTGGAATTTGCAACAGCAGCTGCCTGCCTGCCTTTCTCCTGAAGAAGCCACTGGGGTTGACCTGAGTTTGTTCTGTCCTCCACAAATGCTGGGATCTCAGCAGCCAAAACAGATGAATTTGTGGGGCATATCAGTCTGAGCTCTGTGCTCACTGTCCACTCGTTTGCCATAATGCACATGCTTTTTGTGTGCCCGAGTCCTGGGCTCTGCACAGAGTTCCTTACCTGAGAGCCTGCTCCAAAACAGTCACACTTGGAAACTGCAGAGCATTGCTGCCCTTCTCCATAGCCTCTGGAAACCACACACATTGCTTTGGCTCCAGTGAAGGTCTGGCTTCCAATGTGTTCCGGGAATGTTACCTGTTCACCTGAGGGGCCAGACACAATTAGGAAACCAGACATGGACGATGTTACTATGTTGTCAACTGGCTTTACAAACCTTTGAGGGTGCGATAGATTACAGACCAGGGCTTCTGACTGGAGGTTATTTGCCCTGGAGTAGGAATATATATTTATGGGCTGGCATAATGTGCCAGCCCATGGCAGGCAAGTGCTCTGAGTTATCTGACTGAGTTCTATCTATAGCCCTCATCCCCCACCTTTTTGAGAGTCAGGGTGTTAGCTAACTTAGGTCAGCCTCAAATTTGCTATGTGCCCAAGACCGACCTTGACCTCCTGATCCTCCAGCTTTACCTTTTTGATGGCATGCTTGTGGTATGTCAGTATGTCTGGACATAGCCCTTATATTCTTAAATTTTCTTTTATGATAGGATCTCAATAAGTTTCTCAGGCTAGCTTTGAACTTGCTATCATCCTTTCTCAGCCTCAAAAAATAGCTTGAATTATAGGATAAATCCATCAGGTCCATCTTAAGAGGGGGACATTTTATTCAGGGAAATGTAGTTAGGATTTGGGTGTAAAATCAAGGTTCTTGGCATTGAGCTAAACTGACTTGATTGCATTCAAGTCACACTGATTAAATCTCTTAAAGCATTTGATATAGCAAGGTAGTTGTACAAAATAACATACTCTCTTTTCAAACAGCTTCCCTGGTATAAAGACAGCTATTGGGAAAATGATTCTGGGAACACCAGTCTTAGGAGATAGGAGAAAATGATAAAGAGATGGCAGCAAAGCTGGATTGTAAAATAATTCCCTAAGCTGGGGAGGTGGCTCAGTGGTCATGGCACTTGTTCCTACAGAGAACCCCAGGTTTGATTCTCATACACAACGGATGCTTATAACTGTCCATAATGCCAGTTTTAGGGAATCTGATGTTAACTGTTGATCTCCAAGGGTACCAGGAGTGCATGTGATACACAGATACACATGCAAACATTCATGCATATAAAATAAAGCAACAATAGAAAATAGTTCTCTGCTGCTTTATCAGCAGGTACTGTTATCAAATGTGCTGATGATGGTGGCCAGTGACAGACCTATCCCAGCTCTCCACCCACTCATCCCTTTGATAGCAAGGGCTCTATGTTAGATGTTAGATGCTAGGTTACATGACAATATGATGTGTTCTCTACAATAAAAAGGGTACTCAGCTGGGTGTTGTTGGCGCACGCCTTTAATCCCAGCACTCGGGAGGCAGAGGCAGGCAGATCTCTGTGAGTTCGAGGCCAGCCTGGTTTCCAGAGCGAGTGCCAGGATAGGCTCCACAGAGAAACCCTGTCTTGAAAAACAAAAAAAAAAAAAAAAAGAAAGAAAAAAGAAAAGAAAAAAAAAGGTACTCACTGTGTTGCATTGTACATTGATTAATTTTTTTCTTTTAAATCAACTTGACTCAAGCTAGGCTCATTTGGGAAAAAGAAACCTCAGTTAAGAAATTGACCCCATCTTAGCCTGTTGGAAAGCCCGTGGAATATTTTCTTGATTAATAATTAATGTGGGAGGGTCCACTGTGCATGACACCACCCCTGGGCAGGTGGTTGAGAGTTGTGTAATAAAGAAACTGATTGAGCCATGAATCACAGACACTAAGCAGCACTCCTCCATGGTCTCAGTTTTAGTTCTTGTCTTCAGGTTCCTGCCTTGAATTTCTGACTGACTTCTCTCAGTGATGAACTGAACAAGCCATTTTCTTCGTATGTTGCTTTTGGTCAGTCATCGTGTTTTTAATTACATCAATAGAAAGCAAACTATAACACACTGTAACTCAGTCATCTTTCCCCAAATACATTCTGATCCCCACAACCTGGGAATAGGAGGATTTTTGGGGGAGGGGAGGGGAGAAATAAGTTTTTTTTTTTTCAAATATAATCAAGCTAAGATCTTGATCCTAAGGTGCACTCATTCTGGATGATTCTGGTGAGTTCTAGATCCAGTGATGATCGTTCTCATAAGAGACATACAGAGAGAAGAGGAAAATGCCATGTGAACATGGGGTGGGGGTGGAAAGTGGGGGGTGGGGGATGCATGCACAGCCAAGGAATGTCTGAAACCCCCAAAGCTGGAAGAAGCAGGAAGCCTTTTTCATTTTAGACTTCTAACCTCTGGAAATGAAAGAACTGTTGACTTAGCCCACTAAATTTGTGGCAATTTGTTGCATTAGCCAGAGGAAGCTGGTGTAAGGCAGAAGCTAGTACTGTCTGGAAATTGATCATTGGAAGCTAGCAGGGCATGGGTATGGGACGGTGTTTTCATCTTGGGGAGTCATTCACTCCCGAAGGAAGCAAGCAGTTCAGGCCCCACCCTGTTCTTGGTATTGAGTGGACAAAAGAAGGACCAGCTCTGTCCCTAGGAGGGATGACCCATCAGAAAGAGAAGGTCACCAGGAGCAGGTGCTGGGGAGTGCAGAAGCGCATGCCCTAGCCTCTGGACAGGGACACAGTCATTTTCTAAAACAGCCACATACCTCATAGCATGTGTGCACATTCAACACAGGGCCATCCTTTGCTTCCACAGAGAGCACTTGTGGGGTGAGCTAAGATCTCTCTATTCCAACCTCAGTCTCAGAGTGAGCTCATAATTTCTAGGATCCCCATGGGGAAGGAGACAAGAGTCCTTTTTGAGTAGGCTGGTGTGTGTGTGTGTGTGTGTGTGTGTGTGTGTGTACATGTACGTGCCCATGTGCAGGTTTCCTTAGTGAGTGGTCCTCATCTGGCATGGAACCCTCTGACTGAGATGGGTAAAGTTGACATGGGTAGGTGGGATGGCAGGGAGGAGCTGAGAGAGGGGCTGCTCCTTCAGAGCAAAGGCCCTTCCAGGGAGAGCTGGGCAGAGCTAGACACAGAGACATCTCTCAGATCCTGCTTTGCTTCTGAGCTTGTCCAAATATTCATCAATCAGTCAATCAATCCAACCATTTATCTGTGCACCACCCATGCGTCCATCCGTTCATTCAGGAAACACTAGTTTGTTGCGTGACTTCACTGTGAGGGCACGGGGCTGGGGTCAAGGAGTGATAGTCTGGGAAAGACAGAAACTCTATCAGGAGATAATCGTCCCATGGGGGAGGTGGCACATACCGTGACTCTGTGGAACACTGTCAGGCCAGGTGTGCTTGGCACACCATGTGTACAATGCAGACAGACACAGTGCAGCTTCAAATGGGGGGGCAGCAAGTGGGGGCCAGCACAGTCTGTGGGTGACCAGAGGAGGGTGGGGGAAAGATGGGTAGGATTGGGATGACGGAGGGAGGCTGGTCATCTTCCTTCTCTTGAACTTCCTTCATTATGAAGGAGGAGAGCATGCTCAAATGGCTGCTGTCAAGTGAGATTGTCACTGTAAGTCCTGGGTTCTCAGGGATATTAGATTCTCTTTAAAAACTTGAGAGTGAAGAAAAAGAAAATCAAGGCCCTTAGTCAATAGAGTGCTTGCTATGCAAATGCAAGGATCTGGGTTTGATCCCCAGCACCCAGAGAAGAAGCCAGTGCAGTGGCTGCGGGGACAGGAGTGGGTAGAGATGGGGATTCCTAAAGCTCACTAGCCAAGACAGTCTGAAGGAGGTGTTCAGGTTGGACACCCCTTTCAGATGACTTTAGGGCTTAGCTGGAATAGACATAGTTAGGATATGCAATAGCAGATTATTGTATCTTCTTTTATTTCACCTTTATGATTGTTAATTTTGGATGTTTTACACTATTAAGTTTTAATCCTCTTTTAGACTAAAAGGGGGAATTGTAGGGAGACGCTGTAACCACACCTCCTAAGGGCTGGCTACAGGTGTGCTTAACCACACCTGTCAGGGCCTGGTTAGGGGGTGTTCAGGATGACGCATGGGGGGGTTCTTAAGGTGTGGGAGACATGTGGGAGCCCTCTCTCTGGCCTCCCTGGCTTGCTGCCTCTGGGCATGCTCTGGTTTGCGCTTGGCTGGTATTATCTGAATAAAGATATCTTAACCTACAGGCTCACGCTTCAGTCTAATGTTCAGGCAACAGACTCAGTGAGAGAGCTTGCCTCAAAGACAGGGAGAAGAAGACACAGATATTAACCCCTGACCTCCATAGGCACACACGCATGTGCTAATGTACCTGCGTACACATGTGCATGCACGAAGAAATGTGTACAGGCATGTGTTCATACACACACACACACACACACACACACACACACACACACACACACACACACACACACACACGGAAAAAGTGAAGTAGAAAATGCTGTGGCCAGATTGTGGAGGTCTTGAGCACCTTCCTAGATGTCTGTCTGTCCTGAAGGAGGCAGGCAATCTGTGCTGCTGCAGCATTATTTTTCTTTGAAAAAGAGTAAATTGCCCCAGTTGACTAAACTCTTTACAGCCAGGTATGGTGGCATATGCCTTTAATCTTACTACCGGGGAGCAGAAACAGGTGGATCCCTGTGAGTTCCAGGCCCCACTGGTCTACAGGGCCAGTTCCAGGCCAGCCAGGGCTACACAGTCAGACTGTTTTTTTTGGGGGGGAACCCATATTTTCTGTCTCAAAAGTAATAATATTCATTATAGGAAGTCAAAGGATTGTGAAAAAAAGGAAAATAAGTCACTTGCAATTTCTTTAAAAAATGATTATGTGTTTCCCCCTGCATGTCTCTTTTTAAAAAATGGTTGCAGAAATCACATCTAGACTGTTGTGTAGTTTCAGTCTTTAATCTTACCACAATAAGACAAGCATTTCCTGGTGCTATTTCCATCTCCAGGAACTGGGTTGTTAGTGCCATGTCTCAGAGATGCATTCTAACTTATTTAATCTTGCCTGTATGGCTGGATATTGCATTTATTAGCTCTTTCTCATCCTTGTGGATCATGCTGGCATGAGCTCCTTCCTGTGATAAAGCTTCTTCCATATCTGTGATCAATACCTTGGGCTGGACCCCTCAACGGGGATTCACCAAATCAAAGGGCGCGGGCATCTTTAAGGTTCTTTGAACATTCTGCCAAATTGCTTCCTTGGGGTTTGTTGAGATTTAGGAAGTACATGATGACAGGCGAGTCTCATCGCTGAGGACAGGCAGAGCCAGGGCAGAGAGAAAGAGCATTCCGGACATTCTACCGAGGAGAGACATTCCGGAGTCGTCGAAGCTGCAGCCCTGGCGATGTGCTGTCCTGATAGGAAAGTCTTGCTGGCGTGCCTGCTGTTTATAGAAAGTGGCTCCAAAGTCTTCCCTACACAGACAGCGGTGCTCTGGGCATGCTGACTTCTTTTTTCCCCTCTTCTCAGAGTGCACTCAGCTTACTTCCACCATGGGCCTTGCATTAGCTGTGGTCCTTTGCTGAGATTTCTCTTTTCTCAGAACTTGCCACCCTGGATGCCATCTTATCATCCATCTCCAGGCTCTCCCACTACACTGGTTGGAATCACAGCACTTATGACTTCTGGAACATGTCAACGTCCAAACAGTATTTGTAGAATGACTGAACATAGTCACTCATCTCTTTAATCTTCAAATATTTCCCAAGTACCACTTTCAAGTATTTCTATTAAGATAAAGAAAAAAAAAACATTAAATAGCCAGCAGCACATTTTTCAGAACTGATACCTACCCAGACTCTCTTTCTTTACCTTAGCTTCTGCACATCTGAGATCTACACTGCCTTTTATATTTGAATATATCACATTTCTTGCTATCCCTTGGCCTTTGCACATGCATTGACCTCTGACCTCCACCTGTGCACAAACATGTATATAGGCACACATCACACACAGAAAAGTCTATAGAGTAGGCTTCTTTATTAACTCCTACTCCTCTCTCAGGCCTTAGACAATGATGTTTTCTTGGAAATCTTCCTCGGCCCCTCATGGCTTCCTCTATTCCACTCCCCTTTGAGATAGCTCAGTTCAAAAGCTTATCTCAGGGAAGTAGTCTTGAATCTACTCTCCTCTGATGAAATCTTGACCCCCTGGAAGATGGCAGAGTGACACTCAGAGGCTTCTGAGACAAGAAGTCTTCTCTTCCACCTGGGTCTTTTGAAATGTTTACTCTTGGGAACCAATCATCTCTGTTTAATTGAGAAGATGAGGAACCCCAGCTAGAGGCCTGGATGACACTCAGCTGTGGTGTGTGTGTGTGTGTGTGTGTGTGTGTGTGTGTGTGTGTGTGTGTGTGCGCGTGTGTGTGTATATACATACATACATATCCTGATTCTCCTGAAACTCACCCTGTGACAGAGTCCCTGAACATTTCTTAATGTTCATGAAGTGACAATTGTCAATGTTGTAAAAACAAATATTAGAATAAATTAAAGAAAAAAACCCTGATCAACATATAATCTTTTCCCTTACAAAGCTACAGGCTGGGGAAAGGAGCATTGTTAACTGGATAACCATGGAAGAAACATCTATCACACAGCTATAAGGGGCACAATGAAGAAGATAACATGTTCTTAGTACTCTAAAATGGTGTTGCTGTTGGTCTCCAGAGCCATGTAACAAACAGTCCCTGGTGGTTTTAACAGATATATATCTATATCTCCTTTCAGCACTGTATCTAGAAAGCCAAACAATTCTGCTTGCTCCCTGATACTCAGGGCACTGAGGTCAGCCAGTGAAGGCCCCTGTTTGAGTCTTGGAACTTGGGCTAATGAAGCAGAAAGGTCTGAGAACTGACCTGGCACTCACTGATCTCTGTCATACAAGGGTGGCGGCATCAACACGTGACCCAATGATGGGTGATGCATCAAGGCACAATTTCCCATGCACCTGCCTATTTGCCTCATCAGTTGCATCTCCAGTCTTGCTGAGGGCCCTCTGGGTGCTTCCTTCCAGAAATCTCATTTCTGCATAAAGCCAGCCTGAGTTGCTTTCAGTTAGTAGAGCCAAGGGTGCTGACAGGTACCCAGCATGGTAACAAGGGCATGGAAGACATTCACAATGGTGTGCATAATAGTTACTTTGTTGTTGCTGCTGTCTCCACATATCTGACAAAAGCAAGTACAGAAGGAAGGGTTTATTTTGGCTCATAGTCTGATGTTAGAATCCATTATGGTGGTGAAAGGATGGTTGCCAAGAGCAGTTCTAGCTATCATATCAGACACACAAGGCAGCTGACCTTTCTGCAGTCAGGAAGAAGAGAGATGGATGCTCATACCTAACTCACTGTCTCCTGTTTCTTCAGCCTGAAACCCCAGCCTAAGGGATGACGCCACCCACATTCAAGGTGGGTCTTTCCTTAAATAACTCTGGAAACATCCTCATTGACATGCCCAGAAGTATTCTCCAAGGTAATTTTAAATCCTTCTCAATTAACTCCAAAGACTAATCATCATCATGTACATACACATATGGATTTGGGAATAAATGAATCTCTAATTCAGAGGAGCTACGGTCTGCAGTTATGTATAAGCAAATGCCATCATCCCAGGTAAGGACTACAAGACTGTTAGAAATGGGATTACAGGAACTAGACTCAGAAAAGGGGCAGGATGGGAGGGAGGCCCTTGGCTTATGTCCATGACTGTGTCTAGATAAACAGAAAATGTGTATTTGTTGATTGAATGATTGCAATGGTGAAATAAATGTATGGAAGACTTTGCCCACTGTGCAGTACCACCTGAATGGAAAGTATTACTCTTCCATGAACACTTAATTTCTGCATTAAGACCATTTATAAAGCAAATAAGAAAAATCCAAGTCCAACTGACTTAAATAGAATGAGAGATGGTTAGTTCCTAAGAGACAACTTGAGGGGCTTGAGTGTTGTTGTCAAGATCTCTTCAGCTTTGATCTTATCTGTAGTGGTTCCATTCTTAGATTCTCTCTAATTGCGGGTTCTCAAACACTCAAGACTCCTTTGTCTCAGGTGTAAGCTCAGAAGAGTCAGACAAGAGGCTATTTCTGGCTGTTCAGCACACATCCCTGGGTTTGTATTGCTTGTACAAGTTTGTTCTAGTTTGGGCGGGATGTCCATTGGAGGAAAGTGTGGATGCAGAACAGTATCCATGATCTTAGTCTAGGCTGGACCTAGTTCATGACTTATTCCTGGAGCTGGGGCTGAGGGCAGGGTAGCTGCTGTTGCTAGTAGTTAGAACCATGGTTGCAGGCCAGAATCTTGGTTCTTCTAAGAGAACATATGTAGTCTAGCCAAGACATCTCTCAAAAGGGTATTTTGGTAGCACCCATATCACAGAGCCTCTATAAGGATTGCATGAGATCATATGTGTGTGAAGTGCTTAGAGCAATGCCTGGCAAGAGATCAGTACACATGAATTAGCTTAGCTGTTGTTAACTTACTAAGAACGGGGAAGGGATGGTTCCAGAGAAACCCAGGCAACCTGCTAACCAGAAAAGGGCACGAATGAATGCTCAAAAGGCCAATATAAAGGTCCATAGTCTGCACTTCATCCCCAAATTTTTACCCACCTGGGGCTCAGACTGGCTTCTTGGTGTCAAGCTCTGTCCTCCCAGGAGAAGTTCCAAAGTACAGTCATATGCTACTCATCAAGCCTCCTGCAGGGCTGAATGTCGCCTTGGAAATTGGTCCTCAATTTTCCAGCCTTCACCTGTGGGGTAGTCTTAGAATATCCATGCTCTGGCCAGCATGTGCATATTAAACCATTTCAAAATGCTAGGAGAGGAAGTCTGCATGCTTAATGTGCAATTTAGCTGGAAGAACTACAACAACTTGCATTTTGGTATGTTCCTCATTTTGCAAATGAATGCGATTTTCATAATGGACCCTAATGGCTCCCTCAGAGTAATTCTGCACTGTCATATTAATATGGATTACAGTGCTTTAATAAGAGTTGACTTCAGATTCCTTGGGCTGCTCATCGGGGTCTCTTGGCTGCTCACACACACAATCATCAGTCATTACTCTCCTTGTGAAGTGATATTTATTCCCTATTCATTATTTCCATGGGGTGAGTGAGGTCATGAATAATCAAGGAACCCCAAGCTATGTCAATGGCTTGATGTGACAAAGGACTGGCTTAAAAGTCCTCAGACAATCCCAATGCCAGAAGCATGGTACCCATCATGGAGTAGGCCTGGAGTTTCCATGTCTCCATCATTCTTCTGTTCTCTCTAAAGAGATTCCAGGGTTGTGCTTGACTTCCTTTGGATGGGAGTGCTTACATAATAAAGCAAGAAGGATATTCATAGACAAGCAGCCCTTCAGCAAGAAATGGTTTTGTTCTAGGTGCCTGGAGAGAAGCATAAGCTCTTTGAGATTTTTCTTAAAGGAGTGTTGAATATCGCCAGACTTTGTGTGCTGGAAGTTCAATGTTACTACTCACTCACATTGGTAGTGGCTACAATAACCTATGGCCCTAAGGCCCTGTTGCCTCTGTCCAGCATATAACAAGACTCAAGGCTTTCTTTGATATCTTTGAATGGTGACCCATAATTCTAGTCTCCTGGCTGCAGGATCATCATCACCCTCATCTATCCCCCAGGAGTCTAAAGTGACTCCTGCTTCCCAGGTCCATTCTGAATGACACAGATGTTCAGCACCTGTCAATCTGGCTGTCTTTTGCCTTGGCATTATCCTACAGGGCAATCTCTTATTGTACCACTCAGTCAAGACAGGCGCAATATAAAACACTACCTGGCTTTGTCACACTGTGTGTTGAGCTCTATACCCATTCTTCGTTTGGAATGTATGATCATGTAATGTGCTTCTCATGTATAACATACATGACCCGTGACTGATCAGGATACCAGATAGAGCCTATCATCAGAGAAATTGGGTTCTCATCCAGCATCACAAACACACTAGCTGTGTCCTATGGGGCAGACTGCTCCACTTGTCTGGTCCTCACTGTAAGACAGCATTGGTAATACATCACACTTTCTCCATGGTTATTTCTGTCACTACCTAGGAAGATAGGAAACAGGTTTGGTTTGTCTGTGGAGGACAAACCTTTGCCTTTCTTTGTCCTCAGATGCCAGTGTCTTCCATCTTTCTCAATCCCATACACTACTTTTGGAAGATAGAAGAACACAGGGCTGTTTATTTTGAAAGTGATTTTCAACGTTGACCCTCTGAGCAAACACCCCCTGCAATATACTCTATTACCACATAGACATCACATTAAAACAAAGCCTTTTGGCTTGAAGTGAAAATTACTATCCCACTGGGAGACATAAACTTGGGGGTGGGTGTGGGGCTGGCTGTGTGAAGGAGGGGCACACAGCATCTGGCAGGCCATGTCTATTGAAGGAGGAGCCGGGATCCTTACTGTCAGCATTCATCTTACTTGGACAACTGTGTTTCCCTTTCCCCTCCACATGTAGGGAAAATGACAGCAATATGTTCAAAGGTTGGGGCAGGAAAGCAACCAACCAACACATACTGAAATCAGTAAGAGCTCTATTTGGCTATGAGCTAGATAGAATTCTGTTGACCACTGACTAGTCAGGTGGCAATGACTCAAATTGGTATTTGGCTATGACTACACACACACCCCCACCCCACCCCCACCCCCTAAACAACAAGAGACCATATAGAGGCCTCATGGTTAAGAACATGTACTGTTCTTGCAGAGGATCCAAATTCAGTTCTTAGCACCTCCATCAGGTTGCTCACAACTGACCATAATTCCATTTCCAAGAGGATTTGATGTCTCTGACTTCCACAGGCACCTGTACTAACATGCAACACACACACACACACACACACACACACACACACACACACACACATACACACACACTGGTTAGTGGAGCCAAGGAACTTCCCTTTTTTCTGTTTAATAATGGTGTTACCACTGATAAAAGCTGACATTTATTGGGTACATTTTATATTCCAGGCACTGAGCATGGGGGAGAATTTGATATATAAGCTTAATTCTCAGATTCCATTTAAGAGGAAAGCATTACCTTTATTCTCATTTCTACAAACAGGGAAACTGAGGCATAGAGTTCATTTACTTGTCCAAAGCCACACAGTTGATGATTTGGGCGTGGGCATTCTGACTCCAGAACCCAAGTTCTCCAGCTCCTCCTTGTTTGGCCTCATTGTGTGAGCAGCAAATGAGTTTGTGTACACTGTAGATATGCCCAGGACATTGAAGAGACACAGACACAGACAGCGCAGAACCTCATCTGTGGGTTGGGTACTCTGGGCCTGAGCTAACACTGAATTATCCTCTGCTGGTCTTGTCACCTCCTAAGAGATTGGGGAACTTGGAGAATCATTCTATTTCAAATGCTCCTTCTAGCCTGAACAATATATACATGACAGCCACAGGGGTTAGCACGTATTTGTTGAGTTGAACAGGTGGACGCTAATCCAGGGGGTGCAGATAATGAATGTGAACTTAATACTCCAGAGGAGCTGGAGACAGGCAAGGGACAGAGGCTGGAGAAAGGTGTAGCAAGAGATGAGTGGTGAAAGTCACCTTGGGAATTGGGGTAGACTTGAGGTATTAAAAAAAAGGGCTAGGGTCCGAAAAGTACCCAGGAATAGGATGGCCAACCACAGTGATTGCTTGAACTAGGAATAGCTGGTCACTTCTTAGTATGGAAGGGCATGATGAAAGCGGTTTTCAGTATGCCGGGGTGGTCCTTGTATGGTGCTGTGCTTAGTGCGTGAAGTCTTGGGGTCAAATCTCAACTCGGCCATTCTTCGACTGTAGACTCTTGAGCAATCACACATCTCACAGGACTGAGAGGATTAAATGAGATAATATGTGGGTGGCGCCTAACACTGACCCCCCCCCCGTACTAATCGGGTTGACAGCCGTTGGTTCTTCTGCAGCTCTTGGGAGGAGAATGAGCGGGAGATGAGATGAGAGAGCCTGTCAGGAGGCAGATTTGGTGGCAATCATATGACAGCCCCATCCATAACTAAAGAGGACACTAACTTAGGCTCCTGTTCCTCGTGCCATTATGACTTAGGGCAGTGAGTGTCTCCCTGAGGATGCATAGGTTCGAGAGACTGCTGTGAATCATATGTACCTGTTGGTTTCTGGGATGACAGGCTTTTTCTCCCTATCTCACTGCTGTAATTCAGTGTTTGGCAGTAACTCTTGGCTGCAAATTGGGGGGCATTAGGTTAATGCCCAAACCTTTTGGAAGCATCTTTCCATTCCTGCTTCTCAGAAGCACACAAGCCTCACTGCTTCTATGCCCTCCTTCCCTTCTGTAGAGTCTCCATCTATGCCTTCCTTTAACTGAGCAACTTTGGGTCAACCTGTACATTCTTTAGTTTGTTTTATATTTTGCTGCCACTACCAAGTTCATAGTGTTGAGTTTTTCAAGTTTTAGTTTTTTTCTTTTTTCTATTTTTTAAATTTAAATTACAATCTTATTTTACATACCAATCCCAGTTCTCTCTCCCTCCCGTCTACCCATGCCCCCCATCAATCCCCCCAACCCACCCTCCATCCCCTCTCCAGAAAGGGTGAGGCCTCCCATGAGGGTCATCAAAGTCTGTCACATCATTTGGGGGCCTAGGCACTCGCCCATGTATCTAGGCTGAGAGAGTATCCCTCCATAGGGAATGGGCTCCCAAAGTCTCTTTACTAGGGATAAATACTGATTCCACTGCCAGAGGTCCCATAGACTGCCCTGGTCTCTTAGCTGACACCCATGTTCAGGGGGCCTGGTTCAATCCTATGCTGTCAGACTGGGGTCAATAAGCTCCCACTTGCTCAGGTCATCTGTTTCTGTGGGTTTCCTCAGCATGGTCTTGACCCCTTTGCTCATCACTCCCTCCTCTCTACAACTGGATTCCAGGAGTTCGGCTCAGTGTTTAGCTGTGGATCTCTGCTTCTGCTTCCATCAGCTACTGTGTGAAGGCTCTAGGATGGCATTTAAGGTAGTCATCAATCTCATTATAGAGGAAGGGCATTTAATGTTTTTCTCAAGTTTTAGGACTGCCAGCGGGTCAGCTACAGGAGAGTAAGGCACTCATCCATCCAGTTGGCTGTTTCAGTTCTTGTCCCTAGAACAGTGCCGGGCACATGGCAGGGATTCCAGAAGCTTCTGTGGAATGAGTAATTGTCCTTCCTGGACATTCTACTGAGTTTCAGACACATATCCAGAAATTGGGACTAGCTTACTTCTCCAAGATTGCTTCTTGCAGCCCTGCCTCAACAGCTAGCTGATCTTTGAGATCTTTTATATTCTGCAGACATTAGTTCTTTTATATTCTGCAGAATGTAATGTCATATGCCTTTAATCCAAGCACTCAGGAGGCAGAGGCAAGAGTATCTCAGTGAGTTTGAAGCCAGCCTGGTCTACATAGAAAGTTTCGGGTCAGTTAGAGTTACATAGTGAGATCCTGTCTCTAAACAAAAGATCTATATCATCTTTCTGGGTTTCATAAGAAACATTGCATGGGGTGGGTGCTCTGTTGGTGTGGAGGAATGGGTTTTCTGGCATAGAGTGAGTGTACACACACGTGTGTGTATGTATATGTGTATTAGTATGTATGTGTATGTCTGTGTGTGTATGTATGTGTGTATGTGTCTGTCTGAGTGTGTATGTGTGAGTGCGTATGTATGTGTGAGTGTGTGTATGTGTGTATGTGTGTGTGCATGTGTGAGTGTGTCTGAGTCTGTATGTGTGAGTGTGTGTGTATGTGTGAGTACGTGTTGTGTCTATGTGTGTATGTGTGTATGTGTATTGTCTGTGTGCATGTCTGAGTGTTTGTGTGTGTGTGTGTGTGTGTATGTATGTGTGTATTTGTATGTATGTGTGTATCTGTGTGTGTATGTATGTGTGTATGTGTCTGTCTGAGTGTGTATGTGTGAGTGCGTATGTATGTGTGAGTGTGTGTATGTATGTATGTGTGTGTGCATGTGTGAGTGTGTCTGAGTCTGTATGTGTGAGTGTGTGTGTATGTGTGAGTACGTGTTGTGTTTATGTGTGTATGTGTATTGTCTGTGTGCATGTCTGAGTGTTTGTGTCTGTGTGTGTGTGTGTGTGTGTGTGTGTGTATGTGGTGTGTACGTGGTGTGTGGACTTGGTTATGGTTTCCATAGTCCATGGGGTTGGAGGATGTCTGGTGGTATTACTCAGAATGGCTGCTTCTCAGGACTCTTGGTCTCCACCCGTGATTCACGGGCATTCTAGGGCAGACTGTGAAGCCCTTGAACTGCAGTGAGAGCTGGAATTTTAAGGAGGATGACTCTATTCCTCATTCCCTTCTGCACATTTTTCCACTCCCATACAGGCTCCTCCAGGAAATTTTGGAGTTTTAATTATCTTTAGTACAAGTCATTTTGGAGCTAGTGTTTATTTTTCTATTGCTTTTCTTTTTTTATTTTAGTTTTTTTTTTCACATGCTGTCTACTGGACAATTGCTTGTAAGGTTTTATTTTTTGTTTTGACACCCGCCTTCTCTGTTTCTGGATGGCACCGTTGAAACAAGGCTTTGCCCTTGGGGAGCTGCTGAGCAGGGTTTGGGTTGTCGGGGTGTATGGGTGCTATGACAGGGTGAGGGGAAGGTGTCAAGGACAGCTTCCAGAGGTGGTGACCTCTGTCCGTGAGCGCTAAGGACACTGCAGACATTATCTCATCCACTCCTCACTCTGAGGACAGTGCTTTTATCCTTGCGGTGTGACATCACCTCTCAATGTCTTGGTTTCCTCATCTGAGAAATGCACTTGGTGAGACCTCAGAGGAGCATGGTGAGGATACTGCGGTTAAAGTATATACAGGGTGCTTTGTATTTGTGCCATGCTAGGCTGGGTGTTCTGGGTGGCTCTGGAATGCTGCCTTGGAGGAGATGAGGCAGGGAGGGTGGGTGCCTTGAGGAAGGAACTTACAGTAGGATTTGGATCCTGAGCTCTGTGACCTTGCGAATCTGCTTGGAAGGACAGAAAGTCTGTGGGGCCAAGGTATACTACTGAAGGATTCTCAGCAGGGGGGCGGGTGGCCGTCTCACATGGCTCACCCTGAATAGGTCAGAGCATCTACAATGGGCCACCTCCTTCCCGGGTTTCCTGGCTTGGACATGTGCCTCTTTACCCTCAACCTAGGCGAGAGCTGACATTTTAAAAATGAGGCCGCCTTGGTGCAAACAGCCAGCTCTGGTTTCAAGCTTCTTTGGATGGTCAGGGAGTTCTTTGCAGTGGAGAGGATGAAGCCAATTGAAGAACCAAGGGTTCTCACCATGGAGCTGTTGGGTGGCCCAAAACAAACATTCATTCTTATGGAGTCAGGGGGTGGTGAAGGGAAGCAAGGCAGGGGGGGGGGCGGAGGAAAATAAAAGCCATCCATCCCTGTCTCTTGGTGCTGCGGAAATAGTTTTTAATCCTCTGTGTGGAGTCACCACGGGCTCTTCTTGGAGTCCCCTCCCAGAGCAGCTGTAAGGAACCCGGATAAAGATTTATGTGGTTTGTTTGCTTCCCCGAGGTCTTTGAAGGCCTACGGGGCAGGCAACATTTATGGCTGGTTGGTTAACCCTACAGCTCTCTGAGGTCTCCTTCTGCGACCCCTGGACAGGAGGCAGCAGGCCTTGGCTGCCCCATCTGGAAAGCTGGCTGTCTAGTGAGGAGAGAGGTTCAGGCCCACCAACTCTGCAGGCTTTGCTCGCCACAATGGCGTCATCCCAGCGCAACGCCCCCACCATCTTCGAAATAAAACCAGTTCCTATTCCCCGGGGGACTGGACGCTTGAAATCTGCCTGAAAGGTTGGGGGTGACGCTCGTCGGGTTGAGTGGAGCAAGACCTCAAGTCGATTTGGCTTGGAAATGGCTAATCCTGGTCAGGCAAGAGAGGAACTGCCCAGTGTTCTTTGGTGTGAAAGATGTTCTAGAAAGATAGGCACATATTTAAAAATAAACGAATCTCTGCTGTATCATTATTTTTAAAACGTTAATATTTTCCTGGCACTGCTGGTTAGAATTACTTCTCTGGGTGTCCTGAACTTGGGTTTTGAGACCCAGCCGAGAAGCCGGCACAGCTGGAGGGATGGAGACACCTTGGGGAAGCGAAATATTTGGTGTGCCTTTCCGACCTTATTAAAAAAACGAATCCGTTTGTTTTGTTCACATGCTCCGCCACATCCCAGGATAGCCACTGAAAGAACATTGGAAAAACATGTCTTTTGGGGGTTAGGTTGGCCCATTGGTTGGGAGAAGCAGGGGCTATGCAGGATTTTTTTTTTTATCTCATGCCAGGATCTCTGAGAACTTAAAGCTCCTAGCTTGCATTTCTGTTCAGAAACCCTATCAGGAGTGGGGTAGGGATGGCAAGCAGTGGGGCATTTGGAGTTCTTCCTCTGAGAAATGGTAAAGAAAAGCAAACGCTGAGAAAGGCAGCTCAACCATGAATGTTGCTTCGTACTTTTAGTCAACAGAGGAGCTGCACAAACCTGACAGAAGTCTCAGCTGACCCACAGCAGCCCTGGTGAGCATCTGGTCTCCTGATGCTATTTCCTCATCTCAGTGAGTCTTGTGGTGGGGACCCCACATTCACCTTGTAGTTGAGGGATAATTCCTGCCTCCCTTCTGAAAGACAGCCTTGGAATCTTCTGGATTCTGAACCACAAATTGGCTTCCCCGTGCTCTCCTCTTAGATAGGTTCTCTTGTATTCCCCGCAGGCTGTTTAGATGAAGATGGCCTTGGACTCCTAGTCCTCCTGACGCCACATTTCAGGTGCTGGGATTACCGGTGCATACCGTGATACCTGGTTTATGGAGTTGGTGGAGATCAAATCCAGATCTTTGTGCATGTTAGACAAGTACTCTACCGGCTGAGCTACATACTTAGCTTTATCAGCCACGTTTCAGAGTCGGGTAAACGGAGGCACTGTTACGTGAGATCATATCATAGACTGCACAGAATTCCTGATGCTTCTCATCCATTAGGCTATTTGTTTTTTCTTCCGGAACCCATAATTGAACCATCTAAAATTCTGGAACCAGAAAAATCCAGACTCAATTCAGCACCTTCTATTTCCTTTGGTTTCTCTGAGCCTCAGTTTATTCATCTCTAGAATGGGCAGCAAAGCAACAGCAGCATGGCCAGGGTTGTGTTGAGAATAAAAGCAGACACAGTGTTCAGAGCCCTGGATGAAAAAGCTGTCTAGAGAAGGTGACTATTGGCGTCTGTAGACCAGGGGCTCTGAAGGAGTCAGCCAGTTCATCGGGAGCCTAAGTGGCCTCTCAGAGGGGCAGCTGCTGCCTTGGGGGCTGTGCTGTCTGTCCTGGGCAGTGGTGGTCTCCAGAACTGACAGCTCTGGCTTCTCTACCAGGAGGTAGAAATATTTAACATAACACAGTGACCTCACCGGGGCTGCAGCAGAGGCTATCATCCATAAACAGCCGTCTGTTCAAGCCAAGCAGGCCCCACATGCCACAGGTAGACCGGGGAAAGAGAGATTGAATTGTTCAGTCTGGCAGGAGTGGAGTTCTGACAGAAAAGCAACACAACTTTTACTCATGACTTTAAAAATCAGGTTAAACAGGTTTTACACGGGAAAGGTGTGGAACAGACCAAAAGCAGGACAATAAGGCCATTTTCTATGTCACGGGGAATCATCCTTCTATTGCTCTGCCCCTCAATTCTTTCTTGTCTTCATTCACCCCCTCTGCCACCCCCATTTCAACATCTATCCCTCCTGTTTCCCACCCCCCCCAAGAAATGTGTCAGGCTCCAATTAGGCAGACCCAGCTCCACAAAGGCACACTCTCCCCAAATGAGCAGAAATATTCCAACTTAAAGATGTATATAAAACATTTATGAAATGAGGAGGGCGGAGACTCAAAAGTTATTGCAGGAGCTGGCAAAAGGTAGGTATGAGGACACACATCTGATGTTTTTCTTTGTGATTGCCATGCAAAATGTGTAGACATGTTCCTGCTCCTTCCCTGGAAGGCCTTCCATTCCCTACACACACACACACACACACACACACACACACACACACAGAGAGAGAGAGAGAGAGAGAGAGAGAGAGAGAGAGAGAGAGAGAGAGAGAGAGAGAGAGAGCGCCACATACATATGCACACACGCACTGACTGAGGAATTCAATGGAACACAGAGCTGTTCTTTATAGTCCAGGGAGCTTGTTGTTTCAGTGTGTTGTTTTCATTTCTGGGCACCTGTACCTCTTGTCTGGGACCCCTACCACATTGCCCCTGTCTTAGCCCTCAACATGGAGATGTGTGTTTCTGGATAAATCACCCATTATGCAATTTTCTTTCCTCAGGAATTTGAGAGGAAAAACTCTGGGTCCCTGAGAATTGGGCTTAATTGCATCCTTTAGGTCCTGGGCATATTTCACCTGCCATGGATTTGTTCTATGGGACCCCAGAGTCTCGATCCATTCCTTCCTCCTCTCCTGACCTCAGAAGCTACAGGTCTGGTGAACTTTGAGGTCTTTGCCCTTAGCAGGAACAAGGGAGTGAGGTGGGTATGTGGGTGGGAAGTTCAGCCTGGGCTACTCGACATTTTGGTGGCTAAAGGGTGGGTGGAGGGTGGGCTCAGACTCATGGCGGATGACGAGCTATTTCATGTATTTGATGTTTAGCTGCTATGGGAATCCTATTTGCAAATGTTAAGTAACTAGTCAATGTGGTCCAAATTATCAATAGCAGCAGGGGGAATGTTGACCACCACAAGTTAGGCTTTGAAGAGATTTCTGAGTTCTTGGTGCAATGTCTTAAATCCAATTTCCATTTGCTGGCTTTCTAAATTATGGAAGGAACAGAGTTGCAAAAACAAAGTAACGGCTTCTCTCTGGTGGGGGAAAGCTATTCTGGATCCAAACAAGACCTACAGGAAAATCATCCCAGGATTTGCCCAAATATGAGAGGAACAATACTAAGCTAACTAGAGGAGAGAAGGTTCAGAAGTCAGGGGTGGCTTCTTGGAACACAAAGAATGAGTTGATAACAAAGAATATGGGTTCTAAGCTCATTTAGGCCAATAGATGGTACTTATAAGGATCCCTGAAAGGCAGTGGACCTATTTTTGGTTGAACACAGGGAAGTCAGTGCTTTAGCCTTGCAACTGTTCCATTCATTATTACACAAAGGTGATCATGTGCATTACCCCATTTAATTGGCTGTCTGCCAGATCCATCTTATGGTTACTATTTGGCTTATCCACTGTTGCATAAGGAATGACTTCAGATCTAGCAGAATGAAGAGAGTATGTGTTTATTAAGACCTTGGGCAGCTTATTTGGGTAGTTTTGGTCTAAAATAGCTCATGGAAGTACCATCAACATGTTGCTAACGGCTACAGGTAACTGAGACTTGCAAGAGCTTTGGGAGATCTGCTTTTGGGATTGCTTCATGGCTGGCTCTTGACAGAGGCCTCAGTTTCTCACCAAATGATCTTCTCCATAGAACTGCTTGTGCTCCTGTGTGTGTGTGTGTGTGTGTGTGTGTGTGTGTGTTTGCATGTGTGTGCATATGAGTGTGGAAGTCAGAGGATGACATCTTTCCTTAGCACTTCCTACATCATCATCATTATTATTTTAGAGACAGGGTCTCTCACTAAACTTGGAGATCAACAATTGGCCAGACTAAGTGGCCAGCAAGCTTGGGAATCTGCTTGTCTCTGTCCCTCTATTTCCCCAGTCCTGGGGTTATAAATGTGCTGGGCAGGGTCCAGCTACTATATGAGTACAGGGGATTTGAACCTGGGTCTTCATGCTTTACAGAAAGCACCCTCTCAGCCATCTCTATAGCTCTTTGAGCTTCTTAACATGACAACCATCATCCCCTACAGCAAGAGATTCAAGCAAGTGATTAAAATGAATCCATAATCTCTTTATGACTGAGTCATATCTGCCATGTTGTAGTCAATACAGGGATACTAAGCTCAGCCAACTTGCAATGGGTGGAGAATTAGACTATTTCTCTTTTTTTCCTTCCAGTGCTGACAACTAAACCCAGTACCTCACTCATCCAAGGCAAGTGTTCTATGATAGAGTAATATCCTCGGTCCCTGACTCCATCTTTTGCAGGGAGCAGTAGCCAAGAATTTATGGAGTGGCTTCTCAGTGACCACCATGATAGCCTTCTTACATGGTACTAAATATAGAAATCCATTTAACAACCATCAAAGGAGTCTCTGAAATTTTACCACAGCTATCATAACACATCTGGGTAAATATTTTTAATTCCTTGGATTATTCTGTGTATCACACACACACACACACACACACACGTCTTTGGTTTCTGTTTATAGTCTGACAACAAAGCTAAACCATGTTATCTTGTCTGCAACAATGGAGAAGACAGAATTTGGTATAGTTTCTAGAGCTTATTAATGCATGCTCAGCACTATGCCTGGCGTCTAGTAGGTGTTCTATTAGTCTTTATTATTGAAATAGTGAACACATTAAAGGTCTTTTGAATGGACTTCCTTCTACATTGGGACTTTAAAAAGCAGCTTTCTATTTGCTGCTTAACCCAAAATGCCCCAAATTGATCCCATATCCCTTCCAAATACTTCTCCCATCATAGTCTCCATCCTGTTGGATTATTTAGCCCTTTTCTTTTTTATTATATTTATGAGTCCATTTACTCACTTCATCTGGTTTAACTCTGACAGGTCATATACATCTAGAAATTCATACATTTCTTTTAGATTTTTGAGTTTAGTAGAATATAAATACTTAGAGTATGTCTTATGGGTCTCTGAATGTCCTTGGTGTCTGTGGTACTGTCTCCCTTTTTGTCTCTAGTTTTATTAATTTTTGGATCTTCTCTCTCTTTTGGCTAGTTTGGGTAAAGATTTGCCAATCACTTTTTATTTTATTTTATTTTATTTTATTGCATGTTAGTGTATGTGTTTGTCAGTTCTGCCCTTCTGTCATGTGGTCCCTCGGATCCAACTCAGGTCATCAGGTTTGGTGGCAATTGTCTATACCTGCTAGGCCATTTTGGGTACCTGGAACTCCAAATCTTCCTTCCTCCTCTGCCTCTTTTGCGCTGGAATCACCGTGTGCTAACCACGCTAACCACTGTGTGCTACCTATATCCCATTGTACAGGTGATAAGCCCGAGACTGTCACCTGGCTTCATGTCCCAAGGCCTTCAGAGTGAGTCTGGGTTTAGACCTCAGGCTGCACAAGATCTTACTTCACGGCTTCCACCACTGGCTGTACTGTGGCCAGAGACCAGTGTAACACCATGTCACAGCTTTCCCAAGTTCCCCTAGCCCCACCCCACAACCAGTTTGCTCAAGATTTGCCCATTTTATTAATCTTTTCAAAGAATCAAATTTTTGTTTTTTGATTCTTTGTAGTGGTTTCTGTTTGCTTGTTTCTATATTATCAACTTCAGCCCTGATTTTGAGTCTCTCTTCCTATCTACTGTCTGTGGGTGTCACTTGCTCTTGCTTTTCCAAGGCATTCAAGTACATCATTAAGTTACTGATTTGAGCCCCCTCATCCCCCTTCTTTTTGTTTTCCTCTCTCCTCTCCTTCCTTTGACTCCCCTCCCCCTCTTTCTCCATACCCCGCCCCCATCTCCCTTTCTATTAAGACCTTTAGAAACGGAGATTCCATTGCCTCCCACAGCCACCTGTTTACAGAGCCCAGCATCTGGATGTTTGGGAGAGAAGAGTGGGGAAGACGATGGGCTGGCAGAACAGCTGGGTTGGAAAGAATTTATTCTTGGCCTTTTTTTTTTTTTTTTAGCAGGAACCAGATTCTTGTGTGTGTGTGTGTCTGTGGTGTGTGTGTGTGTGTGTGTGTGTGTGTGTGTGTGTGTTAGGAAGAGTGGGATTGGGAAGGTGGGTCACAACCTCAGTGTTTTCATCCAGTAGAGGTGACCACTCTGAAAACCCACATAGACAGTGACAAGGGGACAAGCCTACACAAATGTTGATGTCTGGGAACAGTTAAGAGGGGTACTTTGGGATGGACTTAAAGATACGAAGGGAGGGTTCTGAGAGGTCCTTGCTCAAATTAGACATGACCACATTCTGGGCTTAGTTTATTTTTATCATGAGTTACTTTATGGCTGTTTTTAAATTACAGAAATATTATTTCCTTTAAGTCAAAATAATTCAGCATTGTGTGAAAAATGTTAATAATTCCAGTTTCTCCTTCTTAGTCTAAACTATGAAGGTATCAGCCCCTGTTTCTTTCTGAATTTACTTCTGGGTGTAGACACACAACACATATATGCTGCAGTAGGATTTAAAACAAATGACCATAGTTGACTGGATCCATAAAATACATTTTATCTTCCCATCTTCCTTCTTCTGTCTTCTCAATCCATCAAGGTATCATTCCAGGTCAAGAGAAATGGATGACTTTTCAAAAATGTGTTGTTATTATTGTGTTGCATATGAGTATGCATATGATATATATGATCTCACTACATACATACATACATACATACTTATCTGTTGTGGTCAGAGGACACCTTTTGGTTCTTTCCAGTTTCTGTAGGTTCTGGGGATGGAGTTCAGGTGGTCAGGCTTGCACAACAAGCACTTTTACCCTCTGAGTCTTCTGGTTGGCCAAAATAAAATGAAATGATGTTCATTCATCATTTATTATAGCCCCATGGAGGAAACATAGTTGCCCAATCCTCAGGTAGTTTGCAGTTAGTTTTGTCACAAGCAGCAACTGTAATGAAGTGCAGTCTGAGCACTCCTATCTACTTGGGATGCTATCTTTATATAATAGGTTTCCCAAGGCAAGAATCTGGGGGCACTTGGGTGCTTGTTTTTTGTATTATTTTACACAAGTTTCTGCTGGAGTAAATAATGTCTTCTCTCCTTTACACCAACTCTCTAAGCCACTGTTCCGTTTTGTTCATATCATGGCTACTTTCCCAAAGTGATGATTTGGTTGAAGAAAAACTGAGGAAAATGTTGTTATTTGGACTGGCTTTGGAGTGGTCCAGTGTTGAGATTGGCTATGGGTTTTGTTGAGTACATAAATGCATCTCTTATATTTTTTGTTTTTTAAAGAAAAGATTTATTTATTTTGATACTATGTGTATGAGATTTTGCCTGCATTGTATAAGTGTACCATGTGCATACCTGGTGCCCCAGGAGGCCAGAAGAGGGTGTGGGATCCCCTGGAACTGAAGTTATAGATGTTTGTGAGCCACCATGTGAGTACTCACCTGGAATCAAACCTGGGTCCTCTGGAAGAGGACCCTTTTAACCCTGAGTCATCTCCCCAGGACCACCTCATGTCTGTGTATTTTAATTCAACTGAAATATGGTAAGGACTAGCCATATTCAAATATCATTCTAAAACAAATAAAATGAATGGATTTTAGCAGGGAGGTGTACTATCATAGAGAATGCATACGATTTAAAGTTTGAAGACCCAGATACCACCATTTCTTCCCTGGTTGGTGATGATCTTATTAACCTGATTACTTTGTAAGGGTACAAATGCAATTGTGGTACTGACCTTATAGATGATGAGGATTATAAAAAAAAGAGAGAGAGATCACACTCACTGTAAACTGTACAGACCTCACAAGTGGTCTGAAGGTATCGAATGAAAGCAAAACGCTTCAGACCAAGGTGGTGTTCTTAAAACAAACAAAACAAAGCAAAAACTAAGTCAGGAAGAGGCCACTGAGGTATTTACTATGCTGGAGGTCTTCAAAACATCTAGGAAAGCAAACCCTAGTAGCACCTCAGAGGGGCAGGCCAGGTCCAATGGAAGGGAAGCGAGGTCCAAGACCACTGTCACATACTTCAGCGTTTTCTCCACTGGAGCATCCAGATGCCACCTTACCAGTTAGGAGCACCTTGTTTGGGGGCGCTGTTTGGTCTGGTCATGGGTTTACATGGTCTTTTTGATGGACTGGGGCTGTTTGTTGCAGCCCTGTGCTGCAGAGCCTTGGCGTGACAATCACCCTCGTCCTTCAGATTCATTTATTTTATATGTATGAGTGTTTTGCCTGCAGGTATGCATATGTGTGCCTGGTGCCTGTGGCAGTCAGAAGAGGGCCTTGGATGCCCTGGAACTAGAGTTATCATTGGGAACCACCACGTAGGTGCTGAGAACCAAAAGTAGGTCAGCTACAAGAACAATAATTGCTCTTAATCACTGAGTCATCCCTCCAGGCCTGTTTTTTTTTTTTTTTTTTTTCCTTTTACTAAGGCATGTAATTCATTAGTTGGCTGCCCAGGCTTCAAAATTACAAGGCCAATCAGTGTCTTTAAGACTGAGCAGTCAGTGGTTTGGGTAATCATAGACCCTGATCTTCATATCTGAGTAGCTAAAACTATCAAGATATGTTATATCATGAAAATGGTTTTCCATCTCTCAGCTCTTCGAGAGTTATTCTCAACTCCTTAACTTTGGTTCTGTGGAAAATGAATGTTCTACGAGCTGGGAGAAAGGGTTTTCACCTAACATTAAATAACTACTTTCCCCAAAGAACAGAGAGCGGGAGGGCAAAAAGATGGCAGTTGGAACTCTCTTCACTTTCCATCCATCATACTACACACTCATACTACACACACTAGTACATACTACATACTACATTATATATTTATAATCTTGCAATTTTAAAATATATAATGTTGCTGTATGTTCAGTATTTTATAAAATTGCAGCGTATACCACTGAAGGCTATATCTTCTAATGATCTCTATGCTTTGGGCTATACATACATGGGTAATACACTCACAGGCATGCATGTGCACACACACACACACACACACTATACGGATCTAGTAGAGGGAATTTTGTTTGCTTAGCTAAAATATGCTAGTTACATGGCAGACAGTGGTCTATCATTTTTTGCATTTTCTCATCTGACCTTAAAGACCATGAGTAGGTTCTGTTTTAAACATAAGGGTACTGGATTCCCTGAAAGATAAAGTGACTTTATTAAAAGACTATGTTAAGTGGCAGTGTCAAGATTAGAACCCATGCCGGACCAATTCTAGAGGCTCTGCTCTTAGCTGGCATATTCTTGTCTTCATCCCTCTGCCCTAGTGAGTGGTTTGAGATGCAGGACTCCAGCTCCAGCTGCCTGAAATCCTCAAGAATTCCAAGGAAGCAGCTGTAACCTCAAGGGGCCAGTGGGGCTTCCTTCTGGGAGAAGCTGTGTGCCTTGGGTAGAGAAAATGAAGGGTTTGTACTCCTTGGAGCATTTCGATGCTCTTGGGGACGCCCTGGAAGCCTTGTCTGTACTTCTTCACTAGGGCTGTCTGTTTAACAGCTGAACCCACCCCCTCCAATTAAAGTATAATGAATCTGCTAAGACCTGTGGTCCCGCACAGCCCTGCCAATTGGGCGTTTGGGGTGTGTGTGTGTGTGGATAAAATGAAGAAGTGTGAGCCCAGGAGTCTGCCCTGGGGTGAGAAGAGAAAAGAGCCGATCTGTATGTGCCCTAGCAGCCGGCAGCTCTCCCTGAGCTGTGGCCTGTACTGGGACTGTGGGCCAAAGGAGCCCTGGAATTGCTTAGTCCTGTCTCTGTGCCTTTAGCTGTCCAGGGTAAAAACATCACATCTCGAGAGGCCTGCACTGGAGCACAAACCCATGTATTGTCTGGCCCCTGGCAGGCTGGTCTGTGGAGGGGACACTCTAAGAGCTCTATTTTAATCTTTTGGAGCTGGGCCAGGGTAGGAATTCAGCTGCCAGCACCAGGCTCCCCCACCCCCATACTCTTACCCACCCCCAGCCCCTCTCCTGGTTTCATTCCTTCTGACCTCCCATCATGAGAGGTGCTGGTGTTCTTTCTTTCTCCCTTTCTCTTTTTAAAAAACTAGCAGGGCTCTTTCATGGATTTGACCTCCCAAAGTGTTGCAGACCAGGGCTCCTCAGTGGGCTACTTGGGGCTCTAAACTGGCAAGAGGCCAACCCTTGAATCCTGAGATTTACCTCCAGATGTGAGTGTGTGTGTGTGTGTGTGTGTGTGTGTGTGTGTGTGTGTTTTGTGTGTGTGTGTATGTCTGTGTGTGTTGTGTATGTCTGTGTGTGTAGTGTGTGTTTTGTGTGTGTATGTCTGTGTGTGTTGTGTGTGTGTTGTGTATGTGTGTGTATATGTGTGTGTTGTGTGGTGTGTGTGTGTGTGTGTGTGTGTGTGTGTGTGTGTGAGTAGGGCATTCTCTCTGTGTGTGTCTTTCTGGAGTTTTTCCTTCTCATGAAGAAAATGTATGGCTGGGGTGGTAAAAATGCAGGCCAGTGAGAGGAGAGGGACAAGAGGACCTGAAGTCCATGAGCCTCTTCTCTCATGCCAGCGCCTCCCCTGGCTGTACTCACATAGGTGCCCTTCTAGTAGCTCTCCATGTGGTTCACAAGCCAAGCGTACTGAGTCTGTTTCTCTGGGGAGGAATGAATCCTGTAGAGAGACCCCACAAAGGAATGGGTGCCAGACTTTTGTGCTGAACCTGAATTCCTCTTGCTCTCTCACCTGTGTAACATCAGGTACGAGATTTCCCTGCTCAGGCCTCAGCTTATAAGTCATGGGTGATGCTACCCACTGTCCCAGAAAGTGGAAAATGGAAGATTGAGTGGCACCCAGAAGATGCTCCATATGTCTTTAGCTCCCTTGCCACCTGCCTATCCTGTCCTTTTCCATGAACAAGCTCTTAGGAGGTAGCTAGGCCTGGCTCCTGGCCTGGGTGAAGAAGCCCTCAGCTGGTTTGCAAGGGCTGTGTTCTTCCTGAAAGGGTGGAAGGGTGCAGAGGGGAGGGGTGTGGTCCTTTCTCTCCCACCCAGCATCTCCCATCTCTCTCACCCCCATCCTTCTGGCCTCTGCCAGTGATGTGCATTTTCCCCTCTGCACCGACCTCCCATACTGACTCACTACCTCGACAGGGTAGCAACTTCCAAAACAAAACTTTTTCAACCAAGGAAAATATAACCATGGGGAAGGAAACATTTCAATATCAGGCCTCCCGGGAGCCGAGGAAATGGGATAAATGTTTGTCAGAAAATGATGCCGTTCTGACTTCACACACTCAGTTGGGGTCAGAGAGAGAACAATGCCTGGCATTGGGCTTCAGCCAAGTCGGAAGAGCCCAAGCAAGATCTAAGCGGGTGCTCAAGTTGGTTCAAACTTGGGAGAGTCAGATGTATGTCCAACATTGCGTCTCAAAGCAGTCCTACTGTGAGATGATAAATGCCCTACAGAAGGCATGTGCTGTGTCCCATGACTGCCTCTAGCCTTCCCTTCCACCTCAAAGGAGATGCCTACTCCAGCCTTGCTGTCTGGCAAAGGGGCCTGCTTGCTTCATGACTAGCTTCTGGGAAGTGGCTAATGGGAACACATTCCACACTTAATAATAGTGCCCCCTGGAGTTGGGCAATGCTTTGACCCTTGCTGGGACACTCCAGGGAAGGGATCTTATAGCAATGATCAGGCAAGATCTAAGAGAACAGCTGGTGGGGAGTGCTGATGCCAAGTTAGATGTCAGGGAAGGTCCAAGAGATATTCCAGACCACACCTACTGTGATTGCACAGTGGCAAGGCCCAGGAAATTGAAACAGGTGGAATTGTCTTCTGAGAGAGACTGGGGCCAGAGACAGAGCACTGACTTAAGTCCTTCCACAACAAAGAACACTTTATGGAAATGGAGGAGGCTCTCAGGATGCCCAGCATTGGTTTCCCACGGCTTCTTCTTCTTCTTCTTCTTCTTCTTCTTCTTCTTCTTCTTCTTCTTCTTCTTCTTCTTCTTCTTCTTCTTCTTCTTCTTCTTCTTCTTCTTCTTCTTCTTCTTCTTCTTCTTCTTCTTCTTCTTCTTCTTCTTCTTCTTCTTTTCTCTCTCTCTCTCTCTCTCTCTCTCTCTCTCTTCTATCTCTCTTTCTTTCTTCTTGTGATTATCAGTCTGTCTCATATTTAGTAAGTATTAGTGGCAGGATCTGTGATGTGTGATTGGGGAGGGAATAATGACGGACAAACAGGCGCTCATTTTGACTAAGAGCCTCTGACCTAGTGTGGTACCCACTTGGTACCTCCATCCCTCTAGTTGATACCTAACATCAGTATCTTCTCTGGCAAAATGACTAAATGCATTGGTTAACAAGACAGACCACTATAAGGTGAGGATGCCATATATTTCTTGAAGAAAAATGCACAATGTATTTTTGAGATAAAAAAAATTGTCGAAGGATGAGTGATGAGCCAAGGGGTCCAGGCCAGGCTGGTGAAACCCACAGAAACAGCTGACCTGAACAATGGGGAGCTCTTGGTCCCCAGACTGATAGCTGGGAAAACAGCATGGGACTGATCCAGACCCCAGGAACATTGGTTTTAGTGAGGAAACCTCGGAAATCTACGGGACCTCCTGTAGTAGTTCAGTACTTATCACTAGCATAGGTGTGGACTTTGGGAGCCCATTCCACATAAAGGGATACTCTCTCAGCCTAGACACATGGGGGTGGGCCTAGGCTCTATCACAAAGGATATTATAGACTCTGATGACACTCCCTCTGGGGAGCAGAAAGGATATGTGATAAGTAGTGTTTTAGTTGGGGGTGGTGGTATGGGAGGACGGGGAGGGAGAGGGAACTGGGATTGATATATAAAACAATCTTGTTTCCAATTCAAATTTAAAAAGGGGGCAAAACCCCAAAATTGTTGAAAAGTTCTAAGTCCCTTGACATCATCATAATGTGGGTGTCTTAGGGTTTCTGTTGCTGTGAAGAGACTCCATAACCACAGCCACTCTTTTAAGGAAAAACATTTAATTGGGGTGGCTTACATTTTCAGAAGTTTAGTCCATTATCATGGTGGGACATGGTGGCATGTAGACAGACATGGTGCTAGAAAGGCAGCTGAGAGTTCTACATCTTGCAGGCAACAGGAAGTAAACTGAAACACTGGGTGGTATCTTGAGCATATATGAGACCTCAAAGCCTGCCTCCACAGTGACTCACTTCCTCCAACAAGGTAATACTTACTCCAACAAAGCCACATCTCCCAATAGTGCCATTCCCTTTGGGGACCATTTTCTTTCAAATTACCACAGTGGTCAAGATAACTTAGACATTTTTTCTCTTTGTCTTGATAGTCCCCATAGATAGATAACAAACATTCAGTTTTAACTTACCTAATTCTTAAGAGTTTTTTTTTAATTATAGAGAAGAATGAATTATTTCCTGTTGGCAGGTGCAAATACTAAATACTAAATTGGCACAATTTTATCAAAAGGGCTAAACATTCAAAGGAAGCATGTTTCTTACTTAGCCAGTAAAATTTGGAAGGCATCCCTTACCCTTTATTCTAGCCTATCCCTCCCCATAGTGTCTCCTCAAGAGTGGGCACAGAAGAAAAGGTATATTAAAGAGCAGTGCCATCTATTTAGTTTGAAAAAGAAGGCAGACTTTTATTTAAAGGCAGAATTAAGAAAAGACAGTAGTGCTTTACTTAGAAAGATGACAATTCATACAGGGAAAACAGCACATTTGGCCAGAATAACAAAACCAGCCTTTGGAGGCTTTTAGGAAAGCGGACCACAAACATGCCACTAAAAGGTGTGTGTGTGTGTGTGTGTGTGTGTGTGTGTGTGTGTGTGTGTGTGTGTGTGTGTCTGTGTGTCTGTGTGTACATGTGCACATGCACACATACACATATGTGTTGAAAGATTTCAGTAAAGTAGCCTAAAACAAATATGATCCAAAGCAGTAAGTTTCCTTTTCTTGGAGATTCAGGAGAACCTTTGTGCAGGTTCCTGGGATTGAAATAATCGCTGTAGGCATTTAGATATGGTAGAAATGTCAAATCTCAGCCAGAAGGCATTGGGGGTGGGGGAGGCTTTCAGGGATGGAAATAGAAGGGACAGATAGAGCATCAGAGATAGAGCGGTCATGCAGAATGTGCTGGGGATGTTTAAACACGCATACAGAAGAGGAAGCAACGAGGATCCCACATCCAAGCTGCATCCTCATGGGAGTGTTTACCACAGTAATCTGATGCTGTATTTTTAATACTTGGCAATAATAAATTAGGAAATAGAAATGTCCTGATGCTATCAATTAATCTAGAGCCAATTGGGTAGCTGTTGCTGACATTTGTCAAAACAATATCTCAAATAATAGCTTATGAATTTTCAGTGAGAAGATTTTAACGCCTCAGGTTGAAGACTTTTTCTTTTTTTAGGGGGCGGGGTCTTCAATGAGAGGGATGGAAAAGCATTAGGTAAGCCGATTACTGAGAATTCTATTAGTTTATTATTGATGGACATTTCTCTACACTAAAGACAAAGAGTTCACAAACTGCCCTTAAAACATGAAAAAAAAAAAAAGATCATGTAAAGAATCGAAACTACTTTTGAGTTCTTTATGCTTGACATAGATCTCAACAATATGTGGTAAGACATCAAGTACATTTAATGCTTATGAAAGAAATTCATTCCCTCGGATAGCTAAGATTTCTTATGTTGACATTTTTTCTTGAAAATACAGTGAAGCAGGTAGGAAATTATCAAAAATACTTGCCGTTAAAAAATTATCTTAATTCTTGTTAATTCCTGACTTCTTCCTGAAGAGGCATGGGTTTCACCACATCTGTGTATGACTGAGTGTACTGACCATTCACAATATCCATTTGAAAGGTTCAAATAGTTTCCAAATGTACATACTATAAAATATTATTGTTTTGAGATTGGAGGTCACACTGAACACACCACACAGGATTCATTTGTACATTTTTCAAAGTTGTGCTGAAAATGTACTGAAAGCCTAATTTTTAACATATACTTAGTTTTGTACAGAGGAACAGGATACAATAAGTTTTGAACCAATAATCAGCCAGATTAGTATGTACACATCAGGCAGGAAGCAATCAAACACTGCCTAATAGAATGTCAACTACTATTTCTATGAAACATTGCATACATTGTACACACACACACACACACACACACACACACACACACACACACACACACACACACTAATCCTTTTTCCATCACAAACATCAAAGAATGCTTATGATGATATGGATCGACTATCCCCATACATCTGTTTTGTCACAAGGCAAGAAGCAACACAGAAACTCAGATGACACTATGTTGCCAGACTTGGCTTTGTAAATTAGTTGCTCAATAATGGTTACTATAAGGATCTAATCAGACTTTCATATGGATTGAAAAAAGAGGGGCAAAGAGCATTGACTAGCAGCTTCATAACTCCTGCCACTAAGTTAAATATTGGCTTTTGTTGAAATTAGAAATGGTTACAATTGGGAAAGAAAGACCTCAGGGTAATATTTAAGACAACAACAACAACAGCAGCAACAAAACTTCTACATCCTTTATCAAAATAGAACTTCGATTTTTTGTTTGTTTGTTTGTTTGTTTTAATCTGCCTACTCAACTGTTAGGCGAAACCAATTATCCTGATGAATAACCACTGGACAAATTCACCCACCAATAAAAGCAGAAGATACAGTTGAAACACAAATGTAACTACTGTGTGCAGGAAAAACCAGAGACCTGAAATATAGCAAAAATCAGTGCTTCATAAACAGTCAATGGATTTTTCTCTAAAAATACTTTTTGCTAATGGCAAAGTCCAACACCTCAGAAAAACTCTGAATGAAGATCTTAGAATAAGTTTCCAAGCTATACAACATCGTTTTATACACTACTCTTGTTGTTTGTAAGGCTGCATGGAAGTTTAGCTTAACAGTCATGAGCCATGTGTTTGGACATCTTATGAGAAGTGACCAGCAAAGAAAGATATTTTGTGTGTGTGTCTACCAAACTACTTATGAAGAAATACCATTGCTTTCCAACCAGTTTTTTTTCTTTAAACGGTTCCTAAAAGGTATATGGGGAAGCTTCAATTTGCTTCATTGAATCATCTGGAAAACTATTTAGACTTTATGAAATGATACGTTTGCTAAGAATGTTCTCACGAATCCACAACTCCGCCCTGTAATTGGTATTTTATAGTTTCATAAGCAGATATGCAAAAATGCACACTGTTATAGGTGCAGCTCTGACGAAGTAAACTGAGAAACTGTAGATTCTAGTGTCCTCTCACTCCTGTAGACATTTCCTGAAATTAGTGACTTCCGTGTGCTAGTATCACAATCACGGTTCTGAAATGCGCCACAGACCCCTTGACAGCCTGAAATGACAGTTCTCTGAGACCACAGTACATCTTGGGTAGAGAGAGAAGAGCAGGAAGATGCCGAGTAGTTGAGTTTTCTGCTCTACTTTCTGGTCCTAAAGTTGTCTTCCAGGGGAGGGGAGAGCTCACCTTCTTCAGGGTACACATTCATATGTCAGAATAACAATGAATGAGGTCAGTCTCCTTTCCCACTTGTCTGGCATGATCTCCTGGCAAGGATGGGGTAGGTATTTGCCAGGTGGCTGCCAGACAAGGTCTCTTTAGGGGAATACAACAAGGCTTCAGTCATTGCTGTTCATAAAGTGCTTTGGGATCCTTCAGGAAAGGGGGCTGGCAGGATATTATTTGTAACTGGCTTCAGGTTTTGAACCAAATGGAACCATTTTCTTCAGTGTAATTATTGCTTTGAGCATTAGTGAATGTTCTTAAAACCCAATGGAGCTCATCTTTAAGTACCCACTTCTCAAAATACCCCTTCCCTAGAGTTAATGGTTTTAATTACTGTGCCCCCGGTACCCTCACCAGTTAGAGGATGTGATAGCCTTGCTTTGGAAGTGATTGCATTTACATTTTCACAAAATGAGTTTCATTTTCTAGGATGTACCTCTCATGAATAGATAGTAGGAGTGCAGGTAGAGATCTCTAGCCAGGCATGTACTGTCTGTCTGTCTACAACAGGCTGCTGCCTCTTCAATATATTCATGAGATGATGCATGGTTAGTGCGTGGCTACATTCTTAGATTGTTAGCTCTCTGTGGTTCAGGAATATGTTTTGCTGTTGATTTTATTTTTTGGTTCTCTCTGTCCATCTTAGAACATAATTAGGCATGGGAGGACCACATTTTTTGATTTTTAGGGATCTTCACAAAGGATAGGAGATGGGTATTTCAGGTCTGAGCACAGCAGATTGGAAAAGCTGGGAAAGAGACTTGGGATAGGGAATTTTCCTCAAAAACCTCTTAGACTGTATTTGAAATGAACAGAAGGCACATTCATCATATGCAAAATAAAACAAAGCCAATAAAATAAAACAAGATATCATAGATATTCTAAGTTGCTGATGTATATGTCATCAAAATGAATGGATACAGAACTGAATTAGAGAACAGTCATTTTTCCCACAATGTATTAATTCCAACTGGGTCCATAAGTTTTTCAAAGTGGGGTGGGATGAACCTGGTTATTTGAACAAATAGGTGGTTATTGGGGCTATAGCATAAATATTGTATGTGGGAGTGTTGTTAGCCAAATACATTTTCAGCTGAATTAAGCATATCCATTGAAATCTATTACATGTTATTCATCCTATGGACATGCCTCTTTTTCTCATGGAAAATATAACCAAGTAGTACCGATATAAATTAGTAGGTTTTAATTTAATGCAGTTGGGTTTAGTAAGTCAGAACTTGCTGAAGGAAAGACTAGCAGAGTGTGTAAGCCTCTGCTCTCACTCCTAGTTGAAGATCCTCCATCTAATTCAGTCGCAAACTACCCCTTATGCCAGGATCAGTGTCACTTGACTTCTCGAGTATCCTTGACACTTCTAGCAGTTCATCTTACAAATGCATTCAGGCTGTCCAATTTCTCTTTTGATTAGAAGTAAGTGAAAATCAAGGGCAGACAACTCTGTTATTCCTATTATTAATGGGGGGGGTTATAATTTGAATGGCCATTTCTCCTAAACTTGGTTTTTAATTAGTTGACTTATCTTATACGTCTATTGATAAGATTTGTTATCTTGAGAGATAAAGAGCTTTGTGATATTGGAAACCTGTTAGGTAAGGGTTGAGCACATATTCAAATTTGGGATAAGAAGTAGATGATTTTATGAAATAAAGAAAGCAGACTAGACAATCACTAGTTGACAAAGTATTACCAATTTCTAGTGGTAGGTCTTTAAAAAGGAGGTGTTTTTGAGTTTTAGTTTGGACATGAGGTCAGTTATTACAACCTTCAATAAATCATTTAGCCTTTCTAGCCTTAACTAGCTTACTTGTAAGGCCAAGGGTCTTAAGATAAAAAAAACCTCATTCCATCCATATACATAAGTCACTGAGATATGGCAGAGAAACTCAAGACATTATTTATGTATTTATCTATTTTATTTATTTTGTTTTCTGAGACAGGGTTTCTCTATGTAACAGCCCTGATTGTCCTGGAACTTGCTTTGTAGACCAGGCTGGCCTGAGACTCACAGAGATCCACCTACTTCTGCCTTCCAAGTGTTGGGTTTAAAGGTGGGTACAACTAGGCCCAGCAGACATTTTAGTCAAGATTCTTTGTGGGTTCACTAAGCATAAAAAATACTGAGATCATGGCTATAGTTTTCTAATGACCACAGGTCACTGACCTAAGCTATGTATGCCTTTTGGATGGGTTAGTTATATTTAAATCTTTTTTTAACAGAGGGAATCAGAACTACATGGTAAACATGTGGTTTGTATGAACTTTCTGGAGGAGTTAGGTCTAAGGACAGGATCAGGATAACAAAGAACAGTAGTGAACTGAAAGGCCTGTTATGTAGAAAAAGGGCCATTTAGACATTTAGAATACTGGTGAACTGAATGGGTCTTGGCTCTAGGAGAACCGTGCCTTTCTTGACTATGCAGTTGGTTTCTGTTTGAGCTTCTCACCTATGAGAATTTCAGGCAGGAGACAATGTGACTAAAGCAGCATTTCCAGGTGTTATTGTGCACATGCTTGGCATAAACTACCAGCTGAGGTTACTAAGGAAAGATTTCCCATGTGGCTGACCTTGGGGGTGGGGCATGAGGCAAACTCCTGTTGTGAAGAGCAGGGTGAAAGTGGAGGGTAGCCACCCCAGCACTGAACAGTCTTGACCAGTGATTCGGTGGTGAAGGTTGAGCCTGTGGTACTTAGAGGAACCTACCACTACCTCCTAGATCTGGGACACATTCTTGTTCAGGAAAATATGGTGCAGACCCACTGCCCTTCTAAATGTTACATTCAGTTACTGTGGACCCATTTGGTTTATTGTAAAGCAAAAGGATTTTAGTTCTTTTCTCTTTTCCCCTTCCATTGCTATAATTCAGGCTTTCACTTAACTCATCCATCTCTGGGATACTTTACTGTTCATTGTCACAACTGAACGGGATCCGAGCTCGCCAGAAGGGCTGCTCCCTGCCCTATTTTATCTTGCAAAACAGGGCTAGAAAAGAAGTATTCTCCACTTTGGTTTCTGGTGTTCTCCATGTAACACCAAGTGAAGAAAAGGCCTATCCAAGGCCCACTTAACCAGGTGAGTGTTGATGGATAAATGGGGCTTGGGGAGTCCTGAGAACCCTGCACTTTAGAACGTCCTGCTAGTTAAGGGGAACCCCAGCACAAGTCTACTTGACCCCTTGCTCTCCAGACATAACATGGGCTTCTTTACACCAAATTCTTCTGAAAGTTTGGATTTGCAGGAAAAGCTATGCTATTCTTATTCTCACTGACAGAACTTCCTTAACCACAAACACACAAAAGAACTCCAAGCCCAGGATTGAGATTAAGGAGACAATTGCCGAATTAAGTGTTCCCCCTGAGCTGGCCTATCTCAGCCACAGGTGCCACCGAAAGACTTGTATATTTGCATCATGACCATACATTTTCTAGGGTGAGGAGGAAATGGTAGTGACAGCTCTAGCCTCCCCGACTCTCCCCATCCTGTCCTCCACTTGAGGGAAAAAAAAGAGCCTTGCACATGTAACCTTCGAATTTCTAACTTTCAAAATGTTTTAAATTAGATGTGGGACACGGTGGGGCAGGATATGGTTATGGAAATGCAAGGGAAGGTGGGTAGGGTGGGGAGCACAATAGATAGCCGGCATGGGCCACCCTAAAGCATACTACTTAGTATTTCTGAAACCGGGGATGTGGGATCTGGACTCATCTCTGAACTAGTAGAGCTTGGCAGGCTGGTACGGCCTGTAGGGGTAGGGCTCAAACTGGTCCACAGTTTTGTGTCCTGGCCCACCAGTGTGCCAGGGTAGGATTCCACATAGACTCTGTGCCCCGAACGCCTTGGGTCCTGGAGGCAGCTCTTCCGTTCCTCTGGGAGGCTGGCCGTGTGGGCCAGAGGCATGCCCCGGGGCCCATCCACCACACGTCCGGGCCCCTCTGCTTCCCTAGGATTTTGAGCCAGGCCACAGGCCCTAGACTGGTGCTGTGTGTAAACGCCTTCCGAGAGCGACAGTGACTGCGTCTCGCTGTGCATGCGCAGCCAGCGGTGGTGGCGGCTAAAGCCACCATAGTGCTGGTGCTTGCCTGGCTTCCGCTTTCCCAGGAAGCCCAGAGGTGGCCGCGTGCCTGGCACCATCTTGGTGTGGTTCTTGGCTGTCAAGCCTGTGAGGGTCAGGCTATGGAGAAACTCTGCACAAGAGTGGTCAGTGTCTGGGCCCTGCACAGGGCCTTGAGGGTCCTGGCCAGGCCCCATGGTGGCCTTCATGTCGTGCACCTGTAGGACATCTGGGGCACTGCCACTCAGGCCGCTGAGGGCCTGCTGGGCGATGTCATGTGATGACAGGTAAACCAGGTCCAGGTCTCGTGGGCTCAGGGCATCACTGGAGTCATAGTCACTGTCAGTGGGGAGGAAGACTTCTGAGCAGCCTTCTTCATCGGAGCAGGGCTGTGATTCTGCAAAGCCAGGGACAGATGTTAGAAAGAAGACAAGACTCTTAGTGAGGGTCTGACTTGTGAGCTGAAGAAGGTTAAACCCTTGCTTAGTTCTTTTGTCATATTTTGAAATTCTTAAGACGTGGACCGAGAGCCACACATTTTCACTCATCACAGGATCCTGTAGACTATATAGTAGGCTGTGGAATTAGTTTAAGGGTAAAACAGTGGTTCCCCACTCTTTCACAGGGGTCATCTAAGACCATCAGAAAGCACAAAGCGTTTACATTGTAATTCGTAACAGTAGCAAAATTACAGTTATGAAGTAGCAATGAAAATAATTTGATGGTGGGGTGTAGGGAGTAATCCTGTTTAGAGGTACTGCTTACCACGCCTGCTTGGGACTGGCCACAGGTGCCGCCAAGTGGGCGTGGTCAGAGTGACAGAAAGGGTTTAAGTAGCAGAGAGGCAAGCACACAGCTCTCTTTTCTCTCTCCTGCCTGGCTGTGCAGAAAACTGCAGGTCACTCCGGCTCTGGTTTGGTCACTGGCCCTTGCGTGAGTACTATCCCTTTAACAAATACCTGTTGTCAATCTAGTTCTGAATCCATTGCGGTCGGCTTTAGCGGGAGGTGACTACAACATGAGGAACTGTATTAAAGGGTCATAGCATAAGGAAGGTTGAGAACCACTGGGGTAAAGTAAAGAACTAGAAGGTTGAGTCTGGACAGTGGAAGGGTGGTAGGGTGGTGGGGGACATTTCCTCATTCAACATACATGCATTTTTATGATTATTTTTCTGGCATCTGCCTGTAGAGAGGAAGGACAAGAAACAAAGCTGAATGTTATTTATTCTCTATTCTTATTTCAGAGAAAAGTATTATATTTGACAAAAGAGCAGCAATTTAAAAGGGGGAAGGGAAAAGACACTGGTGGCAGAAGATAAAAAATCTGGTTTCAAATCCTAGCTGCCTGTAGCTCTTTCTGTGATCTTGGAAAATTTACTTCCTTAAGTTTCAGTTTTCTTGTCTATAAGTGATGATATTGGAACTTACTTGGGGAGACTAACACCTATTGATTATAAATATAATCATTCAGTTCATGGACCTTTATTAAATGATGATGATGATGATGATGATGATGATGATAAAAACAAGCCAAAAGAAGAAACAAAAAAGAGTGAGGCAGAAATCAGTCTCAAGGTATATGTAATGGTCTTGAGTGAGCTAAAATTTGGTTCTGTATTTGTCATTTTATGCAATGGTTGTTTATATCTTTTCCCTCAAGATGTCATACATTTTTGATAAATAGTACTGTCTAAAATCCTTTGGATTTCCCAATACTACTAAGCTCATCATAGCTACTTGGTGAATAATATACATGTTAATTTTGAAAACATTTTACAGAGCATTTATGTCAAGTTTATCAACCATTTCTTTAGAGTTCTAGGTGTATGCCTTGTTTAAAAAGTCTTTCCCACACAAAATCACAAATACATTGTTTTCTAATGTTCTGGGATTTGTTTATTGTATCTAACCATATGGTATTTATTTCTATATGTGGAATAAATAGGACTCCTATTTATTTTACTAAAAGGATATCCAGTTGTTACAGCACTATGTATTGGATAATCTATTTCTTAAAAACCACTGGAAATTTAAAGGAATTCTAATAAAACGTTTTCATAGTATTTTAAAATAGAATTCAATAAATTGTTTTGAAAATTTGTCTAGAAGAGATTTATGAGAATAATTAACATCAAAAAAAGATACAATAGAGTAGGATGGCTTACCAATAAAACTGACTATAGAGCTTTGGTTATTTAAACTTTATAGTATCAGTATAGAAATGGATAAATCTGTAGAAAATAAAAAGTCTGAAAGCAGCTATAATTTTATGATAACATGATAAAGATAATATTTCAAATTAGAGAGTAAAAGAGATCATTCTATATTTAGTGTTGTAACAATTGACTGTCCCTTTAGTAGAGTCCTACCACATTCCATATATAGAAATAAATTCCATATGGTTAAATATAATTATAAAATCTGAAAATATTAGAAAACAGTGTATTTGTAATTTTTCACGGGAAGGTATTTTTTAAATAAGACACACCCTAGAACTCTAAAGAAGTGGTTGATAAATTTGACATAAATTCTTTGTAAAACAAATGACACCACAAACAAGGAAAGTATCTAGTAGACTGTAAGAAAAGAATAATGGCATTATAACATAAGGTTAAAACCCAGGCTCTAGAAAGAACCCAGAAGAGAATGAAAAAAAATGAACAGAAGGTAAGGACCAACACTTGAGAAGAATAACTAATACAAATGACGAATTAACACATTATTTTGCTATTTTCAATTCAGTTAGTAATTAGGAAAGTAGAGCTCAACAAAGACTTTTTTCCCTTAAGGTTTACGAAAAAGAGCGACAATATTGTGTGTTATTGATGTGTGGGAAATTAAGAACTCTCATGTAATGATGAAGAATCTAAAGTGGTTCAGCTCTTTGGGATTAAATTTGGCAGAGTATGTTAAAAATGTGTATATCATTTGTCCCCACAAGTCCTTTTTTGGATATCTGTTTGAGAAATTGTCACCAAGTGCACATGGAGGCATTTTACAAGTTGTTTACTGCAGTGTGATTTATGGTAGTGAAAAACTAGACATCATTTTGTGGTTGAGAATGCTGTGAAAGGAAGACTTACAGCCACAGAAGCTCTAAGAAAAGGAAAATAGTTTACTTGTAGAGTTCTGCAAGGGACTCCATATTTAGGAGTGGCTTACTGATTACAAAATACAACAGGTATCAACAAAATAAAACTGCAATGTTGCCATGTTATAGTTAGTCTGTTCGTGGTAGAAAGCTAACATGGTTATTACAAGAATATTGAAAAGTACAAGGATAAAGTTAATTTTGTTAGGAAGTCAGTATCAGGGTTTTTTGTATTAGAGACTCTTCAGCTAGAATGTCCCCCCCCCCCCCGCCCCCAGCCCCTTTTTGCTTATTTCATGCCCATGGTAGTGTGTGTGTGTGTGTGTGTGTGTGTGTGTGTGTGTGTGTGTGTGTGTGTGTGTGTTGTCTTTTGATTCCCATCCTGATTATAGGTGACTTGTACATCTCCTAGTAAGCTAGGTGTATTAAATGTTTGAGTTATTTTATTGTCAACATATGATGGACCTATTGGAACATAACTCTACTGAAGGTTGTGGAACATTTGTATTTGGTACACAGTGGATCTCCAATTCCTAAGAAGTCAGGAACGTCTGTTTCCAGGGAGTTTACTATCTTAGTGGAAGTATGAGGCAAGGATGCATTCACAGGACTGTGGCAGAAATAGGTTTCGTTAGAGGAATGTAGTGAAGAAGATGTGAGTTTAAAGGGAAGAGAGATAACATCTTACTGGGACAAAGTTAATAGATCATCTTTTATTTACTTTTCTCCTCTCATTGTCTATTCTTTTTCTATATTAATTTATTTCTTTATCCACTTTCTAAACGTGATTCAAGGAAGGCTTTTAAAGTAAATGACAACAGGATTACAAATGATGAAAGTGAAAATAGTATAAGTAAGTTCATTTGATTAGAGTATTGGCAACAGGAATGGAATTTAGGAGACCGGAGGTTACAATGGAGTGGTCAACAATTGCATATTTATAAAGTTTAAAATGTTTTTTAAATTAAGGTTTGTTTGAACACAAATATTCATGGTGGCTTTATTGATGGTAAGAACTGTAAACTGCCAGTATGTCCTTCAATGAATGAATGGCTAAATGATGGCACACCCATAATATGGAATACTTTTTCATCAACAAAAAGAAAGAATTCCATATACATAATAATTGTGCTAGAACATAGAGAAGAACAGATGAAGAACAGATTGTGGGTTGCTGAAGGGAGGGTTGGGAGGGGGCAGGACTATAAGAAAGGGCAACAGAGGGAGGAGGAGCGATGGCTGTATGGAGGAAGGAGAAGTGCAGGAAAGCCATTCCTTCTAAGATGTTTATTGAGCATGAATTTATGCCAGACAGTTAAGGACTGCTTTTAAGCGTCTAATCGTGTGTGACTCACACAATAAATAAGTCAGAAAATATGACCTCCAGAGAATACAAAGAACAAAATGATGTTGGATTTGAGTTTGAGGGTGACTTAGAAGGGAGACTCTTTTGATTAGATGGCTAGGGCCATCTCTACATCTATCTGTGACTCTGCATGAGATCTTGGTGACCAAGGGAGTTCCAGGGAAGAGTGGCCCAGACAATAATGAGAACATTCATGATGCCTCAAAGCTGATAGAAGAGTTTGAACCACAGTGACTGGGAAAACAGAAGTAGTAAACCAGAAGAGTTGTATTGCAACCCTAGCTTAGGATGGGCAACAGAGAGGATAGTGAATTTGATTTGGGACAAGTTGAGTTTGAAGAGATGGCCAGAGTACCCAGGAGACTAAATGGGACCATATTGCAGTAGGAGGATTGAAGGATGGTACTTGTGGGTGTATGGAAGAAAGCACCACTGGACAGGGGATTGTTGAAGATCTGATTGGATAGACTGATGATTTTAAAGAGGAGGGTGGATCAGGTTGGGAGAATCACTGTTGGTGTTGGTGCTTTTAGAGACAGAGAATATGCTGTTTTCAGAGACAAATGATTAGGAAAGAAAATGGATAAATAAAAAGAGATTGTCTCTCTCTCTCTCTCTCTCTCTCTCTCTCTCTCTCTCTGTGTGTGTGTGTGTGTGTGTGTGTGTGCTGGGGATTGAATGCAGGGCCTTGTACATATTAGATAAGTGCGCCACTGCTTAGTTGTGTCCGCAGACACATTGTTTTAAAAATCAGTTTAGACAGTACTTTCTCTGACCTTCAATGGGGGAAAATCAGGTACCAGAAGTAACAGGAGCCCATAATTGTTGCTTCTTTCTGATGATGGCTAGGATAGGTGCCTTAGGAGTTAGCAAGAGAAGTTAACTGACGATCTGAAACTGGGTTTGAAATAAGATCCATTCTGAGAGTTGGTAATTGATGTTGGTTGAATTTCCCTCCCCTCCTCTATGGTTAGTGAAGCTGCCTTGATGTGTTTGTTTATATCCCAATAGTAATAACACTATCTGGTATTTACTTAGTACTTAGTGTGAGTCATCTATAATGCCAAGCCATTTAAAAGCTTTATTTAATTCCTGTTTTTTTTCTCATTTTTGCCAATGAAAATACTGAAGCTTAAGCTTATTAAATTTTGCAATTTATATGGCTGATCAATGGCAGAAAAGGTACCCAAACACAGATTCATGCTTCCCTAGAGACTGCTGCTATCCATTTAAGAATTTCCACCGGTTTTCTTTGGAGGTGTTCTGATATCAGGGGCATCTAAGTGACTGGCCCAGAATTATAGTTAAGTTCCTGGCAAAGGGAATCTTGGCATTGCTGCTGTGCAGCAGCCTTGCATTAGTTTTCCTGATGCTGCTATGGCAGTTGCAGCACTGGATGGCTTTAGAGAATAAAGATGTTTCTCTCATAGCTCTGGAAGCCCAAGTTCAAACTCAGGGTGTTAGCAGGACCACTTTCCCTCTGGCAGATCTTAAAGGGGAAAAAGAATGGGTTACCAATTTCTGGTAACATTCTTTATGCTTTTATTGTCTCATAGCCTTTCTTCAGTGTTTATGTCTTCTGTTTCTTATGAGGATTCTTGTTATTGGGTTAAGGGACCAGATAATCCAGAATGATCTCATCTCAAGATTGTTAGTTATATCTAACTAGTTATATCTATCTATCTATCTATAGATATACTAGTTATATCTATCTATCTATCTATCTATCTATCTATCTATCTATCTATCTATCTATATCTAACTAGTTATATCTAACTAGTTATATCTATCTATCTAACTAGTTATATCTATCTAACTAGTTATAGCTATCTAAGATCTTTTTTTTTTCTGAATATGGCCACACTACCAGGACACAAAGGTTAACACATGGATATATAATTTTTTAGGGTGTTGGTGTCATGATTTAATCCACCAGAAACAGTTAATATAAAATGACTGTAACAAGAAATGTTCCCCAAGAAACTTGACAATGTCTTTCTATTGCTAGGTAGTAAGTCAAGTACTTGGCAAAAGCAATTTGTACTTAAAAAGATTTGTTTCTTTTTATATGTATATGTATGAATATGTGTGGGTGCCTGTAGGTGCCAGATGAGGCTGGAAGAAGGCATTGGGTCTCTGGAGCTGAAGGTTTAGGTTGCTGTGAGCTAACTCATGTGGGTTCTGGGAACTGAATTCTGGTTGTCTGACAGAGCACCAAGTGCTACTGAACCACCTCTCCAGCCTCCTGGTTTGTATTTGATCTTTCAGTATGCAAACAGAAGTAGAGAATGCACTTAAGAGGAGCTGATATCATGGTCAGTGGTAAGCCTAGTCTCCAGAGAGGGCCCATCCCAGCATCCTCAGGTGGCACTAATTGCTAAGCTCTCTTAGCTTTTGGGCTATTTTATTTATATCTATGTTACTACCCTTACCAAGTTTTATTGTAAACAATCCACTCATATTTCTCTCAATTCTTTGGACCATAAAGACAGCATGCAACCTGTCTTACTTATCTCTGTTTAGTAAAATGTTTATGTCAGTCGGTAAAGGAATGGCCTAAGGAACAAGGTAAGCAGAAGGATATGTGGAGTCTCCTATATTTCTCGTGTCATTGAATCTGAACACGGGCATCGGGTGGAACACGAGACCAGTGGTTCTCAACCTGTGGGTTGCACCATCTGCCAGATGCCCCTCATATGAGATATTCGCATTACAATTCATCACAGTAGTGAAATTACAGTTATGAAGTAACAGCAATGAAATAAATTTATGGTTGGGGTCACCACACCATGAGGAACTGTATTAAAGGGTCACAGCATTAGGGAGGTTGAGAATCACTGCAGAAGATTGTGTCTAAGTTATCCTTACATGAGCCTCTTGTGTGGGAAGTACATTGAGTTGGAGTGCCACTAGGATGCATAATGAAATCAGGGGGTACAAAGAGTAGTGATATTGGTTGTCTCTGAAAAACAGCATCTTCTAAAGCATCCTGGAAAGACCGAATTTATCTGGTCTGCCATAAGACTTCATGAAGATAACCATTCATTCCATTTCTCTGTCTTTGGTGATATTTGAACCAAGAGTCCATCCACATGTGGCAGAAAGAACAACTGATAAAAATGAGACAAACCTTGGCTGAAGACTTGCTTCGTTTCTTACTGTGTATGCAATTTTGAGCAAATTACTTGGCTGATTTGGACCTTGTCTGTAGCATGGAGGTTGTTAGACTGCTTATCTTCCACAGGTATTAGGTAGATTTAAAAGATATGTAAATATACCCAAAGTGCCAAGTAGACAGAAAGTATTAGTATTATTTAGGTATGAAGATGACTAAATAAAATTGTAGATGAGTAGTCAAATATACTTCAAGACTTGGCTATGAGAATTCTTTTGATGAGTAGGAGAACAGTGCTTTCTTGCATGGTGTTCAGTACTGTATTTCCTAACTCTAGTAAATAGTGACTTAGTAAATGATATAACTTACTGTGTGGCTCCTAGAGCACAGGAGATAAGAGGTAAATCAAGAGAAGGGTTAGTTATAACTGTAGTAACCCAGGAGGGAGGTGTAAAAGAGCCAGAGAATGGAGTGTTAAGTATCCTGTTGGTTCACGAACATGCCCTTAGGAAATGCTATTCTAGTAGAACTGGATCTTAATATTTGACTTGCATGACAGTTGGGTTATTTATTAGAAGACTTAGTGGAACTTCTTGCTTGGAGTGGTGTAGCCCTCCCAGAACAGGCTGGGAGAGTCTCCAGGATGCATCCAGGGTACCCAGGAGAGTTTCCAAGGACTCAGACTATTGCTGCTTCCTCCCTTCTTGGAAAAGAGTGCAGAGTTCAGTTTCCCTCCCTAGACCCAGGCCATATGCTCAATTAATCATGGTAGGCACTTTGTCCAGCTTATATTAGCAAAGCTGGTGGTGCTCCCCATTTTCCCTTGGAGGGCATTGGGCAGGTCAGCCTTGGTAAAAGCTGAGCTTCCTCTCTGCTTGACCTGCAAGGTACTGGATGAAAGTCTGCCCATACTATTAGTGCTGGCTTAGGAAGCTTGGTTTTCTTGCCATTGTGATGGGTTTTGCAAGTCCTGGTCTCTGGGTCAGGCCAACAACATCACAGTAGAGTTGCTGTGGGGAGATGACATTTCTGGAAAGAATAGTTGAATAAAGTTACTGCTTTTTTTCTTAAAGGTGGGAGATAGTGGTGTTAATGGCATGACAGAAATAAAGGAACATTAGATATTTCCCTAAAATCTATATCTATAATTAAAAATGCATTGACTCATCAAGCCTTAGGCAGTTTTGTTCATTTTTTGATTTCCCAAGAGAAATAGTACCTTAAGATTCCTGTTGAATTTCTGAACCATTTGGTTGACGCTGAATTGTTCCTGACCTCTTCTGGGGAAAAGCTATCAGGAAGTTTTACATTTGCAAGATTGATATGATCTTCAAACACATCTGAAGTAAACAACACTTGGCCTTCCCTCTGTTGCCTCACCCATGTGTCACCAGGAGAAACATCAGTGTCCTGTGGGGGGTGTTGCTTCCTGTGACACTGTGCCCACAGAAAAGGAGGGGGAGAAAAATGCCCATTCGATGGACCAACTCTTCCTTCCCCCTGCCTTGGGCTGCCTTTTCTTGGAGCCAGCTTGTCCCCTTGGGTCCTTGGGAGATGCTTAATTTTAATTGACTCAGATGAATTCTTTCTGTTTTGAAAACCGCACAGAATCAGGAAGTTAGAGTTCTACTCCCTCTTCTCATGCTAAACAGATTTGCACAAATACATTCAACATACTCAACAACTCTAGGACAGAATCTTGGGCTGGCACCAGGGGTAAAATTTGTGATAGGCTTCATATTTCCAGCAGGCGCCTTAGAAGTTGAGTAAGCTCTACCCACATAGAAAGGAATTGTGCTGCAAACTCAGTTCTGTGAGTAACCCAGTAGACTGGGGGGGGGGTGTTTGTCTAAATTGGATTTTTCCCCATTCACAAGTGGTTTCCAAACAATTCAAAGTGGTTACACTTATGGAGAGTATACAGGGACAGCTTCCCTTGCACTCAAGTGCTTCTGCCTTTGTGAGCAGACAGGATGCTGTTTCTTCCTCGTCCTCAACAGTGTGTTCCTGTCAATAGTTTCTATTTGTCGTTTGCTGCCTTCCACATCTTTGTGTTTCACAGCCTAAGGAATTTTGGCTTCAGAGAAATAAATGGACCCAAGAGAGGATTGTATTTTAAGAAACAGAATGATGATCACTCACATTTTAAGTTAATAATAAAATCCGAATGCAACTGGGCAGATCCTCCCAGCAGGGAGTGTGTGTAATCCATCCTTAGGCCAACGTGAGAGTCTGGCATTTCTAGGGCATAGAGGAGGCCACCCTCATACTGTCTAGGAGGAGCCCACTTGGGACCCTGTGGCTTAAGAGAAGATTAAACACTGGGAAACTTTGTGAACAGAGAGAGCAGATGAGCTGTGAAGGTGGAAATAGAATGGAAAAGCTGTTTGCAGGATTATATAAACAGTGGAAGGCTGGAGAGCATGTCTTTCCTGCCTTAAAAATGGCTTTCAACCTTACACTTCTCTAGTTACTTGCTGCCTTTCTTTCAGTCTTCTCTTTCATGGCCAAGACTTTAGAGTGTGTCCTACTGGTCCTACTTGTCACCTCCCGCTTTCCCCAAACTACTGATGTTCAGCGTCTCTCTCTTTTCCTTCACAAATGCTCTCATCAAGGTTATTTATGACCTTCTTGCTGAAAAAAGGCAAATCAACAGAAAATGTATAGTTGTTTTATTTAACTTTTCGCCATCATTTGATATGCTTTCATTTTTATGACATGGTTCTCTGCTCTCGTTCTGTCTCTGGTTGTTCCTTCTTAATCTAAGATGTCTTGTTGATCTATATCATGGGGTCCCTTCCATGTGTTTCTTTTTCTGTTTTACATATACTCTCTAGGGGCTCTCAGGCATTTTTGTAGTTTCAGACATGATCCAAACGTCAACAGTATCTTAAATCTATAGTATTATTAGCTCAGCTATTTTTCCGAGTGGCAGACACTGTACATCTTTACAGTGTGTTTCTTCCTGAATGTTTATTTTTGGAAATATTCAAAGCAATTCATATTTTTCATATGTCCAACTATTCAAGCTTTTCCCCCCCTCTCTCTTTTCTTTCCTTTGTTAATAGCATCATGAAGCCCTGCAGCATCCAATCCAGAAAATTTAGTTTCTTCTCTTTTTATTAGCTTCCCAATCTTCCTGCTTCTCATATTTCCCCTGTACATTTTCTCCATACAATAGTAAGATATAATTTTAAGGCTAACTCAGATCCTATCAGTCCTTGCTTATGGTTTCTGGTGGCCTTCTGTCACAAGTAGGAGAAAATCCAAACGTGATAACAGGACCTACAGAGCCCTGCCTGATATGGCTCCCTGCCTCTTACTACCTCCCCTTTCACTCACTCTGGCCCAGGCACTTGGCCTTCCTTCCAACCTACCCTAAGATCTTCTGCTATTTTGCTGTTTAGAAAACTCTAACTCGAGATTTGTGTCTTGTCCTGTGGTGGGTTAGGTTGTCACCTTCTCGAGTGGGTCTCTGGCGTTCATCCTAGAATCCAACACTTCCCTCTCTGCCTTCATCACAGTTCCTGTTTTGTGTTGAACACTGTAGTTTAATGGTCTACTATTCATTTTTTTAATCTATATTTTCCTTGCCATTCCTTCTAGACTGAGTTCCATAGAAGTAGATACATTACCTTTTCATTATCTTCTGGCTACTCAAAACAGTGTCTGCCATACAGCAGGCAACCAGTGTGCATTTTTTTAATGGGCAGAAAGAATGAACAGTTGGAATCCTGACCATCACTCAGACTGGCTGCAGTTACCTGACATGCAGCACAGAACAATCTGTTTCTTTTGCACACAAAGCTCTTTCTTCTCCCACTCATCTTCTGCTTCCTCAGTACTTGCTTCTGTCACCTCCAGCTTTGGTCTTATGGGTTAATGCCACCAATCTCCCTTGCTACCCATAGGCAGTGACAGTGCTCTTTTTCATCAGTGTCTCTAAATCTCCCATTAGACCAGTTCCTGGCAGAAATGCCAATTGATTTGTACCCCCAAGGTCAGTGCAAATTAGTAAAAATCAAACAATCAAGCAAACAAACAAATACCCCCCCAAACACACCCCAGAGTCTATTGAAGTAATTGTTTTGTTGAATTGTTGGTAAATCATACACACCTTTGGTAATAAAAGTTAGCTGTTTCCCAAGTTTTTCCACTTGCCAAGTTTTGACTTTTAGAGACTGAGATTTTAAAAATGGGAGCACATGCAGACTTGCTTATAGAAAAGGCACTTATTCCTAATAATGATTTTATGTTAAGATGATAACATTAAATGTGTTTATATTTCCTATTACACTTCATGTATGATAGTTTGTTTCACTTACAAATGATTCTGTAAGGTGTAGGCATTACTATCCAAATTTTACATATATGGAGATGTAAGAATCTGTTCAAGGACATGCAGCTGGCAAAACAAAATTGGAATTTGAATACAGGGCTTTGATTTCTAAGCCCATGCTCTTTCTGCTGCACCATGCTGCCCCCTATGGGACAAGCCTATACACCAGAACTGTTCACTAAAAATATTATTATGGAGATCATAATATTGAAGTGGTTTCAAGATGCAGAATTAAGAAAGTTACTTTCTTAAGAAAGGCTGTTACTTTTATTGACTAGAAAAATGGCATTAGACTTAACCTGCTCCAGGGAGGAGTATTATATAGTATTGCCTATATAGCCTTTTTTGCTGCCTGTAAGCACAAAGATGTTTTGTAGAAATTTGTGTTATTCCAGTCATGTTTACGCCACTAGTATTTGCCACATAATCTCATTCTGAATTCCCAAGGTGCATTGCGAGGCATTTCTTTTACCTTGTTTCTTAGACCGTCATGCCCATGACCATGATGAACTTATTTGGCTTCCTTCAGTTTCAGGAGTCTAGCTAGTTTATCCACAGTTTCTCTCTTCCTCACTTTCACCTGAGAATATGATGTGGGTGGGAGGCATACCCTCAACTCTTACCTCAGATGGAACTAGAGGCGGGGCTGATGTACTTACCTGGCACTGCGGCAGTTCCCATTAGAAATTTCTGGACTTCCGTTCTTGCTCTGTGTCCTTCCATATCTTGGGCATGTGGACTAGCACACTGGTCTAATCTTAGCTACCCCCAAGTAAAGTGATCTCATGTGATTGCCCTGGTCTCCAATCCTTCCACGGTTCTGCTTTTGTTTCTTTTATGCTTTCTCATCCTCACCCCTCAACAGTGTTTCTACCACTTGCTATAACCAATGCATCCACACAAAGAACACCATCAGTGAAGACAGGTCCAAGAGTCTGGTGGCCAAGCCAAAGAACTTTAGATCTTACCGCTCACTGCCTTTCTTCTGTGCATCTCTGGGGAGGGGGATGTTGATGGAAGACAGTCAATATGTGATGATGTAGAGCTGATCTTCTTTAGATTCTGCTCATGGGAGGGGTCTATCAGCTTAGTGATGGACAAGCCAGAGACGGGTTGCTTGTATCTTGCATACTGTAGAGCATCCATGATCCACCTCATTTCACGCCAGACTTCATCTGTTTGCTTTGGAATAAAATGGTGAAAAGCATTAAAACAAAAACATTTTCCTGAGAGCCCATTTTCCATACTATTGGTTTCTATGATATTGGTTTGAGCCTTACTTGCTTTGTTTATAAACTACAGACAAATATCCCATAAGTTGTTATGATGATTGAGCAGGGTGATGCATTTGAAAATATCTGTGACCCTGCAGAGCACTTGGCTCACACACATAAAGTGCTGTTTTCTCTCACTATGTAATGAAACATACATACAATATCAGGGAGGTGAGATGATGCAAATGATATATGAATTTCAGAATGCTTGTACCTGTATTACAGGAAAGATTTAACTTTATATATTAAACTTACTACTTTTGTATATATAAAGCAAATGCTTCCAGAGTCTAATGCAGTTTTTAAAAGTTCTTGTTAAAAAATGTAAACACTCTTATGGTAGCGCATTTTAGATCGGAATCGGTATCACTTTGATTTCGGGGTTGCTATGGTGATTTTAGTGACATTTTCATTATAAAGTACAATAGTAGTTGCTAGTGGTTTACAAGTTACTCATTTTGTCTGTCGCCATAGAGGACAGGTGTTCTTTAGGGCATGATGAGCACTGGGCCATGATTTTTCTGGTTGTTCTGTCTCCCAAGAAGAGACTGCAGTTACACAGTTTCTTGGGAACTTGAACCTTGTGATTGGCTTTACATCTGGTTTCACTGGGTGCCTTGGCAAAGGGTTAACTCTTTGTGTTCATTTCTCCATTATAAGTTGAGGACATTTAACCATGTGATGGCTAAGATAACATCCAGCTCTAATACTTTATGGCTCATTTTGGAGAACACTTAGAAAGCTAGTAACTCTCCCTTCAGGTAGAAGGTGTTCAGTGTAAGAATAATGGCACATTAAGTGTCCTTTTCTGGAGAGGTTTAAAGATTAGGTATCACTCAGTTTTACTTTATTTTCAAAATTTCTTCGTAGGTCTTTACACTTAACCATATACTTAAAAAAAAAAAGAGTATCAACAAAGCTTGTGTTCCTAACACAGACTAGATTTTGAAGCTATGACATTCATTGTCATGTTCAGTGAGATAGCAGGCTAGACTGTGCTAGTGAGCAAAACTATGTGGTTGGGGGCCATTTCCCCTTGCCTTCTAGTTCTGTTCTGCCCTGGGATTGGCCTTGGCAGAGTATGCAGGGCTGGTGTTGTTGAGAGCATGAGACTGAAGCCTGGGGTTCGTTTGCTCCCTTATCTGGGCAGTAAGTTCCACAGCAGCCAGGCCCAGGAGGAGGCACTAAGCCATGGGAAGGGAGAATGGGAAGGGAACAGGAAGTTCATGAGGTAAAGCCAAACTGGGATGCCCAGCTGAGACTTGCATGGATTTTCCCAATGAAACAGTTACTTTCTCAGCTGGCTTTTACTAGCCATGTCATATTCAGTGTCCAGTGGTCTCAAAGTTATTTTAAAGGCACCACATGTTTGTGGATAACATTTTTAGGGTGGCTGATAAGGACAGGAATGGTGCTTTTGTATTCTTCTTCAAGTAGACGCTCAAGGAATGCTAGCAGAGTGAATGAAGGGACAGAATGGCTCTACAGTTCTACTGTTTCTCAGGGTTATTGGAAGGAAGCGAGTTCTACTCTCAGGGTTATTGGAAGAATTTAGGGGATATGGGTGATTGGGCTCTGCAAATCGGGCAATATTGTAACATTTTCAGTTATATGATACCCAATGGGCTGACTGTGAATCCCTAAAAGATTTCCCAAATCCGAATCCTGGGTCCTGTGACTATTACCTTATATGATGAAAAAGTGAGTATTGCCTTCTGTGGCAAAGTTGGGGTTGTAAGAATTCTAAAGGAAGTGTTCATCTTGGATTGTCTGTGGGAGCCCCACGTCCAGTGACAAATGTCCTCATAAGGACTTGCTTGTAAGAGTGAAGCAAAGGGAGACTTGGCAGAAGGGAAGAGGCAGCCAGAATGGTAGAGATAGATGTGAGTTAAGGAATGTGCACAACCCCCAGCTTCTCCCCCAGAAGCTGGGGGAGACAGAGAATGGACTCTTCCTCGGAGCCTTCTGGGGAGCGCAAACCTGCCAGTGAGAATTTTGAACTTCTGCTCTCCAATGCCTAGAATAAAAGTTATGTCACCTTAAACTAGCTGCTTTGTGGTAACTTGTAAACTTCTGTGAGCGTTTGTAACAATCCACCTGTTCTTTTTAGATAAAGGCATCTCAGCCTATTGCCAAGCATGGACAGAGCTGAACGAAGCCATGCTGACTTCTTAGTTTTTCTTGGTAGAGAGAGCCTAACCAAAGAAAACTAAACGTGCCCTTGGTTCAGGGAGGCCTGTGGATTGATTTTAATGAAACCTCACTAAGTAGCCCCCAAAGAAGTCCAATTTCCACTCATTTCACCTTCTACTGTTGATCTAAAGGCAACTGACAACATAATCCCCCTGATTTTAAAGGTCCAGCTTCAGCTTCTGAAGACTTGCTGACATGCTTTTCAAACGAGTGGCTGTGAATGGCCTGGGTCCGTTCATTAAAGGGTCTGCATCCATTTCTCACCCTGCTCTTTACAAACTTCGGTTTTCATCCTATAAATTTTACCCTTTCTCTGGGCCCAGGCAAGATAATATTTTTATTAAAATGTAAAGGTGATTGGCTTTCTCACAGCACAGCCACAAGGTGCTTGAGGGGATGATAGATTGGCTATATTTAATGAGCTGTGTTTCTATTACGGCTTAGGCACATTTGAAGCATTACAGTATATAAATTATGGCCTAATTGCCCTTTTGGCTTTAACAGCTCAAAGTACGCTAAGCCTCGAGTCTTCATGCTTTGACGTTTTTTTTCCCTCCCTCCCTTCTTCCCTCTCTCTCTCTCTCTCTCTCTCTCTCTCTCTCTCTCTCTCTCTTTCTTCTTGTCTTCCTTCTCTCACTTTGACATTTCCACAGTATGTGCTGTTGTGCTGTCTATAAATCCTGTGTACCTTATCTGTGTTTTTCTCCTTTGCCTCCCCTAGTCCAAGCCTCCCCCCTTTTGGCTACACTCCTTGGCTTCTTTTCCTAGCTGTATTTACATAGACTCCCCTGCTCTTTACAATGTTTGGTTTGTGTAGTAACACTGTCTTAGATCTAGATGGAACTGGCAGTTGCCTCTGCAGGTTCTGGTTATGGTGTGGGGTGGGCTGAGCTGTGAACACCAATGGCTGAGTGGCTGCGGCTACTTGTCACGTTTAGGGCGGGGGTGGGGGGTAAAGAAGCAGACACAAGTAACGAGAGCTAGGACCTCGAGTCGTCCATGAGGTTGCTCATATCAAGGGCAGCAGGGTGGCACACCCAAGGCGTTGGACCCAGGTAGATGACCTGGAATCACCCTACTCCCAAAAGTTATCTTTCCAACACTTTGGCAACTGGCTTTCATCCAAGTCTATGTGCCTAAGGGAGTCCAGAGCAGGTGGGAATTTTGAAAAATTCTTGACCTGGCCTGCCATTATTCAGCTCACTCAAAGATGTGAGTTGGACAAATGAGATTTGGGGAAGCCCAAACAGAATAAGGCAGAAATATTATAACCCAAGGCATGATTAGCAAAGTGTTTCTTTAAAATGTTTCTGGTTGTAGGTCATACACTTAACATTAGAGGTGACTAGGACCTGAGACTTTCTCTAGTCCAATCCTTCCATTACAGATGTGAGAAGCAAGCACCCCCATCAACCTTCAGATCCAACAAAACGTTTTCTGCTCCAGAACTAAGAGCTGTGCCCCTTGACTTCTGTCCTGTTACTATTGAGACTGTTTCTCTATGTAACCCAGATTGGCCTTGAGCTCCTTGTGTGTGCCAGGCTAGTCTTGAACTATCAGTCCTCCTGTCTTAGCCTCTCTAGTTCTGGATTACATGTGTGTGTCAACAAGCCTAGCTTCATCATGGCATTGGACTCAAAAGGTAATAAGGGGACTGGAGTGGCTGCTCAGTGGACAAGAGCACTTGCTGTGCAAGCGTGAAGACCTGAGTTTGTTTCAAGGTTCCCACACAAAACCTGGGTGTGGTCACATGTGTGCACTCTCTGATAATTCAGTGCTGAGTGGGGCTGGGAGGGAGGGGTTTGCAGAAACAGGAAGGTTGCTGGTATTTGCTGGCTACTAGCCTTGCTGAAAAATGACTAGCTCCATGTTCAGCGAGAGACCCTGTCTCAGAGGGATAGAGCAGAACACTGGACATCTCCCTAGCCCTTTGACTTCTGTGTATACATACTCATGTGCACATATCATTCACAGAGAGGGTGGGGGGAGGGAGGGAGGGGAGGGAGAGGAAGAAGAGGAAGAGGAAGAGGGAGGGAGTCTTCCTTCTCTTGTACCCTTTTTTTTTAACCCTGCTTCCATCATCAGCTTCTCTTCTTTACTTCTTTAAAATGAAATAAATGGAGTGAATGATTTACTATTCTAAAATCTTAGGTGGAGAGAATGAGCAGCTTCCTGAAAAGCTACTTCTTTGGTCTGAGAGTCACCTTCATTTATCGATGAGGAAAATAGGATAATTCTACTGCTTGGTAACATCATTTTTCTTTCTAAACACTACCAAATCTTTATTCCTGTCCTGAGTACTGAGTACTTCCATGCTCAGCTTATTGTGACTTTTTCATAAATGATTAGGAGATGGGGAATGTGTGTGTGTGTCTGCATGCACGTGTGTGTGTGTGTGTGTGTGTGTGTGTGTGTGTGTGCATGTGCAGCCAGGGAAAACCTTCAAGGTTTTCTGTTTTTCAAGGAGTTCTGTTCACTCTGTTTTCCAACACAGGGTCTCTCATTGCTCCAGAGCTTACCAGGAAGGCTAGGCTGGCCAGTGAGCACCAGGTCCTCCTGTCTAGGTGTTCCCAGGACTGGGGTTACACGAGTCTATCCCATGCACTGTCTTTTTGTATGGGTTCTCAAGGCCTCGTTCTCCCAGGCTAGCACTTTACCCCAGCCCCAGGGACTTATCAATCCTCAAGTTCACAATGTTTCCTTATATTGAGTTCTATTTACTTCTTATTTGGATAATTGCTGGAGCTTCTGGTCTAGTCTGGCTCCTTACCTTTAGTCCTCTCCTTAAATTCAGGAGAGACAGGCTGGTTATTTAGTGAGTAGGGCCAAGCAGAGTGCATTCTTACAATGAAAAACCAGTATGGCTATGGCAGTATGCATAGGAGGCTTGGCTTCTCTGCTCCAATATGTCCCAGTAGAGCTGTGAGAAACTCTTATGTTCTCCAAAGCTAAGGCTTTGGCACAGAATCAAATGTGAGTTTCTTACCATGACCTTTGATTCTCTGACCTGTTCTCCCTGGTGTCCTTCATTCCTGTCCAGTTTCTCAGTCTTGTCCAGTCACCCAACATTGAATTTATGCCCCAACTAACATTTAAACACCTCATTATTCTCCACACCCTGTTTTCCTGTCTGTCTGCCTTATCTACTTATTATTTTTTCTCTGGGTGTTGGACATTCTGTTTCTACATTGTGTAGTCTGTCCTGCCCCACAGGCCCAGCTCAGATGCCACCAGGACCTTCCATGACATCTTTCCTACTTATCCATAAGTGAAAGTCATGGCTTATTTCTTTGTGTTGACACATTCGGTATTTCTCTCTTGGCACTTAACATATCTTAAGATTAATACTTATTGACATTTCCTGTCTGCCTTAATGAGTTTTAAACAGTTTAAAGCCAGGGCTTTTCCAACTTTGTATCTCTCATATAGTGCTTGACACCTGGATGTTTAATATTTCTAAAAATGGATGGAAGGCATATGAAATTGGTATTTGTCATGGAACCATTGCGATTGTACTTATTTTGTGAGTTGGGTAACTGATAGAAAGGTGATAAGATTTGGATATGGCATTTAGGGGCAGTTTCAGGCCGATTTTCTAGACTGCTGGTTGGTGCCCTCTTCATGAACCCTGAAGTGTCACCATAAAGGGTTCTAGGCAAGACCATGGACAAGGAACATAGTTTTCATATCTCTCTCTCTCTCTCTCTCTCTCTCTCTCTCTCTCTCTCTCTCTCTCTCTCTCTCACACACACACACACACACACTGGCACAGACGCATGCAAATACATACATTTTTAAGACACCAGCTTTCCACTCAAGCTGGTCTGGGACTCCCTTTGTGCTCAGGCTAGCCTTGAACGCTTGATCCTCCTTCTTTAGCCTTACCAAATGCTGGCATCACAATTACACAGCACCATGCCAGGCAAGGAATACATTTTCTCACCTCAGTAACCACATTAAAGAAAGAAGTCCAAATCATGAATGATCTAACTGGATCTGGGTTAACATAAACTAATAGACCATTTTGTTTTCTTTTTCTCTGAGATACTGAGGATATTCTACACTGTTTTCCCCCCTTATTGGACTAGTGGGTAAACACAGTGTTTGGACCATTCACTGCTGCTGACCACAGTGGCTGATATAGTCCTAGGACTAGTGCATTTTACCTGTAATTCACTATCAAGCCTTTGTTTGAAAACTCAGCACCCCTGAGCCCCACCACTCTGCCAGATCCACAGGCTGTTGGCACAGTGTGCTCCCTTCATGGTCTCTGGTAGCTGCTCTTGCCCTTGCTTGGTGGTTCTCACCCCCATCCTCCCTGCCTCTCCCTTCATTATCTAAGGAGCAGCAGCTTTACCTGAATGAAGTCTAACACTTGCTGGTGTCTTTGTTTGGCAGCTGCAACTTCGCTGTCTGAGATCGCTTCCCTCAGGGACTGTTGGGTATTCAGAGCGTCCAGCTCCACAACAGCAGAAAGGCGGCAATACAGACTAATAAATTTCTCTCTGTAGCTGCAAAAATGAACTGGAAAAAGGACAAGCAAAATAAAACATGTTAAGCTCTCGTATCAAAATAGAGAAATTCATACAGCAGAGAAAACCAGTCAAATGGAAACATGATTTATTAACCCTATCAGTGGAAAATATTAAGCCATAAATAAATTATAAATGTGCTCTTAAGGGGCCAGTTGTCTGGCTTTAGTCAGACAGTATTCCCTTTTAGGTTTACCAACTCCTCGTAAGGTATGGCAAAGTCGGTTGACTCAAGCTGCAGTTTAGATGGACTTTTTCCGAAATTTGGGACCTTTTTCATATATAGTCATGTGCCACATAATGAGGGAGCAATGGTGGCTGCGTATGCAGTGGTGGCCCAGTAAGACTGTATCACCCAGCCATATCATAGCCACCTAAATTTGTGTAAATATAGTATATGATATTTACAAAATAACAAAATTATCTAATGATACAAGTTTCAGAAGTTCTCTTATTGTTAAGTATACATTATTGTGTGTATGGCTTCTCTCTCTCTCTCTCTCTCTCTCTCTCTCTCTCTCTCTCTCTCTCTCTCTCTCTCTCTGTATGTGTGTGTGTGTGTGTGTGTGAGCCACCTGGGAAAATCTGTGTGTGTGTGTGTGTGTGTGTGTGTGTGTGTGTGAGCCACCTGAGAAAATCACTTTAAAGGGAAAGCAAAAACAAACAAACAAAAACAAGTAGCAGCTTGAAACCTAGATTTGATTTTTAACTAAGCATCTTGCTTACTCGTAGAAGATATGAGACATGCTTTTCTTCGGTTGTCTTTTGTCTATCAAAACATCTCCCCCAGGACCTTTGCGTTTTGAATCTTTTTCTGCCTGTTCCCTCTTTGCAACTTTGGAAGGATAGTGGGTTCAGATTTTTGATCAGACCCTTTTTGTCTGTGGATTTGGCTTTCTTTTCTCGAGACATAATGGGACAGAGGTCACAGGAAAGAATCTAAACTGCATGCTCATCTTTGCATCTTTTCAGGAGAGGCACATGGCAGGTTTCTCTACTCTCTGGCCAGCTCTGGCCACACACTATAATCACCCAGCATTCTAATGTGCAGCATCCAATGAGAAAGCATCCCAGTGCAGGCCAGTACTGTTCTAGTGTCTTCCTGGTCCAGCATCAGGTTTGGAAACTTTATTTTTGCTGTGTCTTCTTGGGTGAGAAGTTTTAATAATACCGTCCATTTGCCCCTTCCCTGCCCCCCTTCGCTATAGATCCCAGTATCTGCACCCAGCCATTTGCGGAAGCCAAATGATCATGCTTCAGAATGGGGAGTCTGTTCATCTCCACCAGTCAGTGTGAGGAAATCTTGCTCCTTTGCATGTGAGAGATTTCTGTGCTTCCTATATCTTAGGCTGCTCAATATCTTGCTTGATAGCCTCTTATGAGAAATTTTAGGCCAGTAGGAGGGTGACCTGCACTGTCTGTGGTCACACAGAATAGGAAGAGATTAGAATGAGGGCTTCTGCTCTTCATCTTTACTCTAGCCATGCCCCACCCTTCCTCCAGCTTTTCTGATTCAGTAGGCACTTCCCTACCCTCAGACCCGGACTTGATTTTCCTATTACCAGCGCCTTCCTTCCTGGCCTTCGCACATTCTTTAGAACATTGGTGCCTGCTTCAAAGAAGAGCTGATTTCATCTTCCACCAGTAAAAGACAAGCTCTCATGCTTTCCCCACACAGTAGAATCCTCGTAAGAGTCTTTCACTTAAAATTCTACAGAGATGGCTCTTAGGATAAAAAGACAAACACCTCAGGAAACTCTTACGGTCTAGGGTTTGTGTGCGAATCTTTGGTTATAGCTTTCCTGATGCAGCTGGCTTTGTATCAACTCACTTCGGTCAAACCAAACTTAATACGCTCCCTTTTATATTTTCACACGTTTACAATTGCCCTTCCTCGTCCTCAGACACCTGTCTCTACCAGTCCTTTGCAGGCTCCTTTTGGTACTGAAAGATTCAGTAGAAACAACTTCTCAGTCAAGTTTCCACTGGTGTCTCCTCCCTCCCAGACCGATCTCATTTCCCCCCGGCGCCCGTAGAGGATATGATTCGGAATGTGTGAGACCTTCCCCTCCTCCTTTCTCATATGTGTGTCTTTGGCTATTTGGGCATTAGGATTCTTTTTATTTCCTTAAAACCCCCAAACACCATAGCTTCTTAACTAACATTGGCTGAGTAAAGAAGTATTAGAGCTGACGATGAAGGCAGATCCCAGCCCTGAAGACACCCCGTTTTCCTCTTTGGGTGCACTTCTGGGGATATGTGCTGGATTTTTCTATTTGGAATGGTGTTTTTCAGGACTGCAATGATATTTCCTGGCTGCTCCAAGGCTGGAGTCACCACTCCGTGTAGCTTGCTTATCACCTTGCAGTTCCCTGTCTTTCTGCCCTTCAGGCAGGGACTATTTTCTGGTAGCACTTGACAGATCTCTTAGGCTAGAGAGTGAAGAATCTCACAGCCTCCTTTCCCACATAAAGTTGGAAACAATGACAAATGTAGACTTTTTTCTCTAAGTTGTGAAATAAAGTTGACTGTGTAAAGCAACTGAATGATCCCTTTGAAAGAAACAGTATCAGTTCCTCTGAATTCTTACAGGCCGGCATATTCAGTTTTCTCGCAAAGGCCAGGGAATTCAGTTTTCTGTTGCGTTTTGTGGTAGGAGCTGTGGATCAGTGGGTGGTCTCCCATACCCACACCCTCCAATGCCATCCATGCCATGCACCAAAAGTGAGTTATGAGTATGTTTCAGCTGTAGCACTTTCCCTGCTCTAGTGGTTTTCTGTCCAGAGCCTCTGATGTCACTTTGACAAATGTTACTTTAACATAGTCTTTTGTGGTTTAGCAATGATACATTTGGTAGCCGTCCCTGAGGAAAGGAGGACAGACTGGAAGCTTCTAATTTTTTTAAAATGTGAATCACGTGCATTTTACACACAAACTGGTATAAGGCAATGATAAAGCCATTATTGGGACTGCATGATTTGTGAGTAACACCCAAACTGAAACTAATTCTCTGTGGCGGCGTTTCTCTTCCATTTGCCCCTATATAACTATAGTACAGCTGACTTGAACACTCACAGGACAGTAGAGTAGAAAGTGCATGGGCTAACTACCATGCAGGTCTGATTTTTGATTGCATCTATGCCACTTACTACTAGTGTTATGGTAGGGAGATGACCTCCACAGACCTCAGTATTTTCCCGTTAAAACAGGGCGAATAAGGACTCCCAAAGAGGAACCAACACTGTCTGTAAAATACACAACAAGCATATAAGACATGCTAAAGTCAGTCTGTTCCCACTCCCTTCTCCTATCCCCTCACTTCCCAGGAAGAATGAAACATTTAAGAGTTCAAATGTTAGCACAGTGGCATTAGAATATCCTAAGAATCCCCAACTCTTCAAACTTGGAGTCTGTCTGAACATTGTGGCCTCCTTCTAGAGCCAAAGAATCAACAAGATAACCTCCTAGGATAAGTTTAGTGCCATGAGTCTCTGCCAGAAAGCACCTGAGCCCATAGTGTTCCACAGAGTCCTGCTAGTGCATGAACTGACTCTTGGAATACAGGATGGTGGTATCCTAAATCAGAAAAAAAATGGAGATTAGGAATAAAGGTTGGTGCTGGGCCGTTTCTCTCAAGCCTGAGGTCTGGATTCCATTAAGCTCATTGCCTGGATATCCCACAGGTATCTCAAAACTCGTCATTTGTCAAACTGAACTCATCATCCTCCCCTCCCCCCAACTTCTTCCTCCCTTCCTATTTCCTGACTTGGTAGATGGCAACGCTATCCATCTTAGACCCATTTCAGACTCTCTGGCTCCTCCATCTTGCCCCTCAGCTGCATCAAATCAATCACAAAGTTTCATTGATTTTTAACTCCTGAATCCCCCTTGCCTCACCTTCTGCCTCTATCCCTCCCTTGTGCCAGCCCTGGTTCTGAGGTCTTATCGTTGTCTACCCGGACCAGAGAAACAGTCTCTTAGTGGTTTCGTCCCCTCTAGTCTCAACCCCAGGACCTGTCTGGAATCTGTCCTCCCAGAACTGCTGGAACCCAATAAGTCCATACCATTCCTTTCCTTAAAACCTTTCACCATTCCTCTTGGCCACCAGATATGGTCTCACCTCCTTGGAGCCACTGCTAAGGATCTGACCTTCTAGCTTCCCCAGGGGTGCTGAGCATCCACCATACCTAATGGGCTTAGCCTTTGTCTGTGCTGTTCCTTCTGCTTAAAATTGTTTCCCTTTTCAGCTTTGCCTTTCACCTTCTGATTTTTGATTTATCTGATTTTGATTGATCCATCTACAATATTGCCTCTGAAGGCAGATTTGGATATCTTTCTGAAATTCAGAGGCTTCTGTCTTAGAGTAAGGCTTTCATTGCATTAGGGCCATCAGTAGGAAAGCCTCTATCCCCTCTAAATTCTGAAATTCCAGTGTTTAAGCTGTGCGCTGTGAACGTCTTCAGGTCCACCCAGCATGGTATCTAGCATCTAGCAGAAACTCAGCAAATGTGTGTCGAATGCAGAAGGGCACGGCCAATTAAAAAAAAAATTTCTTCAGGATCCTGTCCTTTTAGTCCAATTAGCACAAATTACAGAGCCAAAGAAATCAATAAAAATCAACTTTTCTCATTGTAGGCTTGATGTTCATTGAGACTGCCCACAGGGTCAGGGCAAGGTGACCTCCTCCATGCAGACAAGGCAGAGCCTCAAGAGGCCACGTCATTGGATAGTGTGTCTAAGCTTGTGAAGTTGCTTTTCCTTTTCTTCTGGGAACACATTTCTTAAGGGCTTCCACACGTGGGCTGCATGGCCTTACAAGGGTTCTATTCTGCTTTTGCCTAAGGGATGATGGGTTCCCTAAGGCTGAGGAGAGGAGTGGCTCTCTGGTGAAACTTCACAACCCTGCTTGTTCAGAACCTGACACCATCTTCCTTTGCCAGTCTCTTTTAGTGTCACAAACAGCCATCTGAAACAATGGTCTGTGGGTATGACCTAGTGGTCTTTACTCCCGGAGACAGGAGGCCAATCTTCTTTATCATTTTGCCCTTGCCACATCTGTTTGGTGCTGGACTAGGAACAGACGCAGTTTTCCATTGCTGGTCAGCAAGTTATTTATGATTCACTTAAGGTCACCAGTGGGAACATAGCTGGGTTGCCAAATCTCAAATCCTTCCATGAGGTAGGGGATGATGACTTACACAAGTCAAATTAAATATAATGTACTTCTTTATTATAATTTACATATTCCCATAATTCACACCTTTTCAAGTTTCATTAGAATTCCCTTGTTGTTATTAAAGTTTTTCCTAGTTCTGACAGAATTTCCAAAAACATTCTTTTCTTTCTCAGAAATGCTTAGGATATCTCTACCATTTATTATGGAAAGACCTAGAGTAGCAGGCCCTAGTTAATTTTTTTTCTTCCTAGATATTCCTCAGAGGGGCATGGGTCCAATATACCACGGCTTAAGAGTTCCTATAGAAGTTGTCATTAATTTTTTAGTGGGCTTTGTCTAGTGGAGGAAAAGAGGTTTGCCTCTTGGGAAGCACTGACTGTTTAAGGATAAGGGGGGTTTGCTATGATTCTTACTAAGAGTATGTCATATTTTAAAACTTGTTTCTGGTACAGCAACCATTGAACTAGAGAATGTATCAGTTTCTACTTACTGGCAACACTTACATGGACTTTAAGAAAAAAAATAAGCACTAATAGAATTGGATGTGTCAATGGAACCAAGTCCAACCAAGTGGTCTTTTCTGGAAACTAACATGGCGGTCATTAATCAGTTAGATAGCTCATGATGCAGAAATAAGGGAGGGCCAAAGGAGTACCAAAGTATGTCTTGCTCGAGTAAAAAAATATTTTAAAATCAAGATCTGTGAGACATAGGCTTTGATCTATGGCCTACTTTTCATAGATGAAGGCTAGCGTGTAAGGTCCTACAGTAGCTTTTAGCAATAAGAATAGGTAAGACAGATCAAAGAGGCAGACACAGTTGGATTCTACTATATTACTCTGCTGACTACATTTCTAAGTCTGCACTTATGTATTTATCTCTGAGTCCTAGGCAGATCCACTTAAACTATGGAGTATGGCATCACTATTACCAGAGAGCTTATTAGGAATGTACATTTTTCTTCAGCTCCTTCTCAGCCTACTGACTCAGCATCACTGGGGCTGGGCTCCAGGAATCTATAGTTTAACAAGCTCTCCAGGTGATTCTTATGAACATTAAACTGAGGAACATTATTCTAGGGCATTGTATAGCTGAGTATGCGTTTTGTGGATTTGTTTTTTAATAGATGTCATGCCAAAAATGTTTCCAGTTCTGGTCAGATGAATTCGGAAAATTCTGGGTTAAACAAATTCAAGCTTTCTTTCTTGGAGTGTGTGTGTGTGTGTGTGTGTGTGTGTGTGTGTGTGTGTGTGTGAGAGAGAGAGAGAGAGAGAGAGAGAGAGAGAGAGAGAGAGAGAGAGAGAGAGCTTCTACTGTGTTTTGCAGGGCTTTTAATGCTATACTGCTTACAGTCATCCACTGAGATGATTTCCAGATACACGGAATAATACCTAAGTTTCCTGTCAAGAGTCTATACTTGCTGAAGGTCCCTGCTTCTCCCACTGTGACTTCCTGTCCCACCTTGGTTGTCCTTGCTTATTTCACACTATAGACACTGCTCGCTTGTCCACACACACTGTTACTTGGCCTCCCCACCTGCACTTCCTATAGTCTGGAGATGTCAGGTCTCTGCTCAAATATAACTTCTTCACAGAGGCCTTCCCAGGTCACCCTGCAGAGATTTGCAACCCCGTCACATCACTCTAGTCCCTTTCCAGGACTTGTTTTTCTTCATAGCCCTTATATCTCTTATGTTTGTGCTGTCTGTCCATTGTTTTATTATTTGCACACCCCTACCCCCCACCCCCGCAACTGGGATGTGCACTCCAAGAGGAGCTGCATGTTTTTCAGGGCCTTTCAGTGATGCCTGGCACATGGTATTATTTGTTGGTGGGGGACCAAATGAATGATAAGAGGAAAATGTTTGTTAGTAGGCTTCAACAGTTGCAGCGTGGAAAGGAACAGAGAGCAGTGTGACAGGCGGTGGCTAGCCAAGAAGAGTATGCGACCTTCCCAGGATTGATAGGACTCTTTCAAATGTTTGACCCACTGAGTCCTAGGAAGCATATACTATTATAATTGATGCCAAATCATTGATTATTCCACCAGTGTCGCTGAGACATGGAGGCATGAATTATGCCCGCACACACACACACACACACACACACACACACACACACACACACACACACACACCCTATAATTAGGGGAAAAGGTGTGATCCATCTTATACAGAATTAAGTACTGGCTAGCTCCACAGTAAAGTGTTTTCCTTCTATCTTTTCTCTTTATTTGCCCTATGGGAATCGTTTGTGGTTTTTGTTTTTGTTTTTTTGACTTTAGCAGCTACTCGTAGACACTGCTTAAGTTACCCTGTATATCTGGTATTCTGTCTTGCATTTTTATTGCCAATGTGATATGTTCATTTTGATGCTTATTTAGCACCTTCGAATCCAGTATTATTTAAAGCTAAAAGCACCCAAACCATGTTTTTGGCCCCTGATAGTTCGGGTAAAGACAGGATTATCCTCATACCCCATTGCTCACTCTTGATTCTGCTCAGTTTCTCACCTAAGTTCTTGTCTTTTTGCCACAAGCTGTCATCCTACCACTGGTCCACTAAACCCAGCTCTGAAGTTTTGAGCCCTTGCTTTCCATCCACCTCACGCATCTCTCCTCCTGACTCTGGCAAGTCAGCACAGCTGCTGCTTCTGTTCAGCTGAAGGTCCCCTCTATGCCTCACAGTTCTCTGATCTAACCAAACGGGGCTTCTTGTTCTTCCCTGACTCTTCCTACTACATTCTCTTGTCTTTGCTAATTCTTCTTCCCATGACCAGAAAAACCTTTCTTTTTATCTGTGTTTATTAACCTGCCCATGCTTTAACAACTACATCAATTATGCTCTCCTTCATGAAGGCTTTCTGCTACTCACTGGCAAAATTGACTAAATGAAGCAGATACTTTCTATCTTCTCAGTGATAGAATACCTATGATTTCTGGCATGTTATGGCTCATTTTGTGATAATTTGCATTCCCAGTTTACTTCTACGATCATACTGAGTCCCTCGAATGTAGTGTCCCTGTTGTCCTGACCCCTCAGTCTCCACAGTGGCTCAAGAACTATTTATTGACTAGAAATCTACATGGGTCCCCCACTGTATCTCATCACATCAGTGCTGAGGAGCACACTAGAGATGCTTTCTGGCTAGGGAATGAACTAAATGGTCACACCAAGGGCTTTGGGGAGTGGCATGGTCACTGGTATTAGTCTTGTGACATAGCGAAGGTGTGGTAAACTTAAATGAGAGCCAGTGTCACACAGTAGGGGACCCAGGAATGTCTAATCTCGGTCTGCAAGTCTGCTTCTAGCTTCCCTTAGGAAGTCTCCCCCCTCTGGGGAACAGCAGTGACCATTCGTCAAACCCTGGGTGTCTTAACTGCTTATAGCAAGGGCAACTAAGTGGCTTAAATAATATATGCCAAAAAGATAAATTCTGATTCAGATGCCCAGATTTCAAAATGAAGTTTCAGGCAATCACCTTGTATGTTTCTAAATCTGGTGGCTTGGGAGCAGTCAAAAACACAGGTCTGCCTCCATTCTACCCACCCACTCACCCAGCCTCCCCCAAATTGCACCATTTATTTGAATTGAGGGAGCCCTTGCTAATTGCCTCTTATTGGTCTGTTATAAGATGAAGCACCGGAAAGGAGACAAAGCCTCCCTGTTCACATTCTCAGTGGGCAGCAGGGGTCTCTCTAGAAACTGGAGCCAGGCTATTCATTTTGAAAGCGAGGACAAGATCTTCCACTATCCAGATCCCTCACATTAAAAACACAGTATTGCATCCCGGGAGAGCCTGTCCATTTCTCAAATTGTCTAGGTTAGTTAGAGTCTATTAATATCAATCTGTTTATTTAATAAATCAAGATTGCTTATTGATCTTTTTTTTTTTGCTCCAAATTGATATAACCTTTACATATTAATTTCACTGTTACTCTTTCCCAATTGGCTGTGAGAGGATGGGGGTGGGCACAGCACGAGCGAGCACATATTCATGAACACATCGTATTTGTATTTATGTTCTAAGAAGTGAGGAGAGAGGCAGTAAGCGAGCCTGATAACTGAACTTTCAGTTTGGAATTCCTTCTCCTCTCCATTGGGCCTTCGCGTTTGGTTTCAGTAATCGCTGCTCAGGCTAGTCCCGGAGCCTTGGTTTTTGCTCACACTTGTACACAGTTCTAGGAGGGGTTGTTGCCAAAGCCATCATGTGATTTACTGACCCTCCACTGGGACAAGGGGGAACAGATACCACTTTGTGATTTTATTATAAGGAGGCTGGGTTAATATTTCTAGGTGAAACAAGCTACTATACCGAGTTCAAACATCTGAAGAGGGAGGTTAAGAAACCCCGAATGTGGGGTGTAAGGATTATTCTGTCCTGGGGCTGTACAGACGTCGTCTGAGGCAGGGAGCAGGAGAAGAAAGGACACATTGTGACCCATTTCCAACACCTCCTGTGTGTAGAGGCGGAAGTTCCTTGCCTGCAGAGGGACACGCGCGGAGGAAAAATAGGAGAGTTACAACATGGCACTTACATAAACAACACCAAACCGGCATAAAACATCTAACAAAATTACACAACTTCAAGCTTGGAATTTTTATACAACATAAATATTAGGGTTCAGCCCATTTAATAATGCTATATAAAATCAAGATTTAAGGCAGTAATGTTCCACATAAACTCTGAAAACAACATTTATGCTTCTTATAAAAGCAGAAAATGATTGCATTCTGTGGGCTTTTCAAAATGATGAATATAATTACATGAAGCAACAAAAATGGATTGAATTAAAAATCCACTAGTTTCAATTTAAGTTGGTTAAGGGGGAAAAATGTAGTTTCTGGCCAAGGACTGAGAAAAATTTACAAGTATAAAAAAAAATGTTGTATGCACTGTTATGCAGTTAAGCAGCCTTCTCCCAACATGTATGTGTAGCCTGAGCCACCAATGAAATATGAGCTGCTTCAAACCTGCTAGGTCGAAGAAACCCTTAATAGTACCTACTGTCACAAGGAGAGCTGCTGTGTTCTTATTTTTTTTTCTCCTTGTGAGCACAGGGCTACCCCTTGAATAATCCAGTGGCTCCCCTAATGTCTTTAGTGATTTAGTCTCCATCAGTGTTGGCTGGTTTGGACTGGCTGAGAAGTATAGACTTAAAATCATCAGAACCCTAATAGAAGGATACTTCTGGAATTTCTGACTTATCCCCCTGCCTCCGTGTGGCCAGTTTCTAGCTCTTTCTCTTATTAAAAGAGAACAGACCTGTGCTGTAATGGACTTCCTAACTAATGCAGGATACACTTGGTTCTCTCGGGATCTGTGTTCATGTTGTGGCGAGAGGGGCAGGACTGGTGAACAAAGGCAAAACCAAACAAACAACAGTCAGCCCCACCCCTGAATTCAGCGTAGTGCTAGCTTGTATTAAAAGACTAGACAGAACCTAACACAGTTCTGCTCTTCATATGCCAACAGTTTCCCTTGAAGTCCTGACTTGTAGAGGACAGATATGCATATTTTGATTTAGTTAATGACTTGTTAATAATAGAAAACATACAATCAATTGACCATTGCATGGTTATTATTAAATAATTTGTGTATCTAACTATACTGATTATCATTTATACATGCATATCTATCTATCTATCTATCTATCTATCTATCTATCTATCTATCTATCCTTGTGTTTCATGCTGTCCTGAAGCTGAATCTTGGTATGTTTCAGGGCAGGCTAGAGGGTGTTTCCTTGCTTGCTCAGAATACACTGTAGTGGGGTCTGGAAACTTTGGAAGAGGTTGATATGAAGGAGCAAGAGAAAAGGAGCCGGAGCACAGCCGGGGTCTAGTTGTAGGCATTAAATTCAAAACGCGTGTATAGGCGGAGTGGTATTTAAATAAACGACAATAAACATGCGTACGTATATAAGCCTCTTGAGTAAGTTTTATGATACAACTCAGTTTCCATGAACCATAAAAAGTAGATAAAAATGGTAGAGCCTTGTACCTGGTGGAGAGGTATATTGATCTGCTTCAGGAGAGCCTTCACTGCCATCTGGAGCTCGTAGAAGAACAATTGCATGGGGCAGTCAGCGTTATGATCCACACTTTCCATAGATTCAGAGCCAGAAAGCTTTTGGATCCACTCCCACTCCTCTCTGTATGTTGAGTCAAGTTAAAAATTAGAAATATAAGAGAAGTTCAGAATACAGCTCAGAACTGTCTTGGTGTTCAGAACCTGAACAACCAGTTCTTGGTGGTTAGAATGCAATGCTATTTATGGAACTTGAACCTTTTGCTATCTAAGTGGAGTTCTAACGGGCTATTTCTTATTCAGCTTAGATCCCCCATCACAGCACCTGTACCTTGGACAATAGGTCTGGCTTGTCTGAACTGGCTTTTGCGCCTGAAGCTTTCAGGTGTTTGGAGTCACTTCCTGACTGTCCTTGTTTTCCTGCCTCTAAGCTCTGAGAGCCTACATTTTTACCACCGGGGCATCTACTGGTTAATTCCACAGTTGGCTAACCACAGGACTGTGATCCAACCCAGGCAACAAACCACATGGCACATTTCAGCCCTGGCCTGTTGTAATCCTTGGGACTATTTTGGTTTCGTTCCTTTTCCAAAAGCTTGAGGAGAATCACAAACAGGAACACCAGACAATTCCAATAAAAGGAACCAGGGGACACACATCACTGCTTCCTTCCTCCTCCTCCCAAACCAGTCATCTGTGTCTTCATTCTGCATGCTCTATAGTTCTTCCTAATGAACTTTTCCAACTGTCAAGCAGAAAGGAAGGGGAAAGAATGGCTGTGGGAGGGAAGAACATCTGGCTGGTCCCCCCAAAGCCACTCTTCAAAAGGGACTTGAAAAGATCAAGGTAAATGCATCTCCGGCAACATTGTTTCCACAGGTATTTTGCGCAAGTTTCTAAACACATTCTGTTGGCCCAGTTTCTCCTTCTAGCTCCACAGGAACAGTAATGTACTCTCAAGAGCAGGGGAGGCAGCAAAGGAAAGCCCTCCTCTTATGGTGGAAGGCTCTCACCAAAGGAGCATCACAGCCTGGGGTCCAGTCGCTGGGTCAGAAAAGCAAGCTGACTGTGCTGGAGGAGGTTCATTATTTTTTAAAAAAGTAGCAAAGCAAGAGAAACAAACAAGTCAATCACCAACCCCACACTCTCTCTTTAACCACTCTCTTAGAAGAGTTTCTGTTTTTAAGAGATCTGTTTCATTTCAAGCCTCATACTGGACAAGACTATGGAAAAATCTATCATTTGTTCCAATAAGAGAGAGAAGAAAAGTCAAACTACAGTCCTATTGCAATTTGGGCATACTTTTAGCTTCACAACTAATTGAACTCCTTGAGAGCCTACATGGGAATGATTTCCCTTTTCCCATCATTGATACATAATTAGATGAGAGGTTTATGATTAGCACAATATACACAGACCCCCAAGGACAACATTGCTAAGAAAGAGTCTGGAACCAAATTAGAAAATCACTAGTAAGAACCACACTGCCACTGACTAGTCAATATGGGCTCTGAAGATGGGAGGTGGATGGAACTTGCAGGATGAAGGCTGGTGCAGTCTTCTGTATAAGTGACTCTGGATCCTTGGAAAGGGAAATCTGTTGACAAGATTACTCAAAGATGGTGACTAAGACTTTATGACACAAATCCAGAAACAGATGAAAATGACTGTTGTACAGTCAACTCACAAATGAGCTTGGCTGTCTCCTTGAAAAGACTCTGAAGATCCCAGACGTTGATTGTTGAAATGACCACCAGAGGGCAGACTTAAAGTCCAGGTGCAATTGATAAGTGACAGAAGGGGATGCTGGTGGTCAAAGAGTTCTTAAGGAGACTACCACATCTCATTGCACCTTAATTACCTTCTCCATGGCCATCAGGAGAGCTTATGCAAGCCTGTGGACAGCATAGTTACTGAGATCTTGCCATTGTAGAGACCAAATTTCAAAGGGCCATACTTGTTTTTGGTTAAGCAAATCCACACTCGTAAAGAACTTGAGAACCTGGTTTGCATTCTTCAAAGCCTAAACAAGTCTGGAGACTTCCCCCTTTATTATGTATTCCTTCTTTTCCTTCATTTTTGTTGAACACAATTCAGTTCATTACAGTAGATGAATGAGAGGCCTGCCATTAGGGTTAGGGATAAAGTTGAGCCAGATTACCAAGACTAGGCACTTTTCCCAAAGCTAACAAAGTCAGTCACCAAATGCCAAACCATAGACGAGATTTTTGGATGTTTGGGCTTCGTTTCTTTTTTCCTTCCCCATAGAGTTGTCAGACACGTAGAACACATACAAAGTCTGAAAGCCAGAGAGTTAGGAGACGGTAGAGTGAAAGTGGCTGGGGCTCCTTTAGATCAGTGAGAAGCAGTAACTCCAGAAGACACTGTTCTCATGGGTGATATAAAAAACAAAAAGCATGAAGATCCTAACTATTCCCAGTGGTGAAAAATGGTTGTGGGAACAGTGTGCAAAGAGAAGCCTTTGTTCATAAGCCAGTGGGGTATCATTGGTTGAACCCTGAGTGAAGGGTCAATGAAGGTACAGGGTCCCCCTTTAACGGCTTTGCTCCTCCCACTTGACCTTATCCTAGATGCTAGGACTCCATCAGGCTACAGACATCACATCAGAGAAACTACACTGATAGATAGCACTTGACTTTTCCTCTGGACAGATCAGACCAAGGGAAATCCTAACTTTGGACCACTTACTTGGAGATGTTATTGTTTTCACGGATCTTCACATGGCAGAGAATGTTGGGCAACTTTTGGGTTACGAGCACTTTGATCTGATCCACAGAGCTACATAGCTTTAGGTAACCTAGATACAGTCCAGGAGAGAGACGCTGATGACTCCTTTTGTGATAGGAGAGAATATCCTGTAGGGCAAAGATAGACAAAATGAAACTAAACCATCCAAGGCTCTCTCCAAACCTGTTCTTCAAGGTGGTCCTGTTATGAGTGAAAGGAGCCATGTGTGAGTGTGATGAGGTAAGAAACCTTGGGTACCACCATGAGTAGTGTGGATGTATTAAGGTTACAGCTCCTCTTATCTGCAGGAAAATTCCCTCTCCAAGTCAGGCAACAAGACTTTACTATATGTTTTGAATGTTTCTTTTTCTCAGATTTCTGTGCCAAGGGTAAGTTTGTAGGTTATGATGGGGACTAGGCTGCTGATGGGGGAGGTATAAAATGGAGAAAGAGAATTCACAATGTCTGTCCTTGGAGGTGGGGAAACGAACATTGGTCTGTGTAAATGCTGACAGAAAACATTATTCTTAATTTCAGGATAACTAAGGTAGAAAAGTATACTTTAAAGAAAACCATTTAAAATAGAATCTAAGTAGTAAAATAAAAGTTTGATTCTTTGTCTCAAAAATTAAAAAAAGATTAGCACCAAGTGGTTCATTTAATTTTTTCAATCATTAATAGTTAGGTTGCATTTGTAGTTACACACTAATTCCAAGAGTGAAAAAAGGATGAGTAGAGCATTGGTTCCTTTGGATTAATATTTTAGACCCCATTGGATGGTAGCTGGTGACACTTTTCATGTTTGCTTTTCCCAATGTCATTATGAAGAAAACACGTTCGACAAAGTACTTGAAGTTAATGATAAGTTATCATTAAGGCTGTTTATTTTTTTTAATTGCTTTGTGCCAGAAATGTTTGTGTGTAAATGAGTATATAATGTGGAGGTCAGATCTCTAAGACAGAATAGCAGAAGAGGGACAAGCTAAGACGGGAGAGACAAACATGTCAGGGTATTCAGAGAAACAAAGACCAAAATAACTTTCAAAAGGCATTTGGCAAAAAAAAAATAGAAAAAACAACTTATGATCAAGAAAGATTATTATTAATCTGGGGGTGGCGTCTCTGCCAAACAGGCCATAGGTAAATGGTTGACAAGAAGTCATCTGGTCAAGGTTAGTATTTTGGGGAAATTAGTTACATCAGAGGGTGATAAAATGGTTAATTCGAGAAGGACAAATAGAAGTATTCAGACCAGCAGAGTTTGCTGATAGAGCTCTAGGGGTACAAGCAGAAGTGGCTGTAGTCCCACAGGTCATTATCTTTGAGGCCTTACAGAGAACTGTAAAAGTCCCTAAAGACTAGGACAGGACAAATATGTCTATCTTTGCAACAGAATCGGGGAGAACACGGGATGTCCCCAGTAATTAAAGACCTTCAAATTATTGATCTTTGGGGGTGGCGATGAGAAGGCACCATCACACAATCAATTTGCTAGGTAACCCCGAGGCACTGAAGAGGAGTCAGTGTGATTGTGTGAAGAGAAAGTCAGATAGACAGTGTTCATTTCTAAAAGCAACAAAATAGGGATCCACTGAGCAGGGTGAAATCTCCAATGTAATCTGTTTCACCAGATAATGCGGGGGGGGGGGGGGACAGAGTCTTGACCACATTGCTTTAACAAGCCCAATAACTGGGCTGAATATTTGTGGATAATGAAGATTGTATGGGAATAGTAGATTGAGTGATAGCCCAGTAGGAACTGGTCCCGAGGGCCAGTATTTTCAGCTCATTTATTGACATTCTGGACAAAGCAAATCAAGAATGTGTGTATCAAATTTGTGGGCCCAAAATTCGGTGTGGTTTGGCTTTTCTGGAAAATAGCAATAAAGCTATGAATGACCCAGTACATTGGGAAAAGTAAGCCTATCATAATTAGGGTTGAAACGTAGTAAGAAAATGTGCTTGTAAAGACTCAAACCCAAGGGTACAAATATAGGATGGGTAAGGGTGTTAGAGAAAAACATGTGGGGGTGGGAACTGACCACAGGGAGAATGTGAGTTAGGAACATACTGTGGTTACATAAAAACCAACGCCGCTTTGGGATGGAGTAATTCACTCTTTCATTCAATTTTTAAAAAGAATGCTACTAAGCACTTACTATGTATTTTTGTGTCTTTACATAGTCATTTATCCTTTATTAGTCAGACTGTTTTTGGAGCCTGAAAAATGAATGGGAAGAGAAGGCTGTCTCATTCACATAATCTAAAGTACTAGAAAGACCTCTAAGAGCAAACTGAATGCCTATCACCTGATTTAAACTCTAGCCTGCATTTCCAGGCTCTACTTTCCATCGTTACTGTCCTTTTGTGTCCCTTGTCTCCAGACATGATGAATTGCTTTTCCCTCCCCAGTGCCATCTTTATTGCATTTTTGTTCATACGGTGCTGAGCACCTGAGGCTGGAGCATGAGAAGGAAGCCCCCCATCACCGAACTGTATCTGCAGCCTTCTCTTTACTTTTGCTTCTAGATAGCTTCTCAGTAACTTGCCTAGGCTGGCTTTGAACTCACTCTAACCCAGATATACCTTGAACTTGGGATCCTCCTACCTCAGCCACGGTAGCCTTGCACCACGAGGTAGTTTTACAGGACACCTACTGCTATGTCAGGGATCATGCTAGGTTGCCGATGGTACTGAGATGAGTAAGTCTTATCTTCTCCTTTGTGGAACTTATATTTGTGGTGAGGGAGAAAGCCGCTAGCCAGTTTTTCTGATGAGCCTAATGAAGTCCACATGAAGACTGTGGTAGGCCTGCGTGAACTCAGGGGAGGCTGAAGCTGTCCTTCCAGCTGCTGCCTCGTTTCTTTGCCTTCTCATTTAATCCCCCACTCCCTCCCTCCTCTGGTTCTTTTCTCTCCATCTGATAAGCTTAGCTTCCCCCATGGCTCAGCCCAATGGCACCTCTTCTGCAGTGCCTTCCCTGATATTTCTGGGCAGAATTAATAGCTGCTTTGTGTGTGCTCCCATACTGCACCGTTTATGCAGCTATCAGGCTCTGGTTTACTTCTGCCTTGTAGTACCTTGATTTGTTTACAATTCTGTCTCCCTCCCTTGACTGAACTCCTTGAAAGCAAGGGCCTTGACTTACTCATTTCATTTTCCTATAGCACCTAAATGAGAGCCTGTCACCTATTTGATGTTGCAAAAACACGTCTGTGAAGGACAGACGCGGGTGAGGTCTGGGCCCGGGTCCTGCTGGTGTGGAGTCTGAGAATCCTCTACCCAGCATCTTCTCACTGGTCACTTATCTTAAGGGCCTGCTAAAGGACCAATAGGCAGCTGCTTTTCCAGTAAGTACAGGGCTTTTATTTTGCTGGGTAGGGAATGGAAGCCGCTTGTGTAGGAGGGCGGGGGTCACAAAGGAATGGCTGGTGATCGCTGTGGGTCCAGGACTCATTAGACCAGAAAGTCTTTAAATTTTCTGAATTGTTTTATGGCTTTTTAAAAATAGAAAAAAATATGACTCTAATCGGCATTTCCAACTTCTTTTTTAAAAGTGGAAAATGTTTTGATAATGGTACCACGTTCATGCACCATGGTGGGCTGGGGCTGATTGGGAGCTGCCCTCTTTCTATGGAAGGATGACCACCAATTAGTGTAGTCTCTAGTACTTACACCATTTCTTCTTTTAAACTGAGGTGTAGCTCATAAATTTCATCTTCACAAAGCAACAGACTCAGTGGCATTTAGCATATTGACAAAGTTAGTAAGTGGGAGTACTAACACCTCCAGACCTTTTAAATCACTGTAAAAAGAACCCTCCCAGTCATCATCACCCACCCTTCTTCTTTCTGCCCCTCGCCCCCAGGCATTCTCTCTCATTGATCTTGGTTATTATAGATAGAGCATATGAGTAGAGTCACACAATCTGTTATGTTTCCTTCTGGCTTCTTTTACTTAGTGTAAAAGCCTCAAGGCTCATATAGGCTGTAACATGGATCATACTTCATTCATTTATATGGCTGAATAAGTTTGGCTACATTCTGTTTTCTTCACCCATTTAGTAGCCATTAGAGACTGGAGGTTGTTTGTACCCTTTGGTGTTTATGGACAGTGCTTATATCCCCATGGATGAACTTAGTCTTTTCTTACTTCTATCCCAGTTAGTTCATTTGCACTGGTAGCTGTGATTCCTTTTTGCTAACTGTGTTACATGTTGTGGGAGGGGTAGCAGAAAGTGTGGAAGAGGTGTACGTATGTACTGCACATTTAATGGTGACAAGCAACGCCTAAAGAAAGGAAGCAGGAAGCAAGTGTTCACGTTTCTTCTCTCTCTCTCTCTCTCTCTCTCTCTCTCTCTCTCCCTCTCTCTCTCCCTCTCTCCTCCCCCCTCTCTCATTTTTCAGGCAATGTGACGTTGGCAAGTTATCTCCTTGAAGTGCGTATCTTCATATATGTCCTGGACACAGAAGTATGTAGCCTCACTGGCTTTTCATGAGAGCCCATTGATAACATAGATGTGGCCGCGTTGAATATACAGTAAGTGCATATGTATGAGATTAATGTTCTTAGACAGCTTCACACTTGGGGTGTCCAGTCCCTGCAGTGACTCCTGAAGGTCAAGGCTAGAGGAAGCATTATCCAAGGACAGCCTTCCCGTTGGAAATAACCTCACTGCTCATCAGTTTGCTCAGCGGGACTCCAACTTGTCCATAACACTTCTCTTACTTCCCAAGTAAACAGGAGGATTTTTTTTTTCTCTTCCAGATACATGAGAGAGGGCAATTTGGAAGGCCTGGGCCTTGAGAAGGCTGGGAATTTGAGGAATTGGATGTTAGAGTTTCTTTGGGGCCCCAGGGATTAGTAAATTAGTTATGGGCTAAGATTTTGTTGAGGCCTTTAGCTGTTTTGAATATCCAGTTGTGAGCGGTACAGGTTTTGCACAGCGTTTCTTAGTTGTTATGAAAGGGTGAATGAAGTGATGGAATGCCTCAACGGATGATGAGGCAGAGTTAGAAGTCTCCCCAGGAGGGTGGAGGAGTTGGATTGGATGTGATACGAGAGGAGCCTAGTACTGCTTGGGTTTTCTTAAGTAGAGAAATAATAAGAATCGTGACTCTCCTGATGCTGATATGCTATTTTGTCTCATCTTCATCAGAACCCTGCGAGGTAGGCTTTTCTGCAGAGGAGGAGACAAAGGGTTGAAGAGTAACTCCCTCTGGCTGCAAAGCTGAAGGGATGGAATAGGAATGATACCCTGTCACCCTGTTTTCAAAGGGATACCCCAGCCACACTAGCTAATCGTTTCACCTTAAATAGCTACCTTACTTACACTCTCAAGGGGTGTCTAATATAGGAATGAGTCTGGTCACCATTTGCCCTCTCCCCAAACAGGACAAAGTCTGTCATGGCAAAGGTAATCTTAATAATCAGGGCCAATAGCTCTGGATTTGATTTTGTGGAATTGGGTTCATAGGAAATTGACAGAATGTATGTGCATGTGTGAAGAGGGTGGGGGCAGGGAACACAGACACACTCATGGCTCCCCTCTTCACCCTTTATAAGCAAGTGCTAAAAGAAACATTTAAGAAATTTAGTTTTTACAGGGTGACTAATACACTAATCCCCTATAGGGATAAACTGGGGTCTGGGCTACTTTTGCTCCTAGAAACACAGGCCCCAGCATGATATAATACCTGGTTTCTCCTAGACTTATTACATTAAAAATGTGTTACAGGTGCAGAAAAATTCCAATCTGGTGAAAGGTTGTTAGAGAAGGAGACCAAAAATAGAGGCAGGATCAGGTTTCCACACAGATCCAAGTGGAAAATTCACCCCCGCTGACTGGCGCATTCCTGCTTGATGTCATTCCCACCCAACCCCTCTCCCCTCTCCTCCCCCCACCTTTTCTCTCCCACCTCCCTTGCAGGTCTTGTGCTGGACAGGAAATGGGAGCAAAACTCTTAGGGTCGGTAGCCAAACACTGAAGACCAGAGATGGAATTCTATCTGGAGCTGGCTTCACCAACTCAATATGGAGGTTGAACTAGACTTTGGTGGCCCAAAGACGCCTAGATATGTCCCAGAAATGAGCTGCACCTTCTTCTGTCAAAGTCTTGGGGACATAAAGCACCCATCCCAGTGGTGGTCTGTTGGAACAGGGCTCTTCCTCCCTCTTACTCAGAACGGGCAGATATCCTCCTATGGTTGCTCAGTTACAGATGTTTTCCACCAGCTTTTCTACCTAATTCTACATGGTGAATTCTATACAAACAGTGGACTTTTAAAAAACAAAAGAAGGAAAAGGAAGCCGCTTGCAGTCCATATCACATACAAATCTGTGTGAGCTACTGGGTAGCCCAGGCCTGTGGCTAGTGCTTCCATCTAGTCCAGGTTGGCATGTGAGCCGCTCCAGTTTGAATTTGGTGGTATTGGGAGCTCTTTTTTTTTTAAGATTTTTTTGTGTGCATTGGTGTTTTTCCTGCATATATGTCTGTGTGAGGATGAATGAGCCTCTGGAACTGGAGTTACAGACAGCTGTGAGCTGCCATGTGGGTGCTGGGAATTGAACCTGGGTCCTCTGGAAGAGCAGCCAGTACTCTTAACCCCTGGGCCATCTTTCCAGTCCCAGTATTGGGAACTCTTATCTTCCACCCTTCAGTAAAATCTTAAGTTAATATTTCCTAAGCCTCTCACTTGTACCATAGAATGTGATTGACAGATGGAAGAAACCCCTTCCATCAGATGATATGGGTTAAACTCTCAGTTTTGGCATTTTGTTGCATATATCTAGGGCCACATTCTGTGACTTACATCAATCACCTGAGGCTTTAGCAGTTTCTGGTCCCTTCTTTAAAAAAAAAAAAAGAATATAGGGCTGGTGAGATGGTTGAATGGGTAAAGGTGCTTGCCTCCAAGCCTGAGTTTGATCCTGGGACGCACAAGGTAGAAGGAAAGAGCTGATCCTTGCAAGTTGTCCTTTGACCTCCACATGTACACTGTGGCATGCTCCCTCTCTCTAATTAAGGAATGTTACAGAGAAAGAACATAAACTTTTAAATGTTAATTGCTGGATGCTGGGTGCTTTGGAAAGGGCTTGCCCAAGTGAAGGACTCCATGGGGCCAAAGCTTCATTAACCTCACCCAGTGAACCTCTGTGTGCCACCCTTAACCTCTTTGAGCTCCACTTATCCCATTCCTAAAATGGATTTAATTGTGCCTTGCTGTCCTGAGAGTATTATGAAGAACAAACAAGAATAAATATGAATGTGTGATCCCCCGACTCCCGGTACTGTACATTTCATTCTGGTATCGAGATAATGTTCATCTCTGCAGATTCCCTACTTAATTGTCTTAGTTCTTCTCACTGGTTCATCAATGTTAAGCTTTGGATTGGAATTGTACACCATCAGTTTTGTGTTTTGATTGCTTGTTCCCCTGACTGGTAAAGTCTTGGAGAGCTCTGGGACAGTTGGGAGGTAGGACCTGGCTGGTGGAAGTAGCTCACTATGGGGGGCGGTCTTTGTAGGGTAGTACCCTCACCTAGGCCTTAGTTCTGGCCACTCACTGCCTCCTGGTTTGTGACAATATGAAAAACTTTTAGATCAGGCTCCTTCCACCATGGCTGAGGCACTGCGCCATGCATTTCCTGTTGTGATGGACTGTAGCACTCTGAAACTGTGAACCAAGATAAACCTTTTCCCCTTATGTTTTTTCTCCAGGTGATATTTTGATCATAGTAATGTGAAAGTGACTAATACAATTGCCAGGGTATTTTCAGAGTGTACACTCTTAGGATTGCTTGATCAGTTCCAATGTAGACAGAAATCAATGAAAGGAACCCACAGCATCCTTCCTACCTGTGGAATCCAAACAGCAAATCAACTCAGGACCCCACTGCATCGCCATTGATATGAATGGCTCTTGGTGTATTGTATTAGAGCTGCCATAAATGTATCAGAATCACAAATATCTGAAAGTTGAAAAGAAGTCCTACATACCTGAATCGTTATTAGTAAAATATCTAAGGCTGTTGGCTCCTCGGGAGTTGACAGGGACTTCCTCTGGCTTTGCAGTTTTGATATCTGCATCCATTTGCCATTAAAAAAGGAATAAAGCATCTCCACTTCTCTGATGGTGACTATGAGGATGTTGCCATGGCGATCTTTAATGGGCTCGTAGTAAAGTCTTCCCAAGTTGTGTGTTCCAAGTAAATTCTAGAAACCAACAGATTACTGGTAGCTTAGTTGATATTGTAAAACAGAACAACAAAACCGCAACAAAAGATACTGAAAACTGCCAGATTTCTGAGGAACTGTGTGTGTGTGTGTGTGTGTGTGTGTGTGTGTGTGTGTGTGTGTGTGTGTGTGTGTTTTCTTTCTTCAGACTGAGACCTATTGTAGGTGGCATCGCAGAAATGTGCTCAACAAAAAGCTCAAAGAAAAATCTTCACTGTGAGCCTGCGAAGATTACAGCAAGAGGCACAGGCGTTATATTTTCTTAAGCAAATCCAATATCTGTAAATATCTTTTGCCCACATAGACACATCAGCACGTAAACCTCAGTGACCAGCACTTGAGAATCCCAGATGTTTTAAAGAAAAATGTCTGATATTTCAGGTATGCTACTTGCGGAGTTTTCAAGAGATCTACAGTAAGCTAGTATGAGGTGGGGTTGTTTAAAATGAAGAAGTGAATTGACAATGTCGCACATTGTACAGAGGTCCCCTGATGACTGTGCATTCCCTACAAGGTTCTTTAATCAGGAGGTTGGCCTGGTTTGACTTATCTGCATCTCTGGCAGTTCTGCTTACTGAAAGGTTTGTTGAAATGGCTTATACACTCTGTCGACAGAAGCAGACAATACTTTTAGAAAAGTGAGGAGGGTGCTGCATTAAATAGGACGGAGCTGAGGCACAGATCATTAAAATAAAGAGGAATTGTACAAATATGGAGGGGGTGAAGATCTCTAGCCGAGAGTGATAGATGACTGGAATCAAATCCCATACACACCACTGCAGGGTTCCTAGATGGTGTGTGAGTATGCGTGTGTTTGGAGTGTGTTTGTGTGTGCGTGTGAAGTCACATAAATGATGGTGTGATGATGTGCTAGCGTGAGAGCTGATTTAGAGCTGGGATTTGTAAAAAAATGACAAGGTTGACCTAAAAATAAACAAGCCAGCTGGTTAGTATTCAAATCTCAAACCCCGGAGGGTTCCCTTGTAGATAGGGACTGTGTCTTCAGCCCTTTTTTCTCCCTTACAAAGACCAGACACAGAATGAGTAAGGAGCTTTATAAAAATTACTGACAAAATTCATTTGGTAAGATTAATTATTAAGTGGCCTAATCATTCAGATTTTCTTTTCTAGCAAATTATTTATAAATCCCAAAAACCCTACTTTGCTAAGGTTTTTAGTCTACATCTATGTAGCACTATAGTTTTATATAGACACTTTATTCTATGAGCAGTGTTGTGCCAGTGAACTGCCATAGCAAAACAAACAAGAGGACAAGGAGTGGGATGGCTGGTTTGTAGTGACACTCTGTATAGTGTAGTCCATTCCAAGCTACCTTGGATATGACAATAAGCTTCTAAAGTTTCTGAATGTTTAACAGTTGGTTTTCCAAGCCAGTAATGATCTGGTTTTAGCACACCACAGTTATTAAGACTTTTCTCATACAGGTGTTGAGTTTCGGGGCTGGCTACCATTCATCAATGGTTAGACTGTTTACTTTCTCTGGTCCTGAGCTTCACCATCTTAAATTAAAGGTCCTTGCAGTCTAGGCATCACTTTGGCTAATCCTTCCTTCATAGAATATCCAGGGGATTAAGTCAAACAACACATGAAAATGTATTTTACAAACTCTCAAGCCTGCTACCCTGTTGACTATGGGATTTTACAAATCTGTCGCAATTGGAATCTCCTCTTGGTCTCCAACTATATTTTCTAGATCCTGCCCAGTTCCAGATTCTCTGGGAAGACATTTCTCACTCTGTTATGGTTTGGATATGGACTATCCCCCAACAGATTCACTGAGAGGTGATTGGATCATGAGGCTTGGAATCTAATCAGTAGATTCGTCCATTGATAGATTCATAATTTGATGGCATTATTGGAGGTAAGGAAAACTAGCAAATGAGGCCCGGTGGGGGAAGTAGGTCACCAAAAGTATGCCTTTGAGGGGTACTTTGCATCCCTGGCCCCTCATGGTTTTGTGCCTTTTGGTCACTATGAGATAGGCAGCCCCTCTGCACATGCAAACACTGTCACTGTGCTCTGTCATGCCAAGCAGCAAAGCTAGCAAACCTCTGAAATTGTGAGGCAAAACGGTGATCTTTCCCTCTTTATATTGTTACTTTCTGGTATGTCAGAGCAGTGAAAAAGCCGTCTAGTAGAATCTCAGGTAGAATTCGCTATCCTCTCTTTTCTTTCCTTCTGTTTTGTGTACAAAGTTCTTAGTATGAGTCTGACTGTACTGCATGTAACTGAAGTGCCTGTTGCAAGACATGGCTCTTTCCTTTCTATGTCTCTAGGACCTTGTCACAGGAAGAACTCAGTAATAGATAAATGACCACAAATATTTCTCAATACAAAGCACATAATTCACAATAGAAAAATACTTAAGTGGCCATTTAAATAAAGTTATGAATAAAGCCAATTTATGATGGCTTGCTGTCAGGTTTGGATATGTTTTCCTTCCTTCCTCTTTTCTTTTCTCTCTATGTCCCTTTTTATCTGTTTCTCTGTCTCTTTCTCTCTTTTTTGAGAGGAGTCTCACACCCTTCTTGACCTAGAACTCACTATATAGACCAGGCTACTAGGCTGGCTTTGAACTCACAGGCCTACCTTTGCCTCCTGAGTGCTATGATTAAAGGTGTGTGCTACCATACCCAGGTGGATCGGTTTTCTAATAGGTTGAATAAGAAAGCACTAAAAAAATCTTCCTAGTATTCTTGCTTGATATAAAAATGATTTGGATAACTAGCTTTGGGGGAGGGGGCTCCTTAGGACCTAAAGGAGACATAGATCACTATAAAACCTGTCATGCCATGTTAGGTGCCCTGGGCCCCTGATGATCCTACGTGGCAAAGTGGAAGGAGATCCATGTGATGCTTAGCAAGAGTACATCTAGGTGACAGCCAGAAGACCTCTAGACTAGCAGTCAGCTGGAGCCAAGAGGCACCATTCTGAGTGACCTCATTTAGTTTCAGAATGGCATGAAAAATTAAGGAAGTGCAGAAGGGACTGGAAAAAGTGAAATTTGGGATTTGTTTGTTTGTTTGTCTTCTACTTTAAAAAGCAAGAAAGAACAGCATCACCCATTGTTATCCAGCTCTTACTCATTGGTGCTCATTTCTAAGAAGTGTGGAGGAGGAATACCTAATAGAAAACAGTCCGTGCTGTCTTTCGAGAATAAGTATTTTCTATTCCTTTCAGTGTGCAGGAGGAAGCTGTCTAGGAAGGAATATTCCTAAGAGGCCTCATTGTTATCCCAAAAGAATGAACAGTGCAGGGGCTTGCTCACTTACATCCAAATGCTGATGTCTTTTTGCTTGGATAATTTTAATTAACTAATGAATTAATTTTTGTACATTTCGCTTTCTTTTCAAATAAAATATAAAGCTACTTGCTACTTTATTTTCTTCTTTGTCTCCTCCTCCTGTTCCTCCTCCTCCTCCTCCTCCTTTTGACAGCATTTCCCTGTGTAACAGCATTAGCTGTCTTGGAACTGGCTTTGTAGACCAGGCTGGCCTTGAACTCAGAGATCTGCCTGTCTCTGCCTATCGAGTGCTGGGTGCAACTCTTTCTTTTTTATTATAACATGGATAACTTCTTCAGTTTGTAAATTAACACATTATAATGTGTTGAAGTATTAGGGGAATTCAGTCTTTAGAGCTACACATGTACAGATTTGAATCTGTCGTCTGCTACTTCGTATTGTGTGACCTTGGGCATAAATTGACATTCCTAAACCTCAGGTTTATCTTCAGTTAAATGAATATCAGTAATAGTAAATTCTCACTAGGTCACAGTGAAGACTGAATGAGATAAAGTTTGGGAAACACCTGATATAGTCTGTTAGATCAATGAGAGTATCTGGTCCCACAGTATTGTTATTACATACTCAAAGAGGACAAGGGGTAAATTGCCTAATAGTTGGTATTACTATGGCACAGGGTAAGTCAATAGACAAGTATGTTATGGATATAGATGATGGAGGGAAAGACTGTGATCAAGGCCCTACATGCTATGGCAAAATATCTTAGCCACTACTAAAAGAGTCTAAGTGGGGCTGGAGAGATGGCTCAGTGGTTAAGAGCAATGGTTGCTCATCCAGAGGACCTGGCTTCAATTCCCAGAACCCACAAGGCAGGTTACAGCTGTCTGTACCTCCAGTACCTGACACACTCACACATACATGCAGGCAAAAACACCAATGCATATCAAGTAAATAAATTTTAAAAAGGAAGAGTCTAAGTGAATGCCATGGCCTACATCTTTTTGAGTGGCCACTCTGGCAGAAGCATGGAGAATGGATTGGAAAATGTTCAGAGTAGAAGAGAAGCAAAGGTTGGGAAACTTCTGATGTAGGTGGAGAGTAATCAGGCTATGGTAGAAAGCCTGGAAAGAAGGGGAGAATGGCACACCATATGCCCAAGGCAGGTCCATGGGGGTTAAATATGCTTGATGCCAATCATTTATAATTTCCTCAGAACACTGTCAAATAAATTTAGATTAGTAAAGTAACTGAAAATGCTATTTGTCACTTCTTCTCTTGGAAAGTTATTGTTCATCTTACCTCCCTCTTTAAAGGGGTGTTTTCAGTATTTTCAGACATTTTCATTGTGGAGAGCATTATGTGAAGAGCAATAGGTCCTCCACAGACAAGTGAAGACTCGTCGTGTGGTTTAAGCATGATGATGCTTAAACAGCAGCATGATGGGGGGGGCACAGAACAGGGCTCAGGGTTCTGCTGGGCACACTGGAGCACATGCATTGATTGAGAATTATGAGGCTCTGATTACGGTGAAGACTGAGGGAGATATCTATGTAGTGACTGTCTGAGAGATGCTTCTGTGATTCCTGTTCTCTTTGATTAGATAGATTTTTCCTCAATAGCCAGGGCAGACAACAGTCTTTGAACTTAGGCTCTTATAGGCTAAGCACACCACCAGGGCCACCTCTCCAGTCTGAGGTGAGTGCTTTAAAATAAAGATAGGAGAAAAGATACAAGATTCAGGGCATGTGTGGAGGAGCAAGGCTTTGGTTAGAAGGATGAGACGGTACGAGGTGTTGTGGGGGAGGAAGAAAGACAATGAAGTAATGGTGTGGCGATCATTGTTCTGAATGAAGACTAAAGGTACTGAGGGAGAGACTGACCTAACTGAGTACAGAGAAAGGTTCCTTCAGGAAGTTTAAACATTAAACTGAGACCTAACAGGTATGTAGGGATTAGCTAGGCAAAGAGGTGAAACAAGAGCGGATCCTAAGCAGAAAATGGCATATAAGTTAGCAGAAGAGGCCAAGAAAGACAGCCCAGCAAGTGAGAAAATCAGGAGAGGACGGTATTATGGAAGCTGAAGAATGTGCGGGTTTCAAAAGGCAGAGCAGGCCTGGTGTGTCGAGCACTGCTGCTAGGTGTCAGTTGAGATGACTCACCAGTGTCCATTGGGTTTAGGGATGCTGAAGACAGTGCCAAGGATGCAGAGAAGTTTCATGAAGGCCTGCTACACAATTTGAGGATTCTCTTAAAGAATACATATGTAGGTGTAAAAGTGGATGTTTATTTAGAACGAAAAAAAGAAATTCTCACTTTCCCTTCCCTCCCCCGCCAATACGGGAAATTTGGTCCCCTCTTCTTCCTGAAAATTCTTTAGTCAGTTTCTCAGAAACGCCTTTTCACTGTGGTTCTACCTTCTCTCCTCTCCTAAAACACCCTGGGACTCCCACACTTGCCGTCCCATGCAGGTGAGAAGCCTTACACCCCAGCTCTGTACAGTTGTCTGCTCTGATGACTGGTGGCCTGATAGTGCGGTTTTAGAGCCATGGTAGTGGAGTTGATGGCTAAGGAGGATATGAGAAATTCTTTCAAGAAAGCTAGTGTGAGGAATGAACAATGATTATTTGGTAGCTGAGAGGTTATGTGCGGGCACTTTAGACATGGGTTAATGTGAGGGTTTATACACATGAATGCAATGCCCATGGAAACCAGAGGTGATGGAAATACAGGTGGAAATACAGGTGGTTATCAGCCACCTGACATGGATTTAGGGAACAAACCCAGGTCCTCTGCAAAAGCAGTACGTGTTGTTAATCGCTGTGGCACCTCTCCAGTCTGAGATGAGTAGTTTAAACGAAGAGAGAAGAGATGAGATTTCAAGCCATGCCATGTGTGGCGGAGCAAGCTTTTAGTGGGGAAGGTGAGGTCATATAAACTGTTGAAACAGAGGACAAAAAAAGAGCAGGGGAGTGTCTGGGCAGGTTTTGGAAATTTGGTGGTGGAAAGCCAGCCCCATCTCTAAGAGAATTAGTGATATCGTTGCTGTTGTCAGGAAGGAGAGTGTGGGGAATGGGAAGGATGTGGGAGAATTCAGGAGGATTTTAAAGAGCGGCAGTTACTACAGAAATGCAGTGGGGTCACTACACAGCACCCCAGTTGAGAATTGTGGCTATGTGTGGAGTAGAAAAATGGTCAGTCCTTTTCATGCATACAGTTTGTTTCCTTCCAGAAATCAGGGTGAAACTACTTTAGTGTAGACATGTTGAATTGATCTAGGCTTATATATTTTTTTTTCAAGAGAAAAATCTAGAATATTTTCAGGGAGTGATTGTGATGCATCTCGGAATTGCAGCTTGATAAGGGGGGGAGGATAGTCTCAAAAGATGGCCGGATTAGAAAGTTTGGAGCAGGAAGTGAGGAAATCCAAGAGTTCCCATGGTGAGTGTTGGGCAGGGTCACACTGGCCATCGACATGTCCCTCAGTATCTGCCTGTATGGATAGCAACAGCCTGTCCTCAGGTTGCTGAAGGCACACAGAGGTGTCAAGGAAGGCTCCACTAAACACACAACCAAGAGTTTTGCTTGAAATTCTAAGGGGGGGGTCAATCTGTGGTCAGGCATATCCCAGCTAGTGGTGGACTAGTGCAGGGGCTGAGCCTCTTGGAAACAACTTTCTCTTAAAGAAAAAACAGCATGGAAACTGATTGCATAGTCCAACCAAGTGAGTGGGTTAGTGATGGAAGGATGTGCTCTGAATTTATCTCCAACATCATGACCCAGTTCCAAAAACTTCTCTCTGGGTTGTAGGAGGAGAAGCTCAATTAAGAGTGAGTTTTAATGGACACTACTAAAATCCGAAGACCATTAACAGTCTATGCAGTGTACTGTAACAGAGCAGCAAATGTAACCTTTCCTAGCAACATGGCAATCGTTATGCGGTTACAGGGTTGAGTTGTCATTGCAGGGGTTCAAAAAGAGACATTCTTGTAATTGTAGGTGGGGGTGGAGCTAGAGTATTTTTATGAACTTTTAAAAGCAACGGCTGGTGTGGGCCTGCTGGCCAAATACAGCTTACTTTCCCACTGTGCAAATTTCTAGAGATTCTAAGAGACAGCTTTGTAAGCAGATACACATCACCTACATAGGCTCCAGGTTCTCCTTGGGACCCCAGCTTGATATACATGCATAGACTTTTCAGGAGCAGCCCACCAGAAAGCTGCTCTAACCCTCTGCTGCTCTCTGCTCCCTTCATCCAGTCAAGTTCCCCTGCAAGTGTCCTGCAAGTGATGAACAGGAGCCCTTGAAGAATTGAGCTGACTGCTTAGTATCAAATAGAGAACTCCGATCTCCTCACTCTTTGTTTAGGATCCCATACCAAAGGCCGACATGAGTAGGCATAGAGTCAAATTGTCCAAGAAGCCTTCCTGTGGCCAGAGATCAGAAAGGGGAGGGAGCCCACTCTTCTCCTTTGCAGGTAGGAGTGGTGACTGAGCTGTTCAAGTTTGAAAACACTTTCCTTGAGGGGCTGAGCTCAAGCCTGGTCCCTCACCTGTAGCTGGGCGGTTGCAGCAAGCATCTTTTGCCGAGTCTGCAGCACTGTGGATGAGGACATGGAGATGGGCACACTTTGCCTTAGCCACCTTATGTCTTCCCACATACAGGACAGCTGCAAGAGAAGTCACGGGGTCATATCATCGTCCAAGCCAGTGAATGATTTAGGTTGTGGCATCAAAGCAAGGCAGGAGAAGGAAACCTGACCCCTCTGATATTTGTTCTCCAGTCCATTTTCAGATACACACGAAACCACTTTTTGATCTCTGTCCAATTGGAAAAAGATCTGAATGCTAATGAAACAGTCCGATCTACATTTTAGTCTTTGCCAAATGATCCCATAACTCTGAATAGTGGAGACACCATCTGACAGGATGCACGCTTCTTTGCTTTGAAAATGTAGTGGAGACACTACTTCAGCCTTAAAAAAAATGACAGAGGGCATACTGGGGCCATAAGGGATCTTTGAGATAATTTACTTCCACCCCAAAACTTTGATCCTGAGAGACCCCTCAACTAAAGTTTCAGAGATTTATGTGCAGCAACCCTGGTGCAAAATAGGGAAAAATGAAATGAGAACTCAGTGTACCTTCATGAACCACAGAAAATCTTGTGTAATAGAACTGGTGTGAGAGTCATCTATTTCAACAATGGGTATTTGATCTTCATTGGTGACTAACATATTGTCTTTATAATAAAATATAACAGCTATGTAGAGTCCTCTACAAAGAAAAAGAGAAAGAAAAAACAAGTCTTCAACTCTTTGCTTTACCAAACAAGCCATGAAATATATATATATATATATATATATATATATATATATATTTACATATGCATATATGTGCATATAATTAAATATATATGTATGTATAATTAGTTTTAGACATTTTGCAAGCTGAATTGAAATACACCTAGGAACATATTTTTGCTGTGTATCATGAATTCACTGGCTGAAACTTAGAGATTGGTTTCAGCCCAAATTCTCAGGAGAATTCATTCTTTTAATAAAAATACATTAATTCTTCTTGGTTTGCACTTAGAACCCTAGTTAGCTCATTCCTGAGATGGTAAGACTTCCTAGAAGAAGTGTTAACATCCTAGAAGGACTCACCTTTTCAAGGTTTTCACAAACTTGTTTGAGGAATGGAATAGGTGCTTCAGGCTCCTTGACACTGACTGCTTGCGGCCCGTGGTTTGCAATTTGGAACTTTCTGGAATGTAGAAAGAAGATTCAGTGCAAATTCCATCTGACAGATCAACACTTCTGCATTTCTTCCTCCCTCCCGGCCTTCCCTTGTCCCTGTGTATCACTTACCAATTTCATACAGGGGCCCAGTTTATTGTTTCTTCAGTAAACTTGTATTTATTAAGATATCAGTTGCTATGGCCTGAATTGGAAATGGCCCTAATAGGCTTGTGTTTTGAATGGTCTCCAGTTAGTGGAGTTGTTTGGTGGTTTGGAGGCTTTGGGAGGTGGGGGCAGGTTATTGGGGCCAGGCCCTTGGGGGTGTGTTGTCTACTTTGTTCTCTCACCTTTCTGTGCCCCAAAAAGTGAATGACAATTGCTGTTATGCATTCCTGCCTCTATGATGTATGAGCACTTCACCATGCCTTCCCCATCAATGGTGTGAAACCATGAGATAAGGCAAAGCCTTCCTCCTTTCAGTAGTTTCTTCCTGGTGTTTCATCAAAGCTGTGTAAGAGTAACTAATACCCTAGCAGTTGACTTGGTCATTGAAGCACTCTTCAATGAGCAATGTTTACAAGCGAGGGAAACCACTTCGGGTCTTTTGTTTATCCTCTCAGGATAAGTGCTTTCTTATCAAGTAAGATGCAAAGAAAGTGAACCAGTTCTTTTTCCTCTCCCCCCTTTACCACTTGGCTTTTTAATATTCACCACTTCTCAATGCTTTCAAAGCTCCCCCTGTTAGTTTATACATCTGATGAAATCCTTTCCTTTTAGGGTTAACATGAACACCTTACAGAAGATCCAGGGAGTAGGAAAAAAGGAACAAATTTACCCAGCTCATCCTACCTCATTTCATATAACTACAATTAGCATCCCAGGGCAGTCATTTCAAGTATGTATGTTTACTTATGAGAGTATCTGTAGGTAGTAGAGAGCCCAGCCTCAACAGGTATATCTGTATCACAGCTCCTACTCGGGGAACATGACAGAAGAGGGGACAGAAAGATTGTAAGAGCCACAATACCAGAAGTCTGCTGTCCCAGAAATGGCCACATAAACAAAACAGGAACAATGACAACATCGATGAACATGTTAACATGAAAAGGGAGGACCCACCCCTGGAGAATGACCTACAGAAAAACTACTGACTGCTGGGAGAAGTATAGTTAGCCTTTCCCAGGAATGAGTCCCCTTATTGATTGTCCAATGCAGAGTGGTCAGCCTTAAAATTATATATACACTAAAACCCAAACGGATTGTGCATACACATACTTATATGCACACATAATGCATGTACATAACTAATAATCAAAGACGTTGTCAATTTCAGGAGGGGAACATGGGAAGAATTCAAGGAAGGATAGCAGGCAGAGAGGAGCTAGAGAGAGTAAAGGGACAGGGAAAGTGCTGTAATTTTATTTCATGTAAAATCATTAAAAACTTAAAAACAGGAAAAAACAAAGCCAAAAACATATATGTAGGGACAGCTCTCCTATTACCTTCATTATTTAGATGAAGGCAGTGGGACTGAGAAACAGATGGATTATCCAAAATAGCAAGGTTGGTACCCAAAGAGACTGAAAAAATTAATTTTTGGGAAAGCGGCTGTATATGAGTCTCTGTAGGTATGAATGTGAGCATATCACCCGTGTTTTCGCATCCATTTATAACCTGGAGCTTTCCCTGTTAGCTATAGTAGAATCCCCAGATGTCTGCAAACAGTCTTTGGAGCTGGACAAGATGGTCACTGCCGTCACTTATTCTGTTGTATGTAGTGAAGGGAAGCTGAGGTTCCAATAACCTGTTCCCAGGGATGGGAACAGAAGCCCCAGCCCTGCTGTTAGACAGAGAAACCTGGGGCGGGGGTGGTCCATGGTTAAGGCCCACCCAGTGTGACTCCGCCTGTGATCCCACAGGGGTCATTGGCTGACATGTGCACTTCTGTCAGCTTCAGACTTGGCGCTAGGACTAGTTGCTCCTGGAAGAAAAAGGTAAAATAATTTCTGTTTCTGATTTGAATATGAGTTTGGCTGTTGGAGAATGGGGCTGCTGTTCAAGGCTGGGAGTCAGCGTAGACATTGTTTACCATTCTGTGTAAACCTTATTAAAACAGAACAGGCAGTGAAAGAAATGGGTTTTACAAGGGCAAATCAGTGGGACAGAAGGTAACAGTGAGTGAGGTTTGGTAGCAGAAAGCAGGTAGACTGACTTAACAGACTTGAGAAAGATGAGGCCTCAATGCCCCCAGTGGACCACTGAGAAGTAACCTGGTTTGTGGCCAGGCTCCATGGCTGCCTGTAGTGGGAGGGGACACACACACAGCTAAAACTGGGAGTTTCTGCAATCTGTTTAAAAGTCAGACTTCTAGATCTCCTCCTCTCCTGCATAGCTAGACAAAGACCCCTTTCCCTAGAAAGTAAGGCAAGCAGACAAAACAAAAAACAAAAACAAAAACAAAAAACAAAAAAAAACCCCCAAAAAACAAAAAAACAAAAACAAAAAGAAAGAAAGAAAGAAACCAAGCGCACAAAACCAAAACCCCTGGAGTAGGCAATAGGGAGACCTCGATGACAATAGGAAATGGGATGGCAGTGGTGCTGGGACTAGATATTAAAACTGGTAGACTACATGAAAGTTTCGCATCTGGTGTTTACCCATTATGTACTCAGAGCACACATACTGAAGGTTACACTTTCAAGGCAGGAGCTTGGGAGAAACCTCTCTGGAGAATTCCACCGGAGACTACAGCCACGGGATTTAGGGAGCAAATTCTCATGACATCGATGATTTCCCAAAAAAACCTGTGAGTAAAGTTCCTTGTCCATGTGCTCAGAGCTCCCCAGGGGCTCCTGATGTCTCTTCTTTTAAATCTGAGCAAACACTGAAGGCTCTTTAGTCATTTAAAGGACATCCCACCCAGAAGCACAAAGGCCAACACCAGGTAAAAGAGCCACCAGGCTGGGAGTGGGGGGTCGGGGGAGCGACTGTGTTGAGCAAAATGGAGCAAAACAGAGCTTGTCATTAATATTCTGAGAGACAAGATGCTGAACTAGTATAAGGAAAGGGATTACTTATTTTTTAATAGTAGCACGAAAGAAGGTTGGGAATTAAAACTGTCATCAGAAACTTCAAAATCCAATAGAAGGTTTCGGAAATGAAAGTAACATTTTATTTTATTTTATTTTATTGAGAAACTGGATCAGAAGGATGTCAGGATGGAAACTAGAGGGGAACATTAAAGAAAATGGAAGGAATTGGGCTAGGCCCGGTGGCACACAGCTGATATCCCAGCACTGAAGGTAGAGAGAGGCAAGAGGATCACTGTGAGTTTAAGGCCAGCCTAATCTGCATAGTGAGTTCCATGACAACTAGGCTTTTATGCTGAGACCTTACCTTAAAAAACAAACAAAAAACAGGGGTGGAGAAAGAAATCAAAGGGGCTAGTTGAGCAGATTTCAACCACTAACTAGCAAGACTTCTAGTAGGAGAGAAGAGAGGCAAAGCGTGGGTGGGGGGTGGAAAAAATAAATAACGCAAGAAAATAAAGTCCGGCCATTAAGGACATACACTTCCATGCAGAAAGGACTTGGAAGGCTCTGGTCTGGTTGGATGGTGTTTGGGGAGGAGGTGAGATGATTGCTTCTCTAATGGAGTCTGCTGTGTATTGGTGAGGATCCCAGTTCAGCACAGTGGAGTCACCATTTTAGGATGTGCCAGTCAGTCACTGTGGATGGAAAGAGGCACCATTCTCCATTCATAAGAACACTGAAGGAAAAGAAGCCAGAGTGTGTGAGGGGCTTCCCCTGCACTGGGCGGATTTAGTCTATCGCTTTGTTTCCTCCTTGTAACAACACTGGAAGTCAGCCTGATTTTCTGATGAAGAAGCAGTGATCTGGGCTAGGTTAAATGCTCTCCCCAAATCTCTAAGCGGTAGAACTAGGCCCTGGGGGTAATTATGTTTTTTTTTTTTCTAATTACAGAGTTCATAGTGGTTTATGTCCCCAATAAACCACAGTATCTCAATGTAGTGAATATTCCAAACAACAGCTTCATAATTCTCTGTAAGCAATCTTTACACAGCCTTGATATCCTTTGACACTTAGAGTTATGTTGAAGTGTCTTAGAAATGTTGCTGTTTTTCTGTGAGCTAATTTATTTTATCTCGATGGGTCATAGGTCAGCCTTTCCCAAAGTTTACACCACCGAATCCCAAATCTATGGCAAAGGTTTCATAAGGTTGAAGAGTCTGGAAAACGCTTGTTTGACCAAGCTTGCTAGGTCCTTCACTACAGTCTTTGATATTCTGGTGTCTATTTTACATTTCCACGAGAGGGATGAAGAATTCCTCATCCCCTGACCTTACCTGACCTGAGCTCTTGAGCTGAGCCTCTCACAGGACTGCCGAATCTCTCACACTGCATTCCTTTAGTGCCCAGGATACACTTTAACAAATTTGAAGATGCCCCTTTTGGGGGAAGGTCTGCTTTATTCCTGAGTTACATTCATTCCTAATATGGTTTGGGAAGGGGCATGTGCATGCCTGTCAAGAGTCGTGTGGAAATGATAGAAATACTTGTGCTATCCAGGAAATCATTTCTTGGTGACCGGATAGTAATCATATAGTAATAAGGAGGGGATCTGAATCCTCAGTTAAATAAAATAACAACCCTCATGGTCCTCAGAATACCAAACAGAAAAGTGCAAAGAACACCTGTCCAATCGTTGGACCACCTCGGCTTTCATAAAGGAACCAGTGGGCAGGGGCCAATGGAAAGGCAGAAAAGAGAGGAACCCAGGAAACACTGCCCTTGATGAGATGAGCCCCAGGAACCCAGAACTGAATGGACTTTGGTCAGTATAGAAGGATGCAGACCTCCTTTTTGGGTGTGTGTGTGTGGGGGGGTGGTTTGTCAAGTCTTCCTAGAGATCCAGGAATGAAAATCCCACTTAGGTTTCCTTCTCGAGCTGCTCTTGTACATATTTACATCTCCTAATGAGCCACTCATTAGAAAAACACCATTTTCTTGCAAACACTTGTCCTCATCTCCCACTAGAGCCAACGTTTCTGAAGGGCCCTGTTGTCAGAGCTATACAGTAATTGGGAAACTTTTTGCTAATGCTAAGTATGATTTATGCCTCGTCTAAACAGCAAGAACAGCATCTTAGTTTGAGCCATGGGTTTTTTTACCCAGCTGGCTCAGCAGTGCCCCGAATCTAGCGAGCACAGAGTAGTTGGAGATCTGATGGGAGCATGGAAAATGAAAACTTTATGGAGGCTTTAATTCTCCAAATAAAACTAAGTGCCTCTTCCACGAATCATTACACAGATCAGAAACCTGACCCTGGCCCATCTGAGCAGCCCAAGCAACAGAGAGGCTTTTAAAGCATCTCAGAGTCTCTGGGTGAAGTGGGGCTAAAATCGACAGGAGGTGGGCTCTACTCCTGCCCAAACAGTGGGATGGATGAAGACTAAAGTTCAAGGTGGGATTAAAATTCAGGGAGACAAAAATGAGGCACAGCAGGGAGACTGGACATGGCACTACAAATCCCAGGCCATAGCTTGGCGTTATGACCTTGGGCAAATCAACTTGGCCTCCCTTGCAATGTGGCCAAAGTGAGGGTGAAGTTGGCATGGTGGACATATTTTAGCAATACAAGTGAAGGCTTGCTGTGGTTGTCCTTGTTGGCACTCGCTCCATGATGTTCAGGGGTGAAATGTCAAGGAAGCTTGTCTCTGAGGGCCATAGACCAGGCTTGTTAAGGGCCAACTCAGAGAACAGTAGCTGAGGCTGTTTTTTTCTTGTGCTGATTTTCCAGACTTTTTGTGTGGAGAGAAGGAGAGAGGAAGGGGAGAAAAGGAGAGGGAAGGCTCCGTGGAAGGGTTAAAGCAAGATAGTGCTGTAAAGTGATTCCAGATGTACAAATATTAATATCTCTTTTTCCCTGATGAATGAGAAGGTATGACCCAGCTAGGAAACTGCTAAAATTACCGGCGCCACCGAGACCTCAGTCGATGGCCCAGCACAGATTTTATCCTTACCCCGGCAGCTGTAATGCTGATGAAGGGCTCGGACCTGCTGCAGCAGGCTCTCCAGAACTTCGCTCTGTCCCTTGTGTCTGGGCTCTCTGTCGTCATAGTCTTTCCAGTCTATTGAACAAAAGAAACAAACAGAGGGAACTTTTAAAGCAGAGGCAGCCTCTGCCCAGCCTTGCCTGAGGTGCTGGGGTTTTGTGTTCACTACCCACAGGCTCCGTGGATGAGCACCCAGCACACGCAGAACTGGCAGGCGATGCCGACGGTTTGGGAGCTGCCATTGTTCAGAGCCCTATGCAAAACAGTAATTGTGGTTGGCTTCTTGTGTTGGGCAGTTTTGGGGCAAGAGAAAATGGTACTTGAGAGCCAAAAGAAATAGGAAATTTGGAAGTCCACTATCTCCTCTCCTAGCCCTGAGTGTTCTGATCAGTGCCCCTGTTACCTCTTCACTCAGCACCCCAAGTTTCAACTGGATTTTCACAGTAGGAAAGCGAGGGGGGGGGAATGTGCAGACTAGATGAAACCCACAGTCCCAATGCTTTTATTGTAGGTTTCACACTTTTGGCCAAATTGACATTTCTTTCCAAGGAAAGAGCCCATGTCAGATGCCAAGAAATGGAAATCTACATTTTGCTCTAATGAATGTCTGCTTTGGTTAGCTGGCACAGCAGCTCCTCCACATACTCTGAGCCACCAACCACCCTGTCTGCTCAGTCTCTAAATATACAGTATTAGCTTACATGGCAAACTTCAATTGCAGTCCCCACTGAGATTTTTCTCCCCCTTCTATTTTCATTCCATTTGGCTATAATGATATCAAGAGTAATAACTCATATGGGACTAATGTCAAGATTGCAACCCTGCTGTCTCCAGCAGGTCAGTCGCTTCATTGTCCATCCTGGCTTCTAGTCTCCCTGCTCTAGGTTTTCTTTGTGAGCATTTCAAAAACAACATCTTCAAGTACATCTCTGTGAAGGCTGGTCACTCCACCTCAGAGAAGCCTGTCAGTCTCAGATCCTCTCCCTGACAGAGTTGTTTTAAAGTACAGTCTTCTGCATCCAGACACTCAAGTTACTTCATGGTGGAGCTCCAAGCATCTCACAGTGGTCCACCCAAAGTCCAGGGTGGTATACATTCAGGAGGGACATCCCCGGGAGTCAGCTAAGCCCAGAGGGAGTACAAGTTGCATCAGGTGGGGCTAATGTAAAGGACATCATGGGGTCGGTAAACTCCAGTGTGAGCATTGGCTCCTCCTGTTCCCAGTTTGCTGCAGGAAAGCCCTTGTATCAATGGGACCTTCACTCCCTAATTTGAAAAACAAGGATGGTGTCTGTCTTGTGAGAGATTTATGGGGATGAGATGAGAAGTATATTAGGGATCTGGCCCAATGCCTGTTCCATGACAGGCATTCTGTAAATAAGACTTGAAGGCCACTCAGTGTGAAAACCCTATTTTTTTTTTAGTCCCATCTGATGATTATCTAGGAAGAAGGGGGCCTCATAGATTTTCAAGGCCCTCTTCCTTCCCACTTCCTTCTCTGTATAGTTCATTTTACTCTGAAGATGAAGCTGAGACATCCCTTCCCCATTCTAGACCTGCCTCAGTCAGCCTGGAGGCCCAGCCAACACTGTGACATGACGTCCTAGTGACCTTGTATGGAGTGCTCACGCTCATTTCATTACATTGCACATATTTATTTTTTCTTTTGGGCAAGACAGTTAGATCTTAGTTGGAGTTTGTCTGTTGGGGCTTAGTTGTGGTCAACTTTGGAGACAGAAGATTGGCACAGGTACCTTCTGTTCCTTGTGGGCAAGAGCTATGACTGAACTCCTGTTTGCCTCATTTGTCTCCTCTGCAACGTCAGCTTTGAATCTCTTTGGGGGGATGAGGTTGGCAAGCAAGAGTATGAGCCAACTAGCATCCTGGGCACACAGGAAATGCTCAGTATGTTGTTGGTGAGCCATTGGGAATACAGGCATGATGGTGTTCAGGAAGGCTGGGACATTTGAAGTTTAGGGAAATAACTGCCCGTGGCCTTTAGACTATTTATAGCACTGCTCACATCTGGACACAGAATAAATATTGCATGGGTCATTGTTCCTTTAGTTGGAGGGAAGCCTCTCCAGTGCCTATGGTACAATGAGGATGAGCAGGCGTCTATGCTTCAGTAATACTCCTGGGTGGCTGAGTTAGTACATGGACCTGAGCATGCCAATGAGATCTAACGAGTCCTAATGTTGTCATCAGTGCGGGCAGGGGGTGGTGGACTGGGTCTCAGCTTTTCAGCTTAGCCCTATTACATTGGAGTTGAGCTGGATCTGATGACTTTACGATACATACAAAAGTTGCTAATGCTCAATTGCAGCCCAAGCGAGCACTGAACAATGCCAACATTTTGGAAAGAATGAGTGTTTCTCATAGATGTTTGGAAAGTTCTGATGACTACATAAAATAGGAGACTGCAGGGATGAGGGAGAAAATTGAAAATATATTAAGAAATCAGGAACCTGACAGGGGTAAACTTCGCATGGTAGGAAAAGAGCGGATTGTGCCACATAATACAGCTCACTGTTCTGGTAACGAGACACTTCAATTGCAACACAATGCAGGGCTTACATTCACTGGCCATATCAGGGCTTTCCTGATCGTAACTCAGACAAGCCTGTCTGGGCGCTTTTCTCTTATTATGTACCATACCATATAACATAAGTCTATAAAAACACATTAAGGCCTTTTGTAAAAATATAAAAAAAAAGTTTTATAGCTCACTGGAACATATTACCAAATTTCCAATTACTCTGTCATGTTAGAGTACATTGTCCTCTAGTAAACATCTGAATACTGATACGTGTTACATCACAATGTCATACTCTGTTTATAAATAGAATGAGAGTGTTTTTATATTGTTCCTTCCAAGTGATATGGCATGTCTGCCGCAACTCTAACCATATGCTAGGCTCCCAACTCTTTGCCAGCTACCCTTGCTAATCAAACACACTGTTTTAGAAAAGCATTGCTGTTCACTGTGCTAATTACCAATAAATAAAAGACTCCTCTAAGCCCCGAACAACCATTCTTGCCATTCTGGAGAGAGGTCTATGCTTGAGCTTGTTAGAGAGGAGTGTGTGATAGAATGTGCAGCTCTATAGCCCCCAAATATCCGGGCTTTAAAGATTCACGAGTCATATGCAGATCAGAATTTGTGTGGGGTATGCCTTAGTTTCCCTCCTGTGCTTCTAGGTTAACCAAGACTAGTTTTTTTTTTTTTTTTTTTTTTTTTTTTTTTTTTTTTTGTGCTTCCTAATGCTCCATCTCTAAAAATACACATCCTCCTGCTTTGGCAATAGGATTGATCTCTTAGTGTTTTAATCTAACAGTTCCCAGTGTTAGTTTCTGACGAAGCTTCAGTCATGGAAATACCCGAAGAAAACTGAAGATGAAATCATCAATTGCAGAGAAAGTCAGGGGCTTTGGAGAGTACTAACATTGGTGGTCTGAGGTCGTGTGAGATCCCGAATAACCGCCTGCTTCAACTGGAGGTGTTAGTCATGTTGACTGCCCTACAGCCTTCTTCTCTACCTGATAATAGGGCTCTAGTTACTACAGGAGACACAGACGGGTCTTGAGCAATTCAGGTTTGAATCACGGTTCAGCTGTGTACCCGTGATGCAGCCTCCAAAAAGCCTTCTCCTGAATTCTAGTTCAAAGTTTGGACTCTGTAAATATGTCTCTGTGTTAATAGCTCCCCCATCAGTCAAAGAAACCAAGCCTACTGTGCAGAGTTCTTAGGTTGATGCTCAGAATGGAATGAGTCTTATAAAGGTTATCTTTGATTGTGTTATCTGTAGACAATAATGACGGTGATGCTTATCCACAATGAAGGATTACTGTGTGGGTAAGGAGAGACACTGTATATAAAGCCCCAATTAATCACCTGATTCACAGTTGGTCTTGGGTAAGAGGCTGTTATAACATTTGAAAAATATAAACACATAAATCAGAAAGCACATAAACTCATAACCTAGGTATCTACTGTTAAATGTGTGTGTACCTCTAGGGTGTGTGTGCGTGCATGTGTGCACACATATGTATGTGTGTATGTGGAGACCAGAGATAAAACTTGGTGTCATCCTTAGTTGCTATCCATATTGGTTTTAGAGATAGGGTCTCTCACTGAGCCTGGAGTTTGCTAGACAGCCTGAGGCTTCTTCTGTTTCTGCCTCGACCCCAGCACTGGGATTAAAAGTGTGTGCCACCACATTTGGCTTTTTTTATGTGGGCTTTGGGGATCAGACTCAGGTCCTTCTTCTTGTATGGTAAGCACTTTACCAAGTCAACCACATCTCCAGCCCATTGTTAAATTTTGAGAGTGATATAGACACATCCTAGTTAATTATAGGTAAACTAATGGTTAAATGAAGGAGTCCCTATTATTATTATTATTATTATTATTATTATTATTATTATTATTCAAAAACCTATACTATAGGATTTTTTTGTACATTCCTACAAATGGGGTTTTAAACACATTGTTTTTTTTTTTTTTTAGCAATTTAGTGTTTGATTCTTTAATATGGATGTTGAATATAACATACTTCACCATTACACAAATATTGGGTATTTGTTTTCTTTGTTACACATAATATTTAGCTATTAATATACTGCTGCAGTGCAAATTTTGTGCATACTTGTTTATCTGCATCTCTGTGTCCTTAAACCAGCTCCCAAGATGTAAATTGAGGCAAAGGAAAAGGCTGTCCATAGGGTGTTTGAATAAGATACAAGTTGTTTTCTGTAAATAATTAGGCAGCTCTCCCTCTCACAAGGAGCACATGTTCTCTTAACTATAACATTAATGACTTTTTAAAAAGATAAAAATAAGAGTTCAGAGCACTAGGCTCATTGTAAAGAACAGCTTTCTCTCTCGTATGTCTGGAGTTGTTTGTTCTGGTTTATTAAATTTTCTGCTTAACAGGGAGTTATGCCAAACATACCAGGCATACATTATTACTCTTCAAATGATTGGAAGAAGTCTTGTCAGGTTTCTCAGCCACCAATACAAGGTTAGATGTTGTATTTGTTGGGTGGTGACTGTCAATAAAAAAGCTTTTCTCTTGGCAGAATGTCAGATAAGTCAAGGTGTTTGATTTCATTCTCATAGGAGATCAGTGTGATGTGTTCACTGTAGGCAAGGAAATGAAGACAAGGGCTAGGATGGACTGTATACTCTGGGCTAGCCACTCTCATGGTGTCCTCTCCATCCCTGAAAAGCCCCATGGCATAATGTGATTTAGACCCATTCTACAGAGGTTGAATTGAGGCTGAGAGTTTCAGTAACCTTTGAAGGCTACAACTAATGAAAGACACCAGTGTCAGGAAACTTGTGATTTCAAATGCCTTCTCCTCTCTCCTCAGCTGCCTTCCTGTGAGCATTTCTTCAGAGGGATCATTCCTCTATGGCCAGCTGCTGCAGTGAGAAGCTGGTGAGGGGTAGGGGAGCTGGCAGGGACACCTTAGGGATAGAGTAGTTGAGCATGTTGCCATCCTGGAAGTAGCTACCACCTACTAGAGGGAGAGGCACACGCCGGCGTTGTGGTCTGAGCTGGTCCCCATCCTTTCATGTTGTAAGCTGAGACTTGAACAAAATACTGTTGGCCCTGCAAAAAATCGAAATAGGAAAATGCATCAGGCATTATAATTCCTCATGTTCACACTTTGAAGGATTCTCTTCCTTTCTTGATTTCAGAATTGGAGTATCAGTTCTTTTCCCCTTTATTCCCCATGCCCTTATACATACAAAATTGATTTAATACATACAAGTATTTGTGTATATGTGTATATGTATTTTATATGTATATGCATAAATCAACTTTATAATACATATATATGTATATTTGTGTGTATCAAATCAATTTTTTTCATATCATTTATTCTGATTACAGTTTTCCTTCCACTAGTTCCTCCCAGATCCCCCTACTTAGCCACTCACCCAACTTACTTCTTCTTTTTCTCTCTTTAGAAAATGAATAGGCAACCAGCCAAAATAAAAAATAAAATAAACAAAAATAGAAAATAAAACAAAACAAAAACAGAAGCCCAAGCAATATATACACACACCATAAAACCACACAGTCTTACAACCCACAAGGTTCTACAAGGTTTATCAACAATAGCAGCCTTCCACCCTCACCATTTGCTACTTATTTTTCCCTCCTCAAAGGCAACAGCCACCACTCTCCTTAGCTGGTCAAGTTATGTTAGAAAATTAACAGGTTACAATAAATACCTGTGCAGACTAGCACATGAAGGCAGACCTCCTTCTTTTTGTGCCTATGTAGTTCTCCCCTATGAGCAGATAGATACCTTCATTTATTCAACCAGTCCCTCACTGTCGGATTCTGGGAGCCTTTCCATTTTGTGCCACAACAAATAATGTTTCTATGAATATCCTTTACTCAGCTGTTCAAGCATTAAAAACATCAACTTTCTGATGTGACTCAATGTTAAAGCCACTATTAAAAGAATGGCCTATATTCTTCACATCTTTTTTATGGCATTAAGGAGTTGAGCTTTGCTTACTGATAATCCTTTAAAATGTTTTGTATGGTTGTAATGTTTGCTTTGAGGTTTCTTTTCTTTTCTTTTCTTCTCTTTTTTTCTGTGAAACCAATGGGGTGTTAGAAAAGCCAATATTGGGTGAATGATTGCTTGCTATAAATGGAAAATATCATTTGCATTAAAAAAATCTTTGTGGAGACTTTGCTAGGATTTCAATGATATTGCCTTACCATATGATGAGGTTAACACCTTTTTCTCTAACGTTGAAAATTGTGTTTTATGCACCTCGGGGTTATATTGATGGCCTAGCTCTATAAATTCACTTCCAGGCGTTTATATGCTCAGGTAGCGCCTGCATCTTTAGTATTGGATGGTGAAGTGGAAAAAACCTCATCCCCAGAGAAGCTAGTTTAGATGTCAGAGCCTCTCTGTGGAGACTTTTCCATTTTTACCATGGTATCACTCTTTCTTTTAAGCAATGGAAATTCCCTGGGGTTCCTCCTGGCCTCCTTCCACCATGCGAGCCATGGTGTTGGAGGCAGCCTTCTGCTGATAGCATCTCCGGGGCCACCCACTTGGGGGGCTTTGTTTGCTCTGGTAATCCACAGTCCTGGTCTCTGGTGTAGACATGCGATTAGGACTAAAAGTCAGGATTCTTGGTGGTGACCAAACCACCAAGAATTCTCTTAGAATAAACTGGATGCCGTCGGTTGATGGCAGCTTTTTAATACTGGGTTTCAGGATTATACGCTTACAGATAACTGTTTTAATTGGCTAACCTCAAAGAAAACAACAGAAATATCTCTCTGCTGCTCCTCCCATATGAAATTCTTAAGGTGCTAATTATTTGAATTGTACTTTAAAAGTTTAGGGATACTCTTAAAAGATCTTGATTTGAAATGACATTTTTTTATCTTCTGAATTTTGTCTGAGGAAATTCAGTTTCTTCAGATTGAGCAGATTTGCTAGGTGTTCTTATTTTCTGCATTTTGGGTGCTCATTTGTGGTTCAACACAAACAATTAATATTTGAGTTTAGATTGGCTAAACAAATAAACATGGCTAATTTCAGATTTTCAGTCACAGTTAAAGTTAGTTTACATTACATAGAGATTGTACCCTTGCCACATATAGTTTCTTTTCTGTAGTAGCAGATTTAGGCAGTTTTCCCCCCCCTTTTTAATCAGGGGAAAAGGATTTCTCTCAGGAAATTGTGGGACTCCAATTGATGACTGATCTCAATGAGGCGGTGGGGGTGAGGGCTAGATGAGGCTGTTATTTTTACCATCAGACAGGGAGTCAAAATTGGATCTCTCAGAGCCTTTGATCCCCTGCAGATTAGACTGTGGTCCAGAAGGCAGCGGCTTTCAAGGCTCACATGAGGCCAGTCTCTTTCTGATCTCTTAGAACATGGCAGCTTACAAAGTGGTTCATGCTGTCTGCTTAGCCCTTTGTGAGCCTCAGATTATGGATACCAGACATATCACACTTAACGAATGGCAGTTGTTGCCAGAGGACCGGGTGTTGGCTGTGGCTTCCAGAGTAGGCCTTTGCTATCAGCACCCCTGTGCAAAAGGCAGGGGATGGCAAATCTATCGGCAGGACGCTTACTGTGCTGAGGCCTGTGATTGTGCACCGCAGGATCTGTAGATTGTCCATGATGATCTCTCCAGCCAAAGGGGAAAAGTCTTTAGACATACTCCATTCCACTGCAGGGGGTGGGGGTGGGGAGAGTAAGATAAGACTCAGTTACATGAATGACAAGCAGTGCTGCAAGAAATGCCTCTAACAGCAGATCCCACGCTCACCCCAAGCCCTGCATCCTCAGGTGCTCACAGTCCTCCTTGGATGTCAAAGTCACTTCCCAAATCATGTTTTTTTTTTTTTTTTTTTTTTTTTTTTTTTGAGATAAGCTCTTCACTGAGAGAAAAATGAATCAATCCTCATTTATATACCTTATAAGTTTTAAAATCTTGATAGATACAATTTATATGGTAGTATGCATGTATTTTGTGATGTTCTTAATATGACATATAATGTATATTAAATAAACATGTATTGGTTAATAACAGGATGTGTTCTGAGAAATTCTTTATTAGGTAATTACCTTGTAAGAACACTATAGACTGTACTTATACAAACCTAAGACAACATGATGCAATAGACCACAGGCACTTAGCTTATCTTTTATCAAAATGTCTATGGGGTGAATGACCCTAATTTTTGTCCATGAGACCATTGCTATATGAAGACACCATGCATCTGTGTCCACACAAACACACACTCAGGCACATCATAAATAATAGATCGTTGATTATGGCAGTCAAATATATGAGTTGCTGAATGTGAAGTGCAAAGGTTCCATTAGGACACTTGCCTCCTAAGCCTGACTTGGCCTTCTTTTAATGAAAATGACTTTTCGAAGTCCTGGTTACAGTCTCATTTCAAATGAAGGCACTTATGCTCATTTCCTATTTATCATCCAATGCCCTCTCCTGAAAAACATCCTCTTCCTCCAGTGTCTCCTATAGTAACCTCTTCTACTTTCCTCTCTGAGCCTTCTCCCAGCCTTTCTCAGGAGTTCTGCTGGATGTGGGGGTTTGTAACTGACCTGTCCAGGGCTCTTCTCCTCTGACAGTCCTGAAGTAGGTGTCCATCCACACTCAAATCACCCAAATCCCAACCTCCCATTGTACTGTGTGACTGCATCTGTTCACAGCATCTTCCACTGGTTCCATAGGCCATGGTCAGTAAATGAATTGGGTATCAGGTGGGAGCATCTTACCTAAATGTTTACATACAGGAGGGACTAAAAGCAAGCTGCACCACAGCGGGCGCCTTAGGAGTTGAAGTCACATGGAAAACCTCTTGACAACAAGCCAGAGACATGAAGATTTATGATATATCCTCTATGGCGCCTTAATCTTTGGCAGTTAAGTCAAAGTGGCTCTCAGTTTTGCTGCCCTGTGGGTTATCCATCTCTAGCTTTGGAGCTGCTGTCTCTATGCTCCACCTTTTTGTCTCCTGCAAGCCCAGCTTTCTTTACTCTCTAGCCATCGTTGCCTTAAATTTCCTAGTGTTCCCTTAACTGGCAGAAGCCCCGATGAGGGATGCACAGCCACCTCTGGCTTCCCCTAGTTTTTTGTAGCCTTCCATTTTCTGGGTTACACCTCTCCTAGGTTTTTCCCATACTTTGACTGCCTCTGTCTAGATTCTTCCTAGTTTCTCCTTTCTCTTTTCCAGTTGATGTTGTGTTCTTGGGTGGTGTGTGTGTTGGGGGTCGTTCGCAACTTTTCTTTTACTCTATGTGCTTGCCCCTGGTGCTGGCCTTATCTTTTGTGGCTCTGTGGGCCTTAAAAGTGTGACTCTAGGTCAGGCCTCTCTCTTGTGCCTTAACTTCCTCCTGTAAATCTCTTCATGAGTACCTCTGCTTTGTCTGAATTCTCCCTAAGTATGTCTCTTTGCCAAGAGTGTTTTCTCAGTGTCAACGAATGGCATTTCCATCCATCCAACTACCAAACCAAAGTCTCAGAGCATCCTTGCCTCATCTTTCTCCTACTTCCTTACAACAGATTGATCACTAAACACAGAATTTCCACTTTCTCAATGTCTCTGGCCAGCTCCCCATTTCCCCTTCCATTATAATAATCCTGGAACCAACCTTGGTAACCACAAGCATCAACACCCTGGAGCTTCCTAATTGGGTTTTCCGCTTGGCTCTCCCCCTTACAGATGATCCCCATACAACAGCTTGAATTACAGATTAAAGTCATTATTCATTCTTCCTGCTAAACTCTCTTCATCATATCCAGTTGCTCTGGGAATAAAATAAAATCTTAAAAAGGCATTAAAGGACCTTCATGTCTGGTCCCAGCCAGGAATACTGTCCCTGTCCCTTGCTCTGTGCAGGAAGGAAGGCTTTCTGCTGTAAGCCTCTGTTTAACTGATCACTGTGTACTTTACTCTTGGTGACCTTTTGTCTTCCAACTTTGCTTGGTGAGATGCTGATGAGCCTATGAGAGTCAGCAAAGTCAGCTCTAGAGCCCTGGGAAGTAGTTAACTAAAGGCCCCCTGATCTGTGTTCCCAGCATACTTTGTTAACATTAACACTGTATTATGTTTTATGGTGTGTGTTCTTTTCTGTTGTTGATTGTGAGAAAACTGAAAAGTGTCCCTTATTGTTTCCCTCCCTGGTACTAAGTATTGATTTTGCTATTTGGGTATGTATATCGCCACCCCCTCCTGCCCAATAGTACTTTCTACAAAATAGTGATATTTTTCTTTAATGTCAATCTTTTCCCATCTCCTGTCTTTGATTCTCTCAGACATATTATAAAATATATTTAGAATCAAATGATTAAGATTATATAGCAACTCCCAAGTCATGCCTTTATTGCCTTATCTTATATAACCTGAAATCCATAAATATATATTTCATTTGTTTGAGGCAGAGTCTAATTTTGTTGCCCAAGCTGGCCTGGAACTTCCTATATAGCGTAGACAGGCCTTGAACTCATGATGTTGTAGGTGTGAGTCGTCATGTCTGGCTCACATATACAGTTTAAAGAAAATACATAGATTCCCCTTTTATCTTTTTTTTTTAATTCTTCTTGTGAACTACTAGCTTTAACAAGGCAGAGTCTCTTAAGGTGAAATTGAGGAAACTTTGTTATTAGAGTGGAATATCACACCAAACTGAAGGTAAAACAGCAGCAGGAACAACAAAAATGAGACAATTAGCATTCAAAGAAAACATCAGTAGCAGAGGCTGAAGAGACAGCTCAGTTGAGAGCAGTGGCCACCTTTACAGAGGACCTGGGTTTGGTTCTCAGCACCTACATGGCAGCTAATAACTGCCCATAACTCCAGTTCCAGGAGGTCTGATGTCTACCAGGCATTCGTGTGGTGCACATACATACATCCATACATCCATACAGGCACTCACACATTCTCATGAAATAAAAATAAAAAGTCTTAAAAGGCAGCAAATATACAAATACATCTAGAATAGCATGTAGGGGAGTACTCTAGAAACAAAAATATCCTTGCTATAATAGTATAATGCTGCAACCCATTAACACAGTTCCTCATTTTGTGGTCACCCCCAACTGTTGTGGGGTATTTGATCACACTGTGTGAAGATGTCTCTGTTTTGCTTCACCTGCCTAGGACACCTTCTGATTGGTTTCATAAAGAGCAGAATGACCAATAGCTAGGCAAGAGAGGATAGGTGGGACTTTCAGGGAGGGGGGGAGGAAAGGAGGGAGGGAGGGAGGAATGGAGGGAGGGAGGGAGGAACTCAAGGGAAGAATTTGAGAGGTAGGAGGCTTCCCAGCCAGACATGGAGGAAGCAGGACCAAAGGAACTGAGGAGAAGTAACGAGCCACATGGCAGATTAATATAAACAGGCTAATTTAAGTTTTCAGAGGTAGTTGGGAACAAGCCCAAGCTAAAGCTAAGCTTTCATAATTTTAAAAAAGGTCCTGTGTCATTATTTGGGAGCTGGTGGTCCAAAGAATGTCTGAGCATACCCAACCATAAAATTATTTTCATTGCTCCTTCATAATTATAACTTGCTACTGTTATGAATTGAATGTAAATGTCTGTGTTTTCCAATGGTCTTAGTTGACCCCTGTGAAAGGGTCATTTATTTGATGCCCAAGAATCATGACCCACAGGTTCAGAACCACTGCTCTAATTCCTGCTGCAGTGATGAGTTCTTTGTTCCTTGGGATTCCTTCAGAGTCTCTGGGAGTCAAGTTCCAAGCATCACAATCATGCAGGCCATAGAAGCTGTTTAGGGAGGACAGAACTCAGATACCCTCTGACCTGAATGAGTCACTGGCCAGAACAGCCAATTCCACAACAGGCTCTCTGCTTTCTCTTCTCTGATGCACAACATGAGAAGCAACAATATGAGGGCCCAGATCACAATTAGGCATATATTATGCAATGGTGGGACAAGGGCTTCCTGAACCTGTTTGCAAAATGGGAAGCCCCTCAAAGGGACCTTCACTGAGATGGATTCAGCAGAATCAGCTTGAGAGCCATCTTATCTACTCAGTCAATAGCACCAGCAGCCTGTAGAAACTTCAGGATCAACCCTGTCACCCAAGATTCTGAGTAATAGGGAACACTCTCTAACCCTGATCCACAGGAAGAAAACTCCAGCACGGAGACCCAAGTTTTCCAGGGAAGGGATGGGACTCTGGTCTAACAATTCAGATGACAGCCTCAAATCAGAGGAAGGGTTTGGAATTATAACAGAGTTTTTGGCAGGCGATTAGTGAGGTTTTGCTCAAAGATACAATGCTCAACATTTCTGAAGAAACCCCTATTTTTGTCTGAATAAAAAGTATTTATACTCTATTGAAATGTGCTTTATGAAAACATGTTTCAGTAGAACATGAGGCATGGCTCCTTGACAGACAGAACAAAACCAGACGCAGGCTTGTGGGTAGGTGGGCTCTGCTCTGGTAGTCACCACCAGTCCTACCCTGTGTCTGATTAGATCCTGTGACTCATCAGGGTCTCATAGGTGAAGGAGTTTGAGAAAAATAATTCATGTCGGAAGGAGCAAATTCTCCCTTTTGGGATAGATAGTTGGTTCCAGGCTGCCAACAGTGTTTCTCCTCCATGTACTTCTTTGGGTGGGAGTGCGGTTAGGTGGGTGGGGTGTGTGTGGGGAGGGGAGTGGCTGCTCTTTTTGGCCTGAAGCTACATGAAAATGAAGTTAAAGAAGCTAAAGAAGAAGGAGAGAATAGAGAGAGTGAGTCTCTTGGGAGCAAGGGGGATTTTAGGAGGGCAGCCGAATATGTTCCCTCTGAAAAGCTCCCTGTAGGTAGTTTGAAGACTTCATAGAACAGCCCTGACAAATTGGCATATAAGACTTCCCTAAATCTCTGATGGACTAGAGTGGTACAGATAAACTTTAATGCCAGGTAAGATATATAATTTGAAGATAAAGATCCTAGAGATTGTCTCTGTTTAGTGTGGGAAATAGATGCTTGGTTAAACCATGTAGTGGCTCATAACAACTGAGAATGAGCATGAAAAGATGTCAATGCTCCTGGAAGTCAGGCTGTGGCCCAGAACTGTGATTTACCGCATTTATATATCAGATAACTGTGGCTGTTTCAAATGGCAAGCTTTGTGACTTTAACAAATACTTAATTTGGTACGTAGGATTCAAAAGCACTGATTCATTTTGGGCAGTGCTATGGTTTGAGTACAGGTTGTCCCAGCCATGCTGAACTTGGTCTCCAGGGTACCAGCTGGGAAGCAGTAGCACCCTTGGGAGATGCTTAGTTAAGAGGAATTAATGTCACACTCACAGGAGTGGTTAATTGTTATAGGACCTGATTAGCTGCCATAAGAGTGGCTTGTCTAAAAACAAGGCTTTTGCTTCTGCTTTACATTCCTGCTCTCAGGCTTGAAGTAGGGTGATGTTCTTGTTGGTATCTTGTGCCTGGACTTCCCAGTGAATGGGGACCATGACCCCAAATACAAGCCTCTTTCTGTTATAAACTATCCACTCTGATATTTTCTTCTAGCGTCAGCAAATGAACTGAGGCAGGGTTGGAAAGTTGTAGCTTCACATCACAGTGAGTTGATGGCAGCCATATAAAATACAGCTCAGAAGTTTAGGAAGAAAAGGGCTCCCGACTGCCTGGTCCTGTCACATGAAATCTTCAATGTGATGGATGAAAGGTTCAGGCATTATGCTGGCCTGCCCCCGTTACCTGGTGGAACAGGCAGTACCCTGGTCAGCCCAAGGTTCCATGGGAACTAAGTCTGCACGCAGGTGCAGAGGACCCCTTTAAAAGACAGGTCCCTACCCATTTACACTCTCTCTGTTTCCTCTCTCTGTTTCCCTGCTCTGTTTCCTCTCAGCTCCTTTCTCTCTACTCTGTCTCCCACCTATGCTCTCTCTCGGTCTGTCTATGGCGACTGGCCATGGTGGTCAGCCATTTACCCCTGTTCCTCTTCTTAGTCTCCCTACTCTGCCGGGCCTTATAATAAACTTATAGTCAACATGTCTCATGTTTCAGCATTTCTCCTTTCTTCTTTTTAAACAAAACAATAACAATGGAAAGTGTCACAGGCTCCATGTCAGAAGAAGATTTGTGACTGAAGGATTTGGGTGACAAGCCGCAGAGTGCTGTGGTTTGCACACTTTCCTAAGCCTCAGGCCGCTTTGTGTCAAAGGGTAAAGATGATGCAGAAGTAAAAACATCCACAAACAACACTTTATCAATGTTGAATTGATTTCTCTTGCGTTGATAAAACAAACAAACAAATCCAAAGCAGAACAACACTGCCAACACACACATAAAACCTGCTATCTTGCAGGTCCTCAAGTCACAGGTGGCCCCAGCCCATCTGTCTAGAGTATACTCAGGAAGAGTATGCTGTGAAAGTTGTGTTTCCTCCCCCTCATCTCCTCTCCAGCCCCCTCTCCCATCCCAGTCATTGCTTACACTGTTTTGTCTCTTAGTATGTTCTCTTCCCCCAAAGCTTCCCTTACTTCAAAGTGTCCCTTACCCAAACTGTCCCTTACTTCAAAGGATCTGATGCTGTAGTGTTCCCTAACTTCCCAGGGGGGAAGCATCCCTGCCAACTCTCCCTCCCCCAGCAACTTTCAGACTCTCTCCAAGAAGCTCTTGTTTCTTTGTTTTGCCATTTGCATTTAAGAGGTCAGAGCAGCTTACATTTTAGAACTGTAATTCCCATTCCCCTGGTGGTCCTAGGAGCCTCCTCTGTAGATTTAATGCTCATTTGTGGCAGGAACCATGTGCAATTGTGTTGCCCTCCAAAGCTCCCCTCTTAGTCCCTGCCACAGTGTCAGCAGCTCTGGAAATGTCAGCTGGATTGGATATTTGATTTCTGATTTGGGTATTCTTTAAGTCCAACATAGGCACTAATCTGATGCCAATATATAGATAATGCCCCACCCACCCACTGAGACAAGGGTTTTTCTGTGTAGCCCTGGCTGTCTTAGAACTCACTCTGCAGACCAGATGGCTTCGAACTCAGAGAGCCACCTGCCTCTGCCTCCTGAGTGCTGGAACTCAAGGTGTGTAGCACTACTGTCTGGCTAAAAATAATATGGAACACTTCACGAATTTGCATGTCATCCTTGCACAGGGGACATGCTAATCTCCTCAGTATTATTCCAATTTTAGTATATGAAGTAGTAGCAGAATAGATCAAAACAGTCAAAAAGAGAATGGTGGTTGGTTAAGCTGCTCTATTAGGGGTTGAGTTAACAACTAACTCCTTTCTTCCATAGTCTGGAATCCTGGACTCTCCATTTGTCCATATATTGCCTCTTAGGAACTGAAACAGAAGGAGACAGACAGGGGAAAATAAAAAAGGCATTTCCTATTTCCTATCAGCTCTTCTATGGAACCAAAACGGCATTCTTGCTGGTCACACTCGGGCTGGCGCCTGAGCTAATGGATGGAATTTGGCTAGACTGCCCTGCCCAGCACCAGCATTATGAGCTCTTCCTCTGAGCCATCAGTATGTGAAGTTTCTAACTTTGCAGGCCAAGCCCAGCACAAGAAGAACAGAGAGGGATAGAGGGACGCACCCACAGAGAGAACCAGGTCGCAATCATTCGAAGCCATTTCCAGAGATGAGAAAAAGGTGTCTCCATACAGTGTGAACACATTCAGCGCTGCGGCTTTTAAATTGGGAACTGACGTGAAAGCCAGGGAGCCAGGGAGTCTTTTTAGCTCCGATAAAACGTGAGGTCAGAGCTGCTGGCATTTTTCTTTTTTTCATTTTAAATTCCCTTGGTAGTCCTAGGAGCAGGGGCATGCGTTACTTTCAAACAAGAATCTGTATTGTTTGCACAGCACACGGTCATCCGGTTAATTAGAAAAACATTTTTCCCCAAATTAAATTTCCCTAGAAAAACAATGATTTCAATTAAGGGCAAAAGTCTTCCCCTCACGCCCTAATATCAGGGACGCTTTCTTGCACCTACTCCTTCTAGAAGATTAGAAGCAAAGTGGGAATCCGGAGGCTGTATTTATCTATTTATTGTTAAAGTCTGCCATCCACAAAAGTAGCCTGAGCTAATTTACGTGCATGCTTTCTCTGTGCTCATAGGTTTTGCTTATCCTATGCCAGCGCTACACCGAGATATAGCCAAGGACCAAAATGTGTAAAAATCCACATTTTTTTTTAAAGTAGTAAGCAAGCACTGCCAGGCACCCCAAAAGGTCTGCTACACCCTCTTTGTCTTTGGCTTCTGAATTCCCTAAGTTATACTGCTGTGGCTTCCTGTGAATTTCTTCTTTCCCTTGATCCTTTTGGATGTCTAGACAGGCGATATTATTTTTTATTGTTCTTACTACCTTCAGTAGTTTGCTGTACCTTGTCACACTCAGCACAAAACGCATTTTGAATACTCCAGTCCTTCAGAAACCCAGCAGCCACCAACCACATGTCTCCAGTAAGATTCATGGGACCTTTTCCTCTCTGATGCTGTCCTGACCCTTAGCCAGGGGAGGGATGCCTTTTGATGAATTTTGCTATGGTGGGTTCGGCAGTCTGGGACGGCAAAGTCTAAGGGATATTCCCCAGTCAAGGAAATGGGCACCCAGTAATTTTCAAGCCCCCAAGCATCTTCTGAGTTGATTTATCTACTGGCTTTTTTAAGCTATTAAATGAAGTGCTGCGAAGGTCTCAGACAAATGACAAAGTACAGACTTCAAAATCTACTTATCATGTCACGTTTGGGACCATGCAGTATCACAGCGTGGCTTGTTAGGTGGCATAGATAGGGAGATGCAGGGAGGAAGAGCTGGTTCCTGGAGCCCCACACAATGTGTGATGTCCCAGGCTGCAGTTAACTCACAGAAATCACTAAAATGATAGAAATTTGGTCAACAACTATCACTAAAAATAAATAATTATACCAGTGAAAAGGGTGAATAAATAACACCAAGAAACAGCAAATGCTTAGACTCGATACTCCATGTTGTACTTGTATGCTCTTAAGGTTACACACTCCTGTGTCTGAACACTGGGTAATGTTGGCCTGCCGCATCTTCTCAGCACCTGTCCAGTGAAGTCACGTGGTCTTGGAACTGTCCACAGACGGGATATTTACAACATAGAATCACAGATGATATAAATCACAGCTTGTTTTATTGTTTCATGAGCTGTCTAGACCAAGTATCAGCAAACTGTCATTCCAGATCTGACCCAAGGCTGGTTTTGTGTGGCTTGCAAGCAAAGGATAGTTTTAGTTTTTTGGTTTTTTTTTTTTTTTTGCATTTTTAAAGGATTGTAAAAACAAAACATACACATAAAGTTATGTGACAGAGACCATATGTGGCCCACAAAGCCCAATTTATTTAGTCTTTGGTCTTTTTGGAGAGAAAGTTCACTGATCCATGGTCTAGATTTAAGAAAGCAATGGAGAAGTTATTAATAATGCAGATTAAAGTGAAAAATTTCAGGACCAGTAAGATGGCTCAGCAGGTAAAGGCACTTGCTGTCAAACTTGATGACCTGAGTTTGACTCCCATAACCCACTTGATGGAAGGAGAGTGCTAACTTCTGCAGGTTGTTCTCAGACATTCCTCCACACACAGGTCATGACATGTTTGTGCATGCATGTATGCACACATATAAATAATTAAGTAAAATACAATTATATGTGAAAAATTTCTGTGGCAGTTGCATAGTAATCACCCAAAGAACTGAGAAAATATGCGTCTAATATTTTAAAACCACGACTTGGTTTAACAAGGCTGTTGCTTATATCATTGGTAAGCAAGTCAGTTCCTAAGAGGACTTGATTGCTTCATTTTTGTCTTGCTATAGTTAAGTGAATGGAAATAGCCAATATTAACATCAAAATTGTACATACATATTAATTATGACTGTTGGCTACAGATTCAGGGGTTCAAATAAATAAGCAAATGCATCTGGGGAGGGTAATTGGATTTTAAGGACTTTGTAATAAAGAATGTTGTATATTTTATTGGTATTTACAAATCGCATGCTGTCCTTTCTAGCAGTACAATTCATACTAGATTTATTTGTATTTATGTATGCATGTGTACATCAACACACATCCCCCATCCCACCAAGGAGTAAGATAAGCATTTACTGTTGTGTCAGTGGATATAGTAACTGATATAGTAACTGGATATAGTAACTGCTGTCTGTAGAGTTTTCTGGCACAAACTAGATAACATTCTGATGATAGTGGTCAAAATTACCCCCCCAACCCCCTCTACTACCACCAAGTAGGTATGAGTGGCACAGTGAGAGTCAGACCGGTCAGTTACCAAGTACTTGCTGCCTAAAAGGCTGAGCAGGGGCCAGCAGAGTCCATCCTTGCGATGTCAATTCTGTCTGCTTTATTCAGGACTGGACCAGAAACTGGCATAGGACATAGTGTGCAAGGTAGGCAGCTTTGAACTTGACCGAGCAACTGCGTGACAGAGTCAGGGCTGACAAACAAACCTGAAGGTTGACCATTTGCAGGGCAAGAAATTCCAGTCCAGTCCTTCCAAAGGCATAAGAGTGTCCCATGCCTAAGTGTTCTATCTGGGCTTCATCATTAGAATTATGTCTTATTATTTATAAGAATATTTTATTATCATACATTGCTATTCTATTTTACTCCACGGTTATCTGGGCTTCGTGAATAGGCAGTTTTAGGACACTATGAACTGAAAATAGATTCATAGTTCAGTTGTCCAGATAAACCCCACTGTTTCTTTTTCTTTGGAACACTGCCATAGTGTAGAGTTGAAAGATGTCCAGCTAGATTGTCACTTGCTTAGACTTTTTTTTTTCCTGAGGAGAAACTGTTGGGATAATTTTTGTCCATTAAAGAAGCATTTGCTTTTCTTAAGACTGGAATGAGTAATAGCAGGGTCTCAGAACTGAGTGGCTGTTAGAGACCCCCAGGCAAGGGTTAAGGGTAGGAGCCACCAAACAGAACAGGGGACCGTGAGTCTTGTGAGTGTATATTCTGTATTTCCATGACAGATACATGTGGAATTGGGAGCCAAGACAATTGTTGACTGGTGGGGAGGGAGAGAGAAAGAAGGAAAGAAGGGAGGAATGAAAGAAGAAAGGGAGGGAAAGAGGAAGGAAGGAAGGGAGGAAAGGAGGAAGCGTGGAAGGAATAAAAGAAGGAAGGAAGGAAGGAAGGAAGAAAGGAAGGAAGGAAGGAAGGAAGGAAGGAAGGAAGGAAGGGACGGAGGGAGGGAGGAGGAAGCAGCCATGTAACAGTCACTGAAGACTTGGAGAAACTGCTGAACCATAGGTTGAGTCTGCTTCAGGCTATGCAGTCATCCACCCTCCTTCCTCTCCACCATCCTCTAGTAGCCTTCTAGAGCATGCCCATTTCCCAACAAAGCTTCTCTTTTGTTCTACCTGTTTCTCTCTTCCCTGGCTGCAGATATGCAAGCTTAAGTATTCGATAGGAGGACAGACATGGGAACAAACGAATTCCCAAGTGGTGACTCAGGCTCTAAAGGAATTTGAGAGGGAACAAAAATTAGTCAGTAAATAAGAAGGAGAGGGGACCACCTCAGGAGTAACCAGGGGAGGTCTCCTCTCTGTCTCAGGAGGGGGAGTGTGCTGTTTGGGGCTTTTCTTTCTGTGTTTGTTTTCACATTCTACTGTAAATTACTCTGCAAGTTACTTTATTGATCCTGAAAAAAATCCAATCTTCAGATTTTCCCATCAAGGCAAGAAAATGTGTTCCATGGCTTCCTAGGGAGATGAAGAACCTTATTTTCTATTCCCAGGCTCAGCCTGAGCTTCTGTGAGGAGGTTCAGCCTGGGTGATGCTGAAGTACACAGCAACATTTCCACATAGGAGCTCTTTCCTTAGGGAGGCTCACATAGGCTTTAGGGCATCAAAGAAAGCTTCATGCTGAAAGCAATATGGCTGTGTGTTCTCCAGATCCCCCAAAGGGTGAAGCATCAAGGGGTACACTGCATCCCCTGGCAGGGGCATTGGAAAGGGAAGGGTTATTTTCCTGGCATTATCTCTCATATTTGTTGCCTTTGCTATCTGCATTTCTGCTTATATGTAGTGCCTTTAAAATTTCAGCCTTCACGAAGTACATTGGAACCAGTGGTTTAGACCTAAACCTTATAATGTTGAGCATTTTCAAGCATATCGGGTTTATATGTAGATTGGCCCATACACACCCTTTTTCTTGGACCGTGACTACAATGTAGTAGATGTCCAAGAAGGATATGGAAGGAGTGGATGCATTTAATAAAGGAGTCTGTCAGATTCACAGTTGAAAGGGAAGAACAAAAGCACTATTTTGTAAATATTCCAAAGAGGTCACCATTGTTAAGGCGGTAGAGATAGGCCCTCTTAAATTCTTAGACTGTCTTTCACCTCTTATTGTTCTAAGATAGCCAAGATGGGACAGGAAAGTCATTGGCAATAATTACATTTTGGGGAGGGAGGTGCTTGATCCATGGATGGTGGAGAGAGAATCCTGTGGGCTTCCTGGAAGGAGTGCCCATAATAGGTGTATGTAAATAAAGATAACTGAATTCATTGAATTCTGTTTAGAACACCAAGCCACTAGTTGGCACATCTGAGGAAAAAAATCAAGTCCAACTTTAAATCTAATGATGACTGGTTGATTAATTTATAAGTCTCTGAGACCCCACTAGGGACCAGACACTGGAAAATGTTGGGATGAAAATATGAATAAACCCTGGCTTTCACTCTCAAGACTATGATTCATTGGGGGAGGCTGACAAGTGAATGTGAAAATCTAATCAGATTGCTATGGAAGAGGTGGGCTCAGAGTGAGGCCAATTTGAAAAGCTTGGGACAAGGTTGGGTAGAGATCCAGGAGGGTTGGGTGGGGCTGGCTCCTGGCAGAACCCTGGAGGCTCTTTGGGTCTGTTGAGGGAGGAGGGTGGGGCAGGGTGCTCAGATAGAGGCTGCAGTGTGTTCAAGGCACAGAATCATGGAGCGACCATTGTAGGAAACAGAAGTGAGATGAGGAGGGAGAGCGGCTTCCATCAGGGATGAGATAGGGCTGGGAGCAGGGTCTACGTCATGCTAAGACAGGTCAGTGTTATTTAAAGACATTTGCCAGTGATTGAAAAACTGGGCCACTGTATCCAATTTGCTTTTTAGGGAGCCCACGGTTGTAGTTTGTGGAGGCAAACTGAAGAGAGCTCAGGCTGTCCAGACTGGGAGCCATGGCACAGCTTCCCTGCTCTGACACAGGAGGTATGAGAGTTCCACCTTGGTGGGTGGGGGAGGAGCAAGCTGCCCCACTTCTTTCATCCACCTCAGCTGTTGCTCTCTTGGGGCACCTGTGAGTGGAATTTTTATGTAAACCCAAATGTTGTCTCTCATAGGCATGGAGAATGCTGAAGTTCAGCACCCCCCCCCCCAAACCAAGAATGGTTAGCAACACTGTGTACTCAAAACTTTCCAAATCAAACATGGTCATATCAAAAACTACCAGCTCTCTCCAGGTGTATGTAACTGGTCTCCGTTCTGCCCAGAGTCCAGGGGCAAGTAGCAATAAAATTATTGGCTTCTCATTGCCCATTGATTATTTACGTAGCTGTCGCCATCTCAGTTTTACACATTGAAAATCTCAGAGTTGCTTGGATATGAGGTGAGCTGCAATCCCTTGACAGCAGGTCTTTTTGGGGATGCTTTCATCCATAAATAACTTTCAAAACAACACTCAGATAGTGGCAGGAGATCAAAGAAACACTTCGTCACCATGGGGGCTGCTCTAGCTGTCCCTCCCACCTCCACAGCTTTTCTCTTCCAAGGGAAGAAACTGGATCGCCCTTACTAGGCGGCAGAGCAAGCTTGCCTGAGGGCAAAGCACCCACGTCCAGGCAGATGGACATGTAGATCACAGCTCCCCTGCAGGGAACCGCAGAGAGAAAACAGGGGAAGATGTGACCAAGGAAGGTGGGCCTGGGGCTGGTAACTGCCTCCCTACCTCTCCTAACAACAGGAGCTTCCTGCAGGGTTATAACACATTTGGTTTACAGTGCCTTCTTCCATCTTTTCCTTTTCAGACTTTACAACAACCCTTTATATATTATTTATTCTTTTAGAGGTGAAGCTCTTGACTTCATTAGCCCGAGAACACTGTCCATTCCCACCGTGGGAAGGAATAGGAGGGCCAGAAATTGAAATGCAATGCCTCTTTTGCTCAGGGAATAACGAAACTTCAGTACATCCTCAAATTGAGAGGAAAGCAATTGCCTAGAGGTTTGAAGGTTTTGATTTTGAGAGGATCTGAAGGGGCAGTTCTGTGGAGCCCTCCTCACAATGAAGGGGGCGGGTCGTATGACTGGTTTGTTTTCCTAGGGGTTCAACCCTTGGTATATACACCCACTTCTTTGCAGGAACCCGGAAAACCTGCGTCATGCAGATTTAGTAGGGGTGATACTGGTTCCATCAAGTGAAGAGCTCTGGTAGTCTGACCATTCGGGTATTCCACTGTGTTCCTGTGCGTGTGTGCCTGCATGCTTGCCTTCCTTCACACATATGCTTAGGTGTATGTGTGTGGAGGCCAGAGGACAGCCATGGACATCATCAATCAGAAGCCATCTAGCTTATGTTTTGACACAGGTTTTTCACTTAGCAGGCAGGCTATCGTGGCTAGCCAAAGAACCCCAGGCACCCTCCCACCTTGGCTTCCTCTGCTGCCATGATTACAAATGTACACCACTGCAGTTGGCTTTTCTCGTGGATTCTGGGGACCAAACTCAGGTCCTGGTGCTGTTAAGACAGACTGAGGAATCTTCGTAGCCCAGGCTTCCCACTTTTAATATGGCAGTTACATTTAGCTATCTGTATCCATGGGTTCCACACCAGTAGATTCCACCAGAGATTTAAAAAAAAAATGAATTAAAGGGGGGATGGGAGGGATGGAGAGATGACTTAGTAGTTAAGCCTCTTACAGAGGATGAATTTGGTTTCCAGCACCATACTGCAGATTTCACAAATCCAGCTCCAGACCACACCCCTGGCCTCTGTGGGCAACTGCACTCATATACACATGTGTATACATACGTACACACATGCTTAACGATAGTAAAAATAAATGTTAAAAACAAATGAATTGAACTGAATATGGACAAACTTCTTTGTCATGATTTTCTAGACAATGTAGCAAAACAATGGCATATTTAGAAATTTTTGTTTTATTAAGTGTTTGTAGTGGTTTGAATAGAAATGGCCCCCATAGGCTCATATATTTGAATGTTTGGTCCCTAGGGAGTGGCACTAGGAGGTGGGACCTTGGAGTAGATGTTGTCTTGTTGGAAGAAGTGTGTCCTTGGGAGTGGGTTTTGGAGTTTCAAGTGCTCAAGCTAGGCTTAATGTCTCTCTTTTCCTGCTGCCTGCTGATCCAGATGTAGAACTCTTGGCTACTTTTCTAGTATCATGTCTGCCTGCTCGCTGCCATGCTTCTTGCCACGATGATAATAGACTAAACCTCTGAACCTGTAAGCCAGCCCCAATTAAATATTTTCCTTTATAAGATTTGGCATGGTCATGGTGTCTCTTTGCAGTAATAGGAACCATAACTAAGAGAGTGTTGTAAGTAATCTAGAAACGATTTAAAGTTCACCAAAGGGTGGGCTTAGCTTCCATGCAAGTACTGGGCTATTTTATGGAATGGTATTTGGAGGAAAACCAAATCCCTATGGACACCGAGAGGGTGTACCACATTTCAATGATACTCTCCAGTCTGAAAGCATTTATGTTTCTCAAAGTGAAGTTGTACCCTTCTAAATATCTGAAGATTGAAGGCACCTTGCCAAGTGATGTGAACTCAAAAGAGGTGTGGTTACCTTTGCCCTGGATGAACTCATATCTCCTGATGGCAGGTAAAGAGACAACTCAAGAGAATGAGATTCATCCTGTGTTAGCCATGTGAGTAAAGTGTTGTAGACGTTCAAAGATGAACGAAGCTAGGAGTGGGTGGGATGGGAGCAGGAAAAATGGAAACTGTAGCCCACAGAAGGGCATTCTAGGCAGGGTCACTTATGGTTGAACACAATCAGCTATCAGAGGGAGAAAAGCAGGATGTGGGGGATGGTTGGATGACAGCCTGGCATGCTGTGGGCTAGTGTTCATTTTATGGGGAGCCCTAGAAAATTTGTCAACAGAGAAGTGGCATGGCCGATTCATGTTTTAGTTTGATGGCTGGTACGATACCTTAAATGTCAACTTGACATAGGCTGGAGAGTCATTTGGGAAGAGGGATTATGAATTGAGAAAAATGGTTCCACAAGCCTGGCCTGTCGTTAAGTCTGTAGTACATTTTTTCAATTAGTGATTGACGTGGGAGGACCCAGCCCATTGTGGGTGGTGCCGTCCTTGATCTGGTTGTCCTGGGTGCTATAAGAAAGTTAGCTGAATGGGTGATGGGTGAGCAAGCAGCACTCCATGGCCTCTGCAGAAGCTCCTGCCTCCAGGTTCCTGCCCTGTTTGGGTTCCTGCCTTGATTGCCTTTGATGATAAACTGTGATGTGGAAGTATAAGCCAAATAAACCCTTTCCCCTGCAAGGTGCTTTTGGTCATGGTGGCTCATGACAGCAATAGAAACCCTAACTAGACAATTGGTATGAGTGTAGGGAGGACAGATGGCTACATTTAACACTCATTAAACTTTGGCTTTCTTTCTTTCTTTTTTTTTTCTTTTTGGTTTTTCAAGACAGGGGTTCTCTGTGTAGCTTTGGAGCTTATCCTGGCACTCGATCTGGAGATCAGGCTGGCCTCGAACTCACAGAGATCCGCCTGCCTCTGCCTCCCGAGTGCTGGGATTAAAGGCGTGCGCCACCAACTCCCGGCAACTTTTGATTTCTTACCCCTATAGATCAGGAAACAAAAATGTTCAAGGACTTCCCAGAGAACTACTAGAGATGGTCCTCTGACCACACTTGACAATGGCTTCTGTCTTCTGTAAAACCTGTGATGTGGGATCACTGGGTGGTCTGCTAATTCATTCCCTATCAATGCTGTGCCCAGCTAGTGCAGAAATCCTATGCAGACCTGGTGCTCCTTCCCACACATATTTTTATTCTTGTTACCTCACCAAGATGAGTCTGCTGGGTACCTTAAGAACTGACCAACTCATCAGTCTGTGGCTGAGTTGATGGTTGCCCCTAGATGTCTTCTGCATGGACCAACTATAGTTCCAGGACTAACATATGGCCTCCTCCATTTTGGAAAATGGGTGGAGGACACTGTGTGAAGTTAAGCCTTTGAACACCTGCCATTGAGCTCCCGTAGGAAATGAGGTGAGAGCTAGAGTCCAGACAGAGGCTTCAGGGAGACTGTGTTGCTCTGGCCATTCACTTTAAGAGACAGAGTACCCCCATTTTAAAGCAGAAATATAAAAGCCTAGTGAAGGCAAAAGATGAGATTTCAGGTATCTTACATGGCTACCTTTCAATAGATTATTTTAAAGAATTTTGAATGGTAAAATTTCAGATCAAGATGGTCATTATCCTTAGCACACACTCACTAGCAAGTCCCCATAGTTTCTCAAGTAGAGACGGGAAGAGTGTGAGTTCATGGAGTCCCAAGACTCCATGAGACCCTCCATGAAACAAAGCAAAAGCACATTCATCATCCTTGTCTGTTTACAAATGTTCTTGCCATTTTTTATTTCTTTAAGCTTTGAAATAAAAAGTAATATAAGCTGACTGCTGGTCTTGCTTTTCCAAAAAGCATTTCAGACACTGGATGCCAGTTACTTAGTTCTCTAAAAATTGTAGTGGCATACACAAAGAAGACACAGTTTAACATGTGAGGTGGAGGTGTGTGGCTGGGTGCTGTCTGGAATTCTTAAATGAAGAGGAGAAAGGTTATTTTAGTATGTACTGTATCAAAAAGTCTGAGATAAAACTTCATGGCCTAGGAAACCCATTGAAGAACAAACTACGATAAGTGAACACACAGAACATTCCAAACACAAGTACCATGCATTAGTAAAGTTCATTGTATCATTGGTGCAAAAAGATTTACTCCTAAAGCGAACCATCTGTCCATTAATTGTCTAATATTAGAAGAGAAGTGGTTTTAGAATTATATATGGGTTTGTATAGAAGAAGGCTTTGTTGTTGGAAAATATTGGAAGAGTTTATTTTCTCATTTCACCAGCTGAGGGGGACAAAAATACAGGTAGGAAACTAGCAAATCAGATACCTTTCCTTAAAGAAAACATGACATCATGCATGGAGCAATTGGTGCCACTGTAAAAAGTTATCCCCCCCCCCACTTTGCTGGTTTCCAGAGACATCATGTCAGTTATTGACTTTCCTTAGATTCCCTTCCCATGTCCAAAAGAATAGAGATTGTTTTCCAATAAATCTAGGTGATGGTATGCTGTTTCTGCAGTAAAACAAGAAGGTGCCCAATTGAATATTAAATGACAGAATGAAAAAAAAAAGTCCTTCACACCCATGGGAAGTGTCTACCTATGATAACCACACAGAGTCTTTAATTGAGGGCATATATATCTAAAGTCTAGAATCTAAAACCAATATTGTTGTTAGAGTTTTGTTGTATCTACTAAAGACTTAATAGTTAGAGACCCAATAGACAGGGTCTATATACCAGTACAGTTTGTTATTGTTTTGCATTTTTCCTTGGCAAGCAGAGCCATTGTGACCATGGCCATCTCAAAGGGCAACTGATAGCAAAGTGGTTTAAAATTAACTAAGAAAGCTGAGTGCTGTTTTCTTGGGACAATGCCCTGTTCATTGAGTGAGTATTAAGTGAATAAGAGGAAGAATTCTGTGAAGCAGTTACTAGCTCTCTCCCCATCTTCTTTCCCTTCTCCCCCTTCCTCTCTCAGTCAAATTGGCTTTACCCTGGGCCTACAGACACTTCACTCAGTACCTACCTATTCCTTACTGAGGCACCCCATTCCTCTGAGGCTAGAATCCTGCAGCGTTATCTTCTGCTTCCCCAATCAATTCTGAATTCCCCCTTTATCAAAACTTTGAGCCTAGCTATGGCAAGGAAAGTGAAACTTCTAATTAAAAGTTACAGAATTCATTGTGATTTATATAAAAATATGAGTGATGATGATAGCAGAAAGATGTGCCCTGAGATGATGTATTTTAATTAGTTCCATTATAAAGGTGTCAGATCCAGCAACATGATACAGTTAACATTTCCCAAACCAAACCCATTCTCTCAGCAGCTTATTTGGTGAGCCATTGGTTCTTATATATACTGAACTCCATGAATGTATTCAGAGTTAGGCATAATCGCCTGCGCCCCAGGTATAATGTCACCTTTTTTGCACTCAAAGAAGGCAAGAGAGTGAGAGTGATGTTGTATGAACAACATAAACTTTCCCATAATATTAAACACAAAGGAAATATTCAGCTTCATTTCTCTGTTATCAGAACCATAATGATCATTTAAACTCTTTGCTATGCATCTCATAGCCAATAATCACAAGACTGATAGGGACCTCAAGGATGTTAAAACTAAACAACTGTGTTTTAATTTTACTTTCTGAGTGGGACCTGAGGCTGCTTTAAGATAGCCGTTTTTCCTCGTGCTTCTCAAATTATATTTATTCGTTGCCTCATTCATTTTTCATTCACCCATGCAGCCATTTATTTATTCAATCTGAATGTCTGGGGTGGGAGGGGGAGAGGTGAAAAGACTTGCCATACAGAGGAAAAGCATACAGAATGGCACGAAGGCATGAGATTAGGCAGTGAACTCACTGAGGCTAGGTAAAAGGCTCTCGGTGTTTGGGGGCACTAAGTATAGGATGATTAGTGGTGGCAGATGAAACTGGAAGGCTGTGTTACAAGCTGGTTATCAAAGGGTTGTCTATGTACTGAGGAATATAGACCAAGCAGGAATTGACACACCGAGTGAGTTACGACCTCTCCAAAGAATAAAGTCTGGTTCTTAATTAACTATGTTATTTAGCATTTTGAACAGGGCTGTGGCTGTAACAGAGGGCCAGTGGGTAACTCTTGTGCCCTGATTGGGGGCTGGCCAGCAGCCTGGAGAGTTTAATCTGATGGGTTTGTTCCCAGGGTCTACCCAGTTAAAAATGCAGAGAATTGGGGGCTGAGCTGTGAACCTCTGAACCCAGTGGAAGTAGAAAGGGTTTAAGCCACCCTTCACGTGGGCTTGTTACTCTCATCCCCTGGAGAGCAGAGGAGAACCAAGCTTCTCTTGTTGAAAATTCTCAACATTTGTAAACTCAAGAAATCTCACCTCAGTCTGCAAATTTCTCAGATTTGGGCAAGGTGCATTAACCCCTCAAATTCCTAGTTTCGGCACCTGACCCCATTGTGGTTTCTGTTGAGTTTTATTTGGAAAATAACAGTGAGTTAGGAGTCAGCAGTTTTTGTCAAGATTTTGTCCCAGTTTTGTCAAATAATGTGACTTTGACCTTAGTTTCTAAGAAATAGATAGGACTGGATGATAATAGTTGAGTTTCTTTTGTTCCAGGATCGTAGGGTCTCTCTGTCTGTCTCTCTCTCTCTGCTCTCAGCATTTGTGACTTTCATGTATGCTCTTTAAGATTTCATCACATTTTTAAATCAAAAACTTTCTAAGAATTGATTTACACTTTAGACTTTACTCCTTTTGTTGCTCTCATAACTCTTACTGCTTAAACATAAGGAGCATCTCTTAAGATCACTTTAAATATTCAGATTCTTTTGTTAAGTTTTACTGGGTTTGGACTTTTCCGGAATTAGACCAGACAAACCGAGCAGAGGCTCACTAGGCCAAACCCTTGTCTTCTGATCTGAAGAGGAACACTGAAACAACACAAACACATTCCTTCTCTGTGCTAATTCCTCAGCAAACAGCAAAGAATTCGCCACCACACTGTCAAGTATGCTGGGCTGTTAAATGTGAAGGAAGGACACTATAGTAGAAAACAGAGGGACGAACTATCACTTAAAAGGGAATCTCTAGAAACCATTGAATAATGGAGAACAAACAAGTGCAATCGCAGGAAAAAATGGCAGTTTCTACAAGTGACTAGAACTTACCAATTGAAAACCACTCACACAAAAGTTGCACGAAATCAGAGTCCTTGCCTAACAAAGCAGAATCAATTCCTATGGAGGGAACCAGTGATGTGGGAAAGATGATGCCTCTAGGAAGTGCTCCGCCTCCCACGTGCACAAACACTATCTTAAGACCTAATTCTTTGAAGACTAAAAGGAGCACAGACTTTGGAGAAATCCAGCAAACTCAGTTTGAGACGCTAAAGACAACGGAAAGTCTGTGGTCTCAATTTCAGCTCACCCTTGCTCTGATCCTATATAGTGGCTATTGTATTTCCAGCTCTTTCTTAAAAGTCTTATATTTAAGTTAACATGAAGCCACTTTTATGAATTTGAAGACAGCAAACACCACAGTCTTTTTATTTTTAGAAAGAACCTGAGGCCACATGGAGTAAGTGGGCCACTTGGAGTCTTTCTGCTTCTGGGTAGAGGACTTGGGAAGAGAGACCCATAAAAGAGGAAAAGATCTGATTGCACGCATTAAAAAAAGACAGCCCCTGTTCTCCCTCACCTCATGTTTTAGAAACAAAATTAGGCACAATGAGATCATTTTGATCGTGATCTAGCTGTCTGAGGATAATTTAGCTTACTGAGGAGCAAGGGTCACCGGAATATCACTGCAAGCCATGTTGATTGATGTCTGGTTAAGACTGCTCTCCCCATTGGCCAGGACACAGCTTTCATTTAGTTGTACCACAACAGGTTTTTCAGTAAATAACTACTAAAAGCTGTTCTGCTTCCAGGATGGGAAGTCTCATCTCTGCTGATCTTAGGTCCCGAGGTCCCTTGCTGCTCAGCTGCCGCCTTTGACCCTTGAGAATCTTTTAATGTTTTAATTTTTTCATAAACATAAAATGTCCCGTGTTTTCATTTGTATTGAGCAGGAGGAATAGGGAAAAGTACACCTACCTCATCTTCCTGTAAGTGCACATTGTCCTTGGATGAGATCTTAAGATTATTACAGTCCAGCTGCTTCCTTGGAATCTCATGAGATAGAGAAATAAATTCTAAGATTTAGGCTTTAAAAAAAATCTTAAAAGCATTTTGTTTCTAAGTAACATGATCTCACGACTTCTGCCTAACTCCCAGCTATTAGTCATTTTTAATTCCTTAGTCAAACCTAGTCTAACTGGCAAGGAGAAACTTGTGTTTTTGTATTGATTTCCCCATCTGCATGGAATTGGCTGCTTGGCTCTTTCGGGAGCTGGTTGCTTTGTAACCAGGAAGGATGCCAGCTTCCCAGAGCACATCCCAACTCTCTGCTTTGTATCTTCCGTGACAGTTCTGAAGTAGGTAACTGAGTGAGAGCTTTGGGCTGGATGGCATAGCTATAGGCACTCTGACCTTCTCTTGTCTCCCTCCCTCTTTTGAATTGTCTGTCAGTTGCATATAGTTTATGAAAAATAAAAACCCTGGCTGCCTCCTTCCTCCTTTGCTAAGGCCATGAGGGCAACACCTTTGTTGGTCCCACATAAAAGATGCACCTCGTTTCACAGGTGTCATTATTCTGATCCACCAGGAGTGATTTAGAGCTATTAATTTATAGCTGAAGCCTGGGTTTAATAAATGAAGGCGTCTAAAAGAAAAAATGATGACAGGCTTAAACAGACGGGAGACCTTGAACACCTCCTTGAACGATGTGAGAACGTGCTCAGGAAATGATGGGCCAGCCAACCGGTGGACCAGTGAAATACTTAGTTGTTTGTATGTCATAAAATGCTCTTCTAGAAAGTTTATACTGAGAAAAGTTGCAGTGATTTTAGTCTATGAAGCAAACTTCTAGAGAGCTGGTAGAAACCTGGTTCTAAGATCAGTCCAGCTTAGTGTTTCTGATGTAGACGTGCCCAGCTGGACTGAGTTAATATAGATGAGAATTCTTTGTGCTAAGAAAATAAAAACTGTTTACTGTTTTATTTTTGGTATTCTGATACTCTGGCATTCTGAGATCTGGGGGTGGTTAGATGTTCCAGAACTCCTCAAGCCACAGTTTTTCTTTTGTTTTCCTTTTCCTTCTTTTCATGTGAATGAGTGTGTAGTGTCTATACATGCATGTTTTCATGCACATGTGTCTGTGTGCATGTGTGTGTGTGTGTGTGTGTGTGTGTGTGTGTGTGTGTAGGGGGCAATGTTACTGGTGGGAATCTTTTCCCATTGCTTTTCTATCATACTCTTTGAGGAAGGGTCTCTCAACCAAACCTGGAGCTAGTCTCAATAGCTAGCTTACTTGGCGGCTAGCTTACATGTCCAGGGTTGAAGACAGATTCTCTAAGACACCTTGGCCCAGCCCTCCGAGATTGGGGGGGAGCAATCCCTTGTCTCAGCCCTCCGAGATTGGAATTACAGGAGTGCTGCTGGGCCCACTGAATATTTATGTAGGCTCTGAGGATCCAAACTCCAGTTCTCCTAAGGGTTTGGGCAGCAAGTGCTTTAAGAACTGAGCCATCTCCCTAGCCCCAAGCCTAGGCTTAAGACCTCATAACCAAACACAAAAGATTTATTCTAACGGGTGAGTGCTATTCAGTATAGAAGAGCCCGAAGTTGTATCTCACTGCTGGGTGTATAGCACACCACCACAATCCTGCTCTCTGGAACTTACATTCATCACATACCAGCTGTTAGACTTGAGAAACCTCTTAAATTCATCAAACTCCATTTTCCTCACCTGAAAAAATGAAGCCGCATAAGCCACATAAACTTGTTGAGTGGGCCACCTGAGCTAAACCATCTAAAACATTTTTCTTGGTGTGTAGCAAGGGCTCAGCAAATGATTCCTGTGATCATTCCCATTGCGTCTTCATTTCTGTCATAAACCAATCTAAGAAACAGCGCTTTGTTCAAAATACCCTGTTTGCAGGCTGCTTTTTACCAGGCATGTTGATTTTGTTTATTTTGTTAGAAAAGCCAAACCCTTTCTGGGTTTCATGTTTATGTCCAGGGTTGAAGACAGATTCTCTAAGACACCTTGGCCCATGAAATATTTATTTTGGGGACCCCCAAGCTAGAGAATCACCCACATTTTTCTCCTTGCTTTCGTTTGCCATATTAATCTGGTTCCATGCCAGTAACTTTTTGGGGCAAATTCAAATTAGTATCCATTCCAGATCAATGCAGCAAAAGCTTCATTACGTATTTTCAGGTGGCCGAGGGAAGCTTGGCAGTTTTAGAGACCAGAGCTAAAGCGATCTTATAAAGCTCCTGTTAGATCAACACCAAGTTGTGCCGGTCTCATGACGACTTTCACAAAATTACCTCTGAAATGCTAAGCATTTTCCCACTCAGAACCTCACACTAACTCGAACTTACAGCAAAGATCACACTGTACCTGCTCTTAGCCTTGTAAGTCTTACAAAAGCCCTTGGCCAAAAGCAATAAAATCTGACCTGACCTAATCCCAGAGTCGCAATGGGTAATGTGTGTATTTTTCATTCAATAATTTAATGTGGAAATTAACTGCATGTGTCATATATTCCCCCATCTTAAAGGGAGAGGCTTTACGGTTCTAATGTTTCACAAAAATTAAATGCGTAAACACTGTTGTCATTTAAGACTCTCCACTTCGCTGATAGCTTAAATAAGCACTACAAAAGCCTCCTTTGGAGAAATTTATTATTTCATTTAGGATGGGTGCCTGCCCCGTGAAATTCACCCCCTATGCTCAAAGAAATGATAGAAACACATCTTATTTTTCCTTTCTCCCTGAAGATGTGAACTAACTTTCCCATGCTGGTCTTCGGTATTGTTCTCTTGTGTTTGTCAAAACAGAGGAGACACTGCAAAACTGCAGAGATACTCTTTCTCTCTCTTTCTGGACACAGGCTGAGGAGTCTGGCCTCCTGGGCTGCCCTATGGCATACCTAGGGACTGCTCCTTCATGGCTCGCTTCTTTCTGCCATGGCTTTCCCCGTTGCCTTTTCCTTTCTAGCCTCACCGTGTTTCTCCTGGCTCCGATGGACTGTATTTTTATTTAGATTTTTTAAAAAATGAAGTGGAGTGTTTTGAATGTGCTTTACCAGCCAGCAGTGAAAACTAGACTGTCTTCCTCAATTTCCTGTCTCTTGTTGTCCCTGTTCTCACACCTGTCCAAGTAATCAAGCATTCGCTGTGGTCACCATTTGATGCACGTCTTCAGAGTAAGAATAAAACAGGAATATAGACCCCCCCCAGTTTCATAATAATGAACACATATAGAAACCTAAACTTTTTTTTTTTTGAGAAATAGTGTCACATAGCTCAGATGCGCCTTAGATTCAACACCTATCCAAAGCTAAACCCGAACTCTTGATCCTCTTGCCTCCTCTTCCCAAGCGCTGAGACTATAGGCCCAGCTACCGTGTCCAGCCCTTCACACTTTTCTGTTTTGTTTTAAACAATGTTTCTTGGAGGTCCGTTAGTCGGCTTGGCATTATAGTGACAGAGTCCCTGAGGCGAACAACTTGTAAGGAGAGAGAATTGGTTGAGACTCATGATTCCAGAGTTTGACTGAAAAAGAGTCAAACAGAAACCAAATGACCCTTTTGAAATATAGGCTATGGATCTGTACAGAAAGTTCTCAAAAGCAGACATAAAAGGGGTTGCTCATCCTTGGTAATTAAGGAAAGGAAAAATCAAAACACCTTTAAGATTTCATCTTACCCCAGTCAAAATAGTCAAGATCAACAAATTCTGCAAATTCTCAAGAGGATGTGGGGAAAAGAGAACCCTCTTTCACCGCTGGTGGGATTTCAAACTGGTATAGACACTTTGGGAATCAGTGTGGAGAACTCTCCAAAAGCTAAAAATAGATGTAGCCTATGAACCAGCTATACTGCTGCTTGGCATCTGCCCAAAGGACTCGACATCCTTCTCCACAGATACTTGCTCCTTCATGTTCATCACTGCTCTATTCACCATAGCTCCTCAGAAATGGATACCACCTACTCTAGTTAGAAAGGGTTTCTCTGATGTTTTCCTGTAGAACTTGTATGACTTTTTACATAAATATCTGGTCCCATTTTAATTTACTATGCAACAAGCTTGAAGGCATGGATCTAATTTCATTTTGCTTTTTGATGGCTTTCCACTAACTTTCTTATTGAGCTGCACATTTTCTCGACTCATAACTGATATCACTTTTATCTTATTCTAACATCCTGTGTCTGGAATTACTCAGCGATTTTCCCCCCTTGTAATGCATTAGTCTGCTAAAAACCAGTATTGCATTGCTTAATTGTTTTGGCTTTATAATGTGTCAGTTTATGTTAGATTAACAGCAATGATGGCATCATCTTTAACTTACATGATACACTGTACCATCCAAAGCATTTTGCATAATTATCTCATGTGTTTTGAGCTTTATAATATAGGGCAGCTGAAACAGGCACTACTGTCCTTACGCTACAGATGAAGAAACCGAGGCTCAGACAGGGAGAGGTGTTAAGCAAGTCTGCAAGGTCAGGAGATGGCAGAGTGATGGCTTGACTGTGTTCTGGTCTTTGATGGTTCGTGGTTGTATTTATCAGACTATCTTGTTTTCTCTGGCTGTCTCTCTCTATCAGGGAGATCATTGCTATAGCACAGAGACGAACTGAATGCCAGAGTTCTAAATTCTTGCAAGATCATTGACTTTCATTTGAGAAAGGCTTGTGAAAGGCACTGAACCATGAAATCATAGAACGATTGTGCAGGAGACCCAAGAGACCCCAGACTGATCTTTCTGTCTTCCAGAGAAGGGAACCAAAATTAAGAGAACTTGGGACTTGTGTCACCAAGATCATATGATACCAAGACGTCAGGATTGAGTCCAAACTCATACACAGGTCTTACCATTTGGTTTGGTAAAGAAGAGGGAGAAAATGTTGGATACATTTTATGGAACTGAATCATTTGTATGTTAATGAATACCTCCAGAGACAGAAAAAAATGTTTGGATCATTCATTAATTCATTCAACAAATAATCACATGGTAGGCACTATGCTACATATTGGGTTTGTTGTTTTTCAAAGATTTATTTTATTTTAAATTAGGTGTATATATGTGGGTATATTCACACGAGTGTGGGTGTCATCAGAAGACAGAAGGCAGCACTGGATGCCCTGGAACTGGAGTTACAGGTGGTTGTGAACTGCTTCACGTGGTTGCTGGGAACCAAACTGCAGTCCCTTGCAAGAACAGTAAGCACTCTTAGCTGCTGAGCCGTCTCTCCAGTACCCACTCACTAAGTTTGTAATAATGAACTACATAGGCAAAGTCCTGATCTATACTGAGACTAGACTTAGAAAAACTGTGTGAGCAAAAGTGTGTAGATAAAGTTGAAATTCCAACGTGAAAGGGACAGTGAGAGAAACTTTCAGGGCACCTGAAAGAATCCAACTGGAAGATCTAATTTCGACTGTGGAGACTGGATCAGCCTGAAGAGCTGTCACATGCCCCACCTCTGGGAAACTGCATCCCATAGCCAGCCTGAACATCTAGTTGGCTCAGCCAGGACCCCCTTGTTACTCCACCGTTCCTGTTTTTCTCTCTTTCCTCTTCAATTAACTGCTCCTGAGTGTCTCCGGTCCCAAGTGCCACAATGTCTTTTGTCCACTCACAACCCCTGCTCAACTCCCTGTGAATTTTTTTTCTTAAAATTTATTCAGAATTCAATCTGAGTGTGGTTTCTGTTTTCTCCCTGGACTCTGGCTGATCTAAGGAGCCTACGTTATTTTTATAATTGGAAAATTTTCATTAAAAATAATACAAAGGACCACCCCTGCCTCCCACCTCCCAAGAGGAAGCACTCTTTAGGGTGTGGAGAGGCCCTTCAGCTCCCAGACTTGAGGGTGATTATTTTTGTTTCAATTTTGAGCCCTCATATGAAATTAGGCTTCAGGCTAGAACACCTATTTCTTAGAAAAACACACTTTCTCCTGGAGAGAAATTCTAGAAAGCAGTCGCGGGCTATTGACAAACTATAATGCTGCAAAGGGATCTGGCCAAAAAAGGACTCAAGAGAAAAGTGTCTGTCGGGAGAAGGAGACCTAGACAGTGGCTCTGGGCCTATTACCAGCTGGGTATCCAGGTGGGCAGTCAGGGACAGAGCCAGGCTTCACTCGGTGTCTGCCTGGAGAGGAGACCTGTGGCGTTGGTCACTGGAAATTCACCAGCGTCTGGACTCAGCAACTGCCAGGCTCCCGGGGGTAAGGACTGGAGTCTGCTCAGTCTAGGGATAAAGATGCTGTAGGAGGGGGTGATGGACTGGTTGGGGGTAGAGAGGCTTGGCACATCACCATGCCCAGTTAAGTCCCCATTGGCAGGAGGACTTTGCCCCACAAGGAAGTGTGGGGAGGACTCTCACAGTTACATGGCAGTGAAGAGCTGCCTGGCGGGCCTCCCTCTGTGCCAGGAAGCTTCCTGGCTCTGCATTTGCAGAGTGGCATGGAAGGAGAGAAGGGAGGGTGTCTAAACTGCCTTGACTGTTGGTAGAATGGGGCAACTTTTGCAGAGACTTCATTGAAAACAGGGGTTGTGTGGGAGCTGGAAGCAAGTAGGATGAAGCTGGAGATGAGGGGTGAAGGTCTGAGAAGAGTTCTGGGACATATAGAAGAAAGGGAGGGGGCAGAAGGCTCACTCAAAAGCATTTTTTGACAAATCCAGTTTGAAATTGTAGTTCAACACTGGACCAGGTGTAAACTTCATTTTCTTTACATTTCAAAAGTGAATTCTTTTTTTGGCAAGCTGTTTCTCCACAAACTGAAAAGTTCCATAAACAATAGAATGTGTTCTTCACTGTTGCATACCCAACACCCCGAGCACTTGAAAGAACAAGTGCTTTTTATGGCATGGTGTAGGAAGGGATGGTAAATGTTGTATATGTTGTAAGCCACTGGTTGACAGAAGCCTCCTAGGGCAAGAATTACATTGGTCTTGTTCATTGCTGTGTCCATGGTGACCAGAAAAGTGCCTGGCATGTCATGGGTGACTGATGCATGAATGATTGAATGGCCATAGGCTTCCTTATGGAAAAAACAGTGAGAAGGCTCTCCATAGTGCTCATAGTGCCTACCTGAATAGTAACAAATAATGGCCATCATACATTTTCCTCTTGCCTTACAGAGCTTCTAATTTCTCAGTTCCTTCCCATCTAGAGCTTAGAGCAGTTCAGTAGTCAGGCTGTAGTCAATAGAGCAGTTCAGTACCCAGGCTATAGGCAATGAAGATTCAAAGGTTTGTAAGATACCATTTCTGTGTAAGTGTGTGTGTGTGTGTGTGTGTGTGTGTGTGTGTGTGTGTGTGTGTATGAGAGAGTGTGTGTATGTGTATTTAAGTGTGAGTACAAGAGCATGCTTGCTACTGTGTCATATGGAAAGCAGAGGAAAACCTCAGATTTTGGCCCTTACCTTCTACCTTATTTGAAACAGGGTCGCAGGTTCACTGCTGTGTACTCCAGGCTTGCTGGTTGTAGACTTCCAAGGATTTTTCTATCTGTCTCCCATCTGGCTGTAGGAGTGCCGGGATTATAGATAAATGCTACCATGCCCACCCCTCTGTGGGTTCCGGGGCTCTGAACTCACGTCCTCACATTTGCATGCCAAGTTCTTTACCCACTGAGCTATCTCCTCAGCCCAAGATACCATTTCCTTTGGCACTCAGGGCTCCCACATAGTCAGACATGCAAATGAGGGCAGTGCCGCCTAGTGTGACCAATGAAAACAGACACAGAGTGAAGGCTTTCTGAAGAGGTGGCTCCTGGTGCCAAGTTTTGAAGGATGTCAATGGGTCTGCTGGGCAGTGAAGGAGGCTTGGGCTTGGTGAGAGCCAGTCTGGCTTAAAACTGAGCTTTCCTGGGACCCATTCCTACCGTCATGTCAGGGAAGATCTCCAATGGGTTCCTCAGAGGGTGCTGTGAGAAAGCATGACTGATTGTCCTGTTGGTTTCCTCAACTCTGAGGGCCCCACACCTAGGAGACAGAATCTACAGAAAGGGTCCATGCTGAAGGCTGATCTCAGACACATGAAAGGTCTAGACATTTGTGCAACCTCAAACAACATGATCCAAGGGAAGGGGAGGGAGGGCTGGGCTAGAATCTTCAGACAGTTGGGGAACTGCTATCTAGGAGTTTGGCAGGAAAAAAAGTTATAAGGAAGCCTTTGCTTAGAAAAGGACCTGGCACATTTCTGGGCATACACCAGACAATCGGAAAACATGAAATATGCTTCCTTTGACGTCTGACACGAGGCCTGGATCCACACCCTGCCCCAGGAGAATTGGGAGAGTGTCTGAAGATGGAGAAAGCGGGACAGACCCCCCGAGTCAGTCTTATGGTCAGACTATAAATCATCTTAACAGTTGTTTATTTACTTTGCTTGGTTATTAAGTTTTTCCACCCTGTATTGAATGCTTGGGGGTGACTGGGAATCTTATGATGTGTTCTCTGTGTCCACAATGAGTTTATTTTATCCGTGACTCTGCCTGCCTGATTTTAAAATGAATCACATGAACTAGAAGGGTAAGAAGCCCGCTCCCCCACCTTCTGCAAGGAGGAAGGCTGCCCGCCTTCCAGAGAAATGTGTCCCTGCCTGCAGAGCAGTCCCAAATCTGGAGGGAAGATCCTCTAAAGACTATAAGGTATGGTACAAGATAAAGTCCTGCCTGAGTGGTGTCTGCTTTCTAGGAACTAGACAGTTTCCAAGGTTCTGGGGGACTTAGGGACTGGCTTGTCCTTTCAACCCAGTATCATTTTCTAACCCAGGATTTCACAGTGGTTGAGAGCTTGGGCCTGTGAACAGTATTGCCCTAGGACCAGATTAGTTCTTGTCTGTCAGTGTGTTAATCACCTTTCTCCTGACTGTGACAAGGTTCCTGAAAAAAAGCCACCTAAAGAAGGAAGGGTTTACTGTGGCTGGTGGGAAGGCATGGCGACACAGAAGGCAGATGGCCATGTTGCATCCACAGTCAGGAAGCAGAGGAAGGCAAATGGGGGCGGTCCATTTATTTCTTTGTATCCGCCCCAGGACCCTTGTCTGTAAGACAATGCCACTCATTTAGAGTGAGTCTTCCCACCTCAGGTAAACCTCTCTGGAGGCTCCCTCACAGACATCCCAGAAGTTACTTTCCTAGGTGAGTCTAAGTTCCATAAGTTGACAGTTGTGACCATCCCAGTCATTTCTGTATCATGTGACCTCAAACACATTTCTTAACCTCCCTGCACTTCAGTTTTCTCAACCATAATTGAGAGATAATGTCACCTGTAGGTTTGTTGTCAGAGTAAGAGGGTCAATGCATAGACCAATCTTGCCAGGGCCTTGGTCTGTGTTACTTTTTCTTTATGAGATGAAAGTTTTTCCATAGAGAATATTTTAAAATTTTATTTATGGCTATGAGCTTGCCTCTTAATAGGTAGCACTACATGTTTTTGTGTGCGTGAAACAAATTAATTAAGGGTGACTGTGTACATTTTGGGCCCTGTGTAGTGAGCACAAAGTCTGCTCAAGTGAAGCTTACAGACAGGTGGGAGGAGCGATAGTGAATACATACCACATGTTCTCACCCTCCTTGCCTAGCAGAATCTTCTAACTACTCTCCAAAAAAATCACCCTGTAAAAAATCTGACTTGGTGAGTTTAGAAACATTCTGGCATTGATGGATCTTGGGCATGGTGGGGTTGTTCTAATGTACCCCTTAGTTTGGGAATTCCTATCCTAAATAGTATCTGGGTTTCATGAAACATTTTCCCCATGAAATGTTCAGCAATGCCAACATTAAATTTGGGGAAAGCTTTCATTAGATATATTAGATACGAAAGACTCTAAGAATGTCTATAATAATGGAATATGATTAATATAAAAGTATCGAGCACAAATAAATAGATGTTTCCAAGCTATAAACATTACTTTGAAGAAGAAGTGAGGGGTGTGGATGATAGAATTATTCATAGATCTGTGAATTTATCATAATCTATGAATTATGTCTATAACTGGAGCATTATAAGCTATAGTGTCTGACTTAAAGTGGTTATGTAGAAAATGGGCCTCTGATAAAAAGCATTTTGATAGAAACCTGAAAAATTAGGTGGAGGTGAATGGGTGGGGTGGGATGGTGCTTCAGGTACAGGGAGAATCTCGTGCAAAGGTCCTGTGGAAAGAGGAGCCGACTAAAGAACAGAAAGAGCTGCTTGAATGCAGCAGGTAAGGATAAAAAAAAATAACCCACTCACCACAAAATGGAAAAGGCAAGATTTCTGCCTTCCAGGAACTCATACCTTAAGGAGAAGCTCATATATTCCAGAACTTTCCTATTACATTGTAAATCAATGATTTTCCAAATATACCAGAAAGAAGAAGAAATTAGTGTCAGGAATAATCCTTCACCAGCTGAGACAAAAACTCCACAGTCACGTGTGTCTCTAGGTGACTGAGTTTTTAAGTAGCAGATGGGCTTTGTCCAGTATTGGCTGGGCCGGGGTTAGCATTAGGTCATGATTTCTGAGCATTCAGACTGGGTTACGCATAGTGACTGGGAGATTGGATCAAGATGCCACGTACACATCCATGTCTAACCACCCCTTTTCTCTCCATTAGATCCATTAGGAGGCAAACAAGGTACCTTAAAACATCTTTGTTGGCTAGAAGACAGGCATCAGAGCCACCCCCTCCCTCTTCTTCACTGCCTCCTGGCAGCTACAGTGTATTTTCTATCTCAATAGTTGTGTCATCTCAAGTGCTACATAGATGGAATTGTGACATATACAGGTTTTTTAGGGTCACCTTCTCTATTCAGCATGACACTCCGAAGATTCATCCAGTTTGTTGCTCGTATGAATACCTTGATTTCTATTTTTGAGGTCATGTTCATGGCAAGACTGGGCCATAGTTTGTTCAACTATCACGGTTGAAGAACAACTGGTTTATTTCCAGGTCTTGGCTATCATTTATAAGACTGCTATAAACATTTTGGGAAGGATTTTTATAGGGTTGGAAGCTCTTGTTTTACTGCAATAAGTGTTTAGTAGTACAGCCATCAGGCTATATGGGAGCTGCATGTTCAACTTTCAAAGAAATGATCTCACTGCTTTCCAGGGGGGCAGTACCACTTTGCATCACCTCTAGAATTGTTTGAAGGTACCATTTTCTCCAAATGCAGTTCTTTCCCGTAAGCATTTGGCATCATGACTGTAGAGGTTTTTAACATGGTGACAGGTGTGTGGTGTTATTCTACTGTGGTTTTGATTTACTACATATTGCAACAGAAGCAGAGCGTATGCTGGGGGAGAAGTAAGTACTGCTCTTGGGAAAGTCAGGACTATTCCCAAAGGACTATCTGAAAGAAACTGAGAATATAATGGGGAAGGCTATAAGAGATGCATCAGAAAGGTCAGGGATTGGAGGGAATTTATAGGAAGAGTAAAGAGTTCTACTTGACTCTGCAATGTCAACAATTTCTGTGTTCAGAGTGGTGCCAACACTTGATGCCATTAAAAATAGAAATGTAACTGGGAGAAATGTATTGGGAGAATAGGAATGTTCAGGCGAGTGTGGTTCTTATGGGAGAGTCCAATTCTTTTGTCCCAGTAGGGCAGATGATGAGCTCAGCAACAGCTAGAGGAGCACATGACCAGAGAGGTAACTACCGCAGCTGTGCAACTTAAAGAGCAGCTGGAGCTGGGGAAACGACAGGGAAGATGAAGAAAACAACTTCTTTCTAAAATTATTTTATATATTTGATAAAAATTAAAATCTCATTGTCATGTTGTCTTGAATAAGGGAATTTAAAAGTATATATAAGAAGTGATAAAGGGGCTGGTGGGATGGCTTGGTAGGCAGTCTGTCAAGTCTGATGACTTTTGTTTGGTCCCCAGTACCCACATGATGGACAGAGAGAACTGTCTCTAGCAAATGTTCTCCAGCCTCCACACATACTTGCACTCTTGCACACCCCCACAAACACACCACACACACACACACACACACACACACACACACACACACACACACACACCAACAAACACCTACAACCCTCCCCTACACACCCAGAGTAAGAGGCTCTCAGGCTTAATAATTAATGTTTTACAAGAGGTTAGTGTATTTCAGATGTCCGTGAGAGGATGGGGAGGGTGGTGGAGAAGAGACACAGGCAAATGCAAACACCACGGAAAGCACTGTTTACTGTCAAGTGGAAACTGAGGCGGTGGCATGAAGTCAGACAGAATAGTTTCACTCCAAGGTCAGAGGTGAGAAAGGTCTTCCCTCATCCTCAGTTGAGTTTGTACACTGTTTTCAGACATCATGTATGGCACACATAACTTGTCAGCCACTTGTGGGAATTTTAAGATCCCCCAAAAGTTCTAACAGTCTATGATTTAAAAATCTTTTTTTTAAATTCATATATTTCAGTCATATTCTTTCCTCTACCTCAACTCCTTGATCCTTTCCTACTCACTTGTTTTTCTTTTTAAAAGAACTAACACACACACACACACACACACACACACACACACACACACACACACACACACACACTCACACAACCCCCAAAAACCAAAAACCAAAACCAAAAAGCATCACAGAAACCTGTAGACTGTTTTGCATTGACTAACTACTTCTGAGCACAAGGCTTGCACTGGAGTATACCCAGTGTCTCTACATTGGAGAAAACTGATAGTTCCTCTCCTAAAAGCTGTCTGTTTCAAACAGCTTCTTGGTTACGGGTGGGACTTAGTCTTCTTCTCTGTGCTGGAGTTTTGTCCGACTTGAACATGTATAGCTCTTATGCAGGCAACCGCAGCCTTTCTATGTCCATCTGCCCTGTTGTGTCTGAAGACAGCTGTTTTCTTGGAGTTGCCTATCATTTCTGGCTTTTAAGTCTTTCTGTCTCCTTTCTGCATAGATCTCTGAGCCTTAAGGGGAGGGGAGTGATGAAGACATCCCATTTAATGCTGAGTGCTCCAGAGTCTCTCAGTCTCTGCACATTGTCCTGTTGTAGGTTTCTTTGCTAATTGCCATCTACTGTAAGTTAAAGTTTTTCTAATGAGGTTTAGGTGATGCATTAAACTATGTGTATAGCACTATGTCTTATTGCTATGTTCAGTTATCAGTACATTTTTGGCTATGGAATAATCCTTCTGTACACAGTGTGAATAAATGTTGCTATGATTGGGTTAATAAACAAGCTGACTGGCCAGTAGCTGAACAGCACAAAGTTAGGTGGTAAAGCCAAACTGAGAATGATTGGATGAGGAAGGGCAAAGTCAGAGAAGTCACCAACCAGATAGAAAACAAGTCAGACACACAAAATGGGATAGAGGAGAAAGCCTTGATTCTCGGGGCAACACATAGATGAATAGAAATGGGTTAAGTTGTAAGAGCTAGTTAGTAATAAGCCCGAGTTATTTGCCAAGCCTTCATAATTAATACAAGCCTTCATGTGTTTATTTAAGAGTGGCTGCAGGACAGAAAAACATTGCCCACACTTTTCCCTCTGGGGCCCATGACTATTTAGTCTCAGGTGCTTAGCCTCATGAAACAGTATCAAATACAGATTCTATGCAGTCAAAAAGTAGTTGTTACTCCCATAATATTTGTGCCATGATTGCACCAATGAGTGTACAGCTTGAGAATAGGTTGTTATTGTAGCTCACAAGGTTCATAGTTGGGTGTTTACATTTCTTTTCTAGTTGTATGTATAATACCTTCCAGCACTATGAATGCTAGTCAGTAGGGGTGAAACTTTTAGTTGAGTACTAGCTCAAGTTTTCCATGTTTTATAACATAAGTATATGATGACTTCAACAATAGGGACTTATCATCAGGTTATGGAGGATAATAGCAGCGTTGGCTGTAGCCTATATCATGTTTGGGGAGTGGTCTGTGGGATCTCTTTCTCCAGTGACTCAACCAGTTAGAACCCATTCCTGGTACTGGAAGTTTTACTTGATAGTAGAATAAGATATCTAGTTGGGCTATTGTCTCCACCATTATATAGTAATGTCCATTAATTGCCCTTTTTATATGTATATAATAAGGAAACTTCTACAGTAGTAGGTTTCCATATGGCTTTTCAAAGTCTCTTTAGTGTTAGCTTTCCCTCCCCATATTCCCTTCTCTACCCTGTCCCCCTCCACTTCTCCATTTAACCATCCTATTCTAACTCCCCCTTTATCTCTTTATAATACTATATTTTATTTCTCCCTCTTTAGAAGATCCCTTCCTCCATCACCCCCACCCTAGTCCTGTACTAGCTATCTAACTTCTGTGGGTATTCTAAATGAAACTCACTTATTAAAGCTTAAAAGCTAGCAGCCACATGTGAAAGCAAATGTAATGTTTGCTTTTCTGGTTTGGGTTTTCTCACTTAGGATAATTGTCTCTAGATCCATCCATTTACCTGCAGACTTCATAATTCAATTTTATTAATAGATGGATAATATTCCACCATGTAAATATGCTAGGGTTTCATTGTCTGTTTCTTGGCCCATGGGCATCTAGGCTGTTTCCAGTTCTTGACTATTATGAATAGAGCAGCAGTGAACATGGGTGACAAATTATCTCTGTAGTAGGTTGGAGAGTTATTTGGGTGTATGCCCAAGAGTGGTAGAGATGGATCTTAGAGTAAATCTATTTTCAGCTTTTTGTTTTAGGTACCTTCACACTGATTTCCATAGTGGCTGTACTCGTTTGCATTCCCCCCAGCGTTGAGTGAATGCTCCCTTTCCCTCTCACTTTTGCCAGCATCTGCTGTCATTATTATTATTATTATTATTATTATTATTATTATTATTATTAATCTTGGTTGTTCTGACTGGGGTAAAGTGAAATCTCAAAGTACTTTTAATTTTCATATTCCTGATGGCTAAGGATGTTAAACATTTTAAAGTGTTTGTATTAAAGTCATTTGTATTTCATCTTTTGAGATTCTGTTTAGTTCTATATTCCATTAAAAAATTGGGTTATTCGTTTTCTTGGTGTTCAGTTTTTTGAGTTCTTTGTATATTCTAGACATTAACCCTCTGTCCTATGTATAATTGGTAGGAACCTTAGCAATTCTGTAGGCTGCTTCTCTGCTCAGATGATTGTGTCTTTTACTGTACAGAAGCTTTTCAGCTTCATGGGGACCCTTGTTTGTAGGTGACAGAACTTTATATATAAAAGGCTCTATCAAAAGAATTCCACAGTTGATAAAGACTTTCAGCAAAGTATCAGGCTAAAATTAACACATTAACAAATGACAAACATACTAAGAAAGAAATCAGGTAAACAACACCTGTGAAAATAGCCTTAAGAATAATTTAGCCAAACACAGTGTCAGGATGGCCAAGTGAAAGACTCATCTAGCCAAACAAGTGAAAGATTTGTATAATAAAATCTTTAAGAAACTGAAGAAAGAAATTGAAGAGACATCAAAAGGTTGAAAGATCTCCAATGCTCATGAATTGGCAGGATTAATATTGTGAAAATAGCCATTTTATGAAAAGCAATCTACAGATCCAGTGCAAACCCCACTAGAATTCCAATGCAGTTCTTCACGTAAATTACAAAAATGTCTTAAACTTCATGTGGAAACACAAACACTCACAATAATTAAAACAATCTAGAATAATAAAAGAACTCCTGGAGGTATCACAGTCCTGGATTATAAGTTGTATTATAGAGCTACAGTAATAAGATCAACATAGCATTGAAGTAAAAATATACATTGATCAATGGAATATAATAAAAATACAGACATAATTCTGTATATAGACACAACAACAGACAACAAGTGGTGCTGATCAAATTGGATAGCTGCATTGCAGAAGAATTAATTACCCTGCACAAAACTCAACGCCAAATGGATCAAGGACCTTAACATAAGACCAGATACCCTGAATCTGATAGAAGAGAAAGTGGGGAATAGGCTTGAACTCCTTGGCACAGGAAAGGACTTTCTGAACAAGACCCCAATAGTGCAGGGTATTAAAAATCTTAATAAAATAAAAGCAAGTTAATTAAGTTTCCAAATTAAGAAAAAACTAATCTAATAATAAAACTAAAAACAGAACAATAGGGCTTCAGAGATGGCTCAGTGGATAAAATGCTTGCTACACAACCATGAGGACCAGAGTTGAGATCCCTAGAGTCCACATAAAAGCCAGGTGGATGTGGTGCTCCAGCTGTAATTCTGGCCCTTAGGAGGATGAGACAGGGGATTCTGAGGGCAAGCTGACTAGCTAGACTAGCTGATTAGAGAGCTCCAGGCTCGGCAAGAGACCATGCAGCAGTAAAATAGAATGGAGCGCAATCAAGGAAGACACTTAACATTAGCCTCTGGCCTCTCACATATGTCCCTACACAACATGTCCCCACATCCATGTGAACACACAGATATAGATGCACACACGCACACACACGCGCGCGCGCGCACACACACACACACACACACACACACACACACACACACACACAGGAAAAAAGACTCTATTATTAATTTTTTTATCTATAAATGAGAAAACAGGCTAGAGAGATGGCTCAGCAGTGAAGAGGATTTGCTGCTCTTGCCAGGACCCAGGTTCGATTCCCAGCACCCACACCCAGTAGCTCACAACTGAACGGGGGTAACTCCAGTTCTTGGGGATTCAATACCCCCTCTATCCTCTGAGGAAACCCAACATGTTATGCGCACACATATGAACACATAGATGAACAAGCACACACACACACACACACACACACACACACACACACACACACACGCAATAATAAATACAGTTTTAAAAATGAGAAACAGGTTTTAAGTATTGTGCCAAAGGTCAAACTTGACCAATAATTAGTGCTTGGATTTCAAAGTCAAGTGCATCTGACCCTGGGAGTGTGGCCCCTGTCCTTTGCATCTCTCTCTCCCGAGAAAGCATACAAACCTCAATGACATGGAAACTTGTGGGCCATGATTTATTATGAAGAGACATACTACAAGCTTTCAACAGACAGGAATGACTATTGTCCCTCAATTGTGCAAGCATTAGAAAATTAGTGTGATTATGTTTTAGCCCAGAGCAAGAATGGGTCAGTTTTCAAAGTCAAAATGGTTTAATCCCTGATCTTTTTAATCCCTGATCTTTTATATTAAAAGTTATAACTTAAAATATACTAATAAAATAGAATATAAAACATCGATGTTATGATTTAAGAAACCAACCAACCAACAACAAATAAAATAGCCAAATTCAACTATTCTAAGGGAAATACATATATTTTAAAGATAATTTATTTTATCTGTGTGGGTGTTTAGCCTGCATATATATCTATGCACCACATGAGTGTAGTGCCCCAGAGACCAGAGAGGGTGTCAGATGCCCTGGGTCTGGAGTTACAGATGGTTGTGAGCTCTCATGTGATACTGGGAATAACCCTGGGACCTCTTGAAGAGCAGCCAGTGCTCTAAACCACTGAGCCATATCTCTGGCACCAGAAACACACACTTTTAGAAAAATAAAGGCTCTAAAGTTATAGAAGCTTAAAAATGTCACGATTGTAGAACTCTGTGCCACTGGTCTTCCTCCAGATGAAATCAGCGTTTTAGAAAAACTGAGGCATAACTAACATCTCTTTCTTATGCAAATCAAAATAAAAAGAGTAAGCTGGAAATGAATTAAAACTTCATTAATTTGGTCAAGAGAACGGTACCAGAATCCTCCCAGTTGACAGCATACTGAATGGTAAACTATTAGATATGCTTTGTATCTAATACAAAGCAGAGACAAGAGAAAAATAATTAGTACTCCCTATGCAGTGCTCCCTGTCCAGTACTCCCTGTTGTGTGCTACCTATCCAGTGATCCCTGCCCAGCGCTCCCTATCTAGTAGGGAACTAGAATTGATGATCCTCAATGAAGGGAGTTTTTTTTAAAAGAAAAATACTAGGAATGAAGAGACAAAAATTATCATTCTTGAAGATTTGATAAGTAAAAATCTTATAAGATATCAGGCAATGTACTGAAAAAGGTAAGCTTATAGATATTTTAGTGAAGTTGCCAATTAAAAATTTAAATATTACTATTACTCTACTGATAACCACTTAGAGAAAAGCTGACAATAAAGTTTACTTATAATAGTCACAAATATTGTGAAATATACTAGGCATGAAATCCAACAGGGTATACTGAAGACCCACAGAAAGAAAGTCATTATACTGTCCTGAACACATATAGATCTAACCCGATTAGAAGAGCATACTCATAGATAAGAAGTCTCTTCATGTTAGGAATACAATGTAAGCCCAGGAAGATTTAAAAAACTGAATTTGACAAGCCAATTCTAGAATTCATTTGGAAGAGAAAATATGTATAACAACAAAGACGTTTTGAAATATATTAGCAGGGGGAGGGATTTTCCCTATATATTAAAATATGCTATAAAGTTACTTGATAGTATTAGATAAATACAAATAAAATGGTGGTGTATATAAATTTATAGAGCCTTCTTCTAGTTAGCCATTCAAGGAAAAACAACTGAGATAGGTAAGATAGAGACATATATGAATATTAATATTGTAACCTACTAGAAAAAAAAAAGCTTACAAAAACAGCCCACAGGACTGGATCAGCAGTGAAGGCTTTTGCCACTAAGCCTCGTGACCTGAGTTTGAGCCCTGGGACCTACATGGTGTAGGTAGAGAACTGACTCCTGAAAGCTATTTTTTATCCTCTACATACATACTTGTTGTGGCATGTGCATGCATATGAGTGTGTATGCACACACAAAAATAAACAGATGTTTACAAAAAACCAAAACAACCTATGCCCATTAGTGGCAGAAAAGCTATACTCCTGGCTATGGCCTAAAAATACCATCCAAGGTTCATGCTCCAATTGACTGTTCACCAGCCTGTGGTACTAGTGGGCAGTGGTGTGGGGCCCTTAAGAGATGAGAGCAGCATTGGGAGGTGAGGGGAATTTATGAGCTGATGGACCCTATAGGAGGTGAGAGAATCTTTAGGGGGCAGGACCAGTAAGAAAGGCTACTGGGATGGGGGTGGCCTGGAAAGAAATGTTGGGAACCCAGTCCTTTCCCTTTGGTTTTCTTCTGCCTCCTAGTCTCCTTTAGGTGAGCGGATAACAGAGCTGAATGGCGATGGGCTGAAATCTCTGGAACTGTAAGTCCAGATAAATCTTTTCTCCTTTGAAGTTGAGTCCCTCAGGTATTTTGTCAGTAACTGGAAGTTGACTGCCATAGTGTGACAATATTTATCGGGAAGCTATATGCCTTAGGATATACAATCATTTGTCACTTAGCCATGGGAATACATTCTGAGAAGGCGTTATTGAAGAGATTCATCTTTGTGTGAACAGCTACCTCTCTGAATGATAGAGTCATCTAGGCCCTTTGTGGTCCGGGCAGTCTGCCATTGACAGAAACATTATCCATTGTGTGGCACATGACTGCATGCTTGCGTAGATCAAGCAAGAGTCTGCAGGGAGTGCATCAAAGTCATAGAGTTGGATTTTGTGGCAGGGATGTGGGATTCCTGGAAAGGCAAAGGACTCTTTCTTTTATATAGCCTTGCACTGTATTATTTGAAGTCTTCGGTTTTTAAAACTGATCAAAATACAAAAAAAGGAAGGAAAGAAAAAGAAAAAAGACAACTCTTTACAATATAGATTATTTTGGGAGAGACTTCAAGGAGTTTATATTGTTGAAGGGTAGGTTGGCTGGTTCCTGACACCTCTGCAATGGGAAAGAAAACAGGAAAACTGAGGGCCCAGAGGCCTTCATAGCTCAGACACAAGGCTCTTGCACAGAGTGGTTTCTAGTCTCCCCATTCTTTCACTCACTGGACTTTCAATATGGCCCCATCTTACATTTAGTTACATGACTCACTTTTTACCGATGTACCTAAATAAAAGGAAAGGAAACAATTCCTCGAGCTGTGGATCTTTTCTGCCCTCCTTCATTGCTTTCATCTGTAAACCTTTTATAGCATCTCCCCCTCCCTGAATCCAAATGGTCCACACCGAGTCAGGAATCTTTTCAACATTCTAGCAGCCCTTTGCTCTAGTAACCAAGATAGTAACTTTATGCTTATGCTCGGATTAATTATTCAATTAAACATGGAAAACAATTATATTTTTAATGTAATGTTCTTATTTCTTGTTAGATAAATTCCCTTGAAACTACAAGATACAAGAGAAAAAATAACAGAAGTAAAAGGAACCGGAATACCAGTCATTGGGCACTTGTGGCTGTGAAGTTAGGTTCTTCTCCTGTCTGGTGGAAAGATGACCCAATCACTTGTTGACACTATCAGCTAAGGATTTTTGTAAGCATAGAGTGGACTACTCCCTCTTGGAATCTGAACTGAACTGCCCTCCCCCCAGATATTCTTTAACTTCTTTTCCTCCTGAGAAAGAACCCGAGGTGGTAGTTGGTAGAGACACCAGCAGATAGGCTATAAGCTCCTAGAAGGTGCTGGCAAATTCTTTCAGAGGAAATGCTTGATTCATCAAAGCAATGTGACAAAATGAAGAGCAGCCAAGCAATTCAATGATTAGAGCTAGACATTAGTCTTCTTTTTTTCTGTGCTAAAGTTTGAACTCAGAGCTTTATGCATCCCAGGCAAGCACCCTTCCATTGAGCTGTATCCACAAACTTTTTTTTTTTTTGAGACAAAGTCTCACTATATATGGAAGGCTGGTCTTGAACTCACTGTGCAGCCCAGGATGGTATTGAAATCTGGAGGCTCCTGCCTTTATCCTTTGTCTCCAGAGTGCTGGGATTACAGGACTATAGTAGCCTAAGGCTGTGGTTTCTAATTTGTCAGGAAACAAGGTGAGAAGAAAGCCAGGGAAGAGCATAGTTAGAAGTATGGAAGTGCTCACACATTGTAGTGCCTACAGCAATGCAGCATCTTGTAATTAGAAAGCCACAAGGTGTCACTACTTCACGCCTGGGGAGGGATGGGAGAGAGGAAGAGGGGGGAGAGACTGAGAGGTTGAGAAGACAGAGGGTGTATGCACCTGTTACAAGATACAGTCTCACATCTACACAGGCTCCAATTCCCTCATCTCCAATTCCCTGCAAGGAGCAGCAAAACCATTTTGAAAATGCAAAAACAACAACAACAACAAAACAATAACAACAACAACAACAAAAGACATGTCATCTCCAGACAAGGAGTTCAGGCAGATTACCCAAGGATATGAGGAGGAAAATGTGGAACAGTGTTCTGGCAATGGTCCAAAGCACCAGGGCACTTGTGACAACTCTAGCCGATCTTTGTAAACCGGTAAGTTGAGATAGAAAGATGCAACAACTCTGCATTGGAGGAGGAAACACCTAGAATCAGCCCCAGTTGGTGGCAGTTGGTGGGAGTGCAGACAGGAGAATCCAGAAGCTTTGGCTGAGGACCATTCTCCTCCCTTCTAAACTGTAATAGACACCTTTCATCTCCCATGCTGAGATGGCAATTGGCCTGGTACATGACACTGGGGTCTTAAAAAGGCCCCCAAAGAGATGCTCTACAAAAGACTTCTGTGTATCCACAGATTGCTCAAAACCATGCTGATGAATGTAAACAGATGTGCAATAGAAAGAGCCAGGCACCTCCCACCCCATATACATTGGCTTAAGCATGAAGTGGGAAAATATTTAGTTGTCAAGATATTCCTGAGGTTTTGCTGCTCCCAGAAATTCTGGAGTGTAGGGTGACTGAGGCCTTTTTGCCAAACCCCAAACACTGCAGGGGTAAGCTTTTCCCTATAAGCAATTAGATAATTGCCATTCATCCTGTGGATTTCTCAATTGTTTCACTGCCTCCTTTTATTTTTTTTTTAAAGCAAACAAAATAATTATCTTTGTCTCAGGGTAATTTTCCTAATATTTCCACAATTAAATAATTACTTCAACCCCTGAATTAAAAGCTGCCCATCTGTCTCTGTGGACTCAGTAGACCGCCAGCTGCTTTAAATAACCCTTCAGAGCCGTTGGTCGGGTTAAGGGCTCCATTTGTGTCCTTCGAAATGAACACAAGGAAGCCAGCTTCACAAGGCAGCAGGCAATTCTATTTATAACGCCTAATTAACCCCTTCCAGTTACTCAGAGCGTTCCCTTGCAACCTTCCATTTCCACCTCACCCAAGCGCTTCCCGAGGGAAGAGCTGAAACAGGAACGCTGATAGAATTGGCTGGGGGTTTGACCAAGTATGAAAGAGCTGGGTAAATTACCTTCTGATAGCTCACTAATCATACCCAAGAAGGACATGTCAAGTTGGGCAGCAGTGGTGAAACCTTTCTTCAAAACTCTGAGCTAGAGAGAGGTAGAGAGAAGAAGTGGGCATCGTCCGTGTTTAACACTGTCTGCTGACCCGGGGTCTGAATGTCAGTCTGGGCAGGAGAGACAATGAAAAGGAAAGGGGACTGTTTCAAAGAATTGGCATCAGGAAGCCACCCGAGGGGCTATATCTATGCACAGCTTTTGGTAGTCTAAGGTCACCTTCTCTTTGACACAGAAAACCCAGTGGTCAGCCAGCCAATCCATTTGTAATCTCTTACCTCAAACATTACAAATGGAGTGAACTTAGCCCAGACAGTTCCAAACACCCAGAAAGCTGTCATGTCTACAGAGATGTACTGAATGCTCTTGAGAAGAAGAGAGGAACACATGGACCCTTGGTGGACAGTTTCACAGATAGAGGGAGTGGTGGAGACTTGAACACAGTTTCCTGTAGATCAGCACCATGGAGCAGGTGTAGAGAGCATCATCACGGAATCTCCACATGCTACTGTGAATCAGAAAATCCACTGACTACCTTTCCTTTGCCACACTCAAGACTGGGCAGAATGCAATGACTCAGGCTCTTTTCTGAGCCCCTAAGAAAACCCAATAATCTATCACCCCTGGTGTGGGTAAAGTGAGGAAAAACATGCTTCATGACATAACCTGTGAGGACCAAGAAGTGACCCAGAGGTTCAAGAAGTGCTTAGCACAATGTGGGGCCTGTGTTTGGGGCTGGCTGGCTTCATTACATCCTGCCATGTCTTCTTCCCTGGGCCTTTCCTGACCTTCACCAGTGCTGCTGCTGTAGCTGGTGCAGGCTGTCACGTCCTTGCTTTTGAACAGTTCTCTCATTTTTTTTTTTTAATTCAAAATCCATGTCTGTCTCCCCCATACACACTATCAACACTTCAGACATCTACTTTGTGATCTTGTCCCTATCTTATCCAATAGGTCTCCACAGTTTATCACATGAAGTCTTAACTCCCTGGCTTCTGTTTCGATCCCTCTCCACTCTCTACTGCTCCAGGAGAGCCAAGATATTGCTTCCTACTCCTTTTGTGTTTTTCCTCCTCTAATTGTTACAGGACTCTTTTGCATTGACAGCTGTAACATTGCCCCCAGTATCTCCCCTCTAGCCCTCATTTGTCCTTCAAAGCCAGGTCTAAAGGCCATCTCCATCTTGGGGACTTTACTGACCATGCCACCATCTTCCCATCATCTTCTTTTTTGGCCCCAGCAAATGTCACGGGGGGCATAGAGGTCAGTTTTCATGCTTCCTGCCCCCCCCCATTGATACCCAACATTTCAGCTATTTTGCTTCTCATATCATGTTTTTCTTATGTTAATTATCACCACCTTAAGCTCTGTAGAACAGATTGCTGAAGACATGCACGAGACATTCGATGAGGGAATGGCCACCTGGTCCTGTTCAACATACCTGTGACTTGACTTAGTCACCTTCCTGAACCTTCACATTGATGTGCATGGCTGTATTTAGACTTTAAAAGTAAAGGGGATAAAAACAACCCCACTAGTGTGAAACCAAACACACAAAGCACACAATCCATGCCCACACGCCAGATACCTTTCCAGGAAGAAGCAGAGAAAGAAGACAGGGAGTGCAGTACCTTTGTACTTGGTCACTACAGCCGCATTGACACTGAGGGGCTCCTGGAAACTGACAGTGAGTGACGTGCTGCTGGTTACCATGAGACAGGCATTGGCTGGCACCTCTGGGGCTCCTAGCACAGAAGGGAAATCATCAGCTTCTCAAATCCCTTTCAAAAACATTTCTGCCTCTTCATGGGACAGTGGAAGCACACACTTTGGAGACCGTGGTTTGCAGAGCCAGCTAGCTATCCCTTGGGGTCTGTGTGTCTGTGTGTCTGTGCGCGTGCCCGAGGCATGCCTCAGGGGAGGGTGTAGCATGTCTTGTTCTATCACTCTCCACTTTATTCCCTTGAAACAGGGTCTCTCATTGAATCTAGATCTAGGCTGGCAGTCCGAAAGTCCAGTAATCCTCCTGCCTGCCCCCTATTCTGACACAGTGCTGGAGTTGTGGTGTGACCATGACTGGATTTTTACATGAGTGCCAGAGATTCAAACTCCTGTCCTTACACTTGCACAACACATGTTCTTACCTACAGAGCCATTGACACAGTCCCTGCATCTGGCACTTAAATCTCTCTCAGAGTCAGATCATGTGGTTGGACATTCTCTGAGGCAGAGGCTTTTAAAGGATGGAACTGGCTTTTCTCTTTACATTTGGAATTTCAACTTCAATTCTCTTAATTGTTTAAATAAAATCTTTTAGAATGAGAGTTTGTGCTTTGCAAGTGTTTGAGTTGTGCATTTTAGTTTTAATGAAATCTTCTAGGATAAAATAAAATCTTATAGACTGAGAGTTTAATGTCTCACAAACATCTGAGTTGTATCTGTTCTTACTTCAGAGGCTTCACTCAACAGCATCTGCACTGCCAGTAGGTATTAACCTGGACTGTCTTAACCAAATCAAAACAACTGGTAGAAAGAATGGAAATTTGGATAAAAGCATAATTCATGGGCCAGTTGACTATCTTTCTCTGTTGTATTAAGTTCAGTTTATAGCTCTGTCTAAAAAAAAATTACAGTAGAGAGCAGAAAACACTTTAAACTTGAACTTGAAGCAGAAGCTGGACAAATAGGCAAATAAATATTTTTCCAACTCCACATCCCAAAATATAGCCACTTGGGCCATCAGACAGTTGGGTCATTAGGCATTAGGGCATAGCGGGTGGCAAGTGCTAGATGAGTGGGGACGTGGTGGAGGGAGGCCAATAGCACCCAGGGCTCAAGGCTGTGGCCCAAGAACCAATTGGGAGCCAGAAAATCAAGCAAGACAAAAGACCCTTTTACAGTCTCCCAGAGCTCTTGCCCCAAACAGGCTGACAACAGCCATCTAGGACTGGAGAGTTGAAAGGAAAAATCAGTTAAAAGAAGAAAGGAAGAAAGAAAGAAAGAAAGGAAGAAAGAAAGAAAAAAAGCTTGGCTATTTCTAACCAAAGCTCAGTCATGTCCCGTGTCTCCACCCTCTGCACATACTCACTGGCATGCTCGAAGCCGGTTTTCATGCGTCTGTAGAGCCGGTACCTCCACTCCCATGCCTTCAGCTGCTTCTCCTTCTCAGTGTTGTCCAGAGTGAAGCCTTCATTCTCCACCTGGGCAGACAGCTCACTCACCCTGTCCTGGGCCTCCTGGACTAGAGTGTTGAGGTGCATTGCTCGGCTTTCCCGGCTGACAACTGGGAGGAAAGGAACAAGATGAGAGCTCTCCTTAGGAAGTATGGTGGCTTTAGGCTGTCTGTGTGTCTCTGTCTTTGAAAAACTCCTGAGAATGTGGAATCTGTGTTTCTTATCAACTATCTTACCATGACAAGGCCCAACACCAACATTCGATATTTAGTGATAAACTCAACAAATTAGGACATTCCCATCTGTCTTTGGCCATCTTGTCACATGCTTCCCAGTGAGCTCCTCCAGCATAGTTAGTCATGATTGTGTTGCTGACATTTGGAGGGACCAACACTTGGGAACGTAGGCCCCATCAGGTCAAGAAGGCTGTGGAACAAATTACATTCTACCAAAGTTGATTTTCTTAAAAAGATAGTTTTGGTGGAATCTAGTTTAAGTTTTCTGCCCTTATCATATTATTCTCAGCAGAGAGAAAACTTTGCATGTGTGTCTTAGGTTTCTATTTGTATGAACCAACTTGTGCGATGCTAATAGAGTGTCTCAAACTGGTGCCACAGTTGAGCTAGTGGGCTCTGATGCCTGGACCCTACGCTGATCTTTGATTGTGGTCTGGTTACAGGAATGCACCTTCTCCAGAAATATCCCTGCCCTGGAGGGCAAGACTTACTAGAGGTTTGCCTTTAGATCTTACTGATATATCCCAAGCCTTACTTAGCTTACATCATATTGTTTACTCTCTCTGCCCTATGTGGTCAGATGTGCACCAGCGGTAGAAGCTGCCCGCTCTTGTGCTTGACTGTGAGACTGCTGCCTGTGGTCTGCATGTGGGGGTCTGCTTAGGTGGTCACCTGTCACTTCTGAGGAGCCCCTCCCAACTGGTGGCAAGACAGGAGACAGCCTCATTCTGTAAAGGTGGCAGAAGACCACAGGAACAGGGACACGAGCCAGAGGCAAGGTCTGCAGATGTGTTATTGGAATGTGTTTGACACTCCCTGTGAGAATGTGTTTGACACTCCCTGTGACCAAAACAATATTTCTTTCTCCTGAGTGGGAAGCAGAACCCACCCATTTCATTCTTTATAATTAATGGGAAATATGATGAAGATAACTCAAGTGAAAATGTGCTAGGCGTATTTTGAAATGGAAATTAGGTGGTTGTATATTCAGATACTCTGTGTTCATAAGCATGTCTGCGTTAATTACAGGAAATGAATACTAATTTATTATTGCCCCCGAGCACCATCAGTCTCAATGTATTTACAGATGAGGTCAATGAAAAATTAGTTGAGTCTTTTTTTTTTTTTTTTTTTTCCTTTTTCTTTTCTTCTTTCTTCTTAGAGCTGCTGGTAAGAACACCCGGGACTGTGTTCTGCTGCAGGTTTGGCATGGTTAATGAATGTTGTCGTAGCAGTCAATCATGTACTCCAAATACTGTCACACTTCTTTTTTTAAAGCCTCAGTCATGAGCCATGACAGAAAAATAAACAAATAAATAGAAAGCTAAAAAACTCTTTGACTGAGCAGCTACGCTGTGCAGAATCCCCCAGGGAGGCTAAAGGAGGCCAGAATAAATGATAATATAAGTGCTGGGGGATGTAGTGAGGGCCATGACAGTGTATGAATAGGGAGGTCCTGGAGGAAAAATGCACACACACACACATACATGAGCACATACTCCAGTGGAAAAATTGGCAATATTAGTAGCCTCAAGGTGCAATTTCCTGGAGCAGTTAAGACTGACAAGGCAGTACTAAATGCTGTTAATTTAACTAACTTCAGATTAATGGTAGAGTCTGCTATGACTGAAGCCCTCAAACACAGTCTCATTATAGGCTTGCTGGGAAGGCCCTAAATATAGGCATTGACAGTTTAAAACAAATTCGTATACATTTGTGTATTTTTAGACATAGGTTAGGCGTCAGAGTTTGTGTCACCGTTTTCAGGTTGATTAATTGACCCAGTAACTGCACCCTCTCCCCACTGCCCCCTCCTTCTTCCACTCTAAATTATAGAGAAAATGGAGGAATTGTCCTCGTTAAGTTATTCAGTGGGCCTTTTATTGTAAGCCTGGTGTTTGAATTGCATGCATGCGTCAACACTTGGGTGATAGACACATGGTTTATAAAAATAAATTTTTCTAATACTATGAAATCCCCCCTATTAATTTTTATATCCACAACCGTTATTATGGGTGGGAATTCCAGGTGGCATTTCAGATGGACAGCTTCTCTTGAGGTCTGTGAGTGGCTCCCCTTTCCCCACTGCTGTTTTCCCTGCTTTCCCTAGCAGAAGATGTTTTTACTTCTGCACCCCCTGCTCCTCCTAGGCTTCAGTCTTCTTCCTCACCATAGAGTAGTTTTGCCCTCCCGAGAGTCTACCAGGAGTGCACCTTCAACTTTCCCAGCCAGGTGCATGGTCCCGGAGGGACTACAACCCAGTGCTCTGCAAAATGGGGCTGTTCTGCTGCTTCGGGGTATAGTGGTGATGATGGGTACGGCAGGGATGGAGGGCGTTCCTGGAGCCACACTACCCAAGTGTAGGTGTTTATTTAGAACACTGGACTCTACGTGCAGAACTGAATGAGAACATATTGTTTAGAAATGAGAGATGTGTTTATTATGGAGGGGAGTGGCGGGTTGGGGGGGAATCCCAAAACTGAAGATTTGTGTTTTTGAAAAAGAAAAAGTATTTTGAAATCTTTTTTTTTTTTTTTCTCCCAGATTCAGCCCCAGGTGTCTCTAAGACTGCTCACTGGCCTCTGTTGTTACAGGTAATTGCAAGGGCAGATCTCAAAGGCACTGGCTCAGCCTGTGTTCTCCAACCATCTCACCAGGCAGATCTTTATATTTTTTTCCTATGGATTTTTTAATAGCTTAGTAAAACACTCCTTTGAAAGATTTTTTTTTGTGCTACCAAACCAGCTGACTTATAAAACAGCCATGTTTCTGCCTATTATTAATGACCCATTTAACTGCCAATAGTAGCGCCTGTTCAGATGAGATAATCTACCTAACTGGGTTAATTTACTTTAGGCAAAAGCAAGTGAATATGATAATTATATTGGGTTGGGTAATTTGATCATGAGAGGAAGTGTGATAGGGTAGGTTTTGGCACCTTGGAAATAGCTCTGGGGACTTTTGTTTGTTTGTTTGTTTGACTTCAGAATGGGAACCTCTTTACTCTCCTTATTTTAAAGGCGAAGGAGCTGAAAATCAATCAGGGAAGCAGGATGGCTTAGTCACAGTCTTCTTAAACACCTCCAAGAACTCAGAGAAATCTTCTCTAAACCAAATGGAGTATGAATCAGTTTATTATTTATATATTGCAGCTTTAGAGTCAGTTTGTAATTAGCACACTCGTTCTCTGCCCATCCACTGCTCCTGTCTCAGGTCTCCCTATTCCACTTTCACTTTTGCCCATGGGCTCTTTTCTTCCTCAGTTCAGCACTACTGACCTCTGCAAGTGTTAGCTTTTTCTTTCTCCTAGCAGTTGGTCCCTCCTGCAGCCCAGCGACTGTCCCTCTGAGCAGCCATAGCCAGCACAATAGAGGGTCTGTGGGTGTGTGGCAAGCCGTCCGGCTGGGGCAAGACCACTTCACGGCCCCTGAAACAGGCTCCCTGCTATTGTGGTGTTTAATTATCAACAGTATTTCTACCACCCAGTGCTTCAGAGTGGGAATTTGTTATAAGACCTGCCCAGCTAATTAACTATGGGATGGGGGTGGGAGGTGGGGCTGGAACTTTGTGTTCAAAGAATACAATTAGGGTTACTGTTTAAATCCTGAGATAAATAGTGATGGGCTGAATGGACTTTGTCTAGCGCTGGAATCTAGCTTAGGGACTACAGATCTTTAACTATTTCATTATTTTACTCTCCCCCCACAGCTGTTGAACGGGGCCTGGCTGACAGTTACATAAAGTTTGAAAATATGAATGAATGAGGGTGACATGCAGGTTAATTTGAAAATTTTAAAGTCTTGTTTTTAATTATGTTGTCTCTGTGTGAGCATGTATCTGTAGGCACAGGATGCCTTGGGGATAGAGCTAAAGGCAGTTGTGAGCCACCCCGATGATATTGGCACTGGCAACTCAACTCAGGTCCTCTGCCTGAGCAGCAATCACTCTTAACCACTGAGCCATCTCTCCGGCCCCTAATTTTAATTTTAATTGAGGTTTTGATTTTTCTTGTAAAAATGAGTACATTTCCTTTAAATGGTGATTGGCGCTTTTGCAATTTAACATCTTTTTTTATTGTTGTCATTTTCCTCTTCCTTATTGATGAGATAAACAAGTATCTAACTAAGACAGTCACTTCATCTCAGTGTTAGAAGGATCTTTATCCCAGGTTGGATGCATCCCCAGCCTTGTGCCATTTTTTTTGCCATGCAAGGTCACTGCTTGCAAAGGCAGTGTCATTCATCCCCAAGAAGCTCTGAATCGGAAGGAGTGTCCTTGTCTTCAGCAGAAATACACTTTGTAAATGGTTATTTTCAAGAATGGAGCTAATGCTCGAAGGTGCCTTGGGATCCTAGAGATCATGTGGCATCCTTAAGAGATGTGTGGTCCTACAGAGATTCACGTGTCCTCCTTGTTACTTAGCCTTTCTGAGTCTGTGGATTATAGCATGATTATCTTTGACTGTACAGCAAATATCCACTTATACGTGAGTATATACCATGCTGTCTTTCTGGGTCTGGGCTACCTCACTCAGGATGATTTTTTTCCTAGTTCCATGCATTTGCCTGCAAATATCATGATGTCATTTTTTTTTGTAACAGCTGAGTAATACTCCATTCTTTAAATGTACATTTTCTTTATCCAATCTTTGGTTGAGGGACATGTAGACAAGCTGTGCATTTTTAAATAAAACACATGAGCACTGGCACTAGTATCACTATTGCTCCCCATTCCACATTTGACTGTCTTTTTTTTTTTTCAGCTGACATGGTCCTACATCTTCTAATTGTATTCCCAGATCTCAGACACCACAAATATCCACAGGCTACCTCCTTTGCCTACATGCTGGCCTTAGTGTGAGTAAGTTTGCTCCCTCTTGCCTTAGCTCTGGCTGTTTGCTTACTGTTGTGGCTGATGATCGGTGGTGACTAGACGTTGAACAGCAGCACCCTCAGTAGAAGAAAAGGTCAACACAGGTCTTGGCTTCTGAATTCTTTGATTTGTTTGTTAATGTACTGGATGTAAGCACATAAAACAAATTGTCTTTCTGAAGTAGTTTTGTATTTCGTCGAATTGTGCATATGCCTGGAACTGTTTATCAAGTCAAACTTGCTTTTAGTCTAAACAAACAAACAAAACCCAACAGTGTATGGTCTTAGCCAGTCACTCTGCCATGTTTAACCCAAAGCTCCTACCTGAAAACTAGTGTAACAATGGTGTCTACCTCACAAACCATGCTGAGTTAATGATAATCTCCACACAGTTTTTTTTTTTTTTTTTTTTTTTGAGACAGGGTTTCTCTGTGTAGCTCTGGAGTCTATCCTGGCACTCTCTCTGGAGACTAGGTTGCCAGGCTGGCCTCGAACTCACAGAGATCCTCCTGCCTCTGCCTCCCAAGTGCTGGGATTAAAGGCGTGAGCCACCAACGCCCGGCTTTACACAGGTTTTTTAATACTATTACTCCTGTTGATTTTTAGAAGCGCACAAAAAACAAGCCCAAATTTTTTCTTATGAAATAACTTGGTATTTTTCCACTGAGGAAAAAAAAAACAAATCTCTTGTTCCAGATCTTTAAAAAAAAGTCTATTCCAGCTACTTTTTAGAAACCTAACACACTCATAAATGATGTCAAAGTAAATGCTATCTGTTATTTCAAAGGAGAAATGAGGTCACTTTGGTATAAACCTTGCACTGAGAGCCAATATCCTCTGGGCAACCAAGAAGGGCAGTTCATAAGATCATAAGATCTTTGCTGATCATAAACCCACAACCTTCTAACAATTCTGCTGCTAACTCGTTTAAGGTAGTAATGCCAAGAGAAGTAAGGCACCGGTGTTTTAGTGATTCAATGTATGAAATTAAAGAAACTCTTACAGTAGAGAGATTCAGTATTCAGGTCCAATCTGCTTGTGTTGTTGAGAGCCTGGACTCAAAGTCCATTTGGGCTTCTCTTGGGTTTTAGCTGTGAAGTCTATAAGAGTCCAGCTGCAAAGGTTGCAGAGACCAAGTGATGGTTTTGTATTAACTGCTACAGGACATTTTTAGTCCTGGGCAAGGGCTCGGGAGTGTCCCTCTCTGTTGCCTCCCTGTATGTGGCTCTGCAGAGTCTCCCTTATACAAGTCAAGTAGCTGGTGAAGCCTTAAGGGGGCAGCTTTAATAAGGAAGAGGGCGCCCTCACACCCATGGCTAGCTCAGTTCAATGAGAGAAAGCAAACACTCTATGTTTTTGCCAGGTTACTTAGGGAGTCCAGATCAGGTGTGAGTATGATGACCACATCTTCTGAAGCCGGTCTTCACGCTGTTCACAACCATAGAGTCTAAGCCACGTAGGAAAATTTCCTCTCACTAACATTAAAAACGGGAGATTAGTTTAAAAATGTTATTACAGCTAACTCAACATGCCCAACATGTTATCATTTCCACGTGTAACCAGTGCAAAACTAGGCATTTTATAGCCCTTTGTCTTTGTACTAAGCCTCTGAAAGCCAGTATGAACTTATTTTTTTCTAATGCTTTTTAATTTGGGCTATATCCATTTTTAAAAATATATTTTGTTTTATTGACAATTGGCAATTTGTAAGCATATACATTAATAGGGCATGAGGTGATTCTGTGATTTATTAATGCGATATGAAATTAAGCTAATTAAAGCATATGCATCACTTGAGAGCTTTACTTTTGGTGATGATGATGTCTAAAATGTATCATCTTAGAAAAATTTAAGTGTACAATATAATTAACTGTATGGGAGACAGATTGAAAACACTGTCCTCTGTTAAACTGAGATTTTCTGTCGTTTGGCTATTACCTCTCCATCCCCCTCCCTCCAGCCTCTGTAACCCCCTCTTTCTTCTCTGTTGCTGTGAGTCTGGCTGCTTCAGGTTCCCTGAACAAGTCAGATCATATGGTATTTGTCTTTCCGTGCCTGACTACTTCACTCAGTCTAAGGCTCTCCAATTGCATCCATGTGGTCACAAATGGCAGAATTTCCTTTCTCATCAAGACAAAGCGGTATTTCACTGTGTGTCCATACCACATTTCCCTCATCGGCCTAGCTGCTGATGGACACCCAGGTTCCTTCCACAGCTTGGCTGCTGTGAACAGTGCGGCAGTGGATCTGGGGGTATGGATTCTGTTTGACAATGATTCCAAATCTTTGGGGTAAATACCCAGAAGTGGGATTGTTGCATCATATGATAATACTATTTTTAGTGCTTTTTTTTTATTTAAGCCAAGTAACAAACCCAGGACATCACATATGCTAAGCATGTGCTCTGCCAGTGGGCCACATCCTTAGAGTTATTTTTAGTTGTTAGAGGAAATGCCATATAGTTTCCAAATTGTTTATACCAACTTCCATCCCCACCAAACAGCATAAAAGGTTCCCTTCCCACATCTTCACCAACACTTATTCTTTTGTCTTTTTAGAAAAGCCGTTGTGACAAGTGTAAAATTGTATCTTGCTGTGGTCTTTTACTTGAATTTCTCTAAGGTTAATGTTGCGAATGTCTCCACATTCCTGTTGGTCGTTGTACATCTTCTCTTGAGTCTGTCTGCTCAGGAGTCTTGCCCAATTCTTAACTTTTTAAAAATTTATTTGAATTTCTTCCCTATTTTGGGCCTTGACCACCCCCCACCCTCGTTAGATGTATGCTTGTAGATATCTCCCATCCCTGCTTATTTCTTCAAGTTGTCATTATTATCCAATGGCTTTTCAGTTTGATGTTGTTCCCTTACCTATTTTTGTTTTTTGTTACTTGTGCTTTTGGGGCCAAATCCAATAAGTCATTGTCCAGACCAACACCATGGAGTTTTCCCTCTTTGCCTTTATTTGTAAGTTCATAGTTTAGTCTCATATTTAGGACTTTAATATGTAATGATAAGTCTTTCCACCAAAGCTGCCCAAGCCCCACCGCCACGTGGGTGCCCAGAATAACACACAGAGACTTAATATTAGTTTACAATGCTGTTGGCCAATTGACTAGGATTTCTTATATGCTAGCTCAGTATTAATTATCATAAATCTATATATTTTATAAGACTTATCTTAGTGAGGAAACCTTCCGCTGGCGTCCTATTCCTGGGGTTACATGGCGGTTCCGTAGAGAAGAGAGCAAGAAGAAGAAGAGCAAGAGGATGATTTCCTTCTTGTCCCTGCTTATATTCTGAGTCTGCCTGCTATGTCACTTCCTGCCTGGATATCTTTACTACATTTCCCAGAATCCTCCTTGACTCTTAATCCCACCTATCTTGCTTTCCTATTGGCCAACAGTACTTTATCAACCAATAAGACAAACATATACACAGAAGGATTTCCCCCTTCATTAATACGTTTTGTGCTGATCTGTATATGGTGTGGAGTAGGAGTCTGATTTCATTTTCGTGCTTGGGGGTATCCAACGCACCTGCTAAAAAGGTCAATTCCCACCCCCCACACTTATTGATATATTCTTGGCATCCTTGTTAAGAATCAGTGGGTTGTAGAGTGTGGGCTCATTCTGGAGCTTCCATTCTGTTCCATATTTTAAGAGATTGCAAGTTGCACATGGCTAATGATTTCTATGTTGCACAGTGTGGTTTTGTAGCACAGTTCTACAAACTTTGAAAAGTGTGGTATTGGGTTATCAGTATATACAATCCATGTGTTGGTCCTTTTATTTTGCTGCAGAAACTGTGTGGCAGATGGTAAATATTTAAATTCTTTTCCAGAAGTTCCTGGTTTTTTTTTTCTTGAGCATTATATTGAATGACAGTTTTGGGGCGTCAGGGGTGTTTACAACATGCCAGGGCATGAGAGAAGTACTTGAAAGGTACTATTCCATTGAATTTATAACGTTCTTAGATTGATGATCTAACAGTCAGCCTTCCAGTAACATGCATTTACCTTTGCTCTCTCTAGCCATTCTTCCACATACACACTGTGCAAAGTTGGTCACAATAGCATGCCACATCTGAGATTAGGTGGCAAAGGACACTTCTTTCTGCCTTGGTTGATCTTTCTCACCTTCTCAGAACCTTATCACTTAGGAAAGACACCTGCCATGCCAACAATATGTCTCACAGTGAGGCCCATGTAGCCAGGGATGCAGTGCTCTTGCCAGCTATGAATCTAAGTGAGCAATGGAGCAAATCCTATAACTCAGTGCAAGGTGATAGCCATTGTATGGATGCCCTGAACATCCTTTCAGCTAAATCTAATCCCACACATCTAATTCATAGAAACTGAGATGAATGTCATCATTTGCAAAGATGTAATACCTAGTGATATAGATAATAACTAACATAAGATTATACCCATCTTACAGATAAAGAAACGGAGGCATGAAGAGGCTAAATATTTTTCTTACTAAGTATGAGATGTGGAATTTGAAACCAGAACTCCTTCAGTCCAGATATTTTATTTTTAGCTTGTGCTAAGGGTTTGGTTTAAATGTGCCATCTCTGGTAGTTATCTTTCATTGTGTGATGGTGAATGTGTGTTGAATGAAGAGAAGTATGGATACCTTCTGAACTGATAGCAACGGGAATGTTGGGAATTTGGTAGGAACCTATGCACACACAGGCATTGTTAAAGGTGGTCAAAGACATTGTTAAACATTATCTGTAATGTCCTATATGGGGTATACTTAAAATTTAAAGCAAAAGATAACTCTCAAGGAAAGGAAATCCTGCTATTTGCAAGAATATGGATGAGCCTAGAGAAGCCAGAACACAAAAAGACAAACCACAAGATTACGCATGTATGTGAGCCTTAAAATGTCCAATTCACAGACTTAGAGAGCAGAAGGAGGGTTGCCAGGCACTGGGGGCTTGGAGAAGTATATTAAAGGGTGTAAACTTCCAGTTAGGGAAGATTAACACGGTCTGGGGGATCTCAGATACAACATGAATGATGTTGAATGCACTAATTAATTTGGTAATTATTCTGCAGTGTATACAAATATCAAGCTCTGATGCTTTGAAGGTGATCACATTTTAGCTGTCAATCAAATATTTTGAAGTAAGAGAAGGAAGCTGTCATTGTTGAAGTCCTTGCCTTCATTTGGAAAATGGATATTAAGATGTTGAACATGTAGTGACTGAGGTTCAAAGCCTTCAAGCTTCTGAAGTAGAGTGGACATCTAGCACAAAGTCCCTGTGGCAAGATAGTGTGGCATACACAAGGGACAGAAGTGACATACTGTAGGAGGCAAGCTTTGAGGAACATCATTGTAAGTCTCAGTGAGGATTTATACCCTTTTTAACGAGGCAGATAAGAATATGTGTCTCATACACGAGATCCATTTCTGGTTCATTTTCCCATATTCTTAATGGCAGAAAGTCTGTGTCGTTTGAGAATTGCCCAGTCCGGGGCACATGGAAAGCAATGACGCTGGGCAACGCTGTTTTGGAACAAAAATCAGGTGTGACTAATCAACAAGTCTGGTTTTCTCATGCACGAGCTCTGAAGACAATCCCAAAAGTGTTTTGAGCAGTGGCAGCGCTAGTGGAGTGAGCGTGGGGTCTCCCAGGGGGGCCCCGGGAAAGACTAACATTGGCTTGGGTTGCAGACTTTCTGCTGCGGCTGTTTACACAAAGCCAACCTCATTAGTTTATAGTCACACCTCTCAGACACAGCCTGCACCGTTCTCAGCACAAGCACAGACTCCTGACTATAGCAGAAACGAGAGGCACACCCTGTGTGCTGGGATTGCGGCACAGGGGTCTGGACTGTCTGCAGGTGACAGTGGCTCTGTGCTGCTGGGATTGCATAAAGGTCCTGGCTGGCACAGGGCAGCTTCTGAGAGAAGGTGTGGGAGGTGCTCACTGTGCAGCAGCCTGGAGGGTTCTGGAAAGACCAGAAGATGCAAGTCAAGGGGAGAGGAAGAAAAATTCACAGTGAGGAGCGTCCCCCAATTTTGCTGGTCCACGTCTTTAGACAGTGAACAATGAATGCTAGCCAGGCACCCTGATGATCAAACTGCAACTGTGCCTAGAAAAATCACAGGAGAAAAAGCAACCCAAAGTACCCCTACAGTATAAGTTCCTGAGAAATTTCTATCCCTTCCTCCTATAGATGGGGGTGTCAGGAGACTGAAATTTCTCTCGAAGTTTTCCGAATATCTAGTATGTCTTTGGTGCTGGGACTAAAAGATGAGGCAAATATCCGTAAGTGTGGCCAGATCTGTGCATGGCAGGAATCCAAAGGAACTGGTGTTTTTAGGACTGGTGTTGGCAGGCTTTCAGTACCACCTTCATGGCAGCCTCAGATTGGGAAGCCTCTCACCGATGGCGCAGTAACCCTGCCTCTATGACTGTTGGGCTGTGATTAGTGGGTGGAGCAGGGTATGGTAAGGGTAGGCAGAGAGAGGAGCTTGGTTGGGGCTTTTATATATAAGGATAGCAAGGCTTTCTCAGATAACAGCTGCTGATTCTTAGCTACTGAAAAGCTATCAATGCCCAGAGCAAAAGCTCTGTGGTTCCTGTGCTTGGGGTGGTCCCCAGCAGCAGTCCTTCCAGGTTCTGGCCTGTATCCTAGGCTCTTCCAAGCTGCAGGGGAACATGTGGGATGCCCTTTTAGTAACAGCCAATGTTTTCCTCAGCAGGAGTGAGTGTTACAGTAGCTCCCCTGAGAAAAACTGAGTTTCACTTTCCACAGTTTCAGTTACTCACAGCCAACTGTGGGCCAAACATATTCAGTGAAAATTCCCCCAAATAAACAATTCATGAGGCTTTAATTGCACTCAGTTCTGGGTAGCATGATCCAATCTAGGGCTGTCCTCCTTCATACCCCCTGGGGTGTGAATCATCTCTTTGTCCATGGTATCCAGGCTGTGTCCACGCTGTATATGTTACCCACCCATTAGTCATTAAAGTAGCCATCTCCAAGAATCAGAACAACCTCCGTGACATTGCAGTCCTGGAGCTCAAAAATAGTATTTATTTTATTTAATAGTGTTCCCAAAGTGAGAGAGTAATAATATTAAATTGCTGTATTTTATTACTAGTGGTGAGTAATCTTTTACTGTATATGTATAGGGGAAACATTTATATGTAGTTACATATAGAGCTGAATATAGTGATGGACACACATACATACGTGATGTTATCCGTAGTTTTAAGGATCCACTGGGGTCTTAAACGTATAGTAATAGTACAACTCTATTTTGCGACAATTGCTTAAAGGTGGGAGGAGCAGAGAATAATTGCTGAATAGATAGTAGATTCATCTCCTGGTTAGGCCATGGAATGTAGTTTTGACTGGCAACCTCTGGGACTTGCCCTCTACATGCGGAGAAGTATATGGCTGCCTGTCAATCCATGCTCTGTAATTCAGGGTCCATGACTTTAGAAATAAATACTGAATGCAACCATGTTGTGATTCCTGCTAAGAAATGGGACAAAGCATACAAGGCTTTCTTCCGAATCATGTTGGGATTCCTGGTTGGCAAAGCTAAAAGAGTATAGGGCTAGTTTTGAGAAGAAATCTACTCAGGGAAGAGAAGGAAGGAAACAAACTCTATTGGGGACCTCAGACTGTCCTGGGAAATAGTGGGCAGTCACTAGGAAAGCAGATGGAGAGAAAGTGGGGGAAAGAGTTGAACATCTGCTGTGTAATAGCTAGGCACTGTGAAAGTTAGGTCTGGGTTCAGATCCTGGCTCTACCATATTAGCTTAGTAATGCTAGGTGGATGGTTTGACTTTTCTTCTTCCCAGTTTCCTCATAGATAATGAGAAAAATACCTCCTACCTTACAAGTCAATTGTGAGGGTCAAGTGAGGTGATGTCAAGACAAGCATTATTTTAGTATAAGTGAGTGCATGAGTATGAAAAGGTGCCTGTTTGTGTATGTGAGTGTGTGTGATGTGTGGAAGTAATTGTGTTGTTGTGTGCATGTCTTGGGGGGGGTGGTACAGAGGTAAACTTCATTGGGCTTCATTCTTTGGGTGATTTCCACCTTATTTTTTTTGAGAAACGGTGTCTCATTGGCCCGGAGCTCATCAAATAGTCTATCTAGGCTGGTTGCCAGTGAACCCCAGGGATCTGCCAGTCTATGCCTCCTCCTGGTGCTGAAAGTAGCAGTGTTGTTCCTGGCCTCATTTTGGGGGTTCTTAGATTCAAATTCAGGCCTCCATACATTTTATTGAATGAGCCATCTCTTCAGCAAGCAACAGCATTTTTGTGTATGCAAAGCATTCTAAGAATTTAAGACTTTGTTGTGATATTTTTTCTTCTCTAAAGTCATGCCTTTGCAGCTTGGGAGCAGTTTGTAGCAGGTGTTTGCCTCTGGTTATAGACAGCAGGCGGCAGGTTTTCTCCCAGGAAACCTCATACTCCTGGACAGAAGCAATCCTATTTCTTTTGTACTTGATCTAGAAAGTGAATTTAAAATTCCTGCAGACATTGTGTTCTTCTATCCTGCCTGTATCCAACACAAATGGCTCCCTAGTGCTCCAAAGAGAACAAATAAACACACTGCAGGATTTCATCGAATAGCTTGAAAGGAAAGATACAGGAGCACAAGGGCCACCACCCTCCATGGTGGATATTCAGAAAGACAATGCATATGTGTAGAAGGATCTCAGGACTAGCATCCAATGGACTTGGGCTTGTGTCACCGACATCTGTTTGCTTACTTAGTAACCTTAGACCAGTGTGATGACTAGCTTAATGTCAATCTGACATAGGTTAGAGTTATTTGGGAAGAGAGAATCTCAACTGAGAAATGTTCCCATCAGATTGGCCTGTGGGCAAGCCTGTGGGGGCATTTTCTTGATTGACGATTGATTTGAGAGGACCCAGCTCACTGTGGGCAGCATCACTCTGTGCTGGTGGTCCTGGCTGTTATAAGAAAGCAGGCTGAGTAAGCCACAAGGATCAAGCCAGTAAGAGGCATTCCTCCATGGCTTCTGCTTCAGTTCCTGCCTCCAGGTTCCTGCCTTGAGTTTCTGCCCCAATAATGGACTATGAAGTGGAACTGCAAATTAAAATAAACTTTCTTCCCCAAGTTGCTTTTGGTCATGGATTTTTATCACAGCAGTAGAAAATCTAAATAACACAGTCACCTACCTTTCCATAAACATATGTAAGTCATCTTGAACACTGATTTAACAATATGCAGAAAGATTAGTGCTAAAACTCAGGAGTAATGCATACAGGGACCTCAAGAACACTCAGCCAATATTTCTTTGTCATTTTGCATATGTTTGAGTCTGCAGATGTCATTTTGTTTTTTTGGGTGGCCAAGGTAACTAAGGTATTCCTATTCCTAGAGTCTAACCATTTTAGCTTACTGTTCCTCTTTTTGCAACCTTCTTATAACAATAGAGTCATCATCCCAGTGAAAGCAAGGAAAATCCATAATCTTTAGCATATTTGGTTTTAGTTTACCAGATAGTTGGTACTTGAATACTGATTCTTATGGCTCAGGTTACACTGAACTTGCTTTCTTGCCAAGCATGACCTTGAACTTCAGATCCCTGTGCCCACACCTCCCAAGTGCTGGGATTGCTGGCATATACTACCATGCTGTTTCTGCGGTGGGTGCTGAGGTTTGAAGCCAGGGCTTTGCTCATGCTACATAGGTACTCTGCTAACAACCATATTCCCAGCCGAGTGCATGAGCACTTCTATGAAAACTGAATTATAAATGGAAGGGCTTGGGCACATTGGGAGTCTTAGAGTTCACGGAGAAAATGCACACTTCTGCAGAGTCTCAGGTGAGGAGGACTAATGTTTCATCCAGCTCAGGGTACAAGGAGTGGTAACATCTACATGAATAGTCCCCTTGTTTCTATAGAATGGGGGCTTAGTCTGCACACTGTGTCCAAACCTTTAATTCTCTCTCCACCCCTGTCTTGCTGAATCTTGAGGCCAGACATTATTGCAAATGAATCAGAAAGGTAGCAGAGATCCCTCCCAGCTTAGTCTTCCTTTATTTTTTTAAACTATCCATCTGAATATTCAAATTTTGCTAAGAAGGAGCAGCCCCCTGAGCAGGCAGTTCTTCTGAAGAGCCCCCATCCCCCACTACTCCTCATGCTCTTTGACATGGGCTTGGTAAGCTTAGATTTTTTTGAAATAGTGTTCTAATACGAGTGTCTGTCTCTGTACCTAGTCTCTGGGTGGTGGTAGTTTATGATATCTGGCAGCTGAGATATGACCTCTAATCATGTTTGAGCTTCCTCTGGTCTTTCAGGTCTTCCAGGGCCCACCTCTCGGAAGTAAGTGAATCAGTGTGAGTGAAACAACGGTTTGGTGAGTTGTCTATAGAACATGTGGTTGCTGGATCAAAGAGTTTGCACCAAGGGGAATGTAAGCTCTGATGTCATGATGCTGTAAAGTCTGAAGGTCTCAATATGTATAAAGTACTCAGAATAGCACCCTAGCTAATCACATTGCATATGATTCCATTGTGTGAAAAGTCAGAAGAGACAAATTGGTGAAAACAGCAGCAACACAAAATGGCTATTGATTTCTCCTAGGGCTAGGAATGGTGAGGGGGTCAAAGAGTAAGAAGTGGAGGGAGTGGGATTTTTATAGGGGGATAAAGAAGTTCTTAAATGATTATGGTGGGTGGTGGTTACCTGGTTCTTCATTACTTAAGAACATTACTTTTTTTTTAATGAGTGAATTTTGTGGTGTATGAATTCTGTCTCTGTATCTCTATCTGTTATCTTTCAACCTATCAATAACCTATCATCTCTATAATGTATCTCTATGCTGCTCATCAACGATTTATCATGTATATCATCTGTCAATCATCTATGCTGTCTGTGTATGTTTCTGTCTATCATTGCCTATCTACTATCATCTACCATCCATCTATCTGTCTACATTATCTGTCTATCATCTATCTGACATCTGTCTCTGGTCAATCGTACTGTCCTGCTAGTCTCATCAACTGACACCTGTTCCATTGACCATTCATTAAAGTAGCCCCTTGACTGATTGTCCCAACTCTACATCTGCCTCTCCCTTGCTCATCTTTCACAGAGCATCAGAGTGACCCTCCAAAGTAAAATAGACCATGGCATTTACAGACCATGCCTCTGCCTCTCCATCACATTCGGTCTTTAGAGGAAAACATCTTAGCATGACTACAGGGCCCTACTATCTGGTCCTGGTGACTTCACCCACAGTCAGCACTTTTATTTGCTCTATTCCAGTGCTCAGCTTCAATAACATGGATCGTATTTTCATTAGGGAACAATCAAGTGCTTAGACTTATAGACAGCAATTGATCTTTGAGCGACAATCTTTGGAAACACATAAAGGTTTTCACGGTCTGTGTTTTAGCCATCCATTCCTGCACGGTCATTTTGGTGGCATAGAGCAAAGGCCTGATGGATGACATGGGCCTTTATATTTAGATTTACTTACAGTGTGGACTTTCTCGGGCTCCCGTCCGCAGAAGAATCCTAGCAATGGGCACATTATTGGTCATGATAGCAATGTCTAGGGGTGTCAGTCCCTCGCTGTTTGGTGTGTTCAGATCTAGTTCTTCTGGTGTGTACTGGTAGAGTAGGAGCTGCACGGCGTCTAGGTCCTGCTGCTCAACTGCCTCAAACATGGCTTCGTTGCCCTGGAAATTCTGGAGAAGAAGAAAAGCAGGTTGGTACAATGTCACAGGCAATTTCTCAGGACTTCAGAGATTGTTTTAGGGGTCACTGGGACACACACAAGTGGGTGATTACAGAACTATCATTTATCATGTGATCTCCAAAGTCAGCACTCTGTTGGCCCTCCTTCCATGTTTCCTAATAGGCATTGACCAGACACATTTAGATGTGTTGGGATGATATGGTACTGTGTTGTGTGGCCCACTCTATAAGGCAGTGTGGAAATCAACTCCCCGAAGCCAGTCTGCTGCTGAAGGGATATTGTTTGCTAGGCTATTAAAACATTTTCTTAAATCCTGGATTCAGTCGTTACTTCTTTGTTTTCTGTAGCATCCCTCAAGGCTTTTAGTCATGTTAATATGTATTTTGTTGAATTTCACTTTACCTTTGGGGTAATGTTCTGCAGAATGCAACTGGGTGAATGCTGGCATAGATAATGTGGGGACAAGTGGCTTTAATTATGACTACTTTGTATTGATAGTGCATTATCTATGTTTCTCTCAATTCCTTCCCTCCTTCTCCACCCTCAGGTGTTATTATCCTTGGTCTTGACTGCTAGTCTTGGTCTCATCAGCCCTTCCTAAAATTCAGATGTTGCTTGTCATTTTCCTATACCACCTGTAGGCTGCTGATGCCTATACTCTTAGATTTACTTTACTTAAAGTTAATTATTATCATTAGTTTCACTGGGTTCAGAAGCACTGGGATGATTTCTGGACATAACCTCTGGGTGTACTGTTGAGGGTGCTTCTACAGACAACTAGATCTAAAGAGGTCTGATCCAGCCAATGGATTAAATCTTTGAAGGATTCACAGTGTGGTAGCATAATGGGGAGGCAGTGAAAGGAAGAAGGTGAGGTCAAGGTGGAGGAAGTAGGTCACTGGGGACATGCCATTGGACATTTGTCTTGTCCCTGTATACCCCTTTTTTTTGTTTCCCATCCACCAAGAACTGAAGAACAACTTCTGCCATGCATTCCTGTCCTGAAGATCTGCCAAGTGCATGAGGCCAAGCAGCCATGGACTTTAAGTCATAACCCTGAATAAACACTTATTCTCTTAGGCTGTCAGGAGTTTTTGCCATAGCTACAATAGAACTTACTAATATATACCCTGGCCACTATATAACCTCACAGTTTCTTAGCCCAGGCCCCCAAACATTATACACGTAGCAGTTTTGAGCTGAGGGGAGAGGTTGAAGTGGTTTTCCCAGGAGGGCTACAACGCTGAGTAGATAATTGTTTAAGAGGGACAGAAGTTGAATATTTATGAACTACAAATCATCTATAGAAAAAATAACATGGACAATATGTTTCTTTGGGAGAAGTTTTTGTAAAAGATGAACAATAAACAAGAAAGATCTCTGGGATTCCCACAAACACTGTTTTTTGTTTTGTTTTGTTTTGTTTTGTTTTTTTGTTTTGTTTTTTGTAGCTCACCAGGGAAGATGGAGGCACATCCTACTTCTGCATTTATGTGTTGTTTCTCTAAGAATTGATTTGCTCTTAGAGATGTTGGGTTGCCATTGGCCTCGACCTAGTGCTGGGGTCTGATTACTATGTGGAAGAGCCTCAGTGACCCAATGTTCAGGCAGGAAGACTTTATTTTTAGTCTCATCAAAAATTGATTTTCCCTATGCAAGACTTGCCAGTCAGTTTCGGCTGAGCACATACCACAGCATAGGAACCTGGGGAAAATATGAAACAATTATGCAAATACTTGTTTTGACAATAGAGACCCAGAGGAGAAGGCTATTTTGGGATGCTGTTCTCTTGCTGCAAGACACTGTACTGAATAGAAAAGTGGCCTTTCTACAGTCTGCCTTCTGATGCTTAGGTCACAAACTAACCCCAGCTAAGCCCTCCCAGAAGATGGGTGTGAAATGAGAAACCATATTAGAAAACAAATGAATTCAAAATCAAAACATTTGCCCTGTCTCCAGTGTGCATTTGTTTATGATTATTAGTGTCTCTAGTTTCTTGCCTGCCATATTTTACTATCCCTTTTAAGCTATTTCCTCCTCCAAACTCTAACTTTGCTTCTGTCTGGGAAGGCCAGGACTTACTTCTGCTTTAATCTCAAATGGAGCCCTTACCTCCCTGCAAAAATACTCTCTTCGTTGATCATGTGAATATGTGCCAGCTGCTTTGACCCGAAGCCAGTGCCGAAAACTACTGAGAACATCTGTAATATACTCGGCATGCTGCTGGCTATGGCCTAATTGCCATGACAGCTATACAGGCCACCCAATTTAGCAACAGGAAGATACTCATTTTTCCTGATGGACTGATACACTTTTAGTTATCAGCTAATGGGAGGTCATACATGATTGTCTTTCCTGCTTTGACTGCCTGGGGATTCAAAGGACAGTGTAATGCTACATTTCAGGGAGCATGTTCGCCTAAAGTAGTGGTTCGGATGTTTGTTTTTCCATCCATTTTCTTTTGCTGGCCTCTTCTGTCCTTTTCCCATTATATAATAAATAGAACTCTATTCCTGAATTCTATTTTGAATACCTCTGAAACATATGTGAAATACATATGTGTATATATATTTGTATGTTTACATGTATGTATGTATGTAGGTATGTATGTATGTCAGAAACCTATAAATGATTTTAATACTATTAGTTAAATGAACACTGATACTCCTAGGCAGTTCATTTAATCTAAAACATCCAATATTTGCCAAACTGAGTGTGTGTGTGTGTGTGTGTGTGTGTGTGTGTGTGTGTGTGTGTGTGTGTTGCTGAGGGTCTTGGGATTGAACCCAGAACCTTGTGCATCTTAGGCAAACAATCTACCCCCAAGTTCACACTTCTGTCCTTTCAAGCTGCTTATTTTGGAGAGTTGCTTATTTGGTCTGGTAGTGAAAAATAGTTAAGTAAGAAATTAAGAAAAAGAGGAGGAGAAAGTCTTCCATTCATCCAAACTTAATGTAACATCATGCATATGGATAGTTCCTGTCTTGGTGGACTTCATGTGTAAAAATGAAACTCATTAAATTGTTGAACAATGAACTGCCATGGGAGTAGAAAGAGTTCCATTACCACGGATGTCTTTCTGAGACTCAGCCGATCCGTTCTGGTTTTAAAATAGGCCTCGTCAAAGGACGAGTGGCTGCCCTTCAGCTTCTCTGAGAGGTTCCTGTACAGGCGCTTGGCAGCATTGGGAGATGACGGAGCGCTGTGTTTTTTCGACTGAGAAAGATGTAAATTCTGCATTTGTTGGGTCATTTTCGAGCGGCAGTTCCTAAGAAGAGGAAAACAGCATGCATGATGATTTCACACAATGCAATTACACACAACAAAGAACTCCATCACCTCCAGGAACCATCTGGAAATCTCATGTGATAATCCAGCTGGGAAGGCCCACAGAGATCACCAAACCCAGCTTCTGCCTGCTTCAAGGAGAAAATGGAAACCAAGGGAAAGGAAGCAGCTTCTCTATAGCCCCAGAGCTGACTGGTGGCAGGAATGAAATGACAATCCCATTTCCTATATGAAATATCCATTTGCACAGGAGCACTTAAAACCCTTAGTATCTCACTCGATTAGGAAAGTATTTCAGCACTGTTTCTAGGGGGTACTCTGACTGTTTAACTTCCCCTCTTCTAGATGCTGACCGCTATTGGATGGGTAAGAAAGTGCAGGTCAACCAGGCAATGGTGGTGCATGCCTTTAATCCTAGCATTCGTGAGGCAGAGGCAGAGGCAGAGGCAGAGGCAGAGGCAGGTGAATCTCTGTGAATTCGAGGCCAGCCTGGTCTACTGAGTGACTTCCAGGACAGCCAGGGCTGTTAGAGAAACCCTGCCTTGAAAAACAAAACCAAACCAAAAATGAATAAAAAAGAAAGAGTGGTTCTTCTCTGCATAACCCCCTTCTGAGAGTAGCAATCAAATTGTGTAGTTAATTGTGTCCACTTGGTTAACTATGCCAGTGTGCTCAGGGTCTTTGTCTCTATAGGACTGATCCTACTTACCCTGGCCATCCTGGGCAGGAGCCCTCTAATCCTGCCTAGCAGTCTTCAAGTAGTACTTGACTATTGCTCCTAAAAACTCTAGTAGGTCCACTCTCATGTCACACCTGAAGTCAGTTTCTGGGAGATCAGGTTTGTCACTTCAAAAATCCATCCACCATTAATTTGGGTGCTGCTATAGAAATACAGAGGGTACAAAGCTTGTGCTTGCCTAGTATATGATGCCTATTGGATGGGTAAATGCAAAAATAGAGTTGGTAGTCTATACACTGATGCCAAGTGTGTTCCCCTCTCTGTAGCCTCTGGGGCACTGGGCCCTGAACTCTTGAAAAATCACTGCTGCTTTTTTACCATTTCCTATCACATTTTGAATGACACCTTCTACTTGTAATGCTAGTAACAACTGCCCTTGATTTATGTTCTCTCGAACAAATGGAATATCACTATCGTGACACTTAAATGTCCTCAGGCACCTTTGAAAACTAACTTGCAGCTTCTTCCAAGATGGAAAGATGGCTGAACCCAATTTAGTCTTAGTCATGCCCATCAGTCCCTACCCAATCTTAGCTATGCAGACACACTTATATTGGACTGGGACACATGGCACTGCTTGTGTGAGTGCATTTTAATATATCTTTAATAACATTTTAATTGTCTTCAAAGCAGGAGTAGAAAGGTTGGGTGACTTATCCTCTTTCCCCTCCAATCGATAAATCCTTTATCTTGGACTCAATAGCAACCGCAGGGTTTTCTCTAATATTTCTTTCCACAAAGTTCCAGATTCCAGGCTATCACGTGGGGATTGCTCTAACCTCTTTATTTCTGCCTTCTGTCTCTAGACTTTCCTTCAGCATTGACACCCTAGTTCAAGCCATCTGTCTTGCCTACATCATTATCCTTCCCCAAATAACTCCACATTCTTTTGTATCTCCCACAATGCCCAGGAGTCCTGTAAATAAATTCCTGTTGTTTGATCAAATTCCATCTACTTGCCCTCTAACTCATGACACCTACCCGCATGTCCCCCTTTGTCCTTGTGCATCTCCCATCTGTCCCCTTCTGTCAATGTAGGTTGACTTTCTCTGCCTCTCCGACTTCCTTCTCATACTGCTCAGCTGTCCCTTTCTTCCAGGCTATTCATCAGCATGTTTCCACTCCTCTAGCTTTCAGCTATCTTTATGTTTTCCTTTTTCCTCTACATTTTAAAGTTTCTCAGATGAGAGAGAATGAGAAAGACAAATTTCTGTTGTTTATCCTTATAAGTACGAATGTTTCCACCAACTGACTATGCTCATGGCCTTTTCACTCCTAGGGAAAGGGGCAAGCTTTGGAATTTGATAGACTCATGCTTGACTCCTGATATTGTTATGTACAGCATATGTGGCTTTGGGTGCCTTATTTAAACCCTATCATATTATTTATCATATGTAAATAGACAATATAATATTGGGTAAAGAGTTATGAAGATTAAATTGATAAAGGAAGGAATGACACTTACTGTAGCCTGGCAATAAATCACAGCAACTAGTAAGTTACCCTAAGTCTTTTGGCAAAACTAGACACAAGCATCATCAGTCATCTTTCTTACAGGCTCTAAACATGGTCTTATGTCCGAATTTATGTACTTTTTCATTTTGATAGAAAATGGAAATATAGCTATTTCATTTTGGATTTTTATAGTAACTTATGGTAAAAATAGAAATAGAAGGTAGAACTTTCAGCTCTTAGAAGGGAAGGTGGAATAAAGATAAATGTTAAAAGGTTGAAAAATTAGAGAAAAAGGATTGATTATTTAAGGTGGAGAGATAAATTCAGTACAAGTATCAAGTTTTGTTCTAATTTCTTTTGCTCCATTCTCATCTTTCCAAGTTTCTGGTAGCCTTGAAAATCAGCACTCATTAAAACAAAAAACCATGTAGACCGCCAGCCACTGGAGAGGGACCATAAGGTTGGTGGTCCTTCACCATTTCATTTCCACCCCCTTAGAAGTATCATTATTTGATCTTTCTGGTTGTTCCCTAGGAGATCTTCTTGGAATGCTTGTCATTTTTGTTTGACTTGCAGACCCCCAAGAGCAATTAGCCTCTTCCTCTAGAGTATTTGTTTTTTTGTGGTGGTTGTTTAGCAGACATCAGCATTTTTAAACAAGTCTTTTAAATTGCTCTGAACTTTGGGAATGAGATGGTTTAAAAATAAAGGGCTTTGAAAAGCTCTGACATATTACTGAGTCTAGCAGATCATGTTCATGACTAGGAATGGGATCAAGGAGGGAAAAAATATGAGAGGCTCTGTGCAAGAAGGAAATGAAGACTAAGATAGAGTTGCCATGACCTGGCAGAATGTTGGTACTATCCCCTTCACGGGATGGAGTCTCACTAATTCTAGGCATTTAAAAACATCTCTATTCAATCATTGTCACTTGGTGAGCCAAGCAGGAATGTCAGTGACTGTATAGTCCAAAAATATATCATCACAGTTTTAAGTTCTGAAGTGTCACTGAACAATGACAAATGCTGGGGAGAAGGGATAATCTGGCTTTCATAGTTGCTATATTATTATTAAAACACCTGCCTTTCAACAGAATAACACAAGAAACAAATAAAACCCAGGTCACATCCAAGAAAATAAACAGGTCAATCAAAATTGCCCCTGAGGAAGCCAAATGTTGCAGTCATTGCCCAACACCTTCGAACATTTTAAGTGTGTTTATAGAGCTAAAGGAAATCAGGTCTAAAAAGTAAACTGGACTTGAGACTTCAGTCGGTAAGAATATTATAAAGAACTAGAATATGAAACAGAATAAGAGCAGAAGTTCTGGAATGGAAAAGAATAATGGTTGAAATGAAAAATTCACTGGAAACCAACAGCACACTTGTTTTGACAGGAAAAAAAAATCAGCAAGTTTCAAGATAAATCAATGCAGACATATAGAAGAGGTGCTCCACGGTCACCTTGATAGATGCAAGAAAATGACCAGATCTACTAACTCGCTGAACCAAATAAGGCTTGAAAAGAACTTGCAGGAATATAAGGGAACTTCTTCAACCTGAGAAAACTTGATTACATCTTGGTTCCAAAATGTCCCCACAGGATCATGTTTTGAACGTAAGTTCCCCAGTTGGTGGCACTATTTCAAAAGGCTGTGGGAGGGACCTTAGCTGGTGGGAATCTGAAAATTACGCCAAGCCTGTCTTTCTGTCAATTCCTTTCTTTCTTTCTGCTGAGAGGTCTGCTATGAGGAAGGAACTTCTGCCACACATTCTTGATGCCATGAACTTTCCCATGTGACAGACTACATACTACTTCCACCTCTCATTTCCACCAGGTTCTGTGGGCAGAATAATGAATATAAAACTCTGCCCAACATTGCACTTAATGACTAAATGCAACCCTGATCAAAACACCAGCTGAAGGGCAAATTTGTAGTGACACTTTTAGAAAAAGCAAGGGATCTAGAGAAGCCAAAACAATTTTGAAGAAAGAAAATTGGAAGACATCTACCTGGTCTTAATGCTCACTATAAAGCCACAGAAGTAAAAGCATGCAGAGTCAGCTTCAGAATTATCAATGTAGATAAAGGCAATGGAGTATGAAGAGCAACAAAAGTAGAACTTAGGCCCCACAAATAATCTGAACACATAGGGCTAATTGCTTTTGGAAAATGCATTGAAGTAATTAATAGGGAAAACAGTCTCTTGTCAGTGCTGGAACACTGGGAAAACTATCAGGAAGAACCAAAAGGTTCAACTCCTACTTCACATCATGTACAAAAACTACCTTGAAATAAATCATAGATCTTTTTATTGTAGGTGTGTGTCTCTCTGTGTGGTGTTTGTGTGTATGTGTGTTCACATGTGTGTGGGTTCACATGTGTTTGTGGAGGTCTGAGGCTGATGGTGGGAGTCCTTCTCTGTCACTATTGGATAGGGCAGGAATTCCCACTCAAACCCAGAACTTGATGTTCTGGCTATCCTAGTTAACCAGTTGGTTCCAGGGGACCCCCCATTACCATCTTCCCTGTGCTGGAAGTACCGGTGGGCCACCATGCCCACTTAGCATTTACATGGATTCTGGGGATCTGAATTTTGTTTCTCATGCTTGTATAACAAGTACTGTGCTAGCTGATCTATCTCCCCAGCCCCTGATAAGCCATAGATATATTCTAGATAAAAACATAGACAATTTTATGAATTTGGACAGAATAATATTTCTTAGAGGAAACACTAAAAGTACAAGTCACAAATTAATCCACAAGTTGTGCTCATCAAAAACTACCGTTTCATATTTCAGTACTACAACATTATCTTTCTCCATTTTGGAGACCTGTGAAAGATATGTGAGCACACAAAGAGCCAAGATGCCTAGCAAGGGTGAAGAGCCTAAAAATGATGAGAGTAGCAGAGAGGAGCCTCTGAAGACAGACTCCATAGCAACCTGTGCCCTGGGGTCTGCTACTTCCTTATACATCTGTGGATCTTCTGCCTCATATCTTTCCTAAGGTGTGGGTCTCCACCATTCTTACTCTTATAGTAGTTGCCTCAGTCCTGACCTGCGGACACTATCTAGAACTGAGAAAATTAGACCAATGAGAAACTAGACAAAGGCATGCCTCAGCAGACAATTAATTCATCCTTGTTTTCCCTCTGCAGACTGCCTTGGAGCTTTCTGTGAACCATGGTGTACTGGTTTACAGGAGGGTGGCCCCCATAGGCACATGTGTTTGAGTATGGGTGTTTTTCTTTTTTTTATTTGAATTACAAACAAGATTGAATTATATGACAATCCCAGTTCCCTTCTCCCTCCCTTCCTCCTCTACCACTGTCCCCTGTATGGGTGTTTTGATTGCATGTATGTACCATGTATATGCCTTACACCCACAGAGGTCAGAAGAGGGCATCAGAAACCCTGGAACTGAAATTACAACCAGTATGAACTACCATGAGGGTGCTGGGAATCGAACCCCAATCCTCTAGAAGAGCAAGCCTGTGCTCTTAACCTCTTTGCAATCTTCCCAAGTCTCCAAATGAGTTTTTTTTTAAATGAAGTTCTGAGTCTATTAAGCACAATTTCAACTCCATTTGTTCTTCTTCATTTCTGGTATGCTTTCCTTTTGCCTTTGGCTTTGATGACATGAACTTTTATCTCCCAATATGCAATGGAGCAATTGCAATCAAGCTATGATTTCATAGATCAACATAAAATGTATCAACAACACTGTACAGCTATAGGTACCATCATTTCATCTTTATTTCATTTCATACCTGAGCTTCATCAACAGACTGAGAAACAGTTATTTATCTTCACTTTATAAACAAGAAAACGGAGTCCCAGAGAGGTCAGGTAATAGATCCAGGACCTTAGGACCAGAAAATAGAGCAGCAAGTTGTGAACTCTGACTCCAAAACCGGTGCTTCTAACAGTTCTGCTATTATTATTGCTAAGGTGACTTAGTCTGGCTGCCTGGCAGATTCTCCATGCTTGACCTTGATTCCAAAGTCAAAATTTCTTGTCCTAGTTATGAGTCCATGTTTCACTGGAGCTTGGTTGTGGAAAGTTTTCAGTGTCATTGTACTTTTGAAATGGTCTGAGCCAGTGTGGATGAGAAGTACTTTCAAGACACAGCACATTAGAAATTGGAGCTCTCGTCATTCCTGACATCTGGGTGGACAGACAGGCTCAGCGAAGGGAACATATTTGACTCAGGAAATATTGTTCTTTAGGCTGTGAGTGAATTGGGGGCCTTCTGACTTCAACCTGCTTGTCACCAGACCGAAGAGAAAGTTTGACCCCATCCATTCTCCACCTGCTGTTAACATGACAGGTGTGTCTTTGATTGCTAGGGGTGGCCCACTCCATTACCGTATTGACATATAACAGTGGAAGCTGCCTTTCTAGTTTCTGTGCCCTTTGAAATGAAATATATATTTGAAATGTCAGTTGTGACTCAGGAGGAACACTGATTTTTAAAGTTTTTACAAACATTTTTAAAATTACACATCTATCTCTGTCTCTGTCTCTGTCTCTATCTGTCTCTGTCTCTCTCTCTGTCTCTCTCTGTCTCTCTCTGTCTCTCTGTCTCTGTCTCTCTCTGTCTCTCTGTCTCTCTCTCTCTCTCTCTCTCTCTCTCTCTCTCTCTCTCGTGTGTGTGTGTGTGTGTGTGTGTGTGTGTGTGTGTGTGTGTGTGTGTGTAAATGTATGTGTGGTAGACACATGAACATACCACAGCATAATACAACCTTTGGGAGTTGGTTCTCTCCTTCTACTATGTGGGTCCTGGGGGTATAATTCAGATTGTCATGATTGATGGCAGGTACCTTCTTGTTGCCCCTGATTTTTAGTTTTAAAGCACATTTTTATGGGAAAGAAGATAAAAAATAATAAACAGTGACTCTGTGGTTCAAAATATATGTACAGAAGATCTAGTTGGTAACTTAGGTATCCTGTGTATGATCCTGGGTGCTCACAAAGACAGTAAATATGATCTTCCACAGTTTTCCACAGTCAGCCTTCCTGGAATTGCAGAAGCCCAGTTTCTATGACCTATATATATATGGAAGTTTCAGAGAGTTGGACAATACTTAGAATCAAGCTTGTCTCAGTCCATCCAAGCTGCTATAACAAATGAACTGACTAGGTAGCTTATAAACAACAGGAACTTATTTTCCACAATTCTAGATGCTGGGGAAGCCAAGATTAGGATGCCTGTAGATTCAATGTCCCTGTTCCCTGGTTCATAGACACAGCCTTCTTTCTGTGTCCTTGTAGTGTCAGGGTCTAGCTAGCTCTCTTGGTCTCTTAGAGTAACACTATTCTCAGCTAGGAGAGCTCTTCCTTCCTGGTCTTAGTGCCTTGGTAGTTTAAAAGAAAATGGCCCCCATAGAGAGTGGCACTATTAGGAGGTGCAGCTTTGTTTGAGTAGTTATAGCCTTGTTGGAGAAATCATGGCATAATTTTGAATAATTTTGAATGATGAGTGAGAAATAATTAGCAAGAATAGAAATGACATTCCAGGTGTATGAGCCCAGGTTAGGATGTGAAAAGCTGTCTTCTGTATAGGGCATGTTGGTGAACTTATGGACTCATAGTAGCAGTGGCTACCTACCCAAGATGATCCATCAACATTCCATCACACAGAGGGGAGAGGCTCCTAAATCCCCACCCCTCCCCAAGGAATCATAATAGTTAATGGTTGTTTAGGGGCGTGGAATCATATTCCTCAGTGTTGTAGATATAGGTAAGTTGCTGTTGCTCAACTAAATACAACTCCTGCCTATGCACACTCAGGCACCCCTAATTAAATTTAGTGGGCCACAAACAAATACATGAAGAATGGCATGAAGAATAAACACACACACACACACACACACACACACACACACACACACACACAGAGAGAGAGAGAGAGAGAGAGAGAGAGAGAGAGAGAGAGAGAGAGAGAACACAATGGGTACTTCTTGATGATTCCTTTATTGTGGAAAAATGATGTGGGATGATGCTCTTGTTCACTGTAAAGATCTGTCACTCATATTGGTTTAATAAAACACTGATTGACCAGTAGCCAGGCAGGAAGTATAGGCAGGGCTACCAGACTAGGAGAATTATGGAAAGAGGAAGGAGAGAGAGAGAGGTTGCCAGCCAGATGCAGAGGAAGCAACATAAGAATGCCTTACTGAGAAAAGGTACCAAGCCACATGGCTAAACATAGATAAGAATTATGGGTTAATTTAAGTTGTAAGAGTTAGCTGCTAATAAGCCTGAGCAATAGGCCTAACAGTTTATAGTTAATATAAGCTCCAGTGTGTTTATTTGGGAATAAAGGGGCTTGGGGACCAGCAGGACAGAAACTTCCTTCTACATACAAAATATGCTTATCACAAAATTGATTTAAACCATTTATGCAACATGAAGTGCATTTGCAGTGTTGCACAGCCATCTCCACCATCTGTCTTTAGAATGTTCTGATAAATACAAAGTGTATGCCTATTCAACATGAATTCCCCACCTATGCCAAAATGTGAGTTTCACAGAGGAGATGGTAATCTGTTCTTCCTCATGTGACTCTCAACACTCTATAAAGAATCTAGATCAGCAGTTCTCGACCTGGGGGTCATGACCCATTTGGAGGTCACATATCAGTTATCCTGCATATCTTATATTTACATTATGATTCATAACAGTAGCGAAATTACAGTTAGGAAGTAGCAACCTAATAATTTCATGGTTGGGGATCATCACAACATGAGGAACTGTATAAAAGGGTCACAGCGTTAGGAAGATTGAGAACCACTGATCTAGAGGGTATTATTGTCAAGCATCCCATAGAAAGAAGGTTGAGCATGATTGAAAGATTGCCTGCTTTTCTGATCAAGAGTGGGGTAACTATAAAGGGAGTTTATGGAGGTTGGAGTGAGGTAAATAGAAAGCCAAATAATCGATAGCACGATCATCCATCATTTGTGTGCCTTTGAGGTTGAAACAATAGATGGGAAGGGATCAATGGTTAATGAGTTGCTCCATCTGAGAATGTGTTTTCTTTCTTACTTTCTTTCTTTCTTTCTTTCTTTCTTTCTTTCTGTCTGTCTTTCTTTCTTTCTTTCTTTCTTTCTTTCTTTCTTTCTTTCTTTGTTTTTTCGAGACAGGGTTTCTCTGTGTAGCTTTGGAGCCTATCCTGGCACTCACTCTGGAGACCAGGCTGGCCTCGAACTCACAGAGATCCGCCTGCCTCTGCCTCCTGAGTGCTGGGATTAAAGGCGTGTGCCATCAACCCCTGGCTCAAGAGAATGTGTTTTCTAAAAGACAGAAATACCTAGAAATACCAAATCTCCAAGGAAATAACTTCACACATCTTAATACTAGAGTTGAGACTCTAGAAATCACATTATGTTATATTTATAACTGCTAATGCCGGCTAACCAAACAAGTTCTATACACGGTTCTATCCACATCTACCCTTCCCCCACACAAAACTTTCATATTTCTTTGAAAACACTGAAGACTCCAGATTTTGGAATCATATGCACAGAAAATCAGTTACTACTAATTGAAAAAATGTGTTTGAAGATAAACTATTTATTCGAATTTGAGTTTCTTCAAACGTAACATCTTAGCTCTGTTCTCTTTTAGACCAAAGACAACCATGCTGCTTATCAGGTTCTCTGTGTCCCTCAGAGGAGGGAAAGGAAGCAGAGCCCTTAGTTCTCCCATGCATGCACTATGGGTCTCTGATGGTTGCAGCATATGGACAAGGGCACTGTGGACAGAGCTGAAAGCAGGGTCTCATGGCTATGTTAACTAAATTTAGCATCCCTACTTCGAAACAGCCAGGATTGGGGGAGATAGATGGACCCAGGGATCCCAAGGGAATTGTCCAAAGTGTTGGATTTAGTAAACACACTCCACTCTCCCACCATCTTACCAGTTGCCTGACCAATAGGCAATTCTGTCTTCTTCAATCTCTGATATCATTTGTGAAACAGGGACAGTCCCATGGGAGAATGACTTTTCTCAGTGATGGAGTGGCTTGGGGATGCTTTCGACCAGGAGGAACCTCCCCCATCTTTCAGATTTCCCAACTCTGGTTTGTATTTGAAGAATCCTGCTGCTTGCTGTTCTAACATCATCCATCTTTGTCAGCACCTGAGGCCACAGCTTCAGCTGAGTGGCCAGTGATCTACGGCAGCGGGAGTGCACCAAAGACATTACACTCTATGACGTTTATATGGACTCCGAACTCACCAGAGATGGATTGAGGCTGCCATAAAGGAGACCAGCTAAGGGGCAGTAGGGAAAGCAATAGCTTTCTCCATTCACTTTCCCTCCCTGCAGAGGTCAGTTTATAACTTATTTAGGAAATGGGGAAGACAAGTGAATATCAGGATTTTCAGAAGCCAGCAGGGTAACAGACTCGTCATTGAATATCAGTGATACTATACTTGTGGCCCAGATATACCAACATCCAACATAGTCAATAAGGTGCTCACAACACCACACTTCAAATTCTCCCTACCAACCAGACATCTGTGAAAACGAGACGACAGAGGTTCAAGCAAGACCTCAAATGAATGTCCACTCTGTTACTCTGGCAGGGATCTTCACTGTCACAGTCTTCATGTGATTGATGGGCAGGCTGGCCCACGATGGACAGAGCTCTGATCTCACACTCTGCATGTCTAGCCTGCAAACCAGATCAAAGGCAGCAGCATGCCTGAGTTTGGATCATCAGCATGATGGGGCCCACCTTTACCTGATCCAACAGGTATTTCCTAAGGTATTCATGAGCCCAAGTGAAAAGTGATCTATCTCTATCACAAAACAGTCATTTTTTTTAGTAGCTAATGGTAATCAGTTATGCAAGCGTTCCGTGTGACTAAGCTTGCTGCAAAGAAAATGCCCAGTTGTCAGAAATGGCCCCCTACCCTCATTCTTGCAGCCCCACATGACTGTGTATGCACTACAGCAGACCGCTGTGTGCATGCTTAGTTGTAGTCCTCATGGACCGCCTGCAGCAAACTTTGGAAGATGCAGATATTTTAATCCATACATATATATTATATGCATACATATATATAATTTAAACCACACTAACACAAACACATTTAAAAAAATCATCCATGCCTGAGAAAGCCCCACATTTATACATAGAGGAAGACAACAATAAATTTGACTTACCAGCTTAAGCTGTTCGAGGCAGCAGAGGAACAAGTTGCTGGGAAGTGTCCAGTGCTTTCATTCAATAAATCACATTGGCTCTGCTTTCTCCTGTAGCTCAGCTTCTGCGCAAAGCAAGCGAACCTCCTTCCTATTCTGTGCAAAGAATAAAATGCGAACAGGATCACTCCAGGCAAGAGCCGAAGTCCATGATCACTGAGCTTCTCCTAATGCAAAATACAAGCGTGAATGAAGCATGGGGAGAGGAGGGTAGGGGGAAACAGCTTGGTTTAGAATCTAGGTATGTTCTCGGGGCTGCAGCGGGGGAAGGCTGGATTTCTCAAGCGTGTGTGTGTGTGTGTGTGTGTGTGTGTGTGTGTGTGTGTAGTAGGGGGTGCCATGACTTCAGTGTGTGTTTAGCCTATTGTATCTGTGAGGACCATTCAGAATGACACACAATACTGAATCAGAACCAACTGTCACTCAAGGGTCCACAAAGGAACTGTGAGGCAGCCAGTTAGTTCTGCACCACATTAGCAGAGCGGGAGACTTATCACCTGTAACTCTAGAGCCCCTTCAGTGACATGCTCTCATAGCTGCCTGAATCCAGAAGCACACGGGTGGCAGCCACATCCTCTCTCTCCCCTCAGTTTCTAGGAGGAGTGATGGGGGCTCTTACAAGTACTGGAGCTCTCAGCCTAGGCATGGGTTTTGAATAGGAGTGAAAAAGTAGTCAGCAAGCACGGGGCTTAGAACCCCATGAGGCTTAGCCTCATGAAGAAGATTCCAATGCTGTTTCTGTGCCAGCCACATATGGGTGAACCTGGCTCCCTCCCCAGTACAATGCTTCACATGACTAATGCAACACATGAAATGGATTTCCTCGAAAGCCATACAAGAAGGCTTCTCTTATGTCTCCTTCTGAAATGAAAAACCCAATGAGCTTTGTACATGTTGGCTATGTTAGGGAGGAATTGTCACTGAGGAGCACATACAACACACACACACACACATACACACACACACACACACACACACACACACACACACACACACACACACACAGCCCTAACCTAGCAACAGCATTAAGGATATTTGTAATGCTCTATTCAGATACCCTGTCTGCCAAATGAATGTTTAGCTGCTATAATGACTTCAGATATAATTCTGTTCTCTTTGATTAGACACTGTGTTGTCAGCTTTGTCCTTTATGCCTGGAGACAAACCGACCTCTAAATTTTGAATGAGTCTGTACTGACTCAGATCATTTCTTGCTCATAAGCAGGGAGGTAAAGTGTTAATTTGGGGCTGGTCATGTCCTAAAATAATGAGCAAAGCATCTTGTGTCCATGAAAATTCTCCCTCTTTCTGGAGATATCCGGGCACCTGCCAGCTCACTCTGACAAGTGGCAGTTGGTTGCTCTGGAGCTGGCATTTGAGGTAAGAAAGTGACTCAGAAGGGGCTGAGGATGTATCTCAGTTGGTGGAAGACTTGCCTGACATGTAGTGCCCTCCCCAGAACCCCATCAGCTGGGCATGGTAGTACATGCCTGTAATCCCAGCACTTGGGAGGTGAAGACAAGAGGATCAGAAGTTCAAGTTTATGTTTGGAATTAGAAGCCATCCTGGGACACACAAGATGCTGTCTGGAAGAAAAAAAAGTGAGACAGAAAACCAGACAACCTGGCTGCCCAAAGGAAGAGCTCAGCTTGCTTTTCCACAGTTGTCTTACTTTTCTATTCTTTTCTTATTTTTTTTAAATGATGTATTTATTCATTTTTTTTTTTTTTGGTTTGTTGAGACAGGGTTTCTTTGTGTAGCTTTGGAGCCTATCCTGGAACTCGCTCTGGAGACCAGGCTGGCCTTGAACACACAGAGATCTGCCTGGCCTGTCTCTGCCTCCCGAGAGCTGGAATTAAAGGTGTGGGTCACCAACGCCCGGCTCATATTTATTCTTATTTTATGTGCACTGGTGTTTTGCCGCATGTGTGTCTGTGTGAGGGTGTGAGAACTGGAGTTATAGACAGTAGTGAGCTGCCATGTAGGTGCTGGAAATTGAAACCAGTCCTCTGGAAGAGCAGCCAGTGCTCTTGACCTCTGAGCCAGGTGGTACATGCTTTTAATCCTTGCACTCAGGAGGAAGAGGCAGGTGGGTCTCTGACACTGGTCTACAGAGCAAGTTCCCTGGCTAGAGAACCATGCCTCAACTCCCCCCCCCCAAATAAAAGGAACTTACTTTTCTATTATTAGAGAATTTAGAGTTTTAGAGCTCACTCTCTCTAGAACACACCTTATTCTTTAAAAAGCTTAGTTGATGAGATGGGGTGGAGGTGTGTGTGTGTGTGTGTGTGTGTGTGTGTGTGTGTGTGTGTGTGTGTGTGTACTACAATGCATGCAGAGGTCAGAGGACAACTTGCAGGAGCTGATTCTCTTATTCAAGCACAGGAGTCCTGAGGACTGAACTCAGATCTTCAGGCTTGGAGTCAGACATCTCAGCTAGGAGGCTGAGCCATCTTGCAGGTCTTGTCCTCCCTTTCTTTCCTAGGTTGTATTGTTAAAATAACTTAAACTGGGAATATCCCTGTCATTATGGATCAGATGCTATTTGTTTTCTATCTAGGCTTAAAAGACATCCAAGCTGTTCTTTCAGTTAAAGACCAGCAACTCCCAGGTAAAAAGGTTTACTGTAACACCTAGAGAACATTTGACCCTGACTTAAATGCAGATTTACTTTCATTCCATCTGTTAGAGTAAGTCATGTGACTCTGAGTAAGTCTATCAATATCAGAGACTTCCAGGGTCGGGGTCACAATTTCCATCTCCGTACAACGCTGAGGGGATAGTGCCTCTTGTCATAGCAACACACCATCTGGGAACAAAAGCAGGTTGAATATCCCTAATCTAAAAACCCAAAGTCCAAAATGCTCCATCAGCTGTGTTAGTATTCAGGCATTTGTCCTGGCCTGCTCTTGGAGACCTGGCAGGATATGTCATCAGCTACAGCCACTTCCTGTGGGCAGGCTTATAAAAGGCAAGCCCCTCCCACCTCCCAGCTCTCTGTCTCTGTCTCTCTGTCTCTCTCTCTCTCTCCCTCTTGCTCCCAGAGGCTTGTCTCTCTGCCCCCTCCCCTCCCCTCAATAAACCTCCCATGTGAGTTCTGTTGTACGGTGTTACTTTCCTTCCGAACACCGCTAAACAACAACAACCGGCAACTTTTTGCATATAGGTACACCACCAACAAGTGGAGAAGTCCATACTATGATCCATACTTCATGAACAAAATTATTTAAAATATTGTATAAAAACACCTTTAGGTTATGTATGTAAGATATCCGAGAAACAAATAATTTTGTATTTAGACTTGGCTCGAAATCCTAAAATGCCTTATTCTATGCATAGGACTGGTTTAAAAGCTAAACTCTGCAACACATTTAGTCCCAAGCGTTTGTAAAGGATTCTTAATCTACATTCAATGTGGGATCAAAAAGTCCAAGTTCTTGGGAAAGGAGCTTCAGGACTCCTCTAGTAACTCACTGATCTATTCTTCAACAGCTATTTATCATGTCCTTAGTAAGTGAGATACATTGTGTCCCACGCTTCCATGTTACCTTCAGGGGTAAGATCCCGGGCACACCTTAGGAAAATGATCCCCTTTCTGGCCTTGCTTAGCTCCTTAGCCTAATTTCTCCCTCTCTCCCTACTTGCACTCAGTGTCACAGTCATTTTGAATATGTTTTGGTTCCTTGGATATGCGGGATGTTCTCTTAACAGCAGGCCTTTGCACATGACACTCCAGATGGAGGGTCAGTCCTCTTTTATTGGCTAACTCCTCTATAGCCTTGCACTTTCAGCTTAGATTTCACCTCTTGGTGATGTTTTCCTGGGCCTTGGGCTCCTAAGTCCTTGCTCTGAGGTCTGGGACGTAGCACCCAATCCTCTCCTGCCACCCTTTGTTGTGCTGGCTCAGTTTCACTCTTCTCTGTTGCATTGTAGAGCTTGGGTGACTTTAAGGTCTCTTGTTCAATGCTGTGTTCCAGTGTCTAGAAGAGTTCCTGACACATGGAAGGCACCCAGTGTTTTGTCAAAGTGCTTAGTATGTACTTGTGTAAATGAAAGGATAACTGGAAAACCTGGAAGGATAATGGGAAGAGGCCTCAGGATTTGAAGATCTTGAAGTTCTCTCGGGATGTCCTGTCTAAGTTCCTTGACTGAGCGCATGCACTGAAGACTAGCCTCCTCTGACTAAGTCTTTTCGATTCATCTCAGCCCATACTGATCACACCCTCATCTGTCTCCGGATCCCGAGCTCTTTCACAGCATGTTCTTGCTGTTTTGTTCTCCAGATGTTTCCTGGGGGTTTGTGTCATGTCTACAAACTGGTATTCTCTATAACTCCTAGCATAAGCCTGCAATTAGCGGATGCTTGATTCACTGAACAGCAGGCCCTAAAATGGGGAGTTTCACGATCAGTCTTGCAGGAAGATGACTCCGGTTTGTGGGGGATGGATGGCTTAGATGGTCCAGACTGATGGGGGAGTTTACTAATCAGCACAGACTTGGGATTTCAAAGCAGATTTCTTCTCTTTTCCATCTCCCTCCCTCCACGTCCTAACACCAGTGCCCTCTTTGGGAACACCAAGAATGTTCCTTCCACTCTCAGAACGTCCCTCCACCCAGTTCCACCCCCACAGTCATCTTCCTTGCTTAGGTTGTCATCATGCCTCACTGATTCTATTAAAAAGTCCTTTGAAGAAAAGGATTGCATTTTATTTTTTTCCCTCTCCTCCAGCCCTTGCAGTTCTTGGCCCAATGCCTTGCAGATAATAACTGCTCAGTGAACTCTAAGAAAAAGAAACATTCATGAAGCTGTATTGTTGGAATGGCATGAAGGAGAGTGGGGTGTCTTTCCAGAGACAAAAAGAGAGCTGTTTAGTGACAGAGATGCAACTGACAATAGTACAGGTGGGGACAATGAAGTACAGGTTCAAAGGGCCTGAGTGAGGGGTGTGCGTGGAAAACAGTGGGTCACTTCCTTCTGGAATGTGTAGGGAGGAGCTAGAGAAGGCTGTACTATAATTGGATGCCGAGGAATGAAGATTCCTGCAGTTTGGCAAGAAGCAAGGGGAGGAGGCCAAGGCACAGAGTCAAGACATGGAGCCCTTGGATTGTGGGAGGGATGAGTAGTCCCTAGGACTGGACTGAAGTAAATCATCTCTAATGAGCTCATTAGGACTTGTCCCACAGAGCAGGCCTAAGTAGGCTGAGGAAGGCTTGATGCTGTGTTGAGTCTGGACTTCCTATTGGTGGTGATGAGGATACCTGCAGAATGCTCGTGTAGCTGAGCAAGATCTCTCTGGTCTAGACATGGAAGATAATCAAGGAGAGTAGTAAAACCCCAGAAGTAGAGAGAGACCGATGCCCAGAGCCCATGACAAGTAAATTAAGAGAAGTGAGTGGGGTGCACTTTGGAAGTAGAAAAGGATTTGTTGACAGGAAGAAGCTAAAGGTGGTGTTCAAAGTTTTAATCTATGTGGGCTCATTTCTGGGATATGCATTCAGTTCAATTGGTTTATGTGTGTCTTCTCATGCCACTGCCATACCCTTTTGGTTACTATGGCTCTGTAGTATGTTTTGAGATCTGGAAATTGTAATGCCCTCCAGCTTTTCTCCCCCTCTCTTTGGAATTTCTTGTGCTTAGGTATACGTTTTTTGGGATACTTTTTTTTCCTTCTAGTTCTATAAGAATGTCATCGGGATTTGATGAGATTTGACTTGAAAATGTGGATCAGTGCATGGTATATGTATGCATGGAAACACCACACCGAACCCCATTCATATGTACTTGTGATCTGCCATAATGAAAAGAGAACAATATATAAGGTTTACCCTATGAGTTGGTAGATGATGGTGATGTTGATTATTGCAGGACACACACATAGCATTCATGACTCAGTCTGTGAACACGTTTTATGGTAGAGAAAGAGCAGGAGTAAGGCACCACAGAACACAGTTAGGACACTTTGCAAAGCAGTTAGTGTCCGATAAAGAACTCAAGCCTGATAAAGATGGTGAGCTACCTGCAGCAGCACACTGGGCCCTTTGCTGATGTTTTCCCTCCTTTGTATGGATAATGGTTGTCCTGGAAACAGAACTTCCTCATCCAATGTAACAGCTTGCTGGCCCCCACCCCAAAATAACTATTTAGCCCCAGGGAATGGGAGGGGTTTGGGAATGGGAGTCTGTGCTTGGTCCTTAGACCTGTTCCTCATGGACTGGGTGACCCTAACAAGCAAATAATTCTTTTTTTTGTTTGTTTTTGTTTTGTTTTTGGAGACAGAGTTTCTCTGTGTAGCCTTGGCTGTCCTGGAACTCACTCTGTAGACCAGGCTGTCCTGGAACTCACAGAGATGCGCCTACTTCTGCCTCCTGAGTACTGGGATTAAAGGCGTGCGCCACCACTGTCTAACAACAAGTGAATTCTTATCCCTGGGCTTTAGTTTTCCCTCTCATCTTAATAAAATGAGTGAGTTGGACCTGGCCAACTGAAAGACTCTTTTCATCCTGTGTCATCTGCTTGGCAACGCAAAATCTAGAAGTCTGGAATGCTTGAGAAATGAGGCCCAAACCCACCCTTATTGCAAGCCAGTAATGTCCATTTCTATGAAAACTTCTGCCTGATACATATATCAGGTCTGTCTGCCCCGGGGTTAGTAGCATGTGGTTTGTTTGTAAGACATAAATTTAAATTGATCACTCTTTGATGACCATTTGAATAATTTTTCACCCTTTTTCCTTGTCCACCTTTTTCAATTTAGGGAGTGACTTTTCATCAGGATCTCAAAATTAAATTATGAGAAGAAAGTGGCAGGTCCTTCCCTGTGGTCAGCAGAGAGGCTGCCCAGCCCACTTCCGTTCTATAATCTCTTGACCTTCCTTAGGGCCCTAGGGTGTGCTGTTTAGTAATGGTCTGTGTTTTTTTCCCCAAAATGAAACATGCCATTTATCAAAAACACCTAAAAAGGAGACATAAAAAATAAAAGAAAATGAATAACCCAGGGTGGATTGGAGCATACTTATTATGTGTGAAGTTGCCACTAAAGAATGCCACACTCCTCCCGGCCCCCCACACACATGCTCTAATGCTCTCACTGCTAAGCCCCAAAGGAGAAAGAAAGGGTTTGAGAAGGGTGCTAGCTATTCAGTCCCAGGCAGAGCCTTTCAAAACGCGCAGACTGTCCATAGGCATGCTATTTCTTGATCATTTTTGTTTTAAGCCCCAGATAACCTTTCAGAATAAAAGTCACAGCTTCCTAATTGGTTGGGGAACCCACTTGTGGAATTTGTCCCTGGGTCTTAGGAGCCTAGACACACGACATTCGGAAAGATTCTTCAAGCAGAGGTGGTCCATGTACTTTTTCGTGCAGTCACTGCACAGTGTTGATCTGGACTGGTCGTGGGAGGTTTTCCAGACTGGGGATTTTGAGAAGCGCGATTCTCTTAGGGAGGTTACAAACCCTTCACTGACAGCTTTCCAAGAACGGCTCTGTGCGCCTCTCCGGCAGCCTCCCGGCTCGCTGCAGCTCCACGACGTGATAATCAGAGTCCCTGAACTCCTGAAAAGTCTTCTTGTTCTGCCTGCCACCCTCTCAGTCGTCGTTAGAATTCTCCAGCTATGAATCCCCTATTGTCTGCAGGAGCCCAGGATCCCCACACCATGCCTAGGCAGGAATGCGAGCCTCCTAGGTCTGGCTCTCAGTACAACCTTATCCAGCAGGTCACAAAGCCCCATTTATACGCAGCTCCTAAGTTTTTATCATAACTCTTTATCGACTCAACCCCATATATCCTCCAGGGTAGTCAAGAGACGTTTGGTAATGAAGCCCATTTATCCTCATTTTCTCAATTGGCACACTTAAAATTCCAATATTTATGTTCACACTGTCTTAATTTTGGATGTCAAAGACAGTCTAGTAGACAAGGAGCATTGCCCAAGGAGAACAGACCCACATGGAGGAGTTCACCGAAGCCCCAATAAGTGATGAGGTTTGTCATAGTACCAATCACTGTTGCAAATACTTGCCATTTACAGCTTGGTGCAAAAATAAAAAGCCAGTGTTGTTGTCATTCTAATGCATTCTGTGTGCCACCCAGAAACAGTGCAAAATAGGACGAGCCACACTCCTTGATGGGGAAACCAAGGCTCGGAGAGATTAACTAGCTTGTATGTGCACCAAGGGCTGAGCTCAGACTCAAACCCAGGTCTCCAACTGCAAAGCTCCTCCCATTTCTACCTCAGTCCTTTGCCTCTTATCACAGACGTGTTCTGTGGATAAACTGACTCATTCTGCATCCCAGATGTATTAAGAGTTGTGATCCCAGGGCTGTTACTATCCCTTGGCCAGCTGAGTAATGAGATTGGCTCTGATGAGCTTTCGCACAGGGTAAGGGCAGATTCGGAACCAGAAGCATATATTTCACCTGTCGATAGGTGGCAGTATTCACCTAAATCTCTCCAAGAGGAGTCTGCCCAGGTTGCTGGGCCTAACACCATCCCCAAGGCCATCTATGTTCTCTGATATAGCGTATTTGGTCATAATGAATAGGTTGTGTAACAAATTTGGCACTGACTGGGTCTCAAGCAGGCCACTACATTGTGATGTTGGGACATTAATCGGGTTATGGTAGAGGACTGGGATTCCTGTAGAGGTGTGGGAATCCCTCTCCCTTTGGGCTACTCACTCTGATTGGCAATTCAAAGCCAGAGATGACTTCTGTGTCTTTGCCTATTTTAAATGTGTTGTACCAGGACTCTCAAAGAAATTCAGAATGAAATGGAGAATGTCCTAGGATCAGATCATTCAAAGGCAGGGATGGGGGTGGGTGGGGCGGTGGTTGGTGGTTGCTCAGATGAAGATAAGAGAGGAATGAGCAGGTTGTCTGGTTCTAACTTCTCCAAATCCATGTGTATGAATACATATGCCCATTAAATCCCAGGGGTGTGAGCAGGTATGAAAAGTGGCCCAAGTGTGTAAACATACAGGTGAAAATGGTTGAGGGCAACAGTCACAATGCACACACAAATAAGCAATCTATCTGAATTCTGAGCATACTTCCTCTTCCTGTTTTCTCTCTCTCTCTCTCTCTCCCCCCTCTCTCTCCTTCCCTCCCTCCCTCCCTCCCTCCATCTCTCCACTTTGTTAATAAAGAAAATGTTATTGCCTAAAATAGGTGAAGTTCAAAGTAATAGTCCAGGGTCAATTTTTATCTGGTGGCTGTCACCAGGAGCCTTTTCAAAGCAGAGGGTAGTGTCCTAAAGTCAAGAGAACAGGTGCCGTGACAGATGAAAGAGCAAGAGAAAAGGCAGGAAGATTCTTAGCACATCCCTGAACCAGCCTCTCTGTTTTCAGCTGGGATACTTGGAACTGAGCATGTCCTGTGATGACCAAGAAACACTTAGCAGAGGAGTCAAGGAAGCAAGGACTTGACACTAGTCAGAGTCTCAGGAGATCAGACTCATAGAAGAACTCTGATGGGTTGATGTTCTCTGGAAGGTGTTCTGCCTACACACAGGGCACTAGTTCATGTGTCTTTGGTGGATCAAGTGATTTTTCACTCTCTAGCTGAGGTGTCTGTGGCTATGATAACATTCTCAGCTTGTGGCTGCTTTTATAAGAAATACTTGGTGTCTGTCTGCTCTCCATACTAGACTGGAACCTCTCTGAGGGCAAGGCTCAGCCCTTGTTAATTTTTGAGCCCCCTCCCCACTATCTTGTGCAAGGAAGATGATTTTTAATGCATATGTGTTTTATTGAATGAAACTGAAGAGAACTCTGAGGCCCATACTCTATTTTGTCTATTTTTAAAGAAAACCATAGCTTGGCAATTGGATACAACACATGGGTCATAGATCTGAGTTTTCATGTGATTTTCTACTTTGGGTAGCATTTGTGATCATATCCCTCCCTTGTCCAAACCCACCTCACCCCCCATCCACTAGAACTAATAATTAACTAATTCTGTGTCACTTATAGAATGGCCCAGTCATATGAAGGGTAAATGCAGAGACTGTCCCAAAGGTTGCTCCAAGGACATACAATGACCCCGGTGGTGTCTGCCATTCCAAACACTAATATATTCTGCCTTGTGTGGTTTACAGACACAATCCAAACTAAAATTCCAAACACAGCAGCACTGTTTCCTCCTGGCTGTGTTTGCCATATTAGGTCAAAGCTAAGCACAAAAGGAGACATTTTTCTTCAAAAGCTCACCAAATTACATCCAACTCATTAGGCACGAGAGGAGATACCAGCATGCTCTGTAAATGACTTACCTGGGTTGAATGCCATGGCATAATGATGCTGTCCACAGCAACAGCCCAGATGTAGATTATCTAATGGGGTATTGAATGAGATGGCCATCCAATACCCCATTAGGTCATGCACCATAAAGGAAATCCTTAGATTTCCTACCCTGTTCCCAGTCTCATCCATAGCCATGGTGATAAACCTGAAGTGGTCAGGCCCTCAGGACAATGACTATAACAAGAAACCATGAGAAAAGAGCATCCCCTTTGGATCGTCTCTAACTCTGTAGTCTCTCCTCTCCTGATACTGCAATCTGTCATCTTTAAAGGAAAAGTAGCCATGACAAGGAATGGAAGTCTAGGCTCCAATCCTCCATATAAGCACTTCTGAATAGGCTTCCCAGCCTTTCCTAACCTCAAAACAACCAAGCAAACTGGAATAACATGGTAGGAGTCATGACTCCCAAGAACTCAAAGGAGAAGACAGCAGAGCTGTTCTGCAGAAAAATCTAATAGGTGGAGTGACCCAAGTCTTCTGAAAGATCCTCTTGTTTCTTCACATGGTCAGCTTTCTTCCCTACTGAGAGAGAGGATCAAGCAATGCTCTCTGGAGGTCCATTTGCAGTGCTCACACAGCTGTGAAACCCAGAGGCTGATGGAGCATGGACAAGAGAAGGGTATCTCTGCCAAGATGCTGTATTTCCCTGTAACTGCTCCTGGTTGGTACTGATATGCTCAGGTGCTTCAGTGTCAAATCTATGTGACCACTTTAGCCCCTGGAGGGCACTTAAATGTGCTTCCAATAATTCCTCATCAGGATCATTACTGTTGGCTTAAAAATAAATAAACCAGGGACTGTAGACATGTTACTAGGATGCCATCTCTATTCATGTTGTCTTCGCGAAGTTAACAAGATATTTCTGTTGATGGTACTGTACCCAGCAGCACTGGAGCATCCCAGCCTTTAGTGATGGTATGTGAGCCCCTTGGGGTGGAGGTAATTTCCCTGGGGAATCTGGGTAGTTTTGAGGGTCAGTCAATTTACAGAGAAAACTCTTCGTCCTCTGATGGTTTATTTCAACTCCCCACCCCCATAGTGCCAATCAAAGTAAGTTTTACAGTCTCCCAGGAAGATTTCTGTTTGGTGTTTGAGTCCAGGGTTCCAAGATGGAATCTGAGAAAGGCTCCTTCAGCTTTCAGTGAACTGACAAGTAAATACATTTTTCCAAAAGAGCCTCCTCACCCTTTCCCAGGCTCTCTTCCCCATTCACAGCACAGCCTGCCTGCTCCTTAGCTAATATTTGAGTGGCTGCTCTATGACCCACCTTCTGCCAAATTGCTGACCTTCTAATCCTCACAAGGAATGTTTTATCTATTTGACAAATGGGAACATCACCTAGGCTGATCGTTACAGACACTGTAGAATCTCACAAAGATCAGGAACCAGTAAAACCCAATTCCAGAGACAGAGACTGAACACTGGCTGCCTAATGGCTGGAAGGCTGCCAGACTTGATTGGATACTAGCAGAAGAGAACTTTCATAGATGCTAGCGACGTTCTACACATTTGTGCATGTATCTGTATGTGTGTGCATGTGTGTGTATAGGTGTGTATATGAATAGGTGTGCAAGTGTGTATAGGTGTGTGTGTGTGTGTGTGTGTGTGTGTGTGTGTGTGTGTGTGTGCATTTATGTGTGGAGGACAGGGGTCAATGTTGGGTGTCTTCCTCTATCACTTTTCACTATATTTTGAGACAGAGTCTCAAAAACTGAAATTGGAGCTCACTGATTGGCTAGATTGGCTGTACAGAGAGCCCCAGGAATCCCTTTGTCAGAGTTGGGGTTACTGGTGGGTGCTATCACACCGTGATTTTTACTAATGTTCTGGGGATCTGAACTCAGATTCCTGGGATTGCAAAACAAGCTTTTACCCACTGAGCCATCTCCCCAACTACTAAAACCTTATACATCTTGATGTAGGCATTGGTTTTACACACACACACACACACACACACACACACACACACACACACACACACCACCACCACCACCACCACCACCACCACCACCACCGCCTCCTCCACTCAAACAGTGAGGGATGGCTGGTATGAGGACTACTGCCAGTCCCAGTAGCTAACTAGACATGACTGCATGTTAGAGAATGATGCTGTGTAAAAGCAAAAACATGTTGAAACACACAAAGCAACTTGCTAGCACAGTACTGAGTGAGCCTCTCGCTGACATACTCTCACATGAGAGCAGAGGGGATGGGGCAGCTGGGTTTATGATCTATTTTGCCCTGTGCTTCTGCCTTTCAAAATGTCTTGGGGATGTGAGATAGGCCAGCCTGCATGTTTGAGTGAGTTTGACCTGTGGCCAGGGAGAGCATCAATCACTGTAGTAATTGGCTAAGGGATGGATCATGTGACTCAGACCAATGTGGAAAGCCTTGGTCTTGGCTATGACTTACAGGACACTTTTTGAGGCTCGGTGTTACACAAAAATGTGGAGCTGTGGAGCTTGCTCAAAAAGTAGAAAACATTGCTAAGTTCTAAACTCTTTAAAACCATGGCATCACTTCTATAGTGTGATAGGGTGTTGTTGGCACAAGAGTAACACTGGAAAATTATGAAATATTTTACCATCTTAGTATTAATTTTATTTGGATAGGGTCTCACTTGGAGCACAGGCTGGCTTGAAGCTCACTATGTGGCCTCGAGCTAACACATTCCTACCTTTAGTAGTTGGGGAGATGGCTCAGTGGGTGAAAGCTTGTTATGCAAGCCCAGGAACCTGAGTTCAGATCCCCAGAACATTAGTAAAAATCTCGGTGTGATTTTTGAGTGCTGGAGTGTCAAATCTCATGTCACAAACATTAAGATTTTACTAATGTGATCCTGATTGATCATAACATTTTTTTCCTAACTTGGTTTTTCAGAAAATTCTTCTTTCATGTTCTCAAAATATATAATTTTAAAAACTTGATTTTTAATTTATATAATTAAAAGCAACATAAGTTATGCAGTTGATCTTAACGAATGCAATGTTGTGATTAATTCTGGGTAATTTTTAATTGCTGGAGTTTTCTGCTGACACAGTACAACTGGAGCTGTTGAGACAATTTCATAAGCCATAATAATATTTGGATAAATAACTTGGCAATACAAATTGTAGTATGACTACACTGATGATTTTCCCAGAGCAATTTCCCCAAAACAATTCATTGTATATGAATCGATCTTGTGGAATCTGAATTCAGTCTTCCATACTCATGTGCACAGTGTCCATCCTGTGTTTCCTGTGACATTTTTTACAACCTGGGGAGGTTTAAGAAACTGAACATGGCTACATAAGCTTATCCCTAAAAATTCCTGCTGTAGGCTGGAGAAATGGCTCAGTGGGTAAAGCCTGTGCAGGCGAGTATGAGGTTCTGAATGTGGACCTTCATGACTCTGCCTAGAAAGCCAGTCATAGTAGCAATGATGCGAGGTAGAGATGGGAGACTTCCTAGTGCCTTCAAGTCCAGCTAGCCTGGTGTACACAGCAGCAGAAGGAGACCCTGTTTCAAAGAAGTTAAGGGGTGGGGACTGACATTCAAAGTTGTTATCTGACTTCTACATGTACACCATGGCACTCAGTGCACATGCCCTCACACACACGAACATATACACACATCACACACACACACACACACACACACACACGAACACATATCACACAAATAGACATATATAAACAAGCATACACAATCATACATCTGAACATGTACACACACATCATACACACACACACACACACACACACACACACACACACACACAATGATTTTCAAGAAAGAATGTTTCCATAGTCTATCATTGTATCTTTAATTATGAAGAGAAATAACTTGAAAATGATTTTTCTTAATGACTGATAGTATTAAAAGCTCATATAAAAATAATGTCCCTACCTTTTGAATATAATTATCTTTAAATTTAATTTATACTTACAGACAGAAAAAAAGCAAAACCAAGCAAAAGTTAGGGTACTAGAAGGTAGGTTAAAAGATAATGTTTCCCTTTTTAAGTTTTAAAAAGGTTAATTTTTGTGTCACTTTCATACACACTTAGTTTTGACTGGTTCCCACCCCCTGCTTTTCCTCCCAATCTTCCAGCTCCTCCACTGTACCCTTCCACCCCAATACCCCCTTCCACTTTCATGTCAGGTGTGTCTATTGCTCCACTGCTCCCTCTCTTAAAACTCCCCTTTTCCTATTTCATGGGTCCTTATTAGGTTCCTTGCTCTATCCACACTTACTAACATCAAAAGTTAAAACTCTAAGGAACAAATTTAACCAAAAAGGAACAACACAAATACGTGGAAAGATGTCCCACACTCTTGAATTTGAGGAACTAATGTTTTTTGTATATGTGTAGGTGTTCATGTGCATACAGATACACGTGTCTGGAGCGTGTACACATAGGGGTGGCTGTACATACGGAGCCGGAGAACAACTCTGGGTGTCCCTCCTCAGTATATCCACAATTGTTTTGAGACAGGGCTTCTCATTGGTTGTGGACTAGCCAAGTGGATTAGCCCGAGTGTCCAGCAAGCTGCAGGGTTTCTCCTTCTCTGGCTCTGGAATTACAAGCCACACACCACTACACTTTATATTTTTATACAGGCTCTGGGAATTTTGCTCAGGTCCTCAGGTTTTCAAAGCATTTACCAACAGAGTTATCCTCTCAGCCAAACTTAAGATGGTTGAAATATGTGTACTAGCCATAGGGGTCTATAGTTTTAGTGCAATCTTTGTCAAAAATAACAATGGCATTTTTTTTTTTGTAGATAGGTTAGACAACTCTAAAATTTATACGGAGTCACATAAAACCACAATAGTCGTAGCAATCCTGTGAGGGAAGATCAAAGCTGGTGATACCGTACCATCTGATTTCAAAACATACTTCAAAGCTATAGTAATCAAAACAATATGGTACTGACGTAAAAAAAGATATATAGGTTAATGGAACTGAATACAGAGTCCAGAAATAAATCCACATATCCACAGCCAATTTATCTTTAGCTATGGGACCAAGAACACAAGATGGTGGTGTCTCTTCAATTACTCTTGTTGGGAAATCCACACATCCGCATGCAGGAGAGTGAAAATGGACTTGCACCCTATGTACAAGTATCATCTTAAAATAGGTGTTCTAAATACAAGACTGCACATTGCAAAATCACTACCACAAAACTTAAAGAAACCTTCTGAAAATTGATTTAACTATGAGCTTTAAAACCTGATCCCCAAAGCAAGGCAACAGCAATGACAAAATGGTTTTTATAGTAAACCAAAAACATCTTTTGCACAGTGGAAGAAGCAACCAAAAAGTATGAGGAGACAATCTACATAGCAGGAAAGAAATAGTTCCTAACCCTACTCCAGATAATGGGTCAGTATCCAAAACAGGAACTCCAGCCACACAAGAGCAAGAAAACCAGTTTTGAAAATTGGCCAAGGGCCTGGATAAGCATTTATTATAAGAAGAATTGCCAAAGGTTTATGAAAGCAATGTTCAATATTACCAGTGATTGGGAAATGCCGACTGAAGCTGCCACGTGGGGCTGGAATGATGACCTGCAGTTCTTTCCCTGGGACCACAGCAGAAGCAGAGAATTGCTTCCTGCATATTGTCCTCTAACCACTTCATGTGTGCCATGTACAATCACACTCACAATATCAATGGAATAGCTTAAAAATCACTATTGGGGGCTGGAGAGATGGCTCAGCTGTTAAGATCACTGGCTGCTCTTCCAGAGGACCTGGGTTTGGTTCCCAGCACCCACATGGCACCTCAAAGCTGTCTGTAAATCCAGTTCCAGGGAATCCAAAAATCCCCTTCTGGCCTATGAAGGCATTAAGAGTGTAAGAGGTATACAGACATACATGCAGGCAAAGCACCCACACACATAAAACAAAAAAATTACATTATACAAGCTGGAAAATATATGCAGCAAGGGAACCCTTTGCAGTATTAGTGGGAATATAAGTTATTGAAAGCAGTATTGACACTCCTTGAAAAAAATTAAAATTAGAAGCATCATATATGTTTTCTGTATATCCGAAGATGATGAAACTGGTATGTTAAAGAGATATCTATATTCTCATGCTTACTGCAGTGTTTTTCACAACAGGGAAGATATTTCTGTTGACAGATTAATAGATAAAGAATACAGGGTCCACAGTCGAATATTATTTATCCTTAAAGAGGAAGAAACCCTATAATTTGTGAAAATACAAATAAATTTACAGGACAAAGTGCTGAGTGAAGTGAGCCAGGCACAGAAAGACAAATACTACATGATCTCAGAGTGGAATCTGAAAATGGTGACCTCATGGAAACAGAGATGCAGAGGGAGAAGCAGCAGATCTCTGAGTTAGAGATGGGTTAAGAGGGACCGGGATGGGGTGGGGTGGGGAGAAAATGGGGAGCTGCTAACCAAAGGGTGGTGAATTTCAGTAATGAAGTAATAAAGAGTGGATGGCAGAGCTCTGTGAGTTCAAGACCAGCATGGCATATGTATCAGGCTAGCTAGAGTTACATAGTGCTACATAATGAGACCTTGTTTCAAAAGTAAATAACTAAAAGGGAAAGAAAGGCAGAGAGCAGTAGAGGAAGATACTCAATGTTGATCTCTAGCTTCTACATATGCTCACAGAAACATGGGCATCTGTGTACACACATGCACACACATACAATACTGCACACCCACAAGTAATATTTAACATATGGGTTTTATTTCTCAAGAGTATCTCAATCGAGCTAAAAAGAGTTTAAACTCTCCCCAATCTATGAACAACCAAAGTAAAAGGGAAAGAAATAAAGATAACAGCAGAAATCAAGGAAATTGAAAATAGTAAAACAATAAACATCATTGAAATAATGATTCTTCAAAAAGACACAATTTCCCAGTGTGAGGAATTAAGTGGAAGAGGAGGAGTGGGGGAGGAGAAATAACAGGAGGGGAGGAGAAGGCCACTGCCTGTCCCACAGACACTACAGAAGGACCAGAAAGGAAGGGAACAGTTTCACAAGCACGAGTGAACCATCAATGACATAATCTACTTTCTTGAAAAGTACGGACAAGGCCAGCTTCCCATATGAAACAGGTCATATAACTTGTCTTTTAACTATCAAGGAATTTGAACCCATGATTTTGAAATACACCCCTCTTCAGGCCCCCATCGAATCATTAAGAGAAGTCCACCAAACATTTAAAGAAATAGTTCCAATCTTACTCAAGCTCTGCGAACACAGAAGAGGATGCAACCTTTCTCTATTTAATTTTAGAACAAAACCAGACCAAATACTTAGAGAGAGAGAGAGAGAGAGAGAGAGAGAGAGAGAGAGAGAGAGAGAGAGACAGGGAGGGAGGGAGAGAGGGAGAGAGGGAGAGAGATCGAGTACTGCACACTAATATCTTTCATCTGTGTAGATGCAAAAAATCATCTGACTAAACAGTAGCAAAACTGAGGCTGCTTGCACAAGACTTGTACAAGGCCAAGCCAGCCCAAATCCCAGCATGTGTGTAGGAGGAGCTCACCCTTACTGAGGAGCCACGGGCAGTTAATGGCGACTGGGAGAGGGAGAGCAGCTTCAGGGATTCTGAACATGAGAGACTACCCATGCTCCAATAGATGATCTCATACCCATTCACATAAGTAAGCACTAAATGGGGTCAATATGTATTGAACAGAAAGGGGGGGGAAGAGAGGGACAGAGACAGAGACAGAGAGAAAGTGGACATGATGTTGAGAGGGAACAGTGGTATGAGAATATGAGAAGAACTAGAAGGGGAGAATGAGGATGATTTGAATCCAAACACGTTATATGCATTGTGAATATTAAATAAAATATTTAATAAAAAGATTAGCAAAGGGAGTTCACCAACATATGGAAAGAATTACACACCAGGTAAATAGTGGGTATTTAAGTGATGCAAGGCTGGCTAGCTACTGAAAACCAATATTATTTGTATGAACAGATGGGAGAAGAAAATTCACATGATCATGTCAGTTGATGCCTAGAAACAGTTAGATGAATTCAGCTTTTACTAGGTCATTCATAAGAATGGTTCTCAGAAGACTAGCAAAGGAAGGTCTTCAGTCTGATAGAGCACATGAACCCAACGTACAGCTAACAGACTAGCAAGTATTGAAAGACTGAAGGCATTCTCCTATTATCAAGAATCTGTTATAGGAGCTGCTTCTCCCTACTGTATTAAGCCAGGGAATCCAAGCAAGAAAGCACAGTCAAATATTATTCTGCCCAAGTTGCATATAGGTTTACTGTAACTCCTATCAAAATCCTAGTAGGTTTTATTGTTGTTTTATGTAGAAAAGAGTTTTCTAAAATACAAAAGGACTAACAAAATAGGTAGATAACTCCGCAAGAAGAGAAACAAAGTGTTAGGGATCAGTCTATTCAAATTCATGACTTAGCATATGTTTTAGTTTTGTCTCTACGACTGTGATAAAATACTCCAACTAAAGCAATCTTCAAGGGGAAAAAAAAACATTATTAAGCTTGCAATTCCAGGTTATAGTTCATCATTGTGGAGAAATCAAGGCAGGATGTTCACAGTCAGGAGCAAAAAGAGAATCAATGCATGCATGTTTAACATTCTGCTTGACTTTTCTACCCATACATGTCCAGGACCCATACCCAAGAAATGATGCTGTCCATCTAACTGATTAACACTGGGGTATTGACAGAGATAGTAGAGTTGGTGGAGTAGAACCGAGAATACTGGAATTAACCCACACAAATAGGCTTGAGTCATGTCACAGACGGAAAAGTTATGCCCTGGAGGAAAGACAGCATTTCAGGTGTTATGACAGTGGCTGGACATCCAGGAGAAAAAAAAAAATTGGAGTGGGCAGAGAGCTCAGGTAGGTAAAGTGTGTGCCTCGCAAGCATGAAAACCAGAATTCAACCCCAACAACCCACAGAAAAACCTAGGTATGGCTAGGTTTGGTGTTACGTGACTTTAATCCCAGCACTTAGAAGGCAGCAGCAGGAGGATATCTGTGAGGTCAAGGCCAGCCTGTTCTACATAGTGGGTTCCAGGACAGCATGGACTGAGCCTCTCTCTACATAGAGAGAGCCTATCTCAAAAACAAAACAACAAAAAACAACAAAAGCTGGATATGACAGTGTTTGCTTAAAATCCCATTATAGTGTCGGCACTGAGGAGGCAGAGACAGAGGTGGATTACTGGGGGCTTGCTGGCTAGCAAATACGGCCAAATTCATGAGCTCGAGGTTCAATGAAGAGACCCTGTCTCAGAGAATAAGGTGGAGAGCAGTAGAAGAAGATATCTACCATTGACCTTTGACCTCACATACCATACCACACAAAATACAAACAAACAAACCTCCAGGATGTCCCAGTTGACAGAGCTCAGGGACTTAGTGTCACATCACATCTCAGAAAGGAGAATGTTAATGAACTTCTTCGGAAAGATAGCCTTCTACTTTGTCGATAGACTCCTGGGAAGCCAGGCTGCAGCATAGAGATTTTCAAACTACATTTCTCAATGAAAACAAGTGGGTAGAATGTTTTAAGGCTTCTTAAAACCCAGTAGTGAGAAAACCAAACATCCAAGTAAGAAGTAAGAAGTAAGCAAATGACATGATGAGAGAGATGGTATTTCACAGAGTACTCTGGGGACACCAAGACTGCGGCGACTCGATAGACACCATCATGCTGAGTGGCATAATTCCGTGTAAGCCATTTATGCCATTGACTGGTAGGAAAGTTACCTGGGTTCACTGCTGTCTAACCAGGGCTTAGTGCAGTGTTTTACACACACACACACACACACACACACACACACACACACACACACACACGTGTGTGCGCGTGCACGAGAGAGAGAGAGAGAGAGAGAGAGAGAGAGAGAGAGAGAGAGAGAGAGAGAGAGAGAGAGAGCGCAAGGGAGCAAGGGAGAGATGAGCGAGTGAGAGAGTTTGTTGGATGTAATGATCTAATATTCATGCATGGTCACTTTTAAAACTTGGCCAACAAAACTGCTTCTGAGTTGGACCATAATGATTGTACCTCAAGACTAATGGAATCATTGGCTCCCAGAGGTTCTCTAGTGATAAAGTCCAAGTGGGAAGATAAAATTACTTGCTGAAAATTTGGCCTGCTGTTTACTCTAAAATCAACAACACTCCTTGGAAGATGCCAAGGAGAAAGGGATCCTTGGGGGATCACAGCATGGATTACAGATGACTTATTAGTAAAAACTAATAAATCTATTGCTAGGAAACTATAGTTGTTTATTAATTAGTGTGCAGTAACTTATGGATCAGCAAAACAACCTTTATTGTAATTGGGTCCCCAGTTATCAGAAGTTGGAATCAATTGAGTCACTTAATAAACTTAAGTAAACAACAACCTTTATAATAGAATACTAGGCAGCTATTTAAAGGGGCTGGAGACCATTGTGTAGTGAAATAAGCTAGACTCAGACAGACAACTGCAAAGTATTTTCTTTCATGTTTGGACTCTACCTACCTATCTACCTATCTAATCTATAGATGTATGATGTGAAAATATGGGGTGGGGGCCTGAGAAGAGCAATGAACCATCAGGAGGGAAAAGAGACATGGTCAAATTATGCTATAGACACACATGAAATTGTCATAAGGAGACACATTATTTTGAACAGTTAACATATATCAATACGTTTTTAAAGAGAAAACAAGAGGGGCCTCTCTGTGTCAGGTTTGGTAGCGCGTACCAGGAATCCCAGCACTCGGTAGTCTGTGGCAGCACTCGGGAGTATGAGGCCAGACTGAGCTACATGGAGGATCCCTGCCTCAGGGGAAAGAAAGGAAGAGGGGTTGGTGCTATACATGACTGACACAGGACACTCTAGGCAAGTTCAAAAAAACAGGCCCAAAAACAGTTCCCATGTTTGTGCCAGAAAAGTCTAGATGTTCTTAGATTTGACAATACAGGCAAAAAACATGGAAATAAAGTCTCTATACTAACAACATGGCTGCCTTGAAAGAGGGTGGGTTTTTGGGACTCTATTTCTGTTTGTTTGAATGGGTTCTTCTCAGTCTTAGCAATTCTTGCAATGGACACCATGTTCTAAAGGAAGAGACTGGCTTTAGAGATTGACCATATTGGAATTCTAGAACTTCTATTAACTGATCAAATGGATCAGTTCAGTAAACAACTTTTGGAGCCTTGGTTTCTGGATGCGTGTTTCAGGGATGTTTCATGGTACATAGTAAAGTTCTGGGAATTAGTTTAAGTAGTATATGATCCAGGGCCTGACCCCATGTAGTGATTCTCCACATGGCACCCATCTCTGGAGGATAGTAAATATTAAACTACTCCACTTGTGCATCTTGAGGATTGTTTTGGTAGTACTGGGCCCCACACAAGCTAGGCAAGTGCTACAACACCAAACGGTGCCACCAGCCCACCTGTGACTTATCAGTGTGTGAAGTCTGATATCTCTGTGGACTCATTGAATTTTCCAGAGTGGCTCCTTTCTGACAATCATCCAAGACCTTTGCAGCCCTGGGACCCTGGTTTGGTGTCTGTGTTTAGTAGACAGGCTTACCTCTTATTCTACATTCAGTTATGCAGGGCTGACTTTTGCTGTTTCATCTCTGCCATGAGCTGCCCTCAGTGATGGAGAGAAGCCCTGCAGAGGCTTGGATCCTCATCATCCAAGGACCCCAGCTTGAAAAAATTATAGCAGTGGCACTGGGGTGTCCTTTGATTATGTTTATGATTTGCAACCCTCTTTGAGAGATGAATATCCAAATGGATTTTTGATTCCTGTGGCAGAGAAATCCAGAGCTCAGCTCATTCTGTTACAGTTTGCTGATGCCATGTAGTTAAAATGGGATGGGATGAGCCAGTCAAATGGTTTTAGAGCAATTCAGATTGTTTAGTCATTATGAAAGATTGGTCCTATACTATTATATGTCATCCCTGTGAGAGTCGATACCTTTAATGTCCAGCCTATTAGTGAGCAAGCTTCCAGAAAGGAATGGACCATAGTGGAACCCCAGAGAATATAGTCAAGGTGACAAGGCTAGCACTGTAGATCTGATATGAGTCAAACAACTCCAGACTTCCTCTTGTATATATGAGACAGAGCACCATCTCTTGGGACAATTCTCCCTGCACTGTGGATATACAGGGTGTTATGAAAACCTGTCCAGAAACTAATTCCCTTTGGAAGAACAGTATCTTTACAGAGCTCCATGAGAGCATTGCCTATGGCTTTCAAGATGGGTATGCCAGCAGTTGTGCTCTCTCCAGAGAGGATACAGAAAACCTGACTTAAAAAAAATAGCAACTCTGGGGCTAGATAGCTCACGCGGTAAGGGGCTTGCTGTCGAACCCTAAGAACTGGAGTTTGATCAGGGAACCCAAGCTACAACACCTGGGCGTGATGGCACATGCGTCTAACCACTGGGCATTTGGAGACAGTGACTTGCTGGCTAGCCAGCCTAACCTAATTGCCAGGCTCAAGAAAGACCTTGTCTCAAAAGGCAAGGTGGATGCCTCTTGAGGAATACCATATGCTCATGCACCCCCTCCTCACGAACACACACAATTTTTAAAAAAGAAAACAATGACAATGTTTTGAAATTGGTGGTCACAATTGTAGATGCAAGTTTCTGTTCTGCCTGGGCCCGCTGCCCTTTAGCCCCAAATAAACACACAGAGACTTATATTAATTAGAAAATGTGTAGAAATACATAGATTAGTAATTAAGAGAGAGCTAGCCAGTAAGAAACCAGAGCCATGGGCCAAACAGTTTATAATTAATGTAAGTGCCAGGGTGTTTATTTGGGGCTAAATAGCAGCAAGACTAGGCAGGAAAGAAACTCCGTCTACACACAATCATGTAACAGGACCTGTGTGCATGGATTTCTAAAGCTGGGCTAGGGGTTCTAAATTCTAAGGCACATGGAACCAGCTTCTCAATGTGGAAGTACAGGGAGGAGAGGAGCTGCTCTGTTAGGCTGTTACTATCTGAGGGATCTATTTTAGAACAGTGCTGCTGCTGGTGTTTTGAGGACTCTGCCTTCTCTGTTGTAGAGGGGCGTGTCATTCTCTCAAATGCTTTGCTCCTTGAACTTGTGTGTCTGCCCCATCCACACTGACCTTGAGACTTTCAGTTTGATTCATTTTCTTTTTTTTAAAAAAAATGCAATTTCCTGTGTCTCAGGGAAGCGAGAAAGGTTAAAAAATATCATTATAAAAGCTCCAAATTTGGGGGACATCAAATTGCTCTGAGAAACCATTTTTTTATGAGTTAAGTGTAAAGGAAACAGAAACATACGGGTTAAATTTCCTTAAAATACACATGGGCTTAAACATTAAGGGGGGAAGAAGGACTTGGCAATGTGGGTTTCAGGCTTTGCCAAACCCCAACTCCTGAGGACTAGCTTGAGATGCTTGACAAACCCAAAAAGCAACTGGGCTTGCCCCTTGCCCTCCTCAGGTGACATCTAGAGCCCTGAGTGATTAGAACCCAAGTGACTGAAATACGCTAATTTATAAACTCCTGCTCTGAATTTTCAAATTACCTTAAACATTCCCTATTTATAAAATTTCTCCCTAAAGGCCTCCAACCACCTCAGGTTTTCTTGTGGTGAGGCAAAAAAAAAAATCACAGATCAGCATCATAATTCAAATTTTACGGGTGAAAAATGCAGTGGTGTGCAATGATGTCTAACCTGGACTGGAGGGTCCGTGGGAGTTTTCTCAAGACAGAAAACATTTACTGATAAGCATCCCATACCTGCCGAAGGAATGACTGAACTTGTTGGTTTATGTTTTGTAATGAATTTGTAGGGGGTTGGTGCAAACTCTTCAGTGTTTATGGAGTGTCCAGAAGGGACTCTGCAAGCTTTTTATTTATCCATTCACTCATTCAATAAGCAAATGCTTATGGAGATGTTCTGTTCATTCACAAAAATAGAGTAAGCTAGCAAGTATGGGCAGTGGGTGCATGCGTGTACATGTGTGTGTGCATGAGCTCTCTCTCTCTCTCTCTCTCTCTCTCTCTCTCTCTCTCGTGTGTGTGTGTGTGTGTGTGTGTGTGTGTGTGTGTGTGTGCATATGCTTGTGTGTGTGTGCACATTGTCACTCTGCGTCAGATACTGTGCCAGCTGCTTTGTGCACTATCTCCCCAAGTTTTCATTTCAGCTCTAAGAAGTCAGTACTACACTCTCTCTCTCTCTCTCTCTCTCTCTCTCTCTCTTCTCTGTGTGTGTGTGTGTGTGTGTGTGTGTGTGTGTGTGTTGAGGAGGTGGATTCATAAATAATTGAATTTTGGCTAGCAAAGCAGACCTAGGATTCAAGGTCAACTTTAATGTTAAGGTATCTGGATGCTGCCTTAGCTGAAAATGTGGCTGGGTTGGTAGATGCTTCCTCTCTCAACACAGCGTGAAACTAGGTGTGGTAATGCAAGTCTGTAATCCCAGCATGTGGTGGGTAGAGCCAGGATGATCAAGAGTTCACAGTCATAGGTATGCATGCACACATATGTATACATATATGAATACATGTGCAAATGTACATATGTGCACACACATATAGTGGATTCAAGACAAGCCTGGAATACATAAGACCCTGTTATTTTTTTTGTCTTGTTTTGTTTTGTTTTTTTGCAACAACAAACATTTTCTTTAAGTCTGGACAAATAAAGATACATTCAAATGTAAATGTATAAACAGAGAAACTCGGAGTCAGGACCCATCTGCTGAGGTCAGGACATGGTGGCTTTGGATTAGGAGTTGACGATGAATCAAACCTGAGTATCAAGGAGAGGCCAGCATCCTTCTTGATGGGGAGGACACCTGATAGGATGGTGGGGTGCTGCAGTGAGATGGATAAAAGAGAGAAGTCCCCAGAATGATAGAAGGCACAGCTGGGCTAAAGGGAGGTTCTACCGAAAGTACGGTTGACCCACACAATGCAGAGATGTACCTCAGCCACAACAAAAAGAAAAGGAACCATTTAAAATGCCTATGAGATAGGAGGAGTTAAATGTCTTCTGTGCAAGCATGAGGACCTGTGTGCAGGTGTGGAGGAAATAGTGTCCTAGCTGGTTATCTATTATCTTGACACAAGGGAGTGTTATCGGAGCGGAAGGAATCTCTGTCGAGGAAATGCCTTCATGAAATCCAGCTGTAAGGCATTTTCTCAATTAGTGATCAATTGAAGAGGGCTGGGCCCACCCACTGTGGGTGGTTCTATAAGAAAGCAGACTGAGCAAGCCAGAGGAGCAAGCCAGTCAGCAGCACTCCTCTATGGCCTCTATCTACATCAGCTTCTGCCTCCATGTTTCTGCCCTGCTTGAGTTCCTGTCCTGACATCCTTCAATGGTGAACAGTGCTGTGGAACTGTAAACTGAATAAACCTTTTCCTCTCCAACTTGCTTTTTGGTCATGGTGTTTCATCACAGCAATAGAAACCCTAAGTAAGACACACAGTCTAGCCCTACCCTTGGAGAAGTAGAGAAAGACAGATGCTTCAAACTTGCTAGTCAACCAGTCATCCCAGGGTTTAGTGAGAGACCCTGTCTAGAAAGATAAGATGGAATGTAACAGAAGAACACACCTGAAGTTGGCCTCTGGCTTCCACTGCCAGACACACACGCTTTCCTCACGTGTGCTCTGAAGGAGAGCCTCCTGCACCATGAACATCTTGAAGTGGCAAGAGATTCCAGGCTTGAGGGGTGTAACTTTCTCACCAGCATGTCCTCTGCCTGCACCAGCCATCTCTCTGGTAACATCCATCCTAGGGCTGGAGAACCCACAGTCTATGCTGTTGTTACAGAGATGAAGTAATTTGGGCTCCATGTGCTTGTTGCCTCCTTTGCTGCTTTTAGAACCTAACTTCTTGTCTAAAGGCAAACTCCCCATCTGCTTACTTTGTAAATGAACCCAGGAAAGGAGAAGGGTCAGCTTATTAGAAATACTCCAAGTGGATGTGGTAAAGAAAACAAAAAATCTACCCAAACAAAATGTCTATTGTTCATGAAAATATATGCAGATGCTAAAACTGTTCCTAATGTGTGAACATGCACTGACCTCTAACTGTATACACAAGGAGATGCTGTGTTTTACAAAGAACCAGCTACAGGCTTGCTGCAGTTTTTAAAATACCATTTATAAATGAAGCAGGGTCCTGAAGATATGAGAGCGACAAAGTCAGTAACTAAGTGGAGGAGCTAAGAGGGAACGATTCATCCAAGGTCTTCTATTGGAGTAGGAATGGGAGAGTGAAGACCTTTGAAGGTGTGCAGATAGTTGAGAGACATAATAGTGATGACAGAAACAGAACTGTGCTTCAACTTGTTTCAGGGTGAAAACAAAATATGCCCATCTTAGAAGAAATAGAATATGCCCAGGAAGCAGCAGAAGTCCCTCATGATTTGGCCATAGGCAGATCTACCTCACACCCTTTCAAGGCTCCGTTATCAACCAGGCTTAAGCAGATAGGTTTGAAAGCTCAGGCGGGGGAGCTGGTGAAGTGAGTAAAGTACTCATTACACGCCCCTGATGATCTAAGTTTGGATCCCCCGGCCCATATAAAGCTGGACATGGAATTACCTGCGTGTAATTCTAGCCATTCTATGGTGAGATGGGTGGCAGAGACAAGGAGGATCCCTGAGAGCCTGTGGACCAGCTAGCCTGGTGACACACAGCAAGAGGATCTATTTCTTGGTAAAGGGACTGGCCCCTGAGGTTTTCCGATCCTCATGTGTGTGCTGTGGCATGTGCAAGTCTGTACTCATATACAAGAATGTCCACACAGAGATAAGAGAAAGATTCTGGAAACTGTCTGGCTCATGGATATAACCTTTTCATTTGACTGTATAATGTCTTCTTATATCATGCTGACAGTACACATGTTTATTCATACTACTGTGGGCTTACCCATAGAACTTGCGACTTGGAAGGGCTCAGGTGGGACCTGAGAAGTGGCATTTCTAGAAAGTACTGAACTGCTGCTGCTGGTGGTGGTGGTAGTGGTGGCTCAGGGATCATTCTCTGGAAAGTTTCGGGCTTTGTTCTTTTGTTTTTATATCATAGTAGGAGCATTTTCTTCAAGCCATTAAAAGTATTTCTAAGTACAGCTTTATTAATATGCATTAATTGTATTAGTGGAGGTCAGTGTGTATTTCTGTATCCAAGATGGTGGGTATTAATCGAATCCATCACCCCAACACACTGAAATGCACTCTTCCTCATTCTGTATTTTACTTTTAGATGAACTTTTGTGGCTTTCATGTCTGGGAGAGAACATATGATCCTCATATCTTTTCAAAGGGATGCATTATGTTTTATGCCAGCCATTTCCTTATTGCTGAGTGGCTTTCTCTATACTGATTAATAGAAGGGTGCTGTATTTCTTTACAGAACAATCCTGAAAGCAGCGAGGTGGCCTCCAGCCTTGAAGCAGAGGCACACTGGATATGTGAAATGAAACAGGCATAAAACATGAGCGCCCTCACCCCACCAGTGGGAAGGGTTCTGAGCATCCCTGTAGGTATGCAGCAGGGCCCTCTTGAGCCTGGGAAGGCAGACTCTCTCCTGATGACAGTGACTCCTCCAAGAAACCAGGGGATGATTTTGAAACCCATAGGGAAAAACCAGAGTCCTGGAGATTACTGTTCTAACATGTTGCCAGTTTGTACCATTGTGCTCATGGTTACAGAGACCTTAAAGCTCCCAGGGAGCAGTGTGTTGCTGTAGGATGCTCTAGGCACCTCTTTTGGTCAGGCTCAGAAGTAAGCAACAGAAACAGTTAACTGCCAAGGGTTCCCAAACAGCAGTTTCCTCCCTCGGTGACTGCCAATCTTATAGACCACATAAAGCCTCAGAAGTCAGTCTGGAAGCCCCCTCTGCCTGATACCACTGTAAGAATGAGGAATTAGGAAGACCCAAGCATTACAGAGCTTCAAAGAACAGTGATGATAAACACCCTCCACCTTCGCCTTATACTGGTGCCTTAGGGATCTGTTTCTCAGTCATTGTCTTACACTGACTCCAAAGAACAATTCGGAAGAGATCCAAGGAGGTTGAAGTTCAAGGGGAGGAGTGTCTGGTAATGGATACTGTTCAGCAGTGGCAAAAGAAAAAGCCAAAGAGCTACCTGGACAGTGGCACTCGTAAGCCTGCTCTGTGTGCATTGCCCACTTCCATCCCTATTTCAGGCCACGGAGTTCAGCGCTGTTATTCTAAATTACCAAGGAAGAAATGGGGTGTGTGTGTTGGGGGTGGGTGGGGGAGGGTGGGGAAGGCAGAGAGGCTAACCACTTGCCCAGGCACTTGGTTAACACATGATGGAAATGGACACGGCTTCAACGATCTAACTTCAAAGTGCACACTTGTCACCACCGCTCTAAATCAGCATCTTTAAAAAGAACATCTAGTTGCAGACTAGGGCTATGCTCAGTTGGTAGGATGCTTGCCGAGCATGCACACAGCCCTGGATTTGATCACTGTGCTGACTACATAAAGCATGTGCGCTGGCAAATGACTGTAATCCTGCCACTGGGGAGGTGCAGGTGGTAGGTTCCAAAAGTATAGAAAGAGCTTGATGGTCAAGCTACATGAGATGCTGGCTGAAAGGGAGAAGAAAAGGTTATCAATTTTCATATGATTATCTGGCTCCGTTTAATGTCAAAAAGGGGCAAAATATTGTGCTTTCTCTTATTTTTTTTTTAATGTTAAATGAGAGGAGGTTCTGCATGCTTGATTTTTAAATCCTGATTTCCTGACTACCATTTCACTCCCATGGTACTCATGCCACAGGGAACAGGTTTATCACAAACTTTCATACCCACACCCCTCACACCCCTATGATTTGGGTGAACACGCCCTCCCCCCCCACCATGGTCAACATGCTGACAATGTAACACTCGTCAACAGTAAGAGGTGGGCCCTTCAAAAGGTGACTAGGAAGGGCCACACCCTCATGCCATTTACTTGGGATTTGGTTCCCACGGCTTCCCATTCCCCCTCCCATCTCTCACTTCCCTCCTTTCTCCCTCCTTTTCCCCTCTCCTTCCCTCCTTTTTTCCTCTTCTCTGGGTGATGCCATAGAATGATATGGCAATAAGGCCAGAGGTCGCCAGCCTCTGAGACTGTGGAAACACACACAGGTGTCTCTGTGTTCTTTTATTATAGGAAAATGGGACCCAGGTTTCCTGTCATTGAGAAGTAGAGTCATGGCTTTCGGTGGAATGATCTGGAAGACTGAATACAAACACAAATCATTAGACCTGCCTCTGAGTGTCTGGTGCTAGAGGTCTAGATGGGACCCAAGGACCTGCTTTCCTAGTTAGTATTTGGTAATGCCAATGGTGATGGTCTGGGAAATGCCTTTGAGAAAAGCCAGCATAGAAGATGGACAGACCAGAGTAGATCCTTGGACAAAGCACCATGTTTTATAGAAAACTGCCTTTCTTCCATGTCACACTGTCTTTACTTAGTGATGTGAACAGAGAAGAGTGTCAACTGCAGAATCAAGTTCACTTCCAACTGTGTCTTCTCCGTCTTCTCATAGCTGTGGCCCTGGAGCTTCTGGGGTATTCATTAGCAAATCAAAGTCAGAGGTTACCAGTGTTTTTCCACAGGCTTGTTTGACACTGTCCCTTCTTCATCACTATTGGGACTAGATATTGGCTAATGTAATGTTGGACATGGTCACAGACAAAAGCCCAGCTGCTTTCTGTAGCTGTAGCAAAGGCTAGGTTCCTCCCCCTGCCTCCAGAAGGTCATGCTGTCCTATTACAATGACATTATTTTCTCATATTTACCTACTGAAGTGTTCCCGAAGATGTCTCTCAGGCTAGACAGCTCTAGCCTTGCTCTGTATACAGTTTCTGAAAGTGCCTTAGACTATCAGAGTCCTGGGAGTTTGGAATCGGGAATATTTCCATCCAATTTAATGGGCTGAGTTCTGTGGCAGACAGATTGTGGTGTTTCTGCCAGACATGGGCTGTCCCCGAATGACACAGTCATAAATAAGTAGATCAGACCCCTACTTCAACTTCAACTTCTTCTTGTCTTGAGCGATTTTGTTAATGTGAAACAGCATATAAAATGCTGTGTCTGGGCCATGCAGTCTCTACCACCAAACCATCACATTCCCAAACTTCTACCATTTCTGCCCAGGAGGATGGAAGCCAACCAAACTCCCAACACTAACATTCCAAGAGAGAACCAGACTCAGAAAATGTCTGTTCTCTACTTTGATAAACTTCCTTGGCCGAGTACAATGACCTGAATTCCGGTGTGGCCCATGGCCCAGGAATCTGGGCTGGCTTCTGCTTGCCCTGTCTCTATCTTACTCAGGCTATGGTGTCTGGCGCACAGTACTGGGGACCTGGTGTTTGGTTTCCTGTGGCCATGATGAATTTTCTTCTTGATTATCTGCTTCTAGAGAGGTATAGAGCCAAACAGAGCTGACCCAGAAGCCATGTCAATAGTTTGGGAAAGGCATTATTTGTTTTCTTTTATAGTTATTTTGTCCCTGTAGCTTACAGCAAAACTAATTTTTGTTCCTTGAGTATATAAGACTTGTGGTAGGGAAGGCGCCTGACAATTTGTTAATCAGGGCAGAAAATAAAGCCTAGAATTGAATAAAGAGATAACTAAAGTACTTATAAAGGGTGGAGAGAAACTGTCACATGGATAAACTACACAGTAAGAAGAAGATGAGGGGAGCCTTCAGACTGGCCCTAGAGGAGGGACAGAGGCTGTGAGACTATGTAAGATGGGCTGAGACCCTGCTTTTGTACCCCAGAGGAGCTTACAGGCCAACAAATTAGTTGATGTTTCTTTAAATTTCACCAGTACTTATTTATTGAACTCTTTATGTGTGCCAGGGAGCTTGTTTTGATCATCACTCCCAGAGTAGAACACAATAGGTCACAAGTCTCCTGCAGAGACCTTGCTGTCCTTGGTGACTTCTGATTCCATTCTGTACCCTGAGACAGTCATCCAGTTACTTCAAACCCTGAGACACTCATCCAGTTGCTCCAAACCCTGAGACAATCACCCAGTTGCTCCAAAGTGAGCCCCGCTCAAAGCATCTTTCTGTATTGTCTTGAGCCCAGTTTGACTTCTCATATTTTGTGCCGAACTACTCCAGTGCCTGTGGAAGAACACTCCAAGAATAACTCCTAAGGCCTGTCTACCACTGAGAGCTGTCTTCTAAAACAAGCCTGTGCACACTGCACCCACGGAGCCACACATCTGGAAAGCTGTTGGGAGAGCTAGCTCAACAAGGAAAGCACTTGCTGTGCACCCATGAGGATTGAATTTGATCCCCAGAACCCAGATTTTTTTTTTTTAGAAAAATACCGGGCATTTACTTGTAATTCTAGTGCTGGTGAGAGAGAAACAGGTGGATGCTTAGGGCTCACTGACAGCCAGTGTTGGCTATTTGGTGATTTCTAGGCCAAAAAAAAAAAAAAGAAGACTATCTCAAAACAAAACAAAACAACAAAAAACAGTGGTTCTGAGGAACCATACCCAAGGTTGCCATAGGGCCTTCATACCAAATATTTGTATGTGCACTCACATACAATTGCTCCTGAACAGAAAGACACACACACACACACACACACACACACACACACACACACACACACACACAGGGATTGGTTTTGTTCCTTGCTTAGCAGTGCTGATTATATATGTGGGATGTGTGCATGTGGGGGCGGGGGTGAGCAATGAACTGAAAAGAGAAAGGGAGAGAAGATTAGGATGAAGATGTTTGTCTTCTGCCTAACAAGATGCCTACCATATAAAAGGGCCTTCAGACTTAAATGAAAGAAAGAATGACTCACTGAATGAATTACTATGAATGACGAGGTTTAAAGTTTCAGTGTGCTTTGTCTTACATGTCTTTGTGTACCATGCATCTAACATAGCCTGTGGCCCATATGTAGGACCTGTGGAATATGTGATTTCTAAGCGGATGGATGGACAGACAGAAAGCATTTTCATGTAAATGGGTGCTAAATAAGTGTTTGCCATCTGAACAAGTGAATGAGTGAGTGAATGAATGAATGGACAGGTCAGTGAATGGCTATACAAGCTAAGGAGAGGGACCTCGCTGAATTCAATTATTTTCCCTCAACTAGTGAGGCATCGTGATTATATGGGAGGTGAGGAAGTGCAGTTGCTTTCTCTCCATGAGTAGGAGCTCTTGCCCACTGTTGACTCAGCAGCCAGGCAGGGTGCCTTCATCCTGTGGTCTCTACTAACACTCTAGGGTTAGCTAGGTGAGATGGCGGAGTCATCCCCTTCATAAACCAGACTCCACTTTGCTTTGTTTGGTTTGCTTTCCAGTTGCTTAAGGGAACATGGATGTTAACCAGAAACGGTTGCAGATGCTAACAGGGAAGCTGGTTTGGTAACAGAGAGAAAGTTCTGGAACAAATCAACAACACATACTGATGCTGGTAGGCTGGCCCTTTTAAGACCACCTGGAGGTCCATCACACCCAGAGATACAATGGACATTCATTTCTCCTGAGCAGTTTCTTCTTGGGTCTGGCGCATGCTTAGTAGAACAAGTTTGTTTGCTTCAGGCATGGCTTGGAGCATCTCAGAGCAGCATCATGAAGATGAAACCACATTTCTCATCTGATTGTGTCACTCTTGGCCCTGGGAGGCAGCCTTAAGATGGTACAAGATCAAGAGAGCTGAAGTCTGGTTTGTTTTTTCTCCTGCTATTGTTAAATCTTCAACCTCTGAGTCAGCTTGGCTGCATTCCCCAAGAAACCAAATGTGACTTTGTCCTAGCAGGAATCTGACTCAGCCTGGGTCTCTTTGGAAGGCACTGAGAACCCCATGCCAGCAATGAGAAGGAACACCAGGAGGTATAAACCACGCCCTTTACTTAAGGGTTTTCACCAGCATACCCCTTCTGAGATGCCACCTGATTGGCTCCCATACTCCACTGAAATGAGAACCAAAGACTGGCAGCAACTCTAAGGGCTGTAAGGAATTTTTACAAAGGTATGGAGACTTGCATGGAGGCTAATGAATCAAATGCCCTTCTCTTAAGTCAATTAGCTCTTGGTTCTTGGTTACACTGGAGTCTTTGGCCAATTAATTTCCAAAGCAAGTATTTGGCCATGAAAAGACACTTTAGAGAAATTGATGAACAAGTTAAGAAAGTTCAAGATGTGCCTCTAGACAGAATATTAACAGCCATCTTCCTTCCTTGCTTCAGAAGGACCCCTGAAGAGTTTTGCATGGCCTTTTGGGAAGAGCCAGTAGCATGCTGGGTGGCCAGGGCATCTGCTGGCTCTGCTAGTTAGTTCCAAGCCTTGTAGCAAAGAATATTAGGTCAAGCTGAGTAAGAAGCAAAGGTTACCCAAGGTCACTGGTACACACACCGAGAAAGGTTCAAGGTCAACAAAGCTAGATGAATCAGGAGTTGGTTTGCTTAAGCTCCTAAACATGTGATGATTATACACCTGGGTGTTACTATAAATCTTTCAGCCAAAAGCCACCTGAGCCTCACCGCCATGTGTGAGCTTTACACCAGCCGCCCGCCCGAGTTAGGCCCAAATGAATACACAGAGACTTGTATTAGATTCAATGCTGCTTGGCCAATGACTAGGATTCTCATCTGTTAGTTCAGTCTTAACTATCATAAACCTATATATTTTATAAGACTTATCTTATCGGACGCCTTATTGGCGTCCCTCCTTGTCGGTGGATCATATTGTACCTCTGGAGCAGGAGCGGAGGGGAAAAGAGGGCCCTTCCTGTTTCTGCTTTGCTTAAATATGAGTCTCCTTGCTATGTCACTTCCTGTCTGGATCAGCACTTCTCTACTACATTTCCCAGAATCCTCTTTGATTCCTAGTCCCATCTACTTGCTGTCTCATTGCCAAACAGTATTTTATTCAATAATCAATAAGATAAACATACACAGCACATTCTCCATCACCTGGGAACCAGAATGTGAGTTCTGTGGTGGGGATAAGAACACATATTTTCATGCATTACCTTGACATGCATTGGTCTCCCCTACTTGGATAGTACTGGTCACTCTGGGCAACCATTTCCCAATCATATGAGTTTTTTCTTTCTGTCAGTAGGAGAGTGTATATAATCAAAATAGAATATTCCCTGTGTTCAATCAATTGCTGAGTCCTACCACCACCCAAGAACCTTTCTTTAAGTGAGTCTAGAAAAGTTTCTAAGGAGACATGAACACAAACCAAGACACTTCCATGCTTGAAATAATTCAGTGGCCTTCTACCATGGAGCTGCAAGGATCCAGGCTCCCAATGCACCCCAGAAATGATGCCTAAAAGCAAAAGGCCAAGGTAGAGTTGTAGTCTGTCAATAAAGATCTGGAGATATTTGATTTCACATATATTAAGCTAATGTTCTCCAAGCCTTAGAGTCATCCCTCCCAGCCTGAGCCTGGAGACAGGCACTTGTGAAAACTCACCATCCTATCATCAATTTTCACAGGAGGGGAGGAAATGAGACCAGACACCGTTCAGAGAGTAATTTTGATATCAGTTATTTTCCTACACATCTGAAAATCAATAGAAATTGAGGTGAGAAGGGTCATTAGGAAGCATTGTTGAGTGACTAATGAGGCTTGTCTCCATCTTCCCAAGCTGTACCATGAATACAAAATGTCATAGCACTGCTTTGAATCAGCAGAGCATCCATATTTACAGTGCCAGGCAGAGCCAATGCTTGCTGGGTCTTTCTGGATCTTTGGAGTATTTAGTTTAGAGAGGAGGGAATGTGAGGAGAAAGCTGTGGGTTTGGCTGCAACTCCAGTGTGCCAGTTTCGTATTTTCTAATGTTAGAAAGTGAAAGTAAAACTTGTTCCCTGTATGTGTTCTGAAGAACTAGACTATGTAGTTATGGGGTTGGTTTTGATGACTGGGTCTATATGTTCTTGGGCTTTAAAGAATTCTTTCAACTGCTATCTCAGAATGTTACACACAGCACCCTTTTTTTTTTTTAAATAGCCAGAGATAATGGATTGCAGAATGGCAAAGGGATTTCCTCTGAGAATAGTTTAAGCTCCTGTTTACATTGCTGGATGGATATGAAGTTGGTGTTAATTCTAGAATGTTCACTGTGACCTTACCTGGTATTCTTGCTGGAAGGCAAAATTGAGAGGAAGGCATTGAGAGGGGAAGAAAGGAGGGGGAGGGGGCAAGCAAGAGGGATAGAGAAAGAGGCAGGCTGTAAATGGAAAGGAAGGGGGAAACAGAAATGAAGGGCAGAAAGAAAGAATGAAGAAGGTATGAGGACAAAGAGACTGGGTCCCACCCTGTAGCTAATTGGCTGTGTAACCAAGCTGTCCCTGTCTTCTCATCTGCAGAGTGGGACCAACCTCACCCATCCTACACTTTTCACAGACCATAGGAGAGACAGGGGTGATTAGCTGAAGGATGCAGGAGGGTGCTGTCCAACTCAGTAACAGCACTACTGCAGGACTGACTGCTTCATCCTTGGGATATAGGCTTTGGGTTCCTCAGAGGGTCATGTTCTCTGTTGCTCTCTTACTGCTGAGTGAAGAGTGCCACACAACACAACAGGCCAACTTGGGCTTTATGCATCAACACTCAAGATCTTAAAGCTATCCAAAAAGAAAAAGAGAAGGCAGGGCCGACTGCCCTGAAGCTGGGCTCCAGGCACCAGCAGAGATGGACTTGCCTCCCTGCCTCTGGCTGCCAAGCTATCTACACACTGAGTGGTCACATATAAAGTTGGATTTGCTGCCGGCCAAGCAAAGGAAGAATTTACTCAGGATGCCTACATTTTTCAGTCTTTCTTGATTTTCTTACAAGTGGAGCTGCTGTCCTTTTGGCCCCAGAAATAGAACCATTAGCTTAGAGCCTGGTCCTAAGGTTGTGACAGAAAAAAAATGGATAACTATTTGTGAACTCTTCAAAATGGCTCTTCCTCAGGATCCACAAGGCAGCCTCTAGGACTCTTAACCTAAGACTCTCCCTTGGCTCAGTGGCTTCTTTCTCAACAATGACCAGCACCAGTAATTACAGATGCCTTACCTGCTTTTCACTAAGGACAAATACCCAGCAGTCATGATCAATGGAACACCATTTCCTTAAAAGCAATGAGAACAAACCACAGGGCTTTTCAGGTCACTCCTCACAGAAAGGGAAATAATACAGTTATATTTAAATGACATTCAAGGGCAGCTGGGTGAAAACCTGACAATCAGATTAACCTTGGCTGTGCCTAGCCACCTGAAAGGTCATTTGTACAACCTGTCCTTGATATCGAGACACACATGCCAGGATCTTCCCTAATGAGGACAGCTTGTATAACCTCTCATCATCACAAAGCGTGCTACAGTGCCACGGAATTTTGTCCTTGATCTTCAAGACTCTGTGACCCTGTGACCCAATCAACAGTGTTTATTTAGAGGAATTTTAGAATTCATTGTCCAATTCTCAACAGAATGGAACAGTACTTTGCTATGAGAAAAGACACAAGATGACAGCTTGCATGTAATTTGAGGACTGGTCTTCAGCCTGAGGCAGGTGAAGTTCCTTCTGTTTGGTACAGTTAGATCAGCTTCGTGTGTGTGTGTGTGTGTGTGTGTGTGTGTGTGTGTGTGTGTGTGTGTGTGTGTAAGCGCACACGCGCTCACGCATGCACACACACGCATGCGTATTTATGCATATGTGGAAGCTAGACTGCCTGGCTGGTGAGCTTCAGGGATCCTCTAGTCTCTCCCTGCTTGGTGTAGGGTTGATAGGTGGATACTGCCTTGCCCAGACTTTTCATGTATGTTCTGGAGATCCAAACTCAAGTCCTTAATACTTGTGCAGCAAGTGCTTCATTACCGAACCATCTCCCCGGCCTCCTGCAGGGCTTGTTAAAGAAATCTATTCTATATATCGTGTGAGTTGTTAACTCACACATTTAAAAACTGATTTCTTATTTACTGTTTGATGCCAAAGCTGCACTAGGAAATTTACTTGGCACAAATATCATTTAATCCCATGGCAGAACTCTACCCATGAGGTAGGATGTATTGCCTTCACTCTGAGGATAGGAAAATTAAAACCCAGGAAAGTTAGGTCCTTTATCCAAAGCTACTGAGCTATCAAAGCAGGGCCCTAGGCTAGACTGATCTTGTCTTCAGTCTGCTCAGTGCCTGCCCGCGGCATCCCCTGCCCCCCACCCATGCTGCCTTTTTGTTAGCCAAGGGAGCTGGGAGTTGAAAGCAGTCTGGCTCTGCTGGGACTGGCTGTTCTGACCCTGGCTCTTTAGAAGTTATTTCTCTGCCTCTGCTTCCCTTCTCCTGGGCAAAATGAGGAGACCTACTGTGTGTGCCTCACAGAGTCTTGAAGATCAAGGACAAAATTCCGTGGCACTATAACATGCTTTGTGATAATGAGAGGTTATAGAAGCGGTCCTCATTAGAGAAGATCATGGCTGAGTGTGTCACAATATCAAGGGACATATCCTAGAAGTCAGGCAGAAGGAGTTCAGAAAGATAGTGATACTTGCCGATGGTAAGAGGTGGTCAACTCTATCTCATATATCACATATATGTCCGTGCGATAGAGGAGGTCTAATAGGTGAGTTCATGGAAGGGGTGGCTGACTATATCTCATATATCATATGTATATCCATGCGGTAGAGGAGGTCTAATAGGTGAGTTCATGGAAGGGATGGTTGACTATATCTCATATATCACATATATGTCCATGCGATAGAGATAGAGGAGGTCTAATATACTTTGCACTTGAATCTTGTCTGTGGCTTGCAATTTCCTCAGTCTGTGATACAGTGGAAATGAAGATGTGTGACTTGACCACTATGTAAGCCTTGACCATAGAAAGGATACAGCACCAATCTTACTCAGAGTATTTTCCCTGGGAACCCTGCTGCAATGTTATGAAGTCCCAGTGATGTGTTGAGGCCATAAGTTAATCCAAGCAACAGGTATAACAAAGGCCCCAGACATCAAGGAGTAGAGACAAGTTGTCCCCAGGGTATCTGATACAAGTTATGGAGGGCAGAGACTGTGGAGGTTAATTCCTGATTATCATTGTTCTAGGTCACTAAGTTTGGGGTGCTTCCTTGTGCCATAGTAGATCCTGAATGTGGAGGGACATTAAAATAGGTCTACTGACTCCAACGTAGCATCATGTTCTGTCTAAAAGTTACCCTGCTTCGAAAGATTTCTATTTTGGATTTTTAAGATGATGGTAAGAGTGGCAGAGAATGTAGCTCCGGGTGCAGTACTTGCTGAGGGGTGTGTAAGGCCCTGATTCCATCCCAGTCCTGCAAAGTAAAAATGGTGATGAGGATGTTAATGATGATGCTGACATATGGGTAGCATGTCTCTCTACGCTGAGGTGTGTAATGATGTCTTTACCCCAAGCCACCTGACCTCCACTGCCACATGAGAGGCCAAAATAATGCAAAGAGACTTATATTAGGTACAGTGCAGCTGGTCAATGACTAGGTTTTCTTATCTGCTAGCTCAGTCTTAGTTATCAACCATAATCACTAATCTGTATATTTTATAAAGACTTATTTGATTGAGGACACTGGCAACATACATCCCCTCTTGCCAGGCTCATATCTCGACTCCTGTCTCTACTACATTTCCCAGAATCCTTCTCGACTCCTAGTCCCGCCTAACTTGCTCCCCTATAGGCCAACAGTACTTTATTTATCCCAATAAGACAGACATACACAGAAGGTCCTCCCCCATCAGAGGTGCTTTCTGCTCCTTTTAAAGGCGAATGGCTATTGCTAAAACAGTTACTATGAGACCATAGTGGCACATGGTATATCCTGGGAAAAATAGGATTTACTGGCACAGAGGTAGGTTAATGCCAGTGATGAGGGTCAGGCAGGCTATTGGACCACAGCAACAAGACAGAGAGGAACAGTGTTACCTGAGGCCTGGTATCTATTCCCAGCACTCCCATCAGGTGGCTAACAATTTCCTGGAACTCCAGATCCAAGAGATTCAGTGCCCTCTCTGGCTTCTACCAGCCCCCCCCCCATGGCATGTACTCACACAAACATGCACACATATACACATAAATAAAAATATACCTTTTAAAATAAGAAAAAGGGTTATGGACACTATGGAAGAGAGAGGATTCTGATTTGGGGTACCTCTAGGTTGAAGTGTTAGAGGTCCAATAGGAGTAAGTTTCCCACTTACTGACCAGCCCACTAGGTCAGGAAAGATGCCTTCCTGGCCTCCCCAGGCCCTTCTTTGTACTCTATACAGAATGGAAATCTGTCAGCAAGGGAAAGACCACACACAGTCTCTAACCACACCCCTTCTGTCTCCCTAAGTGACATGAGTGTGGTCCAGCTAAAATTTTGTGAGGGTTAACAGATTACAATACCATCATAGCTGTAGGAACTCAAAGATTCCTACCAGAAAAATAGTGTGGTATTTATACAGTCACAGAAATAATCTCATGTTTCATATTCTGCTTTGCTCCATCCAGGAAATTTGCTTTCTTGCTGGCCAGTGTGGTGAACACTCCTTCTCAAGGCAGTTGAGGAAGCTTCCCTGCCCCTTCCTATCAGCCTATATTCAGTGATCTGACTGAGGATGCTTCTCTAGGATAGGAAAAGAATTTTCTACTTGTTTTTGAACTTGCTTCTGATACACATCAACTTTCACAAACCCCTGTTCTTCTACCGGATTGTGATTATTTTCCCCTCTCTATTAGTGAGTAGACATTTTGTGTTATCATGCAGGCAGGAATTCAGATTACCTGACCAACCCTGACTTATGTTAAGAAACACTGTGAACAGAATGACTCAGTAAACAGACATATGTCCTATGTAAGACCAAAACAAAAATGTCACACACACACACACACACACACACACACACACACACAACACACACACACACACACTCCCCAAGACACCCTGCTTTGAACTGTAGTGGCTTCTATCACATTTTATTGTGAGCAGAACTTTCTCATGCTGGGGTATTCCGTTCGATCAGGAGTTAGTCAATCAGTGTAAATTGGAAATCATTAGGCTTGGTTGGCTACTGTCTAGACTAAGAAGGTTAATCATGTTATGAAAAGAGAAGGGAATGGAACAATCTTGTGGGTTTTTTAAACTCATATTTTTAAAGACAACTTAAAAAGGGTGAGTTATGATTGGAAATTTTATGATATGTTTTAGTATTCTAGGAATGGAATTGAGGACACTTAAGCCCACTGCTGGAATTTCCTAATTACCCTATAGGTTTACATGTGTTGTATGTATGAAAGTATTAGCCTCTCTCTCTCTCTCTCTCTCTCTCTCTCTCTCACACACACACACACACACACACACACACACACACACACACACACACACACCACGAAGAGTAGGAATTTCCCATTCTCATGCAGTTAGAGACTATAGTCATGGATTTAGAGGTCATCCTGAGACCTGGGAAAAGGATGGGGAGGAAAACTTACTGGCCAGGGACAGATTAGTTAGGGAAGTGCTTTCCTTGCAAGCACAAGGGCCATTCCCTATCTATGGTGGGATACCTTGCTCAACCTTGGTACGGAGTAAGGGGCTTGATTTTGCTTCAACTTGCCAGACTTTGCTGACTCCCTAAGGAAGGCCTTATCCCGTGTGAGGAGTGGATGAGGGATGGGAATTTGGGGAGGGGGGAGCAGAGGGAGGAGGAACTGAGGTTGGTATGCAAAATGAAAAACATTTTTTAAATAAAAATTTAAATAAATAAATAAAAACCTTCCTGGTGATTCTAACATGCAATGAATCTTGGGAAGCAATGGTTTTGTGTTTAAATTTATAGATACAGCAACCGAGGCCCTGAAATCCTAGGTGAGTAGCCTAAATTTACAAGTTGGTTTACTCTAAATATACTGTTTTCCATAGTGTCATATATTTGAAAATGTTATGTCAACTCTAAAGAACGGCAATAGTTGCTTCAAAACAAAGTGGAATTCCGGCTCTTCACTTGCCAGTGCAATGCTATCTAGTCCTCCATGATACTGCATCAAAGGTTTCCGTATGTGTGTGCTCTGGGAACAAAGGGGAAGAACACACACACTGAGGCAGGAGATTGGAGAGAGAAACACAGGCATCGGTGCCAGGTATGTTATTCTACTCCTGGCTGCCAGGTCAAGAGCTGCCTTTGTGTTGTCAATTTTTAAACTATAAAAATAAAACAACCATTTGGAGAAATACTGTAGAGCCTAAGCCCCTACACTTGCTGGATGAAAACACAGAACATCTGATATTACAAATCTCAATCTTAACAGTTCCTATTTAAATTTCATTTAACGAATATAGCCTTAAAGAAGAGAGAAGGAAGTGATGAGAAAAAGGACCAGTGCTCAGGATGCGCATTTATCCTCGTCTATCCTCCCTCTTTTTCTCACTCTCTGTGGGATTCAGCTTTCTCCTGCTTGGCAAGTGGAAACGACAGGATAATAGTTAGGAAAATGGATACTACATAATTTTTAAAAAATCTCTGTTAAACATAGTATGTTAGAATTTATAATTTTTTCCACAGAAGACTTCTTTCAGCTCCTTGAGGTCACAGGTCAGTCCTTCCTTGTTTTTCCCCTTCTCATTAGCACAGCACAAGGGATGTGGAGGGTTGTCAACAAGTGTTGGATTGAAGCAGCTCAGTAAAGGAGCAAAGTGCGGGGAATCTATTAAAAATGCTCTTCGTCAAGGTCCCCCTGCTTTAGCTCTAAGGCATGGTGCCCGTCCCTTCCAAAGCTCTAAGATCAAAATCACACTCCATAGATCCTTCACCTTCAAGATTCATATCTGACCACTTTCAGAAGCACTGTGGAAACCACACAATTTTTCTTGAGGTAAGACAGCTCAAGACAAAAGATGACTGTACCCAGGAACCCACTGGGTTCTGACGTACGTGTTTCTAGGGTTTGTGTGTGATTATTCTCATCCAGACCTTAGCCATCTTTTAAGTTGTCTCTCAGAAAAACTGTCTGTGGATCATCAACTGTCCTATTCAATTCTATTGTTAATAAAAGATGCATTCTATTATTTTTGAAATAAAACTGGTTTCCATATGTGAATATATGTGTGTGTTTACATATGTGTGTGTGTATATATGTGTGTGTGTTTACATACATATTTATATGTGTGTGTGTTTACATATGTGTGTGTGTATATATGTGAGTGTGTTTACATACATATTTATATGTGTGTGTGTGTTTACATATGTGTGTGTTTATGTGTGTGTACTGGCAATGTGCCAGGAGTATACCCAAAATCTGTCTCCATGTCTTTAAAGTCATAGTAGATAGCAGTTTTTATGAGCTGGGGCTGTATGTGGGGCCCTTCTCAAAGCTATCATGTCTGGACCGGGTCAAATGAAGAAAGAGGGGGCGGGAGAACAGCAACATTCTGAAGTTTACTTTGGAGAAGAAAGAAGATAAAATGAAACTGCAGATATCTTTCTGTTATTTTTATCTCCCAGATTAGAGGAGAAAATGATGATGGAATAAACATGTATTTAATACCTAATTTGGGGATTTCAGAAAACTCAAACTAAGGGGATGACTGAGGGAGGGCATGGGGCAATGGAGGAAGTCCTTGTCCTTGGGGACCGTCTTGCTGGTTCTGAGCTGCTTTCCCTGTGTTTATCTTTTAAGGATTCTGGAGGGGCAGGCAGAGGAGCATTTAGATGACACACGGCTTCAGTGGGAGGCATATGTTACTTTGATCATTCTGATATTGCTCTAAATAGGCCATTCATTCAAATGGGCTTTCGATGGAGATTTTTTTCAAGTTCTGGATTGATGAGAAAGAGCTATGCTCCCCTGATATTTGCTTGATAAATGTTTGCTTTCTTAACAGACCAAAGGTACTTCAAATCACCCTTATCAGATGTGTTGACACGCAGAGTGGCGTCATCGCTTGATCTTGTTTGTAGAGTCATATAGCAAGAAGGTCACCAGTGACACCACCATAGAAGGTGAGACTCTGGTCTCTATTTGAAGTGGAAGAACACCTGACAATATTCTCTTACATTAAAAAAAAAAAAAGTGTCTACACTGACTGTTTGGGGACTTTCATTAACTCCTCCTGTCATTTCTTTAGACATACCATTTGCATTCAAAATAAAATTAAATATGACTCTACTTCAGTGAGCTAATTTAAAAACAAACAAACCTCTGAAGGACTCACATGGAGTCCTAAAGCAATTCTTAAACGGGAGGATGGCAACAGAAGTGGGCAATCACACTGCAGCAAAACCAAAGCCAGCAGGACAAACTGCAAATCTGTAGCACCATGGCTAGCATTTGGAGCTTGTCACATAATCAGCTGGGCTCTAACAGGCTTAGGTAGCCCTACCCACCGGTTCTGCCACCTGTGGCATGCTACCTCTGCCACACAGTACTTGGCTTCAGATGCTCTCCCCCAAGCCTTCAATATTGCCACATTTACTGTCTTTACCATGTGAATGACACCTGTTAGGCTGCTGAGTTCTGTTGCCAGATGGATACAGAGTCTAGATGCCTTGGGCTGCAGCTGTATTGGCTTCTGTGTGCTGACCTTGGGGAAACACTTCCTGATCATCCCAGTGCCACACAAATAACTTCTCTGCCATGTTTTTCTTTAAATTTAAATTAGAAACAATCTTGTTTTACATGTCAATCCCAGTTCCCTCTCCCTCCCATCCTCCCCTGCCCAGGGAGACTAAGGCTTTCCATGGGGGATCTTCAAAGTCTATCCCATCATTTGGAGAAGGGCCTAGGCCCTCCCCCATGTGTCTAGGTTGAGAGACTATTCCTCTATGTGGAATGTGCTCCCAGAGTCCATTCGTTGACTATGGATAAACACTGATCCACTACCAGAGGCCCCATAGCCTGCCCAGGCCTCCTAACTGACCCCCACGTTCAGGGGGTCTGGGTTGGTCCTAGGATGGTTTCCCAGCTATCGGTCTGGGGTCCGTGAGCTCCCTCTTGTTCAGGTCAGCTGTCTGCCATGGTTCTTATCTTTCAGTTATGGATGCTTCTTCCATGCCAACCTAATACTGCCCAGTCTCGAAATTTCCTTCGTCAAACGAATCAGTCCATTATCTTCCAACTTTGCTTCACTTCAGTTCTTAGAATAAGGATAGAACATATTCAGATCCTTTGCCAAGATATCACACAGAACAGAACCCTCTTCCAATATTCTGATAGGGTCCTTGCTCCCCTCTGAAACCTCATGAGCCAGCCTTCCACACTGTCCATGTTTCTCTTGGCATTCTTATCTTCCAAGCTCTCAAAGCAATGGCCCATTAAGCTTGGCTCAAAGCTCTCAGTGGCTTTTCCAGCCTAAAGTCCCAAACTCTTCCACATTCCTCCCACTAAGCAACTTCCAAAGGCCTGAAAGCCACATGTTAAGGTTTATCATAGCAATGCCTCCCTTTGTTGGTACCAGTTTTTTGTATTAGTTTCTTTTCCTGTTGATATGATAAAACACCTGGCAAAATGAAAATAGTGGGGGAAGGTTTATTTTAGCTCACTGTTCCAAGTTACAAATCCATTGTTGTGGGGCTGTGACAGTGGCAGGATCTTGGAACAGCTGGTCACACCGCATCCATAGTCAAGAGCACAGAGGAATGAATTAATGTACACACGCTTCCTAGTGTTCAGATGGATCTATCCTTTGCCCTCAGTCTAGGGCCCGGCCCTGGAAAATTCTGCTGCCCACATTCAGGATGGGTCTCGGTGCCTCAAATTAATCCAAGTAAGAAGATCTGCCATAGATAGGCCAGCAGGGAAACCCAATCTAGACAGCTCCTCATTAACCTTCCCTTCCCAGGTGATTCTAGACTGAGTCAAGTTCAGAACTAAAACCAATCATACAAATTTACTATTACAGAATGATTCTGTAGGGCAATAAATGGCTTTGGATAAATACAAAGAGGTCATATGCCTGATGTAAGTCAAACTTGCAGAAGCTGGTGTTGAGAGGTCCGGTGCTTCTCATCAAAATTTGCATAGGGCATGCTGAGTCATTCACCCAAAGTGATGAAAAGTTACATGATTCAATTTTATTATAAGTGAGTCCCATGGTCAGTTTATTATCGAGTTCTATTGACTGTTTAGGAAATAACTAGGATTAATATAAAAAATATTTGGCCCTTTTGATGCTTCAGAGTAACAGAGCCCCAGACCTGATTCCTCATGTTAGATTTTCTTCCTAGAAAGAGCAAATTAAGAGTTATTTATACAAATTTATACCAGGCACACATGTTGCTCATTCTTCTAGGTAGAAGCAAGAGGCCAGAAGGACCCTCTGCTCTCACTGTGATTTACTTAGTGAGGATTTATGAGTTAGTTGGATAACTGATAAACACTATCATCACTGTGCAATGAGTACATATTCCTTCCTGAGAAATTTCCTCTTCCTTAAACTGGACTTGACACAGTGCGAGCAAATTGGAGTGACACTCGGGCTCCCTCCAAACAAAACATTTTCCCATCTGAAGCACAAAAGCAGTGCATCCAATTAGTCAAAAGGGACAAGGAACAGGGAGCTATTCAGAAAGAAGGGAATGACAGCAGCTTCTGAAAGACAAGGAAAGAACAACCACCCTGTGGTCAAAGAGGGGGGAAGCAGGCAACCAAAGAGAGTCACTGCGGTGGCCTTAATGAGATGCTCCCATCTTCTTGGGCATTTGAAGACTTGGTCCCCAGTTGGTGGCACTGTTTGTGGAGGCTTAGGAGATGTGACCTTATTGGAGGAGGAAGTATGTTACTAGGGGTAGTCATTGAGTGTTTAAAGCCTCTTGCCACTTTGAGTTTGCTCTCTGCATGTGTTTCAAGACATAAGTCTTTATTTTCCTGCACCTACTACCTTGTTTATGCTCCACCATCATGGACTGTAACTTTTTGTAACCATAAGCCCAAACAAATTCTTTTTTTCTAAGAAGAATAAAGAGGAGGAGGAAGAAGAGGAAGGGAACAAGTAAAGTGTGGTGGCATGTGCCTGTAATCGCCTTACAGAGATTAAGAGGAAGCAGAGGCAAGAGGATCACTGCAAGTTCAAGGTTAGCAGAGCTTACACAGCAAATTTGATGCCACCCAGGGATACATAGCTGATTCTGTCTCAGTAAATAAATGGGATAAAACATTTATAGGAAAAGCAGTCCTAACAAGTTCCATCTCCCAGCATCCATCTTCTTGGTGATCACCAGAGACTCCAGTTTGAAGTTGGAGTTGGATCTGATGCTTCGGGAAGGTGACCTTCCTTAGTTTAGCTTCCTCGCCGTCACACATTATGCTCAACTTTGGAAATCAGAAGCAACTGTTTCCAGCGAGAGTCACTGCACCTAAGGAGTGACAATGCTTTTTTTCCAGTGCTTAAGGTGACCTAACATCATCGGGTACCAACAAGGAGGTGGATATGGACCCAAGTCACAGCCATGCTTAGTTCTCACAGCAGTCTTAAAAAGACAAGGGTATGAGTTCACATTTGAGAAAATAGCCTAGCAAGACAGAGTAGAGATGGGTATAGTTCCTCTCAATTCCTGCTCAATGCAAGTAGCTTGCTAATATGCTTGTGTGTGTGTGTGTGTGTGTGTGTGTGTGTGTGTGTGTGTGTGTGTGTGTCTGTCTGTCTGTCTGTCTGTCTGTCTGTCTACAAAGAGGCTCTGGATCTGCCAATTCATCCCCCGACCTTCCTCATAACTCCTGCATGCATAGGGCCTGAACCTATCCCACAGGTGACCTTCCAAGGGTAACTATCACAGCAGTAGTGTGTCTATTGTTTTTCTGTGTGTGAACTGATACAGATTGTCACTGCAAGAGTAAACCTTAGTGCTAAGAGCAAAGGATTGAGAAGACCTGTGCAGGAACCCTGAGAGCTTATTAGGCAGCTGGTGGTGCCCTGTGTGATCCCATCCTATTATCTTATAAGCCTCCATCTTCATAAAACATAAGGGACCATTCTGGGGACAGGCCTGTGAACTGTCCCATAGGCTCAAACAAAAAGCACTGAATAAAGCCAGCTTGGAGGGCATCGCCGACCTTTGTATAATTTCTATCTGGAGTTGGACAAAGGCAGGTGAGACTGAGATGGTGACATTAGGAGCCAGCATGATTGGAAATTTTCCCAAAGGCAAATTTTTTAGAGAGTTGAACCTAACCTACCAGCAATCCCGACAACCTGTTGCTTTACCATGGGCCATGCTACGAGGAATAAGAATGAGTGGAAATGTCATCCACTGGCCAACTAATGCAGCCGTAAGAAAATCCAGAGCCGAAAAAGAAACCTAGTTAACCTGCCAACCCCCAAGGACTACAGGGAGATTCCTTTAGGAGCAGAGGCTTGAGGACTTGGTCAAAGAGCTTAGTGCTTCTGCTACAGACAGATAGGAACTTGCATTTGGATTGCTGTCTGCTGCTTACAAGCTGTGTGATCTTGCAGATGTCTAAAAAGCCTCCTGCAGGTGGCTTATCCACATAAACATTTCAACTTTCTAATACACATTAAATGCATAGTACTTAGTCTATATGAATACTATGTTTCATTTTTATTTTAATCTTTCTCAAAATCTAGTTTCTGGCAACTGAACCCACATTTTACCTTTAGGGTTTTCTCCCTTTGTATCTCCTTAAAGTTCCTTTCAGGTTTCTATGACAATATTTCACCAGCAATGGCTGTTACTGTTTGGGAGCATGAAAATATCCAGACTGATCAACCCTAACACATGCACGTGAAAGTAAGATTAACTATCTGGCCACACAGTCTGTGGTTACATGGGGTTTCTGAAATCAACTTGATAGTATCTAGATCCTTCAAGCTTCCTGTTGCTTTCAACCCAAGAATCCATTTAAAAACAAATACAACACTCAGATAGAGACTGCTGTGTCATGGCAGTACCTGTAACAGTGAAAACACTGGAAGGAAATAAAAGTATCAGCAATGATGGAGGGTACAAACTAAGAAAATGAAGTCAATTACAGAACTGAATATTATATACTCCTGAAATAAAGACATTTATAAAGATCTGCTTGTAACGCTGGGCGGTGGTGGCGCATGCCTTAAATCCCAGCACTCGGGAGGCAGAGACAGGTGGATCTCTGTGAGTTCGAGGCCAGCCTGGTCTACAAAACACAGAGAAATCCTGACTGGAAAAATTTAAAAAAAAAATCTGCTTTTAACAAGCAAACACACTGTTCTGCCAAATGGAAAAGGGAGATAGACACATATTACTATTTGGTCATGTAAGGTGTTTTGCACATGCATGCATAGAAATAGTGGGATGTGGACATACAAAAAGAAACCACACAATGTAGTGTTTGTCCCAGAGAGGTAGCATGTGCATGCTGGGCAGAAAGTTAGAATTCACTGTCTCCATCACAGAGGGAAAACTCAGGATATTGAGGTGTATCAACACTATATTTAGAAAAAAAAATGTGGCTTATTGTCTAAGAACCCAAGACAGACAGTATTTATCACTTTTTATGAGCTGGTATTTTAAGAAACAAGCTGAAGGCCATTTTTTCTGGAGAGGGTAAGTATAGAATTAGGGTCCCTCCTACACAGTACTCCGCTTGCCTATTGAATTCCTCTCCTTCTGCCTTGGCTTAATATAAATGTTCATGGAAAAATAGAGTGGAAAGTGGCATGGCATTTTCTGGTCTGATGAGGTAGCTCAGTTGATAGGGTGTCTGCCTAGCGTGAAGGATGTTCTGGGTTCAATGCCCAGTAATGCATAACTCGGGATGGTGGCACACACCTGTGATCCCAGCATGCTAAAGGAGGAGGCAGGAGGATTAGTTCAAGGTCATCCTGTGTGCTATAATAAGTTTGAAGCCAGTCTGGCCTATAGGAGCTCCTGTCTCAAAACAGGGGAGAAAAGGAAAAGAAAAAGGCAGGAAAAAAAAAAACAGAACAAAACACTAGGGGTTATCTTTCAAAACTTAAAAGCATATTGGTGGACAAACAGATGAACAAAATGAAGTAGGTGTGTACTCTGGAAGCTGCAGAGGAAAATTACGATAGGAGCCACAACACAGATGAACCTTGAGAGCAGATTAAGCCAGATGAAGAAAGGACAAATGTTTTATGCTTCCACTTTCATGAGATTCCCAGTCAAACTCATAGAGGCAGAAAATGGATGAGATGATTGGATGTCATTAGGGAGGTATGACCACAGGCAAGATGGAGGAAGGCACAGTGGCTGCCAGGACCTGGAGGAGAGGGATAGATGGAAGGTGTTTAGTGGTATCAGGTGAGAGTTTCATGAGCCAAATATATGGTGGTGAGGGTCGCACAACGATGTGAATGCACTTGATGCCCCTGAATTGAACACTTAAAAGTAGATAACACATTTTATGTCGTTTGCCATAATTTGAACAATAGAAACATAAACGTGTCTGCTTGATAGATCAAGCAATTTCTCAAGTCCTTAATATTGTAACAAAGCCATTCTTTTTTTTTGTTTTTCGGTTCATCATCATCAGAATTTATGTAACTTTACTCTTCTTGTTAACACTAACCAACATTTACATGGTGGCCTTTATATTTTTTCTGTGTTTGGTACTTTATGCAGGCTATGTAATGTAGTGTGCTGAGACATAAATGATATCATCCCTATTTGGCAAAAGAAAAAGGCACTGGCTCAGGGAGGTGTTCACTTGGCTAGTGAATGTCAGAAGAGCTGGGCCCTCTTCACATACCTCACCATGTGACTTGCTGCTTGCTTTGTGAGCAGTTCTGGGGACCAGGACCCAACTTGCGCCATAGCACCAAGTACCTCAAAATTACTGTCATTTGTTTGCTAATTCCCTCCTGTCCTTGGTCATTGTCACACTGATGTCACCCTACCACAAATAGACATGACTCCTTTAGCTGTGCTTGCTCCTCAGCTCAGGCAGTGTGAGTTTTTTGCTGGCTTCTTGTGGTTCTATGTAACAAAATCTAATTGAGGGCCAGCAAGGCTGCCAAGGGATAAAGGAGCTGCCCATGTAAGCCTGAAGAAGCACTGAGTGCAATCTTTTGAATCTATATAAAATTAGAAAGAGAGAAGTAATTCCACAAAGTTGTCCTTTGATTTGCACACATGTACCAGAACAAGCATGTTCACATACACATACCGCACCACATCCACCCACACCCACACACACACGTAATAATAATAAATGTAAAAGAATAAAAGATGCTCCCTGTCTCAGGTGCTACTCTAGATCCTGGGGCTTCAGAGAGTTAAGGAAGAAGAGTCTCCTCCTTCTTGGACCTTACACTCTAGTGAGGGTAAACATCTAAACAACTGTGATTAAAATAATCTCAGGTGACTAAGAAGTGCTAAGGAGAAACTCACACATGAAAACACAGGTTTCGATGGCTGTGTTACTGTGAGTGGCTGGGTGATGAAGGAAGAGGCATTAAAAGGAATGGATAAGGAGATGGAACCATCAGGACATTCCAGGCAGAGGGAAGAGCAAAGTGCGGAGGCTTGAAGCTAAGGTGAATTTAAGATTAACCCAGAGAGTAGAAGTCTGGTGGGAATGCAGTTCGTGAGGACAACTACAAGTGCCGAGGTTAAAGGGGCAGGTGAGGCTTGACTGTTGCCAATATTGTAACCATAACAAGGAATGTGGGTTTTCTCAAAGTTCTCTAAGCCATTGGAAATGCATTGGTGGTTGGAGTACGGGTTAGGGCATGCTTTTTCTGACTGGTTTCTTGAGTTGGAGGTATGTCAAGATTAGGAGCAGAGCTACTAGTCCACTGTGGTGGATCTGAAAGCTGATTGAACCTATAAGGCACAGGGCCCAATGGGAGATGGCTAGGTCCTTAGATGCTGACTCCAAAGTGACTGATTAATGTAATCATTGTGGGACTTTGGTTAATTTCTACAAATGTGGGTTTTATGAAAAAAATAAAGCCTGCCTTCTGAATCTCTCTCTCTCTCTCTCCTTGTTTCATGACATGATCTCTTCTGCAGTGTGCTGTCAGTGTGATGGGGTCCACTGTGTAGCCCTCACCAGAGGCCAAACCAGTGGGACTGACTGGCTTCAACCTTTGACCTTTAACTTTTTAAGAACTGTGATCTGAGTAAATGTCTTTTCTTTATAAAGTATGCAGCCACCAGCATTTTGTTGTAGTAAATATGATGGCTAGCTTTAAGTGTCAAATTGTTACAACTTAGAATGTTCAGGAAAAGGGTCTCAAATGAGTAATTGTCTTTATCAGATTAGTCTGTGGCCATGCTTTTTGTGGGGGACTGAGATGCAGCCCATTGTGGATGGCACCATATCTTAGGCTGGGCCTTGAATTACACAGGACAGGAGAAAGCTAGATTAAGCAAAAGCAGAACATATGGGGTTGGCTCTGGGGGAACCACCCAACTCAAGCTTCCCCATGTTCAGCGTCTGAGGCTACCTTTGCCATGGTTCCCAGGAGACTGCTAATCCCATACCACACAGTCCCTCTGCTGTTCCATGTACTCAACTCTAGATCGAACTTGCTGGGTTTAGGGGATTTCTTTTAAACTTTCAAAATGGGTTGGAAAAAAAAAAAAAAAGAACTGAAAGACTGTTGGACACCAGATAGCAGTTCTTAAGCCAGGCTTGATGAGTTACGTGTAAATGAATCAGAACCATGTGCGGTAGACCTCTCTTCCCAGGCACTTGGATTTAAAAATAAAAGGGGTTGGGGAAGGAGGGAAAGCATGGCTGGCTTTTGCAAGGACCTGAATGAGAACTTCACAGAACCAAGGGCCCCAAACATGGTGTGATTTTTTTTTCTCTCCATCTCTAATTTCTTTCATCTCCAGCTTTGTGAGAGCTGCTTGATGTATGTGACATTCCAAGGCACTTTCCCTGCAGACACTGTGTCCTGGTATTCCCTGTGTCCTTGCCAAAGGACTTGTTATGCTGTGGTTAAAAGTATGCCTCACCAGAGCCATTCTGACTTGTAAGGAGTTCGCAGACTTTATTCTCATGACACTCAGGCTGCTGATAGCAGGAACAGAGATTGTAGATTAAGGCGCTGCCTTGGGTAACTGGGAGAGGGCGTTAGCTTGGTAGCATGTGGAACTCACACAGGCTCTGAGACCTTGGCCAGGTTCAGTGTTGCAGATCACAATGTCTGCTTTCTCATCTGTTGAATGTGAGTAAATCTCTTCCCTGAGTCCCGGGTGGTTCTGGAGCATCGCATACGTCGAAGAGCCCATACAATTAAGATAGATGATTCCAGCTAATGTTCCAGAAAGGTTGCCAGTGGTTTCTCACAGCTTCTTCCAACTAGTCTGAGAGTGGAATACATTTGTGTTCTCTTCTGTTTGTGCTTTGAGAGGATCTGAGCAGCGTCTAGGTTGGACTGATATCAGAAAAGAATTCATAAACAGCATCTACCTGCCTGCTGTGACTCAGAACCCTAGGAACTTAGAAGTTGGAGAGTTTTCTGAGAATCTCTTTATTTTACACTTAAGAATTTCTAAAATAAGGATAAATAAATCTTTAAAAAAAAACCTTAGGCTGTGTTTGTGGTGGTGCATACCTTTAATCCCTGCACTTTGGGGCAGAGGTAGGTAGATCTCTGTGTGTTTGAGGACAGTATGGTCTACATAGCAGCCAGGCCTATGTAGTGAGACCCTGTCTAGTAGAAAGATGAAATAAATAGGTAAATAAATAAATTCTGCTGGTCAGACAAGGAAATGACTAGACTAAGTCATCCAATAGTCACACTAAAGGGGTTATGGTGCCTTAGCTGATAGAAAAAAAAGATACATTCTTAGAAGAGGGTTATTACAAAGAACAAGGCCAATTATTCTAGAGTATTTTATCAGCATCTATTTATCAATATGTCATTGTTTATATACCAACACCTGTGTGTATGTGTGTGTGTGTGTGTGTGTGTGTGTGTGTGTGTGTGTGTTAGGGAAGGGAATCAGATGTACATACTAAGCAAATGTCCTTGCCACAGAACACCAACCCAAGCCCTAGGCACCTGAGTTCTTATTTATGGTTTTTAATCCCCAGAATTTATCACAGTTTTTGATATGCAGCAGTCAGACTGAGAAATGAGTGCAGAGAGGCCCGCTAGAAGAAGCAAGGAGAGAAAAATAAGATTCTTGTCCTGGAGGAGCTTGAAGTCTGGGCCTAGATGGATGATGATGAGAAGACAATCCCCAAAACTCAAGAGCCTTGCAAGCAGGAAAGGAGCAATTCAATGTGTGTGGAGAGAGAACTAACTCTCTCTCTCTCTCTCTCTCTCTCTCTCTCTCTCTCTCTCTCTCTCTGTGTGTGTGTGTGTGTGTGTGTGTGTGTGTGTGTGTGTGTGTGTGTGTGTGTTAAGTTTTTAGCCCTTCCTTGGCACCTGAGCCCATGATTCTAGTTGAGTCAGGCACTCCAAGGCTCTGATTTGAGCTCCTGGAACAGGAGCCAGCCAGCCACAGCACTTCTGCAATGTTTAGTACATGAACAATGGGTAAGGAGGCAGGGTCACAAATCAGGGTGAGTGTTGGCCTTCCCCATGGAGACCTGAGATAATTGGTGTCCCTTTCCTACATGCAGAGAAGTGCTAAATAGTAAGTCAGTAGACTGGAGAAAGTAGAGTCGGAGAGAAGAGTGGAGCAGAGAGAGTCCTACGATGGTCAGCTCACCTTTGGCTATCCAGATAACATGAAATAACAGAATTATTTCTCCCAAAGGAATTTCTGTCATTTTCACGTACAAACACTGACTACAATGGGCAAGGAGCTTGGCAGGGCTGTTACTGTCCAGTGATAGAGTTGTGTAGATGGATGCAGGTGAATGAGTCATTTGTGGAAGCCATGAGGATTTGGGAAATGTTTGCCAGGCCTCTACATGGGAGGAGGTGAGGTTCATGTGCTGAGCAGTGGAGCAGAGTAGGCAGTCACCATTGGTCTTATCTGAGAAGGAAGAAGGCCAGCATCCCATCTTCCCATGGTACAACCTTACTCATATTTACTCTTCCCAAAACCTGAAAGACGCACCTCAGAAGGCCATTATTTAGATGATGTCAATAGTTCTCCAGGCCTGGTCAGTGGAATTCGGGCTGCTTTGGTTCCCATGGTATCCCACTGAACGCAGACACGCTTTCCTTTTTACTTTAAGCCTTAACATGTTCTCCAACTCTCAAACAGGCAGTTGGAACACATTGCATTTCCTAAGCTAACTTGCTTAGAGACCTCTGTTTTGTTTTCCTTTGCTTGGAGAAGACTTTGCTAAGAACATCTTTGAGAGACAGAGGGCTAAAGCATTGTTTCCTCCCAGAAAACTGCAAAGTCATATTATTTTGGAGGGATGTCAGTTTTTTATTTAGTATCTCCTCATTCCACAAAACACTGGAGAAACTTTTGATAAAATAATGCATGGGCTTAAAAACAAATTGGTGAGTGACACAGAAATACTGTTCACACAGCTGTTCCACCTGTTGACATCAGCAGAAACTGAGGGCCCAGTGTAGAATCACAGCACTTGATAGAGATGACTGTCCACACCAGACTAAGGCCATGTAGCCTGAGACATCACTTACATTGCCGCAATTTACACCAATATAGCTGGGATTCTAGATCCTCTGGAGGGATGGCTGACATGTCGAGACCACCAGTGAGCACAGGAAAGCTTATCATTTGAGGTAAATCCTAAAAGCTGATGTGGGGTCTTGAGTGGCAGGGAAGGAGGGTACAGTGACTTTGTGGTGGGGGGTGAGTTGGGAAAGTGAGGTAGATGGCTCAGGTGGATGCACCATGAGTGATATGAAACCAGGATGTGTCTTGGATGTCCACAAATTAGATGTCAGTAGAATTTTCAAAGGCACAAAGGTAGAGGCCCTATTCCAGGAAGGCCCAGCTCCAAAGACCATGGGTCATAAGTGAAAGGAACAATGTACAGCTGAGGGTTCAGCATGATTTTATTTCTAACCCCAATACTCAGACCAAACTCAGCACAAGTAAAAAATATTAAGAAAAACATCTCATCATTTATTGATTGCAAAAATCCTCTACTCTTGTTTCACAGAAAAGCCTGGAGCAATATTGCTAAGACTTTTTTTTTTTCTTTTGCCTACCTCTACTCAATCAAATGCTATTTCTTTGATTGATTGCTTATTCTGTGGCAATCTACCACTTGGCCTCCAGGTTGTGTGGAGTCCTTTCAGGTTCCTCAAATCCTAGGTCATAGTTAAAACCCCAACCTTTTAAAACAGACTATTTAAATCTGGGGTGTATTCTCAGTCTATAACCTGTAACTCCCACAAGATACATGAACTTTTCCCAATACTTATCATAATTTTTAAATAATATTAAATGAACCTGGACAGAGAGTAGTAGAGCAGAGAACAAGAGGATAGAAACTGTTAAGACAGGCTTTGATAGTGAAATCACACATAACACACATATAACACACATAAGCGCTCCTGGGAATAAACACACACACACACACACACACACACACACACACACACACACACACACACACACACGAGTGCTAACAAGTAAGGCATGATAAGACTCAAGCCAGAGGGCCAGAGGCAGAAGTTGGGATAGGATTATGCTGCTAATGCAAGTCTTGTTATCTGGGGGAGGAGAATACCAATAGGTTGTGTGTGTCTCCAATGAGAGGAACCACGGGAGATACACAAGTCATAAGGGAGAGCTTTCCAGGCCATCTTGCTAAGGACCAATGTAGTAACTTAAAATTGAGGAAATGGAAGCCCAATAAAGATCATTTCTCCAAGGCCAGAGAGGATGAGCGTGAAGGTTAGAATAACTGAGTCTTCAAGTGACACCAAGCCCCACTGCCACACATGCCATGGACTTCTCTGCCATTTGCCACCAGGTCCTACTATCACCTCTGTTATTATTGTGTGACAAAAGATGCAACAGCCTCAGTATCACTTTTTGTGTCTTGTAAATTTGCTGAGGGCTGCAAATGTGGGGTAAGCTGTCTAGTCATCCTGGGAACTTTTGACTTCACAGAACTCAGGGGAGCACAGATTTACCTGGGTCATCTCCCATGCCAGTAGAGAAACAGCAAAAGAACCAGTGGGCCAACTGCAAACTCTCTGGATCTTTTTTCTCATATCTCAGCGAGCTGAAGACACCAAAGCTGCTGGAGAGTCCTTAGAACCCCCTCTACATTTGGGAGACCCGAGACACAAGCTAGATCCATGATGCATGAAAAATGCCTATGCCAGACCAGGCCGGCATGCAGCCAGAGGGCCAGGCTGTTCATGTTTCAGAAACAAGGGCAATGATATCCATGGAATCCCACAGCAGAGGAAGTGCGGCTCCAGCCTACTGCGTAAGTTACACTCTACAGCTTCTTCAGAGACAACACAAACCCACTGTGGTCACTCGACCTTGATCTGTGGCTTTCCCACCAGGGGTTTGGCCCACATTTATCAACCATTTTCCCAGGGGGCCCCAACCTCTTTCAGTCTCCATAATTTGTGAGAAGCATCCAATGGGAAATCTGAGTCTCCACCACCATCTTCCCTAGTGTGGCTGCGTAACCCGGCTGGAAGGCTGTCCCAAACAGGGCACTTTTCTTCCCATCCCTTGAATTTTACAAAATTCAAACACAGCACAGCCATGTATGTTCTCAGCGCTCAATTCCATCAGCCTTATTGTTGTTCCTTGGCCCCTGCAATGAGGTCTTTCCATGCAGCCTCTCAGGATGGGGGATGCAGTATGGCAGCAGGTATCACCGAGACAATGACAAACGAGGAAGGTGTCAAGAGAGACAGTACAAATAAACAGTTGTGTGCTTTCGAGTATGGCTTGAAGACCTCAGATCTTTCTCTCTGCCTCTGTTTTTATTCCCTCCCTTCACAACAGAAGATTAAGTTTGCTGTGAATATGAGCTGATGAAAAGAATTCAAATGGTACTTTGAATAGGACCCGAGTCAGACCCACAGGAGGGCTACAAATTGCGTTTGGAGACACCAGTCTCCCTTGCAGAAAGCGAGCATTAAACCCACATATCTTCTTTCTATAAGGTACTAACTTGTAAATTAACCTTTAATGGTGTATAAATGATGTTCTGAAAGAACTGCTTATGCAGCTATATTTATGATCTAGAAAATTGCAAATATTTACAAGATTACAGGTGTTAATGGTCTGTCAAAAATGTTTGTATATTGTACATACATTAAACCCTGGGTTCAGACCACCCTGGTATAAAAGACCACCACTCTCTAGGCCCATATAGGGTTTCACTTTGATTCCATATATGCCAATCCCTATAATTAGCCTGCTCCCTAATATAGATCAAGTCTACTTTATAGGGAATTCTCCCAATCGTTTTCATTTCATTTAAATCCAGCACCCAGGCAGCCTGTGTAAACTGTTTGCTAAATGGTCCAGGATGGCCAATAGATCTTAGGTCAGCAGGAGCCTGTGAACTTGTCCATCTTGTTTCAGAGTTGGCCCCGCTGGAGGGCCCAAGCTCTGCTTCTTTGATTGCTCTCCAGAAATAAAATTAAGCAGGTCTGTGAGCTTCCAGGTTCCTGCCTCTCTGCTGATGTTTGGTCATTTTGGAACCCTAAAAGTACATAAGCCAAGGGCATATCTCATTTCAAAAGCTGTTTACCCATTAAGGCAGCATTTAGCCAAGGTGGTGACAATGGTGAGAGACCAGAAACAAAGCAAAGAAATCTCTTTTCCTCTCATACTTGTGACTTACAATGGTGGCCCTTGTGATTATTGTGTCTTTGAAAGATCTCGCATCTTGTCCTCTTACTGTGCCATGTGAGGGTGTGGCAGGAAGCAAAGCAGAAAAGGTCACAGGCTCTTTTGAAATGGTTCCCCTCCATCTCAGTTTATTATCTCATTTGCACATTTTCATTAATGTCAAAGTGTTTCCAGGGATGTCTGGAGATCACTGCTCCCCCAGGCATTTGCTAATGCTGTTTGCTTTGTAGAAATTCACACAGCAAGCTCATTGGAAAAATGCTAAGGGAGCTGCCTTCCCACAGAGTACTATGGTTGCTGAAAGTCCTGGAGTGAAAAAAAGGATAACACTAGAATCTTTATATAGATGTTCAGATAATAGCTGCTTCCCACACACCATGCCCACACCCGACCCTCACAAACATAGCAGGAACAACATCCAATCAATTTTGCTTTGAGCCCTTTAACTAGCCTTGTTCATGCACATTTATTTTCTTGAAAACAAACTAGGTGCTTGGGAGGTTGCAGTGGATTTAAAACCATTGAGGTCTTGGGCTGAACAGGTCCCAAATGAGTTGATAGCCCTAGATAAAGTAGAGAGGCTGATGAACAATCTAAACAGTCAAATAGTAAGCAGAAAGTGGCTTCCCCAAGGATCTTTCATTCCCTGGGGTGATTCTCAAAGGGTCTACTTCTTTTGACTTCCCTAGCATTTGAGATAGATTTGTCAAACAATGCTAGGATTCTTGGTGGGCTCTGAGGCAGAGAATTCCATGGTGTTATCCTACACATCTGTCCACTTTGAAAGGTATTTCTGACCCCATAGGTTACAAACTCTCCTTTTGAGACCCTAACTGTTCTAGGATCATGAGTAAAGAGAAATGGGTTTCCCTGGGGGTGTACCTACCAGGCTAGCAATGCTTATGGGGTCCCAGAGACAACTTGGTTCTAGAGAACTCACAGACACTTAATTCATCCTCACGTGCTGTTGACAGGATGTGTTCAAGGTGGTTTTCTTTTTTATGGTAGTTTTTGAGTATTCTCAAAATGAAGCAATTGCTTCTTAGAACTGCTTGTGGTATACAGACAAGATAGTTCAAAATCTGGTATCTGCATGGAAAAGAAGACAACAGATCTAGGAGAGGGACAAAGGGAAGTCCGTTTTCAAGGTGTTGTTTTGTGCAAGGGTCACTGCTTGCTCTACTTCGGTGCCAAAGAAAGAAACTGAAAAACAAACAAGGTGAAGGGAGACATGGTAAGGGACAGAGCCTGATCTCTGTATAGTGACCTCATCTGTTGATCCAGGAGAATAAGTGGCCAAATAGCCAAATGCAGTTGCTCATTCAGGAAGGTTCCTCTTTGTGAAGAAAATTAGAGAGAAGGGTAAGGTGATTTAGAGCCTGGGTGTTCCCTGGAGATGTTGAAAAGAAGATCGCCGTCTCAGTCCCACTCAGTCCCTTTGCTTCTCTGCATGGTGAGGTTGGTAGGCTCTGTGAGGGATTTGTCAATTGTTTCAAACTATTTCTTTTAACATTATGGGTTTGGCAAAAGTCCCAGATATCCTTTACCAAGTACTTTCCACCACCCCTCCCTCATTTTTAACTCCCATGTGTATGTCAAATGCAATCCGCATGTCACTGACTCATTTACACTCAAATCATCAAAAACCTTGCTTGGGATGGATTAGTTGATGCCCAAGGAGAAGGACAGAACCCCTTTAAAAGAGATGGTAGGAACCTTTTCCCCATCCCACTGCTATTTGCCAAGTGCAGTTCAAAGTAAATTCATCCCCTCTGCTCCCAGGCTCCCCCCATCACCAATTTTTTAATCATATTAGAAAAGGAAATTCCAAGGAACACTAAATTTGGGGAAATTCTTCATTCCATTCTCCCGCCTTTAAAAATCATGTGTATTTTAAGGAAATCTAATCCATATGCTTCTGATTCATTTACACTTAAATCATTAAAATGTTGTTTTGAACAAGCTGCTTGGTGTGCAAAATGACTCTGAGCCTCTTTTTATCATTATCCCTTCAAGCTCTTTTCTCCAAAACAGGAAGCCACATTGAGAAAATCAAATATCTAAGAGTTTAAATTTGGCATGATCATTCTGAGGCTGCCATGGTTTAGACAAATCTAGTCCTGCCTATCTTCCCATAGGACCCAGTGCAACACTCTGCATGTGCAGTGGATGAATACTCATAATTGCATGTAATCAGCTAAATTGCATCTTCAAGTAAGTTACTTCCTTTGAGTAATTTGAATGGTATGCCCCCCTCCCCCGTGTATTCAGAAAGATAGTTCTACTAAATCTTCTGACCCTCAATATACCTGGTGGTATATTAAGGTGGGATTTTAAAAGAAACCATATGCTGAGATACATGAAAGAAATGACCCGAGACTGTTATATTTGCCATAGCATGGATGAAAACCATATGGGATGTATGTTAACTAGTCCTAGTTATCAACAGGCTAAAATCATTGAATTCTCTTGATTGGGCTTTCTGGTGTACCGTTTGGATAGATGCTGCTGTTTCTCCCTAGCCTATGTGATAATGGAAATCCATCATCCATCTTTTGCTCTCTCTCTGTCTCTGAGTCTCTGTCTCTGTCTCTGTCTCTCTCTGTCTCTCTCTCTCATCTTTTCTGTCTCTTTCTGGGGTCTAATGGTATAAATTCCACTATGATCACCCTCTACCCTCATTTTCCAGAAGAAGCCAGGCAACACTGGGTTTTGGATATTAACAGCCTGACCCCAAAGCCAGGCCCCTTTGTCACATTGATCAAAACTCAGATACTTTTATGCAGAGATGGCATGTCATGTACCCTGGTTTCTCCCTTGAAACAGTCCTCATGTGGCAGGCCATGCTGCTCTAACGTCTCAGGTGCAGACATGATGATTTTGATTGAAGCCATAGAGAGCTAAGATGAGCTTGCAGGTGGCTCTTGTGCTAAAGGACAGTGGGTGACATGAGCACTGTGTAGCAGAGTCTATTTGGAAGTCACCTTCACCATTCAGTAGTTGATGGCTACAGATCTGCTACTTAATCTGTGTCCATTACCTCAAAAGTGGGGATAATAATAGTATCCCCATTGACAGAACTGTTCTGAAATGACCTAAGACACTCTGTGTAATAGTGTCTAAGTATAATAGATACTCAGAAAATCACAGCTAATCATTTTCTGCCCTCTAAACAAACACTCTTTGTCTCAACACACTTGGGAGATTTCATCAGGACAAAAGAACATACTTACCATGCTGTGGACAAAGAGGCTGGTAGTAGCCCTACTGGCAGATAGTTTGTAAGTGTCCTACATCTTTCTACCTGTCCCTAGACACAGACCTCCCCCTCCAAGGGCACACAGGTTCCATATGCACCTGATTTGTCTGCACAAAGCACACAATGCCTGCACAGAGCCCCCAGTAACACTCTCGAGCCCTGTGGAGGTGTGAATGCAAAGCAGAGACACTGACATCAAGAGAGGAAACACAGCATTGCAGCCACCACTCCGTCCTGTCTTTCACATCCCTCACTCCTGCTGTCTCTGAAATACAATTGTCATGCTATTAAGGGACATTAACATTTCTAATTTAGACCATGAGCTGTGAAAGTTTCTAAAAGTTCACCTACCAGGTGAAGCCATCTGAAGCCTATTAGAATTGTGGAATGGAGATTTCATGGAGAATCAAAGTGCCCTATCATTTTAATAAAAGCATCATGTGCGCCTGAACGCGGAGGTAAGAAAGAGCAACTCTGCATGCCCTTTCTTCCTTGGCTCTCCTTACTCTGAAACCTTAAACCTCTGAGAGCAGGGCCTCTCTCAGCTCTGTCACCAACCCTCGTGTCACAGAAGCTACTGCCATTGTCTACATGTTCTTAGGGCTGCAGTCTGGGTAGGGGTGGGGTGGGGAGGGGATACTGAGGTCTGGCTCAGTGTCTGAAATGGAACGGGGCAAGCATCTGGCAGCGTGCTCTTGGAAAAGGGTCAGAGGTTGATGGGAGGCAAGGACTTCTTAGGTGACCTAACACGGCATGCTTCCACTTTGATGCCAGAGTCCTCTCCCCATGCTTCAAATATTGCTTGGCAAAATCCTGTGGCAACCTGTTTTCTACATCCAGGGTGACACATCCTTTAAAATTAATTTCTTGACTTGTCCAAAGGAAACTACGACTCTGCCTGTTCCCCTGGTGCCAAACATCTGGATGAAGGCTGGGGGAGGAGGTCCCCTGAAGAGGCCCCATGTCCTCATTTTCTTGTGGCCTGGAGGGCCAGGGACTGAGAAAACGGGCAAGAGTTCTATGAGGGCATTATTCCGGGAGAGCAGCTGAGTGTAGACTGTGGGGTTTTCTACACTGTTGAGAAAAGCTCCTGCCATGTCATCTGGGTGTCTGCATGCTCTGTGGATATGGGATCTTGCCTTGTTTGCCAGATTCTTGAATATGGCAAAGACTACTAGTGTTTAAGGGCCAGCAAATGCCTAGCACATGACATTGATGTGGTCTTCAAGTTTTATCTACAGACAGAGAGGTAAGGACCGAGATTTCTGTAGGCTCTCCTTCATGATGAATGGTCTCTACCCCAGTTCCACTATACCAATATTACCACCACCACTACCCCCACCACCATCATATTCATTATTACCATCATCCTCAAAAGCAATTGAATGCTTATTGTAATCTAGGCACCATACAAAGAAATGTACGTGACCTTTTCATTTATTCATAATCAACCTTTCAGGTTGGTTCCACTACAATATCCTATTTGTCAATAATGAACCCAAAGTAGTTGAATTGATCAAAGTTGCCAAGACAGCAAAGGGGCAGACCTAGTACTTGACTCATAGTCTACAGTGTTGGCTAGTGTGCAGTTAGGCAATCCTGGTCTACTATGAATGAATGAATGAATGAATGAATGAATGAATGAATGAACACATAATAGCAAAAGCCTAACTTGATTCACTTTAGGGACTTTCTGTTTGTTTGCTTGTTTTTCGAGACAGGATTTCTCTGTGGCTTTGGAGGCTGTCCTAGAACTAGATCTTGTAGACCAGGCTGGTCTTGAACTCACAGAGATCTGCCTGCCTTGGCCTCCCTAGTGCTGGGAGTGCCACCACAGCCCAGCTCACTTTAGGGACTCTTGATCATCTTGAGAGAGAGTAGTATTGGCAAAAGAACTAGAATTGGATTTGAATTACAGATAAAGCACATTCTTGGTAAATGGTCTTAGGTTGGTAGTGTTACTAGACTTAAGGTCTCAGCCTGGAGCCCTAACAAACCAAATTTGGCTACCCATCGCCATTTGAAAGTTAAGACAGTCAAATTAATAGTGAGAAGCAGAAAAAGACATTTATTTATTGTGGCATGTTGGGGAGAGGTACAAAGAAATCCAGCAGCATCCCCACAAGTAGCGTTTTTAGTTGACTTATTGGGAGTTAGGTCAAACCTAACAAGTTGAGACCCTAATTCTATAACTAATTAACTATGAATGCAATTATCTACCTATAAAATGTGAACCTGAACTGTTCCTTAGACTTATTATATGAATTCTTTGTTGTTTTATTTTGTAACCTTTGTATCTGAGGCTGGCCTGGAACTCCTGATCCGTTTGCTTGCACTGCCCAAATGCTGAAATTGAGATGTACATAACAGTCATAAATTTTTTTTACAGATAATTTATAAATTTTTTTTAACAGATGGTCTTGACTATGTGCTATATATTGTCTATTACTAGTTGAAATGTTGGAATGCTAGTTGGATATGGCCTTAGGCTGTGTCATTCAAGCAAACAAAACAATGAACAGGCAGTCTCCCCTCCTGTTCATACCTCCTGTCATTTCAGACCTACAGAATGTAAGATGCCCCCTCTTTTATGCTTCCCTCCACATTTGAAGCTTCCCATAATTTTCTGCCATGCACAAGCAAGCCCCACGGCCTTCCTTTCATGAGGACAGTAGGCTTGTGTCTGCCAAAGGGAAAATGCCCAGGTCACTAGAGACTAAAAAAAATCATTATTTTACAGTTCACGTAAATAAGAGATTGAAGTCAATGCCACTTTCCTTCTCAATCCTATGGTTTGACTTGAGTCCATAGACATGCTTCTATTAATCTCCACCGGGGCTGTTCTCAGACTCACTCTATCACTGGCTGTCTGCCATGCTGGTCCCTGAGGGGACTCAGAATGTGTAGACCACCCTTTGGGCTGGCTGCATTTTGCTCATGGTATATTCTTTCTCCTAGAAAATGGTGAGCTTTTAATTTTTCTCCACAGAAACATGGATTCTATGAGTTCCTCATACTAGATCATGGAGGCTTAAATAGTAACATGAGGTGATGAAGGCACTTGAGTGTGGTGATATATTATTTATGATTTACTAAAGCCATTGGAGATCCAGATAGCAAAGCAGCCATACTAGTTAGCCATAGAAGCCAGGCAGTGATAGCACACACCTTTAATCCAAGGACTCAGGATACAAAGGCAGATGGATCTCTCTGAGTTCAAGGCTACCTAGGGCTACATGAGATTGGATCAGTCTATGAGAGTAACAGAGCTCATGCCCTTAATCCCAGGTATTTAAGATAGGAAAAGGGTCTTAGTATCAGGCATTGTTTCTCCAGCTACTATGAGGACAGGAACTCCATTTCAGATTGAGGTAGAGGTAAGAGCTAGTGGCTTGGCTGCTTTGCTTTTCTGATCTTCAGCTTGAACCTTGAACCCCAATATCTGTCTCTGGGTCTTTTATTATTCATGCTACACATGAATATTTAGATCTGATTGCCTCAGGTGGTCTAAAGCAAGTACATGCAAGTACTGTGTAACACATACCATCCCAGTGAGAAGTTAACCCCATGGGTCACACTGCCACAGTGACCTTGCTTTGTAAATAGGCTTTCATTCCACTGGGGGAAATATAGATTCAATCTCTCTAAAAAACTAACTGGTTTTAAATTTGTGTAATTAGTTCTGGTCACTTTGAGAACCAAAGATGAGGTGTGTGTGTGTGTGTGTGTGTGTGTGTGTGTGTGTGTGTGTGTGTGTGTTTGTATTCAGAAACTTGTTTATCACAAAGACTATTGCTTCCTCTTTAAGGAAAGCTAAAGGGAGCAATGGCAGACTGGGGAGTTGGCTCAGTCTCACTGGTAAGGTGTTGCTTTGCAAGTACAAGGACCTGAGTTCATCCTCAGTCAGAAGCTGTGGCATCTGAGTACAACCTGTGCAATCTGGAGATGGAGACAGGTGGATCCTCATGGTTTACTGACTAGCTAGCCTAGCCCATACAATGAGTTTCTGTGAGACACTGCGTCTCAAAAAAGGAAGTGGTACCCTTTTTGAGGAACAACGTCGAGGTTGTCCTCTGCTACACTTGTGCACACATATGCATCTGCATGCATGTGTGCATCTACACACAAGTAGAGAATCTGCATACATGTGTCCTTCTTTGGGCTGAGTTTCCAGGCTTTATGCTTTATCTTGGAAGAGACCTGCTTCCAGACTTTAAGTCCAACTAAGCTTAGTTATTACTTCTGTTCCCCTTTTTTTTCTCTCCTGCCCTCTGAAGCACCAATGTTCTTACAAGTGTATTCTGCAGTTGCCAGCTCAAGGACTGTGGAGACACAGCCATCAGGGTGTCTCCACCAAGCACCATCAACATAGGCTGGCATAAAAAACATCCCCCTCTGCCCCGGCTCCTGGCAGTGATCAAGGGAAGAATGAGAGGAGAGGCTACTGTCTCTGCTGCCTTCTCCACCCTCAGGTCTTTCTGCATGGGTTGGACTTCTTTCGTCCTTCACTCATCCCTCCTATTTCTCCTTAACAGCAGCCTCTTAAGCCCTGGATAGATTTTAGATGCCAATAGGTCTGATGATAAGAGGCAAGACACTCATTGAGGAGTGAAGAGTCTGAGGGTTGCCATGTTCTTGCAGGTCCAGCCATGGCTAGATGCCTTCCTGCCAGAGCACAAGTCCTTTACCAGCCCCCTTTCCCAACATTTCCTCCTCACATCCCAGATTTATGGACCAACGATTCAGGCTCCTGTGCAGTCCTTTCTTGATCTATTGAATATCTGTCTTAAGGAGCTGTGAAGCTCGGATGTGGGCGTTTCCTGAGCCCCTCTGGTGAGTCTGCTGTGCAGGAAGTGTTGAGAAGTACTGCTGCAAAAGTCCAAACCAGGGCCCTCCTCTCCTGAGGGCCTTGCAGAATCACAGGGGGATACAACAGCACACAGTGCTAGAGAAACAAAGGCACTGAGACAGCCAGAGGCAGAGCACACAGGGAGGTCTGATGGGGAATGTACTGTGTATGTTTATCTAATTGATTGTTAAATAAAATACTGTTTGGCCAATGAGACAGCAGATTAGATGGGACTAGGAGTCAAAGAGGATTCTGGGAAATGTAGTAGAGAAGTGGTGATCCAAGCAGGAAGTGACATAGCAAGGAGACTCATATTTAAGCCAAGGAGAAACAGGAAGGGTTCCTTTTTCCCCTTGCTCCTCCAGCAGCAGGATGTGAGCCACCGGCAAGGAGGGACGCCAATAAGGCGTCCGATAAGATAAGTCTTATAAAATATATAGATTTATGATAATTGAGACTGAGCTAACAGATGAGAATCCTAGTCATTGGCCAAGCAGCTTTGAACCTAATACAAGTTTCTGTGTATTCATTTGGGCCCTAACTCAGGCTGGCGGCTGGCAAAAAGCTCACTCATGGCGGTGGGGCTCAGGCAGCTTTTGGCGGAAAGATTTATCATAACAGAGGTCCTATGGGAAAGGAGTGTGGCCATTCATGCCAGTTGCTGGACAATGGACACTTAGCCTTGGACAGTGGACAACCATCCTTGGTGCACTTGGATATGTCATCAGAGCAGCTCTGTGACATTCCATGGATAAAATCACTGGCTTTGGTTGAGCTGCATATAGGCTCATATTATTAGCCATGTAGCACCATCTCAAGGTCATAATTTTAAAACCAGTGAGAACAGTTACACTCTGTACTTGATAAGGTACTGGAATATTCAGGATATTTTTATGGGACCAATAACCTGTGTCAATGGTGGGGCCAGATAGCAGCTAGTAGAAGAATTTGTTTGTTTGCCTTTGATCTTCTGAACCATTCAGAGCACACAATCTCCTGAAATACTTTAATTTTTTATAGAAGATTGCCAAGTTGGCATTAGAAGAAGGTATTTTCTCATATCTACCATCTGTGTCCATGACAGAATGCATGATCTTCACAGTGTGAGTGTTCCGTTGCTCAATCTGCACTGAAAACTTAGGCTTTGGGAGTACAATTCCACAGGGCTTGGTCAGAAGTGTAGACACTTATGGAGATGTCCAATAGCCATTATTGGGTTTCACTGTAAGATTCCAATTGCTTTAGTTAACTTTCATTGCTGTGAGCAGATACCTGATAGAAGCATCCTAAGAGAGGACAGATTTACATGTGTTTATGGTTCTGAGGGTGCAGTTGTCATGGCAGAGAAGATGTGGTAGATTGAGTGGCAGGAACTTTGTGGAGAGGCTTGTTCACATCTCAGCAGGTCAGGAGGCAGAATGCTCTACACAGAACCAGGAACAGATATCCCCTTCCAGATATATCCACCCTCCCCTCCATACCCAGTGACCCACCTCTGTTCCCTACATCATTCCCAAAGGTCCCACAACTGGTCAAAACAGCGCCACCATTTGGAGAGCAAGGATTCAAACACAGAAGGCTTTGGGAGGTGTTTTACATTCAAACCACAACACTGATGAGAGCAGAACTTGGGCTCATGGTCCCCAGACAAGGTCATATAGTTTGTGAGCTATGCACTTGGACCACAGAACTTCAGCTTCCTGTCCTGGTGCTGTCGTTAGCCCTGGCATCACGTTCTCACTGGCATGCAGTATAGCTCAAGAGTAGCTGGTCAAGATTTGCCATGGCTTTTCTAAGGACTCTCAGAAGAAGTGCCACCAGGGCTCAAGAGCACAGCACCCCCATTTTTCCAAACATCAAGACTTTTCTGACTCACTCCCTTCCAGGAGCTGGATTTCCTTCCATGTCCTGTCACTAGAAGGCACACTGATTGGTGGCCCAATTGGTAGCACCTGTACAGAGTCTAATGATGTTTGAGTTTGAGTTACTAAATCCATCTCACCTCATTTTTCTCGCTCCTCTTTCTTGCCCTAGATTCCCTCAATTACTTTCTGTAACCGTATATTTTTATATTACTTTGTGCATCTCAATTAAAAAAATGTTCTTAAGAAGTTAGAGGAAGGAAAACAAGTACAGATGGCCTGGCAATGCATTTAGATAACTCACTTGCAGATTTAATGTCTTTGTCTTTCCTTGAACGAGAAAATACTGCCAAGGGCCCGATTCCTGTTTTCACCATTGGATAGGTATGTGACTTTACACAGGGCACTTGATTCTCTCCAGGGAACAGTGACAAATCTGTGGGCTGGTTTACAGAGTGAAGAAGTAGAGATACTTGTTTTCTGAGATCCTTTTCAGTAGTGAAGGCCTTAGATATTGAAAGGAGTTGGCTTTCCCTGTGCTCATGTCATCACTCATGGAGAGTTCTAATGGTAGGCAGGAGCAGCTTGTGGGTTTGAGTTCTGGGGATAAGCTGGAGTCTCAGAGCAGCACAGGAAAACACCTGGCAGAAAATTTCGGGGAGCCAACTTGATACCTACTTTAAAGTGGTGGGAGCCCATATAGTAAATGCTTTCTGAATAGCCACTAATCACACCAATGGAGGAATGAATGAATGTAGGAACATATTCTTTCGTAGATTCTCCAGTTTAGGGTTCTCTTACACATATATGTAGATTTATTCCATGGCAGCTAAAAATAGCTAGAGGGGGCTGCCAATTATTCCTTTCCCCCTCTTCTGCATCCTCCTTACCTTTCCTTTTCCCTGTCTTTATCTTATCCTCCCCTCCCCTCTTCCCACTCAACTGCACAGTTGGGGGATGGAAACATGATCTGGAAATTTGAAAAATGGAACAAAAACCCTTTGGGCAGTGAGACGTTGATGTTCCTTGTTAACTTCCCTTTATAACACATTTATTGATTCATTTAGAGTGGTGTGTGTGTGTGTGTGTGTGTGTGTGTGTGTGTGTGTGTGAGAGAGAGAGAGAGAGAGAGAGAGAGAGAGAGAGAGAGAGAGAAACAGAGACAGAGAGAGCAGGGAGGGATGTTCACATGTATGTGCACATATGAAGAGACAAGAGGAAATTTTAGATGTTGTTCCTCAAGTGCCATCTACATTTTTATGTTGAGATAGTCTCTCATTGGCCTGGGACTTGCCCGTAAGCTGTGCTGACTAGCTGACACACTGTCTCTACCTCGAAGTGCTGGGATTGTAAGCACCTGTGTTCCCACCCTGGCTTTTCTGCATGAATTCTAGTGACCAAGCTCAGATCCTTGTGTGGCAAACACTCTGCCAACTGAGCCATCCCTGACCCCGGGCCATACATTTTGAGGTAGGGAAAAACACAACAGGGTGCAGGGAATACTTAGCATCATTGTATCCCAACACTTCCTGGGAAATAGGAAATGATAGATGATGCCTTGTTTCTGCTATCTTTTCTGTCCTGCCTTTTATGCAAACAGTGGGCTCCTGTCCCTACAAGGAGGTGGGAGGGAGTGTAATACAACTGGGGCAAACTGTAAAACTGATCTGCCGAAGCCTCCGCCCCCCACCTTGGTGAAAGTGCTAACTGTGGGGTAGCCTAAGATCCAGAAGCCTTGGAAACATCTTCAGTGATTAACTTTCAGCAAGTGATCTGGGACTGCTGCATTTTCTTAGTGAGGAAGAAAGCAAAATCTACCTGCTGGGTTTTCTTCCTGAAAAGCCAATATTCTGCCCTGAGGCCTAGTGACCTCTGCCTTTATCTGCCACAAATCTCTTTGCTTCGTTCTGAAATCTCTTAGTGTACTACCCCTATGGGAACACATACTGCTTGGTGACAGGGCCTTTGGAAGCCTAGCTATCTATTCACGGCAAATGTGTCCAACCTTCATCCCTGTTTGGATTGTTTTGCCTAATCTGGGCATTTTGTTTTTCCATTTAAGGTTTAGAATCAGTTAGTCAAGTTCCAAGAATCATCCTGCTGGGATGTGGGATAGGTTTTCTTTGAATTTTCAGCTGAGAGCATTGTAATTTTTATCATTTTGAGACTTCCTGCACATAAATAGGACACATCTGCCCTCTATTCGGATCTAGTGTCACCATCTTAAACAATCTCTTCTTCCAGAATCTTGACGGTTAGGATGATCTTAACTATGGGTCAGTTACTTGCTATTTGGTGCTCTGAGTTCTTCTAGAAAGCCTCTGGGGATGACTTGGGGATTTCCAGCTCCATCCCAGTTCACACATGGGGGTGTTCTCTTCACTATCACCCCATCCTCCATTGGTCCTTGTCTTTTCTGTGGCTTTCAGGTCAATTGCTGCAGTGTTCACTGACTTGACAGTGGACAGCTTCCCCTCAGGGCCTCCTTTCCCCACCCTCTTACTCATTCTTCCTGGGATGGCCTTCTAAGAAAACCACATGGCTTTCATCTTTGTCTCGGGGGCCACTTCTGAGGCAACTGTGACAAGCATTAAATTGATTTCCAAGTCAAATACAATAAAATGAGTTCTCAGAACCTAACTGCAAAGTCTTCCACTTGGGATCATCTCTGGGGAGGGATCTTCAGGAGAAGGGCCTGGGCTTTGGGCTTAGACTGTTGAATTTTTAGCTCCTTTCATTACATTGTCTGCTCTCTATCAACTTCTGCCTTCCACCTACATCAAAATAACCTTTTATGCCTTATAAAGCTGCTCTGGTTATTAAACGATGTGTTAAATCTTATATTCATTTGACAAATATTTATTTCTTCAGGCATAACATATGTAAGGAACATGGTTAAGTGGCTGGCTCAGACTGCTGTGTAACACATGGAACTCTGTGTGTGTGTGTGTGTGTATGTGTGTGTGTGTGTGTGTGTGTGTGTTATACTGATGAATAGAAGGAGAGGAAGTTCTGGAAAGCTTGTGACAAACGAGTAGCACTGAGACAGGCATTTGTCTGAGATGAGTCTATTCATCTCTTCTACCTACAGGTGTTGTGTACTAGCTAGACTAAGGATTCAGCTTATTAGCTGCACAGCCTAGTCAGTGTCCCTAGGTTCATCTGCAGTTGGAAATCATGACTTCTGTGAAAACACTAGGCTAGCAGTCAGTGAAGGTATGGGTAGAAAGGTGAGGGATTCAGCAAGGGATTCATCCTTCAATTCCCCTTCCTGTCCATCCCAAGTATGTCACGCTGCTGTCACATCAACACCACACAAGTCCAGCTGGACTCTAACTGCTGGAGGATACCGCTATCTAGCTCTGCTTCACTACTACACCGGCACAGGCCAAAAACGGGACCTTCCAGATCCATCATCTAAAGCACTTCAAAACACAGCACAAAAGAAAACATTCTAAGGCTGACCCGTGAAGCAGAGAATGGTGTCATTTTATTTAGTCTTCATGAACAGGCCTTAGAAGAGGCTAGAAGTCTCTTCTAGAGTAAGCATGGAATAGACACAGATGGGTGAAACTTGAAGAGGTTCTGGTGTGCTCTATATCTGACTGTCACTCCCTCCTCCCTTTTACCTTGACTTTTCATTTTTGAGACAGGGTCTCATTCTGTAGCCCAGTCTTGCCCAGAACTAACTATATAGTCCAGACTGGCCTCAAGCTCATGGCAATCCCCCTGCCTTAGCTTCTCAATCCTGGGATTATAGGCATGAACCACCAAGCCTGGCTCTTAACCATCAATTTCTTCTCTAGAATACAATCCCTATTTTGCAACATTATTGACAATATTAAACCAGGCAACTAGGGTGAAAAAAAACATACAAAATCTGGTTTAGTGCCTGACACAAAATAAATACTTGATAATAATAAATGATAGTGACAACTGTTGTAAAACTGTTTCAATCTCTCATATAAGCATCCTAGAGATAGTGGGTCTCAGTGGCACCAAGGATGGGTTACTAGCTTCTTGGGTCCTGGAGCAAAGAACTGGACAGAGAAAGGCATAGAGTAGCAGAAACAGGAACAGTTTATAGCAAAATACATTGCCAAGGGAGTAGAGAGAAAACTTAGCAGCATCTGGGGCTCAGCTCCAGAGTGGCAGGGCAGGAGGAGAGAGGGCTTGATGTCTGTCACATTGCTGGAGCCTTTGAGCTAATTTGCATGGTGTATGCAAGTTGTGTCCTCTGTAGTTCTACCAACAGCTTCGTGCATCTTAAATCTCTACCCAGGGATGTGATGTTCAGTATTGGAATGGGTCCTGGTCACCTTCAGACACTCTGGAGTTCCTCTGCAGCTGCACTGATGGCCAGATTTAATTGGAGAATTTCCAGCCCTCTTCTATGCCAACTGCTGTCTTTCATATGCTAATTTTATAGCTTTTGCTCCAGGCCTTCTGGACCTCACTTTCTACCCTATTCTCCTGCCTCTTAAGTGCTGTCTTTTTTTTTTCCCTAAAATTCACAGGTTGGAATATTTATGAAAAAATCTGTGTCTTACTTCCACTGTACATGGTGCTCACATTTGTATATCTAAAGCATTATAATGCCCTAACTTCCTCTCTTGTAATTTAAGACTTGTGCCTCACTTTGCCAAATAACTAGTTCAAATATCTTTGTAAGTACTCAGTCATGTAGTAGCTTTGCCACTGCCATCTGAAAAGCAGCCTTATCCACCAATTGCTGCAGTAGCTTATTGTAATGTTGCTCACTGTCATAGCCTGAGCTGTCAACTAGACAGTACCTGGTAAAAGAGAACCCCAACTAAAAAATTGCTTAGGTCAGATTGGCTTGTATCTATGTCTCTGATACACTTTCTTAATTGTTAATTGATATAGGAGGGGCCAGCCCACCGTGGGTGGCACCATCCCTAGGCAGGTGGGCCTGGGCTATATAAGAAAGGCAGTTGATCAAACCCAGAGGGAACATGCAAGAAAGCATTGCTCCTCTATGGTTTCTACTTCATGTTCCTGCCCCAAATTCCTGCCTTTGCTTCTTTCAATGATAAATAGTAATCTGTAAGCAGAATAAACCCTTTCCTCCCCAAGGTTGGTTTTGGTCATAGTATTTACCACAGAAACAAAAGGCAAACTAGCATACTTGCTGTTCCACATAAATGAGAAGAAAATACAAAGAGGGCAGCTACAGTTGTCACGACAAGCAGAGCTTTGAGAAGGACTGCATATGTTGAAATCCACACAACTCTAATCTTGCTTTGATGTTCTTTTGACATAGGCTTTTGACATAGTGTGGTATATAAAGCTAGGGTCAAATTAAAAAGAATTTTGGAAAAAGTAATTGGTGCTTGAAATGCATAAAATATAAGAATCAATGAATGCACAAAAGATGAGACCTAAGTAGAGATTTTATAATATTCTCCAGTTTCCCCTGATGTAGGACAATCCATAGATTTGGTTTTTGCATAAACATTAGTGATGTATCACAGTCATCAAAGGAAACGGCTGATGTTTCTAAAAAGTTTCCCTGATATCTGTCTCTAAGATACCAGGCCATGCCCCTCTGCAGCTCTCTTTCTGGGACAGAGTTGATAAGCAAACATGTTGTGTTGCCAAGAGGTGGTAGTGGCCCATGCCTTTAATCCCAGCACCCAAGGGGCAGGCAGATCTCTGAGTTTGAGGCCAGCCTGGTCTACAGAGAAAGTTCCTGGACAGCTAGTGCTGCAAAGAGAAACCCTGTCCTGAAAAACCAAAAAAAAGGGAGAGAGAGAGAGAGAGAGAGAGAGAGAGAGAGAGAGAGAGAGAGAGATGCTGTGTTCTGAGCCCCACAGCCCCTTCCCATTAGGGCTACCAGATAAGTTTATGGTCCCACCTAGTGCCCTTCTCAATGCTCTTTCCATGTTGATCAAACCAGACCAGGTTAGCTGTATGAAGCATGCCACTCCTCTGAAAATCCGTGAGTCAGAAACTCATTCTCTCGAGGAGTTTGTCTCTTCCACCTTGCTATACTGTGACTATCTCTCCAAATGCAGCTCTTTTCCAGATTTAAAGGGAGTCTCTCCCTTCAAGGTCCCATCATGTCATCATATATGGATGCCCTCTCTCTTCTATTCCCTCCCACATCAAGGCTGGGTCATGGCTGTGCTGCTCTTGTGGGGCCTTTTCTCCTAATGAAGCTCATTCTGGGGGCTGATTTAATGTCTGCCTCTCTCTCGTTTTTGTTTTTTGCTAGCAGAAAGCTTCTTCATTTCCCAAAAGAGTAACAGTTCATATGACAACACTAACCACATAACCTAAATCAAAGCTCTGATTGAGAAATGCCCATTTTGATTGATTAAAAAACCATAACATTATCATTAAAACTATTTGGGATTTTGTATTTTATTTTTTGAGATATGGTTGCATGTAGCCATGACTGGCCTCAAACTTTGAAACTATTTGGGATTTTGCTGTCATTGTTGTTTGTTTCTTGTTGTTATGTTTTTTGAGATACAGTCTCATGTAGTCTCAACTGACCTCAAACTTGCTATATGGCTGAGGTTGGTCTTGAACACCTGATTCTCCTGCCTCAGCTCCCAAGTACTGAGATTACAGGCACACTTGGCTCTAGTTGTTTAGTAGACTAAGTCCTTAGACATGTGCATACTATAGGAGTGAGAACAAAGGAGATTTGTAAAGAAAATGATAAGAAAAAGAAGGCAAGAAAACTCCATGAACATAGTCTGGCAACCCTGTAATATGAACAGCACTCATTAACTTAAGTCCCATCAGGGGATGCCTCTACTCTTTAGATTAGGGCTTGATCACGATCACGAGAAGAGAGTAGTTTGTTGGGCAAAGGTGATTAGAAAGTGGGGGTAGATGTGATAGACATGGTGGGAAAAGGTTTGTCCCAGCAAGTGGTGCAGAGTCACCTTGCAAATATGACTTGGCTTTGCCTTTATCTTCTCAGAGCACAGGAGGGTGTGAAATGGTGAAGAGTGACACTGATGGTCTCGAGCCTCTGTTTACACAAGTACTGCTCATGTCAGTAAGGTAAGAAGACTGGGGCAGGAAGGAACCTTTCACCATGATCAGGGAACCTGCTTCTTCTCCAACCTTTCACTGGGTTAATCCTGCTGCCCCCTTCTCTACTAAACCACAGCAGAGTTCTCCTACTAAAAGAATCCACAACTATGACTCAGAGCTACAGCAGAATGACCAGAGCCAGTTGTCAGCACAGAATAAAACTTGCATTCTCATTTCCTCAGAGAAGCTGTCTCTCTTGATCTCCTTTCCTAGCTCCCACTTCTATTTAGTCTTCAATTTAATGACACAATTAAAACAGCCTCCGATGTTTTTTTTTTTCCTTCGAAGCATTATAAACAAATGGGGGCAATCTTTTTTTCCTCCCTCCCTCTCTTATACAGATAAAAATAGGATCCCTTTATGGAGTAGATTTGAAATGTGGCTGACAATTTCAGAGTTTACTTACAGTAAGATTTGGGATCTAAATTCCATGTGTAAGATAAAGATGGATATGGTTCAACATTAATAGTGAAAATGAATTACTTTCCACCCATAGAGTGTACTGTGTCACCTTTTCCCCAGAAGGTCCAGAGCAGCCAGTGTGGCAGGATGTGTACTGCTGAGTGCTGGATGAAGTAGCTCTCACGAGAAGTATAGATGCCATGAAGCAGGAGTGAACATGCCATAGGAAGCAACCTATAGTGAAGAGCCCATGGTGGAGTGTGAGCTAGTTACAGATTACAAGAGCCCATTCCCCGCTGCCTGGAGGAGGAAAGCATAATCACTGCTATGGTTGGGCCAGGAAGCATGCATCACTGGTTCGTGCCATAAAATGCTAGAAAAGAAGTGATAATTCTCAATAAAGATCCTCTCAGCCTCCTTCTAGTTCCTGCCAGAAAAGACAACTGGGCAGGAAAGCATGGTAGGGTCCCTCATGGAATCCTTCTGGTGCTTAGGGATTTTTCTCACATTTCCTTGATAAATCTACTTCTTTTACTTTACTTAATAGGCTACTTGCCTGTGTTTCTTGTTCTTGAGTGTGTGGGACAGTGAATCCAGAAGCCGCTGGCTGGGGCAGCTTTGGTGACTGTGATAACCTGACACCCTAGTTCTTAGAGTTAGGCTTACCAGGGGCTAAGGCTAAGAAAGGTAGTATTACACACACACACACACACACACACACACACACACACACACACACACACACACACACACAAAACACGGGCATGCACACACATGCACACACATGCACAGTATCAGAATTGCTTCACAGCTGGTAAATTTCATTTTGTGATGGTTGTCAAGGGCATGGAATGGAGTGCTTCCCACTGACTCTCATACTGGGCAAAGGCTCATTTAACAGGACCCCAGGAAACATTTCTTTCACAATGTAACTGTTCTTTTTCTTTTGTTGTTACACAGCTAAATGTACATATTGTCAGCACGAGCCACCAGATTAGAATTAAAAGTGATTTTTTTTTTGGAGTTATACAAGGGCCTTTTTAAAGCCAGTTTTAAGGGGCTACAGACAAGTAAGCAATCAAAGTGTTGAGTAATTCATACACATACCTAGGATTACTGAAAGCCCTGCTTTTCGAAACACAACACTGAGATTTAAAATCCACTAATTGCCAAGACTACAAAACACATTGAAATTTGAATGGAAGAAAATTTGGCCTTCTGAGGAGTCCCTTTAACATAAGACCTTTCACATTCAAAAACAGCAGCTTAAGCCGCTGCTCTGAGAAATGAGTTTGGTAGGTAATAGGTATTTACAGTCTTGAATGTTATCAAGGGTGGACCCTTCCCTTCCTGTCCCAGGAAAGGGAAAGTATCAAAAATGTTTCTCCTTAGAATGAAAGGGTAACTATGAGTCCAACAACCAGGTGGAGGGTGGGGTTAGCAAGGGATCAGTTAGGGTCCCTTGAAGAGAAAGTTCTTTCCCTCTGGTAAAGCATGTTCTTTTAAATAGATTTTTTTCTTTCCTTCATTCTTTTTAATCTGCTGTTATGTCATGTCCTGTTTAAAATGTTAGGACCTGAGTTGTAGCTCCAGCTCCGGGGATGAAGATGATGTCAGATAGGAAGCCATGGAAAATGGTAGGGGTGGGGAAGTAGGGGTGGAGGGTAGGAGTGGGGGGTGGGGATGAGAGTAGAGAAGGAGAACCTCACCAGAGTCTGGCTGAAGCCTCTCATCAGCCGAGAACCAACAGTTACAAAACAATTAGCTACATTTGTTATGAAGGTTGTGATGTACAGATAATATTCCTGTTAGGGCCAGAGTAGACCACCCCAAGAGGCAGTGCAATGACAATGCCCTAGACAGAAGGATTCTGACTGGTGACCAGAAGCCTGTACTCAGAATTCCTCAGGGACCTTGTGACACTACTTCCCTTTGTCTGCCCCCAACCTGTCAATTAGTTCAGGCAAGCTCATGTAGCTCCCAAACTGTCCAGACAGCTTGTGTCAGCTTAAAGACCCCCACCCTGCAGACTGTCTTATAAAACCTGCTGTCTTTCCCACCCAATTGCTGTCCTCTGTTCTTAGAGGCAGACAGGCAGTTTGTTCCCCCAATAAACTTTTCTTTCTACCCACAAAGTGGTCCAGTTCGGTGGTTTCAATGTTCTGCCATTTACAATTTCTTTTATGCAGGCATATTTTCAAATAAAAATGTTTAGTAATGAACCATGCTTAAGGACTGGATGTGTGGGTTTACCTCTTTCCCAGATAATTTCTAAGAATTTCATAAGTCTTTTAAGTTTTATTTACAGTAAACTTCCTGAACAACCATGGGACCTAGGGATTTGCCCTATCAGCTTTAATCCTGACGACTGACTGAAGCTCAGGAACCACCTTGCAATCTCACTTAATTTCCTTAGCAACCCTTTAAGATAATTTCAAACCCCACTAAAATTGGATACATGATTATTATAAAGACAACTATAACTCTCCTTTGAGAAACCCACAAGCGTGTTCGTGTGTGTGTGTGTGTGTGTGTGTGTGTGTGTGTGTGTGTGTGTGTGTGTGTGTTATTCTCTTCTGCCTAAGTCAAGAAACCAGGTTTATGTGAGTGGCTAGCCCTACAGAAAAAAGAGCTCTTTCAGCTGCTGTGGGCCACAGTGTGAGCTGTGTCTCCAGACTGTACCCCATCAAAACTGACAGAGACATGGCATTCTAACCTGCCATCCAAACCCTAAGATGAGCATCTGGTAAAGAACAAAAACCTATCAATGTCCCTTAAAGAGTTGACCCAAATGAACCTGTCAATTTCTTGGTCAGGAACCCCCTATCTGTTTAAGAAATTTTAGAAAACAGTATATGATCTGCTGCAGGACCAGGACTGAGACAGAGTGTCTGGTAGGCAGATAGATAGGCAGAAGGACCCTGACTAGCTAATAAAGAGGGAGGACTTCCAAGATGGCTGACTTCTTCCTCATCTACCAACCTGAGAGAAAACTTTGGCAGGATTTTTTTCTTTTCTTTTTTTATTTTTCCTTCTAGTAAGGCTGTCCTGATGATGGACCAGCTCAGCAAGTTCTGGATCAGGTGTATTTATACCAAATTGTGGGCCTCTCATCCTCCTTGTTTTTGGGTTCAATGTGGCTGAAAGTAAATTAAGGGAGGAAGACCCCTCATAGACCCCTAAAGACTCCAGACTGCAAAGGGAGTGGCTTTTCTGCCTTTGAATTTCCCCTTCTTTGTAGAGAGCTTTCTTTTGGTGTGCCTGTTGTATTATGTGTTTCTTTACCTCCAATAAAAGCCTCTCCTTAGCTGGTGACTATGTTGTGTTTGAGACTCTTCCTGCTGCTAACCGTTGTGTTCCATATGTTTTCTGTCTTTTAGTGCTTTAACTGGCAGAGAAAATTAACCTGATTCAGATCTGTAGATGGTGATACTGGCTAACTCTGTCCATTGCTTCTTCTCATCCTTAAGAGTGCCTCATTCATTATACATCACATCAATATATATGTTAATATAACACAGTTTGTCTGTATTTTATTCTGTGTCTTGTCTGCATTAATTGGGGGGGGAGGGGTAACTCTTCCTTTTAGCTTTCTTATTTTCTCATTTTTTTTGGTATTGACATGTTTTCTCTGAAATGAGCAATTTCTCCCCCTCTTCTGGAGTTTTCCAGCATCCAGCTGAAACAAAGAAATAAACGCCTCGAGTGTTGTTAACACATGTGAGAGAAGATCGCCTCACAAGGTAGGAGCGCAGAAACAAAGGTTGTGATCAATCACTGGTAGAAACAACCCAAAGGCTTCCTGGGAAGCTGTAGGCAATGAGATCTTTACACAATAGCATCTGCTGAATACTGGAGAGGTACAACTAAACTGTGATCTCATAAGGAATGTGAAATCCAATAAATTATATTGAAATGCATTTGAAGGCCTTCTGCACAGAACAGCATGTAACTCAAGTAAACAGTCAACGGGCAAGGATTTCTCTTTTCTTTCTCATCATTGCTTAGTGCATCCCAGTGGATGAATGCAGTGTGGAACAAGAAGCTACTACAGATGAACATGCTAATCTTGGGAGAATACCATATACCTAACGAGAATAATTGCCATCAGACTTTCTGAGCCATCTAACATCAAACTTATAACTGATTAGTATTTTATGTATTTTTTCTTCAAAGAAAACCCACCAATTGAGCCAACTATACACATTTATTTAGCAACTGAGACTTCGAATTTGGTTTATAGTCCATCATTTGTGAGTTGATTTAGCAGGAGTCCGTCCTTCTATGTCTATTTCCCTTTTGAAATGCACCAGAAAGGAATTTTCTAAGCTTGTAAAGACATCCAATTTAAGTTCCTAGAGGTTGCCCTATTGTGAATTGAAGCTGGAGATAACCATAGCACATTATTTTGGGTCAATAAGACACTTTCATCCGGGCATCCGGGCACCTTCTGACAGACATCCTAGTGACTGGACACAGGTCAGGAAGTAAAGGCACTTTCATATTCTAAATGATAGGGACACATTTGTACTTCATATTGCAGAAAGGAATATGCAAGTATAGATTGTAAATACACTGCTAATGGTGTGCTTGCTCTGAGTTAATCCTATCCAAAGTGGCCTTGGAAGTATGCAAAACAGGCCGTCCAAAGAGATGATGATGAAGGGAAAGTTCAGGAGCTACAAAAAGCATCAGCATCATGAATCTGAGAGACAAAGCAGAATACTTGACCAGGGAGATAAGACTGAACTTCTGAAAGATTGACTGCTTTCGTTTCCACTTTCTCTGAAGCTTACTAGTTGGAGATGAGAAGAGGCAGACCTCTGAGATATTCATCCATTGCCTTTTCAGATCACCAGCTTTCTGGTGACTTCTGGATAAAGCATGTACTGAAATTCTACATAAAGCAAAACCTGAAGATGCAGTGACTGTGGTTTTGGTGACAAGCAGAATGGATTCCAATGTTCTGGTTATGCCATGAAATGTATTCCTGCAGGGTTACCTTACCTGTGTTTACCTTGCTTCCATTTGGTCCAATGGACATAGTCATCGTCTACTCATAATCCTAGCCCTTGAAAGGCAGGAAGACCATAAATTTGTGGCCAAATCAAAACAAGATAAGAAACAAAAGAACTTCTAAAACAAGGTACTGAGAAAATGCCATGCTATATAACATCAAAGTGGAGAAACAAACAAACACACAATAACAACAACAAAAAAACCAAAACTACCCACAAATAAATCCAAACAAAAAGCTCAAGCATTTAAATGATAGCAAGCTATAAATGTCATGGTCTTTTGTAATGTTTGCTATCAAAATGTTTATAGTTTGTATATGTGTGCATGTGTGTAGGTGTGTATGTGTGGAGGTCAGGGGACCTTCCACCTTATTTGAGACTGTCTTTGTTTAACACCACTGTGTACGCCAGGCTAGCTCACCTGTGAGCTTCTAGTCTGTCTCCTTCCTCACTGTATGAGTGCAGGTCTTACAGACGTTAGCTACTGTATCTGGCTCTATGTGGGTTCTCGGGATTTGGACTCAAGTCCTCACGTATGAGGTGAGTGCTTTACTCACTTCCTCTTTCCAGGTTTTACATTGTAATTTTGTCAATAATCTAACTGTTCATCAGTGGAATGGATGAAATGAGTAGCATCATACAGCAATATAATCTGTTCTAAAGTTAAGACAGCAAATTGCAGCCACATAGCCATTTGGGTTAACCCCCGAAACATAGAATGGACTGACAGGAAATTTATGGCACCTATAATTTGACAGCATTTGTGAAGTCCTAAAAATGATGACAAGATGGTGGCTGCTGCTCATGATTAGGTTTGGATGAACACACAGGATTGTGTGTGCATTTGCTTTTTAAGAATGACAGAGAAGAACAGGATGAGAAAAGGGGTATGAAGCTCAGTTGTACTTACAACAACTTACTTCTTTAAAGGACTACTTAAAATGAAATTATGTTTATGGAGATGGTTCAGTTGATACAAATGCTACTACACAAGTGTGAGGATCCAAGTTCAAATCTCCAGACCCCATGTAAAAAGTCAGGCATGGTTGTGCTTGTGCTTGTAACCCCAGCATAATGGGGGATGGGGGGTGGGGGTGAAGACAAGAGGATTGTCTGGGCTTTCTGGCTGCTAGTGTAATTCCAGGTTCAGGGAGAGACCCTGTCTCAAAGTAATAATGCAGACAGATATAGAGCAGAACACCAGATGTCCTCCTCTGGCCTCTGCATGTGTGCTTACCTGACCACACATGTGTGCACCCCGCACCCCATCACACAATGAAGCCAAATCCTGAGGTGTTGGTTAAATGTATGATAGATATTCGATATTCATATTATTTTCCTCTTTCTACCAACCCACTGACATCACTAAGATAAAGTTTCACTATGTAGACAAGGCTGGACTCCAACTCTAAATCTTCCTGCCTCCAATTCCCACTTTGAGCTTACAAAGTATATGCCCCCAGCCCAGTCAGAATGTTTTCTCTTTCTATTTCATTCTGTTGTGGTGCTGGGATGGGACCTAGGACCTTGGACTTGATAGGCTATTTCTCTTACTTTTGACCTTACATTCTCAGCCAGCACTGTCTGTTTCTAATGAAAGAGTTCACAGACACTGTACTAAAAGGTTCATACTGGGTCAGTCTTCTTAACGCTCCACAGTGTGTACTCTGACTTGGTGTATAGTTCTTGTTGTCTGGATATTATTCTGTCCCTTCCTACCATCCTGATGAAGCCACAGCTTAAGGCAGTCAGAGGTGTTTCCTTCTGAGGAAATGCTAGCCTGGGAAAAGACCTGAGCCACATAGATTTCACTCACTTGAGTTTGTAAGCTATGGGGATTTCCCAAGAGGGAAGTGAAACTCAAATGCTCACAAGCTTATATGCCATGCAGGCTTTTATGCCGGGACCTGAGGAGATCTCTTAAGGATACAGGGAGATGACTGTAGCTCTCCTGCTAGGCAGTCCTCCATCTCCCATGGAGCATCACCATCCAGGTAATGCACTGTCGCAGTACGATGTTCAGCATTTGTGGATACACTGAATATCAGCCTTGTGGTGATTCTTTTTCCATTCTCCATTAACCTGTACTTATGGACCTTGCACTCTAAAAAACTAGAAGAGATACAGTGATAACAATCTTTAAGTCACTAATCGGCAGTGAGGAGGAAACTGTTTTCACGGGAGAAAGAGAATGAGACACAGTACATTGATCTTTGACCGAATTCTAAGCCAGGTTTTAAGAAAAATGATTAGGAAGCAAACAATAGCAAAAACTTGTAAGTAATCACAGTCTTCAGGCTCTTCTTCCCACTGCTATCAAAAGTGGAAAGACCAGTGTTATACTAGGGAGGGTTTGTACAAGGAGTGATTGTTCGAGTTTTTAGGAATGTGTAAGCTATTTGCTAGACACAGACATTCTTCTAAGAGGTTAAGTTATATAGGACAGTTACATAACTTGTATTGAGAATAAAGAAAGAAAATACTAAAAACTCATCACTTTCCAACTGTTTTGCTCCAGTTTGTTGTTTTCCAGGTGCTTTTTATCTGTATGCTATAATGCACTGAGTTGTGTTAATGCATGTCTCCCTAACTCTGCATTTAGTAACATGTTGTTATTTCAATTGTCCAGAAAGGAGTGCCCATTCATTAATTAATCATTCAATTGTCTGGGGCTTAGGGCCTAAACTGAGGGTCCTGTGCTTTCTAGACAAGAGTGTTACTACTGAGCTAAGCCCCCAGCTCCTTGAAGAAGCATTTAGTCCACAGAGATTAGCAAATACTACAGATGAGGCTTTGATTTGCTGTCTGGTTAAGTGTCTAGATTAAGTTATAGGTACAGTTCTAACAAAGTAGATTAATCAAAAAGGAAGGCTCTGCCTACAGCTGTCATGTGATTAATAGCACAGAATTTGAAGAAATATTCAGTTGCAGAAAAAAAAAAAAAAAAAAAAACTTAGTGTCCTGCCGAACACGAATGTGCTCACAACACTGGGGATGAGATTGTCCTTGACATGCACTCTTGTTTCCTTTAGGCCTTAGTCATGAGCAGAAATATCAATTCTATTTACATGGAAACTATATTCATCCGTCAATTTCAGCCTTAGGGTGGCTACAGATAGGAGAGCTCAACACAAAACAGTAGCAGAATCATGTGAGAATCAGTTAACTATAGGAAGCTATAATACTGTATTGCATATTTTATTATTATTTGTAAATTGTGTGCTATATGCCCATCATATCAGTAAGACTTACAATAAGTATACACACATAGGGGCACACGCATGCATGTACGCGTACACACACACACACACAACATACACGTGCAAGTTTTGCTTGCCAGTCACTGCATAACCCTGTATCATTTTCAAAAGCGGTATGGGAAGGTCATATTGAAATTGCATAGGGAGTGGGGCTGCTGTAGAGAGAATATCATAGGCCAGTAGTAACCTGGTGATCCTGGAGAGCTGGGCATGCTTAGGGGAAGAGGAAAATGAAGACAAAAGTAGAGTGAGGGGGGATTATAATGCATACAGCAATAGGGAGGAAGAGACGTGTGGTGGCTTGAATGGAATTTGTCCCTAGTAGGCTCATGTCTTTAAACACTTGGTCCTGTGTTAATGGCACTGTTTGGAGAAGTTATGGAAACTTTGGGGGGAAAGCCTTGCTGGAAGAAGTATATCACTAGGGCAGATTTTGAGAGTTTATAGCCTTGCCCATTTCCAGTTTACTGTCTTGGCCTCCTGCATGTGGCTGATCATGTGATCTCTCAGTTTCCTGCTTGGGCAGCCTGCCACCCTGCCTCTTGCCACTATAGGCTCTCCCTCTGGAACTGTAAGCCAAAATAAAGCCTTTCTTTCTTAAGTTGCCTTGGCCATGGTGTTTTATCACAACAACAAAAAGGAAACAATACATGAGGATTGTGCAGTCAGCACAAGGGATGTGGGGGACCATCTTCAGATGCTCCACTGACGAACAAAATATAGTTTATTCTTAGGGGCTTTTGTCTCACCTCTTTAGACATCAGTTTCCATTGCACTGTCATTTCAATTATGAAATGATTACCTGGGATTATTATGGGGTGCTGTGAACATGTTATACCCAGTTGTCTTTGTTGCTGTTTACAGAGGGCAGATGACATCATGAGAAAAACCAAAGCAAAAACAGTGGCACTCTTAACTATTGATTATTGCTTTCCTGTGATCCATGGTTTTCCTGTATCCTTCACATGGATGCATCATTATAATAACCCATGAGGCAGTCATAAAATCATGACCTCTCATCAGCAACAGGTTCAGAGACAAAGCACACAGCTGGCAAAGTCTAATGTGGTTATAACCAAGTGACCTAGACCCGAGGTCCTAATGGAGTCAGCTTTAGTGGAGAAGATTGCCATGTTCTAGCAGACAAGCATAAACATGGCCATTTAATTTCTACAGGGCATGGATATCAGGATTTCAATCTATAGATCGGTGCCTGTTATGGTAGGGGAGCTGCCTGTGTTAGAATTTGCTTAGATGGGTTTCAGCAAAGCATTGAGTCAACATCAGGTTATGCAGGAGAACGCCACAGGCATTTTCAAGATGAATAAAATATGGGTCTACCTTGGAGGAGCTCAAAATCCAAATGTTCCCTCTTTATCAGTCTCGAGTGAAGTTGAGAGGCAATCAAACCGGTACATGGATTTAAAGAAGTAAAAACCAAAACCCTTATCAGTTTCTTAGGAATAGTCTGAGACTGAGATGTGTCCCAAGAATCCAGGTAAAGCTCTCATGGTACTGAACGCCATGTGTGGAAGTAGGCAAAGCCGGGGCAGCTTAGATGTGGCCTCAGGGTTAACCTTGGGACCCAGAATGCTGTTAAATGTTTGGATGTACTCCATGCTAGACGAACAGAAATCCTGCACCTGGGATGAAAGCGTGGTTTCCTTTTGTTTTCTTGGAACTCTGTAAAGCCAGGCTTCTCAACAGCATCTTTTTATTTCAGGCTGTAACATTTTAAGACAGACACTGAAAAGGGAACCTGGACAAACTGAAAAGGCTAACTCACCCAGTCCTTTGAGGATGGCTAAGGGAATTCGGGAAGTTTAAGTCTGGACAAGGAAGACTCTGAGAGTATGGGAGATTAGATTCCAAAATATTTGTGGGGTTGTCATGTGGGAAGAATGGATTCTTCTAAGCTGATCCATGAAAGCAAAGGCAACATAAATGACTTGGAGTCCTAGGGAAGCTACCTCAGGTTAGAAAAGACAGGTGGGTAAGCTGTTTCAAAGGAGGACCAGGAGGACCTCTTAGGTTGGGCTATTGTACCTTTTGACATGGAATGTGTCTTCTCAAATTAAAACCCTGCAATCTTGCAATTAGTCTATAACAAGAATGATTTGCTAACCCTTGGGAATACACATACAGTTAGGTCATATTTTCTCCAAGGCAGAACTCAGGAAGAGTAATTAACATAAAAACAGCAATTACCTTTAAATTCCTTAGAAACATAAGAAACAATGGCATTTAGGCCACAACCAGGGTAGAAATAGATGCCTTTAGCTTTAGATCTCTGCTGACCAGCAAGAGGCCATAAACAATGGGAATCTACTATGTGGAAACCTGGGGCCTGATGTGAGAAAAAGAAACGAACAGAAGGACTATAAGATGACCACAGAGGCAGCTTCAGGCTCTTCAGCTTTGTGCCTAGAAGCTCTGGGGAAGCAGCTGGAGTCAGCCAAGCCTTTGCAGAGGCAGTGAATAGAGACAGAACAAGCCACTCGGCCTAGACAGATGCCCCATTGCTACTGCTTGGCACTGTAAACCTGCAAAGGCCACTGCAGTCACTAGGAAGGCAATGCAAAGGCCATCAGAGCACAGCCGAGAGAGCAGATTCTGGAAGCTGTGAGCTGATTCACTGGAAACAAGCGGCAAACAGGTACACACACACACACACACACACACACACACACACAGAGAGAGAGAGAGAATTATCCAAAGAGGAGGCCAGCAGGAGCCTGTGGGCTTGGGGCAAAACTTCTCTAAGCCTGGTGAATGCAAAGAGGAGGAAGGGGAGGAGGGAGAGGAGGAGGAAGAGGAAGGGGGAGGGGAAGAGGAAAAAGGAGGAGGAAGAGGGGGCTGGTGGAGAAACTGACACTACAGCCCAGATGAACTTCAAGAGGATTTTAGAGGAAAAAGCAACAACAACAACAACAACAACAACAACAACTTTGCCCAATCCATGAAAGCCCCCAGATAAAAGCCTTGGCCCGCAATTTATTAAAGTTGCTTCTTCCCCCTGAACCACTGACTTCCACCATTCTAGAACATTCTTTCTGACTTCTTTCATTAACATTTCCTTCTTTTCACTGGAGCAGACAGAACTCTGGGGAATCTCCCCCTCCACCCCCAATCACCTCAGCCCCACCAATAGGGCATTGAATGAGAGCCAGGGTGTTGTCTGCAAAGAGAAATTGCAAAACCACAAATAGCAGAAAATCCAGACAGCCAAAAAATCGAAAGGAACACACAATATGGCCATGCCTCTTAAAAAGCAATTGCGCATTTTACAGGCCTCTGGGTAGTTCAGGTTTGCTTGGCAACTTTCTCACCCATACCACCCAGACAGAAGACGGTGTCAGAGGCAGTGGTCCTGGAGACTGTGGGTAGTTGAGTCCAACAGCAGTGGGGGCAAGACTGAAGGAGACAGCTTGGGCTCTGCAGGATTCTTTTTTCTCTGATTGTATAGCATTGACTTCAAGGCCCAAAGTTTGTCACGAGAATGTCAGGGACCCCGAAAAAGAAAAAAAGACAGACTCCAGAAACCAAACCAAACCGAACCAACCAAACAAACAAACAAGTAAGCAAAAACCTCATACAAATCCTTTACTCATCCAATGTACTTTTATGTGCCCCCACCAAAGTAATCTTATCTGATTAGAGTAACAACTTTTGAAACAGTCAGCAAAGCCGTCCTTCTTCTTTGATATCCCATAATAAAAGAACTTAGAAAGTAGGGGTGTAATGGTTTCAGAATCATGTCACCTCAGAGAAAGTGAAATGGATTTAGCTGTGAGAACTCTGGTTCCTTCCATGGCCCCATCCTGTTTTCCCATGGGGCATATCTTCCTGTTTTGGTTAAGCTGTCCTCCTCCAGTGAAGTTGGTATTTATTCCATGTTTTGTACACATTTCTAAAACCCTGTAAGTGGAGCACTGATTGTGTGTGGGGGGTGAGGAGGGGAGGAAGTGATGGTTGTGTATTAGTTGGTTGTGTATCTGATCCTTGGGCTCGAGAGATGCTGATGACTGTGGCCACCCAAAGGAAATGGAGTAGTCACTGTCTGGTGTTATTTATTTATTTACATATGTATTTAAAAGATTATTTTATTTTATGTGTGCAAGTATTTTGCCTGTGTGTATATGTCTGTATATAATGCTCGGGCCCAGTTCCCACTGGATCCGTGGAAATGGAGTTACAGATAACTGTGAGCTGCCATGAGGGTTCAGAGAACCCAACCCGGGTCCTCTGTAAGGGCAGCCAGTGCTGTGAACCAACTGCTGACAATCTCTCCAGCCCCAGCCTAATGGTTTAATGCATTTCTGGGACTCCCTGGGAAAGAGTCACTCAGAGAAGTCACAGACATTTGAGAAGACCCCCTTTGTCTGGATAGTATGGAAGTCTAGTGCTGTTTACATGTTGGAATTCTTACAGCAGACTAGGTTACTGTGCATTGTGCATGATCACTATTTGCAGCTTCTGTGGTGAATCAGCCAGTCCCTTGCCCTCCTTCTGAATGGCAGTCTACAAGGCAGGAAGGGGTGCTTCAACTGACATCTTGATGAGGACATCTGAGGGTAATGGTCATCGCTGATATGCTTACAAAGCACGTAATGGTTTAATATGCTGCTTTAAGTTGCCTTTCATTGGAGCTGGAGAGGTGGCTCAGTGGTTAAAAGACATGCAGCTCTTCCAGGAGACCAGAGTTTGGGTCTCAGAACCCAACCATCTGTAACTCCAGCTCCAGGGGACCAGTGGCCTCCTCTCCCATCCTCCATGAGCACCTGCCCACAATTGTGCATAACTCTCTCTAACTCACTCATAATTAATAAATAAAAACAAATCTGAGGAAATATTTAATTGGGGGTTGGGGAGATGGCTCAACAATTACAAGCATGTAATGCTTTTGCAGAGGATCCAAGTGGGCTCTCAGCACCCACATCTGGTGGCTAACAAGCACCTGTTGTAACTCCAGCTTCAGAGGATTTGAACCCCTCTTCTGATCTCCATGGGTACCCGTGTGTGCATGCACATACAACCCTCTCCCCATATATATACAAAAGCAATTAAAAATAGAAAGAAATCTTCAAAAAATTAAATTGCCCTTCGCCTAATATTTACCATGAACACATGAGAACTACATTTTTGGATTTAATATTAAATCACTTAAAATACTGGCGGAACCAAGCTGGCAGACATAGACAAATGCTAAAGAGCTATTAAATGTGAATACACAGGAAAATAACCACAAGGCGGTTTCCCCTGAAAATGAGCTCTATGTTCTAACCAGAGAAAACTGACAAAAGCAAACATCTGTACAAGTAACATGCTCATGATAACACATGAAAAGGGAGGCCTTCTCAGGCAAATCTAATGTGACTTTATTGGCAAAAGCCACTTAAAATGTTCCTAACATGCAGGTATCTTGATAATGCATCCCAGGCCAAAGCAATAGAACACAGAGCCTGGCATTTAGAAAGAGTCTGGTGAATGTATAATGCTTGGACATGAAATGTGAATGATTTTGAGAGTGAACGTCTCTTGTTGCTGATGTTTGAATACTTAGTGGCATGCAGTGGGATCAATTTGCTCGAGAGGGCAAACAGAAAGACATCACCCTGGGAAGTCAGGATAAACTAAGCTTTTTTTTTTTTTTTTTTTTTTTTTTTTTTTTTTTTTTTTTTCAGTTCAGCTGAACACATTGTCTCAGGGACTGAATGATCTAAGAGGATTTTATTAGAAAGTGTGTGGCATGCTGAATCCCAGTGAGACCATGGGATCCTGACAGGTCTAAGAATGTCTAGTTAAATGTGTCAAGGGCTGCACCCCTGATTGGAAATTCTATATCAACCAGGAGCTGCGAATGGCTGGCTCACCCTTATACCCTGTGGTTGTTTGTCTCAGGACCACTTATCTTCACTGACAAGGAAAGGAACTCATTACTTGGGAATACTCCACAGTCTTCATCTTGAACCTAAATCAATCCTCTGCCTTTTGAACGTTTGTATTATCATATTGTTTCAGAGATAGGCTGGCTTTTCATAAATACATACTGAGATGGGTATTCACTTAGTAATGTTAAAGGCAAAACTGTGAAATGCCTCTCCTCCAAATACAAGCCCACGACAATTCTATCTGGTCTTCCAGAAGAGAAGCGATTTGGACTTTGGAATAGATGCTACACCAAAGAGAAAGAATGTAATACACAGGATATTGGCGCTAGAGATTACACGGGTTTACAGAGTGGCCACAATGTAGCGGAAGGGAATTACTGAGGCAACTACCATGCAGTGGAACAGGGAGGAGCCTGTGAACCCACAGTGAGGACCGACTGGGAAAGACAAATAAATTAGCCACTTGAGGGGTGATGAATATTCAGATGTTTGATGTCATTTAGCTGTAATATCAAGATGAATATGCATGATGTCCCCCTTCACTTTTATTTAGATGTTTTTAGATGCAATATTCTCATAGCTACAATCAGCTTCAATCTGCTTCCCAAGCCATTTCTAAAATGCTTCCATGGTGTTATAGAAATCAGTCGTGCGAAATGTTTGCTTCAAACTGTGACCAAATCGAGTTGTACCAGGCTTTAATAGTGCAGTGGCAGGAGATTGGGGGGGGGACTTAAAGGTGAGGAGGTTTTAGGAATGACAGCTGAGAAGTGGATATTATTTCAAGGAGGAAATGTACTTACATTTTGCTGCAAGTGAAATGTCTGTCTTTGAAGGGTAGCCTCTGAAATAAAGAGAGAAGAAATGTGTTTAAGAAATTGTACAGTAACTAATTCAAATGGGGAAAAAAACCACACTGAATTGCTTTGAAGGTGTAACCACTGATGGAAAAATAATGAGGACTCTAAAGATGAAAAGTTATCAGGAGACTTTTCTCAGGGAGTAAGAAGCAGGAACCCACAGAGGAGGAAGGGTTTAAGTCAACCATAGTATCTCCTTGCATACTCAATTTGCAGCTCCCGAGCATCCTTGAGTGCTGGTGCCCACTTTGCCTCCCAGGACTGATCCTGCAGGAGGAATTGGGAGGCATCTGGTTGAGTTGGTCACCAGCTGAGACTCAGCAGTCTCTTGCTTCTGGTTCATATTGACATTCTACCTTGTTTTTGAAGGCCCAGTTCTGACACATTGTTCCATTAAGAGAAAGGCCTCCAAAAATTTCATAATTTTCTCAATTCATGCTTATTGGGATAAGTGGACAGTTTTCTCTTCCAAGAAATAAAAAGCATTTGTGGGGGCTGCTGAAGGGGGACTGTGGTGGATGCCAGGTTTCTTTAAGATGGCAATGAAAAGGGAAAACAATTAAGCTACACGTCTGCTTAGAAGAGATTTGCCAAGTGTGCAGGCAATTTGTTCAGTGCGGCAGCCCTTCAGACACTTCAGGTTGCTTCCAAGTCTATTTTTTAGAAAACAGCTTGCTTATATCCAGAGGAGTACTTTTCAGGACAGCATGTTTTAATGGTGAATGCCAGCCATGATCCCCATGGGCCTCTCCCAAAAGAATCTATACATTCTGAGACTTGAGTAAATCCAGAACATATCTTAAACTAAGCATTCATGCCATTCAGCAGTCCTCAGACCCTCACAAAGATCCCACCATTGACAATGATCTGGTTAGACACTATGTGAGCAATGCATTTCCATCCTCTGTCATTTGTGTTCTCTCTCTCTCTCTCTCTCTCTCTCTCTCTCTCTCTCTCTCTCTCTCTCTCTCTCTCTCTCTGTGTGTGTGTGTGTGTGTGTGTGTGTGTTTGGGGTGCATACATGTAGTGGTAAGTATTGAAGTACCTGCTGCCCATATACACACATGTGGAGGCCAGAGGAAGATGTCTAAGACTTCTATTATCTTGTACTTATTGTTCCTGGTTTATTCCCTGGGCACAGGGTCTCACACTGACCAAGAAGCTTCTATTTACCTAGTCTGCAGGCCAATGATCTCCTGAGATCTGCTGGGCACATAAGACTATTACTCGGCTTTTAAACAAGAGAGAAGAGAATGGATGTCCTCACGCTTGTTGTTACTAGCTGAGCCATTCCCTCAGCCCTGACCTCTGTCATTTTTTTTCTAAATAGTAGTGTGACTTTAAGAAACTAATTCAATGCTCAGTGATTGACCAAAAATAACAGTGCTATTTCAAAGAACTATTGTACAAGTTAAAATAGATAATAAATGTAAAATAGTTATGTAAAACAGTGGATACAATAGTTTGGATCTGGAATGCCCAAGACCAAAAAACTCAAATTTTTAATGATTGGTCCCCTGCTTGGCACTATTGCCAAATGACAGAAGTAGAATTCAGTAGGAGGTCTTAGGTGCCCTAAAAGGAGATGGGAAAGCTCTGATCCCTTCCTTTATCTCCCATTTGCTTCCTGGCCATGAGAGGAATGGTTTTCACCTACCATGGCTTTTACCACAGTATGTGTGTTGTCAGGAGCCCAAAGGAATGAGACAACCAATCACGAACTAAAGCCTCTAAAACTCTGAGCCAAAATAACATTTTTTCCTTTGTAAGTTGATTAGATCAGATGTTTGTTACAGTTTCAGAAAGCAGACTAGTGTACTAAAGACTTGCTAAATATTAATTGGTATTGCTACTGTTATTATTGTTATTAGAAAGCCAGGTTGGGAAACCAAATTAAGAAATAAGGCCCAGGAAGGTAGCAATTTAGTTATTCTTTCTCATGTAAGACATTTCCACTATTGGGTGTCAGAATCATCCCAAGTTTCTTTTCCAGGCCAGCTTATCAGAGCTTTATTCCTGTCAGTTGATTATAACTCAACCAAGATCTACATTAGTAAATGCTTTAATATTTTAGCAAACCACTTAATCCCTTATTACTTTCCATGACGAGGGAGCTCAAAATTGTCAAATTATTAAGCTGCTGACCGCATGAAGAATGGGGATAATTGCTGTCTATGCAGGCAAGTGCTATATTTTTATTGGCTGAATTTTGTAGATGGGCCCTGTAGTGTAATGTGTGTGCCACTAAGTGCAAGAAGTTACAGATGTCTCTCTGTTCCCAGGCTGGCACACATGCCCTACCTCTTGTCCTTCTAAATACAAGTGTGTATTGAAAATTCAGAAATTGTGTCCTCATGAGTTCCTTTGAGGAACTGGTTGCTAAGAAACAAATTTAGGATTCTCTTACTTACTAAGAGAAGTTTTTACTATTTCCTTAGATAATGGGTTCTTTAGCCATGAAAGTATGAACAGAGAAAATTGTTGGCTATTTCAAAATTCAATGGACAAAGACTCATTTGGGCAACAATTTTATACAACATCATTGATTACTTTAAACACTGTACAAAGCTGTCCTCAAGAGAGCATTGTGTAGCTACCTAATGCAGTGGTACCAATCATTTTCCTTGAGGTACAAAATAAGTGAACTGAGACTATACAGCTATCATTGTTTTTTGAAGGCTTATTTCCACCACAGACAGAGGGGCAAGAGTGCTCTTAAGATGATGAACTAACTCATTCACTGACCTGTTGAGTACCATTGTGTGCAGAACACATTGCCAACTCCTAATCATGTATCTCATCACTCTTAAAAAAATCTGTCTGGTTCTAGACACTACCAGACAGTTTGGAGAGACCCATGACAACATGATTCAGAATTACAGTGCTGGCTGGTGACGGGGGAAGGTGAAGATCTGGTTTTGAAAGAGAAACTTCACATTTAATAATGACACTAAGAGTCCTGAGTGATTATTGCATCATGAACTGCCTACATGATTTCCCATGATACATTTGTTTCTGAGAACCCAAGGAGGTTTGGTTCCTATTCCTGAGCAGGAGGGGAGAAGGCAGGTGTAAAGTGTGTGTGTGTGTGTGTGTGTGTGTGTGTGTGTGTGTGTGTGTGTGTGTGTGTGTGTGGTTGGGAGAGGTGTCATATACCAAGCAAAATCAATCATTGAGGCAAAGGGTTCTGGGCAAGAGGAATCGGGTCCTTTGACGGACTAAGCCCTAGGTAGCCATTTGCAGTATTTGTCACATACATCAGAGATTCCAAGACCATGAATTTTGGGATGAAGTAGCTCTTACCCTCTATGGTGACTACTCAACTAATTTTGTCTCTGTTTTATGTTAATTTTACTTACTTGCTCAATGCTGTGGTAGGAGTAGTTATTTAAGATTCCATTTATTCCCAGGAGTGCTGGGGACCAATGTTCTTAAATGATTTGGTAACTCAGGAATGAATAGATGAAGGTTTTATTCAAGGAAAAACATTGCTAATTATCAGATAAGGCTTTATGAATGGTGGGTGCCCTTTGCATTCTGATAAGTATGCAAAGTACTCTGATAAGTACTCTTTAAATAGAACCTGACATTTCAGTGCTGGGCTGTAGCGCAGTGGTAGACCATTGGCCCAGCATGCATGAAGCCCTACATTCTGACATAATACTTCCAGAAAAGCAAAACAACCTGATCCTTTTTACCTTGAAGACATTGGGATCTGATATTAGAGTTCAAGAGTTTACAGCCCCCTCTGAGAATATTCCAGTCTCTGCGATTCTACCAAGCAACGTGGTGACCTGTAGCCAGTTAGTTGACCTGTCCAAGTTTGGATGACTTTATTCTTAAAATGGGAATAAGAGTATCCCTAGACCTCTGCTGGCTGCTATGCTTATTGGAAGACTTAATGTGGATAAGAACAGGGCAGACACCTGGATCATCCTAAATGCTTAATATGATAGAAGCTGCAACTGATAGCCCCAACTGAGAAGGTTCTGTCCAAAGAATTTCACCTTCTGTGTGGGTGAAAAGCTTCTGCTCTTGTTCCTTAAATGGACACAGACAGGCACCTACCTTCCTAGCCTTTTGTCTCAGACTTTGGGTCCAGTATTGACATGCCACAGGCTCAACTTGAAAAAGTCGTGTCAGATTAGTTTCTGAGACTCTTTACACACAGTAGAGTTTTAATTCGCAGTCCACGCCTCAATCTCAGCTGGTGTTTCACTTGCTAAGTATTTCCAATGGCCTCTCTTATGGCATTGGAATTTGGCTATTTTTCCTCATAGCCTCAGCACTGTATCTCTGCCCAGACCTGGGTGGGCGTTCCACTGCCTTACAGCATTTACTTAGAAATGGTTTCTTGTGTTTTGATTTCTTTCTGGCTTTTTAACAGTTAAAGTGTCTTTAGATTAAATAAACAACTTTCATTTCAGAAAGTTTGAAAACTACAGAAAGCACTAAAGTGAGGCAAGGGAGCTCAGAACAGCACAGGTTTATTTTGGTGCATGTAAAGAAGCAAGTGCGTTACTTGATGATCAGGTATCATGTCTAAGAGACAGTCATGACTCACGGTGCATCTGGCCATCATTCTTAATGGTCTATGCTTATCAGAACAAGCATGTGCATGTGTGAGCATACACTCCCCACACCCCTGCCCATGTGCAAATCTCTACCATTCACGTCTTTTCAATGAAAATAAGATAATGCTATATTACTTTATATAATGTGCTTTTACTCTTTTTAAAAAAGATGTATTTTATTTTCAATTATGTATATATGTGGGAATGTACAAATTGTGCAGGTAGCTTCAGAGGCCAGGAGAAGGTATTGGATCTCTGGAGCTGGAGTTACATGTGGTTGTGTGCCACTCAGTGTGGGTGCTGGGAATCTAACCCTGGCCCTCTACAAGTGTTCTTAACTGCTGAACCTTTCTTCAATCCCATTTTTATTCTTTAATTGTATTTTTGTAGACTAGTCCCATTTCTGTCCTTTAATTATACTTTTGTGGTTATAAGACATTATGTAGATAGATATTTAAAATGTGTTCTAGGTCTATAATTCTTATACATTCACAGCTGTTGTATACCACAAAGGCACTTGCAGTCAACTGATTACACAAGAGACCTACTAGAAAATGGGCCACATTTATACTATGTGAGGTAACTGGTATGACAGAGCTATGCTGCAGTAAGTGACGTTTTTCCTACATAGAGCAAGACAGACTTTTTCCAAAGGAGGGTCATGTGGATTTGTGGAAAATGGTGAGTTTAAATCAAAGATAGATAAATTGGCACTTCTATTTTAATCTATTTTCGGACTTTTAGTATTTATTATAAACCCCAGAGAGAGGACATATTCCATATTTATGTATCAGAAGAATCTTCTTGCCAAGCATTTTGGAGGACACATATGGATTACAATAGCCTTGGTGGCCAGGGACACATCTCTCAGGTCACTGAGATTTCACAGTGAATTGATATAGACTAGAAGGGACACTCCCTACAGAAGGCCGCATGTACAAAGGTCCCAGAACAGGACACCTACCATGGCCACACCAAATAGCATGCAGCAGTTGGACCAAAGAATTCCATGCAGAAGAACAAGCAGAGGCGGGGATAAAAGCAAGCAAGTTAGATCCTCTCAACCACATGGACTCTTAGGCCCAAAACTTCAGAAGGCATTCAAAGGTCGTTAACAAACCGAGAGATGTAGATGGCTTTGTGAGGCCATGGTGGTGGGAATGAGAGGCAGTGGATGCTCACACTGTACAGACCAGAAAAAGCACCTGAGGGATGGGTGCCATTTTCAAAGGCCTGCCCTTCCTGAACTACTTCCATCAGTAGGCTCAAACCCCTAAATGCTTGACAGTCTTCAAAACGGCCCCACAAACTGGGTACCTAGTGTTCACACAGAAACCTACCAGAGACACTTCTAATTCAATTGATAATGGGACTTGTGGATTATATGACAATTCTATTTTTAGTTTCTGAGCCTCTATACTGTACTAATGAACATTTGAAAAGGTAGAGTTGACCTAGACCTTGAAGAGATATACGAGCTACATTCTGCTAGAGAAGATAGGGAAAGGAGTGGGAATCCTCAAACTAGCTTGTGGCTGGCTGTCCAGGAGGGGAGCAGGGTCTCTTGGCTGGAAGGATGGAGGGCTTTTTCATTGTTGAATATTCAATCCTAAAATTAAACCCCAGATATTTACTACCCTGTAGCATACAGGTCCCCTACTGTTCAAGTCCTTAAGTGGGGGCTCAGAATAATCACCCCGCTATGGCATGGGGAAATTATCCCCAGAATTAACATCTATTGAGACTAAACTTTTAAGTGTTTCTCCAGTCCTCTTTTCCATATCTTTTATTTTTAATAAAAATTGTCCTTAAGAATAGGCTTCTTTGCTTAGAACCACCAGGACGTTCGTTCAACTAACCTGTGATATGCCAAGTTTCTATTATAGGGGACCAGGGAGGTTGCTTTAAACCCAACCTAGATAAGAGCTGTACCCAGAGAGCGAGCACATTAACAACAGGAGCTCTTCTCCCTGATACCCCCTTCAGAGATGGGTAAGCTGAGGCATAAGTGCTTTAAGGGCTAGGCTTTAGGGACCAGCACAGCATGCTGTGTGCGTAAATTACATCTCTCTAGTGAGCTAACACTAATCCTCAAAAGGTCCTTAATTCCTGCACCAGGAGCTTCAGGTAATAACCCAGCCGGAAGGAAAAAGGCAAATACAAAGGTGGTCTGCTCTAAGAATGTCTGGGAGTTCCACTCATCCAATCTCTCCTCCATGACATCATTAAAATAGGATGTGGTTTGGAGTATTTTCAGTTTTCAGACATTTGTTCTCCTATTTCTCTGTCTGTTAGCTGGTGATACAGATTCCTGGAAACCTTTCATGTCTTCTAAGCACTGTTTAAGCCATATAATTAAACGATGGATTTCTTAGGATTAATTATCCAAATATCAAAGTGATAGGTTTGAGTAGGGAATAGGCTATCTTTTTAATCTGTGCTAAGTAACATAATCTGGACTACGTGTATACATACCAAGCTATCAATTTTAATGAAGCATTGCCTTTGAAGTCACAAGATATTAAGAAGCCCACATATAAAAAAAAAGATTCTGAAAGAGGAGAAAAAAAAAAGAAATAGCACTAAAATTCTTTTTCACAAAAGGTGACCTTGATTGGCACTGTTCTAAACCTCCTCCACTGGGGAACAAATGGCTTGAATTCACAGCATGTGAACTCTGGTAAATTTCATTCACTTTCTGCAGTGTTTAGACGAATGTTCTGCACCTTATGGCTATGCAACAGAGTGTGAGCCTCTGGGCATCTCAGGCAGCAAGATTCTGCCTCCCCTGCAGCTTCCCCACCTGCACAGAGTCTGTCTCCAATACCTCTGCTTAGGACCAGCCACAGAATTTGGGCATCTTGGTGTCAAAATGAAAAGTGTGGTCCCTTCTTCTAAAATGACTCCGATTTTCAAGATATTCACAGCAAAGCATTTAATGAGACTAAAGAGATTGTGACATTTTAATTGATGATCTCTATGCCTGTGCTCAGATGGCAAGCTCGCTCTGTTAGTCCAGCAGTTCAGAGCAGAGCAACCTGGTTTCCCAGCTTCCACGAAGCTTGCCAGATTCTGTGTGTTGCTGGATACTTCCCAACCCTTAGTTTAATGAAAGGGCAAAAGCTCAGTTAGCATCCCAACCCCCAGCAAATCATAGCACTGTGTGAGAAGCTCTGAGACATTAAGAATAAGCACAAGAACTCAGGTGTGAAACCTTGACTGTTGGGATAGCTCTCATGACCAGAGTTAGCAGGGTCTTGCACTGACCTATACATATCCAACTCTTTGTATCACTTTGTATGTAGCTCAGGCTGTCCTTGAACTGCTGTCTCCTTGACTCCTTGGAACTGGCTAAACTTCATCTCTGACTTGCTTTCAGGGATGACAACTTGGAATAAATGTTCCTTCAAGGTCAACAGTGTATTATTCCAACTTCAAGTTTCACAATGCTCTGAATTCCCCCCAGAGGAGAGACCTAGAGTCTCAGCTTTGGGCTTCCGCTTAGTGCTGGGGCATGGAGACACCAGCTCTAGTGACTGAACCTGACAGGCTGCACTGAGGGTAGGGTGGAGTGGATATGGCAAACCTCTTCATATGTGTTGATCAAACAGTATCATGATGGCTTTCTTCATAACTCTTGCATCTTAAGCACACTACGATTTTTTAAATCTTTATATAATTCCAACACAGATTTGAGATTTCCCACTCCAGGTAAGGGTTAGAGAGGGTTAGGCCTCCCAACATAACTATCTTAGGCATTTGATTAAGGGGTGTGCTTAAAGAGCTGTTGTTTGAAGCACCTGTTTCTAGAATAGATTTTTCTCTAGGTTTAGGATATTGACTTTGGTTTGCATTTAAACATGACCTGTTGGAAAAAGAGACATGACAGGAGGTACTTATGGGATAGAAGTACTTTACTCCTTGGGGGAAACGTTGATTTTCTGAAGATTGAGGGAAGATATTAACCTGGAAAGTTTTACATGCTGTGAAAATGAAAGCTAGAAAACCAGCTTGATTGGGGCCAAAAATTCCACCAGAAACCCAGAGAATATGATGGAAATGAACAGCTTCAGGGTGTGCCACATTGAGGAGAACTGTTTCGAGAGAGTCTCTTAAAGCTACTAAGCTGAGGGACCTGGGATGGCTACATGGTTCTTCACACAGCTATACAGGCAGGCTTGGAAGGCTAAAATGGAATACTCTGGATGGAGTTCATCCATTTGGCCAATGAGACACAGATTTTGTTGTTGTTTGTTTGTTTGTTTGTTTTTCTGTAGTGTCGAGGTAGGGTTGATGGGTGTTATAGGAATTGAATCTAGCCAGCCTTCTCTAGAATGTTCAAGAAAATGAGATAGCCAGCTGTGTGGTTGTAGCTCTCCACTGAAGACTTTTGCCCTTATCTGTTATCGAGAGACATTTGGCGATGTCTGAAGCGTTTTTTTAGACTACCATGATTTGGGGGCTGCAGGAACTACTGAATTTCTGTGCTGTGCAGGAAAAGGACCCACAACAGTGATCCAGGACACTGTTGGTGCTGCTGAGGCTGAGAGAGCTCTGCCTCCACCAGATGCTTTTCACGTCACTGTAACACAGACAACTTAGAGTTGAAGGAATTTATTTTGGATCATCATTTCAGAGATGTTAATCCATCATATTGGTGGGATTGGTGGAGCAGAACAGTTCGTTTCATGGAGGGTCAGCAAGCAGAGAAAGGGGGCCCTCTTACTCTGCTAACTTTCTCATATATCCCTTTGTATTTGGTTCAGAAGACAGGCTATGGCACCCACAGCCCTCTTTGGAAACATCCTCATAAATACACCCAGAGATGTGCCTTGCTCATGTCTGAGATCACTAAATGTAGTCAAATTGACAATGTAGATTAACCATCCCACAGTCCAAGGAGAACCTTGAGTATGGACGGAGGCAGATGTTGACTTGCCTGGTCCACCTCTACTTGGAGAGCTAGATGTTGACAAGATTTATTTGAACCATGGTGTTTATTTTTATTTTTATTTATTTTTATTTTTTTTTGCAGCTTCTGAAGTGACTGATGTCACCTGTCTTAATGAAGGATCTTAGATTAAAAAATCAGAACCAGCATCAGCAAGCAAACAGACAGATAGGGCTGGAAGCAAAGGGAAAGACTAAGGTGAGAGGCACTGGGATGCAACCATGGGCATCAGCACCACATATAGATAAGGTGAGGGACCACATAAGGGTCATATTACTCCTTTAAAAAAAATGCCAGGATAGCTTGAGAAGGGAAGAGGCTGAGAAGAAAATGAACACTAGAGGCATTCACTGCTGCAGTAGGTGGGTACCACAGACACATCACTTCTTGCTATTAACCAAATAGTGTAATATTCTCAAGGCCTGGGGACTTAAGCTCTGAGAACAGTCAAGGTCTGTGGCAAGCGCATGTTTGAGGCAGTGCCAACAGGAACTACATCCATGAGAGTTTTGCTGTGGCATCTCTTGAATCAAATGCTCCCAGGTAAATTCAAAAGCAAAGCAAGGTTCAGAATTGGCTCTTTCGAGTGGTTCCCATCATCACCTGGGTGCATTGTCAAAACCCAGGATGTGCACCCCAGTCCAAGTTGTCCTTACAATGAAGCTGGGTGGGGCCTAGGAACCTGTATATGTGACACATCTCTGGATGAGTCTGCTACTGCCTGTCCAGGGTGCACACTTTAAACACTGGAAGGCAGAATTCTGGTGTGGTAATGCTGTGGCTTGAATTTAAAATGTTCCCCAAAGGTTCATGTGTCTGAACACTTGGGCCCCAGCTGGTGGGCAGTTTGAGAAGCTTGTGGAATCTTTAGAAGGTGGAGCTCTGCTGGTATAAGTGTGTCACTGGGGGCCGGGCTTGAGGCTTTAGTGCATGGCCCTGCTTCCTATTGGTTCTCTGCTTCCTGGGTGTGGATGCAACATGGCCAGGCAGCTTTGTGGTCCTGCCACCATGTCTTCTTCATTCTGATGGACTGCATCCCCTTGGAAGTATGAGCCAAAATAAATCTTTTCTCCTTCAAGTCCCTTTTGTCCTGATATTTTCTCACACCAATGAGAAAGTAACTAAGACAAGGAGGCAGAGATGGACAATTCCAAAGCAAAACAAAAATTTGGGGAAGAGATACTGGGTCCTTGTAAAGAACCTATCCTTGGTTCAGCACTGGGTACAGGGGTCAAAGTAAACTGGAACGGAAGGGGACTAGAATAGGTGGCTCAGGACTGAGCCACAAAAGACCCAACGAAACAAAACATCATTGAGATGTCTTGATTTTTCAAAATTAAGAAAGAACAGAATCATAAGTATAATTGGCATAAATTGCAGAAATTTCACATTTATGTCAGTTATATTTATTATTTTGAAAGAGGGAGGGAGGGACTGAACAGGATGTGCCAGTCCTCCTCATCTTTGTCACAAGGATATGGGAAACCCTGGATCATAGTGAACTTCTTCAGCTCTGTTGGGTCACAATTGCTATGCTCCATGGTCTGATCTCATGTCAGAGATGCAAGTAGGACATCCTTATGAAACTTCAGTAAAGAATACATCTCTTTTCTCTTTTTTTTTTAAAAAAAATTAGTTCCTTCCTGGGACAATAGTTAGGGTTGGGCTCATAGCCAAGATTGTGTGTCTGGTACTGTACATTGCATCTTCCTTGCTGTTTTCTGTGTCTACCAGCAGGAAAGTAGTTCGAATAGTCAGATCCAGAACAAACCACTTTCTATGCTTCTAAAGCTAGTAAGAGAATGTTTAATGAAACCATGACATACCCATCTAGTAAGAGACTATCTTATAGCTGCTAGGGGAAAGATATAGTTTTATGAACAGTTGTAATTATGTAGAAGTGTTATGATATAATGTTTAGAGGAAATGAAATTGAATATGTAATATCACATGTACTTGGGAAACATAAAACCAAAACACTAGCAGGAAAAGCTGATAAAGGGGATGCTGAAAATGCACTCAAGGGCTAATGGTAAACAGTGAGGATTTTCTCCAAGACTTTCCACAGTGAACTTGAGTTTTTTATATAGTAGGGGTAGTCAATAATATCCCCCTTAAATATTGTAATGAACATGTTGTAGTAGCCTTAGCAAGAGATGGATGGGGACCTTTGCTTCTCACAGAAAGCAGATGAGTAGATGGTAGATGGATTTCAAAAGAGTAAAGAAGATGTGGAGACATGCTCAGAAGAGACGGAGAGGCTTGTGACTGAACGATGATGGCGGAAGGAAGATCCAGTAGGGATTATTGACCAAAATACGCTGACATTTCCTGATACTTCAGGATTGAGATAGAGTTGATGTAGTCTAGTAGAAAAGCCATCCAGGAAAGCTGCCTGATAATTGCTAACTGATTGCAGAAGTGTGAAAGTAAGTTTTTAGCACTCTACAGATATAATGAAAATCAACAAAGTTGGGAATTGCTTTAATGAGTACCACATGGAAAAATAGAATGGGTTGGCAAAAAAATAAAATCAGAGTTTTCCCTTTGAAAGGATGGCTACAGTATCACTTTCCTTTATAAATGAGGGATATAAACACATTGTCAAAACTACAGATTGTCAAGTGAGCCTAACAAAAATATTTTAGCTTCCTGCCAATTGAGTCAAGTAAGTTTAGATGGTGATTTCAGCATCTAGAGAGAGAAGCTGGTGGTTTATGAGGAGCTTCACAGAGAGCAAAGTGAGAAAAACTACAAACAGATGCTATGTAAATAAATATTTGCATCCACTGGCATAAATATTTGGAAGTGCCAACAACCCCCAATTATTCTGTTTCCATTGGTTCACACAGAAGCTAGTTTTTGACAACTGGATTCGTCCAGTCAACACTTCAGTAGCTGAGCTAAGGCCTTTGATCTTAAGAGTACTTTTTGGGGACACAATTCCCTGCATGCCATGAAATTCCTTTGTACCATGAAAATAAACTCTTCATTTATGCTCCTCCCCCACCCCTAACTAAGCACAGGTGTTTTTAAGTCTCCTTCTGCAACCAAGGACATGTTGGTCTAAGAAAATGGGGTTAGGAAGGATGTGGCATTAAGTTCTTGAATCCAGTAGCACTAGAATTGTGAGTGGGAATGCCAAGTGGGGCAAAGCCTGTAGAAGTATTAGATGGTGGCTGAACTGTCTGCACTGAGACTTGGCTTCCAATCAGTAAAGTATGATCAGTGCCTGGCTTTCTGATACCATTGCAGAGAAGGCAAGCACAGTGGGAAAGCTGCCCATATCCTGTCTTCTTGTCCCTACTATATTCCATACCATCAGCTTATTTTACTAATTGTTTTTATTAGAAAATCAGACATCTGGCTCTATCCCATTTTATTGAGTTCAAGGTAAGCCTGCAACTAAGGAGTGCTGAGATGGGAGAAGTACTCTTCCCCAGGGAAGAGCACACCAATTGGGTATCCAACACCAAATGGTCATCCCTGAAAACATACATACAAAAACATTGTTACAATTAGGAGTGTGTGTGTGTGTGTGTTGTGTGTGTTGATGACTCCCAATATATATGCATGTAACAACAATTAATGAAAAGGAGGCCATGAATTTGGAGGAGTAAGGAGAGATACATGGAAGGGTTTGGAAGGAGGAAAGGGAAGGGGAGATAGATGACGACATTATAATTTCAAAAAATAAAAGAAGCCTGAGGGGGAAAAAAGTAAACTCTTCCCTATTGTCTTTGACTTTTTTCTCCCTGTGTGGGAGATTGCTTTCCTGGCTCCTTTATGAATGAAGCCACATGACTAATTCTGACCAATGAATTGGGAGTAAATATGAAGAATACACAGTCACCTTTTTGAGCCCCAAGTGCAGGAGCTGGGGGTACAAAGGTCTAAAGTGCTCCCTTCTTCCCTGTGGAAGTCTGTATGTGGGGAGGGTTTCAGACCGATGACACCTAAGCGAGAGCCCATTTCACAGAAAGACTACAGAGAGGAGGTCTTCACCCGGACTGAAATGACCTGTCTGGATCGCATTCCTAGCTTATTTAAAATGTGTTCCTTCAGAATAAAAGCAAAGCTTGCTTGTGATGAAGTTTAGAAGCCATGGAATTTGAAAAAGACAGTGGCAATAACTCCAAGTTCCCTGGCCTGAAAATAACAATGACTGCCACATTGGTTGCCTATTTTTTTCCCAAAACACAGTTATAAATAAATGCAGGTGCAATTTCTGCCATTTCCTTATGTTATGAGGAGCAGTCCTTCCTACCATTAAATTCTTTAGAACAACGTGGTTCTAAACGGTTAGAGAACATTCCGACATGTGGAGAGTGGCTTCTTCCAGCTCATTTTCTCGTTTCCATTTTCAGAGTCCATTCTTGGATATGTTCATGGCGCCTCTCACTGTGAAGTGCTGCACAGGGCTGGGGAGCAGCAGGGAAAGCTTTCTGGAGGGGGCAGGGCATTTCCTGTTCCTAAAAGGTGCTTGGGACCCGGACAATTTCTGAGGAGTGTGCAGAAGCTAAGGGCAGGGTGGGGAACTTGACTCAGGAAAGGCAGGGATTGTCTGTATCCTCACAGGGAGGTGAACGGAAGCAGCAAGCAGGGAGGGAGTGGGCGCAGTGGAGAGATTACACTCCTAGGGTAAGAAGTTCCCGCGAGACACTGCAAGGCTTGGGGAGATTGAGGTAGGCCTCTGATGGTGCCTCAGGTGCATGCCAGTGTTGAGGAAGATTGTCCACATACAGGACACCGTCCAAACTGGAGGTGAGGCAACCAGCTACAGGAGCTGTGTGGGAGGCAGTGCTGAGGGAGAGAAGGAAGCTCCTCATCTGGCTACTCATTTGCGGTGCTACGTAACTCTTCAGGTGTTTCTGTTTCTGTTCATATGGCCTTCCTGGCTGGGACTGAAGAACAAAAGCCCTGCTACCAGAATTGTCACTTCTTCAACTGGAATTGTCATCAGATGTGTGCAGGCTCTCCATGATAGTTCACACTTGGCTGACCCCATCATTAAAAGTGTGTGCAGAAATTACCCCCTTTTAAAGATGAAGAAGCTGAGACCAGGAAGGTGCCATGTTCCATCTAAAGTCTACCTAATTCACGGCAGAGTCAGACTTACATTTGGGGACTCTTGACTTCACCTGGGGACCCGTGGCTCCTTAGAATGAACAAAGATAAAGCGTCGTGTTCACTTTTGTCTTTGGAATTTCAGAAAAATCCAATGCTGACAGGCAAAACCTGGCTTCACTTTCCTCTTTCCTCTGGATGCTTGGTATGTGGTGGGTACAGTCACACCTCCTTACTCCTACTTAAACTTCAAAACCTCTCACATTCTGTGTATTCCAGGAATGCTCCATAAATATTTGATGGGCTGCTTGCCACCACTCATGCATTTTTAAAAATTCGGTGAACATACATACATTAGGTGCCTAGGCTATGCAGTCTTCTCTAGGTCTGGGGATACAAAGCTCCATGTGAACACATCATTCTAGGAGAATGCTAACAGACATATAATAGTCCCATGCACGCAGAGATGTGTCACAGAGTAGAAATGGCTTAGGAATGGGAAGCGGTACTTGGGTGACTTTTGCCAAATGGGCATACAGTCAGGCCTAAATTTCAGGGAAATAATTCTTAAAAGACCCTCCTTAGTATAAATGTGTTCCAAATATTGTATGGGATATATTCATATGAAAAGCACATTTGCTGTTGATGTATGAAATTCCGATTGCATTGGGGTGCTGAATGCCATTTGGCCAACCAAGGAGATACACTTGGGCAGTCTGGAGAATGCCAGGATTGGTGTGGGCAGACAGAGGTCCCATCCAAGAGACAGTTGTTTGCAAGCACTACATATCAGGAAAAGGGAGGACTGTGAGAGCCAGAGACAAGGAAAGAGGACCGTCAAAGTAGAAGGATCAAAATTGAGCTTTCGATCTCTCATTGTAGAAGTCCTAGGTGATTTAATGAAAGCCAGACCTGAAATGAGTTGCATGACTTTTTCTTGTTGGAAAAGTGGAGGGAAATCATTCTTTTCAGAAAACACCTTTGAAAAAAATCCCACAAGAATCAGATTTTAAAAAATACAAGATATGGTGGACTAGATGAGAGCTGGAGGTGGTCATTAAATATGAAATAAACAATAAAGTCAATCTTTTCATTTTACAGCAATCAGATGTAAACATAATCAGAAAAGATTGTATTTGGATTGTCAACAAAAATATAAAGTACCCACCAAGAAACAAACCCAATGAAACAAAACAAACAGCAAACCAGAACAGAACAACAAAAACAAATGAGTTTCTCAGAGATGTAAAGGGGAAGGAAGGAAGGGGAGGGCTACACTGTGTCCCAACATGAGAAGAGCCAAAAGTTTATACACTGGAAAGTTGTAAATTTTCTCAAAATTTAGTTTTAGGATTAATATAGTCACAACCAAGACCCTGGGGGTGGGGAGTCCTGAGGCAGGAGGATTGCTGTGAGTTTGAGGCCATACTGTGTTAGACGGTGAATAAACAGATCATCCAGGGCCACACAGCGTGATCCTGTCTCAGGAAAACAAACAATAAGCAAGCGAGCAAGAGTTCTCACTGGGATATAAATGCAACTTCTAAATGACCCTAATATTTTGTTGGATGAATAAAATAGTAAGAAAACAGGAGAATTTAGGGAAACATATTCACTGAAGAGTTGGCTGTCTCTCTTTCTATCCCTAGTGAAATCCTTCTCAAAACTTAATTCTTTACTCCGGAGCTGGGTTTGAGGAGAGAAAGACAGAGGACAACAGAATGCCTCTAAGATCTCAGAAGAAGCAGGGCATGGTGTTCAAACACCTTCTCACATGGCAGGAGAGCAAATGTGGACCCTGCCAGGAAGGAAAGGGCCACTCAGGGAAAGGCATTCAAAATGGCTGGCTATCTAACAGGCAAAACAGACAAGCAAAACCCCAACAACAACAACAAAAAGTCATTTGCTCTTCATAGGAAACACCAATTATACAATGCAGTAAAGAGTTAGTGGTGTAAATTAAATCAAAAGGAAGACAGTAAGACAAACATTTATCTGAGCTTTGGAGTTTAAGTTCATGGTATGAAGGTCTTTGAGTACTACACATCCAAGCCAACACAGGGAAGAGATGTGTTCTTTGTGATGTAGTAGCTGACTACAGAGGGAGGCAGGCTGGGCTGGCTAGATAGAAGATCATTGGAAAAACTCAGGCCAGAGATACCCAAGCTGAAGTCTGACAGTGGACAAAGAGCAGGGGAAAGCTAAGGAAGCAGGGTCAGCTTCCCGGGGAACTTGCCCAGTGGACTGTGTGTCTAGACATGGAAGAATACTATCCCTTCCCCATAGTTTGTAAAGGGGTAGTTTTTGTAAAAGGAGCTATCCCTTCCCCACAGTTTGTGAAAGGGTAGTTTTTGAGTAAAACCTATTTTTATTATCCTTACATATAAGACCTCCCCACAATTTGGGTCTTTTAAACACCATGCCTTGCATAATCAAATTCAGTGTTTCCCACTTTCTATGTTTTCTTTTCTCAGTCTCTGGAAACATGATATAACTAAGTTCCCCTGTAATCGATAAAATATTGTACAGTGTGTGTGCAATCAGATATGTCTGTGTTTTTATAAATGTACATTAGAGAGGAACGGGAATGGAACAGAACAAGGCTGACTTGTTCGTGATTTTTAATATAGATATGTTGTACTAAACAGCATGATATGTCATAAAACGAAACCCAATACTCCAAAATGAGATTGCAGTCTCTCCATGTTTCAATGACTTTCCTGGGAGACAAATCTTCTTTCATTTGAACAAACACACAAGAGCAGTTTTTATGGAGTACTAGGAAATTCCCAGCCATAAAGTACCAACGTGATTACAATCAAATTACACTTCAGTCCACTCCCAGTAGAAGTTCAGTGTCAGATTGGACAAGGCCATTTGTGTGGCACAGTGTGCTGGGTCACTCTGATTGGCCACACATGTTCCCTAAGTTTTTAATAGTCTATGAGGTTCCAGAGCCATCCTGGCGGCTGACACCAACAAAAGAACAGCAAGTATCCTGATGTGGGGAGTGAAGGGCACTTGATCTAATCTGAGGGAAAACAACTATGTAAAATATAGGGTCCCTTCTCATTTCACTCAAATCACTCACCAAATTCTTGTTTCATTCCATGCATATATGTGGGAAATAATAATTCTTTACATTCACCTGTCCCACCTCTAGTGGAGGCATAACTTCAAAGTTTGGGGACTCTACCGGGGGTGTCCAACCTACGGCCTGCAGGTTCATGCAGCCAGATCAGCCAGGAGTGTGGTCCCATACAGAATAATAAACTTACTTAAAACATCATTAGATTTCTTTTTGTTAATTTGTTTCTGTAACTCAACCACATGGTTCTCCAGCATGAGTGTTACAGATAATGTCATGCAATAAACATATGTAGGCTTTCATAGTTCATGGGCCATGAGCTCGACAGCCCTGAGTGGTGTGTGTGGCCCAAGATAATTCTTACTCACCCACTGTGGCCCAGAGAAATCAAAACGTTGGACACACCTGGTGTAACACTCTGTTTTCTTCTTATTAAGTGGTCCATCTTATGTCAGGTAGTAGTGTTGAAACATGTGAGGGAGGTACCATGCAGTATCTCATGTGATACCTATGTATATAATTTGCAGTCAGTATCTGAATATCACAGGACGCTATGTGCAGGCTGAAGAGCTGTAGGCACTCACAGAGCAAAGAACATCATATGCTGAGTGACATTCTAAGACTCATTACCTCTGAGTCTGGTTGCTGTCACAAAGCCCACAGTTTTCTTAATGGAAAGATGGAAACAGCTCCAAGTTCATTCAACTTTTGGCACAGAAGCATCTACCTCTCCTACAAATTGAGCTGTGTAAGACCTGACACTTGACAGCATGCTATAGGTCACAGACAATGACACAGTTGTGACAAAGAAACTTCTGTTGGGGCTAAGAAAGCAGAAATATCAGGAATCCAGTTTTCTTCTGGAGCCCCTGAATACATAAACTAAAATGCACTGCACTACATGCATCCCACAAGCATTTATTATGGACTTGTTTACAGGGGCTGGGTAGACCCAGGAAGATGCAGAGAGGAATAGACCCAGCCCTTCAGGGAGCAAAATCTAATGATGGAGAATAATAGGACTTTTCAACATTTGAAGTGCTAAGTGCTTGCTTGGTGTTTTGTTCAAAGTGTGTGGGTGCGCCAAGAATGCACTTGGGGAGATACTCAGTGGATAAAGAGCAACTGTAAAGCCGGATCTGGATCCCGAAAGTCATGTAAAGTCACATGCAGTAGCACACATGTGTATTCTTAACACCCCTATGACAAGATGACCTATTGGCCAGCTAGCCTCATGTACATGGCAGAGATTCTACCTCAAACAAGGTGAACCAACACCCGAGGTTGTCCTCTGACTTCCATACATATCTGGTAGCCTGCACATGCCCCTTTCAATGAATACACACATACACACACACACACACACACACACACACACACACACAGTGACACACACACACACACACACATACACAGAGAGAGAGAGAGACAGAGAGAGAGGGGAGGCAAAGAGAGAGAGAGATTAAAAATAAAGAGAAGGTACTAGCTTCCTGACAGAACCCAGGAAGATGCCAGCCAAGATGGAGGAGTTTGAAAGCCAAAGGATAAGTTGTTGACATGGGTTGAAGAAATATTCCTCCTAAGAAAAAAGAATGGTAGAAAATATAACTCAGTTGCTTGCTTCTATTATCCCCTTCTTCTCCCCTCTTTCCTCTCTTCTTCTCCTTCTCCTTATTCTTCTCCTCCTCCTCCTCCTCCCTCTCCTTCTCCTTCTTCTCCTTCTTTCTTCACTGTACCTACCTATTCTCTACCTTTGCCGTTATTTGCTGACATAGTATTTGCTAATTGCCATTAGTGATGAACTCTGGGAAAGAGGCTAAGGTTGCCTTATACCGTCTATTTGTTTATTTATTAGTATATATTTATACATGGGTGCATGTTTGTGCTCCTGCATGTGAATGGAGCTGGGTACAGTACACATACACAGTTGTGTTCAGGCCAGAGATCAACCTTGATAGTCATTCCTCCAGTGCTGTCCACCTTGGTTTTTTGACATAGGGTCTCCTACTAGGCTTTAAGTTAAGCTAGGTTGACTAGCCAGTGAGCCTCAAGGAGCATGGTAAAACTGAGAGAAAGGTGTAGAGATTGCTCATATACCCTACTCCTGTATGAGCATGGCCTCCTCTATCAACATGATACCTTTGTTAACTGTAAAGCATCTATACAGTGCAATCTATCCAGCGCTAGAAGAAATGAGCTATCAAGCCATAAAAAGGAAGAAGATTAAGATGCATATTAATAGGTGAGAAAAAGGGGCTACGTCCTGTATGTGTCCATCTACGTACCACTCTGGAAAAGGCAAAGTTATGCAGATATTGAAGATTGCCTGCCAGTAGCTAAGGAGAGAGGGGTGGGGGGATGAGCAAATGAGTCACAAAGATATTTAAGGCACTGGATCTACTCTGCATGATGTCATCATGGTGAAACCCCAGTCCATACAATTCCAAGAATAAACCCCAATATAAAGGATGGAGTCAGAGTGGTCACAGTGTGAAAAGGGAAGGTCATCAGATTGTAATGAAGACATCACGGTACTTGCTTAAGAGACTCGTGGTTTCTTTCAAGTTTTGGAGACAACGATTCCAGTTGTTATGAAAATCTGCACGCAGGCCTAGATCCTCAACTTTGGGTGAATGTCAAGGAGTAAAGCTCAGTTGTATGATGTAGAGATGCTTAGTTGTTCCAGAAACTGCTGAACTGTCTTCCAAAGTGGCTGCAGCATCCCATATTCCCATCAATGATGCACCCAGAGTTCCAGATGCTCCGCTTTCTCATTAGCATTTGGTATGGCTCCTGTTCTGAACTCTGGCCACTTGACAGATGGACAGCAGCTTTGTATTTTTGTTCTAATCTGCACTTTTTTTAGAACACAAAACAAGTGTGTAACGACAGCTCATCCTCTCTCTCTCTCTCTCTCTCTCTCTGTGTGTGTGTGTGTGTGTGTATGTGTGTGTACAGTGAGTGTGTGTGTGTGTGTGTGTGTGTGTGTGTGTGTGTGTGTGTTCATGTGGGTATGTGCGAATGTGTAAAGTATACATGCATGCAAGTGTGTACAGGTGGAGACCAGAGGTAGGCTGTATTGGGGATCTGAACGCAGGTCTTCATGATTGTGCAACAAACACGTCACCTACTGAGCCATCTTCACAGCCCCATGTATTTAAATTTTGTTCTAATGTGCAGTTCCTGGTAACATATGATGTGCAGCCCCCTTCAGAGGCTTATTTGTGACCAACACATCTTTGATTCGGTTCCTCTTTAAGGTCTGTGGTCCATTTTTAAGATGGGTCCTTTCTTTTCTTATGGTAGAGTTGGAAGAGTCTGTTATAGTCTATACCTGCATTGTACAAAACCCTCGACCCTATCCTCTTGTGGGGTGGATAGTTTTTCAGAAACCTATGGGATCTAGGGATGTCATTTCCTGTGACATAACCTTGTTTTTTTCTTCCTCAAAACCACCTTAGGACCTCCCATAGGTAGGTCATCCTGGAACACTTTGGAACCAGAAAGCTGTTGGAAGCACTGACTGATGCCTGGCAGCTCTGTGACCTTGGATGAGCCACTTAACCACCCCCAAACTGTAAAATGGGATAATAACATAGATCGTTCAGGACTTACAGGGCTGTTGAGGATCAAACGTGATAATATATGTGAGGGGGCTTTTTATAAGCTCCATAATGCTACTCAGATGTGAAGGGTTGTTATTTTTATATGATCAAGAAGGTTGGCATGGCTGCTGTCCCAGGTGACTAGAAAGCATATGTGATTTTATTTGCCCCAATAATTTTATTCTTATTAGTACATGTTCAGTATTCTACATGGGTAAGCACAATGCACAAAACATTTATTCTTCTTTGGCTACAGTAACTATGCCCCCTCTCTCCAAACTTACCCTTGTAAAAACAAGTAAGACTCGTAAAACAAAACAAAAGCAAAAGAAAAGAAAAAGGAGATGGAAGGTGGCATTATTCATAATTATGTATCATCAAAGGACTCACCTGCCACTTTGCCAATGAGCTGCCCTTGATGGTGGACAGCAGATTCTGCTGACCAAACAACCCTCAAGACACATGGATTTATTGATCTTTCGTCTCTCTCTCTTTTCCTTTTAATTTTTTCCCCTGGTTTCCTAACCTTCCACTTTAAGAGGTAAACACAATTCTGGCAGAGTCCTGGTCTAATTTAGTTTATTAGGGCTTTTACTACAAGTTTTTAAGCACCCGCTGATTTTCAAAAACACATTAAAATGGCCGTGGCCAATCTAGTAGATTGGGTACAAGTCCACATTTCCCAAATGACTTAATAGTCTGCAACTTGTGCCAGACAGAGAGTGAGCTCACCATTTGCCTTCCCCACCACTTCAAGGCTGGACATTGTGTTTTAACTCCAGGGTGGGAGGGAACCATTTGCTTCATTCTCCATGCTGGTCTCCTCCCTAGAATTCCCTCCTACAATTTTATAGTTTCCACTGTCCTGGAGGGCACATTAAGTCCCCAAAGGACATCTTTGTGAACCATTTCTGGAACTCCAGACCTGCCCCAGCCCATTCTAGGAAAGTGGAATTTTAGGGATGTTTTTCTAGACAAAGTTAAATATTTGGGGCAGAGGGGGTTGTAAAGTCTATGGAGATTCTGTCTAGGCCAGATAATTAAAATTGAGGTTTATGTCTCTGAATATTTTTTCTTTCTGTATTTCTTTCCCAATCATTGAAGATAAACTCAACAGTATTTATGTAGAACAAATGGATGCATGGGTAAATATTTGAGCACTTTCTACTGTCAGGTTATAAAATGAACCATTGGCTCACATTCTATTAGAGGGAAATCATAGACAGACATCACACACACACACACACACACACACACACACACACCCCACAACACACAGATACAAACTCACAAAGACACACAGAGATGCACAAACATAGATCAAAATACACACAGACACACAGACACACACAGACACACTGACACACAGACACACCGACACACAGACACACAGACACACACACACACACACACATACACACACACTTGCGCTCCCCCCACATACCTTACACACACACACACACACACAAACACACACACTTGCGCTCCCCCCCACATACCTTGTATTACTCTAGGGTGACAAATGGATTAGAATTTCAGTCATGCTTGTAGGTGGCACAAAGGAACTGTAGCTAAGGATATTGATAGAGACTGGTGAAAGACCAAGGTGACCCTTCGCCCACAAAAAGACAGACCAGCCAAGGAACTTTTCTCCATTAACACTGTGCCTGAGATCCAAACTCTGTTGCTTATGTGACAACTGCTGCTTTTTTTTTTTTTTTAAATCTGTCAGAGCACCATTCTTTGTCTGGTGACCCATAGAGATAGTACAGCTCTCTAGACTCTTGAGCAAGGCTCTGATTGAGTTCTTCTCTGACTGGTGTCCTGACCCTGAAAGTCACTTCAATTCTGAAATAAGACAAAATGACACAAGGTTTGCTGGCTTTTAGGGATGGTGCAAGGACCAAAGGGGATCATAAGAGTTATGCTTCAGATGCAGCTATTTGAAATTTTCTAAAATAGTATCTAAGGCACAAAGGAGACACATTCTTTGAGTAATTACAGCTACAGGTACAATGAAGCTGTTTTTTAACAGTAATGAGAAAGCTAGTTCTTATGTTCTTTAATGTAGTATATATGAATGCAGATAAATTCACACATGTATAAGTGCATGGCAGATGCTTGCATATGCACACCTCTGTTTAATGCTTGTTTTAAGAGGATAACAATAGCAATGAGAAAGCTGTAGGCAGGCCAACATCTGAGTGTAGGGAGGCTTCTTTGGATGGTCTGCAGCTATAATGAATGCCTAAGAATTAATTCATGAATTCATCTTTGGGAGCTGAGATTAACTTGCAGAACCTTCATTTGTTGCTGTATCATCTCAGGTTAACCACTCCACTTATCTGAGCTCAATTCATCATCTATAAAATAGAAAGGACCAGTGCCTGCCTCACAAAATGTGTGTGTGTGTGTGTGTGTGTGTGTGTGTGTGTGTGTGTGTGTGTGTGTGTGTGTGTGTGTATGTGTGCGCGTGCATGTGTGTTATGTATGTATGTATGTATGTACGTATATTTGTCAAAATTATATTTTGGGAGCTGGGGAGATGGTTCAATCAGTCAAGGGCTTATTGTGTAAACATGAAGACTTGAATTCAGATCTCAGAACTCACATAAAAGCTGGTCACAGAACTGGGGAGGTAGAAACAGCCAGATTCCTGGGGTTTGTGGCCAGCTAGTCTAACTGAATTCTTGAGCTCCAGATTTACTGAGAGACCTTGTCTCGAAAAATAGGGTAGAGTGACTCTGCTGATGGCCTCTGGCTCTGGCTCTTCACTCATGTGCAGACACATGCATATACATATACATATACATATACATATACATATACACATACCTGCACATGCACACACAGATACACAACGTACACCTCATACATAAAATGCTAATATATTTTCAATACTACATATATATAGTTGGACACTTAGTAAGCACCTAATAGGCCATAGCCATTTCTGTTATGGTATAAAGTTTTTTTTAAAAAAAACAACAAGCCCTTTGGAAAATATTCCCATTTCAGAGACCAAAATACAAACAGAACAAAGGCACTACATAGGAGTGACTAAAAAATGTTCCAGATAAAGGGGCATTCACATAGGAAAGACAGAACTTCTAGGCTGTGTTATGCACACATCAGACAGAATTGACATTATTTTTCTAATAACAAAGAGCATCACTCATTCCCTAGACTCAAACAGCCAACCGGACCCTGGGGAAACATGTATATAATGTTAGCAACTTGAAATAGGAACTGCCCTTGAAAGCTGCTCAATAAAGAGCCCTTAATGCACCACACAGAATGCGGGGCCACGTGGTTTGTAGTTAATGAACCTAGAAGCTGAGGCCAGTAGTGTGGCTTACAGGGCGGTGCTCCTTCCTTGATGCCATGAGGTAAATTAGCATCACGTCTTCTGTCATGAAACTTTCAATAAAGAACTGATTATAGAAGGCATTAAGCCTTTCTGTAATTACAGCTATAAATATAGATAGATAACCAAGTTGTTTTGAGCACTAAAATCAATTTTACTGTTTATGCACTCGCCCTGCTATATATTTAGCTGTTGACTTTTAACTCAAGACATAAGCAGCTGGTGAAAAATACCCTTAGAATACTAATTATGTTGTCATGGGGAATGCCAATAAATGTTGCCCTGAGGAGGGTTAATCAGGATTGAACACACTATAATTGTTTTACCCACTAAAACGCTATATGTGGGGAGAACCTATGATTTCATCTCATAAATTCAATGCTAAATGGTTTCCTCTGGCTATTTCAGTGGTGTCATCCCTAAGGTGCTGAAGTTCCACTTGAGTGCTTAGCTGCATGTGCAGGCTTGGGACTCAGGAAAGCCATCCAGTCTGAAAAGCCATCACTGGTTACAAAGTGGCTTCTATGAAGAGTTATGAATGGGCTTAACAGGGCAGACTCTGGGTACTCTCACCCAACCAAAAGCAGAGAGAATGAGTGCAGGAAGGGGCAAGTGTGTGGCACAAAGTACAAAGCACCCTGGCTTTCTATGACCATTCCTTTTCTAATTGCATATCAGAGACAGGGAGAGACCCTGTCCCCTAAAAATGTATAGTGAGTTAGCAGAGTAATACCACTCTTTTCTTCAGGAGGTCAAGTGAAGGATAGAAAGAAAAGTCAAAAGAATGCCCACCTAAACCATGTATGATGATGGTACATGCCTACAATCCCAATGCACAGGCTGGAGATTTCCAGTTAGAAGTCAGCCTGGGTTACACAGCAAGGCCTCATCTTCCCAAAAACCATTTATCTACAGCCCTCTTTGTTTACTTAGGCATTCACAGTAACTATTAGGACACATGAAACTCCTTTTGTCATTCTTCAAGTCATACATAAACTCAGTCGGCTATGATAGAGCACCCCCAATACATGCTTTTTGATTTGAAGGAAAGTTGCTGCCATCTTGGGGGAAAGAAAGGTAGGAATGTTTATCAGACACATCAAACCCATGGCTTTTCCTAGGCTAGGTCTTTCACCTTCAGGAATGTTCAACCTTCGACACTGGGAGATAATGTTAACAAAAATAAGTAAACAAACAAACAAATAAATAAATAAATAAATAATCATCTGTGTTGTGTAGCATGGTAGAGTCTTCTATCTTGCTCCAACAATTCTATAAATCATGCCTGGTACTAAAAACATAGCCAACTACGCAGGCTAATGAGGTCATGGATCTTAGAGGAGAACCTGCAACCCCCACTTTACTAGACCAGCGTAATTCCTAACTGCAGTCTATAAACTCTCTTACACCCACAGATAGGTGTAGCTGCCACCCTGCATCAAGGAAGCCTCTCTTTGCAGCCATCAGAGACCATTACAGAAAACCACAATTGGTCATAGTGGCCATAGTGCGGAGACCAACTGACAGTGGGGACCCCCTCCCTAATAGAAACATCTACAACACAACTCCTGCACCTAATAGGGCTCAGGGAACATTGCAAAAGAGTGGGCAGAAAGATTCTAATAGCCAGAGGACTAGGAAGTAAGAGTAGGTCTACCAGAAGTGAAGAGGAAGCAGCATCCATGATACCTCAACAATATGACTGCCAAATCAAGAGCTGAACAATGACTATACCAATGGACATTATAATTTGGGAAAAGGAAATCTCAGAGCAGCAGTGGCAGTGGCAGGGCCAGGGTGGTGGGTCCCTCTATAGACATAGAACTATAGGCAATTAATGAATGATTGAGGAGGAAGGAGAATTAGTTTCTCGCAGGGATGAGCACCCTAATTGGTTATCTAATACAAAATGATCAACCCTGAAATCATCTACATACAAGCAATAGCAAACAGGCTCCGTGGGTTACATTTATGTATCTATGTTCCTATATATGTAGCAATAATAAACAATGAAGAAAAGGTCATTAATTTGAGAGGGAGTGAGACGGGGACCATAGGAGGGGTAGAGGGAGGGGACATGAGTTGGAGGGACTCATTTGGCCCCACCCCACATACTGCTAGCTCAGGAAGAAAGAAAAAAAAACCATTCTTCATTACTATTAAAGCATTTTGATACATAAGTCTTAATTTTAGGTAGTTTTAAAATTAATTTCTACATTCAAAACAACAGAAGTTCAAAGGATTCTGAAGTTATATAATTATAGATTATACAATTATATATATACATTTTATATCATATAATTATAATGTAATTTTGCTGTTGCTGTGCCACATTACTGTCTACAAAGTTCACACTTGAGGACCGTACAATCCAGTTACAAATAATGGATGAATGAATAGATAAACAATAAATAAATAAATAAATAAATAAATAAATAAATAGAGTTACAAAGCATTCTGAAGTTGCTTTAAGTAAGGTTATGGTTTTTGTGAGAAGCATTCACAGTTCTTCTAGGCTGTATACAGTCTGTGGGCTGCCGGCCAGACACGCCTGATAGTCTACACTTTTGGACACCATTCTCATTCACTTTGAGCACAGAAATCCCACTCTACCTCAGTGTCCCAGGCTACCCTAGAGTCTATTGGGAGACTTCTCAGGGAGCTTTAGGCATCTTCTTAAAAATATTTCAAGTAATGTACAGAGGAGTTTAATACGTACCTGTAAAATCACCTCTACTTTTGAAAATTTCCTGGTGAATCAGCAGGTCTGAGTCTGGGCTAGCCCTCTGTTTATTCAGGTACCCAGGGCCTAAAAATTTTTACCAACAGACTGAGGTTACCAGTTACTTATATTGCTGATGTTCCATGCCTAATGCTGAATTCCCCAGCTACTTAGGGACATTCAAATGAATGTCCTCAAAATAATAAATTTATGTTACAGTTTTGAAGATGCCCAGTTGACAGACATGCTCTGGAAAGACATACTATTCATAGATCATCCTGGGTGGGCAACCTGTTAGGCTGGGTGGCTCTGGGGCCACGCCTACTTTTCTGAATCTACTCCCTTCTCTTTGGAGACTCCTACTTCAACCTTTAAGGCTTTTGGGGTTGCGGACAAGAAAATGGATGAGGACTTGCAAGAGAAGGATGAATGGCACTCAGTCTTGAGAGCAATAATCAGCCGATTTTAAATGTTAGTTCCATTAACACACAGGGGCATGTAGTGAGGAGGGAGTTCTTCAGGAGTCATTCTGCATTTATGATCAACCATCACCCCCATCGTGACTTTCCTTAAGGGATAATAAAGTCCTAGTGGAAATTATAAGTCTTGCTAGAAAATGCTGGAAGTTACAAACATCAATGATATGCTAAAGAAAAATTCCCAGGATCTCAAAAACAAAAATAGTAACAGAAATAAAACATTCAAAGCAAAACAAAAACAAAAACAGCACTGGAGGTTAGAGTAAATAAAGTAAACTTGAGGCTTTGGTTAAAATAGCATAGTTTTATACCTTTATTCCTGCAGCTGCAAACATGATAGGCTTTAGTTTATATGATGTGTGTTTTCTCAAACAAATGCTGTATTAGTTATTTATTTTGAGTCTCTTCCTCATTCCAGACAATGAATCTAGCCAGAATGATGGTGTCTCTTTTCTGTTGACTTATACATTAGTTCAAAGCAGTAAATTTGTTATTAAGTGGATTATGCAAACAAGCCCCCTTTAAAACCTTTTACGGGACTGATGGGCCAGGAATCTCCAGGCTGCTCTCCATGCTGTCTCTGAGGACTCTGTTCATAGGCCAACTTGAGATGATGCTCCATCTCATACCTAATCACCACTGAACACTGGGGTTTTATTCCCATGCTGAAAGACCAAAATACCACCTGTGTTGTTGGGTGGCAGTCAACAGTGTTCATACAGTGGCCTGTGTCTGATTCTCCTTGAACATAGGCTTCATCAGGCATGGCCATGTCATATAGCTCAGGCGGAGAGGTGTGGCTAGATGGGCACTCTCTTGGGAAAACTAAACTGTTGAATAAGTCTGTAGTGACAAGTCACTTGTCTACTCTTCCCATCAGTGTGGAGGGATGTTGTCACTCATAGCAGAGTCATCGTTCTAGTCATGGCTCCAGGTGCATGAGCACTTTTGACCATTCAGAAGGCAATGGTGGCTCACAGCCCCAAACAGCTCCAGTCTGCTTCCTCTTAATCACCTGGATCACTTGTTTTCTCAAGCAGTGTCAGGGTTGAGACAGTAGTAGTATTTAGGGGACTATCACATGTTCTGACCTGGCCAAGATCTCCTGTGTCCAGAAAGATCCCACACTTCAAATAATACAGTCTTTTCTCCTATAATAAATATGTGATGGCTGCCCAAGCTGGGCTGTAGATAGAAAATACAACATGGACTGCATGCTCGCGTCTTCCTGGCTCTTTCTCCTGCTTATCTATTTGCTTCCGTGACTGTTCCTTTGGAAGATTATTTTCCTATATACACAGCAGGTGATGTGGTTCAACACTATTCTCATACAGGTGATTCAGAGCATCTGAGATCTTAGGTCCGATTTCCCCCTCTCATCTAACATTCTTTGAGGCCAAGCATATTCAAAATGCAGGGTGAGGCACAGCCTTGACAAAGCAACTACAAGGAATGGTGAGAGAAATCTGCTTTGCTATAAATGGAATTCTCTTAACTCCTTGTGTATGCCAACCAGGAACCAACAGAACATATAACACACACCCTGATCTCATGAGTTCCCAAGCTCATATCCATCAAATCTAAACTTTAAACTTGAGTAGTAAATACATCTGCCTCACAAAGTCCAAAGTATTTATTACAGGGATCACCCACTTCAGGAATTTAAACAATGTTCAGACCAAGGAAAAAATTCTCTGCCAGGGTTTTAAAACTGCCTTCCTCTCTCTCCAGCTGGCTAGCAAAACCTGGCATGAAAGCAAGTGAACCAAGTAGATCCCATTTTCCCCTCCTGTAGTTCCATACTACCTAGCCTTCTTAACCCTTCCTTGCCCAATCACATGGATTTATATGCTCATGCATCACATGCACACACACACACACACACACACACACACACACACACACACGGGGGGGGGGGATGTGATTTCCTCTCTCGCTGCCATGAACATGCAGGAAGGTAAGGAACCAAGGATCCCTAACTATCTTCATGTCACTAGGCAAAATATCAATTTAAATTAGAAAGTCATGAAAAGCTGTTTGCTTGTTTCTGCCTCTCCTGCCTTTCTTCCCTCCACTCCCTCTTTCTATCACCTAGTAATAGGCTATTAATTCCAGCCACCCCTAGCTGTCGGAGGTGTAGTGTGTGATCTGTGGCTACATCCATCTGAGCTGTGTGTCTGGTTATTTTAAGCACTCCCTGTTAGCAGAAAGAAAGGCTGGTTTGTCCTCTCCAGCCCACTGTAGCAGCAGAGATAGTCACTGGTTGATAGATGGATAGCAAGGGGTGGGAAACTTCTGTAGCTTGGACAGCAGGGGCAGACACAGCAGTCTCCAGCACAAGAGGGGGCAGGGATGGTGCAGGAGGAATGTACCCTGGTGGTGATCTGGGTGGCACCACCTCATGCTCGCTGGCCATACTGGCTCTTAGTTCATGAGCTAAGCCTCTCGTCCATGATGGAGACACACAGGGGAGCTGCAACGTGTCTTGTGAATACCCCAAACAGCGTCAATCAATACTCACGTTGGTGACACAGTCATTGCCTGTCACAGTGTTTTAGTGGGGACTTAAATGACAAGTAGTTGTGTAGAGAAAGTGTCTTCACTCCCAACTCCCCCACCCCCATATCCAGGTGACTCCCCCCCAACCTCTCTTTGGGGAAAAAAAACCTTAATCTTTATCAACTTCTTCTAGAATGTAAAATGGAAGCACCAAGGGGCCCTCCACACATGAAACACATATTTTCATATCTCATTGCATTTATAGCTAAAGCTGTGCAGACACCATGAGCCTCTGGTTTATCCTTAGAGAAAGAAAGGAATCTGGGTCCAAATGCTGGCGAATCCACGTATAGATATAGTTTTCTTTTTGTTACTCTTTACCTCAGAAGGTGAGTGGGCTGATCCAGGCACAAGAAAAGAAATCGGAACACAGAGAAATAATTAACTCCCTCCCACTTAATGGAATCAAAGGAGGCTCTCTTGAGCGTGCATGCCTGACGATTCCTTTCGACCTGAGTCAAGCCCCCTCCCTTCTAGCCCTGCCAATTCCCCAGGGTAGAGTTTGGCTTTCAAACTCTGACCTCCAGTCAGTGGAGGGGAAAGATGAAGGTGGGAGGGGAGACAATTAGGGACTGAATCTTTGCTCATCTTCTTTCTTCTGACTTGAGAGTAAATGACTAAATGTAGGATGAAGTGGGCAGTTAAGTATCCCCAGAGCCTTGTTTGGGTAAAATGCTCACCAAGAGCTGTAGCGCTTGGGCTCTAATTATAGGATACTTAACAGGCACCAACAGCTGATCCACAAATCCTAAAGAAGCAGCTACATATCCTAGGGATGCAGAGGTGGGGAAAGGTCATCCCAAGGGCAAAGGGAGGTTCATGTGGCAGGGTAATACCCAGTGTATCAGGTCTAGCCAAAGATGCTTCAATTTGTTACAAAGATCATAGGTTTAGGTCTATTCAAAGATGCTACAGTTTGCTACAAAGATCACAGAGTTCTGGAAGCCAAGCTCAATTCTTGCTCCCTCTTAATGTGACAGCTCTCTCTACCCATTCACTAGAGATCACAAGTAGCTTGGGTTTTGTTGTTCCCTGGCTGGGCTAACAGAAGTCTCTCTAGAAAAATATATTCAGAAGCTTGAAAGGACTCACAAGCCCTAAAATCCTTCTAGTAAATATAACTCCAAGGCATCCAGCTCCCTGGCCAATCCAATAAAAGGCCACAGAAAGACAAAGACAGAGATAATCGACCCCAGGAAAGGACTACAGTTCCATTTCCCAAACACAGATCAATCACCCACAGTGCCTGGATAACCTGAGGATTCTCAGAAGATAGCAACATAGCCAACAGGGCAAGTTCATAGGAAGCAGGCTGGAAGCTTGGAACTGGCAGCATCTTACAACAGTGAGGAAGGAAGAAATACTCAAGGCAGATGATGGAGACTGTCAGTCACATGATCGCTGCTGTGGTCCCAGCAAACAAACTTTCACATCCCCCAGGGGATGCTCACACATTCAGTAAGTATTGATTGGGTCCTTACAGGGTGCCAGACATTGTTCTTAGCACTGGAGAGATACTAGTGAGCAAAACAGATGCAAACTCTGGCCCTGGAATAGACATTCTAGTGTGTGTGCGAGGGTGTGTATGCATTGGGGTGGGGGCGGGGGACTAGTGAACTTCATGGAGTTGCAAAGTGCAGAGTTTTACAGAGAACAAGAAAGGAGCTGACATGCAAGTTATCAGGTTAATTGGGGCAGTAGAAAGCCCAAGAAAGGACTTACTGATAAAGGGTATTCAAGCAAAGACTTCGGGACAGTGAAGGAGTCAGTCGGGTCATCTGAGGAAATGCATTCTGGGTACAGGAAACAGGCAGAGGTCAGCAGTGGCTGAAGACATAAATGTGTGAGTGACCTCCCTTGGGGACACCAGAGCCTAGAGCCATGGAGGCAGCTGAAAGTGAGAACCAAGAACAGAAAGGACAGACCAATAGACACAATGAAGACACCATGATAAAACCATGATAAAACCTTGAAAAATCACCAGCCTGTTCTGGTGAGGTGCCCAGGTCTAAGAATTTAGTTGAGGGTAAGATAGGGGCTGGTGAATGGGTGAGGAATTCAGTTGTAAGTGACATCTTACTTGCAGTCTGCCCTGTACAACCTCTTGCCACTATGATGGTGCCTGAATACTGCTGGGAGTGCCATGTAGGGATGGGAAGGGCCTGTCTGTCACTCTCTTGTGGCTGGCTAGAGACCATGTGAGCAGGGGCCAGCTGAGAGAAAGCACATTCTCCTGAATTCTCTGCAAGTGCCTGATAGACTTGCCAGGCAAAGGGAGCCCATTCCAGCCCCTGTGCTCACTTCCTCTACATTTCCCTTTTCCTAATTGTAGGCATAGGCTTTACATGTTTGGGTGGCATCGCCCGTCTCCATCCTTCCCTTGGCTTCTCGCTGTTATCTCTTAGCATTGGCCTTGACAACATCCACAGCCCTACCTTTGTGGTCCTGCCCAGTCTGTCACCTGTTTTCAGCTTCCTGGTTCTGAGCTGACAGAAACAATTCCTCCTAGCATAACATAGTCTTGATGATTCATCCAGTGTGATCAAGAGTCAGATACAGTACAGAACTGGAACATATATGCAGAGGGTAGCTTGGTCCTCTTGTGGGACTCCTAACAGCGGGAACAGGGGCTGCCTCCAACACATTTACTGGCTTTTGGGACCCTACTCCTCATATTGGGTCTCATTGTCCAGCGTTAATACATGGGGAGGTGCTTAGTCTTCCTGCAACTTGATATGCTGTGTTTTGATGGTACTCATGGGAGACCTGCCCTTTCCTGAACAGAAAAGGAGGAGTGGATTGGGGAGTGGGAACAGAGGGCAGGGTGGGGGGGCAGAGATTGGGAGGAGAGGGAGGAGGGGAAACTGACTGGGATGTAAAATAAATAAATAAATTTTAAAAATCAGATAAAGGACTCAGGAGCTGGCTCAGGGGGTAAGAGCATTTGGTTTACAAGCACAAGTACCTGAGTCCTAATCCCCAGCCCCTGTAGAAAGCCAGATATGGGTGCACATGCCAGCAATACCAGCTTTGGGAGGTAGACACAGGTGAATCTTGAAAGCAACTCTCTCAGACAGCCTAGCGGAAACAGAAAGCTTACAGTTCAGTGAGAAACCCAGCAACAATGAGGACCATGGTAGAGCATGGATGGGGGGAAGCCCTGCCTACTCTCCAGGCTTCTGAGGAAGGAAGCTCAATGGGGACTTGAGGGAAAGAATATCAGAGTCTTCTTAAGGTTCAAAAGCGAAGGAGTACAGCCTAGCCTTTTCCACAGGAAAGCTTGTCCTGGTCCTGAACATAGAGTTGAAGTCTGTTTTCCCCTACATTTGGGTTCTGACCAGAGATCCTTACTTAATCTCCTTAAGATGCATTTTCCTTCACTTGTCAAACAAGAACAATGTCTGTCAGAGCAGCCAGTAATAGAAAATGGAGAGGGAGAGGGAGAGGGAGAAAGGGAGAGGGAGCCCCTGAATGCCTTACATACAGACTTTTTTTGCTGTTATTTCTGGAATAGCAGATACACGAAGCATGCTGGAGGTTGAATTCTGGACTGTCTTAATTAGAGAGGTGAAATGTCAAAGTTATCTATAGCAAGGCCAGGGTGGAGACCCTTCCTCCTTGCTTCTGTGGTTGGCTCTGCTAGCTTGGAAATTCCTCCTCAAAGCCTTAGTGTTTGTCTGGCTATGGTTGCAGTGCCACCAGCCACATGTTCCCCTGATATTCACTGTCTCATCTGTGCAAGAATGGAGCTAATGGGTCCGTGTGAAGATCCAAGCTCGGGACGATGCAGCCCAGCTGTGGACAACCCCTCGTTGAGAGACTTGGCCACTTCTCATAGGGATGTCAAATGGAGAAAAGAATTTTCCCCTGGCAGTTTCTACAGAGCCAAGTGCCAGCCCCAGGCTTTTGGGTTGTCTTCTTCTGAGCATCCCCTGTTTATGGAAAATGAGTCATTTGACTCACTTACACATAAATGGACAGGGAACTTGGGGATAAACAATACAACTTCCTGGAATGCCATGGCTGCCCATGCCATTGCTAGAGCAACCCGTGCTGCAAACCTTCTGTTTGCAAGACCTACTTGGAGGAAGCTTCTGGCTACTGAAGGCAGAAGGAGAACCCAGGCTCTAAGCCTGTGCTGAAGACAGGAATCTCTTTGCACTAGACTCTTCCTGTTGCAGAGATCAAAACCTCCTTGCTCCAATCTCTGTTTCTCTAGTCTCACAAAACTTCCAAGATGGAGATCAAGAACCAACAGAGATGGAAATAAGGTGGTACCCCACAGAGACTCACAGGGACATCCCCTCACCCCTTCAGCCATTTCCCAAGCAGTAGACATCCTAGGCCAGCTCCTATTTCTAAGCCTCTCATCTCTGGAGTTAGCCTCACCCCAGTTGGCTCTGGGAAAATCTTCTGTTTTGAACTCTTACCAGCTCCAGAACATACTTTCCAAAATTGTTTTTATTTCCTATGACTTATATCAACATGAGGAAATGGGTTGTATGTGTATTGGGGGGGGGATGCAGGGACACAGAAATAGAAAAATGAGGCTGTTGCTACATTTTGATACATTTTTTAGACTGACCTGAAGCAAGTACCTATATGCCCTCATCTTAGTTGCATCCTGTGGACATTGTCACTTGTTTCTTTGCTCTTACAGATTGTACAACTTCAGTATTTATTCTGAAATTATTCACTTGGGTGTCTCAGTCTTATTCTGAGCAGGTGACCTTCCATGACAAAGGACTTGTCTTATTTTAGTATCTTTAGAATCACCTGGAATAGCCGAGCAGTGGTAGCACATGCCTTTAATCCCAGCACTGGGGAGGCAGAGGCAGGCGGACCTCTGTGAGTTTGAGACCAGCCTGGTCTACAAGTGCTAGTTCCAGGACAGCCTCCAAAGCCACAGAGAAACCCTGTCAAAAAAAAAAAAAAAAAAACAGAAAGAAAGAAAGAAAAGGAAAAAAAGAATCACCTGGAATATATTCAAATTCAATATATATTGGCTGAATGAATGAGTTTTAAATAATCACTTTCTTTCATCCTGAGATTATGTTTTTAAATAATATTTATTCATTTCATTTTATGTGTGAATGATTTGCCTGTATGTATGTCTGTGCACCATGTGCATGCTTGGTGCTCACAGAGGTCAGAAGAGGGCTTTGGATCTCCTAGAACTTGAGTTACAGACGATTGTGAAGTACTATGTGAGTGCTGGAAATTGAACCTGTGTCCTCTGCAAAAGCACCGAGTGCTGTAGCCCCTAAGCCACCTCTCTAGCCACAAGATTATGTTTTGAAGATACTTGAAGTTTTCTTTTTTCTTTCTCCTCTTCCTGCTTTCTTTATCTTCCCTCTCCCCGACCCCTCTTTGTTCACCTTAAGCTAGGAAAGGATGCAGAAGTTTGAGTCTCAAAACAGGAATTGACTACACACACTGAGAATGAGGCAGAGACCCCGAGCTTTCCCATCTACAATGTGGCTCTACTGATTCAGAAGGATTGGCCACGTAGTTTGTTTGTGACTAAGGACTGGCTCTGTGAACACAGTCACTGGAGGCTTAGCTTCCTGGGGCTCACTAGCTGCCTAACATGAAGGGACTGCTTGCTCTCTTACCATCATAGGGTTGTGACATGGAGACACCCCTACTCTTGCCCTATACTTCTCTTAACCTAAACATCTTTAGGGTATCCATGGATGCTGCCAACAGGGAGCATGTGCTCTGCCAGAACAGATAGCACAGCACAGTTCCTTTCACTTTGTCACCAATGCCTTCTTCAGGATGAGTGCTCTGGAAAGCAGGGCTGTGTCCCCAGGGAGTGCCATGAGACCTGCTAAGCATGCTGAACAAAGCTTGTTTCTTGAATTTGCCTCTGCACCTCTGCACCTCCATCGCTGCCTCCCTACTCTGACGGGCATGTTCTTTCCTACTCTAAGAAATGCAGGGCTTCTGGAGGGACCTCCTTGCTCTCCCTTCCATGGGTCCTCTCCGTTTGTTCTGAAGGAGAACACAAACCCAAGAGGTCCCTGATGCACTTTCTGCTTCTGTTGTTCCCATTTCTTCCTGCATGCCCAGGCTACCCATGTCCTCTGGATTATTTCCTGCAGTACTGGCTAAGGATTGGACTGACATCAGCACTCTCAAGGAGTAATGAGCTCCCCAAGAGACCACAATGCTGCAAAGAAAGGGATTCTCTTGGTTTCTTCAGTCACAAATTCCCAAAGCCATGCACTAAGCCCACAAAACAACTCCCAACTCCCACTCCCAATCTCTCTAAGTTTTTATAGAAATAGCTTTGACTGGGATGAGGGGTTAGAGTCACTCAGACATAAGCAGAGAGGTGGCATGTAAGATGTGACAGGGGTGTGGCCATGGGCAAGGTGGAGAGTGGTTTGATTTTGAAAAGATTTTGAAGGTATTTGCATTTGCTGTCAGTTAAGTAAGGGATACAAGAGAAAGACGATGTAATCAAAGATGAGCCTAAGGTGTTTAGGAGCCCAACTGGAAAGGAGGCCTTGCCACTTACTCAAACAGGGTGGGCAGGGCCAGGCTTTTGGGAGAATGGTAAGCCTCTGAGCCCCCTAAGCCCTGGTGATTTCTGCTTCTCCCAAACACCCAACCTCATGGCCTTCTATAATGATTTCTCTAAAGAGTAAATAAATATATAACTAATCAGGATGTTAGTTTTAGTTAGGGTGCCTTCAGATAAGCAATGATAGAAAGTCTTGAGTTAATTAAGAAATAGGCTGGCATGAATTAAAATATGTCTATATTTCTTATCCTGCACAAAATTCGACTCCAAATGGACAAAGAATCTCAGCACATGGCCTGATACCTGAATCTGATAGAGGAGAAAGGAGGGAATATGCTTGAATTCATTGGCAGAGGAAAGCAGTTTCTTCAATAGGACCCCGATAGCATAGGCATTAAGACTAACAATATGTAGGAGCTCATTAAACTAAAAAGCTTCTGAACAGCAAAAGACACCATCACTCAAATGAAGACAAAGGCTACAGAATGGGGGAAAAAACCTCTATGAATTATATGTCTGACAGAAGGTTCATATCTAGAATATACAAATGACCAAAAAAGAAAAACCAAACATCAAGAAAACAAATGACCCAATTAAAAATGGAACACGGAACTAAACAGAGAGTTTTCAAAAGATGAAACACAATTGCTGAGAAACTCTTTAAAAAATGGCCAATATCCTTAGCCATCAGGGAAATGCAAATTAAAACTGCTTTGAGATTTCATCTTATCACAGTCAGAATAGCCAAAATTAATAAGACAAATGGCAGCAGATGGTGGCAAAGATAGGGGAAAGGGGAACACATTCATTACTGGTAGGAATATAAACTTATATAGCCACAGTGAGGGGGTGCCTCAAAATGCTGGAATTAAATCTACCACAATGCCCAGCTATACCACTCTTGGTTATCCACCCAAAGGGCTCTTCATCTTCCTTCAGAGATATTTGCTTTTCTGTGTTCATTGCTGCTCTATTCATAATAGCCAGAAACTAGAAATAGCCTAGATATCCACAAACTGAGGAATGGATAATGAAAATGTGGTACATATATACAATAGAATATCATTCAAATGTTAATAAAAATTAAATTGTGAACTGTGCAGGTAAATGGAAGGAACTAGAGGCATTGTAGGTGAGGTAAACAGGCCCAGAAAGACAAATGTTGCATTTTTTTCTCTCCTATGTGGATGCTAACATTTATGCTTTATATATGTGTGTTTTATTTATAGTACCCACAGAGGTTAGGTAGCTAGTAAGGGACCAGGGGGAGGAGAGAATCTTCCAAGGAAGAAGAAATAAAGTACAAATATTACAAAGGGATAAAGGATAAATTAAAACAGGGGAATTAAATGGGGTGGAGTGGGAGGGCAGAGTAGGGGAGGGGATCTGGGGAATGATAAACTCTAAAGACCCTTTGAAAATGATATGGAAACTTACTACTGCAGAAATTTCCTTAAATATATACATATATAAAATGAGTTTAAATGGAGTTATCATATAATGAGGTTATAAAGGGGGCAATACCATAACTAGACATCATATACTACTAAATAAAATCCCCAGAACAAGGAAAGGGTTTTAATTTTCTCAATTGTTGGCCAAAGCGGTCTGATAGATACCCAAACAAGCTATTGCCAATGGCACTGGTCACCTTCTTCAATTTAACAGTAAGACCCTATTGCTGAAGACATTGCATACTTACATTATAAAATATGGCGAAATCTAGTGTACTTAGCTGGAAGCTTCGCCCTTCCAGCTAGTGTTCATAGTTCTGGAAGGTGTTATACATACCTCTAGAGGAGAAAACTTGACCATCAGTCTCTCATCCAGCCCTGAAAGTTACAATAGTGACCTGCCTGCAGAGTACACTCACCGGTACGAATGTAACGGAGCAACCTACTACTTTTAAAAACTGGGTTTGCAGTTTCCTTCATGAGAAGGAACCCATACCTGACACTGTTAATGAGATCAAAATCCTGAGACTAGTTAGGTTGTGGGCCCTAGGGGAAAACATACTACTGTTATTCTGCTAAATGAACACAGTAGGGGACAACTCCTAATGGCATATTGTTATACACATAGTGTATAGCACGGTGCCTTATAGTAGCATCTTGTTCCGCCAGTGGACTTGGGGTGATGGTCACACCTTAGAGTGTGGCTTCAGCGTGTGCGAGGATGTGACCCCTTATGAAGAAGAGGAGTGGCTGGCTTACGATCTCTTGGGTTATGGTTGGAGCATCCTGAAGGGCAGAGGCTGTATCCCCAGGAGCAGAAGATCATGGCGGCTATTTACCATCATTCTGTGAGTGCTCCCCAAATAAATACCTGTTAATTCTTTATCTGGGTATTTGTGGACTTCCTTTAACCCGCCATCAGTGCCTCACTCAACCCTTATCAAAGAAGTTTCTTCTTGCTGGAGATGATAATTCACATAGACCCACAACTAGACAGTGTACAAATAACAAGAAAATTTGGAGTTTTCAGCCTTGAATGGGATGAATATATCACAACCCTCCCCTCAAGGCTTTGGAATCTAGGTAGAAGATACTTCTGAGGGAAATTGTAAGAGCTAGAAGTAGCAGATGACTTAAAAAACAAACAAACAACAACGTTTTCCAGACATACCAGGGAAGATACACATTCACACTCACAGAACCTGTGACAGCATGCACAAGACCTGTACAAGCTCAAGTCAGTTAAAATCCCAACATAGAGGCAGTGGGCCCAAAGTCCCATCCCTAACCAAGAACTGAGAGCTGCCAGGAGAGGGAAAAATCTGTTTTCTTCAGTGGAGTGAAACTAGGCATATCAGCCACACTACAAGGCAGGCAGGCCCCATACTTAGGAACTTTATTTATCTATTGGTTGTTGTTTGTTTTGAGAGAGAGGAATGGGTGGATAGGGAGGTAGGGTAAGATCTGGAGGAGTTGGGGAGGGGAATACATATGACCCAAATATATAAAATTCTCAAAGAGTGAATAAAAACACTTTAAAAATAAAAACTAAAATGGAAAAAAAAGAAAATTTTGGGCTGAAGGTTATATTCAGAAATGGCAAGGGCAAGCTCCAAAAACTGAAGAATTTACCTGTGCATCTCTGCACTGTGTACATCAGCCTCTGGCCCTCCCTAGGCTGGTGTGCAGCAGAGGTGGAGTCCCAGGCCACCCAACCACAGGAACCTCCCTGCTTCCTCTCCTCCGTGTGTGAGTGTGTGTGTGTGTGTGTGTGTGTGTGTGTGTGTGTCTGTCTGTCTGTCTGTCTGTCTGTCTGTCTGTCTGTCTGTCCCTCTTGCTCTTTCACTCTCTGACAAAAGTGACAACACATACTCCTCTCTTGCCTAATGGGGTGCAAACTGGTGCATATGTAGATGATTTAGGTTCTTTCCCAGGTATCTTGCTGCAAGGGGATTGGGAGAATCTCACAAAGGCTCTGCTGCAAAAGGAGAGAAAGCAAAACCCTACGAGGAAGCATTACCATTACAGTAATACCATGCCTTATAGTAATAATAATAATGAAATACATTTTTAGCACGTTGTGTGTGTTCTGAAAGTGTGAAAAAATGAAAACAAACTAAAAACCAACAACAAAAACCAAAGAAAAAGAAAATATTTGTGGTACCTTATTCAGATTCTAAAAAGGACAATTGCCCCACATATCAGACTAATTTGCAACTGACTAGCTACTTTCAACAAACTAAAAAACTATATTCCCTGTGAGCTGAAGTTAGCTTGGGGAAAATAATTAGAAATTTCTCATTAAAATTACTTAGCAAATATCTCTTGAGCACTCTGTGTCAACATTTGAATTTTAAATGAAAGAGTAATAATAAATTGTCCTAGTTATTTTTTTCTCTTTGTGTGATAAACACAAGAAGAAATGGGCTGATTTAGTGTGTATGTCCCCATCACAGTCCTTCATTGAGGGAAGTCTTGGAGGGAACTCAAGCAGGAACCATGGTGGAACACTGCTGCTGGCTTGCTTCCAGAATCATTCAGATACCTTTCTTATGTCTCCTAGGATCACCTTTATAGGGGTGGCACCACCCATAGTGGGCTAAGCCCTCCTACATCAATCAACCATTAGGACATTGCCACACAAACTGCTCACAGGCCAATCAGATGGAGGCATTTCCTCAATTGAAGTTTCCCCATCATGGATGATTCTAGTTTGTATCAAGTTGTTAAAAACTAACCAGCCAACAAATATATGTTCCCTTCATCCCAAGTTTATCAGAAAGGAAAGATGCCAACTATTGTTGATCAGTTGTTATATAGGATTCTCCCAAGAGTCCTACACACTAGGTACTGTTGTCCTTAGCAGACATGTCTACTACTCATCAATATCTGGCTCATCTGTTTTTTGAGTCTATGGAAGGCTGGACCTGTGACTACCTGACACAGGTCACTTTCTTTTTTTGCCTGTGGCTTACAAGATAACCTTGTCTCTCCTTCTTTCTCTCCTTACATACTAGGGTTTTCATTTGTTCCAGATTATACAGGTACAAGAAGGAGGGTGAAACATCCTTCATTTAATTTTCTTACTAAGATCACAAAGCTGTGATACATCTCTATCTGCATGTCTATTTCTTTCTTCATTCTATTTAATATAATGAAGGTAACAGTAAGTTAGTTTCCTTTGGCTTAATGGTTGCACCTGAATCTACTGATGTTTTAAATACTGTCTGCTACCCCATGGGCTGCAGTTAGTGCCCGGTCACTCAGGCAACAGCCTGATGGAATCTCTGGTCCTGCTGGCACTGGCTCTGCAATTGCCATCAAATGTAGTTTTTAACTAAATCTCTATTGTCCTATTTGCCAACAAAGACTTGGGAATCAGATGTTGGGGTGAAAACCTGAAAACTAGATGCTGGCTCCAACCCTGATTCAAGGTTGATTATATTAACACAGTCTTGGGTTTCACAGTGAGGTAAAATATCTCACAACAGTAAATATTGTCTCTGTAGGATGTAAAAGGCTGCTCTAGCTGCTGGGTAGGCAGTGGTGGCTGTCCTGAGTATTAGTGTGATCTAGTGGCTTGTTTAGGGGACTCTCGAGACCTGATAGGAAGAACTGGAATTAGCACAAAGGTTGCAAATGTCATGTGTTAAGTGAAGAACACCATATGAACATAAAACAAGAACTGAAAGAGTCAAAGGCATGGTATAGAGTTTGTCTTCAAAATATGCATCAGCTGAAGGGGAGAAAAAGGCCTCAGAGATACAGGGGTGGACGGTATGGTCACAGTCTTCTGGGATTACTAGAAAGTGTTTCAGTAAACAGAACTTTGCAGGATGGGTAGGACTTTGATGGAAGACTGTAAAGCTGTGAAATTAGAGAGCATCCAAAGGCCTAGAATGTTCCAGATGGACTTGAAAGCAATGCTCCAAATGCTGTGTGCTGCAGTGTGGGCTTTGCATCAGGTGGCTAGGAGGTGAAAATGCTTGTAGAACAGTGGGATGTCAGAGATGGAGGTGAACTCAGAGAGGTCCAAGGAATTTGATCTAAAGATTAACACTGATCTGCTGACAGTAGCTTTGGACTGTTTTGAAGTTCCCTGGAGCCAAGGCAAAGATCAGTTCATGATGACTTTCAAGGGTACTGAAGGAAGCGGTGATGCCCACCTGCCTTCCATCTGCTGTCTTTGGTGTCGTCCAGTTATTTCGTTTGTTCTCAAAGGAATTGAGATCTAGAGAGTAAAACCAATTCTCCCAAGTTCTAGCCAACACTAGAACAGAGGCTATCAGCTTTCTCTGACTCTGCCTTCCTCCTCCACACTACAGAGCTAGAAAACCTATTGCATTTGAACAGTCCTCACTTGGAGAACAAACCCACACATTTTCATTAGGGAGGTGACATTGAGGTGTCAGTGACAGCATGCTGCACTGACCTGTGGAAATCAGAGGCAGGAAGGGTCAGGCAGATTCCAAAGGAGAGGTCAGAATCCCGAGACAGGACCCGACTGAGGACAGAGGCGGTCACAAGGATGTGTGAGCATGATTACAACAAAGGAGGAAGAAATCTGTCTCCCACCAAGGAGCTAATGCTACTATACAAAAACAAGATCAATTTGCTCTTCTGGAAAGTAATGTTGAAAAGAACATTTCCCCAAGAAATCCCAGACCAATACCATGCTTAAACAATATATATTCTAGGCTGAAGTTGCCTGTTTCTTTTAATGCTAAACAGTTGGAAGAAAACTGAAGGAAAAAAAAGAGAGCCCAGCACCCAACGTTTGGTCTTTCTGACAATACACATCCCACACAGCCGATTCAGAGGCACAATAGGGCATGCTGTGCTGACCACTGACATGCCGTTTTACAGATTTCACTGGACTCTGAGAAACTTGGGTGTGTAGGATGTTACTCAGGCAAGGCCAAACTTCAAATCTTTTGGAAATTCACTTCCTGGACAAGGAGATGAAACAGGAAGTTATTCATCTCACTTAAATCAAGTTCTACTTAGAATGGCAGTCTTGGGTAATAGAGAAAAGCCTATATTATACTAATTAGAAGCCGGGTGTTGGTAGCCATGCCTTTAATGTCAGCCCTCAGGAGGTAGAGGCAGGTAGATCTCTGTGAGTTCAAGGGCACCCTGGTCTACAGAGGGAGTGCCAGGATAGGCTCCAAAGCTACACAGAGAAACCCCGTCTTGAAAAAAACCAAAGGAAAAAAATTAGAGTGGCAGGTGTTGCTGACTATCTGCATATCTGTAAATAATTTCCTAAATAATAAGCTATAGTGTCTGAGTAAATACTTGCCATGAAAGAGAGGGGATCTAAGTTCAAATCCGCAGAAGCCGTGAAAGCTGGGATGGCAGTGCATAACTTTAATTCTAGTGCTCCTATGGTGGACAGGAGACAGAGACAGGAGAGACTCTGGAGGCTGGCTGGATTATACAGTGGCAAGCAACAGAGATACTGTCTCAAATAAGGTGGAAAATAAGAGCTGATACTAAGATTGTCCTCTGACCTTCACACATATGGCAGCGTTCACACACACAGACATCATGCACCTGTGGGGGGGGCGGGGGGGGCATGCGCACGCACACGGGATCGTGCACGCGCATGTGTGTGCACATGCACGCACGCACACACACACACCATCTACACAATGCACAACATAAATACATGGGGTTTAAAGCCTGGGCTAGAGAATGATGGCATGCTTAGGACTAGAAAGCAACAGATTGCATATGACTTTCGGAGGAATCTATATTGGGCTTACTCATCTTTAAAATGTTTAGTGCATTAAAGTACATGCTCATACCAAAAGTACATATAAACTTTAATTCCATAGTAGTGTTGTAGAGCTTAAAGTTCATTTATGAAGCCCACTTCACATCACAAAAGTAAGGTGGCTAGCCTTGAACACTCATTAACTTGCCCAGTGCCACCTACCTTGCCAAAGGGGGGAACCAGATGTTAACCTATTGTTTTGTCCTTAAGTCTGATGTAAAAATTTGGAGACACCATAATAATGAGCATATTTGCATATTATTACAATTCTGGCACTCCACAGTGGACTATGTTTTCCGCTGAAGCTTGTGCAATAGTTTCCACCACTGAGTATTTTTAACTTAGAAGACAGTGTGTTACTGAGAAATAAATTAATGCATGATCCTGAGAAATGGGCTGAACTCTGTAGCGTGAAGCCCCAAGGATAGCCTGGACCCATCGACTATTTTCAACATGAAATCAGGATGCATGTGGAAGTGTTATTCTGTATCAAAGAGACGCTGCCACTTTCAAATGAAGAGGCCTTAGAATCTCCAGATTGCTGCTGTCTTAAAAGCCATGTCTTCAGTTTTTCTCATCTTATTTGTTTATTCAATCACTCGCATCCATTAAACATTAACCATGTCCTAGATACTATGCTAAGAGTGGGAGGTTGTGATGTGAGATATACAATCCTAGCCCCAAAGGAGCTCACAGTTTGTGTAAAAATAGACAAATCAGCCTGAGAACAGACCCCAGAGAGCTAGGCAGAGAATTATGGGATGGTTGGGATGGGTATTTGACTGAGACTAAAGGGCAGGGACAAGTGAAGAATTCACAGAGGATCTCTTGTCTAGGTTGAGGTTATTTTATGGGGTACAACCAAGAATTTTTTGGGCTAAGGGAAACCCAGATGTGAAGGTTTGGGATGATGGGAAAGCACAGTGAGCAATGCAGCCAGAGCAGAGGAAACAGACCAAAGTGGAGATCTGAATGAATGACAGATACTTATTTACTGCTAGGTGCACTGGGGAATACTTTTCATGTGAGTATTGCCCACTGCTGTTAATGGAGATTCATCCAAGCTCCATGGTTGTACGTGTGAGAACACCAACACACATAAACACACAAACACACCAACACGTACATACACACATGCACACGTACACAGAGCATGCTAGAACATGCCCCTGCACTGAGAAAGCACAAAAAACAAGAGCTATATTTAAACATCTGGATTGTTTCTCGATTGTGGATTAGACCTGATGCCATCATTTGTGGTACCCAAATGTTTGTTTGACTTGCCTTCTGGGAATGGTGAGTCAGTGTTCGTGAACACTGGAAAGGAAGAAGTAAGTGATTGCTACTAGCAGAGCTGTATGAACAAGTTTTCATGACTGACTGGACCTCATAACACCACTGTGACATCTCTCACCCATCAAAGATCTCAATGGTACAAACTGCCTCTAAAAGTTAGAAGCAGGCTCTTGAGTTTTTGGCCAATAGACACCTGCTGTCAGGCATGGCACCCTTCCAAAGAAACACAGGTATGAAGGATTGATCTTTGAGAAAGTGGACACAGGTTATGGAAGCAAGTGGCAGATTAGTGTGCTGAGAACATGTGAGTCACAGTATCATGAACTATGAGAGCTGGAAGTTTGAAAGAACAAGCTAAACACCTCAGGAGCCAGCCAGGGCTTTCTGCCTCACAGTATTAATATTACTGTTTCACATAATGCTCAAGGTTGGACAGTGTTGAGTCTAAACAGTGGCCAGAGTCCAAGAGAAAAGCTGTGTGTGGAGGTAATAGCGAATCATTCCCATTTGGATCTGCTCTGTGGAAAAAAAAAAAAAAAACTCCCTGTAAACTTTTATAGGCAAAACTGGCGTTTCAGATAAAAAGCTGTCAGTAGTTCTCATGTGTCAGGCTTTAAATGTGTATCGGACAACACACAGAAGAAAACCAGTTTATGTACACTTTAATCAGCTCCTCCCGCAAATCTGGGATGCAAAACACCTTGGTGGACTCTCTTGAAGGATTGATTATTCTATCTTTGCCCAAAGTGTTATTGAAATTGAGATGTTTGTCACTCCAAACCTATTTGTGTTTTCAGCATTATGTATGGGATAAGTTCCTTCCTTCAACCAAATTCATATGTTGCAATCCTAATTCCAAGTACTTTGTGGTTCAATATCCCTTGGAGTCTACTGAGGGTTTCTTCTCAAAACCCCCATGAGTGCTAAAAATTTGTGGATGCTCAGGTCTTTTGAATAGAACGATGAAGTGTTTGCATATGACCTTTACCTACTTCCTGTATACTAGACTAGTTATGATGCTGAATCCAACACACACAGTGTGCCAATAGTTGTGCTACTATGTTGATTAGGGATCATGACAAGAAGACAGGTCTGTACCTATTCAGCCCAGATGTAACTCTCCCCATCGCCATATTACCACTTGGTTAAATCCATGGATGTACAACCCAGGAACATTAGAGAGAAAAGCACCTGTAGGGAGAGACCCTGATTACCTGTACTGCTGACCACGCCCGTCTGGGTGTGTAGGATGTAGGATAAAGGGTGAGGAGGAGCCAGACTCTCTGTGGGGTTCAGCCAGCTTTGGGAAGCATCTGAGACTGAACTCAGAGTGCCAAATCTGGTTACTGATTCCTTGTGTCAGTATGTATTTCCCAATACCTTGAGCATGAAAGGCCAAAAGAATCCCCATATACCCTCCAAACTGTTAAGGACAACAAACAATTGCTTCCTCAAGGTGCAATGGCATCAGAGTCTGTATCCCATGAGCCTCTCTGCCCTGTCTTCCCTTGAGGCTAGACTTCTGTTTTATATGGACATTCTGTCTTCACTTTCTTTTCTTTGTTTTCTTTTTCTTTTCTTTTTTTTTTTTTTTTTGGTTTTTTGAGACAGGGTTTCTTGTGGCATTTGGAGGCTGTCCTTGAACTAGCTCTTGTAGACCAGGCTGGTCTCAAACTCACCGAGTTCACCTGCCTCTGCTGGGATTAAAGGAGTGTGCCACCAACACCCAGCCTGTCTTCACTTTCTTAAAAAACCAAACCAAAACATGAAAACAAAATTTGTATTCTTTGACAATTTCATACATGTATATAGTTCATTTTAATAATTTCTACCCCCATTGCTCTCTCTCATCCCCACTCTTTCATATGCATGACCCTTCTACTCAAGAAGTTCTCCTCCAGCTCCTCTGTCGTGTGTGTGTGTGTGTGTGTGTGTGTGTGTGTGTGTGTGTGTGTGAAAAATTGAGTTTCATTAGGGTTGCCTGGATAAGCATGGGTGAGAGGCTGAGACTGGAACACAGGTTGCTTTTCAATAGGTATACGACTGATGAAAATGACACTCCTCCAGCAACCATTAACTGTCAGTAGTCTATCAGGGAGGAGTGGAGCCTCACTTGTTTCTTCCCACACCAATGTTGATGGGCTATATTTTGTGCAGGTGGCCACAACTCCAATGAGTTCATGAGTGGAACAGCCATGTCATGTCCAGGAGACGTCCTTCTGTGGCACACTGCCTTCTTTGGTTCTTCCCTTCCTGAAACCACCTTTTCCCTCTATGTTCCCCTAGCCTTAGATGGCTCAGACCCCACTTAGTGCCCAGCACCCCACACTTATTATAGGGACTTGGGACCACTAACGAGCATACATTACTGCCAACAGCTAGAAAGACAAACAAAAAAACAACAAACAAAAAATTCTCTTCTAAAGACTTTCAAGCAACCTAAACATCTCATTTCTCAGCTTGGGGTGAGGAGCTCGAGTTAGAAGAGAATGCACTTTGATATCGGCCTTCAAGACCAGAGTTGCAGAAGAAATCAATGCATATCTCCCCTGGAATTCATTGCAATGGGATTTTTATACTTGTTATCACTGGGTGACTAGATTCATTTGATACAGGACAATCAGCAGCTCCCATCTCTGTAAGTTTCCATGAGAGACAATGGGAAATCTCTGTTCCACCAGCCACCCAGGTATTTTTAAAAATCTATTATGAACATCAATAATCAAAGTGGCATTTGCTAGCTTGGCAAGTGAAGGAACCTTTCGATTCCCACAAGTTCAGTTCTAGGCATCAGACTTTCCTAAAGTTTCCACAACAGACAGCTGAGTGTTGGGTGAGAGAACAGGAAAGAAAAGAAAACCAGCTAGCTACAAGGAAAGCCTGGAACAAGGGCCACACTGCTCCTATGTTAGTTTTCTAATGACGTGCAAAGTGTGGAATTTTTAAAAAATCATTTACCTTTCTCTTTACTGTACCGAGTCCTAGGGGAGTGCTCATTTTTTATTCATTCTGAAAGTTTACCATCAATCATCCTCTCAATAGAGCTGGCCAGAAACTTGGACAGAACCTTGTAACAAAATTGCAGAGACAGAGGGCTAATTGATTTCTATAAATAATGTTTAGCTGCAAAGATATGAAAGGTGGTTAGAACCACATGTATTAATCTCCGATTTGCTCCATCTCTGTCTGTAGAAACAGACTGGACTTTTAACAAAGTTCCCTGGATCCTGTCGCCCTGCAGACACACTACAGGAGATTAACACCAGGTGGCCCCTCTCATCTCTGCCATGCCCTTCCACCCAGCCCCATATCATCTAGCCAAATCTATCAATTACTCTCTGCCTCAACCCCTCCCCCAAAGATATACCCTATAATTTACATTTTCTATTTCTACTACCATTCCTCGGCTGACAATATTTAGGAAAGAAGAAGGTTTCCCCCATTTCTAAACTGCCTCCCCTTTCTGTTCAACAAACAAAAATACAACCCAAACCACAAATGCAAAAATATTCAATCAGACTATAAGACCAACAGTGTTTAAGAATATGGGGTAGGGAGCAGCTGCCAGTGCTCAAATATTCTGAATTTGGGGAGAAGGAGGTCAGAGTTACAGTGTGTCCAGTTTGTCACTCCTGTGGCTACTGTTATAATAGGACCCAGGATCATTCCACATTCTCTACTGGTCCACATCACAGAATAGAGAAAGAACATTACACCTTGGAAAGTAGATGTGAGCTAGAGGATGACAATGCTGCAAGTGTCATATTTATTTAAGAGAGCTGTTGGCATGCTGAGAAGTCCCAGGTGAGCCATCTGTGTGGGCCAACTGTGGTGCCCTGAAGTGCAACACTGTATCAAGGCAAGGCTAGCCTGTGTGGTAGATATCCAATTCAAAATTAGGCATTGGGACAAAAAGAAGGTAATCCATAAGGGCAATGTTGTTGTCCGTTCAATCAATCAGCTGGTTCCACTCCCAGCTAAACAAATTGTCAGGCTTAGCATCTACTGTCACTTTCTGTCTATAGATTGAGTACAAAATGAAAGATTAATCTCTCTTGAAAGAAGGGAAATTGTCACTTAGGTGGATTACAGCAAAACTGGTCTTCTCTTCCACTCCAGAGGATTCCTCAATGGTGACAGATACTTCTTCTTCTTCTTCTTTTTTTCTTTAACATAAACAAGGGTGCTAGGAAACCTTTTGAATGGATCAGCATAAAAGCACAAACTGATTTAAATAAAACAATTGCACGTTAGTTTGCTTCTGATAGCACTAAATATTTCTGATGGCTAACACACTGGAAACACAATCATGGATTTAAAGGTTGTCATACAGTTGTTCATACGAGGCAGAGCAAATCCTTTCAAAGCTTTTATTTTTGGAGGGTGGGGTGGAGATACATACTGTGTTTGCTAACTTCAGGTCTCAGTAAGTTAACCACATTTGTAAAAGACCATTTACTTTTAATGTGGGATCCTTCTGTGACATTTATTCCTCTCCACATTTTGCTTTGTGTTTGTCTTTACCTCCTTGAATCTCTTGGCTCAATTCATCTTCTTAGTTTTGTTTTTTGTTTGGAAGCTTCCTGAAGGCAGGAGGCAGTCCAATTCCCCTGCCTTTACCCTTGTCTCCAGGGTCCCAATACCAAGTTTCCTACAGGTTTTGTGTCTTTTTTATTACTTAGATTTTTTTTTTGCCCTTTCTTAACATTTTCCTTAACTATAATGATTACAGCCTTACCTGAGTACCAGTGGGGAAGAAGACAAAGGGAACCGGATAGAGTTGAGTGTGTCTTGCTGTCTTTCTTTTCACTCTCTCCCTCCCTCTTCCCCTTTGTGTGTGTATGTGTGTTGTGTGCGTGGTGTGTGGTGTGGTGTGTGTGTTCATGTAGGTACACAAATTCGAGCAGGTATGTATGGAGGCCAGAGGTCAACCTCCTAAGTGTTATTCCTCAGAATCTAATCATCTTGATTTTTGAGACAGGATCCCTCATTGGCTTGGAGCCTGCCAATTAGGCTGAGTTAGTTGGCCACAGAGACTGTTTCCACTTCCCCGGAACCATGGGATCCACAATGAGAATCCACTACACCCAACTTTTTCACATGGGATCTGGGGATTGAACTCAGGTCCTTGCGATTGCAGTAAACAGCAGGCAGTTTACTGACTGACCAGCTCAGTCTTGGCTTATTCTCTTTTCCTTTTCAGAAGATCTGGGTGAAAAGGACAAGTCCATATTGGAATTAATTGTCGTGATGATTATTCTCACAATGACTGCTCTATTTCTAAGAATGAGGCAAGGTTCTCACGTGTCTGTGAGGGCAGTTGCTTAGGCTCTGCAATAGCTAGAGAGTGTTAGGGTTGCACGACTGAGCCAAGCCAAGTCCATGGTCTTCAAATGGCTGAAGCATTCTGAGCAAATGAAAAATGAACACATCTGTTCATTGGATCAGTGGAAGGAGACCACAGTGCTCTGAAATGCCATGGCTGAGGGGTCTGGTAGATGATTTAGCATTTCAAAAAGCTTGGGTGTTCTCCATGGAGGCTGGCTGGAAAATGAAGAGTGCAAGTAAATACAGGGTACTGCATGTATATTACCTGGAATTGGAGACTGGGCAACTCACTTTCCACTGCTTAAGGCAACACGCTGAGTCTGAAACTGAGAGTCCAGAGGAACACCTCGGGGCAAATGGAAAGCTCCACTTTCACACATCTAGTTTCGGGAAGCCTGCCCCTGCCTTTTGAGCCATGCTGCCTCCTGGAAATGTATCCACAAACGCTAGATTAACACCTTGAAGGAGGGAAATGGTCACTTACAAGACTGAATACAGTGGAAAGTTCATGGCTATTGCTTAGCCATGGAAGGGACAGTGTAAGTGCATTGAGAACATGGAAGCAAAGAGACAGGCAGGCAGGGGTATGGTCCCTCTAGAAAAAAGGAACCCACAGAGAGGTCCATAAACACTTTTCTGGTGGTCTCTGAGAATAAGCAAGTATTGTTTCTCAGTGTGCTCCCAATGGTCATCTGGGTTAGGTATCAGGTGATGTGCTCTGGTGTGTAAGTCTTTCCTCATAGGTGAATCCTGGATAGATACAACCATCAAGCAATGTAAGCAGAGATGGCCAAACACAGATGATACAAGGCTCTCTCCTCCACATTCCTCACCCATTTTCTATAATTGACTCTGGAGTCAAAGTTGCCAAGGGCAAGGAGCATGGTGTGGCCTATGGAGAGCAGCATATAAGAATGACCATGCACCCACATGTCTGGGTTCTTTTGCTCATCTGTGGCTGGCGGCACTGAGGTCCTGAGACAGGCTCTGACAGTGAAGTCCATCATTTCAAGCATCTGTTCTGAGCTGGAATGCTTTCTGGCCACTTCTTCACCAGCACTCAGTGAGGCAGACAATATTGGGTTTTAAGTAACATGCACCTGTTAGCATATAGTGGGCAGGTCTCGAGGTCAGGCCTCATATCTTGGTTTCACAAATATCATCATATCATTGCCCATGTAAGCCGATTCATTTCCAAGCATGTTGTACTAACCAACCACATTGCACGTAAGGATTCTGGAACACATTTCTCTCCACAGTTGCTGGAGTGATCAGCGATCATCATTTCTGTGTGAAACTATTTCCAATGACTTGGACCAGTCTCTACCATGCCAAGATACCTCAGGTCGCTCCCTCAGTAAACTACTTAAAGCCTAGCTTAATGCCTCACACTTATAATTTCAGCACTTGGGAGGTGGGGGCAGGAGCATTAGTAGTAGTTCAAGGCTAAACTTGTTTATACAGTGACTTCAGAGCCACCTTGGACTATATAAGATAAGACCCTGTCTAAAAAAATAAAAATTAAAAAAGCACGTGAATTCTATAACCACCTACGGAACACTCAAAACATTTCTGGGCCTGTGATTGGCTAGCTCTGAGATGTGACATTACATTTTACAACAGTACAGTTCTTGTCCCAAAGGATTTACTGGACAATTGAACACAGAATGAAAGATACATGATTATTTTCTATTGAGGTAAACATGATAATGCAGCAACCAATTTAAACTTGGAGTATCTCAAAATATCTGCTTGCACAAACAGCTGTGTTTAGGCCTCCCCTTGCGAGTGGATTTTAAAAAGACAGAGAGGAGGGAAGGGAGGGAGAGAGAGAAGATAAGAGGTGTGTGGAGGGAGAAAAGAAAAAAAGGAAAGAAGCAGGAGGGAGGGAAAGAAGTTGAAAGAAGAAAACAAGAACGGGGGGGGGGGTGATTTATGTTTAGCCTTTGGTTTCAGCAAATATTTCTGCTTCCTTCCAAGACTATAAGCCTGCAGGTCATTCTCTGGGAGCATTTTAGCATCCTGGGTGCCTGCTGAAGTCCTAGGGTAGGGTTTCTCTTCCTTCAGTACACATTACAACCGCCCCCCCTCAACACACACACACACACACACACACACACACACACACACACACACACACAGGAGCCTGGGTTTGAGTAACACACTTCTGAATTGCCATAGAAACTGTTGATAACTATTTGCCAAGTCAATAACAGACATTTCTTCCAGCAACCAACCACACATATGAGGTCTCCTGGGTCAGTGAAAGGGATTCAAACAGTTGCAGGACTCCCAGTTAGGAGGAAGCTTTTCACCAAACTGGTTGCAACACTCCTAGCCTTGCTCAGCCATTCAGAACTCCGCCAAAAGTGCTCACTCATCTATCAGTGTAGTTGGGGGCAGGGGTTAGGGAGGGAAGGAGGGAAGGAGAAATAGAGAAACATTCCCAAGCAAGTGTTAGCAGCAATAGCGGGCACTAACCTGGAAATGAGCAATGCCTGGTTTCCGTACATTCATAAACATAAATGGCCAAAGATAAGAAGGCAAGCAAAAATGCTTGCCCCTAGAGGCCCCTCTCCTCTGCCCCACCCCATCCTCCCACCTCCCTGAAGACAAAGGCACACTTTACAGCCCCAAATTCTCTGGGACCAAAACTTGCCTATGTCCACAAGCAAAATGCTCCCCGCCCCACCCGCCCCCCGCCCCCCACCCCCCCCACCCCAAGATTGCTTACCAGCTTGCAGCCAAATTCATTCACCCACTCAGCTCACATTTTCCTGCCTGTTGAATGCAAACCAGTTGTCTGCAAATGGCAATTATGAAATGAGAGTTGTTTTCCTACCCTGTTTAGAGATGCTTCCATGAGGAACACACACCAGGATGAGCTCCAGAGTTGCAAGAGGCCCGGGGCTGGAGGGAAACCCCTTTGCAAACGTGAACACGCTGCGGTTGCCAAGGGAACCTTGGCTTTGTCCAGGGAGGCTGAGAATGGCTGCATCTCCCACAGCCTGGCTCAGGAAGAGCCCCAATCTCCAAGCAGGGTCAAGAGCAGAGGCAGGGGGAATGCTGCACGTGCTTGTTAATAAGCACATCACTCTCAAAGAATGAAAGAACATGTAGGAAATGGTATCGTAGAGAGGCGCTGGTGGCGAGTGGGCACAGTGGTGAGTGTTACTGCCATCAGGTCTGAGTTGGGCTCTGCGCCCCCTGAAAGGAGGTGGACTGGAACACATATCTGAAAGGAGTCAGGTAGCAAGTACAGAGAGCAGGGAGGTTGCAAGAGGTGTGTATTTCCGGGCTCTGAAGATACTGCATATTAAACAGGTCAAGAGTTGGCTTACTAAGTGAAGATGCTGAGTTGAAGATTTGGGCTGGATTATTTGGACAGCTGGAATGGGCAAGAGTAGTCATGGCTGTCTTCTTCAAGTGTGGTGGTGAGTATCAGAAAGATGTCAGCATCATGTTAAGAATCTTGTAAGTTCTCATGTGGCTGACACCTTTAAGATGTGGGCTTAGGTTTCCTTCTCATAATTAAAGCACGCAGGGAACATACGAAAGGGGAGGGGCATCATATCATGTGTGTACTCATACTGAAGCTTCTGTCTGTCAAGTGTAGGCCAGGGAGAAGACAGATTGTCAGGTTGAGACAGAGTCCATTGCTCAGCCTAGTGCCTGGGTCTGTGTGTGTACTCAGTAAAGCTCCTGCTGTCTCCACAGCCAACTGGAGGAGGACTGTCTAGAAAGGGTACCTAATGGAGCACTTATGCCTTCAAAGACAGGGAGGAGAAACAGGAGCCTAGAGCTCTTTCCCTTTACTATCATGTCCTTTTAAAAGATGAAGACTTCAAGAGAGCTGTCTACCCAGTCTTGCTCCTCTACAATGTGGAATGGTGGGATTACACCCCATTAGGCACAGAGATTAATACCTTCTACATCTGGTCTGGGGTAAACATGCAGGGAGGCTGTTCATGCTGAGTCACAGATTTACCAAGAAAAGGGTCTCTCTCTCTCTCTCTCTCTCTCTCTCTCTCTCTCTCTCTCTCTCTCTCTCTCTCTCTCACACACACACACACACACACACACACACACACACGCACGCACACACACACAGTTCCTTGCAAGGTGGTAAACGTCTGATAGTAGTCATTTCCTAAGGTGCAGTGCAGCTATAGCATCAGTTGCTTCCAGAAGCTTCTGTCATTATTCTCAAATTCAGCTTTGATAGCACCTTTTACAGATGCCCTAATCACATCGACCACACTGATTTAGTCATTGGTACACATGTATTTCTTATAGGCATGACTCCTGTGTTAGTTTCCCATTGCTATAACAAAACATCCTAGGTTTGGTGACTTCCATAAGAAAGAGGTTTACTCAGCTCAGTTTCAGAGGTTTGGGAGTAGCACCCTCCTCGATCTAATCGCCTTAGGTTAAACCCCAACTCATAAAGGTTCCATTGCCTCCCCAAATGACCATGGTGAAAACCAAGTTTCCATCCTATGAACCTCGAGAGACATTCACATCCTTTCTAAACCACAGCAGCCCTCTCCAGAACAATGGTGAAGGCACCAGGTTTCATGCAATTTAGCATCTTTCTTTAATACTTAGACGCCTCTTATCTAGGAGGCCAGTGACCTAGTGGGCCAGTTTGTGCTATGTTGAACATCAACTGCACAGAGCTCAAGGGAGGATTTAAGAGAAGTTGAACATGTAGTGCCTACTTTCACTGAGAAGCTTAAGATCTAGGCAAGGCAAGGACTTGGGCATTCATACAACTCGAGCTTATTACAGTATGTGCAGTAGAGCGCAATGGGATGATGTGTTTATTCAACGCATTGAACAGCTCCCTCCAAGCTGTTGTCTGTCAAGGCTGTGGCTGTGAACTCCCAGGAGCCTAAGCTGCAAACAGGCTGGGGCCAACACACATGCTTCTTCCTGTCAGTGTCCTTTGCTTTTGCATCCTAAAGTTCTTGGCTAATTAGGGTGCATTAACTAGGGGTAGTATGTTTGGATATAGTCCCATTCCAGTCCTGATCCTATTTTTTAATGTGGCTTCTGTCCTGTGTAAAAGACTAATCTAAGTCCAATAAAATCGACTACTATAATGCACAAGTTTCAAGTACATTCTGAATGAACACAGACTTTAGACACTGTCATCATTTAGTGACAGCTAGGTCCAGAGTTGCCTGTTTCCTGGCTGTCCATATGGGGATTGATGACACAATCATTAGCATTACCGACAGTACTACCTTTGGGAAGAAATCAATCACGATTTGCCAAGTAGGAGCTGATTCTGACTACAGGGAGTTGGGTCCTAGCCTCACTACATTTGGGGCATGGAGACAACGGATAGAGCATATTAGACGGCAAGAAGAATAACAGAAGCCTGGAGCTTGACAGTCACCTGAAGGGCACAGATTCAGCCTGGGTCACAGAGAGGTTGTGACACACTAGACTCTGAACCCGGAAGCACCCAAGCATACTGTTCCCAGTGGTCTCCCAATCTAAGGCCAGTCTCTGTGTCTCCTCTCCAGGCTGTATCCTACCCTGGCCCTGGAGTGATCTCTCTGGGGCCCATCCATTCCTTCCAGCCACTTCACTCACTTTTCAGACTATATGTGTCTACAGCTCTCCATTGCCCTAGGAGCAATTCCAGTCCCCCAAGTTTTCTATAATCTGTGGTTTTTGTCAGTTTCTTATTGCTGAGAAAAATACTAGAGACAAGGAGGAGAGAGTTGCTTTGGCTCATGGTTACTTTATGGTTAGTTAGTGCCATGGCTTTGGGCCTGAGGTGAGGCACATTGTCATGGCAGTGGGAACATGACATACCAACTGCTCACTTCATGGTGGCCAGAAAAGGCATAGCGAGAGAAAGAATGCCTGTGTTAGTTACCCTCTTTTTTCCTTCTCTTTTATTCCATCCAGGCCCTCAGCCAATGGGGCTGTGTCACTCAGATTCAGGGAGAATGTCCCATTTTGTAGTAGTTACCTTTCGTATCACTGTGACAAAATATCTGATCAAAGCACTTGAAGGGAGGAAAGATTTACTCTCAACTCACAGTTCCGAGAGATATCAGACCATCGAAGCAAGGAAGCCGTGGCAAATGGCTTGACCCATGGCAATCGGGGCTCAGAGTTGCTGCTTTCACATATCAGTGCATCAGGAGGCAGAGACCAAATCAGAGGTCAGCTATGTCCTTCAAGGCCTATTCTTAGTAGCCTTTTGCCCAGGAAGCCCCATGTGCCAAAGTCTCTATGACTTATCAAAGCTGTGCCACTAGCTGGGGATTGAATGTTCAAACATGTAAGTGCAATTGTCTCCCTCGGGAGGAACATTCCAGACTCAAACTACAACACCCCCAAGTTATAGAGACTCCCTCAGACACACGCAGAGGTGTGCTTTATCAATGTCCTAGGTATTTCTCATTCTAAGTCAAAGTTAACCTTCCTATCTGCCCCTCCTGATGGGTGCCTCGACTCCATTTGTCTCTCCAATGCTTCCCCTATACTCAGAGAGCTGACTTCACCCCACCATGCTCTGACTTTTGTACTTAACCAATGCAAAATGACTCAAATGGCCGGCAGCTGACAGAGCCAGCTGGTCAGCTCTCTCTGCTTGTGTCAGGGAGCTAAGAGAAAGGCATTATGGACTCAGGGTTGGCTGAAGGAGGCTCAACCTGGGATTATGTTAGTCTGTCTTGTCAGGGTGGGATGGTAAGTTAGTACTGAGAACTAACTCATCATGAGATTCTGAGTGTTTGGTAAGGAGGCTGTAATTAGAAGAACACATAAAGGAAGGGCAGAGAAGCTGAAATTAAGCTGTATTTACTCAAGCACATTCATGCCTTCTGGGCACCAACTAATTTCTGCCAGTGCCAACGTGATTATCGTACATTAGGATCTCAACATTAAATGCCTGGAGGATTTATCTCAGCTAAATAAAATAAACCGAAGGCAGAAGTCTTTGTGTCAGGCAATAAGGAGTGATGGAGATTGTGGCAAAATAAAGGCAAACACTATGTGGGGAGAGAGCAGCAATAACCTAGCTCCAGGTGCTTACCTATGAGTGGGGTTGAGTGTCTATTACCAGAGATTTTTACCTTTATTTAAAAAAAAAAAAAAACTGGAAACCTGGGAATGTGAAAATACTCAATTAAAAAAGGCTAACAAATGTGTGTAAGTCAAATATAATGTATTGGTCGGTTGTATCCAGTTTGTGGGCTGCCGTTTTGTGGCTCCTGCCCCTCCCCCACTTTCAACTCTATAAAGAACCTTCCAGAATGTGTGTATAAGAATCTGCAGGCAGGAGTGTGAAGCTGCTGTTAGTCGTCAAGGATACAAAACTATGTGAAAGCATCCACAGGCCAGTATGGCAGAGCTCATGTGATGTCATCATGCAACTAAGTGAACAAGAAGGTGCCACAGTGATGCACAGGAGAGAACAGAAAAGAAGGTACTTGCAAGATCTCAGTCCTCCATTGGGGGTATGGCTGTGATAAAGCAATGATGGAATTGATAAGGCCTCTCTAAGGTCCCAGGAGCTGGACCGTTCCAGGCTCACTTTTCCCTAACTACGTCGAAAGGAGGCAAGGCTAGATGGCTGGCTTAGGGTGTGCAGGGGGTATCACCATGGTAACAAGGTTGCCATGCCAAGAATGCAGATTTGTGTTTCAGTTCAGGTTTGCTTTTCTCTCTGGCCTCAAATATACTTTCCCCAGCTCTCAGCCAGTGTAAACTCCATCTGGAGAGGGACTGGCAATGATGACATTCTCTTCTCCAAAGCTGATCTCTCCTTGACTGTGACCATCTGTAGAGGCACTGGTTTGAATGCGTGTGACTTAACTATTCCTGTTCTTGGTATCTGAGCTGCCTTGAGGCCTCTCTACTTCTTACAAAGGAGGGAACTTCCCGAGTCTCCAGACCTCACTTCAGTCTCATAGTTAAGGTGCTGTGATGTCCACCAGGGAACCCACCTTCATATCTACTTCAGTTTTTGGTATGACTTGAATCTCATCAACTACTTTCCAACAACATCTACCAGTCCAAAAGCACCATTTCCTTTTCCCAGAGGCACTGTTCTTATCCAGATGCTCAATATTCCTACAGGATTTGCTGTTTGTGGTCTCTGAAAGGGTCTTTCTTGCCTCTGCCCTCTTTCCCACCATCCCCAGCATTCTTCTCCATCATGACATCTCTACTATTTATCATTGCAAATTGAGATAAAAAGAGATGCCCTTAAGAGAACATGAGAGGGGTTAGATTTTAGAATCCTGCAGATCCAAGTTTACATCTCAGCTCTTTCATTTTCTCCCTGTGTTCTCTCGTCAAATTATATGACCTCTCTTGACTTGGCTGCTGCTACTTTGTCCTAAAATTGAGACACATTATATCCCCCCTTGCATAATAGCTACGAGAATTAGATGAGCTATCGTGTGCCATCTCATTGTAAGTACTCCAAACCGGGTTGTGGTGTCCAATATCCTTCACTTCAAATGCTGCATCACAAGAACAAGAGGGTACTTGCATCTGTCAGGAGCGAGCCAGCGGTGGCCAGAGAAAGTGACGCAAGTTAAATAAATAGTGAAACTCTGCACGCTTGTGTGTTCTAGTCTAGTGTGGGAGAAAATTAAACACAAATTTAAAAAGATGAAAAACTACAGCTCAGGGGTTCTGCAACCTCTCTCATCCCTCAAACATTTTAGTTATGTCACAGCTATATTCTCCAATGTAGAGATGTGTCTGATTTGTGCCCAAGCTTATCGATTTCCCATGGGATCCACATGGACTGAAGCCACCTTCCTCTTTCACATTGCCAGTAAGCATGGTGGAGACATAGGAGTTGATTAGGGTCAAGCCAACTTAACTTCATATTTGTTTGCTTCTCTCTTGCTGTGATAAAACCCTGCCAAGTGCAACTTGGGGAGGAAATGCATAGTGAAACATTTTTCTGAAAATTTATCTTGACTCCAAAGAGACTAATCTTTGATGGGCCTTGCCATTGAGTTAATAATATGCTTAGCGATAATTTGAAACCATGTGCTTAACCGGCTGCCCTACTGTGTGCTCAGACTAGTTAACTTGCCTTTAAGAGAACAATGTACCCAAACTTACTTGGATTGTGCCCAATTGTTCCCAAATGCCTTGGATTTCCCATGCAATCAGCTTTTATAACCTACACTAAATAAATAACCTTAATAATACGTTATGTACTGGTTTATGTCCCTACCACAGGATAATGTATGTATACGTTGAGGCAATTATTTGCTGAACATAGCCAACAGGTTGAAAGTGACCTTAAAGCAAATATCCACCATAAATATTGCTAACAATATGGATATAAGTTGATGATGTCTTTGTGTGTGTGTGTGTGTGTGTGTGTGTGTGTGTGTGTGTGTGTGTGTGTGTGTGTGTTACTGTTGCTATTCTGGGTCAGCTGGACTCAATAACTGCTTCCCTTTTAAAACACTGTGAAAATTTTCTATAAAGAATTCCCTATTCCTCTCCCATGTTATGTTTTCTGTGCCATTCAGTAACTACAGAAGAAAGTCCTTTGCTAGAGACAGACCCAAGGACAGACACAAGATCATATGCACACAACAGTCATGTTGGAGACTAGAAAGTGGCCACAGACTACAGACAGACAGAAGTTACAGGGAGAAAAGTGGAGAGTTCAAATTGGGGCTCACTCTTGGTCAAATTAATCAAAAGAAGTGACTGCTTTGTTTGCATTTCCTAATGAGACATCGAAGCACCATTCTGTGGTTATTTTTATTATATTTACTGAGGCAGAGAAGTTATAGTCTTATTGTTTGCTTGTTATTTTGCTTACAGGTTACAGCCACTCATCAAACTAAGTCAAGAACCTAGAGGCAGGAACAGAAACAGAAGCCAGGGAAGAAGGCTGCTTACTGGCTTGCTCACCATGCCTTGTTTGGGCTTTCTATTTCCTACACACCACCCACAGTGGGTTGGACCCTCCTATATCATCTATTCATAAAGAAAATGTTCTAAAAACGGGCCCATGGGCTAATCTAATGGAAGTGATTCCTCAGAGAAGTTCCCTCTTCCTAGGTGACTCTAGTTTTGTGTCAAGTTGACAAAACTAATTAGCACAAATGTGAAACCTGGTTCCATCACAGTCCCAGCTGTGACAAATATTGCTAAATTTCAGCCCTCTGTAAAATCACTTGGCTGTGGGGAAACACTGTTTTTCACCCCCAAAGGTTTAGCCTGTTTTAATGTTCAATAGGCATTTCCTCTCACTGTCTTCCCAGTTTCAGAGCAGTGTTTGGGGTTAGACTAGACATTGTTTCAACACTCACCGGCTGTGTTGTCTGGCAAAGTCCAGGTCTCTCCAGCTGTAGGAAAGGAGAAATGGCTCAGCAGTTAAGAGCACTTTCTGCTTTTTTAAAGGACATGAGCTCAATCTCAAGTACCTGCATCAGGTGACACATGACTCCTGTAAGTCCAGCTCCATTGGATCTAACACCCTCCCCTCCGGCCTCCTCAGGCACCTGCACTCACATGGCTTATACAGACAGACAGACAGACAGACAGACAGGCAGACTGATAGACTGGCAGGCAGGCACACACACTAATAAATGAGTAAATAAATAAAGAATAACAACTGCTCCTCTGTTAGAGGAATCCTGTGAAAACCTGCAAAACAATTGCAGGCAACGTTAAAGCAGGACCTGGCAGAAAGCAAGGATCCAATAGATATCAGCAGCACTGAGGGTATAAAACACCAGGATTAGTGATTATAGGGTTGGCAATCTAATCCCACCTTGACACAAGTAAGTTATATGACACCGGTCCCTCACACGGCTTGTCCATTTCCGAATTGGGGAAAATGACAGATGCATCTGCCTCAAATTCCATGGATGCCATGAATATGAAAGGGTTCCATGAACATGGGAGTCTTTAAATAAAGCAAAGCAGTACTTGGATATCACGCCGACAAAATGTTATTTTGTCTTAACTCCTTTTGTGTGTATCTTTGTCTAGAACAGTGGTTCTCAAGCTGTGGGCCACAATCCTTTTGAGGATCAAGCAAGCCTTTCACAGGGGTCATCTGAGATCATTGGAAAACACAAAGATGTATATTACAGTTTGTAACAGTAGCAACATTACAGTTATGAAGTAGTAATGGAAATAATACTATGGGTGGGGTCACCACACATGAGGAACTGTACTAAAGAGTGGCAGCATTAGGGAGGTTGAAGCTTCTGGAAAGAAGGGAGGGATTCCTCAATCCTTCTGAGCCTTTTCTGCGGTTTCTGTTTTCTGTTGTTTGATCAGTACATGTTGAGTGAGGGCTTTTGTCACCCTGGCCTTCCTTATAGAGCAGGATAAAATAAAACACACCCACTCCTTATGCGTGGGTGCTCTTTCTTTCCATATTTGTACTCCTGGTCTGAGGGCCTGAGCTGCCCCCAAAGAGAGGGGGCAGATTAAGCACCTGGGCAGGGAGGGAAAAATCACCTAATGTTCTTGTGGCCTTTGGGAAAAATACAGAGTGAAGAAAGAGGAAAATAAAACCATGGCCTTTGAACAAGTGGCCCGGCTGTTCAACTCCTGTAAAATGAGGCCATGGAAGCACAGTAGGCAATGGTCCCTGGGTGTGTGAAGGGGATCTGCACTTCAGATGTCCTTTCACTTCTCCAGGGCTGTCCATCTGTCCTTCCCTTTTCTTTAACCAAAAGATAGACCTTTCACTGAGCTGAGGTTTCCCATCTGGCCCAGGTGGTTTAGACCTGGTTTAGATGGTTCCCCAAACAAACATTTTTTTTTTTAATCATCACTCATTTGCTTCCTTCCGATAAGGGGAAAATCATCTTTCTACTTAAAGAAGAACATCCAAGCTAAACAGCTGACAGCTTGGCCCGGTGGATAAAAACATAGGGAAAACAAGCATCGGGGCTACCTGTCAATCATCTAACAAAACCCGAAAGCTTAGGTGCATGGCAAAGCACTTGAGTGCCTATGTGGCTTGGAAAAGGGACTCTGTCACCCAAGGTAGTCGTAGAAATCTACCAACAGGTAAGAAAGAGCTAGCAAGATGGCTCAGTGGAGAAAGAAACTTCCAGCCAAATCTGACAACCTGAGTTGGAGCCTGGGTCCCATACAGGGGGAAGAGAAAACTGACTCCTAAAAGTGTTCCTCTGACCTCCATAGTCACATCCATGTATGCACACATGCCAACACACACACACACACACACACACACACACACACACACACACACACACACACACACACGCACACACAATGTTTTGGCTTTTTTTCATAAATACAGTTTCCCCAGAGTACAACCTTGATGTTTTATACATAAGCAGAGCCCTGGGTGATTTTGCCAGAGCTTGTAGATTTAGTAGAAATCCTGCTGCTATAGAAAGAATTTCAGAGGCTCTTTTATTGCCTTGGATCTAGCAATAATTTTCAGCAAACAGGGCAGGAGTGTAGTACCAGGCACTGTGTGCAAGGCTGTGAAATAAAATATAGCTACTGCCCTCTGGGAACTCACAGTTCTGGTGATGACTGTAAAGACGAAGGAATACAGTTATATTACAAAACTGTCTTGTCTTACAGTTATCATAGCAAATGGCTACAAAGTGGCTGGAGTTGTGGCTCTCTTGAAGTTCTGGAAGCCGAACACCTGAAATCCAGGAGTTTGCAAAGCTGGTGCTTGATGGAGAATGGGAAGAGTCTCTATCCCATGCTTCTCTCTGGTGTCCTGTGGCTGCTGACAATCCATGGACTTGTTTGATCTGTACCCTCATCTTTGCAGTTTGCCTTTGTCTTCACTGTGGCCTCCTCTGTGTCGAAGCTCTTCTTTCTCTTGTGAGCACAACTGATATTAGATTTAGGGCCCACACTCAATCCAGGATGACCTCATCCAGAAACTCTCAGCTTTAGAACACTGGAAAGATCCTCTTTCTAAGTGAGGTCCTGTTCACAAATATGGGGTTTGGGATGTGAGCATCTCGTTTGGAGGAAAACAAAGTCAACCTACTATGAGGGCTAGACATGCTGAGTGTAATGGGAATGGGAAAAGCATGGGCTACTGCTACAACTGAGTATAGTTACTACTGCTGGAATATGAGGCAATGGTATGGGCTGTGTACTCTTAGAATCTATCTTAGAGGGCAAATGACTCATAAAAATCCCATTTATGTTGGGCTTACAAACGTGGCAAAGAGAGGACTCCAACCTTGGCATTTGAATGTCTATGGACTCCGGAGAGGTCCTTCCCATATTCTGCTCCTCCTGACTACCACCTGTGGATTCCAATAGGAAAGACTTTTGTATTCTGGCTGGTACTTCACATGCTGCAGTTCTTTCCAGCTCGGGTCACAACACAGGGCTGGGGTTGTGTATAGAACGAAGTGCACCAGAGTAAATGGTTTAAATAAAGCTTTCCCTGCCACCACACCCTGATGGATGTTTTCAAATGTTCTGTTTTACTAAACAGCCCACTGCTCTGTGAGCACTGTATGGCTGGTTCCGAAGGCCACACCCCACACATTCCTGTTGCTTTTCCAAACTCACTATTTATGTGTGGCTTTGGGCAGTCTTCAGACGATTGCTGAAGCTTTCACACGAATTCAGTCCAAAACTTCACTCTTCTCTAGGACCATTCTCTATGTAACAGCCATGCCATCCCTGATCATACTATAACTGAGTGCCAAGTACATGACCTCCAAAGATAAACACTGAAGAAAAAGCAGCCAGTCACCCTGGTCTTCAACTACCTCTTGGAACAGGCCACATAGTGTTCCCTATCAGAGATTTGGAAAGCTAATACACTACTGCCAGTGAACTGTAGGGATTGTCCTGGCACAGTTGCTTTGTGGTGGCTCTGTCTACATACTGTGATTCTTGCCTGCCTGCCAAGTCCCACTGTCCCTGATAAATGCAACAAGGATGGCTGACTATAGCATGCACTTCCATGGGGGAAAAAAATGAAGCCCATTTCTAAAAGAAAGCAGATGGTGAGGTTATACTTCTAGACCATCAGGGAGAACACCATTGCATGATCAATACCCGTATATCCTCAGCAGGTAAGGCTACTAGCATGGACTTTGGGAATGCAAAGAAATAGATCATATGATTTCTGCTGCCAGCATTTCAGTGTATGTGGGTAGCTGACACACCCCACTGGCGAGCATAATTTATGAAATATATCAGATTGCAGACACGCCGTGATGTGTTAAAAGAGAGAAGGAAAAGGTTTAGAAGGGTTAGCAACTGCACACATTCTTGTTTTGTTTGACACGTTAAATCAGACCAGTGAGGTTGCTCAGTGGGTAAAATGTTTGCTGCTTAGCTTGACAGTCTGAGTTGGATCTTTGAGACTCATGCAGTACAAAGAAAGAATGATGCCTGCAAGCTGTTTTCTGTTCTCTACATGTACACTGTAGCACCACAAACCTAAACTCACACAAACCTACAGGTATTATTTAAAATAGCACAGCGTTTATCAGTCAATAACTAATTCTGGTTGTTCTAATTACATGCCAACTCACACATCTCTCACCATCCTATGAAGTCATCTTTTTTTTTTTTTCCTAAGGTAAAGGAACTGAAACAGTAATTGAGTAATTTGTTAACGGCAACTCAGCAACTAAGTAGTAAAGGTAAGATTGAAACCTAAGAAGGATAAAAGCCTTGGTTTGGTTTTGAAGGTGGAGTAGGATTTGAAAGGCAAGAAAGGTCTTCCAGATAGAGGAATGGGGCTCAGGCTGCTGAGGAGAGGTGCCTGGCAAAGGCTGTGCCTCTCAGTTTTAGATAATTGACCTTATGGCAAAGTGCAGGGGATGGAGAAGGGGAATGTGTTGTGATATAGCTAATGCCTGATTTTAATCCCTGCTTTGGAAAAGAAAATAAATGGATGAATTAAAGAAAAACTTTAAGTAAAGAATGGACACAAATTGATGAGTAATTGGGTAGGAGACAAAAGGGTAGGGAACTTGCTGTGGTCCTTGAAAAAAAAAATGGATATTGCATACTATGTCCTTGGAATGTCTGTCTACTCCCAATTATTTTGCCAGGTCACAAGGACAGAAGTGGGCTAGGGTAGAAAGGTCTGGCAAGAGATATTTGAAGGAACATGATGGTCCATATAATCTCTGTAACCTGTATGAATGGGAAGAGTCCCTGCTTTCCTGCATGTCATTGTCCTCATGGGCTTTCTCTGTTAGTTAGCTTCTCTAAGTCCAGGGCTCATATTTCTACTGTATGTTTTGGTAGTCTCTCAGTAACCTATCCCCCTTCTTCCCCAATCCCAGCACAACTAGGCTGTGGCCAAAACAAATGCCAGACACTTCACTGAAGTTTTGACCTAGAAATATTATGATACTATTGATGGAATTAGGGAAGCCAAGATAAAAAATGAGTTCTAGAATGATCAGTGATGTTCTATATATCTTGAGCAGACTGCAAGGCTACTAACTACTCCTGTCCATCAAGCAATTGAGTCAGTGGGACCAGCACTTAAGCAAGTGGTCAAATTTGGGTTTGAAGATTTAGGAGTCATTAGACCAGAGGTGAATAGATTCACTGCTCCAAGGAACAAAGTGTCAAAGCCCAGGAGAAAAGCAACTAAATAGCTGTCTCATTCCATTTGCCAGGGGAAGCAATTTTTTAATGTTGAAACAGAGAAAATGGCAATAAAAAAGAAAGGTATATATTAGTTATTTTTCTCATTATTGTGACAAAGTATCTGAGAGAACTAATTTAATAACCATTTAAGGTAAAGGGGAATTCTTTTGGCTTATGGTTTTCTGAAGGTTCTGTCTATGGTTGCTCAGCTCTGCTAGTTATGAATCTATTGTGAGGCAGAACATGCCAATGGCAGGTGGCATGAGACAGAGACTACTTACCTTTGGTGGGTAGGAGACAGTGATAGCAAGGGAAGGACCAGGGACAAGATACTCCCAAAAGCCCCAGTGACCTACTTCCTTCAGCTAAAGTTCCCCAATCTTTCCCAGAAAGTACCACTAGCATTAAAAACATGAGCCCCCTTGGGGAAGTTAAATATTCTAATTGTACTAGCCTAACACAGTAGAAACCAGGACAATATAAGAAAGTGGTGTGGCCTGTCAGCTGTGATATTCTGGGGCTGTGAGGAATTTGTTTTATCTTGTCCACGAAACAAGGAAGGGGAAAGTCTTCCAAGTAGGCAATATAAATGGGATGGCCCTTTCCTCCTGTCTTCAGGTGTGTTTCCCTGACACAGAATGGCTCACCTCTTTTCTCCCCTCATCACTGTTTTCTTTATGAGCAGTACTGCCCAGTGATAGGAAATCCACAGGGGCTCCAATGTGAGGACTTTTTCAAGAAAGACAAATTTGCCAACCAAGGGCACAACCTGGATTCTCTTGGTACAGCATCCCCTGCATGTCCTCATCCTTGAGTGCAGACATTCCACCAAATAGAAATCCATTTGAGAGACCCTTGTCCTGTTGTCCTAACTACTGTGCATCCAGTCAATTTTAGCTCAAAGTTAGATGTAGCCAAGGTGGTAAATGTGGGGCTTTGGTGACCACTGATTTTTATTCTGAACCTATGCATTAAATGTAGAACTTTGCCAAGGACTTAATAAAATCTTAGTATGCTCCAGTCAAGTCCAAAATGAAAACTAAGTCATCATGTTATCCATATAATAGGCACTTAATGACCTGCATTGCCAAATGGAGAAAAAGAAAGATCTTTGACATAGGCTTGTTCTCAATTTCCCCAGCAAGATTTTTTTCACTTTCAAAAGAAGAAAATAGACTACAGAAGAGAAATCAAATAAAGGATAATGGTTGGGCATCATGAGTTTAGGTTTTTCAGGTCCTGAACAGTTTTCCCTCAGGCTTCTTCAAACACAGATACTTATGTCTTACTGGTGGGAATACCATTTTTCTCCATAGTGATAGCAAGAATTTGTCAGTTCTCAGAAGGTTAGTGATGCCAAGATATCCATGTATATCAACAATGTTAGGTAGGAAGACTGTCCTTTTATCCACTACAAAGTAGACTCTGTGACCAGTAAAATGGCAAGTGAGGTGAATATTTCCTAGTTTTAATGAAATCAGACTTCTGGTAAATGCATATAGAGATAAAACCTATATAGCCTAAGAACACTACTATTTCTGTATTTTGAAACATATAATTTGGCTTTAGGGAGCATTTTTTGAATGCTTGGTATTAGGAAGAGGTCATCATCTTCAAATGCTGTTTTAGTGAGCTATGGTGTAATACCATCAAAATAGAGCCTTTGACCCTCCTCTCCCCTGCAGATACGATAAGATTTCAACTTCACATTCCCTATCAAATCTAAAGGGCTTCACATAGGTGTATGAGGAGCTAAATTTCTTTCCTTTCCTTCTTGTTAACTCACAGGTCCCCATCCATGCCCAGCTTGTTCACTTGGGACAGAAAAGTATTTCCAATAGGTGAGAATGACTAACCATCAACCAGTGTATGAAAGAGAAAGGCTTAGAGGGCATAGAGCCAAAGACTATAGAAAGGCTCATGGGGGCTGGTGGTAAGCAAGGGAGGAGGGCTCAGGCTTTAGGAGACTCCTCACTGTGCTGCAATCAACTCTGCCCAGGCAACCACCCTCTGATCCCTGTAGGTTTATGTATCAGGCAGACAGGTACCTAAGGGAACAAAGTATTTTCATGTAGCCATTCACTTTCAAAGCCTGCATTCCAGAAAAATCCATTCTCTACTGGAACACTCATTGTTTTCCAGCCCTGAAACATTTTCATTTATACCTCAGTTATATACACACACACACACACACACACACACACACACACACAGAGAGAGAGAGAGAGAGAGAGAGAGAGAGAGAGAGAGAGCGCCTGGGAGACTTTAAATGTTTTACTTTCATGTCTGTTTTCTATATAAGACTATGGTCTCTAAATGAGTATGCCCTCTTTATCTGTGCATTTTCATCTCTGGTGCATACTTGTCATTTTTAGAATAAATAATATGATCATCTGTATGATCACAGCTATGGGAGATCACAGAGTAAGGGCATCTGGACTTCTTCGGTGGCCCAACTTTATAACAGCAACAGAATTCTTACCCTCAGTGACATGAGCAGAGCAAGAGTTCTGGCCACGTGTATTTGTTGGAATGGAGATGATGTTCTTTTTGATTTGATATTTTCTTCCAAGGCTCACGTATGAATATGAAATCTGGCATGTACGAATGTGCTTATGTACATGTGTGTGTGTTCAGAAGCATGTGTACATATGTGCACATTCACGTGGAGGCCAGAGGACAACATGTGACATGCTTTTTAACTTGTATGGAGCTCACTAAGGAGGCTAGAATAATTGCTTGTAAGTCCTGGGACTCTTCCTGTCCCCTACCCCAGCGCTGCGATTACAAATATGCATCATAAACTTGGCTTTTTTTCTTCCTTTTTTGTGGGTGCCACATCTATAGCTCAGATCCTCATTACTGTGAGGCAAGTGCTCTGCTGACTGAGCTGTCTCCCTCTCTCCCTCTAATGGTTCGTTGATTGGATATTTTAGCCATAGGCTTCCTCATGCAAACACAGAAATAGCTAAGAGACTGTCTATGTCTATGTTATCATCTCAAGTTCAATTCCTTGTTATGTTTATTCTGTAGTTTGGTATGTAAATATCATGTTTTTCCTCCATGACAAAATCCCTGCCCTAATTGTGCTTCTTGTCATGGTAATGCAACATCTTCCATATATTTGTTTTATCATTGATTTGGATACCTTTGTTCTCTGCCTCTTGGCAAAAACCCCTTTTCCACTCTATTGATCACGTCAGAATTCTTCTCCAATACATCCTTCCTAGCCTTTATAAATGTGTACCCAGATCCTAGCCAGAATCTTTTGTTCTGGTATCAAAGACCACAGTCTTCTCTTTTTAACTACCTTCCACAGCCCACTCCTATAACCCCTTTCCTTTTCCAAAGACATGACCTTCAACTGCAAGTGGTGCTTCCTACCCGGCACATCCTGTGAGAGACAATAAGTGGCAGAACATGGGGTCTTTCTGGGACATTGCTGCACATCTCTCATGTGGCCTTGCTTTCTTCAAGTGCCCCTTAGTGTATAGTCCAGACTGTTGGCCACAAGTCATTGCTTCCAAGAATGTGCCCAGCATTGCCCTACCTGATGCCCTTTACAAATATCTTGCTATTATAGAATTTTATTTTAATTTACTTCACTATTTTCACTACAGAGGACTAAACCTAGGACTTCAGGCCTGCTAGCTAGACAAGCTCTCTTCCACGGAGCCACATCCCTAGCCTAGGATGGTGCCTTTTAATCAAAACGTCTCTGTTATAAGACTCTCTATGGGAGAGCTACTCTGTTTCTCCCACACATAACTTGTGATTCCGTTTCCATTGGTAGCTTTTGCATGCTGCCTCAGCCACTTGCTTCTGATTCTTCTCCTATTGTGCTCACTTCCTATAAACTGGAAGAGGACAAAGGAGTCCTCAGGTTTTCTTTTCCCTTTTTTTAAACAACCACTGAGGATAAAATGTAGAACAAACAGGACTCCTAATCCACAACCTTGAAAAGAGAAGCAGAAAATAGATTCTGAAGGTGAGAAAATTCTAATAACCTTTGAGTCATCCCTCATCCCAAGAAATGTGCCAAGGCTGTGGGGAGCACTTGTTCTCAAATCTTGCTGACTCAAACACATACCTGTCTTCTCATTCATTTTCTCTTGAAAGCAATGTATATTTTGATATGCCACAAGTTGTTTTTCAATAGCTGGTACTAAGATATCAGCTTTGTAATGGTCACAATCAACATGTCTGAAGAAATGAATTCCAATCTGAACCCCAGCATTGTGTGTGTGTGTTGAGGTGATTTATTCAAACCCTGAATATTCTCTGTTATCTTATTATCTATTAAGTTAGGGTACGAAGCAGTCTCTGTTTCTTACTGCATTTGTGAGGAGTAGATGACACCAATGTGTGCATGAGTACACACACATGTATTTTACAATCTGAATAGTAGTGCAAAATTCTACATCTGAGGTTTTGCATTTTAAAGCTGGCTTGGCATCTCAGAGTACCATAAAAAGGGCAGGCTAGCATGAATAAGCCCAGAGCCCGTAAGAGACATTTTCCCCTCTTGAACATAATCCAGGCTGTCTACACTATTTCTGTCTCTCTCCTCCCTTAATGAAGGATAGGAAGAAAATTCACATTTTACATCACAGCTTACAACCTTGCCCCTGGAGTCCATCAGAATAACATACCAGAAGAAACAATAAAAACAACTTCTGCCCCAGATAAACAACGTATTGTTGAAGAGAGGTGAGAAGAACCCATGTTTCTTGAGTACTTTATTCAAGAGTGGCGAATAGAGAGAAGCAGAATCTAATAGCCTCTCAGCTTATAGCTTTGGACAGTCGCACTGCCTTTAATTAATTAATTTTCTGTCTTTTATTCACTTGTTAAACTGTGAAACTATCTTAAAATATACGCAGTACATCTGATTCATGACACGGAGTTCTTTCTGGTGTGATCCATGGAGTGGGAGAATCTTTTATTCTCACACTTGTTTTTGATCCCAGTCTCTACACAGAAATCCTGAATCCCTTTGTTTTCTGGGGGAAAAATAAAACCCATCATTTGACTTGGTGAGGTGACCCTTGATATGCTCATGGGTGGGGCCAGGTCCATGAGGCAGAACATATCAGGGATCTAGCTTGATGCTCCCAGCAACATGCTTCATTCTCCAGAGACAGGGGGTGGGTGGGACTGCAAACACAGGTAATAAAGGGTTATAATTACATATGAAATCATCATGAGAACTGTGGGCTTGGAGAGTTTCTATGCCGGTGAACACATATGCATGTGAAGAGCACAGTATACTGAAAGCCCATGGGCACATGGTTTTCCATGTTTGGAACCTTCACACACTTCACCATGTTCATCTCTTCCATCTGGCTGCTCCGGGGGCTTGTAAGAGAGATTTCCTTGAGTGCTATGAGCTGCTTCAGGACAGCAACTGAACTTAAAAAGGGCATAGTAGGAACACTTCATTTACAGATTGTCAGTCAAAATTACAGGAACTGACCTTCTATGTGATTGATGTCCATGGTGGGGGGGGGAGGCAGAGAGGGCAGTACTATGGTACTGAGAAGGGGATGTGGTACCCTCTTTTTCTAGTAAATAATGTTTGAATAAGACTGAGACTTAGGCTTTCCAGTAGTGCTGGGTAACTGTGTGAGATAATTCCATATACCTGGCATCAGAGAGCTGTGTTTACTGGCCTGTAAGGGTAGTCCCCACTTCCAGTGGAATGACTGTGGAAATTCAGAATAACAATAGCTCAGTGCTGGCATGGCTTGAGAGTTAAAAGCAAAGTACATTGGCGGGTATGGACTCGGGGTCTCAGGTATATGGTGTGGGAACATAGAGCCAGGCTACATAGACCAAAGAGCCTGAATCCAGTGAGCTTATGAAGGGAATGCAGAACACGCACATGTGTACACTGCCCCTCCACCCAACACACACACTTATACCCACCTATAAATGGCATCACAGCTAAGGACAAATGTTTATTGCTATCTCATTTTGATTATGCCATTTTTTTCTCAGTAGGGCAGAACAAAGAAAAACAACACGATTGGAAGAAAGTGCACCGAGGGTTTTATTGTTTGTGTTTGAAGCCACCCATGCTGAAGTTGATTTTAATTCAAATGTGGAGTTTGTTTACTTTGGGGTCACAGCATGCAAGCATGTAAGGATAGTTGGCAATTATCTTTCACCATATAAAGATCTAGAAACCTGAATACTCAGAGAAAGGTTATTGGCTAGTTTTTCACCTGGAAGAAATTGGCCAGTCACCTCCAGGATTCACAGGCTTCATGACAGGACAGAAATGGTTGACATTTCTCTGCTTATATTTGAAACTTATGAAATGGAGAATTAACTTTCCTGGGCTGACATACAGAAAGGGAAGCCTAGAAAATTCTTTTCAGGTAGCCTTTCACATTTAAATACAATTACCAACGTGATGATTTTAAAGAAAACAGAACTGACCATCTCATGACTGCCTATGATGCAAGTTTCTGTCCCTGCAAAATCCATCTGCCCACAGGACACTAAGTCAGCATATTACAGAGATCTCTTTACATGCATGTTCATGGAAGCTCAATTCACAATAGTCAAGTTACAGAATCAGCCTGGGTGCCCATCAGCAGACAGAGTTAGGAAGGGAATGTGCCGTGTATACATAAGGGACTTTTCCTCACTTACAAAGAATAACATTATGTTACTTCCAGGAAAGTGGATGGAACTAGTGATCACCACATTAAATAGAAAAAGCCAGACTCAGAAAGATAAACACCACATTTTCTCTTAAAAAGCAGGGGACAGTAAGAACCAGGGAATGGAGAGGATAACTGAGGCAGAATGCAGACAAAATATGTGATATCCAAGGATGGAAATGTCACAGAATCCTTCACTTTCTACAATGAATATACACTAGCATAGAATTAGAAGAAACGCCTAATTTCCATGGTGATTGTATTAGGAGATAGAACTTTTCAGGGGAGATAACGTAAGTAATGGTGAGCCCTCAGGAATGATGTTGGCATCATAAAAAGGGTACCAGAGTTCTTGTCAGTCTCTTTCACTACAACACGTAACAGGGAGAACCCAGCTCAACCCAGATGAAGGCCCTCAGTAGACACTGACTCTGTGATTTCTGATTTCCCAGCTTACTGAACAACCAGAACTAAATTCCCTTGTTTGTAAGGCACTGTGTCATAGAACCGCAAAGGGACAAAGATGAGACCTTTCCCCAAGACATATGGAACTCCATCAATGTATCAATTGTATGTTGATATAACCTCATTTTAGAAAATCTTTTACAGAGAGACATTGCTGTAGAAAGTTGAAATGTTACAAAGAAAATATAAATGTGTTGACTGTCTCCCATCTCTTCTGAACATCTTGAAGCATTTACTACAATGGAGTCCTCACAGTTACAAACAGTGCATACACCCTGGGAGTAGAGGCCATGTAGGACCTTACAGATGAACAAGGGTAGACTAACCGGCTCTCTCCTCTGTGGGGCTGGTTGCAGCCCACCCCAAGGTCTCCAAGATATTCTGGAGATGCCTCTGTTTTGTTTCTTTGCTCATCAAGTGAGGAAGGTAACTATGTCCTCATGGTGTTGAGAGGACGAAATCACATCTTTACATTAACTGTGTGTCACAAAATTGGTCCAGAATGGGGTCTTTCATCTGTTCTGAGGGAGCCACCTTTTCTTATCCTCCTCACAGCTCAGAAGATTTGAACAACAACAAAAATGACAAGCTATCTATCACTGTCATTCGCAGATAGCTATGTTTGTGGGAAGTCAATGACTAACCATGGATTTTGGATTTCAAGGAGTCTGTGTTCATAATATTAATTTTCTGGGACCAACTGATTGTATTATCAAAGTTGGAATGTACATTTGTAGATTTCAGAGTTAGTCTAATCATCAAGGTAGTCTACATACAATCAAAGATTCACCATAGATTTTTCTTAATAGTGACATCTCCAAATATCTTAAGTCTCTTTAAATGGTCTCTACAGAATCACACTGTTGTTGATTCTTGCCTGAGTTCTGGCTGAGAAGTGTGTGACTAACCACACAGTGAAGCAGTGCTATAAGCTGGGAAGTAATGCCCTCATAGCTGATCAACAGTTGGAGATAGTTGTCACCAGTCAAGCTCTCAGAGAATCTAATGTGGTTTGTAATGACAGACAGAATTGTAAGGTCAAAAATCAAGGTTTGTGTTCTCTGTGGCCAGGGAGATAGCTTGGTGGGTAAGAGAACTTGCTTTGAAAGTAATAGGACCTTAGTTCAGATCCCCAGCACCCATACGAAAAGCCAAGCATGGCTGTGCACAGCTCAACTCTGATTCTGGCGGGAAGGCAGAGACAGGATTGCTGGGGCTTGGTGATCACCAGCTTAGCCAGGGCCAGGACCAGGACCAGGAACAAGACCAAATAAAGAAATGCTCCAGCATCAGCAACCTCCATTAATGAGTGTCTTGTCTCAAGGGACTAAAGCAGAGCAGTAAGAAAAGATGCCTGCCATCTTCCTCTGGCCCCTGCATGACACTAAGTGCATCTGTGCACATATGTGGGCTTACATGCACACACCACACACAGATTTATTTTCTCAGCTGAAGCCTCTCTGGTAGTTTCGGAGATTTTTGATTCTTATGTTCTACATAAAGTTCTTTTGAAGGTCTTCAGACCTCCAGAGCATCCCACATGGAGTAACAGACTATTTCAAAAAGTTACACATTCTATACTTAGATGTGTCAAGGCTAAAAGAAAGTAATCAATAGCCATTTGGATGGTGAATCAGAGAATCACTAATATATGAAATCCAAAGTATTCCAGTGAAAAGTAACTATTGCCCTTCGATGGTTCGATGGTGTGTGTGTGTGTGTGTGTGTGTGTGTATTCCTTCGAGTGGAGGACCTTGAAGGTCATCCTCAGGAATGTACCCATCTCCTTTGAGACAGGGTCTCTCATTGGCCTGGAGATCACCAATTAGGCTAGACTGGCTGGCTGGTCTCTGCTTCCCCAGCACTTGGATTCTGGCCCCATGCCTCCATGCTTGGCTTTGTATGCTGGTTCTGGAAATCAAATTCAGGTCCTGGTGCCTTCAAAGCCTAGAGCCATCTCCCCAGACCCCTGACTGTTAGTTTTGACAGTCCCTTGCACACTTCTTAGGTTTTCTGGCATTACATAGGTTGAGCCTTTGAAGGACAGAGATCAGTCCTCTAGCAGTCAGTCTCTTTTTGTCTCAGATACTCCATTCATTTTGAGATAAATGCCCTTTGGCATTTGTGAAAATGTGGTCTTTCAAGTGGCTCATAGAATACCAAAGGGGAAAACTAGTTTAGAACTCTGCCAAACCCTGGGATCAGCCAGCCTCACACTGTTCAATCCAAGACGACTTGACAAGCTGCTATACAGAGAAGCAGTCCTTTGGAGGCAGGCAATCCTGCTTGCCAGCCTGCACATCGGCTCCCAGAGTGCAAAACAGCAGCAGCCTGAAGACTCTCCCGGGCTGCATGTCCAAGAGCAAAAAGGTCGCTTTAGTTTCAGCAAAGAGAAGCTCAACTCATCAAAATACCCCTCTGTTGGGCAACCGAAATATCCCAAAATTCAGGGAGCTTGCAAAATCTTTCCCAGCTACCCTATGCTCACTGAGAAGTCAATAAAGAAACAAGATGCAAATAAATTAGCATTCATCACTGCCGATCAAGTATAAATATTTATAAGGGAAAGATGCAGCCATTTTAAGTGACAGCACGACCAGGACCCCACATAAACAGTTAAAAAAAAAGTCAGACTTGAGACATTGCACTTTGCTTTTTTTTTTTTTTTCCATTTCACATCACCATAATCACCTAATAACTATTTAAATGGACCCATTTGCTGTAACTATAAAAGAACCGTGTAAACTTGTTGTCATCTAGACACATTAGCTGTGGTGGAGTCAATGAATTTCAACAGTTACTTAATATCGCAGCCACTAGCTACCTTAAAACTGCCAGCGACAGGCTGCCAGGAAGCTACCGTAACAGGCCTGCTCACTGCCTCCCGGAGCAAGACACGAGCTTCGTTATGAATGCGAGCATTGCTTCTCTAATTAGGCCTGGGAGAAGTTTAACAACCATCCTACAGTATTGCTGCTGACAAATACAAAAATAAAGCCTTGTTCGAATTAGCAATGTGAAGTGAGAAGGGCTAGAAGCATCGACTGTCTGAGAGGCCCTGAAACAGCTCTAATCTATAGCGAGGTTATTTTGGTTCAGAAACTGTTAGTATGTTACCTGCAGGAGGTCTCCCCTGTAAAATGAATTATAGTAAGCTATATGTGATAATTAACCATGCATTAGCAAATATCTTGAAACAGGGAGGCTCTGTTTTCTCTATATTTTGACTAATAAAAGCATGAATTTGTTCAACAAATGATCATTTAGGTTGTAGAATTCTAGCCATATTGGAAGGACACACTGAGCAATGCAACATTGTACTGGCCTAAGGGTTTCCTTACCCAAGCAGGCTGCTTAATAGGCTGTCTACATACTATGATGCCATTCACAGGCCTACAAACCACAGCGTTGAGAAGACAAATACAATATACATTTAAAATAATATGGACCTTGTGCTCTTATTTACTTAAAAATCACTCTAGATGTGACAATTTTTTAAAAAGCCACAGATAAAGTTCAAGTTCAGAAAATAATCTTGCATTTAATTTAAGTAATTTCAAAACAGCTCTCATGCTTTTCTGCAATGAAAAACATATACAATTGCAGCCTTAAAAAATAGTGTCTTTAAAATGTTTCAGACATGCTCTGAGAATGAAAAGCTAAATTACAGTGTTGAAAAGACAATGCTGTCTTCTGACTTATTAATTCATTATGCCAAGGATTATAAATGAACACAGCACACAGGTACCAATGACTTTGGTAGAAATGCTTCGGGTGCTGAAGCAGGTCTAGAAGAGGAGCTGGGCTGAGGGAACCTAACCTGGGGAAGTGGGTGTTGGGATAATGTCTCTAATACCCTGGAAATTATAGCAAGCAGGAGTCCCAGTGTTTCCATCAGTATCAAGTGGTCACATGATGCTGGCTTTGTGGCTAGTCTGCCATCAGCAAAAAGTAGCAGTAATTCCCTAAACTCAGAGACTTTCCCCATGTCCCACAGGATTCTGATTGTTTCTGTCCAGAAAGGAGTGTCTCTTTTGCTTCTTCACCTTACCCCACCCATCATCTAACCTCATCGCTAAACTATATATTTATATGTAGTATATACAAACACATGTGCACATACACAGCTCTAAAATTAGACCACTAAGACTTCAGTTTTTATCCCGTACATGTGACCGATAGCTGTGATTTAAATAGTTCATCCAATCTCATCAGTCCATTGGGGTTCTGCCTTCGAGCTTCAAGACTTTCTATGTTTTCACCTAGACAGTTTCCAGGGGACATTCATAGATGCTAAGTAATAAGGTTTTGTGGTCATATATATCTGAGAATCCCTGGATTCAGTAAAGTGACATAAGGTTCTTTATGACAAGACTTCTCAGAACCTTTACTACCACTTTGGGACACATAGCTCCTGGGTAAATATTAGGTATGCCTAGCCAGCTCTCATTGGAATGAGTATCTAGTTTCATACAAAGCTTCAAGAGTGATATAAAAATGGACTAATGGTATTGAGTCTGAAGAGCTGCTTGAAGGAACACATGACACAAGGACAAATAAACTACTACAGGGTAGAGCTCCCTATCTGTCAAGACGTCTGTTCTGAAGCAAGGGTGAGGGCTTTCTTAGTTTGGATGAAGTGTGGTCCTCTGATAAGGAGAAATATCCTTTGCCTGCAAATGTAGCTCAAGGAAGATGCTGAGGTCAAAATATGGTCTGTGGTTTCAGCTAAGACCTCTTCTTTCCAATTCATGCCGTGCCAAAGCATTTCTATCTTCACTGCCTAAGCACTTCCCAGGAGAAGCAGGTGGGCTGCTAGTCTCCAACAGAGAGATGAAAACGTACCCCAACTCCACAATGGCTTCCCAGTTCTTCTGGAGCAAACACTCTCCTTACTTCCTGATATATTGACTGTTTAGAAAGCCAACTTTAAACTCCTATGGAAGCTGACATCTTCAAGTTGATCGAAAATCCCAGTGCTAAATCAAAATGCGTTTTTGGTGTTGTGACGGTGAGGATTTTGTTGAGAAGCATTTTGTAACAGAGGATTTTGAGTAAAAACCATAAAAGACTCACAGAAAGAAACATGAACAACACATACACAGACACTTTTAGGAGACTGGTGGCACAGGGGCTACCTCTACAATCTAGTCTCCCCCGTTTCCATCTTGCCACATTCACAGTGGCTGAATAAAACAAAAATCTAGTTTAGATAGTTGGAGAAGATTGGACTTGTATCTGGAGTTGCCTGGGAATATAGTGTTGACTTTAAGGGTTGATTTAAAAAAAGATATGCACGTGTGTGTGTGTGTGTGTGTGTGTGTGTGTGTGTGTGTGTGTGTGTGTGTAGGGGCACATTTGAAACTAAGAGAAAACAATCATTAATTGTGAGGACTAAGTCCTGAATTGTGTTCTCTGGTTTCATGGGAAAGCTACACAGATGTAGGTTCAAATCCTACCCCAGCTATATATTAGGCTTCTGTAATTTGCTCTGCTGCCTCTCTTCCCACTTCTACATCAAGAAAATAACTTATGCAAACATGGGAAGTGTGTAGATGACAGCAGCGGTTAAAAATGACCAGTTGTCTCTCATTCCAAGAAACTCCATCCGCTGTAAAGACTCATTCCACACTTACACCCTCCTGCTGTAAGTTAGCCTCAACCTAGCTTCAGTGCTTGTTTAAAAAGTAGAGAAAAGTTAGAGTAGATGCTCAAATAATAGCTCTCTATGGAACATTTATGACAGAAGAGTCAAGATGCTGTACAAAGCCCTTACTTATGCATTTGTCCTTCTGATTTCAAGACTCCATTTCTAGTCAATGACAGTTTAAAATAAAAAGCACAAGTCTGTCATAAGAAGAGTTGATTCTTTTATCCACCTAGCTTCCTTCCATCAGGACTGGTCTTAAAGCCCAGTGCTGTTTCTGCTGTATATACTGTTCAAAATGGTACTATTAATTGGGTTTAGGAGAGAGTGCTAAGAGTGCCCCCTTTTGGTCATTGGAGGCTTTGCAGTTCATTTGGGACACAGAGGTGCGAAGCCTCCCTTAGTCTCTCTGTAAGCAAATTCGGGCTTATTTGTGTCTCCTACTGTTGTGTCCCCTGGTTCAGTCTGTATGTGGCTTTTACATTCCTTAATAAAGTAATAGACATGAAAGAATTCTGTGGCTGATGCCAGCGGCCACAGAGAACACCAAGTCTAAACTCAGCTGAAGGTAAACATACGGGGCCATCCAAGGAATGTAGCAATAAAAACTGGAACCTATGACAGAGTCTCCCCTCCCCCTCTATTTTTCTGGCATAGTTGTGCCAGGGTGGGGGTGGATCTCTTCAAAGATTGCATGCCTTCATTGTGATCTGCTGTCATCTGCCAGAGGGAGCCAGTCAAAAGAATCCTTCAAGAAACGTCCTTACTCCCTACTCAGAGTATTTGACTCCCCAAAATCTCTCAAATCATATCCAAAGACAATTATTTTTTTCCAGACTTAATTTAATAGCAAAAACACCCCTGGAGGACTGAATGTGGTATTTGACTTTTATTTGGGCCACTCTGGGCATCACCAGCAGCTTTATTCTCCAAAGTGTGACTTTGCAATGAGCTCCCTCCTGGCCCGCGGAGCTGCCCAGGGGCACTGGCTGACATCCTCACTCTATGCAAGAGCAGCCCCAGGGCCAGGCCAGAGACAGCACATAAACAATGCTTCTCAGTACAAATTTGACTCGGTATTTCTTCTCTGTGGCTCATACTCTTCATTCTTGTGAAGGGAAAACATGACCCTAGTCTGTCCCCAGACCACCTTCCCAGACTGTCTGACACTACCACAGGCTCATTTTGAGCTGCCCATGCCCTGTTCCATTAAGTGCCTTAGCCAATGTTTTGGCTCTGTTCCTATTTCTACTTCTATCTGTAGCACTGACCCTAAGCATGTAGACTACAGGGTCAAAGCCTGACCTCATTATTGACAGGGAAATGTTAGGGCCTCTGTGTGCCTTCCATGTGAACCTTTGCCAAATGGAGACTATTACAGGGTCAACTTACTTTATCAGGCTACCTCAAGACAAAATGAGCACATGGCTTAGCTGCTGTTGGACACATGGGAGGTACCTGGATAACTTTTAATTGTCACTGTAACTCATTTCTTCCATGAGACTTCCAGGATCTCCTCAACCTCCTTGTTACTCTATTGTTCTTCCATCTCTTTGCTCTCTGCCCTGTCGGACTGGAAATAATTCCACTCTGTTGGGAGCTGGTAGCTATTGATCCAGCAAAGTACGTTGCTGGAGATACACTGATGGGCCAATGTACAGGAGCTCTTCTCTGTGTAATCAAAGAGACACAAAGAAAATCATGAGACTAAGACAATGTGTCATGGAATGGGGTCTCAATGTGGAGGGACCCCTAACCACTATGTGGAAACCATGGTGACTGCAATGGATCCTTCAGGCTTTAAGAATTTAAAGACCTGGAAATGAATGAGTGTGGATGGCAAAGCAGAGAGGTGTGGCGGCCTGACAAGTGACTGCTCATTTGCCTCCATCATCCCAACCAGAATGTAGGCTCTAGGAAGAAGCCATCGCCTTTCTGGCTGGCAAATGAGGAGGGCTCACTGAAGCCAGGAGAAGTGAATAGTAGGGGGTAAAGGCTGAGGCAACTGAGAAGATTAGCCCTTGATCTGGTAAGGATTAACCATTGAGTAGTAAGTAGGGACATACAAGAGCATTCCAGGTGATATTTCAATCCATTAGTTCAATCAAAAGGGAAAATTGAGTTTGTGTTCTTTTGCCTGGTAGATATTCCAGAAAGAATACATTTTTTTTATCTGAGACTCTAGGATAGCAGTGAGTTGGCTCAGCCCTGGGTCAGGAGATATATGGGATTTTAGACAAAAGAGTTAGAATGAATTTGAACCCAAACTCCAATCCCAGAAAGCCCCAATCCAAGAGAGCTAGGTAGACAGCAGGCTGAGCAAATAGATTGTTGGGTTTCTACTGTGTGCAGTACCAGGAGTTGTTTCTAGAAGAATCTCATGGGACTTGTAGCTTGAATGTGCACATTGCCACAATGGAAGGTAGCTGGCATTTGCAGGTATCAGATGTAGACTGAACTTGTTGACTCTGGGACAAAGAAAGTCACACTGAATACTCATTGCCTATCCAATGTGGAAACTCACACAAACTACATAAACATCAAGAGAGAGAATTACATAATGTTTCTAGACTATGGTGTAGTTCATAGGCCAACAGCACACCTGGGAGTGAAAGAGAATCAAGGTATTTACTAGATACCTTCCTCTATATGTTAGAGTTTGCTAAACACAGGGCTAGACCAACGTAAGTGCACCTGCAGTTGTTTTCACTGACTGTACACTCTTGGCCTATTGATCAGCAGTTATGACTAACTGCTAGCCCAGACTCAGAACTGAAGAGGTGAATTTAGGGTTTCCCATTGATTCAAAGGCTGCATGGGACTCATTCTGCCAGAAGTGCCTTCCTTAAGTCTTTTCATTGGACCCATTTTCAAAGTGTTCTATACACATATTCATTCACATATAACACATGCTGGACTATCCTACAAGCCAGGCTTTATTTTGTTGATGTATGGAGCAGCACACTTTCTCCCATTATATACAATTCCTCCTAACTTCCCGGCTTTGTCCTTCAATTTCCAACCTACTGATTTCACACCTTTAAACTTGCTTTCTATTCAATATATTGGTAGTTATGAAGTATGGTTGTCTCTATTTTCACCAGAGAGAGGGCCACATTCTTTGTTAGGCTGAAAATCCTCTATGCTTTCACTTTGGGGAAGTCTGGGAGAGGCCACAGAAAATCTTCCATATCTTTTGGCTCAGGTCTGTTACATGGTTATGGCATAACCCTACATCTGACCTGCCCATCACTATAGACAGAGTTTCTTTCTTGCCTGGTCCCACAGATGTTTAGCCCCAAATAAACACACAGAGACTTATATTAATTTTAAACTGTCTGGCTGATACCTTAGGCTTCTTATTGGCTAGCTCTCTCTTAATTTTTAACCCATAACTAATAATCTATATATTTCCACATGGCCTTGTCTTACTGGAGAATGCCTGAGCATCCTACCTTCCCAGTAGCTACATGGCATCTGCCTGGTAGCTTCTCTTTGAGTCCTCTCCCCAGGATTCTCCTTGTCTGGTAGTCCCGCCTGTATTTCCTGCCTGGCTACTGGCCAGTCAGTATTTTATTCATCAACCAATAAGAGAAACAAATATACAGGACATTCCCTCATCACATCATCTTTAAGTTGAGCCATCAGCATCTGATTTGGTATAGCAGCAATCCTAACCCTTTTAATTTACTCAAGGCAGGGGCTGTGATACAACCCCAGAGTTTGAAGATGGAAGAGATAGCCACTCTGACCCACACAAAAGCAAAGAGCTAAAAGTATGCACTACAGAAGGCAGATTTTGGATTTACTGCTAGCTAAAGTGCCCTGGATCACATATTTAGCCACTTATCATATCATCTTGAACATGTTAACCACTCCACCCTAGCCTCAGTTTCCCAAACATGAAGTAGGAAAATATAATGGTGCAGAATTTAATGATATCTTCCAAATAAAATGCTTAGTATGGTTCCTGGCACATAGTAAGTATTCAATAAATGTTTGCTATTAATATTAAGCTCACCGTATACAAAGAGGTTACTCTCTGCCTTCCTTTTCCCATTTCATAAGCAAACAGACAGCTCAGACTTGGAATGGAGCTCCTGTGAGCTCCACCCTAATGGAAGCCAAGCGGGGCCTCATAATCACTGAAAAAACAGCAGGTACCTTCCAAACCACACACCCAGAGGAGCCAAGTCCGATGCTGTAGTGCCCGTTAGGTCCCGTCTGGCTTTCTATAGGAAATACAACCACTTTTTTTTTCAGGGAATATAATTCTTGGATTAATTAGACTATTTGATTTTCTTTCTTTTTCTTTCTGCTGGCCAGAGGCTCTCATTAGCACTTCCATCAGCATTTGGACAGGGAAGGAAGCAGTAGTGGTCAGTTCCAAACATCTAAAGCAGTGGGAAGATTAGGAGATGAATTCAGTCCTCTCCTCTGCCTCCTTTAGGATCCTGAACTTAAATTTTAAAAATACATATTTGTTTTTATTTTGAGTCTATGAGTGCTTGTCTGCATGCATGTTCATGTACAACATGCATGCAGTATGCTCTCAGAGGGAGCCAGAAGAGGGAGTTTGAAGCCCTGGTACTGAAGTTTCAGACAGTGGTGGGCCATCATGTGGGTGCTCCAAACTCCAGTCTTCTGAATGAACAGTCAGTACTTTTAATTGCTGATGCATCTCTCCAGCCCCTGGGATCCTGAATTCGAGGTATAGACAAGACTGAGCAGGGCCCATCCATTCACAGTCATATGTTTACATGAATACAATTGTTTGCAGTGAATGCTTCTGGTCATTATAGGGAGTGGAAAAGCAAACAACAACACATGGGGACATCAATGGAACACACAAAAAACCTAGTTCATAGTATGGAAGCAAAACAGCAAAAATCAAGCAGATAAGTGGAAGATGGTTCAGTTGGTGAAACACTCAGTCCTGACTTTGCATCTCAGAGCCTACATAAAAAGAGCAGGGGGAGAGTTTGACCACACATCCTTAAAATCCTAATGATGGGGATGGGAAGATACTTGGGACTCTGAGGCTCACTGAACAGCTCCAGATGACTTTGAAAGCTCCAAGTAAAAGCAAGAATCCTCCCCACCCCAATCTCAAAAAAAAAAAAAAAAAAAGCGAAGACTAACTGAGAAGACAGGTGAGGTTGAGCTTCGGCCTCCTCATGTGTGCATACATGTACACTTGTATACACAAACATGAATACTACATGAATACTTAAACGCACACTGAACACACAGATACATATACGAAGCAGACCAGAATGATGTTTCCTCCCTGGACCTTGGTTTCTTCATCTATGAAATGATGTCAGACTTATTGAGGTTACAGACTTTGAAGGTCCAAAAGAACCACATGTCAGCATGATTTTCTACTATCTCCAATAGTTCAAAACTTGGGTTGTGATTATATTTCATTAGAAATTGATTTCTCCATAATTCTGCTATGCTGGTATTATTTTTGAAAACTGTCCAGTTCTCAGAGATCCAGTGCAGCCAACTTTTATAGTAGATTCCTTCTGTGCCAATTTTTAGGAAAAAAAAAAAAAAACTAACTGTTCAACGTCCATGCCTGCTCTTCAACGGTGTACCAGCTGGTCTGGGCCAACCATTAAAGAGCACTTCTGTAGCAGCATTAGACACAACTGCAGAATTCATCTCTCCTAGACTCTCTACTCCTGTCCTGCTATCCTAATATCTTCTCAGGGATCCTGGATGACTTGCTCATGACCCGCTAGCCAAAGGTTAATACCCAGAACAGTGCAGAAGTTCTCTAGGGCTTTGTGCAGCACCATCACAAATATTCTTTTGAGATACCCTTGGTCAGTGCTGTGCTGGTTGCTAATGCATTCTCAAGTAACTACCATAAGTAGTCCCTTTAGTTCCTGGGCTGGATGACCTAAACTTTAGCATCTTTCTGTAAGCATTTTCTTCAAAATACTCCACATTGTCCAGGCTCTGTAGGCCTGTCTCTGACTCCAGTGCTCTCTCTCTTGGCATTCACCATTTGAATGTGTTCCACGTGGTACCCTGCTCTGGGTGGAGTATGAATTACACACAATACAATGGAAATCCCCTTACAAGGAATACTTGAGCAACACAGCCAAAGAAGACACCATTCATTTGGATAATGTCGTCTCTAAGAGGCTTCTTGGGTATAAATTCAAAGAAAGGAGAGAGTGGCAAACACAAGGTGTTATCTGACTTATGTATTTGTGTGATTAATAGCTGAGAGCTCCCCGCTCTTGAGGGTGGAGATCATTACTAGATCAGGGGCTGATTATTTGAAGGATGTTCAACTGTAGAGCTTTGAAGCAGGTGATTATGGGTAATGAAACAAAAGTGCAAGAGAGAGGAAGTGGGAGCAATTTCAGGGTGACTTTACTGGGGAAAGGACATGTAGAACACAAACAGATGATATTGTGGGGCATCTGGATGTTAATTGCTTGGTCTCTGAGTTCAGCCATAAAATTCTATGAGAATACATAGAAGGTCTGTAGTTCAGGCTAAAAGGCAGGTGTGTGAAAAGGAAATGTGTAAATTATAAAGGCAAAGAGACCTGCTCCAGCCCCTACCCAGGGTTCCAAAAGTTAAATGCTTCTTAGGAATTAAGGAGGGGTAAAATATTCTATTGTAACTTCACACACAATCTGAGGTTCATGCTCTTTCTTTCATGTGTTCATTATTGTTCTCTTTCTACTCTAATAATCCTGCCCTGGTTCTAACTTCTTCATGCTTCTTCTTCTAGATTATTCTTCTCTAATCTAGTCTAGTCTTTCTTGTTCTCCTATTATTCTGTGGAAGTTTCCAGCTAATATACACTTACAACCAATTTTCCAGCTCTAGCCAGGTGCAGGGCTGGAGTTCTTCGGGGTCATAGAAACAGATAAAAGTTTTACACAAAGCAGTAACTGTTAGTCTTTTTCTATGGCTCGAGGTAGGAGTAGTTAAGACTCCAAGAACTTCTTAAAGGGAAAGGAGGTTAATTAAGGGAGAGAGAGAGAGACTACATTATTTTTTAAAAAATCTAAGAGGAGAATATCTATGCTTAGCTATTTTCTTAAATGTGACTGGGTAAATTAGCCAAAGGTTAATGAGGGGTTAGCTTGGGACAGCCCTTCCCTATCTGCTGGCAGAGAGAATCTGGGACAATCTTGTTCTCTATCTCTCTGAGAACTATGGCTCAACAACTTCAGACACGCCGTAATTCTTGTCCTTGGGCATCTGTGAATGTCTCAGTTGAGGTCTCTTTGCCTGGATACTAACACTGCAATGGAAGATAACTGCAGGGAGAAGACTTCTAAGTTTATACAAAGACGTGGTTGAGAGAGCAAGAGTATTGACTGCGATTACTTTCTTGATGGGGGAAGTCATCCAATATACCAATGCATAGGGGGAAATGTGCCCAGTAATCGATTAATAACACTGCTGGAGTTTTTGAGATGAGTCCCACCATAGAAAGGGAGCATTATGACTTCACAGGGAATTTACATAAAGGAGAGTGACTATTCATAAAGCAAGTAACACCTGGCATGTGGGCCTCCTCTATTGGAATGATCCCTGTGTTCTTCATGATTTTGTCAGCTGAGCTCTTACTTCATAATTCTGCAGTTCATACCAGTAAACAGTTCCATACTGGTGACTATGTGGATGGTGACAGAGTGAGTGGAACTGGACAGGAGTTTCAGAAATCAAGATGGAGGGAGAAATTTGAACAAAGAAGCCTGGAAATAAAGAGCCCATGTTCAGAGAAAAGGCATTTGCAAAAGGGAGCTGTTAACCTCAACTTAAAATATCCTGAATCTGAGGCAGACTATCATTTGAGGGGTCAGAAGATCATAAAAGATGTGAACTGAGCAGTGTATTCTAGAAAGTTCTCATTCAGGGTAAATTACTTCTTGCATCAGCTGACTAATTTTTATTTTTTCTTCTTTCTTGTTTAAATTTTGGTCCCCGTTTTGTCACAACAAGCCCAAAGTCACCAGGCAGTGGGATGTCCTGAGGTTTTAAGTGTTGAGTTTACATAGGAAAGACATATTCCAAGGATACTGAAGATCATCAGAGTCATTTTTAAAGACATCAAGGTCAAGATCAGAAGAGAGTGCCAAAGGGCAACCAGCAAGTGGACACATGAAAGCAATGGGAACAATGTCTCATCAAAGACAGAAAAGAGTGAAATGTAGAATACGCCACTATGACAGAGTCAGCACAATGCTGAGAAGGATGAGTGGATGGGAAGGAAGTCCCTTTATGGGATGATAATGATGATCATGATTAGCAGGTGACTAAAGATATGGTAGAGTTATGTGACGGAAATGATGCACTTATGTTGAAGGAACAAAACCATGCTGGTGAAGGAAGAAAAGCATGCACTGAGATTTCAGCTTTGGAACAGGAAGCCTCTATGGCTATATGAAGCATAGTAGCTACAGCAGCTCTGTCAGCAGTGAAAACATGAGAAAGGAGGAGGTGATTCACACAAATTGCTCATCTGTTTCAGGTGAAATAATCCCTGCTGCCATGTCTGAGGAGATGACTCTGCGGCAAGTGAGATGAGACTAACTTCCCACTGGCCATTTCTTAGTGACATGATAATCCAGAAAGACAAGATCAGGAAGTCAAAAGTTTAAAGCAGTTTGATAACATTATCTATGTGTCACAGGTAAAGGGAATGTTGATATTTTTCTCTAGTCCTTGCTGAATGCAACACCCAGCATTTGCTTAATCTACACACAGAATGCAGGCAAAAGCCTTGAACTATGTTTGAGTGTTGGGTATGCTATTCCTCCCATACTTCACTGAGTTCATATCACTACATACAAACATGTGCTAGCTGCTTTTACTAAAGGCTGAACATGCCATATTCCTTCTCCGCTAATTACTGTGCAGTTCTAGATTCTTCTACCAATCTTCCTAAAACAAGAGATATCCCCTATCTGATTCCATTCCATGGTTGGCCATTGGTCTGGCTATTCTCCTGCAGACTCTACCACACAGGTTCCTAGAAGGCCACCAGTAACTGCCAAGCCCCTTGGTCCAAAGCTCCTTCACCCTCTTTGACTTCTGTTGACAGTTCTCTGTCATGGAGTGTGCTTTTGTTTTGGCTTCAAGAATGCCCTGAGCTCTTGGCTTTCCTCTTACTTGGCTGTTTCCTTACTGTTCTTCCTACTTGATCTTGGCTTCAACTTCCTCAGAGGAGGCTAAGCTTAAAGTCTAGAAGGTCATCTCTCATCTCTTATTAAAGTCCTCCCTTTGGCAACTATACCCACATTTCAGGTTATCTACATGAGCTCAAAGCATATGCACTGAGTGAGATTTCTACTTTGGACTTCAGATCCAGGTGTTTAGCCATTATCACAAATCCCAGGTGAATAATAGACCAACATAAACAAAACTGAAATCATCCCATGTCCACTTTTCCCACCTCACCAGACCACCATGCTTCTTATCTTAGGGGATAGTTCAACCATTTTCCAATGGGCTAATCAGGCCATCTTTTTGTTTGCTTTCCATATGGAGTTAACCAACAAAGAATCTCAATTTCATTTCCTAATTCAAAAAATTGAGAATAGAGACCAAAACTCTAGGTAAGAGCAGAAAAGTCTTTATATAAAATTACATAGTGTGCCAGACAAAGAGCAAATGTGCAGTAGATATTTGTGAACTAAACAGATGAACAGATAATGAAATCCTTGTTTCACCACTTCAGTCATGTTTCCCCACCCAAAGCTACTCTAGGCCGTCTATTTCAGAAGGTTACTTGGGAGAGGGCATTAAATGTATGTGAACATATTTAGGATATTCAAATGATCCCTGGAACATTGTCAATTCTCAAAAATGGTGGTTATTGTTGTCATTAACTGGTGACATAAATAAATACACTATGATGAATTTTAAGACATAAATGCATCCAATTTTTGCATTGTTGGGTTTTGACATGTGATAGATACACTCTATGCCACAGATATACCCAGCCCAACATCTATTTAATTTTGTGACACAGACTTTCCATGCAAATCAGACATTACCAAAAGAATCAAAGACTAGCGACATATGTAGGATCCACCTGTGTTATCGGTGTGAATGTAAAATAACTTGGCTGCCTTTGACAGATGTATGCAATAGAGTTCCAAACAATCCAACAATTCATATCCTATATATATATATCCAAGAGAAATGAAAGTGTATAGCTTCAAAAACTTGTACATCAGCCCTCACTGGAAGAGTATGCCTATTAGTCAAAAGGTACATCCTGGGCTGGAGTCTGTTGCTCAGGTAGCTGTGTGATCTTAGGCAAGGTCACTTCTCTCTAGGTCTCAGTTTTTTTATTAACACAATGAAACTTTTGTAATCAATGGCCTCTAGACCACTTTCTGCCCTGGCATCCTCATAGCTTGAAATTGGGAAATGATTAATTTTTTTCTCTTCCCACGTGTCTATCTGCACTACTCAAATGCTAGTGCAGAGATTCTGTCTCTCCCTGTGACTCTGGGACCATTTCTTTGACTTATATAGCAATGGTAACAGTAACTGTTGTCATTATTCCCATTGCATTTAATGTTTGTAGCAGCCCCTCCCCATTTATACTATAGGCATGATGCCAGAGAGTAGACTGTTTCATTACAACAGTTCCACAAGAAAGGCCACATAATACTTCCTACGTCACGTCTGAGAATGCTGAAGCACTTGGAGGCTGCATAACTTACACATGGACCCACAGGAAGTCTGGACATGCAATCAAAGCCTGCACAGCCCACCTCCATGGGCTATTTTTCTATGTAAAATGTGACATTTTAGCAGGGCCCTTTCCATGCTTCCATCTTGTCATCTTTTATAATATTTAACCATATCCAAGGTTGAATCAAAAATACAGCTTGGCTCACTTAATTCTTTGGTGGAAGCGACATAGAATTCCCATTATATAGATGAAGCTGTTGAGATGAACAAATGATATTTGACTTTGTCATGATTCCAAGGAAATACTATTGCATACATATGTATCCTATGGAAATATTATAGAAACATGCATACATATTTATGTATGTTTATGCATCCTATATGATAAGAAACAGCAAAATAAGCCATGGTAATGTATAGAATGGAATATTAAGTACGTTAATATAATAGTAATATAATATAATATAATAATAATAATATAATATAATATTATAGCAACTGACAGAGAAAAATCTTGAGAAGGTGCTATTTGTATGTATGTGCACATGTTTCTGTGCATGAGCGTCTGTGCATATGCCTGTGCATGTGGAGGTCAGAGGTTGATATTGTTTCTCTAGTTTGATTTTGAGATAGGATCTACGAACTGAAACTAGAGCTCAACAACCAGCTAGACTGGCTGGCCAGAAAGCCTTGAAGGTCACCCTGTCTCTGCTAACCCCATGAGCCCTGAGATTACAGGTGTGTACCACCATGTCCAGTTTTTTTTTTTTTTTTATGGGATTTGTACTGAGGACTTCATCTCTAGCAGCAAGCACTTTACCAGCTGAGCCATCTCCCAGGTTCCCCAAGACATATCCTTAAGTAGAAAAACATCTAGTTACAAGACAGAACACATAGTGCAATCTTATTCACAGATTTAAAACAATCCAAAACCACAATGTGCAATTATTTTACATCTAACTTATCTGTATTCCTGTGCATTCTGAGAAAAACATTATCTGTAGGATATATACCAATTAACAGTTACTTCTGAAAATGGATAGATTTGATTTGGGTATATGGGTTACCTAGAGAATTTCAATTTTTATGCCTATTTGTCACAGTTGGGTATTTTATAGTCAAGTATTATTTCAGTAATTAGCAAATAAAGATGAGAGGGGAAAAAAAGAAAATACCGAGGCTGGAGAGAATTGATTTTAGTGACAATCTGACTACATCCTCTCATGAAGGAGTCAGAAGTAATAAATCACATTAAAGGAGCAACCACAGCTAAACTTTTGTCTTCTTCATCCTGGAGGATAGCCATCGTTGAGTAAGTAATTCCCCCAGGAATGATCTTACAATGTATTTTAACCAATGAACAGACTCTAGAATCATGCAATGCATAACTCTTCTTGTTGTTTTTAAAGACCTCTTGTTTTAATAAAATATGCTAGCCTGCATTATAATAGCAGTTGTGTTAAATGTTGGATTCTTTTGTATATCACCATAACTACTTTTTGTCAAGAAAACGTTACACCAATGGATTTGTTTCTTGAGGCAAAGATGATTTCATCTAGAGTTAGTGGCTTGAGAGTGTTACCACACACTTAAGTAAAAATATATAGCCCAGCCAGCATTTTCTCCACTCGGACTGTGGGTTTCTCCCCCAAATTTAACACTTTCTTACTGCTATCAGAGAAGCCATCATTCCACTAATGGTTTCAAGTGTTCTGATTTAATGGAATAAACTCAATGAGGTCGGCTGCTCGCATTTTGTCATCTTTTTCTGAAAGGTACTTTATAATTATGTTAGCTAGTACCTAATAACTTTAAATATCTATTATCAGATTTTTTTCTTTTGGCTGACACTATGCATTTTCATTTAAACCTATAACAATAGCAACAACAAAATCAAAACAAAAACATGTAGCTATGGAAGGGGCCAGTTAAATCACAGCTGTAAAAGAACTCAGTTAAAATGCTCATTGTTTTGCTCTTACTCCAGTATATATTGGTAGCAGGGACTCCCCCCCCTCAGAAATCCAGCCCTTTTTCCTTCAACAAATCTTTCCCCCCTATTTATGAATTTATCTGGAATATTTAATTTTAGGTATGTCAAGCATAGATTCAGTGAAAAGCAATATGATCACATAGAAATGAGAGAAAGAGACCATGAGTAGCTACTGAGTGGCAGCTGAATGAATCTGATATCTCTACTCCTGGGAACACGCTCTAAGCCGCTACCTGGTTGTAGACTGGATTCAGTTAACCAAGAAGAGATTGGCTACTCCTCATTTGGAGGTAGAGGCAAAAACATATGTGGGATTGGGCAACAAGCCAGGGGGCTGGAGATTTGGATGCACTCCAGGAGAAGAGAAGGAAGAAAATGGATTACCATTCAGATTGAAAGGCTAGCAGCATGGCTACTAAGAAGCAGGGTCACTGGGCCAGATGAATGAGACCAGGAGCTAAGCCCGAATCCCAAGGAAGAAGAGCAGACTTACCCCAGCAGCTCAGGATGACCAGTCAGCAGCCCTCAGACCTCCAGAATATCCTCTCAGCTCCAGCCTGAGGTTGCTCAGTCAGTTCTGTTTAGAGTCTTCACCATGGTTCCCTAGCAGGAACTGGAGCTGAGTGCTTTTGCAAACACGGCTGCCAGGGTGGCAGGCCAGGGCGAATCACTCGGTCACTGTGTGTGCAGGTGGCATACCTTCTGCTAGGAGTGTCCTTAAAGGAGGTGAGGAGCCTAAGATTTTAGTTTGGGAATTTCCACCCCTCTGCTTTTTGTTTCCTGGGAAATATGATGGGGCCAGTACTTTGTTGTATGCAACATGGGAAAGATATTCAAAGCAGATATCAGGAGACTCGGATTCAGTCTAGGCATTCATCCATTTATTTATTCAACTGATATCCATTCGTTCAGCCTGTATTGTTTGTGAGTGTGTGTGTGCATGCTCATATGTGTGTGTGTTTGTGTGTGATGTGCATGTGAATGGAGGCCAGAGGTCAAATGTGGTTGTCATTCCTCATGTACTATCTAGCTTTCTTTTCCAGACATTGTTTCTCATTGGCTTGGAACTTACTAAATAGACTAAGTTGGATGGCTAGCAATCCCCAGGGACCTGCCTATCTCTGTCTTCTGGCTGGAATTACAAGTGTATGCCATGTACTAGCTAGTTTTTAAATCAGCTTGACACAAGCTAGAGTCCTTTGGAAAGACTCTTGATCAAGTCTCTTGATTGAGAAAATAGATTTGTCTGTAGGCCAATCTATATTATATTTTCTTGATTAATGATTGATGGGGGTGCAGCTCGTTAGCAGCAGTGTCACCCCTGATTAGGTGGTTCTAGGTTCTATAAGAAAACAAACTGAGCAAGCCATGAGGTACAAACCTATAATCAGAGTTCTTCCATGGTCTCTGGTTCAGTTCCTGCCTCTAGGTTCCTGCCCTGCTTGAGTTCCTAGCCTGACTTCCCTCAGGATGGACTGTTAACCTGGTAGTGTAAGTTAAAATAGTCCCCACCCCAAGTTGAGTTTGACCATGGTGTTTTATCACAGCAATAGAAACCCTAAGAGATGTTTTTCCAGGAGACTTTTTAAATCTAGGTTCTGGGGACTGAACTCTGGTCTTTGTACTTGCAAGACAAGCACTTTATTGACTGAGGTATCTCCCCAGCCCAACTTGCCTTCACTGAGTATCTATTCTATATCATGTATAACTCCCTTGTGTTATAAGGTGAGTAAAAGAAACTCATGACTGTATTCTCAATCCAGTAGAGAAGGCAGGCATCCATACAAAACAATCCCATGTATCAATATGTATCACAAATTATGGTACATGACTTGGAGAGATCTCTACTTAGTGTAAGCTCTTGGCAGAATGAGGGTGTAGAGAAAAGATGCAATCTGAGATGTCAGAAATGCTTTCTGGAGACTGAATAAAAGAGAAAAATGTACTTGAAAAGTGAAAAGGAAATATTTCAGGGAGGAAGAATACGGCATACACATAGGCTCCTGGTCGAGAAAGATGGTGCATATGAAATGTACAAAGGGAACATCCCCACTATTGGGAACCTGAGACAAAGAGAAAGACTCAAAGTGAGGGTGGAACACGAGCACCAGGTGGGCTCTTTCTTGTGCATGTTAAATGGCAGGAAACCAATTGGCCAACAGTATTGTTGTTATGTGACATTTCCTGTGGAGAAATTGTGTTTCACCACAGATAGAACACTATCAGAGTAGAGAAATGGATCCAAGTCTAGGCTGGCCAACTGATGAGTTATTATTGCTGCTTGTGGAAGGATTATGTACAGGAGCATTGGTGACACGTAGGCACCTGTAGCACCAAAAAGCTCCACCTCAGCATGAGTGATGACTTAAGAAGTTTGAATCACTAGAGTCCTCACCGCACTCACCCTTCCACCTCCTGTATATTGTAGCACACCACCCCCGCCAATGATGTGCAGTTAGGGCAGGATTGCCAGCAGCTAGGCGTGGGCAGGGAGAAGCTAGTAGTGGCCAGAATGCAAGGTGAACATATCTGGCAACTTTCTTTGCCTTCCTCATCTACCAGGGAATGTTGATAGGACCTTTCTTAGGAGGAACATGTTTTGCAATATAGGGCTACTCTGCTTCTGGGATAGCAATGGCCATACCATGCCTGGAGGGTACCCATGTGGTAGTGAATAAGGACACTGTTGAAGTAAAACTTTACAAACTAAGCAAACTCTACCAGCTTTAGGCAAGAAATGTGGCACCACTGAGGTGGGAATTCTGTACTGCCATTTTGATTCACAACTCTTCATGTTTCCTAGGGTAGACCAGATGGCTGGTCCTGCATTGTACTCTAATAGTAACGGCCTCTGCTTATTTGATAGAGGCTGTGTTAAACACTGCATATGCATTCTTTCACTTCCAATTATTGTCTACTAGGTCTGATGACACATATTTATGGCAAAACTGTAGGACTGATCTCTGTGAGGTTAGGTATGGGCACATGGCTGGCTCTCTCAATTCACAGTAAGGGAAAGTGAGTGTGGCATGTTTGTGTAGGCTGATTTCTTCGGCCAGTGTATGTGAGTTCAGCCTCACTTCCTTTCAGCTGTGCTGATCATGTGTGTGTATGGCTAATTTAGTGATTTCAAGCAGGTTTGGCCTTGGCATCCCAGAGAACATGGAAAATATGCAGATAATTTTGGTTGTTACAGGAGGGAGGGGCACTCCTGACCTCTAGTCAGCAGGAATGAGAGATTCTACACACTGTCCTACAATGTACAATAGTTTCTATAACAAGAAATCATCTGGGTCAAAAGTTTCTGAGTAGAATACACTTGGTGTAGATGGAGCCTCTATCAAACCATGTGTCTGAGAGAGCACGGCACAGAATTGTCTTGTTCTGAATGTGAACGTGAGCAAAAGGCAAACTTTTGCTATGAGCCACTGAGATGCTTGTTACTGTAGCGCAACCTCATCCATCCTGACTAATATGGAGGTAAAACAAAGATTATCCTCATTTTACAAGTCAGAAATCTAGAACTCAAAGATTCCAAGGTGGTTTATCACGTCAACACAGTCAGGCAGAGCTGGGATATTTACACAGGTCCCTAGCACTTAAATTCTGTATATGAACCACATGTAAGTAATTAAGGGTCCTGTTCATAGACCTCTCAGGAACTTCCGAACCTGTCACAGTGGTCACCTATAACATTAATCTCACCTATCTAATAGCTAATCATTGGGAGAGTTCAGAAAGATGTTGAGAAACAGGTTTGGCTTATGAAGCAAGATTAAAATCTCAACTTTGTGAAATTTTGCCTTGTCTCCCATATTTCCATGGATACACACACACACACAACACTTTCCCCAGCTCCTAATTCTACAGACTTGGAGACATGACATCATCTCCAACAAAACTAGGATGTTTAGACATAGTGCATTTATCAGGACTCTTAAGAAATGGGTTCAAATATCAGTTATACTCAGGAGTACCTATGTACTGTGGACGAAGCCACTTAACCTCTCCATTAGTCATTTGTACAATTAGATGGAGTTGTGAGAACATTATTTTCATAGGGTTGTCAGAGAGATTCTAATGTCCTAATATTGCAGTGGTTGCTACAGAGTATATTACAAAGAATTACTAATCAGGCTTTTGGAGAGAGGATAGGGTGAGGAAAGAATGTTTTGGGAAAAAAAGAAAAGATGACTCAATGTCCTGAGTCTGTCATCATAGTGCTGTGACAGTATGGTAGCAGTCAGGGTATTTGAGGCTAGGTATATGGGGACTTTTAGAGAAAGATATTCAAAGGAAATAGTAGTTAGGCTCTGTCTTGGAGAGAGTCACGAGGTGGACACAAGGGTGGGGCCAGGTGTGAGCTTCTGAAAGAAATGTAATGTGGGCACAGTGTGAGGACATGTTTGGCTGATGTGGAGCAATTACTTTGGGGTGATGAGCTCAGATGTATGATAAGAAAAAAAAAAAACACTGGTAAGCTCTTTGGAATCGTTAATGGAGAATTTTGACTGCAGTTTAGACGTGTCCTGACAAACTACTTCAATACAGAGCCATAACAGTGAGAACACAGACCTGAGAACAGAAGCAGGGGAAGTAGCAGCAAGCAAGAAACAGAGTTTACTCAGGTCTCACCTAACAAGACTTGCCCTTAGAAAATTCACTCTTGCAATGAGACCTGGAAACCAGTGAGACTCTAACAGTGTTAGGTATCTGAAAATGTCAAAGACATCTGTGTGCTCAGGGGGAATGGAGAGAGCTATTCTCACAGCATTTGGACCCATCAAGCTACAGAGCAGTATTTCTAGTCTCTACTTATCTCAAAGGTTCTTGGGCATCCTGGGTTCTTGTTAGATTTGGGTGCAGTCACACCAGCCTACCTCCCCCCAACCCATCTAAGTTCTGCCACCCCAGCCCAGTCAACTTGCTTGGCTCTAGGGTCTTTTCAAAGCAGAGCTGCTCTCTGTCAAGGTCAAGGTCTCCAAAGTGAGAGGAAACTGACATCTTCCAAATGTCACTCGGCAAGCCAGTTACTTAATCCCTGACGGGAAAGACACGGAGAACATTGATCCCTGAACTTCACTTTAGTTATTTGCTTTAGTGAAAGTCTAGAGGCTTATGCGATGCCAAAGGTTCACCTGATGATGTTGCTGTGGAGACAGCCAAAGAGGAGAGTGGTACTTCAGCTAGTCTCTCTTCACTGGGTTCCAGGAACAATGTTCCCTGATTCTATCACCCAAGTGGTTATCAATAATAATTCTTGTTGAATTTAATTCCAATGGCATTTTAGATGTCCTCAAGTGTCCCCCCTCTTAAGTTTCCCTATTAAATCCTAGGGGAGGGGTTCAGGGGGGCTCCCTATTGAACCCTAGAGAGGGGGTTTCGTTCACAGGGCTTCCTTATTGAACCCTAGGGGGAGGGAGTCACAGGACTGGGAAATCTTCAAGATGAGACTTTTGAGGAAAAGCCAAGTGTTAGCACTCCTAAGTGAGAAGATGAGGACATCAAGATGCAAAAATGGAAAGACTTGCCAGTGTCTTCTGATCAAATTATCACCATCCTGGGATGAAAAATAGAGATCTGAGGTTCAGAACATGCAGGTAAGCTGTTAGAAGAAAATGAACCCAGGGAATCCTTCAATATGAACATTACCTGGTAGTCATTCAACCTACCAGGCCTCATATTTGGAGCCGAAGGGGGCCTTGAAGATCATATGGTCCTAAAATCTCTGTTTTTCTGAGTGAAGGGATTGAGGTCCAGTGTTTTTGCCTTTGGCACATACATATCACATTGGTGGTATTTCAGCTCCTGCCATTGTGTTCACAAAGCTAGTCTCATTCAATGTTAATCTCAGAACCACTTTGACAAGGGCAGAGAGAGTATCCAAGGCTGCCATTTGTAAAGACCAAAAAAAAAAAAAAAAAAAAAAAAAAAAGAGAGAGGTTTGACGGGTGGGGCAGAACTTCTTGTCACTTAGACTTGGGAGCAATGCCTGGCTGGGATTCATGCTGTGTGATCCTGGGCAAGATGACAGAGACCTTCTGTAAAGTGTGTGTGTGGGGGAGGGGAGGATACCAACTTCATTGCATCATTTTACAAAGTTATGAGCTCCCAGTCAGACGCAAAATAATAACCGTTTATGATCAGTTTCTCAGCCTTGACATCAGGAGCCCCAAATTTCTTGGTTGTAGAGATGACTATGTGCACTGTAGGACGTTTGGCAGCATTCTTAGTACCTCTCAGAGCCTGTTGTCACAACTCTTTCATCACCACGGGTTGTGACAATCAGATATATGTTCAGAATCCCCAAACATCTCCTGCTGTTCTAACTTGACATCATTGCAACATATCAAAATGACCCATTGCCATGATTTCCATGGGACCAAGGGATCCTCAGTAGGAAAAAAAAAACATTTCTTCTATCATCCTTAGACCCTGACCCACCATCAGGCTGAATGAGGCAGTGCTCTCTAAGCACCTTTTCAGTGAGTCTGAGATGCAGAGGTCCTATAACCCTTCTCTTTTGGTTGAGTAGGTGACTCACTGTGAGGAGATTTACAGCCCCCTCCTGCTCTCCTGTCACCCCCCCTCCTTCCTGCAAACATTAATTGCCACTTAGCAAAACAGCAACCTGTGTTGCCAGGAGCAGGGTAGAATCAGAGGGCTCTGCCAAGGGCTACAAGGACAGGACAATGACTTGTCTGTTCTTTGTCTCTTGTCATGCAAATCACAGGCTTCTCCAGTACTATTAAGGACAGTGGGAGCAGGGAACTCCTAATGTGAGCACCTCCAGCCAGTAGCCTGCACTCTGATACCTGCAAGGGAATGTATTTCTTGTGGATGAATGTGTGTTGGGGGTGTGTGTGGTATGTCTGTGGGTGACATGTACATGTGTACGCACAGCTGTGCAGCATGTGTGGAGGCTAGAGGAGAAGACTGTGTGTCTTCTCTTGCTTTCCACCTTAATTTTTAAGGCAGAGTCTCTTGCTGAGCTTGAAGTATCCACAAAAAGTGGCTAAGAAGACTGTTAACTCTACCTCCAGCGGTGTGATGCCCTCTAATGCCCTCCATGGCTACTCACACATGTGGGCACACACACACACATACACACACACACACACACACCATTTATACATAAATACATATACATCTTAAAAAATAAAAAGTTATTAAATACCAAACAAAAAGTGAGCCCTCAGTTCACATGAAAGTCGGAGGTGGCCACAGGAGCACCAGGAGCAAGTTCTACCAAGGATAGAAACGTTATTATTTTTTTAAAGGTGGTTCTTAAGATGTGGATTTTTTTTCTTTTTCTGTCCTAATAAAAATATAACTGTAGAGAGGCCTTACTGGTCTGGGGTAGGTGGGAAGGGGCAGTAGAGGTCTCCCAAAGGCATACATCAGTGGTGTCAGGGATCTGGTAGGGACAATGTCTGAACTCCATGTTCTTCAGGTTCAGCAGAAAGGATGGTACAGAACCAATTTGTCAGAAATCCTCAGTGGATCTTGGCTCTTTGACCTACTTCTTTTGACCTTGCTCAAACCCTTAAGTCCCCCTCTCTGGACTTCAACACTCTTGTCTACAAAGTGAGGAGCTTGGCCCCAAAGTATGGTTTGCACATTCACCCATTGTGTATTGAAGCAAAGAGGATTTGAGATCGCAGAGCCTGTCACAAACAGTTCACCTAACTCCCCTGCCAAAACGATTTCCTCTGTCCAAACCTGCTTTCCAACCATCTCCTGTTCCTCCTTTGTGTCCTGAAAAAGTCTCACATTTCCTTGAAGGCCCTGCTCAGATATCACTCTCTGCCTGTGAACTTCCCTGTTGATCCAGGTGGAATTGGTCATCACCTATCAACTCTGTTCAGCCTTCCACTGGTGCTTCTTGGTTTATTTTAAGACGTTTGTGTGTCCTCCTCCCCCTCCTCTTCTTCCTCCCAGAGGGAGACCTCTTAGGAGGAGGAGCTGCTCATTTTATTTCCATACTGGACCATAGGGTATGGAACATAGCATATGCCTGATTAAGTTGGTTGAATTGAGTCAAATTCTCTTTTCATCAGATCCTACCTTTGCTGGAAAAATCAAGGGAAAAAAAGCCACTGCAGTCTCACAGAGGACATTGTTGCCTTCACATGGGCCTGGGAAGAGTCCTGTGGTCTATCTCTCAGCCAGTCTCTAGGCTTCCACTATGTATGCTCCTGCTGATGCTTGCTGTGTCCTGGAAATCAATCTTGCCCTGATTTGTAGACAGCTGCTGTCTTAGTATGTATACACATGGCAGAGAGAGCACCCCCATTCTTCCTTTATATCCTCATGATCTAATTTAAGCACCTCTCAAAGGCTGAGCATCTTAGTGCTATCACACAGGAAGTTAGGATTTCAACATCCAAAGTGTAGGAACTCGGTGGAGGAGGATGAACATATTTAATCCCTACCAACAATGCTATGGGGCCTTCTCTGAAAAATTCTGACTTCTTAATCCAGGAAGACCCAGCTAGGATATAAACCACAGCTAGCCATAGGAGGACAGGATAGCCAAACTCAAGGTTTGGGGATTGGAGATGATAGATTATTTCTTTGAGATGGGGTAGACTTCACAGACCTAAGGCTTTGGGTAGAAATCTGAGCTTGGAGAATAAAAGTAATGCTTGAGGGCTGCTGTTACCACGTTGCCCTCTTGAATCTCTTGTCTCGATAGGTGGTTGCAAACATACTGGGATTGGCTTTAAAAGAGAGAATTAAGATCTGTCATCATCAAAACAGTGTACTATTAACATGTCATAAGTGTGTAGTCCACTAGATATGTGTCTGTGTAATGTTGAGTATTGCACAGTCACAATTCTGCATTTGGCACATGTAATACAATGACCTATCCACAAAGTGAGGGGAGGCACTGACTCCAGACACAACAGGGCTTCATAGATGATGGTCTAAGGAACCAGTATGCCTTTCCATGCCCTTACTTTTCATACTTGACTAGGTTGTTTCTCCTTTGCTAAGTTGCTCACAGATAAGATGGGGGCATATTCAGAAGGCACATGGAGCATGTATAACTTTGGGGGCTTACCTCTTCCCTCACTACCACTGTGCTGCAGAATGGGGATGAATGTTGGAGAGAACAGCTTCTTCAGTCACATTATCCATACAAGAGGGACTTCCTGCATCTAATTTGTCCCAGACTATCTGTGTTTCTTGTCACTTTTTATTGCTAGAATTTTTATCTCTTTTTGATATCTTACCAAGGCACCAAACCAGCCTCCCTTTTCTGCTCCTGATTTCCACATGCCCAAGAAAGGTGACCAAGTCACTCTCTACTTAATGCCCTTCCATGGTGCTCTCCACCTGCTATAGTCCAATTATCTCCACATAATGGAATCCCTCATAGCTTTCTGCACCTTCTCACCACACAAAGTTCTAGTAAACATAATCACTAGAATGCAACTTTATCTAGAAATCAGCCATCTTCATCCTCTCAGATGGACAGTTGAGGCCTCTCAGTCACCATTCTGTTCGAAGAGCCCTCCTTACATTCTGCCTGAAGAATTTCTACTTCTCTCGTAAGGCTCAACTCTTGGATTCTCTAGGAGACCAAAATCTTTCAGATAAATGGGAAATAGGTTTAATCCTTTGCATCCTTAGAGCCCATCACTATGTGACACAGCAGAGAACCCACACTTAAACACCCAGGAGCAGCCTGAACAACTGTGGATCAGACTGGTAGAGTGAGAGATAGGGAAAGATGGCAGATATGGAATCTCAGCCATTATTCAGTCCCCAACATAAACGATTTACTATCTAGTCACTCAAGATTTAAAATGTGTGTTCAACAAGACATCAGTGAAGGAATAAAGCCAGAAAATTAAGCCCTTAAGTAACTCGTGATCCCATCTATCACTTGCTCCCCATGTCCCTTAAGTGAAAGTCTCCATTGTGTCCTGTTGGAGTAACAAGCTTCAGCGTTTACATCAGAGCCATTTTCTTGCCACTTAATCCACGATTCATAAAGGCTCCTGGGGTGGAAAATTGGTGCACAGAAAAATAGCATGTCACTTTTGAATTGTGACAAGGTAAAAGTATCCAACCATTATTGTACCCATTCCAAACCTGCTGGGCAAATTGCAAAATTGGTTAAGAACATCTTGGCAGGTATGGACACGTGGGTGAGCAGCAGCCCTGTTCCTCTTAATCTCATGGGCAATGGACTAAGTGATCTTTGGAATAGATGGAACCAGAAATATGTTTTCTCCTTTCTCCACACCCACCTCACCCAATATCTCTCTCCTTCCCTCCCATACCTTCCTCTTATCCCTATCTCTTTCTGTTTCTCTGTCTCTCTGTCTCTGTCTCTCTGTGTCTCTGTCTTTCTCTCTCACTCTCTCTAGTTCTCTCTTTCTCTCTCTCAAACACACACACACACACACACACACACACACACACACACACACACATACTTCTAGAGATTTGCTCAGAGAGGCAGAATAAATATACTGCTACTTTTATAATAATAGAAAAGTGGGTAAGGTTGGGAATTTGCAATGAGGTGTTAAAATACAAATTGTGATTTCAAAGCTTCGGGGCTTCTTTATACAGTTAAAGTTGGAAGGCTTTCATTTGTTATTTACTCACTACATATTTAGAGAGCTTTCCTTTTGAGCCAGGTACATTTTTAGGCTCTGGGTACATATCAGTTAATAAATCAAGGTGCAGGCTGGTATGGAACGTGCATTGTAGAATAGGAGACTGGCATAAACAAATGAACTCACAAGTAGATTGCACATCAGAAGTGGAGAGAAGTCTGGGAAGAAGAATAAAGCAGTGTGATGTAGTGGGGATAAGGGTGTGTGTACGTGTGTGTGTGTGTGTGTGTGTGTGTGTGTGTGTGTGTATGTGTGTGTGTGTGTGTGTGTATGTGTGTGTACACGTGTATACATACACATACATGGGACTATCTGATGTGGTGGTTGGAGGACATCATTCTGTGATGAGATCTGGAATATACACCTACAATCTAGGTAGCTTAAAACAGGGAGGAAAAAAAAAGATTGGGGACATAGCCTACTGGTTGGGTGACAGCCAACCTAGCATAATTGGTGAGTCACCAGTACCTGGGAAAGACCTGTTGTCTCAAGAAAACAAAATAGGTGAATATCTCTTGAAGAATGACCACCAGGGTTAACACACACATAAACGCACATATATTCCCATGTGTACACACAAAGTAAATCACTATTATTGTCCAAGATGATCCAGATAATGAACAGCAGTTCAGTGATTTGTGCTAGGTCATAGGGCCCAAGGAGTCTTACATCTTTCCCTTTATAATAGCAAGTGTCATGGGGCCTGGTTAGTAAACACTGGCCTAAGAATGTCTTACTTCTTTGAGCAGCTGCTGACTTAACCTGTCTGACATTGCGCAGAGTCAGTGTCTTGGACCTCCGTGTCTGTATGCACACATGTGGCTCAACCATCTCCAGATGCCTGCTCAACCAAATACCCTCACCAGCTCTCAAAGTGGACTCTGCACACTTGAAGTTCATGGCACAGGTGGTCCAGATGTAAACCATTGTCTCTTCTCTCTCACCTTGCCAGTTCCCTAGCATACCCTCTCAAAAGGCATGTATTGGTTTAGAAATAGACTCAGTTGGTAAAGTACTTGTTTAACAGGCACAAAGCACTGGCAATCCCTACTACTACAAACAGTCAGGCATGATGCAATCCTAGCACTCAGGGGGTGACTTAACTCCTGACGGGGTAATGCCAAAAAATTCCATCCATGACATAGAAGTAGGTCATTAATAAGAACCATAGCGCAGTTTGATACACATTAAAAGATTAAAGACTGCATGAATTCTGTAAGAAATATGTTCCTTCCCATGAGGACGAGGGCCACCCTTGTAAAGTATCTTATGAAGCATGGAAGGAGGGTGACCTGATCTCAGAAGGAAAGTCACTGCACCCCTTGATTGGACAAAGAGGCCAGAGGAGTTGGCTGAGAGTTTTTTCCTACATGGTAGGTTTTATTCTTAGGGTCTTTTTTTTTTTTAATTTCCCAGTTTATCATAATTGTAAAACCCATGTCACACCCAAATTTTTTCTTATCTAGATCAATGACATGGGGCAACAAACTTGCAGAAAAATAAACATTCTACCAAAAGGGACTTTAACTTTCTCAAGGCTACGTAGCCATTGTGGGGAAGCTGGCATTCAAGCTCAACTTGGCTGACACCAAGGCTCAAAGGTCAAGGCACTAAGATTTCACGCTGCAAGCTAATTAGGAAAAACAAGAAAATGAACAGACTTCACACCATACTACAAGACAGGGTCTGATGTGATCACACTGCCAGTGCAAGGCAGAATCCCAAAATGAACTCCCCCCTCCCACCACCAAGATTTCCACCAGGACTCCAAATCCAAGACAATGTTTTGTCACCTAGCAAAAAAAGGCTTTGGCAGATGTGACGAAGGTGATGAATTGGTTGGGTCTGAGTTAATCAAAAGAGATGTTAATCAGATGAGCCTGACATAATCACCTGAGAGCTTGAAGACTGCCCCGCTTCCCTCGACAGAGAGACTCACAGCATGAGATAATTCCAAGCACTTGGCAGGCTTTGAAGAGGGAAATTGGAGATTGGAGGAGGGGAGCCTCTAAGACTAAAGCAGTATCCTCACCCCATCCACCAACCCTCAGACAGCAAAGCAACAGGGGATTCAGTCCTACAGCCACAGGGACCGGAATTCTACCACCCCTCAAATAAGCAGAAGAAGATTCTTCATCAGACCTTCCAGGCAAGATGCCACCTGACCCAAACCCTGGCTTTGGTCACAGGAGACCCTACATAGAGAACCCAACTGAGCCAAGTCAACTTGCACCTACAGGACTCCATGCTGGTAAATAGGTGCTGTTAAATTCATGACAATTTGTCATAGTTTGAAAAACAAACATGCCTCCTTACTCCTCGTTCCTATACTATGAGACAGAAGAGCAAAGGGAGAAGGGGAGACTAAATCCCTTATTGGCAGCTTTGGGCTAGTAAGTCTCTCTGTAGCACAGACCATTTCTAATTTGCATTGACCCTTTTTCCCAGGAAGGCTGGGGGCGTGTGAACAGAAAGGATGCAGTGGTCTAGAGAGATGGCTTTTGATTTATAAAGGGTTAGCTGGGCAAGCATGAGGACCTGAGTTCAATTCCTCAGCACCCACTTAAAAGGCAGGCACAAAGGCACACTCCTGTAATCCCAGCACTGGGAAAACAGATAGGCAGATCCCAGGCTCATTGGCCAGCCCATCTAGCTGAGTCCCAAAGATCCAGGCTCCATGAGAGAACCAATTTCAAAACTGAAGGTAGAGAGCAATGGAAAAAACACCCGACATCAACCTCTAGCCTTTACATACACACACACACACACACACACACACACACACTTACATATCCAAGTACACATACATATCCACAAGCACATACACAAACATACATACACATGTACAAGTCTCTGAGTGTATTACTTTTCTAAGCACATATGTTTTCTTTTGTCTCCTGTTATATATCTTGCTGCAAGCTTCCCAGGTAAATCCAATTAGGAAATTTGGTCAGACAAAGTTGGTTTCCATTGCTAAATTAAGTAACTGTCGTTTTAGAAATTGTTTGATGAGGGAAGAAGAAATTGAACTTCCTTAGCCTCCTTGGCCTTACATGAAGGTTATATTTACATTGCAATTCTATTGATTTGACTGCCCAATACACCCTTCTCTCTCTCTGAGGTTCTGTATTCACTATCCTTTAAAAGCAAACAAACAATGTTTTTCTTCTGAGGATTCACCACATATCCTCCGGTTAATTTGAGTTAGGCACAGCCTTGGCATCTTCCTTTAGTTGAAAGGATTTGAATCTGGTTGTTATCAACATGGGAGAAATGAGGTTGCTCCTTCTATGAGGAAGTCAGGGCTTTGAACACAGTGTTCACTTTCCTTAAGGGAAAAATATCTCTTCGTAAGTGAAAATGTTTTTGTTTTTTTGTTTTTTTTTTCCAACAAAGAACTGCTGCTCTAGATTTGCTTAAAAAGAAAAAAGTTCAACAGTCTATTTCCATTCCTGTGTCAAATGTTGTGGAAAAAAGAATGTTGAATATGATGGGTAATTTGTACTGAGCTTTTAAGACAGGAGTGGTATGTGTGTGTGTATTTCACATGCTTATATGAGAAAGAGGCATCCAAAAATTATATTTTAATGAAATCAGTAAGCCCTATTTAAAATATGTATGCTGTGTGATTTACATTGCACAATGTCTGCTCAATGGCATGATTATACTCAATGACTTTTCTGTGTTATGTCTTTGATTTCACTGCATGTGTCTATGTGGGTGTGGTATATAAGTATGCATATATGCATGAGAGTCTAAGTACATGTATTCATATACATGCAGAACCTGGAAGTCAATGTCAGGTCTCTTCCATTACTGCTCTCCATGTTGTCTTTTGAGACAGGATTTCTCCCTCATCCCAGTGCTCACTGGTTGCCTAAAATGACTGGCCACTGAGTTCCAGGACTCAACCTGTGCTGCCTTCCCCAGTACTCAGGTTACAGACATGTGTGCCAGTATGCCTCACTTTTACATGGGTTTTGAGGATCAGAACTCCAGTCCTCATGCCTGTCTGGTCAGCACTTTACTGACTCAGACATCTCCCCTGACCTAATTTTATTGTTTTTTGTGGTTCTGATCTACACACTTTCATCATGGGTGTTGCTTTTGTTGAGTAATTCGCCAATCCTTTTCTGAGTCTGTACAAGAATTTAATTTTGCTACCCTTATATGGAACTCAGAGCAGTTTATTTATTTGCAGGTGCATTTTTTTTTGAAGGGGTCTCTTCATTTTGTGCTCTGGATCAGCTGTTCCAAGGGTGAGAAGGATGAAGAATGCACTGTCTCCACCATGCAGAGCTCAGTTTTTAAGGCACAGTTCCCAAGTAGATCTCTGGGATGGAGCCTCAGAATTCCTTTTACTATGTGCAAATACCACAAAATACTGACGTAGTGCTTTCAAGCTAACACAAATACCTAATAATTTTATGATAAACCAATCTTGATTTTACATAAGAGCCTGGTGTTGACAAATGTTTGTGGGCAACAAAGATTTATTAAAAAGAATTTAAAAGGGTAGCATTGGAGCCTAAGTACAGGGACTGGTCTGCACCTTATATTTGTCTGTGGATTGGTAAGGGACTGTTGATGTTTTGCTGTGTTGTGACTTAAGGTCACTCTTCTGTGAGATTAAGGGAGTGTGTAACCCCAGTGGATGTGGCATGCTAGAATGCCTTTCAAACTGGTCTTCTGATGAAGTTTCTTGATCTTTTCATCACCTTTTCTCTCCCAGTGTATCCAACTCCCTCTATGGCATACCAGGAAGGAACTGAAGTACCTATCTGCACCTACCGTTCACTGTCCACACCCCAGCCCCACTGTCCACGATGGCCTGTGTTCTCCGCTCCAGCTCCTCCAAACTGCAACCACTGCCCATTTCACCGATGCCTGCTCTTACCACAATGATAGTCTGGTCCTCGGTTCCTAGGACTCTGGTAGTCTTCCCCTTTCAGCAGTGGAAGGAAGTGCCATTTATGAGCTAATACATCCCCAGTCAATTCTATTTTCAAATGAGGGAAACAGATGCTAGGGGAGGTGGTGTGAAGTGAGTTGGCTGATAAAGAACAAAGCCACAGTAGGAGCTGCCACAGCCTCAGACCTACTTTAATTATCCCCTCCCATCTCTTTGTGGTCTCCATGTGTCTCCTTCCCAGCATTGTACTGGATGTCTGGCAGTTGCTCAAAAATACAGCTGTTGAATTGGATAGAGTTTACATGAAGGGAAAAAGATGGAATGCCACCTTCGCTTTATCATCAAAGTTCAAAATGATTGATATTTTTTTATATTGGTGATTAGGTAGAATAAAAAAATCTAATTCATTACTGGCAGTGTTAATTAAAATAGTACATTAGTACAATCAGAATAAAATTATGCATGTGCCCTGACTGGTAATTACACTCTTAGAATTACCTTCTTGGAAATAACTAGTGAAAGGCCATATTTACCATAGCACCATATGAGGTAGGGAAAACTCATGAAGTTGGTATTGGTTAATAGGGAAATTGATATGTATATTTGGTGGTTTGAGTAACAACGTTCCCCATAGGCTCATGTAATCAAATGCTTAGTTGCCAGGGAATGGAACTATTTGAAAGGATTAGAAGGATTAGGTGGTAGAGCTTTGTTAGGGAAAGTGTATCCCTGAGGGCAGCCTTGAGGTCTCAAAATTCCATCCCAGGTCTAGTCTTTCTCTTCTGCAGATCGGGATGTAGTTCTCAGCTACCACTCAAGTGACATGAGTCCTGCCGTGTTTTTGCCATGCTCCTGCCAGGATGACAATGGACTAGCTCTCTGAAACTGCAATCAAGTCCCTAATTAAATACTTTCTTTCATAAAATTTGCCTTGCTTATGACATCTCTTCATAGCAATATAACTGTGACTAAGACATCATGTTATGAGACCCTGTTTGATGGATTACTATGCAGATACTGAAAAGGCTAGTATAGGTCTGTATGCACAAAGATAGAAAAATATTAACAGTATATTTCTGTTTCAGAACAAAAAGGCAAGTTTCAGAAAAGTGTTTAAAGTATTATTCCACTTTTCCTAAAACATGAAAAAAATAACCTCTCAAAAATTCTCTTTTACTGGGGTTAGAAAGATGGCTTGGTGGTTAAGTTGCATTTACCACTCTTGTGGAAGACCCAACTTCTAGTCCCAGCACCCACATGGTGGCTCAAAATCATCTGTAACTCTAATTCTAAGGGATCCAATTCAATGCCCTCTTCTGGGGCACAGTGTACATGTGGTACAGGCAAAACACTAAATGCATAAAATAAAAATAAACAATTTTTGAAACAAGATAGAATCATTTTATCTGGCTAACCACTTTCAACATGCCCAATTTCATCTGATCTTGGAAGCTAAGTAGGATCATACCTGGTTAGTACTTTGTGTGGTTGGGTGACAACCAGACAAAAACAGACACTATCTGCTGGAGGGAGGATGATGGTTTCCCTCGTGATATGTCAACCAGGGGAGGAAAGAGATGGAGGGAGTCATGCCTTGAGGGGTGGCTAGAGAGAGAGGGAAGTGGAGACCAGGGCTAGGACTTAGGCAGCATTGGTGCTAGGGAGACAGAGAGGGACATACTGGAGAGCTATGGAGAGAATGTCCCCTACTGGAAATTAAACAAGGCTATCTATCTGTAGCTATACAGACATACAGACAGGCAAAGCATCCATGCACATAAAATAAAAATAAGTAAATCTTAAAAAAAAAAACAGGGCTACATTTACCAATAGATACTTTTCATATTTCCAAGTGGCTGAAAATGATGGGTGTGGACTTAGACATCATTAAAGGAATGTCAATTCACAGGAGAAGCAAGGTCAGCATCATCTATGTACAGGTGGTACTGAAGTTAGCAAAATCATCTGTGCTTGTACCTAATGAGCTAAGATACCTCAGTAAACTGGTTACACAGAGAGGAATGGGGAGGGAGAAAGAGAGAGATATGGAAGGTGGACATGTATAAAGAAAACAGCATATCATCCTAGGACACTGGTCAAAAGAACTGGGAATGGCTATACCCTCTCTTGCAGTTAGTCAAGCTCTAAGTATCAGAACAGCCAGTGAAAATATGCACACTAATGAGTGTAGCTGTGTCCCAATAAACCTTTATTTGTGCAAACAGGAAGCAGGTTTTTTTTTACCTTGTTTGTAGCTATGGTTTGCCGTATGACAAAGTAGGATGTCTGTTAAAATGTTAATTCTGGAAAGTTATGCTCTTTCCCTGTCTCTCTCTCTGTCTCTGTCTGTTGGTCTGTCAGTGTCAGTCAGTCTGTCTGTCTGTCTGTCTGTCTGTCTGTCTGTCTGTCTGTCTCTCTCTCTCTCTCTCTCTCTCTCTCTCTCTCTCTGTGTGTGTGTGTGTGTGTGTATGTGTGTGTGTCTGTGTGTGTTCCCTGTGTTCTGCAACAAACTTGAAATGAACAAATGAATAAAGAGATGTTTTTGAAGGTTTTCTTGGGGCTGGGCATAGAGACAGATATCACCATCTAGATAGAACAGGTGGACCATCTATGGTCTCCTGAGGACTGAACAACCGAAGGACAAAGTATTAGTTCTATATGGAGCCTAGGGCAAGGGCTGCAGCCAAAGCTGGGCAGCCAGCTACTACTCAGATTCCAGAATAAAGGTCTCTCTAGAAAGCAGGAAAGCCAGGGTTGGCAAGGTGTCACGGCTAGTGTTCTCTATGGTTGCTGATTCTTTGCTAATTGTGCTGAGCCTCTGTACAGCTGTCAGTGTCCCCTTCTTGGGCCACCCTGGTCATATGTTGACTAGGTTGGTTGGCCAGAAAGACTCAAACATTCTTCTACTACCTTCTTCTGAGTACTGGTGTAACAGAAACCCATGGCCACACCTAGCTTTGGGGACTGGGGATCTGAACTCAGGTCCCTAGTCTTGTACAGCAAGTTCCCTTACCCACTGAGCCAGATCCCCAGTATCCAAGGTCACATCTTAGTGTGTCTATTCATTTCTACCCCAGTGTCTGCGTTCTAGCACCAGAAGCCAGAGAGTAGAGGGGGCAGATGACAAGAGGACATTCATGTAATATCTGTTCCTATTCTATGTGACTTTTGTACAGTGAACATGTTTATTTCATGTGTTCACCAAAAGACCAATCTGAGGCATAAAATACAGTGTTGCTGCTTTTCTGTAACCATCAAAGAATCAAACTGAGACCTAAGCTGAAGATGTGTGCTCTGGGAAGGAAAAGACATAGTTCTCAGTATTTTCGTGACCTAAAAAGTCCATAATGCCTCTCCATTATGCCCATGCCTCTTTACCCCTGCTATAAAAACAAAATACATTTCCTCCCTTTTTTGCTCCTCTAACTTTTGGATAGAAATGTGATTTTTTACCCCTTTAAGTCTCCACAGGATTTGCTGTCAGAACTTGAAGAAGCTCTGCTGCATTATCTCACAAATCCCTGCCACAAAGAATGTGGGGTACTGAGCCTTGCCAGAATTCTGAATTTATTGTGTGAAAGCATACAGAAGAGCAGTATATTGCGGTCATTGACAGAGAAAGATCTGATGGTGGAAGAGGGATGATTGATGGATGTAGAGTTTGGAAAAGGAGCCTGGTAATTTTCTGATTACCATTGTACCTGAAATGCTGCTGCTAGATTTGTAGTTGTATCTTCTGTACATTCATTAACTCATTCATTCATTCATTCATTCATTCATTCATTCATCAAAATGGATTAAGCTTATTCTCTGCCAACTATCATGCTCTTGGGAGTGTTGGCTTCCTTTGCAAAACAAATCAGTTGGATGGCCAGTGAGGAACTCTGTGTTGTTATCAAGGTCCCATTCAGCTGAGCTTGTGCAGTAGAGGCCAGCCTGCCTAAAACCTGCCACAGAGAGTTCTGTAAGCTGAGAAAAATTTGAGAGCTTGTGTGCTGCTCCAGACTGTAGGAAAAGCTACTGAAGGGTTTTCTTTCCTGTGTGATTATGCCACTTGGAGCCATCACATTTCTTCAGCAAAAGCACTGAGAGGACAACTCAAGCAAGGTCAGCACCTTGCACCTGGGGAATGTTTGGGTGAGTGATGAGATTTGGAGCTGACAGCCAGAAAGCCGAGGTCTCACATGTAAGTAGGGATTGCAAGAGGCAAGGCAGCACTTGCAGGGAATGAGTCAATGACCAACTGAATGATGGAAACTCCAGGGCATCAAGAAGGTGTTGTAGATCATGGGTGCTTCACAAGGACCGCTAAAGCAAAAGGCAGAGGCAGAATTTATAGATGCCTTCTACATTTCAGACGTTGTCCCTGGCACTGGTGTGTTCACACTGGTTAAGTTAAAACATGACTTGACATTAGGGAACATTACTGGCCATACTTCTTTCTATATCACTCTGTCATCAGATTGTTTTTTTATGAGAGGAAGGGCAAGATCAAGGAAAAATATGAAACCTCTAAGTCTATTAAACTTAAACAACATCTCTGTGTGTGTGTGGTATGGTGTAGCTGAACATGTCTGGAAGCCAGAACTCGCTATCAGGTAGCTTCTATGTGTAACTTACTCTGTACCTATTTTTTTTTTTTTTTTGAGACAAGGTCTCTCACTGAACCTCTCCCAGCACTGTGGGTATGGGTTCACAGTGCCATAGCTGGCTTCCGACATGAGTGCCAGGAATCTGAATTCAGGTCCTCAGGCTTGCACAGCAGTAGCTTCATCAGCTCTTGAAACTGTTCTTCAGATGGTGATAACAGGGCCACTGCACAATGATGACTGTGATAGTTTTAGATGCTCAGAATCTGACTTGGAGCAGAATCTGATAGTAGATCTGTCTGGGACTTGAAGGACAGGCAGCTATGGAACTGGAACCGTTAGAATCCTGGAAACTCAGAGCAGTGATGTGCCAAAGCGAGTCCAATAGGATGTGTTAAAATTTAGAGTCTCTATAGAGATTAGATCTTAACTTGGGAGTGTCCTCTTTGGAGTTTTAAATGCAGGTAGACATGAATACGACTTTCCCCTTCTGGCATAATTCCCTTACAACAACATAAATGACATAGTTTGATTTTGAAATGTTCCCAAAGGCTTATGTATTATATATATGAATACAGAGGAAATGCAGCAAATACTAAGGAAATGTATTAAATATTCTTCCCTTAGCTGAGAGGCCATAGAACCTCTTGCAGGTGGAGTTTGGCTAGTGGAAGTAGGTCATTAGGAAGGGCCACTGAAGGTTACCGTCTAGTCTCTGGGTCCAGCACTATCTCTGCTTTCTGGTCCTCGACGAAGTGAGTAGCATCTACCATGAATTGAACCAGCCATTTATACCTTGCTAAAATTCCCTAAACCATGAGCTAAGATAAAACTTTGCTCCCTCTAGTTGTTCCTATCAGAAATTTTGTCCCTAACAATACAAAAGTAACTAATTCGATACCTTTTGCTAAATTGGTATCAGCCGACAAAGGAGGAGATTTGAATGAAATGTCCTCAGGCTGGAGCCATGAAAGAGAGCAAGCAAAAAGAGATGATAACAACTTGTGGAGTTGATCCTCCAAGAAAGAGCTCATTAAGGACTCAACCAAAGTCTATGGTCTACCCTGACGGGAACTCATGTCCTATCTTCAGAGTCTACAGGATCTCAAGAAGAGTAAGTAAGTTTCATTTTAAAAGGCATGCCAAAGACATATTTTGGTGAGATTTTACCATTGAGAGACACCAGAAAGCCAATGTTCACCATAATCAATAGAAAGAATTGAAACACATGAATAGAACATGCAGCTGTTGTATGTTGTCATGGCAGCCAGAGGCTGGTATAGGTGGGTGAAGATAAGGAAATAGAATTTCCTTCCTTGTTCCCTTTTTCCCCCTTTAGGCTTGGCACTTAGAATGAAAGCCAAGTGGTTTAGCATATGAGTGAAGATCAATCCCACCTGTTGGTAGAACAGTTAATTTTCTCCCACACTGCTTTCCTGGCTTTGATGAAGTTCCAGGAGGCCAGGGAGACCCTCACAGTTCTAAGGTGATAATGCTCTTATGTTATAGAATGACTGTGTATCTGAAGGTGTTAAGAAGTATTCTAGAAGTTTCCCTATTAGTCAGTCACTTGGCATGTTAACAGTGTGTCCTGGGAAATTTCTAGAACAAGTTATAAAATGAAAATGCAATTCTGCCACCAACCATTTTTAGTGCTGACAAAATACACCATTTCAACATCTCCTTTTATTTTTCTCGACTGTCATTTGAGTTGTGAAGATGGCTTTATCTAGACTTGGTCACAGAAAGCCTTCAGAGTGATAATAAATTGGAAATATGCTAGTCTGTCCCTGAAAATCTGGAGTCTCTCTGCTGATCCAGAATAATTTGCTTCTTTTAGTTCTGGTGATCACAGAGGCCACCTTGCTGTGGATGCAATATTCTTAGACACAGGGCAGAAAATCTTGGCTCCAGTCAAGTTTTGACAGTATCAAGATCTTTGGTCTTGGCTTCTTTTCCTCTAGTCTCAATTTCCTTACTGAGAAAGGGGGTGGTCACCCATTTAACAAATGCTTGTTGAACTTCTAAGATGTGTTAGGGTTAGATGTCTCATGGTTGCTGGTGGTACATTCCTATGATCTCAGCACTTGGGAGGCAGGGAGAGAAGGAACATGGATTTGAGGTCAACTTAAGCTTCATAGCAAGAACCTGTCTCAAAAAATATTTCATGAACCTATCTTAGTCACCATTGGTTTGGTGAGTTGAGAGCTGACCTCTAAGATATGTGTCCCACACTCTAATCCCCGAGCCTGTAACTCTGACAGGATCTGAAAAATACAGATAAGTTAACTATCAGATAAGATTGTCCTGGAATATTCCAGTGGGTTCCAATTCCTAGGATCATGTCCTCATGAGACATAGAGAGACTATGGGAAGATGAAGGCACAGATTAGAATAATGTCATAATGCATAACCCAAAGAACACCCGGTGATACCAGAAGCCAGAAGAGGCAAGAAGGGTTCTCCTCCAGAGTCTTTTGCAGGGAGCATGTTCTGGCAGACACCTTGACTTCAGACTTCCGGCTTCCAAACTATGAGAAAATACATTTCTGTTGTTTTCAGCCCCCATTTTTTTTATGGAAGCTTTAAAAGCCTAATTCATTTGGGTTCCGGCCAACCATCTGGCAGAGTGCTCTTTCTGTGGGACAGCCATTGGTGGGTGCTTTCAAGACTTTTACAGAGCAGTGGTAGCATTAACATTTGGCTGCACTCAAAGGTCCTGGCAGAGGGCACAATCCAAGATGGCCCCTTCTGCTCAGGTTTACATGGTTTCTGCACATGACAATGTTGTACAGGGGACAGCTGTCCTACCAGGAGGAAACATTTGCAAGCAAACCTCTAGTGAAAACCTGGACCAGTCACATCCCTTCCTCTGGAGAGTTTGAGTCTGATACATACATGAAAGAAAGACCCTGGTTTTTAGGAAGCAAAGGAAGGCAAAGTAGAAAATTGACAAGGGAGAGGGGAACATGAGTGCATAGAAGTATGACCTGTAAAGGCATGGCATGGGTCCGGAAGGTCCAGTTTTATATATCAGTTACTGGGTTGAGAAGCTGGCCAAGCATCCTAGTCTAGTAAAGGAGCTTGTATCCAAAAACAACAACAACAACAACAACAACAACAACACACACACACACACACACACACACACACACACACACACACACACACACACACACACACTCTATTAGCATTCTATTGGCTTCCTCTAGATAAACATTTATAGTTTCTAAGTTCACATTTTCAATGCACCTTTTGAATTGTCTCTTTTTGTCTTGAGCGGACAAGGCAGAGAAGGGTGGAGGATAGACACTGACATCCTCCTCTGGCGTCCACACATGCATGTGTAGGTATGCTTACACATCTATGCACCATACACAAATGCATCCGTCACACACATGAAGAAGAGGAAGAGGAGCAGGAGGAGTGACTCTAGGTCATAGATGCAGGGAAGAATAAAGAGGCCTGAACAGATTGTAGTTACTGCAAGGGCTTTACTGATGTAGAAGGAAAGCTTCAGCACTCCGATGGACACTTAGATCATGCCAGGGGGACATCCTTGTGTACCACCTCCTCCCAACATTCACTGGGTTTGAGTTGCCCCTCAGCCTCTGTAGAAGAGTAGGAACTTGGAGGAAGCATGTCTCTTTTGTACAGGAGGGCAGTATTTGAAGGACTCAGTGATGAACTTCCCACATCTGACAGCTTGACCACACAGGTGAACATGTGCTGCCAGGAAGATGAGATGGCTACATTAGTGTAAAGTTCTGAAAGTGAAGCCCAGTACACACAGAAGCTTAGCAGTTTGCTGTGGCGTGCTACAGTCATCTCAGACAGGCTGCTTTTCTCTCCACCCAGGTGTAGCTCATTCTTTTGGGGCGCTGAATACTATTTCTGGATACGGGATCTTGAATGATGTGAGTTAGTCATACCTTATTTAATTATCTCCTTTCTGCTCATTTACGTTGTCTCTGGTTTTTCAGAGTTACAAGAAACGTGACAGTGAAAGCAGGCTGCAGAGATGACAGTGGTTAAGAGCGCTGGCTGTGCAAGGATGAAGCCTGGAGCTCAGTTCCCAGCACCATCCAAGAAGCCAGGCCTCCTGCAGATACCTGTAACTCCTGCTCTGAGGAACCTGATACCTTCATTCGGCCTCTGTGTGTGCGCTTGTGTACACATGTGTGTATACACTCACACACGCATGTGCAGATAATTTTTAAAATAGTACAAAATTCCTTCTTGTCTATAGACATATCGCCCTGAATGCACCTGATCACCTGAACGTGCCTGATCACACCTGAAAAATTCCTTGTGCATATGTTTTTATGCACTCAGAATGTTTGTGATGTAGCATCCCCCAAAGAAGAAGCATTTAATAAAGAATATGCACATTCAAAATTTTGGCAAGTGTTCCTCATGACTCTTTGAAAGGACTGTATAGCTCTAATGTGGACCACAGCATCAGGCGATGGTGACATCCTGCTCTTATCCCACCCCCAGAAAAACACCAATAACAAAATGTTTCTTAAAGAGGGAGAGCTTACTCAGCAGTTCAGAGCACTTGCTACTCTTATGGAGGACACAGTTTTGCTTTTCAGAACCCACATGGCTGCTAACAACAGACTGTAACCCTGGCTCCAGAGGATCTGAAGCCCTCCTCTGGCTTCCATGGCATTTAGGCATGCACATAGCATACATACATACATGCAGACAAAATACCCATACAATACACTAATAAAAAAATCTTTAAAAATTCTCCTTATACTTTTGCTAGCCTGATAAGGTGAAATGCATTCATTTTATTTTGCATTTTAATCAGTCCTTTGAAAACTTGGCCTTTTGACCCTTATTTCTTAGCCATTTTGGGCATCTGCTGTTGTGATTCACCAAATTTCCCTTTCTTCAGTGTTAAATTATTATGTATGTATAGTTATTGAATATATATTAATATTATATGATGTAATTATATGTAATATGTGATATACAATTATATATCATTATTAATTATATATAAAACCAAAAATTTTTGAGTAAGTATACTATATATAAAATACAAAAATATATTATATTATATATAATTATAGAGTAATTATGTTCTGCTGCTCTCCTAGTTATATTTAGCCTTTCCAGAGGTTAAGTTTGCATATGCTCAGAGTACCTGGTTCCAGACTTTTGCCCATGTAGGAGGTATAAACAGGTGTTAGCACTCACCTGCTGTGTTCTGACACACAGCTCTCTGTATCTTCAGCACTCTACAACCCTTTACTAACCTGGACTCTCCATCTGTCTAGAGCAGACATCTTTTTTGTGTCTTTCCTGTTTACTTTTGATGGGGAATGTACTTCTTTGTATGTTTATCTTATTGATTGTTGAATAAAATACTGTTTGGCCAATGGCAAGCAAGGACTAGGAGTCAAAGAGGATTCTGGGAAATGTAGTAGAGAAGTGATGATCCAGGCAGGAAGTGACATGGCAAGGAGACTCATATCTAAGTGACGAAAGGGGAAGTGTGTCTCTTTTCCCCTCCGCTCCTGCTCCAGTGACACTATGTGATCCACTGGCAAGGAGGGACGCCAATAAGGCGTCCAATAAGATAAGTCTTATAACATACATAGATTTATGATAATTAAGACTGAGTAACAGTTGAGAATCCTAGTCATTGGCCAAGCAGCATTGAACCTAATGTAAGTTTCTGTGTATTCATTTGGGCCCTAATTCAGGCAGGCAGCTGGCGTAAAGCTCACACATGGAGGCGGGGTTCAGGCAGCTTTTGGCAGAAAGATTCATCGTAACAGACTTTTATTCAGGCCACTTCCTGGTTACCAGAAATCACCAACAATGGCTGGTCTGCAGCCTCATTCTTACCATATTTACCACATTGGTCTTTCCTCCTCCTCCTTTCCCATTATTTTGGCATCTCTTTTCACAGTGACTAGCCTGAGAGGGTGAATGGGGCAGGGTCACCCTCTGCAAGCTCATGCCATCAGCTGGCTTGTGGTTCTTTCTCTGCCAGGTCCCTTCGCTGGTGCTGTCCCCTAGTACTGGCTTGAGTGATACTGGCATTGGCTCTAGCTATTTGCTGTGTGCCTTGCTGGGGTGTGCACAGTGGTAAGCCAGACAAGGCAGAACAGAGATCCATAGTTTGAAACTGCAGTGGCACATTTTGAGTGATTTTTTGCTGATACTTAGGTTTCCAAAGCCACCTTGCTCTTAATCTGGTCTGCTACTCTCTGGCATCAAGGAAACTCCTCAGGGAAGTCACCTGTCCTGTGTCCCTTGTGTCTCCCCACTACCCCCCTCTCTTACATTTCTTCATCTTTTTCTCCCCTTCTACCTCCTTGTTCCCTCTTCTCTGCTCCTCCTCTCTCTCTTCTCCCCCGACTCCATCCCTTCCTCTTTCTCATCCCCTCATATAACTCAGACTGACCTTAAGCTATGTAGTATGAATGACGTCTCCCTCCACATATTGGGCTATATAACCAGTTTTAGGATACCAGTTTATCTAGTGCTGGGGATCAAACCTAGGGCTTCATACATGGAAGGGAAGCACTCGACTAACTGCTTTATATCTCCATTCTCCACGATTCTTATAAGAAAAGAATCTTGTGGCTCATGTTTCACAGAGAGACCCCAAGACCTCTGGGTAGAGCTGGGCCTCTTCTGTGACTCTCTTCACTTCTCCACCCACAAGGAATTTTGAGAGAATGTATGTTCCATTTCCTCAGCCACTCTAAGACTCTCTCTCTCATCTGCCTGGTATGATTGAACCTGCATAGGCATCTGATTTCCAAAATGCTTGCTAAGTGTTCTCTGTGGAGCATGTAGGATAGGACAGAACTATCACCGTGCTAGCTGTGCCTTCCCCAAGAAAATGGCTTCCCCTATGTCCGTCCATGTAGGAGGTTCTTGTTGTGATCTGTATATGAACCATGAACCTCCAGGCTCATGCATTTGAATGCCTGGTTCCCAGCTTGTGGTGCTGGTTGGGAAGCTGTGGAACTTTTATGAGGCTGGCTGGTCAAACTAGGTCTCTAGGGGCAAGGCTTTGAAGGCTATACCTGCTTCTAGTTCCTGACTGGTCTCTTCTCCCTGACCAATGTAAGACGAAGAAGCCACAAGCTCCCACCATTGGGCCCTAACTCAGGCAGGCAGCTGGCGTAAAGCTCACACATGGAGGCGGGGTTCAGGCAGGTTTTGGCGGAAAGATTTATCGTTGGGATAACAGGACCCAGCCTCCTCTGTGATGATGGATAAAAATCTCCTGCAAACAAGAACCCCAGCTCATCCTTTCTCCCGCCAGTTGCTTCTGTGTGCTGTCTCGTCACAGCATTGGCAACAGCAACTGATGTAGACCCCTAGCAGTATGATATTCTGTGTAGCTTCTGGAGAAGACTTCCTATTTTACTGTCCCAGAGAATCACAAACAGAATTCAAGGCAGCTATATGCCCCCAAAGTGAAGTGTGAAGCCCAGCAATAATGACAAAGTAAAGGAACCCGGAATTGAACGTGGTAACTCTGTCTGGATGACCTCGGATTGAACCTTCAACCACATATGTATAAAGAAGACCGAAAACAGTCTTGCTCATGGAAAGAAAGAGAAAAAAAGAACTGAACTTAGTTTTTAGCTGCCACATGTCACGGTCTGAAAAAAAAATGTGATTGGAGTCTAAGCAATTTTATTGCCTGTTGAAAATCAGCACTCTTTAAAGGAATATAACACAATCTAGACTCGCCACAAATCAACACGATGGCTAAAACCCAATTCCAAATTTCTCTATAAAATAACAATAACAACTGTTTCCTGGAGGTGATTGTAAAAGTTCAGCGAGATGATTTATTTAGTATGGTGTTCAAAAGTACCTGGCTCTTACTTCATGGATGAGTCATGGCCTGTATCTCCTTGGCTCTGAAAAGCCAAGGACCTGCTGAATGTAGTAAACACTGAACTGTCAGGGGAAGCATGCCCATGATTACCAGAATATTTTAGGTTCCAGAACACCCTAAAAAGGGGCATTCTGTTGCAAAGGAGATCAGCACTTAAGTTATTTGTCAAGGATGCCAACGAACAAAGGGATTTTTAAAATACGGCATGAACTAAGCCAAATGTGGAAACAACAAGATTTAGCAGACCCAACTTCAAATAAATCACATACAGGTGAGTACACATTCCATCTTCAGGGCACCAGTGAAGACAGGAGGAGATCTACTTAAGAGGAGGCTGGATAGTGCCCAGGACTTCAGAGTTGTGGAAGACAGGTTTGGATCAGACTCACAAATTGCAGCTAAATACTCCCAGTGCTGGCTAAGGCCAAGGTGCCTGTTTATGAAAGGTTCAAAGTGTCTATTCCCTGCCTTGCAGTCCCAGGTTCTTGGTTCCTTATCACCCTTTCTTTTAAGCAGGAAATCACTGCAGGGATGACTCAAAGGTTACTCCATTCTAGTGGCCACAGTTAGCAACCCAAGGCTTCACCAATAGATTGGGCTAGCCCACCTTATTCTAGGCAAGGAGACATCACTTTGCTAATTCAGGACCAAGGCCAATAGACATAAGGCAAAGTTTACCTATATCAGACAGCAAAGGCGTTGGTCCTGGTGAATAAATATCCTGGTGCTGTTATTCCCCTGCATCAGTGTTAGATCATAATTTTACATTTCTGTTGAAAAACAAAGATGCTCCATGAACGCAACATAGTAGCGAAGATCATTTTGTTTGGTTTGACTTAATATCCCTACTTTAGAACTTCCCTGGAGTCCAGGCTCTATTGTGGTACTGTTGAAATTCACATTTGCATAAAGGAAGATTAGTAATGTACAGAAGGAAAGTGTTATCTGGTGATGTTTGGCCAAAATGATTTTACCCTTTTCTTGTCTTCTTGCTTTCTCCCACTAAATTACCCATTTTCTATAATTACTATAGTTATAATAAATCTTTTGTTGTATGGTTCCATATACTGTCTCAATAATAATATAAATATTACTTCATTTGGTCTTACAATGTTGTAAACTACAGACCTTTTTTTGTCTCATTCCCATTCCACAGATGGAGAAGCAACTGTCTAAAGAAGCCAAGAGCCAATAATCAGCAGAGTCAGGACCCAAACATGACTATGTAGATTCAAAGTTGGTGGTCTTAACCACTGTGCTCTGTTGTCCCCAAGTGGTGCCTCCATCATAGGTATTTAGTAAGTGAGAACATTTATAATAATAATGGCAATTATGTCTTTGCCACACACTGAAGGCAATTAAATAATACATTGTCAGTTTATCCACTCAACTAGCAGATTATGCAAATGGACCACATGTTTGCACAATGGAAATGTGCTGACAAAATGGGAAAAATAAAAATGAAATCATTTCTCTCTGTGCTCTTCTACAGCATCTCTCCTCATTGTAGCAGCAGCACCTGGTGCTGGATGGGTGTTGAGCAAACTCCTAATAATGTGTAGCTCACACTGGTCATAGACTATAATGATAGATATTAGCATCAATGTTACGGATGGTAGATTAGATCAGTGTTAGATTACAGGTTAGATTAATGTTACAGGTAATTATTATGGATAACAACTCCATATTAAAGAATAACTGCTGTTAGGATAGCTGGGTACAAGCTCTCTAGACTGAATGACCTTCTCAAGATCTGAAAATTCTACAGTGGGTAGAGGTAGTAGCTATGATAGGGCAAATCAGCTCTGTAATGCCCTGTGATGGTATGAGTGGTATATTTTGTCTTTAAAGACTGGCATTTGCTGGGAAATGTATCAAGACAATTTAGCTTGTCAGTTTCGTTTTTAAGTTTGCTCCATTCAAAAATGTGGCAGGGGAATTAAAAGCCACCATTTGGCCTGGCTGTTGGTGCTTGCTACTGTCAGCCTTTAGGATATGGGTTAATTCTGTTAGGAAAAGCTTGTGGAAATAGGACCAAAATAATCACTAATGCACAGTGTACCAGGCCGCAGTGTTCCAGCCCCTCTTCCCTTTCATGTTGAATTCGCTGCCTTAACTAAGTGGCCCTTCTCAAAGCCAGCCTTGTGACTAATGGGCCTTTGATCAGTTTTTGCTTCCTGACAGCTGTATGTATAAATGAATGTTTATCCCAATTAAGTAATGAACATCGATTCTTTGTGCCCCTCTGACTGCAAAGTGTTCCCTTATCTCTAAGAACCCCTGTTGTTCTTATGTCAGAGATAATATCTTCTCATTTGGAAGAAGGCTGGTCGGAGGATGCACCATTTAAAATGCTTTGGAGAAAAAAAAAGAGCATGACTTAGAAGAAGTAGAATCTGCTCCCATGCTATACAAGCATAAAGGGATAGGAGACTACATTATTTTTGAATGCATACAAACTGATAACATGCAAAGCACTTTGCCTATGTGATTGCATTCTATCTGCATATTGATCTCATGCGTCAAGCATCATTATCTCCTTTATACAGAGGAGAGAAATGAAGCAGGGGTTTAAATGATCTGCTTATGGTTACGTGGCCAGCCACCAGTTGAGTCACAATACAAATAGCTCAACTGCCAATTCCCAGCACCTTGAACAACCATTAAATTCTTTCACATACTCGGTTTCCTACTCTCCCTCTTTCTGGTGGAGGAGATGGAACCCAGGGCCTTCCACCCTCTAAGCATGCACTTTCCCACTGAGATATACCTCCAGCCCTCTGAATCCTCTGTGATCTGGAGAGCATCCTCTCCCAGCACTTCATCTGCCTACCTGACAAGGCTATCAGAACACGGGTCATCACATGACCAGGTACTGTAAATAACATGGTGGAGTCTCATTGTGTTTGTACACAGCCTGTGTGTCTGCTCGATTCTAATCCTGCATTGTTTCCCTTTCTTCACTCTGCAAGCAACGCTCAAGGTTGCTTTGCCAATAACAGATTTGTTTTCACTATTAAGGATGATTTTTGTCTTGATGTTGGAACAGAAATGGCAATTGAATGTGCTTTCATGGGAATTTCAGAGATTCCTCTTTTTTTTCTTAGTGAAAAAAAGAAATAAGATCCAATGGAACAGCATTAAAGCCATGGTTTAAGAACAAATGTGACTAAGGCATTGATGATATCATGCAATAGTTGGAATTTCTCTTGTTTTCTCAGGCTAGTGGAGTGGGGCAGCCCTATGGAATCTGAACCAGCTGTCAGTGCCTGTCCTAGAAGCTGCCACTGCCCTGCGTCTCTCTGGTAAATTCCTCTTCCCAACCCAAACCTATTGTACTCAGCTCCCTGTAGAGTCCAGAGCATAATGAGGGGTACTAGTACTACATTAGCCTTGTACCGTATGGCAGTTTCCTGGAATGGAGACTCATCAGTCCTGCAACTGAACCATCTGTGTGCCAGCAGATCATCTGTATGACCCTTCCAACACCAGGTGAATTGATGACCAACAAGAGACAATAGAACCCTGCTGCCTATCTAGTCAGCTTCTCCTCCTAACGGACACTAAAAATATCTGTTTCTTTTATTCAGATAACTGGCTGGCCATGGATGTGAGGGGTGCTAACTCACTGCTAATAGTCCACTGTGGAAGTCCAACACCCAATCTCATCACTGGAGTAGCTACATCACTATCTATATCAATATCTCATCACTGGAATATCTATACTGAGAACACTTCCCTGGCTCAAGAACCTATGACCAGGAAAACAGTTTGGCAGTTCTTCTGGAAGTTAAACCTAGAGTTCTCAAATGGCCCAGGAATTCTGCTTGAGCAACCTGACCCTTGGATGTGTGCACAATTGACCTGGTGGCAAGTTCTTAAACAATCCCTACACAGATATGCTCAAGTATATATGATAGCCAAAAGTAAAAGCAACCTGCATGCACACCACCAGATGGCTGGATGTATAAACAGTGGTATGCCTACACAATGATTCATCCATAAAACGAAGACCATGGAGTGTACATATGTACAGAGTGCGTGGACCTAGCAAACACTGTGCTAAGAAGCAGCCAGACACAATAAGTCACATGTGTGAACATGTCTACATGGAATATCTAGAACAGATAAGTTCAATATGAACAGGAAACAAGTTGCTAGTGACTAGGGGCCAAAGAAATGGGAATGAGTGCTTAATTGGTAAGGGGATCGTTTTTGGTTTCATTTCTGCTGCTACAACAAAAGATAGATTTAAAAGGAACTTAGTGGAGAGAGGGTTTGCTTTTAGTTCACAATTCCAGTTTGTAGTCCATCCTATCAGGGAAGTCAAGGCAATGGGAACTAAAAGCAGCTGATTGTATCACACCCATAGTCAAGAGCAGAGGGAAACAAATGCATGTATGCTTGCTACCCAGACCAGTTTCTCCACTCTCACCCAGTTCAGAATCAAAACTCAAAGGAATGGTATCTCCCACAGTAGGCAGGGGCTTCCTAAGGCATGAACACAATCAATACAGTTCCCCACAGGGATCTAGACAATCCTCCACCGAGACTCTTCGCAGGCGATTCTGAACTATGTCAAGTTGAAAATTAAAACTAACCACCCTGGAGTCCTATTTTAGCATACAGATGTTTTATAGTTAAACGGTGAATGTACAATGTCGTGAATGTACTAAATACTATGGGATCATTAACACGAGAATGCTTGTTATGTTTAGATCTGGAACATTTCCCAAAGTCTCATGTGCAGCAGTGTTCAGAGGGAAACGGATATGAGAGCTCTAACCACACTTATGAATCTATCCATTGATGGATTCACAGCTGAATGGACTATGGGGAAAAGAAGTCAACGTAGGAGGGAGAACTTACTTGAAGGAAGTGGATCACTGGGGAGAATGCCCTTAATCTTATGTTCTCTGTCTCTGTCTCTGTCTCTCTGTCTCCTTTTCAGTGATCAGTCTCCTTTGCCATATATTCTCAACCACCATATCTTCCTCTCCAGCATGAGACACACTGGGGAATTGATCAGGACACATTTTGTGGGATTTATCCGCTGCTCATAGTCCTCATCTCCCCTATGGTCCCCATGTCGTCCTTTTCAGGTATGCTACCTTTTCATAATAAACTGCCTTACATATACCTGATATATGTCAGATCCTGTACTTTGTGACTAAGATCCACTGTTTCTGGTCCAGACAATATTGAGTTGGTCATCAATGTGATTCCTGCCATAAGGATAAGTAAAGTTTAGCCCAGAACATCATGGATGAAATGATACCATGCTTTTTTAAGGTGGAGATAATCGTACCTTTAGGAGAGTTGACTGAAAGGTATCCTCTACGTTGCCAGTGCCAGAGCTACTATGGATTACATGTAAAGATGGAAAATACACAGAGAATCTGGATACTGTATGCTATTGTGTTGTGTTTGAATTGTTCATTTGCTAAGGAAAGTACAACAACTGCTAAAATACACTTGATTATAAATGCTGCTGGATTAATTCAATTTATATATTTTAAAAATGCTTTGAATTTAAAATTTAAGTCTAAGGACAGGTTGCTTTGGAAAAGAGGCTTTCTTTTTGTTTTCACAGAAAATGAAAAGGTGTGGATTCCTTCCAGGCTAATATGGTTTGATGAAGCAAAACCCCCCTGAAGCAGCAGCCCAGGTGATTCAACATTCAAAACAGCTAGGTCAAGGCAGCCTTGCAGACCACTACAGCCAGGATTTCTGGGTCTTCTTAGAATCCCTAAGACAGCCACCTCCCCAAAACAGCAGGATACAGTTTGGAGAGAACAACACCCACATTCCCTAATATTGCTTATAAATGTTTGTTTTCATTTATATGGGGTTGGTTATAAATGGTTAATGATCACAGTCAATCTCTTTTTAAGAAAAAAAAGGGCTATGATATAGAAATGAATACTTTGTATGGTAATGGATTTTCATTTATTGATACAAATTTAAGGTCAATGTTTTATATGCATATTTCTCCTCTTGTTTAGGTATTGTGTTTTTATAGATGTTTTAAAATGAAAAATACAATTAAATACAGATTGTATATAGTTACCTATAATAGTCAAAACTTACAGTTAAGTTTTCTAGATATACAGAGATATACATGAGATGGATATTCTTCAAACCTTTCAAAGACCTTCAGAATATGGCATTTAAAATGGTTTAGGGTTTTCTTGACAGTGGAACACAATTGCTCCTGGCAAGCCAATTATGTCTGAGAGGAAGATGGGCATCGAAGAAACTCGTTATGGAGTTTGTTTTCAATATAGTGAGACTAGCTATTTGGGCAAGAAACTGCTTTTGCCTAGACTGTTTGACTGTTGGTGTATAAACTGGACACGCAGGCCCCACAGGAAAGTGACTGCTGAACTTGATAAAACAAATGGACAGTTCTGAAGGGTTCCTGCTTCATGGAAGTGTCTGCCAGACATTCTGTAGGACATAGAAAAATGACTGACAAACTGTCAATGCAGGAGACAGTTTAAAATTTCCTGAGAAGTCTGCCAGAGATGGATGCCCCAACATTTCAGAAGAAGTTCGGGTGACTGTCCAGGTAGCAAGATGTCTCTGTCAATTCTAGAGTTTATATACTATCCTTCTGTGTTCTTTGATGGAGTTGAAGACAGATGGTTAAGGTTATAGTTTCCCTTAGTTAGCATAAAAGATAAGTTACATATAAGACTTTAGACTCACAATGATAGGATAGATGATAGAATATTTTCTTTAAATCTTGCTAACTATTAATGGATTAAATATTATATATATAGTTCTTGTTTAATAACCTCCTTGTTATATATTTTACTATGTTAAAGTTAAAACCCTTCTTTTTATTTAGACAGAAAAGAGGAGATGATGGGGGAAGTTTTCTGTACATATATTTCTCTTATTGGTTGATGAATAAAACACTGTTGGCCAATAGGGAAGCAAGATAGGTGGGACTAGGAGACAAGGAGAATTCTGGGAAATGTAGTAAAGAGAAGTTGCCATGTGATCCAGGCAGGAAGTGATATAGCAGGCAGTAACAGTATATAAGCAAGAACAAACAGGAAACTGCTCTCTTCTCTCACTTCTCTGCAGAGACACTGAGCAGACACTGTAGATCCCAATGGAGTAAGGGGGCCAGACCTTTTCTCGGGAAGGTAAGGCCATGAAGAAATATATAGATTGGTAATTATGCCTTAATAATAAGAAGCCCAAGTCACCAGCCAACAGCTTATAATTAATATAGCATCTGTGTGTTTCTTTGGGGCAGAGAAGGGCAGTGGGACCTAGCCGGGCCAGAGAAAACCTCATGTTACATTACTGTAATCTTCACTGTGGATTGAGTGAAGGCTCCAAAAAGATTTGTCTGGTTTCCTCTTTCCTTTAATTGATTAATTAATTAATTAATTAATATCTACTTTTGCTCAGTGTTGAGGAGCAAATTCAGGAGCCTATAGACATAAGAACAACACTCTACCTCTGAACTTAAGCCCCAACCTAACTCTATCATTCTTAACCCCGAGGACCTGTGAATATGACCTTGTTTGGAAACGGCTGTGAAGAGAGAAGTTTGGATTTCAGTATGAGTTCACCCACAACTTAGTCCAGTGACTGGCGTCCTCATAAGAAGTAGCAGAGGGTCATTTGAAGCACACAGACACAAGGGATGAAGGGAGGAAGTCCTAATGACGATGGGAGTAGATTGGCATGATACAGCTCTAAGCCAAGGATAGGCTAGAGCCAGCCTTGCTGGAAGAAGCAAGCAAGGATTTTTCTTATAGTATCTTCTCCTCTAGGGGCTTGAGTAGTCCTGCTGGCACCTCCATTGGGGGAATTCTGACTTCCAGAATGGTGGAAGAATAAATTTATGTGTTTTATTTATTCTTGCACAATTTCATACACATACTCTATACTTTGGTAATAGTCACCCCATTATCCTCTCTTAGTCCCCAACTCCTCACTGCCTCTGAACCCCTTCTTCTTTGCAACAAGTCTCCCTGATACTTTCATCATGGTCCATTGCATTTAATTAATGTTGCTTATAAGAGCATGGGTGGGAAGTTATTCTGGCCTTCCAGGCAAGATGTGGCTATGGTGCAATTCTGGTATAGTTGTTAACTATTGTGGGGGTAACCAGCTTTTTTTAATTATATTTGAGGCCCCCTAACTGGAATAAATTATACCTGATATTGTTCAAATATCCATGGCTAGGGAGGTCATTTTCCCTAGAAAGAAACCTACTACTGATGCTTTGCTAAATAGATATGTTGTCCATGTTCCTTGTAAATTTTTATTTATATTCATAGATTTAATACTATTTTCGGGCTTAGCCAAAGAAGCATTTCCCCTAACCAGGCATCAGTGAATGCAAAGTAAGTGAAAAATGAGTCAGGGTTTTAAGAATAACTGACTTTTTTGAGTTCTGAGCCCTACACTTCCTCCAAGGCTCAGAGAAGAGGAGGCAATAAGAGCTAGAAGCTAGTGAGAGGTGATGCAATACACTCCCTTTTGGATATATGACCCTTACACTCATATCAGCTCTGGTAATCTACACAAGACTGGGCCCTTCTACCTTTCAGCATGGACTGAGGATGGGCTCATGAGGTCCCACCTCTGCCCAAGGAGCTGTAAGCACTTAATGGTCATATTCATCAGTGGTGTAGCTACTGGTAAATTGCCCTTACTCAAGTAAATGTGGTATTTTAAGCCACCAAGTTTGTTATACTGATTCTAGGAAATTATTATCACCTCCAAACTCCAAGTAAAAAATTAACCCATTAGAGTGAGGAAACCCAAGCCATACCACCATACCTCAGAGATGCCTCCTCATTCACTGTCTTGTGACTTTTCCTGAAGGCACACGAACAAATACCCATTTCACCTCACATAGTGCACCACTAATGGGATAAGTCTAACTTATGGGATAAGTTTTACTCAAGTCTAACTTGGTAAAACATTGAGTCTATTGGAGTTATTTACAAGAGCATCACTTACAGCTGTATGGGCAACCAAAAGGCAGCTACCTCACTGAAATGTTCATCCCTCCCCAGCATAGGTGATGACTCACAAAAGTGATATCCCTAGAGTCCGCTGTACAGGCAACTCCACTAAAGAACATCCCCCATGCTCCAAGCAACTGTTTACTGTTTATATAACATTTGAGAGAGCCTTCATGAACATTTTAACTTTCTGAGCATAGCAACTTTCTCTAATTCCCTGTGCCTAGTAAGCTTTCCTCTTTCTTCAATTCTTTAGAAATGGCTATACAATGCTCACTGGTTTGTTTGGTGGCCAGTCTTGCTGGCACATGAAGACTTTGTCCACAGGACAACCATGAAAGTATCAAAATCATTCATTCAACCCTCAGGAATATGAAAGGCCTTGGATACTGCACTAAGGCACTGAGGTTTTAGCCTGTCTGTAAATGTTGAGAAATTTCAGATACTGACATATGCTTTAAATGCGTAGATCCCCAAGTCCTTCCAGGAAAAATTGATTTCAGAAATAAAAAGCTAGTGTAGATCTCTAATCTGAATTTTTACTTTATTGGTTTTACATTCTTCTTTGCTTGGTGGGTTAACAAATTTCACTCACAGCCCACAAGCTGAGTACAGCTGTTGACTTTTTTTTTTTTTTTAAGAAAATGGAAAATTAAATCTCTTCAAAAGCGTTTTCTTCTCAGTTTCAATTTATTGGGCCCTCTCCTTATATATTATGAAAAAAGGGAATATTCCTCTTGAGAAATGTCACAGTTTCATTTAATTACAGAAAATGTTGCTAAATATGACAGTCTTTCATGGGTCCTTATGAAAGGGAGAGCTTGATCAGAGCTAAGACTATTGGCGCAGGTCTTAGAGAAGGTAACAAGAGAATCAAATTAGCATGGGGGTTGTCAAAGTCTTGTGTCTGAGGATAGGAAAAGGGGGAGAAAGGGCATTGAAGAAGAGAAAAAAGTTTAGAACAGTGGTTCTCCACCTTCCTAATGCTGTGAACCTTTAATACAGTTCCTTATGTTATAGTGACTCCCAACCATAAAAGTATTTCATTGCTACTTCATCACTGTAATTTTGTTACTGTTATGAATGGGAATGTAATTATCTGATATTCAGGGTATCTGTGGAGGTTGTAGTCCACAGGTTGAGAACCACTGGTTTGGAACAACACTGTTTAGGAAAGATATAATGTCAACCTCAAATGTGAGGCACTTACAGAAGTTTAAATATTGAAGGAGCCACATTTAAGAGAGGAAAAAGAGGCAGAAGGAAGTGGGTCATGTGTGCATGGGTGGAGGAATGAATAAAGAAATGTTTTGCATACATATGATGGAACTATATCCTCCTTAGAAACTAAGAACATTCAGAAATATACTACAACATGGATGAACCATGACCCAGGATAGCATTATGCTGAGCACAAATAGCAAGTGATAGAAACACAAATTCTGTATAATGGCACTCATGTGAGTTACCTAGAATAGTTAAATGTTTAGAAACAAAAAGTGAGTAACATTTGCCCAGGGTGGGAGGAAGGGGGAGAGCTTCAATGTATACAGAGCTGTGGTTTTCCAAGGTGTAGAGTTCAGGAGATTGTTTTCACTACAAGCAAGTGCACCAACACCACTGAACAATACAACTAAGACAGTTTAGATGATACCACTTATGTTATGTGTACCTTATCATGGTTTTCTGGAACATAAAATAAACCAGTAATACTTATTTTAATAGTATATTTTATTTAGCCCTTTATATCAAAAGCACTATATCAATATGGAAGCAGAAATCTACTGAAATATCTATTTTTTTCTTATTAAGCTGTTGACATCTACACTTAAGGGAACACCACAATTTGGGCTAGCTTTGTACCAAATGCTCAATAGTAGCATATGGTTAGTAGCCATCATATTGGGAAGGACATTTCCAGCACAATGGACAGGGACAGGTTCTTAGCTTTGACTTTTCTTTTTCCTTGTCGGTTTATGCGTCAGTGGTGGCATTTTTTTTTTTTTCAGTGCCTTCCTTGAGGAACTTGTCTTAGAGGCAGCAGCAAGAACAGTCTCAGGGTGATCTAAAAGCTACCCCAGAATTCTTCAGGGATCAGAAGAAGCCATTGAACCGAGCTGCATGGTCCTTTGCTATTACTGTTTCTGGCCATGCGTGCAACCCCTATCTCCCAGTGCATCAGCAAAGTCCCCAGAGGCCATAGATATCACAGTCAGACTTACCGGCTCTGTGATATGGGACAGGCCAAATGGCAACACAGAACTTTCCTGACTTTGCTAATAAAGACTAGGAGAGTGATTCTCTCATAAGGCCAGGGCAAGGATTAAACCAGAATGAGTACACAAGCTTCCATTGAAAGTTTGGCACATGATGTAGTGAATAGTGTAGGTCACGGCTCACAGTTGTCACCATTGTAATCATTATCACCATCATTATTATCACCATTGCTGGTACATTTTAGAGATAGAGTGGTGCCTCGGTGTTATTTTAGATTTCCATCATTCTTTCAGCCTATGTGTCTAGAACAAAGACTATGTAGCAAACTCAAATTGTCATCCTACCACTTCCAAGTGTCCTTCATCTAAGACTCTTCTGTGTTTCTACCTTGTCACCTTGACCTCAAACACAAGGCCCTATCTCCACTCCAGAATATCCTACTTGTCTCTCAATTCTTAAATCTTGTAAGAGGGGACTGGCAATAATGCAAACCACATGGGGTCACTCTGAGGATGAATCAAGACAATACAGCTTGGCAACCTAAAACATGGCTCAGTGCACAGCCAACCCAGAGCAGGTAGGCACTGTCACCAATTTGTGAAAGGTTGGTGGTGCAACAGTAGACAAAGGAGAAACTAGGCTTGCCCTTCTAGGTATAATACTGTAGGAAAACTAGACATTAACCCAGCAAGATAATAGTGATTGTAGAATGCTACCATATGGCAATTTTTGTCAAGTTCTTGCTTAAATACTGATGCTATAGCTTAAAAGTCTCTTTCCTCTCCTTAGAGGACACATGCTTAGCTGCCTCAGACAAACCACAGGCTGCTATTTCTCCTAGCCTATTAGCCTGTGGAAGGAACAGCTACTCTCACACTCAGATCTACCTATGACTTCCAGTGGTGCCCAGTTTGGCAAAGCAGCACTAACTCCTTGCAGACTGAAAAAGTCAATAAGTCTTGGTAGAAAAAAAGACCTCATTGATCTGCTTGTCTATGGAAGGAGGAGTCTTGCTACCAGGACCCTGTTATTGCTCCCTACATAGGTCAGGGTGGCTAAATGCATGCATCAAACATGGTCCCCACTGGCTAGCCTTGGCCTTTGTGCAAATAATCATTGAGTCAACGAAGAGATTAGCATTGAAGCAATTTATGGTGAGCTACATAGGTAAGAAAGCACAGACTTATCTCTTAACTTATCAGATATAAGGGAAAAAATGAAAAAGACACAGTTGATAGTATTGTCCTTATTGAAGCAGAAATTGAAGTATTCCACAGTTCTAACTTGCTACAACTGAGTGACCATGGTCCCCTCCCTTTCCCTGGCCCCACCATTGAAACACACAGCTTTGGATGAAGTCTATGCATAAGTAGAAACCATGGAACATGCTCTTTTTACCTCTAATAAGCTTGACCAGCCCTCACCTTCTCAAGGGCTGTAGTCCCATTTGTCAGGCAGCAGCCTCCAATTCAAGAAGTGGCTTGACCTTTACATTGCCTCTTTTAAGGCTGGAAGAAAGGCAGAGCCTGGAGACTCTGGTAGGCTGGCTGCCTTCCTGAGATGTGGGCTCCTCATCTACCTTGCTTTCTTCACCCTCCACAGAGCAGGGAAGTGGAAGCTGTTGAGTATGGTTTTCTCACGGGAGGGGAACCTGAGAAGCTCCAGGCTTGTCCTATGTGGGATGGCCTAGTCTGGTCCAGGAGGTACGCATCAGCTTTAAAAACACAGCCAGTATCCTCTCATGGATCCTTACTTAGGAAAAATGTATAATAAGTACACAAGGCTTTAGGAAAAGTACATCATAGAGTATATGTACATAAAACTCTAGGAAAAATACATAGATTATGAGAGTAAGGCTCTAGGAAAATTGATGTTCTCTAGATGATGGTTTTGGACATAGAAATGTGAGTCAGAGAACAGTTTGTTCATAAGCATGGAAAGTCAAAAGGATTCATATTTTTACCTCATTCATTCTGATGCTGAGACTTCATTCTCCCCAGTTTTTTTTTTAAAGGGAAGTAAAATATGTCAATCACAGTACTATTCACAATAGCATCCCATTTACAGGTGAGCTGGAAACAATTTAAACAACCAACAGTTGCTAAACAACCTATATAGCATATTCACTTATGAGATTAATCCATTGACTCCAGCTGTAATTAACCATTCCTAAGAGAGCAGTACTGGGAGATGAGGCTGAGGCAGAGAATAATGCTGGGGAAAGGGAAAAGTGAGTACAGCTAGACCACAACTGTCATTGAATCAGAGATGTACCTGGGCAGAGCTGGGCAAGAATACAGAAGAATCAGAGTCACTGAGAGGTCGAGATACAGAGAAAGTCTTAGGGAGATATGTTGTAATGTTTCTACAATGCACCATTATCACTAATGGCAAAAATAAGCACCAACCCAACACAGACATCAAACTATTGATCTTGCCCTATTCCTTCAGCATTCTCTAGGTTGCTGACATTAGAGCTCAGCTTGCCTGTGCAGGCACGATGCTATGGTGCCATGGATGATGGCTCCAGATATTCTGACAGCCACATATACTGTAGCTTTCCATTCAAAAGCTCTCCTGCCATTTATTGCCAGCTCTGAGCAGCCTCACCTGGTGTGCCATGTCATGAGACTATTCTATATAGGGTTGCCTTGAGGGGAAAGCTCGTCTTGTAGAAAACAGATGGCTCTTTCCTGTATCCTCTGCCCTGGTTCATATTTCACTGCACACCCCATAGCAACTTGGGAGCAGGAGCTCTGACCCTCCTGTGTATTGACATACAGTTGCAAACCCAGGCTGCTGGCTGGAATCTCCCCTCCCAGCCAAGCGCCAGTGTGAAGTGATTGGGATTCTGTCCCTCATTATGCACAGCTGCTGGAAGCCAATTCCTAGGACATGCAAAGGGCCCCTCCCTTTCTCCCACTTTTTCCTCTTCTCCTGGGGATGATGTGATAGTTTGCTTTTCCTGCAGATTCCCTGACTCAGAAACAAAAAATCCTATGAAGAGAGAAGTGTGCATGTACCTGTGTGTGTGCCTGTGTGTGTCTATGTGTATTGTGTAGGTTGTACAAGTGTATGCATGGTGGTCTGTTTGTGTGTGCGCTCGTGTGAGGTGCGTGCATGCATGTCTGTGTGTGTACCATGTTTTTAGATATTCAAAACACAAGCAAGTTTATGACAGGAAGCTATCTATGACACAGAGCACCTGTAGTCACCATTACCCGCGAGTGCACCCCAGTTCATGACGCTGGGAAAACCTGCTGCTTGCTACACAAGAGCTTGAAAAACAAATATCCTCTCCTGTACCCTTTCAACTTCAGCACACACCTCATGTTCACAGGCACAAAAACCCAGGGCTTAGTTTTAAAAAGGGAAAGAATAGAAAACTTTCTAAAGTTTAAAATCACACTGATGCTGAGACCCATGTGTGTTTGCCCTGGCTGAAAGACCTATGCTTTCCCAGACTGGACTGAGCTCAGTGAACTCATTCAAAGACAAGTGCCAGGTTAAACTGCAATGGTATAGCTTACTCCAGAGGACTTAAGCCGACAACTGGCCACCCCCACCCTTTCCCAGTGGGAGGCATGTAATCCCCTCTCCAAGAGAAGCAACTGTGTGGCCAAGCCATAAAGATTCACACATGTGCCACAGAAACTTGGGAAAGAGCCCCCTTTGGGGAGTCTTTCTGCTCTGAAAGCTCTTTAGGACTGAGGTGCCTATCAACCTTGCAGCCCACCCCAGACAATAAGGCAACAAAGAGAAACCCCTCCCCACCTGCTGCTGTTTACATGTTTTATGGTCCGAAAATGCAGAAAATGCAAGTGCTAGTGTGCACACTCCCTTGCCTCCTCTGGAAGAGGGGCTCAGATCCCAAATGCACTTGATAATTGTGAAAAGCATCACTTCCACTCCTAGCCACAGGAAAAGCGGAGACCCAAACATACACACACACCTCCCAGCCAAGCCCCCTCCCAGCATCCTGTTCCTAGCTACAGAAAAATCAAGCGCTACTCACATGCGGCAGCCTCAGCTTCCCTTTACCTCTCCCAGCTCTGTGCACCAGCGGCTGCTGTTTTTCCTGTTGCAAGCGAAACGAACCTTCACCAGCAGAGATTCTTCTCCTCTGGGCTGCTTTGTCTGAGATTCCCCAGATGAGCACCGGCTCGTTTATGTCATTATCCGAGTTCGATTGCTCCCCTAACACAGGCAGGGCTTTGGGGCTGTCATCTTCCAGTGGCTGGGATTCTGGTAAGAGAAACAACAGACCTGAACCTGACAACCGATCGCTTCAAAGCTCTCCAGGGGATGGCAACCCAACACTATGAAGTAACACATCAGTTTACAATGATACCAAACAAAGCGGTAGATCATCTGTCTCCTGCTGGCCCTAGGAGCTTAACCAAGTCAGTGTGACATTATTTATGAACTTATAGCTTCCAGAATGGCTCCAGGTAAAGTCACATAAGCACCACAAAGTGTTAGCATTGCAGGCTTCTGCAGCCTTCAGATACGTCCACCATGGTTGAAATCAATAGAAAACGGTAATAGCATTTGGTAGTTAGAAGTTCAAGTTAATACTAGACCAGGATTCATAAGTTGAAGTAGACTTGGGACATAAGATGTGTCCATCAGTTATTAACTGTGTGGATTTGGACAGGGTTTTTCTCTTCTCTGAGACTGTTTCACCTGTGTGTTGGTGGTAATGGTATACTTAGGCCCTAGGAGAGCTGCAAGAAGAGGGACTATAAATAACCTCCTTTGTTCATAGTATCTATGGCCATCTCCTAAAATATGTAAATGGCCCTCACACTGCCACTGTGAGTGTTTGCTCACTCTGAGGAACCTTCCTCTTTTAGAAAAACAAAACAAAACAATAAAACCGTATTATCAAACTTTGAGGTCATTCCAAAGTTACTATTAATTGCTTCCTCCAGCGAAACACATTTGAACACCCTCCAAATGTAGGGCAACCCTTATTTCCAAGTTTCAAGCAGGTAAGAGTTCTGGGATATCTGTTCCTCAGGTATCAGGGCCCTGAGATAATCTTAACTGAAGGAACAGCCACTGGGCTCTGACCCTTTCCTCAAACAGGTTCTCTTGATGGTTGGGGCTTTCTCAGGACTGACAGATTTTGACAAGGGGAATTTTGGCAGAGCAATTTACACTCATTTCCAAACATAAAAGAGAATGTGTTCATATGAGGAAAAACAAGTCTGTAGTGTTTATGTCTGAGGTGAGCTCTGAGGGAGTTAAGAATGTTAAGATTCATGGCTGGTCATCACTGAGTTTTTTCCATTTTCCCAATATTCTGAAAGCATCAGCCCTAGGAGAAATGCTACTTGCTCTTTTAGAGAATAGCCACCATATTGATGTAGCTTCCATGAAGTGGTTGGCAAATGACTTAGCAAAGTCCAAGACGTTCTAACCTATACCAAGGAGCATATTGGATGGAAAGCATGAATCAGTGTCCAGACAGCACTCTCAAGAAATCAGAGTGATAAATGAATGCAAAAATTGTAGATCAGAGACAGTACCTATAGTCTTCTCTTACAGGCTGATGAAGGGATAGCCCTGTCTATAAAGATTTTTATAGATGATGGGCAGGAAAGATTGAAGGGAAAGAGAAGTAGTCAGTACTCTCACTCACTCAAAGAACTTATTCTCAAGAAGATTCCCCAAGCAAGAAAAAGACCATTTTAGAAGTATTTGCCAAATGCTGGCCTTGGCATCTGCTGATTTGGGGTTCAATAAATGTTAGAAATTAATAACAGACCCCTTTCCTGACTGCTCTTTACAACTGCTCTCTACAGATCGGGAGATGGCCCAGCAGTTGAGCACCTGCTGCACAATTATGAGGACCATGGGTTGGATCCCAGAACCCACAGCCTCTGTGGCAAGGTAGGTAGGTGTTCCAAAGGCCAGTAACTCCGGATCTAAGGGATCTGGTGCCCTCTTCTGGAGTGCATCCACATATGTCTCTGTGTGTGCATGTGTGTGCATGAGTGAGCACGCGCGCACGCGCACACACACACACACACACACACACACACACACACACGCACACACACACACACACACACACACACACACACACACACACACACAAAATACCTTTCTGTTATACTTCCTTTCCTCAACTCTCTTTTTCTCCAAAATACCAATAACAAAACAACACACATGTTTTTCAGTTTTTGTGTTTGCTTCCAAAGTCACCCTTTCAACAAAGGGGAGCTAAAAAAACAAGAGTAGCTTTATTTATTTATTTTCTTATTTTTGGTGCTAGGAATTGAACTTTGGACCTTACACAGGCTAGTCAAGCACTCTACCACTTGGTTATGTTCCCCACCCAAAGTAACTTGATTTATGTTTTATTCATTCCTCTTACTAATTTTCACTGGGTAGCTAGAAGTGAGTCTTTTCTAAGTCGACACTCACTGGCTGTCTCTTGAATAGATGGGTGTGATCAGAACTGATCCCCTTGCCTCCAGTTACAGAGTTAATACCAATGCCAACCTCTAACTTCACACCCTTTATGTTTTCTGAGACACCAATGACAGTGAGGCGGGAAGCATAGGGACTTACTTCTGCCTACCAATGTGTCATTTTCACTTCCTAGTGCATGTTGGGATATTGGTTGCTACATTTCAGTGGCACAGGATGCATTGCTGTCATCGCTCACTGACATTTCTATCAACAAAAATACTTTGGGAGTTGTGGGTGTGTTTCATGAAAGAGAACAGCCACTTTATTCCTTTGAATAGATTTATTGGAAATCAATGCTGTGGCTGAAATGAGAGTTTGGCTTATGACAGTTGTCCTTGACTGTTTGTTCAGACAGAAGAAGTTGCCTCTAAAGCTTTTCAAATGTTCTTTGTGCACAAAATTATTTGAGAAAAAGTAAGCAATACGCTCTAATAATTGAATTTTTGGAACATGCCTCAGGAGTGGTGGGTGAACACTACAAGTAACCAGGAACTCTGCAAGTTGTTTTGAGCAATATGTGGGAAAATTAATTTGCTTTTCACCTTTGACATTTCATTTATTATTTTGAGGACCTCTCAAGTTCTATGGGGAAGAACATGTTGTCCTCTTACGGTAGTATACTAGAAGCCTTCCTGCAGGAAGAGCTGGTGAGTGGCAAAGACCTCAGGCTTAGACAGACTTGCTAGACTCCATTCCAGTTCTGTCCCTGAGCATCTAAGAAGCCTTGAGAAAAGCCCTTCAGTTCACAGGAGTCTTTGTAAAGCAAAAGGATGAACTTTGCATGCTCTCTTATCTCTTCTAGGTTTAAGCTCATCCTGTTATTCCAGATGAGAGTGAATGTGTTCTACACAGCGGTTCTGTGACTAACTTTAAAGGATTTGATGTCAGCAATAACCGGGTATAGTCCTCCTGTTCAGGCTCAGATTTATTGATTTGTTGCTTAATTAATTAATTAATTAATTAATTAATTATTTCTCTACTGCCACTCTGGGTATGTTAAATGTACAGACAGTAGCAAAACTCCATCATTATATTAAAAGGAACATGTGTCCTTGTGTGTGGGGGACACAGCCAAGCATTCAGACAACGGTGAAGTTATTGTGTTGGGACAGCAGCAGTGGTCCTGATTAAGATGAAGATTTAGAGCCGGGCATTGGTGGCGCACGCCTTTAATCCCAGCACTCGGGAGGCAGAGGCAGGCAGATCTCTGTGAGTTTGAGATCAGCCTGGTCTACAAGAGCTAGTTCCAGGACAGCCTTCAAAGCCACAGAGAAACCCTGTCTCATGAAAAAAAAAAAAAAGATGAAGTTTTAGAAGTAACTCTTGGGAGGCTGTGACCTTTAACCTTACTTTTAAAGAATAAGAAAGAGTTGGTGGTGGGGGGGGGGATACCTGATGGAAGAAAGCATTACCTGTCATGGCAAGAAAGCTGCTAGAGTGAGGTCATGTCAAACCAATTGAGATTTTGAAGAACAACTATGACTTACCTTGTTTCCCATACTAGTATATGTACATTTAAAAGTCCTTATTTTTGTTCATCATAAAGATAGGGAAGGAGATTTAGTTCTCAAATTCTATTTGCTATACACAAAGGACAGTGAAGGAACTGTAAAGTGAGGGCTGGAAATGACTTTTGCATTTCTCTGCTTATGGTAACCTCCCATCTTACCATTCATTGTCTCCTATTCCAGCTGTTCGTATTAGACTATGGGAATGAAGCATGTGTATTATGGCCATATAGGAAATGGTAGCATCCACCAAACAAAGATACAATGTGTCTGAACAGATCTTGTGTGAGGAAGCATTTTATCATGGAGAATAGGGTACAAGGTTGATACTAAGACATCCTGGCCTGGAGTCCTGCCTCTGAATTCACTGTTCTTGTCTACCCCGTGTGGTTGTGAGTTAAGTGAGATCACCCATACAAATTTTCTTTGAAAAGAATTGTCATGCTTATGGGTGTTTTGCATCAGCAGTGCCCTTGGAGGCTAGAAGAGGGCACCAGATCCCTTGGAACTGGAGTTATAACCTGTTGTCAGCTGCCCTGTGGGTGCTGGGAAACCAACGCCAGTTCTCTGGGAAAGCAACCAGTGCTCTTAACCACTGAGCTGTTTTTCTAGTGCAAATTTCTTAACCCAATGCTTAATACAAAGAAATAATACATTTTAGCTGATGTCATAGTTAGGGTTTCTATATCTATTGTTGTGATGAAACATCATGACCAAAAAGCAAGTTGGGAAGGAAAGAACAAGAATTCAAGCAGGGCTGGAACCTGGAGGCAAGGGCCCATGCAGAGGCCATGGAGGAGAGCTACTCTTCATGGCTTGCTCAGCCTGCTTTCTTATAGAACCCAGGACCACCAGCCCAGGGATGGCACCATGACCACCATGGGCTGGGCCCTCCCCTGTTGATCACTAGTTGAGAAAATGCCTTATAGCTGGATCTCATGTAGGCATTTCCTCAACTGAAACTCCTTCCTCTCTGTTGACTCTAGTTTGTGTCAAGTTGACACCCAAAACCAGCCAGATTAATTTCAATTTTGATACTTTCTCAGAAATGGGCATCGGAAATAAATTTAATATTGAATCATTTGACTTCTCATATTAAACTATGAAAATCAGAAATAAGTCACTTCAATTTAACCACAATGCATAAATCATTGTTTAATAAATAGTTAAAGGAATCTTATTAGACTCTAACTTGTCAACTTACAGTTCAGTTATAGGAGACCAACAGCCAAGTGTACCTCATGGCTAGCCAGGGCAACAGTGAGCTAAGATTAGGGTTGGCACTGCCAAAGATATAGAACATGTCTCTTTCTTTTCTCCATTTTCTTCTTCCTTTCCTCTTCCCCCTTCCCCTCTCCCTCTTATTTTACCATTTGCTTTTACAGTCCCCTTTTCATTTGAGCTTCTGCTCATGCATTTGTCTTCAGTTTCCCATACTCAATGACTAGGCACACAGTATGCTTTTGAATAACTAGTTCTTTGAGAATTTAGTACAGTGTGTTTTAATCCTATTCACTCCTCCTCTAACTCCTTCCAGATTCACTCCTCTTTCCTACCCACTCAAATTGATGTTCTTTTCCCCTGCCCCATACCCATCAAGTCCAATTTGTACTGCCCATATATTCTTGGAGAGAATTTTCGTGTCTTGTATTTATCTTCACAGTTCATCTCATTTATACATTATAGATAACAGACTGTATATGTCCAATGACAATCCATCACTGCATAGATGTGGAGCAATCATGTATCTATGATTCTAAGTCACCATTATGTAATTTGTGTGCAATATAGCAAGATGACACTTAGACACATCTTAAGGAATTGGACTTCCCTGGAGACGAAGTTCATAAAAGATTGATGATCACTCAACTTATTATATTGAGTTTTCAGAACCTACATTGGGAGCTTAAGACTCTTGGATAATCTTACTCTAAGCTTTCTATGATCTTTCAGGAGTATGAGGTGAGTAAATGAATTCTCTGGCTACTGACCTACGTGAATTCTTTATAAGAGATAAGAGAAGGCATGAAATTGTACAGACCAAGTCACCCACCCACCCACTCGGGTCATTGTCTCTCCAGAGTCTTTCAGTCAAGTTGATTAATTAAGCATTCTGTAAAGAATCTATGTCAGTCTGCTCATCTGTGTGTTTTTGCCCATGTGCGAGCATGCAGATACACATGTGCAGATGCACATGTAGGCCTGTGCACTTCTGTGTGTGTGTGTGTGTGTGTGTGTGTGTGTGTGTGTGTGTGTGTGCACGTGCGTGTTCATGTATGTGTGAGGCAGAGGACAACCTTGGGTGTCCTGAAAGCCTAGGCAGTTACTCTGGCATCTGACTTTGGTGTATTGCTCCGTTTTTGTCTGCCACACGATTGACATGAATGTTCATATCAGAAGATCAACACCCAATGGTGGCTAACAAAGACAAAAATGTGTAAAAGGGCAAAGTTCCGGATTCCTTATCTTTCACCAATGACTGGTATGGTGGAAAGAGAACCATACAAGTCCAGAGGTTGTACATAGGTCTTTCACTGGGACCTGGAGTTTGTCAATTAGTCCAGGCTGGCTGCCCACTGAACCCCAGAGATCTATCTGTCTGTCTGCCTCCCTAGGTGAGATTACAAGTGCATGCAACTATATCCATATTTTTATTATGGTTCTATGGATAGAACTCAGGTCCTCATGTTTGCAAGACAAGAATTTTCATTAAACTTAGCCCACAGTTCTGCTGGGTGACATCAGATGTGGGATATGGATTTATGTGGTAAGGAAGTCATGCATGGAAATGTTTTCAGCTCTGTGATTAGATGGAGGTCATTTGATTTCTGTTTCTTCATGAAAGATAAAGGTCCTTATTGACCAGAGGCCACTGGCTGAAAGTTTGGGGAAGGAGGAGCCATTGGCTTTCAGATTTCAGGGCTTCTCTGTGGCTCCTGTGGTTTCATTAGGATGTCACATTCTTGGTGGCAGCATCCTCTATTCTTCCAATGAACACACAAAGACAAGCAGGGAGCCTCTGTCTCTACCCAGGACCCACAAAAGACTGAGGGGCCGCAGCTGGGAGAGATGGAACAAGGCCATATGTTATGACAATTACTCTGGATTATCAAGAATGTTGACAAGGAAAACTATTATCACATTGGTGGAAAGGAGATTTATGACTTGGGAGCTCAAAAGCATGACAGGTTTTTCTTCTGATAAAAAAAAAAAATCATTTCTCTGGTGGAGAGACAAAGCCAGGCACTCTGCTTGGAAGATGAGAATCCATCATGTTGGGTTTACCCTTGTCCAGTTCCTAGTCTGTCTACAAATGTCTCTCCCATTCCCTACTAGATAAACTAAATGCTAAACTAGCCTTGTTTAGCATCCGATCAGATGTATGGGATTTGCAAAGTCTAAAGTATCCCTTGTCCACCAAAATGCTGCCTATCTTAGTCCCTGTGCTTCCTGCTTGAAGAGTCATAGTACTTTGAATTAGCACACCGTCCATTTTGAGAAAAGCAACTGGTATTGCAAGCTTACATATTCTCTTAATAATCATTAGGTTATTTTTCTCCACATTTCTCCAGGGAGCAAAGAGCATGGTAAGTGTAGTGTGTGCCCCGTGGGACGTCCTGGGAAGTCTGAGGCTGAGAACAGAAGGCAAGTTATTGGATGGCAATGGTAGCACCTCTGCCCTTGCCTACTGCCTGAGAGACATTGTATGTCATTATTTTTACATGCATCAGTTTCTGTAGTTCTCATGAAAACCCTGGAAGCGGGCATCGTTTTCAATTGTATTGAGCCTAGGTTTCCTAGAGCAAAGCCAGGACTCAGCCTCCCGCTTCTACATTTGTTATCTGAGGAGCAGTGCTGGACCTCCTTACACACACACACACACACACACACACACACACACACACACATTGACTGTACCATTGGGTATAGACCTTCTTATATGAGCTTCATGACATCGTGCAGAAGACAGGATGAAGCAAGACATCAAAGATGGAATAGAAAGTGCCTCAGGATCTATCTAGCCTTGTTTAGCATTCGATCAGATTCTATACACTGTTCAGATAGCTAGAATAATAATGCAGTGTTAGTTGCTTGGGTTTTAATTGTTTGTCTGTTTCATCAACATAACAGAAGCTTGAGTTGGCTGGAAATAAGAAACCTCAACTGAGAAGCTGTCCCCATTAGATTGTGCTGTAAGCAAGTTTTCAGGGCATTCTTTTTTTTTTCCCATCATTCATATGGGAAGTTTCAGCCCACTATGGGTAGAGCCAACCCTAGGCAGGTAGTCCTGGGAGATATAAGAGATGTTGCTGATGAGTGTGAATCTGGAGAGCAAGCCGGGAAGCAGCACTCCTCCGTGTCTCTGCTGCAGCTCCTGTTTCCATGTTCCAGCCTTGGGTTGCTGCCCCGGCTCCCCTCAGTGATGGACTATCTGAAGTGTGAGATGAAATCAACCCTTTCCTCCCTAAGTTGTTTTTGGTCATGACGCTTATTTATCACAGCAGTAAGAAAGCAAACTAATGCAAATGCAGTAACATGGATTAATGGGAGTCTTGCAATAATTTAATAGATGTATTTTATCCCCATTGCTAGGTTTACCACTAGCCAAATAACTCACTAAAGTTATCAGTCAGCCTTCACTTCTCAGTCCACACTTGAAGCTTCTTGGTGCCAAGGCCAAAGCATAAGTTGTCTTAAAATTTTTCTATGTGAAGCTGGGCTGTGGTGACGCACACCTTTAAATCCAGCACTCAGGAGGCAGAGACAGGCAGATCTCTGTGAGTTCCAGGCCAGCCTGGTCTACAGAGCTACACAGACAAACTCTGTCTCAAAAAACCACAATCAAACAAACAAAATTTCTATTTGAACAAAAAATTGTATTTATCATACAGCCCAATAAGAAAGGGTTTACGAGCCTTCCAGGTTCTATATAAAATTATATAATAAGTCAATGTGGACAAGAGCTGTATTTGGAAAGACTTGTTCATAGCTACAAGTATAATGGCTGGCACTTCTGGGGTACTTGCTAAATGTCTGCTAGATGAACAGATGGAGCTAGGAAAAAAATCATCCTGAGTGAGGTAACCCAGACCCCAAAAGGCAAATATTGCATGTTTTCTCTCATATGTGGAAGTTAACTTTTGAGTTTTTGATATACATTCTATAATCTGAATAATCACAGAGGTTGGGTGCTTAGTAAGGGACTAGGGATGGGGAGGGGAACTCCCAAGGGAGAAAAAAGAAAACATATTGCTAAGGAGAGACAAAGAGGAAGCTAGAATTGTATTAATGAGGAAGGGGGTGAGAGAGAACATGAGGAATAGCCTAAGGGCCATTTGAAAAGGCATACGGAAACCCAGTTAGTACCACAGAAGCTTCAGAAACTATACTCACGTGTGAAAGGAACCTAAACGGAGTCACCAAATAATAGGGGTGACAGTTCCCTAACCAGACATCCTAGGACACCAAGCAAAACCTCCAGTGCCAGGAATGGCTTACATTTTGTTGAACTGTTATCCAAAACAGCTCCACAGAACACCTACCACCCCCTCTATCAAAATCACAGGCTGTTTACCAAGACTATTGCTTTCTCCCCACAGACTGATGCCAAGGCCCCATTTTTTTGAGAACGCTAACATGCAGCGTTAACATGCAGAAGCTGGGCTGATGGCTAACTAGAAGCTACACCCGGACTGAATAGAGTTCATGATGCATGAAGGTACTCTAATCACTATCAGAGGAGAAAGGTAAACATAACCATCTAGCTACTAACACTGTAGCCTACAGCAGCAACTACCCGCAAGATGTACTGGTCTGCAATAGTGGTACAAACGTTTGGGGTGTGATCTACCACTTCTTCTTCTTCTGACTGAATTTAAGGCTCATTCCATGAGATGGAACCCATACCTGACACTACTAAAGTGGACAAGAACCTGAGACTAGGTAGACCATGGGCCTAAGGTAGAATCTAGTACTAATTCGTCTGAAGGAAAGACTCCTAATGACCTGAATATACTACTACATTCATAGATCAGTGACCCACTCAACCCGTATCAGAGAAGCTTTTTCTTGCATTCAATAGGAATTAGTACAGAAACCCACACTTGGATAATCCTACCTCTCAAGGCTCGGGGATCTCTGTGGAAGAGGAGGTAGAAAGACTGTAGGAGCCAGAGCTGATAGATTACCCCAAGGAAACAGTGTCTTGCAGACACAAGGGGACTAATGCTCATATCCGTGCACAAAGACTGTGGCAGCAGGCACAATGCCTGCACAGGTCAGATCAGATTGGGTCTCACCACTGAGAGGAAGCGGGCACAGGCTTCCACCCCTAAACAAGAAGCTATCTGCAATTGATCCGTGCTGACAAAAGGAAAATCGGCTTTCTCCAATAGTATGTCCCTGGGTATATCAACCACACCTAAGGGCAGGCCCCCTGCCCAGGAGAAGTCAACCAACACAAAACAAACTCAATGATATTTTTGTGGACTTTTATTTAATTTTGCTTTGTTTAGGCTATTTTTTATTGGTCTTTTGCCTGTTTGCTTTGTTGGTATTTTTGTTTGTTTTCATTGATGTCTCTTGTTTTATTGTTTTTATTTTGAAAGGAAGACAGCATATAACACTGGCTGGGTAGGAAAGTGAGGAGCACTTGGGGGAGGGGAAACATGATTAAAAATACATCGTATGATAATTTTAAATAGAAAATGGACTGCAATTTATAAAAAATGAAATTTCTCCTAGCTGGATTTGGGGGCTCATGCCTATAATCTCAGCACTTGGAAGGCTGGATCAGAGGATTGTTGTGAGTTCAAGGCTAGCATGGGCTACATAGTGAGTTCTAGCTTTTGTCTCTGCCTCCTGAGTGCTGGAACTAAAGATGTGTGCCACCACCGCCCATCTGCAGCTGAACAGCTTTTATTCAGGACAGTGGGCTTTATTCAGAAAGCCCTATTACAGGAGTCTTTCAGCAAGCACAGCTGATACATACATGGAAGCCTGATTTCAATTCTAAAGTCAACCATAGTCCCAAGTGATACATCTCAAACCAACCAGGGAGGCTGGACAATCTTTCCAATTCAAAGCAATGGCAGCCTGATTTCAGGGGCCCAACTACAAAGGCAAGCCAGGAGGCAGGAAGCATCCACGATGCTAAATGGGTTTCCCCTTCAGACTCTGGTTAAGAGTAGTAAGTTCCACAGGCTGGCACTTTGCTCCTGTGACCCTTCAAATCCCATGGCCGAAGCTACTTGGCATTGATAGAAGATTCAGCCCCATCTGAGGCTCTGGGGTCAAACAGTTAACTCTGAAGGCTATTCAAAAAGATCTGATTTAGCAGTGAGGTCTTCAGGGTCAAGGCAATCTTGTTTCCAGTGTGGTCCCAACCCTGTGCTTTTATTGAAGATTTTACTGATGATTTATTTTGGGCCTGTGTCTGGTCTTTCCCATCCTTCCTTTCATTCCTTTAAACCCAAGCCCCTAACTTTAAACTTCTTCCCTTGAAAATTCCATACATGGGCATAAAAATGATCTTATCTACTCTTCACTTGCCCCTCATGCTTCTTCTGTATCATAGCTCTCCAACGTCATGCCTCCCAATAACATACCAAGTCCAGTTAGTGCTGACCATGTGTGCATGGGTGTGAGCCTGTTCACTGAAGTGTGGAAAACCTATTAGTTGCCACGCCCTGAGTAAGGAACGGTTCTCCTCCTTCAGTGGCTATCCATTGCCAACAGCAACTCACAATGAGGTGTAGCCTGGAGATCACGCACCCCATATATTCCAGCATTTGTCTGGCTTGATATCATGTAGGTATCTGTGCAGGCAACTCTAAGTCCTGTGAGTTCATGATTGTGCTAGCCACGTCATGGGCACAACACAGCATTTCACAGCTATCCTCTCTAACCTGTGGCTCTTAAATTCTTTGTGCTTCCTCTTCCGATGTTCTCTGACTGTTGTTGGTGGGATTAATATAGATGTCTGATTTAGGGGTGAGCATTATGATCCTCTCCTGATAAACTGGCCTGTACCCCATATCCTTTAAGGCAGCACACCCCATCACTGGTGCTATCATTCATTCCCAGTGCTGACTGAATGGAAGGAACTCTTTACGCCAGCAACTAGCTTCTCTATGCTCTAACTTCATAACTTTCTTTTCCTCTTTTCTGTACATCTTATCTATGTTGAACGCCTCCTCTGTTGCATTCAGTTGTCTCTATATTAATACAGATTATCTGTGTATATCACCTGGATGCCAAAATAACTGACAACTAAATGGCATTCTCCTCTCTTCGTGCTTCTCTGCTGTATCAACTGTGATGAGCAGGTTAATGGCTTCCCAAAGACACCTGTGCCCTGTAGTGGCATCATGTTTTGCCAGTGGACTTGTGGGTGGCCACATCCTAGGGGCGTGGCTTCAGGTGTGCAGATATGATCCCTTATAAGGAAGAGGAAGGGTTAGCTCATTTAGGCTACTGTTGGAGATCTAAAAGGGCAGAGATTGCATCTTCAAGAACAGGAAGATGGAGGCAGTTATTTTGCTATAATTGTGTAAGTGCTCCCCTAATAAATACCTGTTCATCATTTATCTGGGTCTTGTGGACTCTTTTAAACCCACCTTCATTGCCCCATCCTCTAGAATCTAAGAATATGTTTGTTTACATGGAAAGGGGGAATTAAATATTCAAATGAAATTTAAGATGATAACCAGTTCATCTTAAATTGAAGAGGCCGTTCTGAATTAACCAGGTGACTCCAATCTGCTCACACAAGTGGAATAGGGAGCAGAAGATGACTCAGGGAAATGCAACATGACCAGCATTCAGCCATGATTGGTAAATGGAGGATCTGGGAATCCACAGCCTAAAAATTGTATCAGCATCCAGAAACTGGGAATGACCATCATTTTACAACCAGCAAGAAAATGGGAATTCCAACTGCACCACTGCAAGGATCCAGAGTCTACCAAATGCACAAGGAAACAAATCCCTACCTGCGACTCCCAGAGAGGAACGACATCTTAATTTCAGTTCTATTCTGTGCCTATGAACCAAAAACCATCACATGAGGCATTTGTGTTGGTTAAGCCTTATATTCAGGGATGAATTCTTCAGTTTTTGTTCTACCTCAGACACTGGATTCTTCTGCTTTCCTTTCTCCATCCACATTAATCTCACTTGGCACTGCCAGATATGATCAGAACCTGGAGGTCCTCCCACCTCTCAGTCCTACCTTCTTGGGCACCAAATCTTTAACACACGGGCCCTTGACAGACATTCAACATCAAAACCAGCACAGAAGACTAGAGAGACGGTTCAGTGATTAAGAGTGCTCACTACCCTTGGAAGGGGACCCACACTTGGTTTCCAGCATCCACGCAGTCAGGCCGTTTGCAACCATGTGTAACTCCAGTTCCGGAGAGATCCAGTGCCTCTGGCCTCCCCAGACACTTGCACTCAAGCGTGTGCGTGTGCACACTTAAAAATAATAAAATCAAGTCTTTTAACAAGCTATAACATAAAATAGAGGAGACATGACTTTCATATAGCAGTATCTACTTACAACAATAACCACTGTTGGTATAGAGAGGAGCCCGCTTTCCGGGCTTTAGGCACAATGAGTAAAGGTGAAGTGCCATGGTCCCACATGGCGGTGTCTGGTGGTCAATGACTTCACAGAACGTCTTTTGAAGAAGGAACCCTGAGGCCCACTGTATCAGGAAAGACAACTGGATATTCAGCCTCCCTGGTCAAGATTGGACTTGAAGGACATGGGAGAGAGGACTCATAATTGGCTTTCACACACAGGCAGCATGCTGCCTCATGTGACCAGCCTTCCCATCACAAAGGGAGGGGAGCTACTCTGTGTAAGTCACATGAGGGTAAGATGCACCCGAAACTGTTAGGAAAACTGTCGTCAGCAAACCCCAATCAGACAACCAGTGCTACTCCATCAACAAAACAAACTAGTAACAACAAAAACCCCATCAATAAACTAAACAGAGCTTCCTGGGCCTTACCACCCGTTAGTCAGCTAAGATTCTCCAGATATACCAAGGAGTTAGCACTGTTTCCAGATAAGCAAGGGGAGTTCTATAGGCACCATTATTTACCAACTAACCTGCGTTTTTAGTTGACATATAGTGAATCTAGGGTTGATGCTCAGCTCCTAGAGGCTAAGAGGAGGTCACTACGAGCAGAGAAATTATCCCAATCTTGCAGTAGTTTTCACACCACAGATCAGACTGGCTCTCAAGCAGCCTCCAGACCACACAGGATCCCTCTCATCTTGCCTGAAGTACTGAGTCATGAGCGTAATACTGTGAGAACCTGGTGAGCCAGCATAATCTGGTAGAGCATAGTTTCCTGGTGAGTGCATCATCTGCTAGGGTATTTCATGGGTAGAGCATCCCTTCCTGTGTAATGCCAGCACTTTCTGGTCTTAGGGGAGATTATCAGTATTGGGTGGAAAGATGATTCTTCTGGAATGACTCCAGGGGAGGATATATATATATATATATATATATATATATATATATTCATATATTCTCTCTCTCTGTGTGTGTGTGTGAGGAGAGAGAGAGAAAGAGAGAGAGAGAGAGAGAGAGAGAGGAGAGAGAGAGAGAGAGAGAGAGAGAGAGAGAGAGAGATTTTCTGGTCTTAGGGAAAGATGATTCCTCTGGAAAGATTTCAGAAGATTCTCTTTCTTTCTTTCTTTCTTTCTTTCTTTCTTTCTTTCTTTCTTTCTTTCTTTCTTTCTTTCTTTCTTTCTTCCTTTCTTTCTTTCTTTCTTTCTTCCTTCCTTCCTTTCTTTCTTTCTTTCTTCCTTTCTTTCTCTCTCTCTCTCTCTCTCTCTCTGTGTGTGTGTGTGTGTGTGTGTGTGTGTGTGTGTGTGTGTGTGTGATATTTTCTGGTCTTAGGGAAAGACAATTCCTCTGGAAAGACTTCAGAAGATTCTCTCTCTCTCTCTCTCTCTCTCTCCTCTCTCTCTCTCTCTCTGTGTGTGTGTGTGTGTGTGTGTGATATTTTCTGGTCTTAGGGAAACACAATTCCTCTGGAAAGACTTCAGAAGATTCTCTCTCTCTCTCTCTCTCTCTCTCTCTCTCTCTCTCTCTCTCTCTCTCCTCTGTGTGTCTGAGATGTATCTACCCATTCACATGGATGTGTGCACATATGCATGCACATGTATGCTGGAGGCCAGAGGTTGACGTTAGATGTTTTCATCCATCACTTCTCACCTTACTTTGTGAGACACGGTCTTTTGTTGACACTGGAGCTCATTCATTTGGCTAGGCTGGATGGCTAGTGAGCTCCAGTGACCCATCTATCTCCATCTCCCTGGCTCTGGGTCCATAGGAGCACAGCACTGCATTCTATTAGTGTGGGCACTGGCAAATGTGCTGTAAGCACTGTACCCACTGAACCATCTCCTTGGCCCAGATGCTGTCCATCTTACAGACATTTAGGACAGGAAACAACAAGCTTTTGTAAAGGGCCAATAGCAAATGTTTTCAACTCTGAGAGCCATCTGGTCCCAAAGTGTCCCCATTCTATCATTTTATCTCAAAAGTGGCCATAGATAATATACAAATGAATGGATATAATCTATTTCAATACAATTTGACTTTTACTAATTAGCAGTGGCTGGATGAGATAGCCAGTCTTACTTTGCCCACTCTCTCCCTGAACTCAAGATAGATGTCCTATCTTCGTGCTACCAATAAAGGGACGCTGTGATATGAATAACTCAAGGCAAAGGGAGATGTTTAAATCCAGCCTTCCCTCTGCTCTATGCACAGCTCAAAACCCGTTAAACTATTCCCGTGGCTGCTGATTTAGCTTCCTAATTATGCTTTGCTCAGGATGATATTAATATGGGTTTACATTCTCTGAGCAGATCCCACTGGGGACAGCAAGGAGGCTGTGGGTGAATGTGGAGAGAGAAGTGAGAAAAGCTGGCCTTGAATTAAAATTAGCTACAAGTAATTGAGAGAAGACTGTCTGTAACTGCCAGTGGGAATGAGAGATGCCCCTGTGAGCGGCGGTATGTTTATTAAATTTGAAAATGGCATCTTTAGCCTTCATTTACCTGGCTCCCAAAGGTCTGGGCTCAAGTTGCAAAGAGTCACATGGGGAGGGGGCCTCCACTGCACTAGGGGAGGGAACTTTTCTTCCTTTCCGTGTTCATCCTAGAACATGGGGGACAGGGAAGTAGTGACAGGGGTCAATGCACTTCTGTGGATTGCCTGATGCCTGTGACATAGCGGGTGAGCTGCTTTACAACTATTGACTGACCATACATCCTTTACTGGATGTTTGTGTAATTTATTTCAGTTAAGCCTCTTGATGACCCCAGTCGTGAGGTACTGTTATTATGCTCTTTCTTGGAGTCCACAATGCCAGAATGTTCTTAGCTACAGACTGAATTCAAGCAGGCTTTCTGACATAACGGTGCTCAACTTGAACCATGGTGGTGAGCTGCATCCCATTGTTTGTTTCATAAAAAGCTCCCCGGAAGGGAGGTAGGAGAAGCCTCATTTTTCCAGGAAAGACCAGAGAGACTTCCTCGTGGCTACATGCCAACTCAGGGTCTACCCCAGCTCCAGGACCATCAGCATTTCAATGTCCCTCTGTTCTGGTCTCTGCCTAGTTGCTACCAAGTGGCCAAGGCCGACCAAGTCTTTGCCCACCTTCACTTCAAGGTTCACTGATGCCTAGATAACATAACAGTGACTGACTTGCCTCTCAGGACAGGGGGAGCTCAAATAATAATATTATAGTTACGAACTGATCTCTCTGTCTCTCTCTCAAACATGCACATAGACAGACAGACAGACAGACAGACAGACAGACAGACAGACAGACACACACACACACACACACACACACACACACACACACACACACACACACACACACACACACAGAGCTCTCTCACACTGGGGACTGAAGCTAAGGTCACACACATTATGGCCTCACCTCCACTGAGCTACATCACTAGACTTTCTTACTTTTCTTTCCTCACGTTTTACTTTTTAGACAACATCCTTTACATCTCATCCAGGCCAGTCTTCAACTCGTGATCCCCCTGTGTCAGCCTCCTGAGGCTGGGGGTATAGCCATATACTACCAAGTGAAATGGGTTACTTTCAACATGATAAAGCACTTAATAATTGTAGTTTATTGATTGAGATAGGATTCTTGGGAGTGGTAAATCTGAACCCAGAATTCTGCTTATGACATCACCACAAGGCAGCTGGGTGACCACCAACAAAATCTCGAACATCCGTGGTCATGAGTGTTTCTTTATCTGTAGAGCACTTGATAACCATTACACAGGGATAGGTTGTGTTTTGAGCATAAATTAGGTATTTTTAGAACTAGACATCTAGATACTAAACAGTGTCATTTCTTATTAATTTCTTATTGGTCAGAAAGATAGAAGAATATGGAAATGTTAGGATAAGAAATTAAGCACTCTGGGTGATATCTGCAGTAGAAAATCAAACACTCATGGAATTCATGGTGCTCATCAGCCTTCTGGTTGAATGAGTCAGACTCACCCAGAGCTGCCATCATATGAATACTTTTGCATATTCCCTGGAAATAAGTTTCTTTAGGTCTTGCTAGATGATCTACTTGCCATCACTTAGGAAAGGGAGTAACTATGAAGATTAAGTATGTAACTGCTGTTGCAAGCTTAGGGGGGAGTGGAGATGCCCCAGGTTTAGTTTTCCAGTGATGGAGAAAAGAAAGAGACAGGAGACCCAAGTCTTTTGTGGTTGACTTATATGTGCTAAAACTGGTTGGGGATTTCTGTGGCCTTTGTTGGAAGCAACGGACCCAAAGGCAGCCACCATGAGCTGCAGGATGTTTTCTAGTTTCCTCCAAGCCATGGAATTTAGAATGTTCTCCATCTGTCTAGAACAAGACAACAATTTGCTCAGCAGGCCAGCTCTGGAATTTAGAATGTTCTCCATCTGTTTAGAACAAGACAACAATCTGCTCAGCAGGCTAGCTCATCTATAATTTTGACTACACTGGTGAACAGCAGCCCTGGGATCTCAATTGCCCCATGAGGCTGAACATTGAGTGTCAGCCTGTTTCCCTGGGGACATGCCTTTCATACAACACATGCTCACTGAAGAATCACCAAGGGCAAAAACATCAGACATCCGTGCCTTGGGGAAGGGAGAAAGTCCCGAGGCTCAGATAGCCTGACTTAATTTCTAAAGGCTGAACAGAAGAGAGATGTTTCTGCTACTGCAGCAAAGATGAAGAGAACATCGGAGATTGTCAGTGATGCACATTCTGAGGTTGACTTCTGTTTACATGTGCAGAGACCCTGGCTACCCTGTGACTTCAGGGGTAAGGAAAGTATCAGTGTTACAAAAGACTTTGTCATCTTTGGAGGCAGTTTGTACCTCTGAGCCCTTAACAACACCGATGCTGGAGATCAGCACTTTCTTTGGACAGGGACCACAGTTGTAACAGCTGTAATGTGCACTTGTGTTGAGTACTGACTGTGTGCCAGGCACTGTAATTTCTATTTGTTGATACAAAGCCTTAAACAACTCTGAAAGGAAGTCTTCGCTCTTTGATAAACTATGATAAAATTTAGATGGCAAGAGATTTGCTGACTGGCCCAAGGCCATGTGACTATTAAGTGACAGAGCTGGCTTTGTAGCCCAGACCACTCTTAACTCCCTATTACTCTTCTCCCTTCTTCCTTTAGTCTTTCTACATAAAGCCATTTCTCCTGTGCTAAATCATGTTGTATTGAAACACAGTTCTGGCTCTTTGACCAATTATCATATATTCCTATATGTCGTCCCAGCTTTGCTCAGTTCTGTCAAAGAGCTTGAAGCAAAGATTGTAACACGAGTGTGCTTGATGATAGCCTTGGTGAAATGAGTGACCTTGGCTAATGTTTCAGGACGATTCTTTAGGGCATTGTTCTGTACCAACTTCCTTTACCAGCTGTCAAAGCAACTCGTATTAGATTCTCCTTAATGGAAAGATCCATTTCCACCTTCACCCTGCTCCTCCCCCACCTCCCACACCCCCACATGGCTGTCTACACAGCTTTCAAATGGCTCTTTATAAATTAGCCCTTTTAGTTCTCCCTGTAAAGGGAGTGGGGCAACCTACAGGTGGGCAAGTAAAGAAGTAGAGTAGATAATGCAAGAACTGAACTGTTTCTGCACTTGGCCACTTTTGTTTTTGACATATGCTTGCTCTGGTTTTGGTAAAAAATCAATACAATTTTAATTAGTAAGTAAATCCATTGAATGGAGGTATCATTGCCTTCTATCCTAGAATCTTACAGTTTCAAAAATTGCTTTCTGGCATGTTAAGGAAAGTAGCCCTTTGAGGGTACTGGCATAGCCACTTCTAGCTCATATGAGCAGTGTGCCTGTTCACTTCCTTGTTTTGTTATTTTTTAAATAGAGAAAGCATGTTCTGCTCTGGCTCTGGTTTGCATAGAGGCACATCAGCATTGCATAGCATGAATGCTGCCACTTGCTCAGTGTGGTATTGCTTACCATTTCTCCTGTTTTCCCATCCTAGGTACCATAAATTCCACTAAAAATAATATCTTTTTAAATTTGCTGGTTTATTAAAATTGAGGGTCTGATTACTACACATTATTATTAGCTATTTTCTGTATTTTGTAGATCTTAACAACTGTGCAGGAAGATGCAGACATTGTTAGTGGCATACTGAAGAATCCCATAAACCTAAAATGTCCTTTCCACTCTAGCAATTCATTTCTCCATCCCACTGCCCACGTGTCCCCAAGCTCTGGACAGCCTCTGTTATTTTGGCTTTGATTCCAGAATGTCATACACATGGACTCATCTGTGATATTACCTTTTTAGATCAATTTTTGAAATATTATTTTAACTTGAAAAACCAGTGAAACCAGCTCTTAAATCTACTAATTGCAGTCAACCAATTTGCATTAAATGCTTGAACTCTTTGAGCAAGGTAAATGGAAGGTACTGTTTTTCTCATAGCAACCAATTGGGGGTGATTGTGGGAAAGCTTTGAGGGTAATAAGAGCTGAGATAACCATTTCCCCCAGAATGGTAATCACTGGCCCACTTGACCCTCTGTTTGTTTTTCTTTAAAAATTCACATATTCCTCCATTCGCTCATCCACCCATCCATCTATTTAATCACCCATTTGGCCATCCGTCCATCTATCTGTTTATCCATCCATCCATTTATATATCCTTGAGATATGTGTAGTATTGATATGCACACATCTGATGTTTCCTTATGACACTGTATTAAGGATCTTATTCAGTTTTTGTTTTTCAACTATGACTGGCAATCTACTTTGGTACTTCTTCATGCTAATGTCCCTTTGGTCCCTCACTGTTTTTCACCCAAGTTGTTGCTGATTCTGAACCCCCACCAGCAATCAAGTAGGGAACAGTCCACAAACCTTACAGTTTTCAAACATGGAAATCCATGGACAGCCATCATTCTTGCCTCAGTACCCCCATGACAGCTAGCCCATCACTTTGCTTTCAAAAATTCAAAGAATATGTTAAGTTCCCAAGGGCTTCAGGGGAAGATGAATACTGAGGATTCTATAAAAAGACAAAGATAAGGATGACTGGGCCACTGCCCAATTCCTTTCCTCACCTGTAGCCTCAACCTTTTTATGCAGCTCAAGTGTAAAGTGAGTTACCTCCCCACACTTCCCAAACTGCAAATGCAGGATCCTCCTGGAGGCTGCTTCCTTCTTAGAAACAGTATTCTGCCCCTTTGGGTTTGTACATGGACATTAGTCATCTAACCAAGATTGCATGTAAATGAGTCTTTTGGTGTGTTATTCTTTAACTTTAATACAGTCATAGGAATGTGTTAAAAGTTTTACATTTTCGTATAGGGCAGGTTAGTTGTACTTCATAAAAAATCTTCCGTTTGGTTTCTTTGGACACACACACACACACACACACACACACACACACAGAAAGCAATGATTGCTGTAGAGCTGGGAGGAGGGCAGTCAACATAAAGTTGTGTGGCTGCAACAGGGTGCCCAGCTGTAATTTTGATGCACGTGGCTTTCATCTAGCACAGTTTCTTCTACGCCTGCTTACAAGGGAAAGAGCTTAGTTTCTGCATATATGTGCATTGTGTAGAGTAAGTATTTGCTACATGCCAAGCATGTCTATGTTTAGTGATTTGCTTGTGGTACTTTCCTGAATCCTTGGGAGTGACCACTGTAATTGAAATTTGTAAGAGATCCTCTCAAAGCGTAAACCAACACAAACCTGTCTGCCCTTTCGTTGCTTCTTTTCAAATCTCTGGTCATAGTAGCAAGGAATGTAGCTAGTAGACAATGTGCCATTTCCCATCAAAGGAGAAACCCAAACTGAGCCCTAGCAAAGCTCAAGGCACAAACACAAATGGCAAGTATGAAATCCTGCTGCTTGGTTTCCAGATCCCATTATCCTGTAATGTTTAATGATTGCTAAATAGCTCCAGGAAGACAAAGATCATAGATACTGAGACACTAAGGAGCAATTGTGAAGAACTAAGTGATTTAGGGGGCAAGATTCAAACCCAAGATGGTGTCTTGATGGTTCTGGCTGTTTTATCAGTCTGGGTTTTCTCAAGAAAACACCGCATGATTGTGGAGTCCAGAGGATTCTCAGTATGCTGTTTGCAAGCTGATGAAAGAGAGTGGGGTTAGGGAGAATGGCAGTATAATTGCCAACCAGGGAGCAAAGGCCCAAGGACCTGGAGCTCTGACGTTCAAGGGCAGAAGATGCTTGTCTCAGCTGCTAGAGAAGGGTCAGCTCACCCCTCTTCTGTTTTTGCCTATCAGGGCCCTAAAGCAGGCTGAGGAGCTTGCTCCCACTGCTGAGAACACAGCTTTCTTCCATCCATTGATTCAAATGCTAATCTCTTCTGGAAATAACCTCACAGACAGACAGAGAAATTATGTTTTATTCAATATGTGGGTGCTCCTTAACCAGGTCAAAATGACACAGTAAATGAAGTATCTAAGACTCTTATAATAAAATTCCATAAAGTGAATAGCTTATAAATATACATTTATTCCTTATCTCTTTGGAGGAGGCTGGGAAACCCCAGCATCAAGAGTACGGTAGCCTTGGTGACTAGTAGGAGTCAGTCACCTAATTCATAGGTGATGCTTCTCACTCTGTCCTCAGATGGTAGAAAGGGCAACTCAATTTGCTTAAGCCATTGTTACAGGGGCATTATTACCATTTGGGATGGCTCTTCTCCCATGACCACTTCCTCCTTTCACCTCCTCCACACCATCACCTTGATGGATATGAATTTTGGGGTGTGTGTGGGGGGCACAGACACTCGACCATAGCAGATGGCTAATTTTAATTCCTAATCCTGGAGCCTCCTTTTATGACCAGCATTACAAAATACACTGGGAAATGTACAGACATCACTACTTAGGAATATTTTTCCATTTCTCACACTGAAAAAGGGAAATCATATTTTCCTGGCTCCCAAAAACATAAACCTGTGATTTGCTTTAGCAGATAAAATATGAGCAACATGGCATGAGTTATATCCTGACAAAAACTTTGAATTACCAGGGAGCGATTTTTGGCCCAGGAGTGACATGTTGGCTAAACTGTAACCTGCTGACCAAATCTAGCCCTGCTTGCCTTTGTAAATTAAATTTCTTTTGAAACACAGCCGTCTTCATTCATTTACATATTGCGTGTACGCTTTCATGCTCCAGTGGTACAGCTGAGTAGCTGCAATGAAAGATCTCAGGGCCTCCAAATTAAAATTCATGAGACAAGGTTTCTCAACTTCTGTTTCGGATGGTTTTCTGCTCAGTCAAGCGAAGAGACTGAGTGTCCCTGGGATAAAAACATAAACTGGACTACTTAGCATTTCATGGGAGAAAGGCACCACAGAGGGCTGTCTAGCCCCACTGTAGACCCAAGGGACTGAAAAAAAAAAAGCTTTTGTGATGTTAGGGCAAACAAAGGTTTGATTATCTGTTAGCAAGGCATAATTCAATGTTTCCTGACCGATGAACAAGGTAAATTAGTCAATGGTAAGGAGAAAGTGGAAACACTCTTGATTGGAGTCTGTTGGGGTCAAGGTGGTGATAGCAGTGGACACGCAAGGGTGGATGGGTGTTACTCCTCTGGGGACTGCCACATCCTGTGATTTTAAAATGGAAAGTTCTGGGCCAGAGATTGTGGATAAGTTTTCATTGTTCAGAGCTTTACTAACCACACTTAAGGTCAAAGGAACTTCCAGGTAACTCACTGGTTAAAAATAGGCATGTTTCTCAGAAAAAAAAAAGTCCTGCAAATTCCAGTTTTTGCATGTTTTCAGTTTTCATTGTTGACGTGATAGAGGCAAATGCGATTCTAGTTCTTTGTTGCTATTTATGGTATTGCCCTACAAGAATGTTCCTGTCCATCAGAGCCACTATTAAGTCCCTCTGTGGTGACTGACGTTTAACTCTGAACAGCAGGTTGCCTGGGAGCATTGAGAAGATGTATGCTTGCTGACCAGCTGATAGTCTGTCTGCACTAGGCTCAGTTGTTAGTTTGTGATACATGGTTTCAGAACAGCAAAATAAATTAGAATAACTTCAGTGATTTCAAAATATTTGTACATGAACAAAAAAGCTCACTCAACAAAGAAATACCATTCCTTTGCTTCTAAGTGCATGAACTCTTTGACTTAAGAGGGGTCAGAATACTAGAAGTTGGTATCTATAATGCCTGAGGCAAACTCACCGATTCCAGTTGGATAGGAGTGTGATTTTGATGAAGACTTGTGCTGTCCTTTTCTACATCATATGCTTAAGCCAAAAAAGGTCAAGGGAAAAGTGATTTATCTTTATGATTTTGAATGATGGCTGACCAATGAGTAATCTTAACTGCACTCAGAAAGAGTCAAGACTGGGTATTGGGAGAGATGGGCCCAAGAGGGTTAACGGATTGTGCAAACACATGCCCATCATATTCATAAACACTTGGCTAAAACACAAATGCATGACGTCTACCTTCTCTAACATACACGGGCACTGTCAGGGCATAGAGGTTGGTCTCAGCAGCTTCTTCTGAAGACAAATTCAGAACAGTTAAGAGGAGAGAAGGAATGTAAGAACATGTATTGGACAAGGCCTTGAAGACCAGAGCATGCAGGAAGAACATTGGTTCTGGCTGCCTTCTGAGTAGGGCTTGCTGTTGACTAGCAAAGACAGAGGCAACAATGATCTAGAAGAAGCTAGAGCCAAGACACCACAGCCATCACCAGCTCCACTATACTTTAAAGACACTTACCAAGCATCATTTCTTATCATCCTAGAAGAAGAAATGAGTAAACCTTACATTCTATAAACTTTATAAAAATGGTGTGTGTGTGTGTGTGTGTGTGTGTGTGTGTGTGCACCTTGGTGCACATGTGGAGGTCATAGGACAAACTTAGGTGTTCATCCTTGTCTTTTACTTTACTTCTGACAGTCTCTTGATGTTTGCTGCTAAGTACACAAGGGTGTTGGCTAGTTTTATGTCAACCTGACATAAGCCAGAGTTATCTGAGAAGAAGGAATAACAAATGAGAAATGCTCCCAATAAGTGTAACCTGTAGGAAGTCTGTGGGGTATTGTCTTGCTTAATGAATTGTACGGATGGTCCCATCCTATTGGAAGTGGTGCCACTCCTGGAAAGGTGTTCCTGGGTGCTATAAGAAAGCAGGCCAAGGCAACCATGAGGGGCAAGCCAGTAAGTAGCACCCCTCCATGGCCTCTGCTTCAGTTCCTGCCTCTAGGTTCTTGCCCTGTTTGTATTCCTGACTTGGCTTCCATCAGTGATGGACTGTCCTGTGGAACTGTGTAATGTGAAACAAGGTGTTTCCCCCTAGAGTTGATTGTTCATGGTGTTTTACCACAGCAATAGAAACCCTCAGACAACAGGCCACCTAGCCCGCAAATTTCTAAGAATTCTGCCATTTCCACTTGCTACTTTGCAGTAGGATTACAGACACACATCATTGCATCCAGGCTGTGTGTGAGTGCTGGGGATCTGAACTCAGGTCCTCACATTTTATGTGGCAAGCACTCTCTCCACAGAGCCATAGCAGCCCGACACGAGTTTTTACAAAAATACTACTTACTTTGTAAGATAAACACCACCTTAGTTCTAACAATCATAAGCAGCAGAGTATCGAGAAATGGATCATGTCCTAAAAAAACAACTTCTTTGTAGAAAAATAACCATTAACCATTAACCATTTCAGAAAACCTGGAGGAATAGGATTCTGCACACTCCCAGTGAAGCCAGATGGAGGCACAAATTCCCACTAAGAGGACAATTGAGATATCTGGTAACTATGGTGGCCTCGTTAACACTCTATTAAACTCAGTTTGATATCAACAGAGGGCTTCTTTGCTTTCCTTCCATGAGGGTTATCTTCCAAATTATAACAGCACATCAGCAATACTCCCTTTGGGTCAAAAGACTGTTTTCTTTACTTTCTTATATTTTATTAATCCATTCTTCTTCTCCTGTGTCTGATCTTAGAATCTAAAAATAGCTCTTGCCTTGAACTGGTAGCTGCTGGTATCAGGTGACAGTGGAAGGTGGAGACCAGGGCTCCCCACAGCACTGTCATGCCTCACCAGACACATGACAGTGTGGGATCTACTTGGATTTTGGAGAGGTCAGGGCTTTGTGGGAAAGAGTGTGCCCTTTGCTGCATACCCAGTTTCATCAAAAGTGGAAAGCCAAATACAGGGGATGGGAGTCATAAGGAAAGCTCTGGTTTCTATGACAACCCAAGGAGTGCACACATCAGCACCGAGAGAGGTCTGAACTGGGGCAGTGGTGCTGACAGCTTCACCTAAAGCCTGTCATCACATGTTTCCTCACCCTGGTGCCTTTATCAGCCACTCTCCAGATCCCTAAAGACTTGGAATGGACAGGAACCACGCAGTTTCCTTCAGATTATTTACCTAGATAACTGGGATTAAAGTGCTCATCCTGTGTTTCTCTGACCTTAGGGATTCCACATTCTCAGCTTCAAAATGCACATACAGAGAGGAAGGCAGGAGAGAGAGAGAGAGAGAGAGAGAGAGGAGAGAGAGAGAGAGAGAGAGAGAGAGAGAGAGAGAGAGAGAGAGAGAGAGAGTTTCTAGTAACATGTATCTATGGAAAGTTGTGGCCAAATCCACCACACAATATCCCAACACTCCCATTTGATCACAAGCTCAGGACACACTCATCCCCCACAGGGAAACCTGTGTAGAACTCAGTCGATTTTGTCTTGACTCAACCTTCTAAAGCAGGCAATGTTGAGCAGGACTGCTCAATCCAATCTGCTCAGTGTAGTCAGTTGTGTTTTTCTTTCTTTCTTTTTATGCTAATTAAAAAATTCAAAAGCTGTTGTGACACCCAGGGCACACTTCTTGATTTGATTTCCTTTAATCCCTACACATCAGCATCTTTTTAAACATTCCTCCTGACAGAGTCAAATGTGTGGCCTTGGTTACTATCATATTCATTCATTTAGAAGCAATATCTTAGCAACCGTCTAGACCCCAGGACTGGCCTGGATCTGAAGTCTCTGAAGGTATAGAAAATCCAGTTCATTTCCAGGAGGCAAACATGCAGGCAAGTGAGTGCTGTGTAGGTCCTAGCCTGGTCTGAAGTCATCATAGATGAGATGATGGTGCTGGAGTCCAATATTTTTTTTATATTTTTTTTTTATCGAAACAAGCTTCTTTCACATGTCAATCTCAGTTCCCTCTCCCTCCCCTCCTCCCCTGCCTACCTCCCAATCCCTATCTGCTTCCCAGGGAGGTCCAGGCCTTCCATGGGGGATCTTCAAAGTCTGTCATATCATTTGGAGCAGGGCCTAGACCCTTTCCCGTGTGTCTAGGCTGAGAGAGTATCCCTCTATGTGGAATGGACTCCCAAAGTCCATTTGTGTACTAGGGATAAATACTGATCCACTACCAGAAGCCCCATAGATTTCCCAGGCCTCCTAACTGACACCTACATACAGGGGGTCTGGAACAGTCCTATGCTGGTTTCCCAGTTAACAGTCTGGGGTCCATGAGCTCCCCCTTGTTCAGGTCAGCTGTTTCTGTGGGTCCAATATTAAAAAAAAAATGGAGGCATGTCATAGGTGGCTTAAAGATGGAGAATTACTGTGAAAAGGATGTAACATGATGCCAGAAAGTGCGATATAAGAAAAGATAGCTTGATACTACTGACATATAAACTGGAGGGCTGTTTTAAAGCAAGGAGCAAATCTGTATTAGTGAAATATAAGTCAGAAGAAAATGTACAAATAAAATCACAGACGGAGAAAATGGTAACAGTTAACACTCCTTTCAAAAGTACCAAGTACTTATGGATGTCAGGTCTAACACAAATAAAAATAGAAACCCAAAATAAGGAAGAGAGAGAATGAGGAAAAAGCACCATTTGAAAGGTGATGATGGCTGGGCATTGGTGATGCATGAGACTTTAAATCCCAGCACCCAAGAGGCAGAGGCAGACGAATCTCTGTGAGTTCGAGGCCAGCCTGGTCTACAGAGAGAGTTCCAGGACAACCTCCAAAGCAATACAGAGAAACCCTGTCTCAAAAAACAAACAAAGAAAAGAAAAGAAAAAAGAAGAAAGAAAGGTGATGATGGCAGAGATGTCTGACATGGACAAGACCATGAGATTCAGAGAAAGTGTTATGAATCTAAAATGGCATACATATAAAAATAACAAGTCTAGGCTCATCACAGTAAGACCACGGAAAACTAAATTAGAAAGGAAGTCCACAAACTCAGCCTGCTCCTAAAGATGCTAGCAAATGAATAAAAGGGAACTGACCATGGGCCTAGCAGAAAATGAAATAGAGAAAGAAAAGCAATGACAACAGCAAGCAAACAGACTGGAGAGCATAGAGTATGTGTAACAAGTTCCAAGAAAGGACATGTCTGAAATGGCCATCAGAAGGTCCCGCCAGAAGGAAGGATTCGGATCCTGAGCAGAGAGGAGTGTGATTCCAGACAAAATCAGGGAATTCAAGATGCAAGAAGTAGAGAAGGCAGATCTGAGAGCATTAACTGTCTAAAACAACAACACATTTTACAGAATTGCACACACACAGAATCTAGACTCATATAGAAGCAGATAGAATAGGAAGAACAGGGTAAATAGGGTTCTCATATTTTAATTCCATATACTTTCTGGATAATACTTCTAATTTTATTAGATCTTGACAAACTGATAGAAAGGATTACCAACAATCTAAAGATGATAGATGAGATTAAAATGAATAATAAATGCCATGAGTAGTCAAAGGAGAGAAAGGGAAGTGCCCAAGAGGCTGAGCAATTCAAACTCAACCGCACCAGAGATTACACATTGCAATACTTCATCCTCCAGGTGAAAGGCATATAGGAAAAAAATGGAGCTACTTTAATTGTGCTTACAAGAGAAAAGCCATGAACAGAAAGACAGGGAGGTAGAAAAAAAAAAACTTTCACTTTGGGGTATTTTTAAAAAAAAAACCTGGACTTCTATTTACAAATAAAAAAGACTTACCAAAGGCTTTGTTTATATAGCACCAAGGTGAAAACAGTTCAGATGATTGACAGGGAAGTGGAAAAGCATTGGAACATGCACAGTGGGATATTAGTACAAATCACCAATACATGGAACAATAAGAACAAGAAGAAATCGGACACAAGCACATTAAGGAGAAAGAAGCAAGGAGCTTCAGCAAATGTAGACACACTCAGTAGGACTCATGCCGAGACAGGGATCGCTGTCTTTAGTAAACTCAGTGAATGCCCCACCTTTACACTCATAAATAATATCTGTATTAAGCTATCATGCACTTAGCAGAGATACAATAAAACTTGGCCAAATAGTGAGCTGGAGACCAGTCTGCGATACAGGAGATCCTAACACAAAAATTAAAACTAATTATGAACTCCTGGTCATGCAAATATTTGAGCAAGAAACAAAAAAAAAAAAAGATAAAGAATAAGAAACAGACAGCCAAAAAAAAAAATGAGACAGTATCAGAATCCAGAATTCATGAAGAATGTTTACAGGTCATTAAGGAAGGCCAGTATGACATATTACAGGTCAGTAAGGAAGGACAGTATGACACACATAGGCACTTTTCAAAACAGGCTGTTCAAAAGGTGTCGTCAATCCTGAGATGTAGTTACCTTCACAAATGAACAGATGGAACCTAAAATCACAGAGAGATGCTGCTTCACATGGCTTGGACATGGAAATCAAAACTACTGGATAATGCAAAAGGGATAGAAACATGGAATCCTGGCAGAAATACAAAATGTTGGCCAGGATGTGGAGCAGGAGATTCTCATTGTCTAAAGGAACCGGAACTTGAAAAGGCTCTTTTGGAAAACACTGGCATTGTCTTCTAAGTTAATTGGATACACGTGACCTATGATTTCACTTCTATTATATTCGGTAGCACTGTGTAAGCATGGGTACCAGTGACTGGTAAGTGGCATGTTCATGGCAGTATTTTTTTTAATAATATAATAACCCCAAACATAAAAGGAATATTATACAGGTAGAATAGTTAATACACCAAAACCACAAAAACAATAGGGATCTATTAAATAAAGTTTGGGGAGGGATAATCTAGGAGTAGGTGCTATATACTTATATTTATTTAACTTAAAAAAAATGAATGCCTGGAGTTGTACATCAAAAAAAATTTCATGCTTAGGGAAGAACATAGCAATGAAAAGGCATGAGGGAACTATTGGCATTCATGTAAAGTTCTATTTTTGACCAAGATTGTTGTTTCATGCTTTGTTTGTAAAGACATGGGCTGATAAATAGTTATGATTTGTATGCTTCTCTGAATGTATATTATACTCAAGAATACCTTTAGAGTGTATCATTCAGTTATGCATTCCCACCTACCTGAGTCCCAATTTGCAACTACAGATTTTTCAGCTACGACAATAAAGGAACAGGTGAGCCTTGCAAAAAAGATCCACGACTTTCTGTGAATGCTTTCAACGTGAATGCTTAGAACTGAATTTGCTTTCATAGCTATCGGTGGGAAAGAAGCATACTTGAGTGGTATGTTTAGTGGGCGTGCAGGATTCCATAATGTTTTAGAAGGATAAAGTTGTAAATGTGGGCTTACTCAGATAGGCAAATGCATTCTTTTTCAAAATTTATATTTGGAGTCCTTTTTTTGGACAATTTCAAATGTGAGTACCATGTTTACATCATTTCCAAGCCTTCCTCTCCAACTTCAACTCCTCCTGTGTTGTGTTTCCCACCATTTCCATCTAAATTTATACTCTATCTATCTATCTATCTATCTATCTATCTATCTACTATATATCTACCTAATCTATCTATCATCTATCTATCTATCTATCTATCTATCTATTATCTACCATCTATCCAACTACTGTCTATCTGCCAGCTATCCACTTACTATCTATCTGCCTACTATATATCTATCAATCATCTATCTACCTACTGTCTATCTACCTACTATCTACTATCTATCTACCATCTATCTATCTACTATCTATCTACCATCTATTTGTCGTCTATCTATTATCTAACCTACAGACCGAGTGCTTGTAGTATTGCTCATATGTATATGTAATTAGGGCTGACCTCTGAGAATTGGGAAACCTATCAAGGAGCTCATCCTGGGAGAAAACTGATTCTCCCCTCTCTCTCAGAAGTTATTAATTGCCTGTAGGTCTTCATTTAGGGGTGGGGCTTGGGAAATTTTCCTTGTTCATGTTGGCACTTCATCTGATGTTGTTGCTAAGTAGGACTTGTGTAGACAATCAGATTGTTGAGATTTCATGGGTACAGCTTTCTTGAATATCTAGAAGATAAACTCTTTGGTTTCTTATGAGTTTTTGTTCATCAAATTAAGGAAGGGAAATGAACTGCAAATATACTCCAACTAACTCAATGCAATCCAACACCAACAGAAATCTTTTTAGTTAAGCTCCTGGGGTTTTTGAGTAATATTTTTAGTCTTTTTATTTCTTTGGCTTCTGCTGGATCATATCTATCCTTGATGTTATCTGGGTGTCTGGGAGATGGTGTATGGCTGATGGTGGAGGATGGCACCAGACCCCAGTATCTGATAGCCCCTGGACACTGTCTGTGCTGGGAAGCTCCCTAAAGGTAATACTAGCCTTCCTATGTGCCCTGCTTTTACCTGTTGTAGAGTCTACTTCAGTTGTGCTCCTGGTCTAGTGTCTCTTGCCTTGACCTTCAGGCATGCCTTGCATCAACTCATCATTAATGTCTCTGGTACAGCAGAAGCCTCTGAAATCTTACCCTGCTGCCAACATCAGACCTGCCACCGGAGTATTCTGCTTTATGACTTCCTTAATGTGTGTACATATGTGTGTGCTGGTGAGGGCACACATGTTCCCATACCAGCACATTTCTGTTGGTGTGCATGCACATATGTGCTGTGCATAAGGAAGTAGAGTAAAATTTTTCATGTTGTCCCCTGGAATACCATCCATCTTCTTTGATACAAGGTCTCTCATTATCTTGAAGCTCATCAGTCAGACTGGCTGGCAAATGAGTCTCAGGGACATCACTCTGTCTCTCACAAAGCTGGGATTACAAGAATATGTCTCAGTGCCTGGCTTTTCCTGTGGGTTCTGTGCATCAAGCTCAAGTCCTTATTCTTGCAAGGCAAACATTCTACTAACCGAGCCATCTCCCCAGCACCCGAGTCACATCTTAACATAGTAAAACTTGTGACAGTCTCCACAGCTCTCCACTCAGCTGTCATGTGTGTCCTGCTCTTGCAAAGTATGCAGAAATGGATAAAAATTTGGCAGTTTGATACAGCACCTTTCTTCTTCATCTGTGTTTGTCAGACTTTAGTGTTCAGCATCATTGCCTAGACCACTCACTAAGACAAAGTACTGATTCTTACTTCAAGTTTCTGTTTCAGTGGGTCTGGGGTGGGGCTTGAGAGTTTCACTTTAACAAGTGCCTGAGTGATACTCACCTGGTGGTCAGATGTGGACAAGTCCTGCTCTTGTCAAACCACCAAGTCACCTCTGACCCAGTCACCCCTAGGTCTGTGTGTGGAAGTCTATAAAGTGATGTCCTTCCAAACTCTCAGATGTTAAGTAGACTGTGTCCTCTCTATTGCCAACTCTCATCTGACCTTTTCCTTTTTCATATAATCTCTTGGGGCTGGATGAGCTGGGCTTTTGTTCAGGTTGATGTCTTGGCTTGCATTACACATTTTTCCTTTCTTTTTGTGGTTCTGGGAATGGAATCCAGAGCCTTTCATATAGTAAACACTTGACTACTGAGCTACATCATTAGCCCTAACTTTTCTTATCTATTTAGTGCTGCAGCAATTACTGTCAAGCTGGAAAAGACTAGATTTGAAATTGCTTTTGTTTTTCTCATAAGTCTTATGATTTCTCCCTAATTTAGATAAAATGTTAGCTCTAAATGGTATTCAGGGGTGAGGGATTTATTTGCTCTTGACGAAAAGCCTGCAACCTAACACAGTCCCAGTGGGGCTCTGGAAGCTCAGGATGATTGACAGAAGCAGCCCATCAAGGTAGGATGTCAACATTTCTCCCCCATTCCTCTGGACCAGGAAGTGAGGCTCTGTCGCTGATAGACATGGATTCATATTTCTCTTGGACAGATCCAGGAACTAGCATCTCCCTACTCTCCACATTGTAATTACTGATCCCTATTCCCTTCTGTGTCACAGGGTGGGTAGGTAATCCAGACACAGTGGAACAGGTGAGACCACTCATTAACCTCTACACAAATGCAAGCTGTGAGATGCTAGGGATGAACATGTTTACTCTCTGTGCCAGCTTTAATCCTTTGACTCATATAAATACTAGAACATAAAAATCACAGCGCTCCTGGCTTTTCAGCTAAAGCCCACATCAGTTCCTCTGGTTTGACCTCCTGCTGTCTTCCATTCAGCTCCCTCTTGAGTCACATCCATCTCACATCATTTCCTCCTTTCAATTGAGAGAACAAGTTAATAATAGTGTTTTGGTTTTAGGCATAGAAACTAGCTCACATTTTGTGTTTGCAGGAAGGGGAAATAACACAGCCCCCTAGGCTTTTGATTTAACACTGTGTGTGACTATTCCCATAAGATAAGACATTGAATCCAGAGTAGTGGCTAGCCTTTGTATATAGAACCTGTTTTAAGCATAACCAGCATCACTGCCTCAGTGATGCCGCCCAAGGAGAGGAATGAGAACAGATAAACACATCCTACCATTTGACCCTGGACCCACTTTTCAGTTGGAACAATTGCCCATCCACTATATCATTGAAGCTGTTGCAATCTTGTATTGCAATATTTAGATATTTAGGGAAGATGTTCTGGGTTCTATAATTTCTCTCTTTCCCTTTCCCTGACACCCCCTGACACCCCCTGACACACACACACACACACACACACACACACACACACACACACACACACACACAGATGCACATGTGGAGGTCAAGGCTGAAATGAAGTGTCTTCCTTCCTCTATCATTGCTGTCTGCATTGCTTTGTCAGGTGACCAGAGCTCAGCAATTTGCTAGATTTGCTGGACAGTAAGTGCCAGGGATCCTCCTCCCTCCTTCCCCTAATGCTCACGTTACAGATGCATGTTGCCAAGCTCATTTTTACATGGGGTCTGGGGATCTGCACTCAGGTCCTCATGCTTGCTCAGTGACACTTCACTCACTGAGCTGTCTTCCCAGGCTTGTATGTCCCATTTCATGATTGCCACTTCTGCTCATCTTTTCTCCCATATGTCTGTTTCATGGGCATTTGTATTTGACACCTCTCTTGTTTCTGCACACACTCTGAATTTGCTGGTAGATGGGCTTTATGGGTAATTTTGGCCTTGGTTTTCTTTCTCTAGTCATGTACCCTTTATAACTCTGGTGTCTGGGACCCAGCCACGGCACTACCCTGCCTCATTATCACAGCCAGTGGCTTCTCTCAGCTGCCTACAGTGGGTTTGTGTATTGCTCCAGGAGTCTATTCAATCTTGTGTCAAAATGAATAGGCCCAGGCCATAAGATAAGTGTATCATAGTATTCACCTTAGGCCAGAATTTCAATAAAGAGAATTCTGTTCCCTTATTACACCACCATCTTCTCCATGCTCAGTCCCACACAGTTTCTCTACAACAGTCCAGAGACCATACAGAACTGTTTCTAGCCGGAGTCCTCAAATGAAATGGAGGAATTCTATGGTTTCAAAAATCTTAACAGAAATTCAATATTTATCCTATGTAAGTCTTCAAGGCAAACTAGAATGAAAATTTACTTTCTATGAACAGGGGGCAATGACAGTTAGCACTTTGATAAATTGTTTTAGAGATAATACATGAAGTAGAAAAATATATAACACAGTTAGCAGACAGTGTTTTGAGATCCAAAAACACGAGATATGGATGGTTAGAAGAAATCTTTTGTAACAAGAAGGCAGTAGCTGCTGGCTGAGGGTCCCAAACACTCAGTGACCAGGCCTTCTCTGGGGACAGAGAGCACAGATTCCATCTTCCCAGCATGGACTTCCAGAAGAGAGCAGGGACTCAGTAGAAGCCATGTTGCTATCACCAAGAGTTCCAGGCACCACGGAGCACCTCCATCAGTCCCGAATGAGAAGTGACCTTCAGAGACTAGCTCTGGGCTGACCTTGCAAGCAGGTCTTAGAAATGATAACAGTCCCATGATTGCCATACTAGCACTTATGGTTCTGTAAATTTTATTTTTGTTTTATGTGTGTATGTATGTGTCTGAGCCACAGTACTAGTGACACAGCTTGCTAGCTGCCAGCCTAACCCAGAAACTTGAGCTCCAGTTTTAGTGAGAGATCCTGCCTTAAAGGAACAAGGCATAGAGTGACAGAGGACACCGGATGCCTCCTCCAGCTTCCACAATGCATTGACACACACTCCTGCATGCACACGTCATACATGTATGAACATACACTCCTGTATAAAACATCTAAAAAATGAATACCTTTTTAAGTGTTTAGAAGTTAAAAATCAGTCATGAAACGAGAATGAAAATACAATTTGCAGGGTTCAGCCAAAGTAGTGCTTAGAGGAAAAGGAATAGCTCTGAAGACATTAGAAAAGAAAACACTTCCAATCATGAGCCGCAAGGAGGTTTTTCTAAATTATCAACAATAAGGTCACAATAGTAGAAAGGCTGGAATATATTTGTAATTTTCTCTCCAAAAAGGAATATTGCCAAGCTACTGTCTTACAAAAACATAATCAAAATAGTCAGTAAAAACGTAGAATAGATTACCACAGAGACATAAGGTAGTTAAGTAGTATCAGCATGACTTCATGACAACATATTTACTATTATCAGCTTATTGATGTTAATAACAGTCCACAAGTTTGGAGTGAATATTGAACTGCCTGCTCCTCTTGCAGTCATTGCACTGCATTGGTTTTCTTTAAAGCTTGTTCTTCTCTTCCAATTGAACTTGACTTTTGTCAGTGCTTGAACTCATCCCTGACTAACACAGTTTCTCTGGAGAAAGTGTACATATTTACATCTGATACTATCACCAGTAGGCAAGTAGGTTTCACCAGTAGACGAGATTGTCAAGCTGTAATCAAAGAAGAAGAAGAAGGAGGAGGAGGAGGAGGAGGAGGAGGAGGGAGGAGGAGGAGGAGGAGGAGGAGGAGGAAGAAGAAGAAGAAGAAGAAGAAGAAGAAGAAGAAGAAGAAGAAGAAGAAGAAGAAGAAGAAGAAGAAGAAGAAGGACCATGTCAAATGAGCACCTTGGTGAACGACTCTTGGGACTATTGACTCAGATTTTCTTGGTGCACCATAAAAGATCCGAGCTCATTAGACTGACTTATAAAATTGATTTACAGGATGCAATTATTATCAAAAGGAGATGCATCTGTTCAAACATTTTCTTTTTGCAGAAAACTGAGTGGGAAGGCAGTATATTTTCAGTGAGAGATGGCTGACAGGAGGTTAAAAGTACTTACAAATGCAGGAAGGAAATGTTCTTTCCCTGAAGGCAGGCTTGTTTGTAGATCCACATTTTGATCAGAAATGTACTTGATGAGCAAGGAACCAAAGCAGAAAGCTCCCTAAACTGCATAGTTAGTCATAGCAGACCCAAATCCTGTTTCAATGCTCTTGTCATTGAAGACCATTTGGATACAAAGTCTTGTGCCCATCTCCACTTTAAGGATGGCCCTGTTGGTGAGCCTAGGGTTGTTTCTAGAATACTTTTTCACCACTAACACCCAGTGTGACTTTTTGGGTTCCTGTGGATATCCCTCCTCTACTATAGATAATGCTGTGATAATAGAACATCACTAGTCTAGTCAATCCTGTTATTTAGCTCAGTAATGAATTGTTGGAACACTTCTCAGATGGTGTAGAATGGTGGCAATCTGAATTTTAATGGTATGAAACAGAATGAAGCTACAATTATTCTGAATATTTGCAAACTATGTCTTCATCAATATCCTTTAGCTTTGTCATCTGCTAAATAATTTTTAGTGAAGACCTATTGTATACCAGACATACTTGTGGGAAATCTGCTAATTAATAACAGAATCCTATCTATTTAGTCCCAGGGGTGACAGATGGACTATTTAGAAAACTGTCCAACTGACTTGGGGAATTAAGATCCAGGACTTTGAAATGTGGCCATCAAGTGGCTGAAGTCCATTATTACACATGAAGATGTAAAAATTCCAAGTAAAATAAAGCAAAAGATGCCTAGGCCAATAATAATAATAATAATAATAATAATAATAATAATAATAATAATAATATGCCCAAGTTACAATCCACAACTCCAGAGAAGCTAGAACCTTCTTCCAAAAATGGAAGCAGATGCAGAAATCCACCTGCATAAGACCAAACTAGACTGACTCCCTTAATAGAGGTGACAATGGAGTGACTGGGACAACATATGAGACCACTGGCAGTGGGTCCAAGATCTAACTCTAATGGCCAAACTGACTTAGTGGATCCCATTCCATATAGAGAGATACCTTGCTCAGCCTAGACACAGGGGTGTGGAGGATGGAGAGGTGCCTTGGTCCTGCCTCAACAAGGTGATGAGACAGACTTAGTAGACTTCTTAGGGGAGACCTTACCTTCTCCAAGGAGCAGATGGGAGGTGGGAAGGGGGAGTGAGGAGAGCGGGAAAAAAGAAGGGAGAGGCAACTGGGATTGGAATGTAAAAAATAAATTAATAAAAAATTCCAAGTCAACCTTCTAGAACTTGGGGGACTATGGTTTGAGGATTAAGAACCTCAACTGGTGAGATGATTGTTTTGCTAAAGTGACGCTGGTAAGTACACCATCTGCTTTTTCTCAGCATAGATCAGTCTTAACTGATGGTTCATGAGAAAGTGTGCATTTTCATTCTGATTGTCCATCAGGGAACTAAATAGACCTATCCCGAATTGCTGCTTCCCTTTCACCAGCATCCAGTTCTCATTAGCTACAGCTGCTGTAGGTTCAGCTTCGGGAAAAGCCTGGGATCTATCTGTCTTTATCTACCTCCACAGCTAACATCATCTCTTCCCATGAATACTGCATTAGCTCTTGCCTGGGTTGCCCATTTGTGGTTAATACTCAATTTTTCTCCATCTTACCATCAGCATGGGTATACAGAAACACATAAGTGGTTCCCTTAAGATAGATGACGCTATAAGCTGTCAGATTTCCATGGTCTTTTATAGATTAGCTTCTCAAACCCCAATCTTTCTTTTTCTTACTCTGCCATGCTCACTCTTTCTTGAGTCATTCTTTGCTCCTGTTCTTTGCAAGCTTGGGACACTCTGTCTTCCTCTTCCATCTGTAACACTGTGGGCTTGTTATGTTAAAGCATCAATTACATAGTACATCAATTATGGCTTGTCTTGTGACCACGGTGATCTCAGTGACTTTTGTATCCTCTCCACTTTCCATAGCCTAGATCAGTAAATATTTATTGAATGAACAGATGAGAAAAGTCATCAGATGTATTATGTTTCTACTGTACAGGGAAAGAGACATTTGTTTTATGATACAATGTAATAGGCCAACAGCTCTGGCTGCCACTGGGTGTGGTCCTTGTCTTCTTCAGCTGAAAGTGTCTGGATGCTGTCTGCCTCCTAGACCTTGGCTCTTTAGTGGGCAGCCACTGTGTGACCAGCTCCACCCCACTGCTGAGATCCATCCTGGCCAACACTCCTGGGTCATCCCCAGACAGGTCTCAGGGCTCAGGATTTCTGATGCTGCAAAGAAACAAAGGCTGTCTCAGAGATCATGTGGATTTGCTCGGAAGCCCACAGAGAAGTCAAGTTCCACAGAGAAGGCTGAAGATGAAGGAAGAATGTAAAGTGACAGTCATATGAGGGGTATAAGCTGCTGAGATCATGTGAAGGACATGTTCCAAGAAGGCTGGGGCACTCAGTATTAAGGTAGTGCAATAAAATAAGGGTGAGGAGACTTCATTTCATATGAAGGGCATAGGCATGGATGTGGGAAAATGAGACTGATAAGTGGGCTCCTTGAGCCTCTCCAGTGTCCACGGTAAGACCTGGGCCACCCATCACGCTCCCTTTGTGTTCTGACTCCCCAGCCAGCCAGCTGCCCACAGAACTTTTGCCCTGTCCTTCCTGTTGCATTATTTCACTATCAGTCATAGTAGGAAGAGACTGGCAGACAGGGAGGAGGACCACAGCTAACCCTCATGTCATTACATCAAAGGCACCTGAGAGGCAGGCGCAACAGGCAGGGCATCTGTTGGAGAAAGGCTCTGCTCCCCGAGCAAGGCAAGAATGGCAGGATGGAGGGCTGCCCTGACAGGCACAGCCAGGGGCTTGGCTGGTCCCCATGGACAGTTCAGAATGAGTCTACCAAGCAGCCTTGAACATCATCACAAGTTTTTCCTCTAAGACTGTTGCTCGGCTTGCAACTTTTCATCAATGCCCCCACGCCCACCGCCACCTCAGTTTGGCAAGCGGTTACTGAGGCTGTATGAAGACCTTCAGAGCTTACTGCTCTGTCATTTCTTCCCCTACTCAGACCCTCTGTCTGGCTGTATGGCTTGAGAAGAAAACAACATGACTTGGTGACTGTGTCACTGTCATGCGCCATTCTCACACTGGAAAGTTTATCTGTGCCTTGAATGAGTTGTCAACTATGTGACCCAAGGCTGACTGAACTGTGTGGGTGCATAGAATCCATAAACCAGTCAAGATGCTTATGATGGCTCCCAGAGAGGGTGGGGGTGAAGATGATAAGAAAAGACAGGCTTTCTGGACCGACATTCTCTGTCTGTGCTTTCAGATTGGCTCTGTGCAACTTGAGGACTGAGACCCCAGCCTCATCATTTAGTCATCCACGTTCCTATATCTACATGCTCAGAATAGATGATCAGTAAGTGGTGGATGAAATAAAAGTGGATGAAGATAACGGATGGAGGGGGGACAAGCATAAACTTCCTCCACATCTCACATCCTCAGAGCCAGTTACTTGAATGACATCTTTGGCAAGACTGTGTACTGAGGAAAGGGAGACTGTAGTAGTTTGAAAAAGAAATGTCTGTCTGGGAAATTGATCCCCAGTTAGTGGAACTGCTTGGGAAAGAGTGGAACCTTTGGGAGGTGGGGCGTTGCTGGAGGAAGTACATCAATGCGGCAGGCTTTGAGTGTTTATAAACTGGTCCCACTTCTACTCTTCTCCCTCTGCTTCATGGTTTTAGTTGGAAATATGTTCTCTGAGCTTCCTGCTCCTGCAGCCATGTCTGTGCCTTGCTGTCATGCTTCCCCATCAAGGTGGACTCCTATCCCTTTGGAACTGTAAACCTAAATAAATTCTTTCATCTGTAAGTCACTCTTGGTCACGGTGCGTTAGCACAGTCACACGAAAGGTACATATATGGAGAGTACAGAGAGATTCTCCATGTCCTTGCCTGTTGCTGAATTCTTCATGATGAGCAGAACAATGATGCAAATGCAAGCACCAAGGAGACAGATGCCTCCACTAGAATGTGCTGGGCTTTGGGGGAATGAATTATGTTGCTTAACTCTTGTATGAAGCTCCAGCGCTACTCTGTTTTTAAGTTTATGTTCTCATGGGCTGTGTGTTTGAGTGTGAATCAAATGATTAGAAGTTTTCATGCCGAAGAAAAATGTATTTGGCAAAAAAAAATTGTATTGGATACCTACAGAGATGATGCTTGAATTCATGGATATGATCAATAAGGTACCAATGCTTGGGAAGTGGTAGGGAGAAGGGCAATCAATGATGCTTCCCTGCTGTCCTATAGGATAGATATTTGGGATCGTTCACCCTATTCCTTCCTTATTGGAGTTTTAATAAATAAAACATATTGCTTGTCAAAGAAGATGTGGTCTTAGAACCACTTCTTCTGTCAACATTGCTTTCAAAAGACAGGGTGATCCTCCATCTCTCTATTTCTTTACATGAGTAAGAAGAGAGAACAAGGCCATAGACAGCATTTACTTCAAAAGTTCACATAAAGGAAAAGGTCTCAAACACAAACCTACGCCATCTCTCTTCCCACCCTGCCAGCATCTTTGCCTTTGTGCAAATCCTGAGAGTCAAAACTCCATCTAATGGGAAGGTGTTCAGCATGCTAGTGAGAGCCTCTTCAGAGATGAAGACAGATGAAGCAACCTCTTCAAAAGGCAGCCATCAGAAAATCAGCTGCTCTTTCTGGGATGGTTGAAGAATGAAAATAAGAAAAGCTTAAAACCTGCTAACATTTAAAACCTGGTGAGTCCTTTACTCCAGGGTGTGTGGAGAAGGAAGAAAGTGTTCTATAGCAGAGGGGTCAGCTATTGGTGAGACATTCTGTGGGAGAGACAAGTGTTGAGAGCATTTGTCCTGGAAACGCCAACCCAGAGAGAGCCTGCCTCAGCACCTGTTGCTCTCCAGCTGGCCTTGGCCACCCAGAAGATGGAGTTTATTAAAAGGCAGGCTGTTGTGAAGGAAGGTGGACTAAAGTCAGAACCTCAGCAGCGATAGTGACTGAGTTGAAGATTTGGAACAATGAACTCCTGGAGAGATAGACAATTCAACAAACTAGTGCCAAAGAAGGAGATGAATTTGTTACTTTCCATTTGGCATGGAAGAGGGGCAGCAGTCCTGCCTGGAGTCACACCTTAAGTCACTCATTATAGTATGCATCTTTGTGTCATGCATGTGCATGAAAAGAGGTACAGGGTGAGTGTAGGTGAGTACTCAATTCTTGTTAGCTCCATTTCCCAGCTGAGAAGGATAGAATTTATAAGCCACTCGGGAAGATTTGAGCTACAGGCCAAACACAAAACAAAACAAAACCAGGGCAGTGAGATGGCTCAGTGAGTAAAAGCTTTAGCCATGTATGCCTGACAATGTGACTTCAATGCCCAGCATTCTCAGAATCTGTGTAAGAAGTTGGATGCACTGACCTGCATCTCATCCTAACACGCCTACTGAGAGAAGTGAGGCAGGGCAGAATAATTGTCAAAGGCTCTGGGACAAGCTGCCATGGAGTTAACAGCACAGCCAAACAGCAAGAGACCCAGCCTCAAACAAGGTGCAAAGCAAGAATTAACTCCCCAAGTTGTCTCTGACATTTACATACGATGCATGTGTACACACACACACACACACACACACACACACGTGCATACAGATACACTAAACATAAAAAAGCTCAAGCAATATAACAGCCCAAACCCTCTTATTTACCTGGTTCAATACTGAAAACAAACCATTTCATATAGCAAGAAGTACTGTTGATCTTAACAACCCGACCCAACACCATCATGTCTAAACTTCCCCTGTCCCTGTTTTTCTTTTTCTTTTTTTTCTCTTCTTTGGTATTGATCAACTGCTTTCATTGCCTTAGGGCTGGAGCTGTTCCAGGTGCAACACCTTGCATGAGAGTGATCCCTGAAGGAAGAGAGTATGCTTTAACTATATGCCTTCAAATCAACAGAGAGAAGGACTGGAGAATTAACCCAGTCAGTAAAGGACTTAGCAATAAGATGATGCCCTTAGTTTGATCCCAGGAAACTGTGTCAAAATGCCAAGCATGGCAGTGTGCACTTACAATCCTAACCATGAGGAGGTAGACACAGGCAGATCCCTGGGTCAGCTAGGCTAGCCTGTTTGGCATTTCCCAGGCCAATAAGACATCCTGTCTCAAAAAATGAAGTGAACAGGTGTGGAGACTGACATTCAGGTTGATCTCTGGTCTTCCATAAGTATACATGCACACACACACACACACACACACACACACACACACACACACACACACACACACTCACATACACACACACACACTCACACACACACACACACACACTCACACACACACACACACACAGAGAGAGAGAGAGAGAGAGAGAGAGAGAGAGAGAGAGAGAGAGAGAGATGCAATTGTCCCTTGTGCAGCCTGCTATTCATGTCTCATGGTCTGTAATTATGCTATATGACAATACCATGTTACTATCAAGGGTGGTTGTGCCATCACAACCAGCTTATCTTAATCATGATTCCCCCTTATTTCTGGGTCCACATTACCTGCATTAGAAAACCACAAGGGGGGAGATTATGTATTCAACTAAATCACTAAACTTGAACGTGATGACTTTCCACGTAGGCAACCTAGTTGCTGCCATTCCATATTGTAGTTGTTATTTGTGATGATGTTTGTGACAAATGGTAGCTATTGTTATAGTTCTAGCACATTCTTTGCAAGCCTATTAACACTATCTATCGGCTAACAAATCCATTTTGCTAATAATCAGTCACTGAATCTTCAAAGATCTCTGTTGCCTGGGCCAATGGAGCTGATGGTTATAATTAAACAGCATAGACTAGAACTAAAAGGTTTTGCATTTTTTCCCTCTCAAAAGTGTGAAATCAAGACTTTGGCCAGATCCAGTTGATAAACTCTTCCTTTCTCAAGGTTTATCAGAACCAGTCAACTCTTAATGACCTGAGAGTATGGCAGGGTCATTAAGCCTTATGACTGTCTGAGACAGGAAAGTCTCTGTTCAAATATTAACTCCATCTTTTCCTATTCCTGTTGGTGACTTTCTTATTCTCCAATTTCTATCCTTAACACTGGGATATATCAATATCATCACATTGGAGACAGAGTAAGAAAAATCATCTGTGGAAAAATATCTGAAGGACTGCATGTACTTGCAGTATTAGCTCCTTTTTATTATCTAGACTGTGTAGTGATGGAGATGATGATTATGCCTCTGTAAATGGCCAGAGTTAATAAATTGCAGTAATTATATCTGCCATAGGCCAGAACAGTAGCAGCTTTTATTGGTAAGTTGGAGTTTCTCCTACAATTTGATTGGTAGAATCCTGTCACTCTGGTCATGCTACAAGTATTAAGTTTTCAGACAAAATACATGGTTAGTGTTTCAAATTACTGACTACTCTGTTCAGGGCCTGCCATGTCACAATGAATAGTCTGGCGTGGTCATTCAGCAAACTAATAATTAAATGCTGTAATTTTACTAAAACAAGTTACAAGTGAAAGCTACTGGTCCTCAGCCTATATCCAGAAATGGGTATTTTGAAAATTGTTCACTTTATCCTTTTGAGAATTTGACTTGCCCTTAACACCTGCCCCCAACTGTATTGATTAAATTCCTCAATCTCTTGGGCTTTCATACTCAGGACACAAAGAAACACTTCCCTTTAAAGTATCTTTCTTAAAGGAAGTTAAATGTATCCTGACCTAATGAACTTCATTCTGATACAAATTGCTGAGTAGAGAGACATTGTCTGATGAAGAATAACACACAAGTTGGACCAAGAGAGAAGTGGAGGTTTGAAAATGAGTTGTTTTAATGGAATTAAGGAAGTCGAGTGGACTTTGCTGAAAGAACTAAGGTCAACAATTGCTCTCTGATTTCTAATCAGGATGGAGGTCCCTTGGGCAGGCTCTGACACTGATGTGTCCATTTGCTCTTCCTCTGCTATAGCATCTGAGGCTACCCCTTACCTATGCTCCTCTGTGATGACCCAGGAAGCAGTTGCAGTCACTGGGACATTGCTACTAAGAGTCCTCTGAAGGGACACCTGTTTGGAAGACTTCATCTACTGTCATTCATGACTTCTTCTAGAGATCACCAGGGACAATTAACAATGTGAGGGCCAACCAAGGAAATGGATAAAGATACTGCAAACCATAATAAGAGGGTCTTAGCCAAAATATAGGCAGACAGACCTCACATAACTCCAAAGTAAAACACACTACTATAAAAATATGAGCAGATGGTTCAAATGGACACTTCAAAACATGGAGACCTACAAATTGCCAACAATATACGAAAAGGTGTTCAGCACTACCAACCGTCAGGGGAATGCAAATTGAAATCACAATGAAGTATGATTTTTACAAGCTTGGTTGATGGTACAGACCTGTAATGAGGCATGATTATGAATTCAAAGCCTGCCTGGGCTAGAGTAACTTGCCAGGCCAGCCTTGTCCATTTAGGAAAACCCTGTCTAAAAATAATAATGGTAATGATACTGTGGCTGCAATAATGTATGTATTGTACAATCCACTATAATAAGAAAATATATTTTTACATGTCTTATGAAAAGGGCAAGGATGAATATATATATATATATATATATATATATATATTGACAAGGGTATGCATAAAGGGTAATTCTTTCACATATAATGAAAACATAACTATCATCTAGAAATCCCACATCTAAAGAATATTCAGAGGAAATGAAATCAATGCCTCAGATCTGGAAACAGTGTAAGTGCATGTTGGTGGGTAGAAGAATCCCTGTATGGATATAAACAGCCAAGACAATTGCCATCATCGCAACAGCGTGGATAAAGTTGGAGGTCACTAAGTGAAACGAAAGAGGACCATCATATAGTGCATTGGTTCTAAACCTTCCTAATGCTGCAACATTAGGTCGTGGTGACCCCCAACCATAAAGCTATTATTGTTGCTACTTCATGACTGCAATTCTGCTGTTATGAATTGTAATGTAAATATCTGATAAGCAGGTGGTCTTAGGGGACTCCTGTGAAAGGGTCTTTTGACCCCAAAGGGGGTTGTGACCCATAGGTTGAGAATTTCTGGATCTGCATTAGAAGTGGGATTTAGATGATATTCAGTATTTAATTTGGGGGGAGGGAAACTGCGTATCACAATGTTCATGAATATCAAACTGTCATGTCATAACTCGAGCTTATGTAACCTTTGCCAACAAAAGAGTAAAATTAAAAGATTAAAATAGGAAAAGGTGATGTAGACTGATAAAGGAGAGACATGGTGTGTGTGAAACAGGGCAGGCATGGTCATAACTTTGTCACATGAAGCAGTTTTCACTTCCTGGTACTGGACATATACTTGGTTGACATGTTTGAGTAATATGAGTGTATGTAGGAATGGCTGTTATCTGTAGAAACATCGACATTATCTGAGAGTCCTCTCAAGCTGAGACATTGCCATTTCAACATCTTTTTCACAGCACTGGGGATTTAACCCAGATTATTGTGCATTCTAGGCAAGACTCTACCACTGTGGTGAGTTCCCAGCCCAGTCTTGTCCACGTTTAAGAGGTTCTAGGATAAAGAGAGAAGGTCAATTATCTCCCTTTCTTAATCTCAGTTTTTTACTGTTACTTCCATTGTTCCCTGAAAAACTGCTTATTTGCTGTTTATTGCATGCAGAGATACTCTCAGTGTCCCTATTACTTATTGTCTACTTAGTCAATTAATTAGTCAATAATTAGTTGGATAATTGTCACTTAAGTTTTTTCCTCAAATAGAAAAAGATAATGCTTCTTTGAACAGGTAATGTTCCTCCTCTTCAATCAATTTTATTCATCATTTTTATTGATTTCAATACCTGCATAAATTTATGTGGAGGATGAATGATGCTCTTCATGTGTTTAATTTAACCAGGTGTTTCCTGAATGACTTAACTTTTTGTACCATTTTGCATCCTGGGGATGTGGACTTGAGTTGGGCAAGCAGTATCTCTACTCTCATAGGTTGGGTAAGGGAGACAATAAGCAAGAAACAATGAATGAATTCATTAACTGAATTATAACTCTATGGGGTTGTAAATACTATAAAAGAAGCAAGAAAAGTAGCCACAGTGAGCTAGAGACATGGTCTTTCTGTTTCTCCTGATTAGCTCTGCACACCATCACAGCTACACCCAGGATACCCTTCCTCAGCTGCTCTCCAGCATCAAACCCTAGGTTTTCCAATAGCAAGAAAATGGACTAGTTGGGCCATTGCTTCCCATGGTTTCATCGACCTTCTCAAGTTCACCATGCCCTTTATCCTTCAGGCCCTTCCTATCATCTAAGACCATGCTATCCAAAGCACTTTTCTCACCTGTGAAGTATCCTTCCTGCTGCCCAAGGCTGGTCCTGTTTGCTGATCGCTATCATCCCTGTCTCCATTGCTGTAAGCCTCTGCTCACTCCTCTTTCTCCTAGTTTTCTCCTGTCTCTGATTCTTAACTAGGTCAATCCCATCAGCATTTAAGGCTTGCTCTAGAATATTTCTAGGGCAAAGCTTCTCACTTCTCATTACTACCTTGTCTTCTCTTTGAATTCCCCTCCCCGCTACACTCTGTTTGCTTTTATTACTTTATCATGTATATTATGTATAGCGGGAATGGTGAGTTCCACCTTCAGGGTCGTCATGACTGGATGAGAAGTACTTTGTGGAGCCTTAGGCCAGTGCCTAGGAAACACTTCCAGAGGCTCTAGATATGGGACATTGCTCCTTGTTCCCTTGCAATTATAATGAAGCTTTATAAATATTCCTGCAAGTTGGCAGTGACTTCTCAGAAGGGCAATACTGGATAGACCAGGGCCTGGCATTCAGAGTAACCATAACGACAAGAACCCACCATGAAGCACTTTGCTACTTCCATCTCTCTTTTTGAAATGTGTGAATAAGACTTTTATCAACTGGTCCTTCCCTGGCACTCTCCCAAGCTCTTAGTTGGTTCCTCCTGTTCATGCAGGTTGGGCAACCATGCATTCTGCTGAACTCAGAGAATCTGTAATCTCTGCAACTGCTTGTTCAGAATGAGAGAATTTGTGGCTTACAAGCTCTGTGTTTAGCGATAGATCATGACACTTAGATATTTCTTCAGGGAGTATTAATTGTAGGGGGAAAGTGATGGCATTTTATTTAGGTTGTCTGGAAAGTCAAAGAAAGATTATAATTTATAGTTACTATGGTAGCTAATTATACCTTTAAAGATATGTCAGTTGCTGTTCAGAAGAATAAGGCTTTGATCATAGCTGAGACCCTTGTTGGGGAATCAAAAGGAATAAGAAAATGTAATTTGCTAACTTAAAAATTTCCCTGGTTACTGAGACCAGATTTCTTTTTAGATACAAAGCCATTCCAGCTGCTTTTTTTCATGGTGCTAAAATTCATGCAGATGCTATTAATGGGTGACATTGTGAAATACTCAAGCTCTGCATTTTCACCTCTTCTTGCTATTTGCCATGTGTCTTGTGTCTCTATTCATGGAGGTGAACATCATGCATCAGATACCTAGTCCTAGTGAAAGGCCGGATTGAGGTTATGCTAGAACAAGACAGATCTGGAAACATACATTGTTAGGTGGAACCACTGTGTTCAGGAGGGAGAGAGAATAAGAGGAGCAGAGAAAGAGCGAGGACCATACTGGAAAGGCTTTACCTGGACCTCCTTATTTTGTATTGAGTCTTAGAAGAGTTGACAAAAGAATGGATTTGTGTTTACTTCCCTACTGGGGCCTAGAAAAACAAATCACTAAATTTTAGAAGGACCTAGACCAAGAACACATTTTGTTTGTCTCTGCAGTGGTGCGGGAAACATTTGAAAGCTCCCCTGAGAAAGATGCAAAGAATTAGAGGAGTGATAATAAAAGCCAGTCAGATTGAGACGAGTGTGTTTGTGGCCACAGGCTAGGGGCATTGCAGGGGTGGATAGGTATATCAATGACCAATGATCAGATACAGTGTTGGTTAGCTTTCAGTTAAAACTAGGTTGGCATAACCTAGAGTGGCCTGGAAAGAGGGAACCTCAACTGAGGAACTGTGCAAATCAGATTGGCCTGTGTCTATGTCTGTGATGGATTGTACTGGCTAACAATTTACGTGGAGGGCCCAATCCACAGTGGGCAGCACCATCCCTAGGCAAATTGGTCTAGGCTATATAGAAAAGCTGTGTAGCATGAGCCTGTGAGAAAGTCCTGAAATGGTTTCTGCTTCAGCTGCTGCCTCATTGATGGATTGTGACCTAGAAATGCAAGGTGAACTAAATCCTTCCCTGCCTAAGTTGCTTTTGGTCATGGTGTGTAAAACAGCAGAGAAAAGCAGCTAGAACATTCTCTCTCGTCCCCCTTTCTTCCATGATTTGAAAGCATGCCTGAGTTTAGAACCACTCAAAAACAAAGGAGGGAGTAAATGCTGATTTACTTGTTGTGTGCCTTTCTTGTGTGTATGACCAAATAACTGACAGAAACCTTTTCAAGGGAGAAGGGTTGATTTTGACTCTTAGATTTTGTAGTAATTCAGTCCTCATGGCAGGGAAGGGGGTTTTATACGAGAAGCCTGTTCTTTAATAGTAGGGAAGTCCTGTTTCTAACAATAGAAGCATATGGCTACTCCCACCTACACCATGGTTGACCAGGCAGCAGAGACAGGGGCTAGGATCAGAGCTGGATATAATGTTTAAAAGTTCCCCTTGGGTGACTCACTTCCAACAACCAGGCCCTACCACCTAAGGATAACATAGCTCTCATAATAGCATCACAAGCAGAGGACAAAGCACTGAGAACAAGAGTCTGGAGGGACATTTCAATATCCAAACCACAACCTTCTGGACCCTGATCTTCAAAGAGTCATGGTCATCTCATGATATAAAATATACTCAGTCCAACTTCAAGAGTCCCCTATAATCTCACCAGGACCATCAGTGATCTAAAGTTCAAAGTTTCTGCAGACACAAGGCAAATTTAATTGTGAACCTCTGTAAAATAAAAAAAAGAAACTTAAATACTGACAATGCATGGTAAGCCTTTCCAGTCTAATAGGACCAATAGGACTACTACAAGAAAAGAGAAGACTAGCTTAGGAAGATAGAGCAGGTGGTACCTTCTTTATTTTGTCCAAAATGCTATATCATCTCTATTTGACAGAAAGTATGGTGTTAATTAGTTGTTAGAGACAGTGTTGTTAGAGTCCCTGTGGTGATTTGAATGAGAATGGCCTCCATAGGCCCATATATTTGAATACTTGGCCCCCAATTGGTGGAACCATTTGGAAAGGATTAGGAGGTGTGGCCTTGTTGGAAGAGTTATGTCACTGGGTGTGGGCTTTGAAGTTTCAAAAATTCCCAGTGTGCTTCTCTTTGCCTCCTACTTGTGGATCAAGACGTGAGCTTTCATCTGTTTGGGCTACCATGCCTTTGCTCTGCCATCATGGTCTCTAACCCTCTGAAACCATAAGCCTAATTAAACACTTTCTTTTATAATTTGCTTTAGTCATAGTGTTCTATAGCAACAGAAAGTAAATCTCCCACAGACTCCTATTGTGTATGTTCAGTTTCTGGTTTGTATGCAATTCACGAACACTTAGTGGGCTTTTAATAGGTAAAGCAGATGTGGCTCATTGGGAACAGGCTTTTGAAGGTCACACCCTCCTTGCTACTTCTGACCCAGGGCCTCTGATTTCTGGTGGGCTATCATGTAAGAAATATCAGCCACACATGCTCTTATCTTTACAATTTAGCTGCTCTTGCCACACGCTTTCCCCTCCATAGCGGACTAAAATCATGAATGAAAGTCAATCCTTCCACCCCTAACCTGCTTTTTGTCAGATATTTGGTGACAACAATAAGGAAAATACCTAACACAGCAAAGTGACACCGAGGGAGGAGTAGTGTTGTTGCTGTAATAAGCCTGACCATGTGGTCCCTAAGCCTTCAGAACTGTTCTGAAGGAAAGACGTGAAAGAGTTTGGAGATGGGGCCTGGGAAAGCCTTGGAATATTGGAATCAAGATTCTGTGAGCGTTTGGATGGCCCAAACACTGGTCCAAATATGGGCAGTAAAGATTACCCCCACAGAGTATCTTAAGGAGCAAGAGTCCCATTGGGAACTGAGATTTAGGCAATTCACATTACATTCTTGCAAAGAATTTGACTACATTTTGTCTGCATCCTGATATTTAGAGTAAGGTTGAATTTAAACTAATGGACTAGTTAGTTCTTCAGGAAAAATCCCGAGGCAGCAACCATGCAGGGACTGGAATGGTTTTTACTGACTACTTAAAACCAGATTTATAGCAAGAAGCTAGAGGAACATGCAGAGGACAAATATGAAAAAAAAAAAGTTTGTATTTGGGCTGGGAAAGAAGGTGGGTTCTTTCAAGCTGAGAACACAAACAACAAATGCAATCAAAGTAATCTCAAGCCTACAACCCACCCATAGTCCTCACCTTTGCTGTATGCCATGCCCAAGAAACACATTGCCATTCTCAATGTCTTAGAGATGTTTTTATGAAGTTCAGTTATTTCACATTATCTCCTACCTAAACTCTCACCTGTGAGTACCTGTCTCCCAATGCATATGCTACAAAAGCAATTCCCAACACAACCATGTTGAAAGGTGGGGCTTCAAAGAGAGATAATTAATGGTTTGATTATAGGAAAGGGTTATCTCAGAAGGAGGTCCCATTAAAAAGATAATCTCTGCCGGGCGTCGGCGGCACATGCCTTTAATCCCAGCACTCGGGAGGCAGAGGCAATTGGATCTCTGTGAGTTTGAGGCCAGCCTGGTCTCCAGAGCCAGTGTCAGGATAGGCTCCAAAGCTACACAAAGAAACCCTGTCTCGGAAAAAAAAAAAAAAAAGATAATCTCATTTTTGATCTCCTTCCCTTTCCCTTAGATTTATGCTCCCCTCGCTGTCTCTTTCTCTTTTGTAATACTACCTTCTATCCATGAGATGATGATACAAGAGAGTCCATGTCAGATGCATCCTCCAGAACCATAAGGAATAAATTTCTGTTGTTTAAAGATTATCTAGTCTCAATAATCTGTTACAGCAACACAAGCAGGCAAAGACAGTACTCATAAATTATAGAGTAAAAACTAAAATATTAGGATGGTGTCACCCCATGGTCTCAGAAATCAAGTGCTAACCCAACTGTGTGACTTCACATAAATCCTCAGGAATAGTCTAATTCCCAGCCACAAAAGAAGTGTCCAGAAATACTTGCTTAATCCCATTCTCATAAATCTTCCTTGGGTTTGACATTTTACTTTGCATTGTCTTCTCAGCTACAATCATTCTCAACATGTAAAGGAACTGGCTGTGATTCAGTGGTTCAAATTATGATTTGCTAGCAAATAGCCAGACCACTCTGAACAAGTAAAGTTAAGTTAGACTCTCAGGTAAAGTTAAGTTACAATTGATGGGATATACCATATTTCAGAGGAGCCCAGGTATCCCTTGTGGGTCTATGTGATTAAAAGATTGCTCGTTGTGGTATTACTCTTGAGAGTGGTGGAACCTGTGAAAGACAGGGTTTAGAGGGATGGCCTTACGCCATCGGGAACATGCTCTAGAAGGTGGTTCTTGTGAGACTCCTGCCAAGTGCTTGTGAAAGGTATGGTACAAAAGCCAGTATCGGCCCTGCGCAGTTGGTACTGCTACTAGTTTGGGATGTCATCATGGGCTTGATCTTACCTAAACTCCCCCTGCTGTCAGCTGCCATTATTAGATGCCACTGAGAACAGAGTGGATCTTAGAACCATGCTTCTGAGCCTCTGAAACTGTCACCTCACTAAACTTCTTTTTCATCAGTAGCATTTTGTTATGGTGACAAAGATCAGAACAACACTTGACATGTTGTTCATGTCAAGATCATGGCCATTTCCAATTGTTAAGTAGATTGTGAGTTGAAAATTAGTTAATGAATAGTGTCCAGCACAAAAAATGCCTTGTATTAGAATTAACAGTTCCTAAACACAGTCCCAAATAAATCTTTCCTGCTGTCTGATAATCAGTGACCTGGCTTTCCAGGAAGACAGGGAGTCATTAAGCTACAAGAACTCTCAAAATACGCCGTCTGGCACTTACTGGGCATTGGGCAAATGGCAGCAGAATGCATATTTGGATGAATACTTAAAGCTGGTTTAAGTTACATGAGTTTAGCTTGTGTGAGACGCCATCCCCGATGCCAGGCAGAATTAACAGCTGCTTTCACTAGGAGCTGCTAATGCTTCCCACATACCTCATATTTCAGTTTGCCCAGCAACCTGTCATTTACATGCCATTTTGCAATTATTCATGTGTTAATTATTAAAACATCCCTTTAAAAAGGTATTAGCTATATTTTTGAGCTGTGGTTCTTCACGTTGTTGGTAACCCCACTGCTATGTCCTTGAGCTTAAAACCATCACGTTGAGACACGATAACTCAACACTGACTAAGTTATGCTGGAACCCTCAAACTATCTTTTCTGGATTCAATGAGTCAAGGACATCATGCGATTAAAGATACTTAGGGCTCAAAGAAGAGGCAACTATTTATTGCTTGATTTTTTTTCACATATTCTCTTCAAATCTCCCATCAGCAGTTACCTCTGTGAATGGCCAACCTGGTATTTTCCATGCAAGTTCATTCATTTGTTTGTTAAAACAGGACCTCACCAGGTAACTTTCAACATAAAACAAGATGGCCCTGAACTCATAGAGATCCTCCTATCACTGCCTCTGGGGTGCTGGAATAGAAGGTATGTACACCACAGCCAGCCAAGTTTTTAATTCAAAGCTAGACTATCAAATGCTCTTTTTAAGTTCATAATACTTACATATATTTTGCCTGAATGTATATCATATGTGTTCCTGCTGCCCATGGAGGCTAGAAAAGATGGAGACATCTCTGAAACTGGAGTTGCAGATGATTATGAGCTGCAAGGTGGGGGCTAGGAATCAAATATGGGTCCTCTTCAAGAGCAATAAATGTTCCTAACTTCCTCTTCCTCCATCCCTTCCTCCTCCTCCTCCTTCTTCTTCCTCTTCATCCTCCTCCTCTTCCCCTCCTCCTTCTCCCTCTTTCCCTCTCTCCCCCTTCCTCCCTCCCTCCCTCATTTGAAGGCCAAAGATTGACCTTAGGTGTCACTGCTTAGTTTCCATATTCCTTGTATATTTGAGAATGTCTGTTTCTGAAACCTGGTTTTTGCCTACTGTGCTAGACTGGCTGGTCATCCAGTGAGCCCCAGGGATGTGCCTGTCTCTGCCCCCTTTTGTCCGGGATGACATGCATGCCATACCATCCCTGGATTTTTATGTGAATGCTAGGTCCTCATGCATGCACAGTAAGCACTTTGTCAATCAGGTCTCAAAATTTACTATTTTCTTCAAGTAGTTAAGAGTCCATTAGAACAAGACCCTAGGATTCATGGACAATTTGAGTCCTATGCCAGAATCTGAAATAAGAAATCCTGAGTGAGTCTCAAAGGCATGATAAATATGGAAAGGTCCAGAGCAAACAAATCTAACTGCCTTGAACTTTGTAGGATGGAAGATGCTGTGTGGATCATTTGTAAATGTTTTGAAAGATTTGGGGTTATCCTCACACACATGTCACTTGATTTTGTATTTAAAATAATGCTAAAAACATCTCAGCTGGGAAAGGTCCGCAACATTCAGGTTGGATGTGTAAGAGACTCCATTCTTAAGCCCTCTAGTCTTAATTGTGCAATCTATAAAGGTTCCCAGGGACTTCTCTGATTCATGTATATTCTGTATTATGCATTCTCTGTCCATAGCATGGGAAAATACAAGAAAAATAGCTAGCTTTCTTGTATCCAGCCACTTTGCTGAAGGTGTTTATCATCTGTAGGAGTTCCCTGGTAGAGTTTTTCGGGTCACTTATGTAAACTATCATATCATCTGCAAATTGGATTCTAAGAGAAACATACATGGTCCTCCGGATAAGGGGAAGGGGAAAAGATCTCCTGAGCAAATTGGGAGCATGGGGGGAGGGGAGAGGGCACTAGGAGAATGAGAAGGGGACAAGAGGAGGGGTGGGGAGGACATGAGGGAGCAGGAAGGTTGAGCTAGGGGAAGAATAGAGGAAAGCAAGATAATAAATACCATAATAAAGGGAGCCATTATAGGTTTAAAGAAAAATCAGGCACTAGGGAAATGCCTGGAGATCTACAAAAATGTCACCAACTAACAATCTAAGCAACAGAGGAGAGACTACCTTAAATGCCCCCCCACATAATCAGATTGATGACTAAATTATATGCCATCTATAGCCTTCATCCAGCAGCTGGTGGAGGTAGAAGCAGACACCCACAGCTAAACACTGAACTGAACTGGAATCCAGTTGCAGAGAAGGAGGAGTGATGATCAAAGGAGTCATGACCAGGCTGACTTGAACAAGGGGGAGCTCTTGGTCCCCAGACTGATACCTGGGAAACCAGCACAGGACTGTTCCAGACTCCATGAACATGGGTGCCAGTGAGGAGACATCTGAAATATATGGGGCCTCTTTTAGTAGATCAGTACTATCCCTAGCATAGGAATGGACTTTGGGAGCCAATTCCACATAGAGGGATACTCCCTGAGCCTAGACACATGGGAGTGGGCCCAGGCCCTATCCCAAAGGATATGACAGACTCTGAAGACCCCCTATGGAAGGCCTTACCCTCCATGGGGAGCAGAAAGGTTATGGGATAGGTAGGGTGTTAGTTAGGGGGGGAAGGGGAGGGGGGTAGGGAGAGGGAACTGGGATTGACATGTAAAAACAGTCTTGTTTCTAATTCAAATTTAAAAAATGTAGAAAAAAGGAAAACACAAAAATGTTGATATGTGAAAATGAAAGGAGCATTGGATTATATGGAAGGAAGGGAATGGAGAGAGAGATGAACAATTGACTCATTTATACATTATCTCATGGACTGCAGACTCACAGTGGGTTAAACGTGATAACATGTATAATCATTTCTTGAAAGACTGTCCATCCTTGCAAATACAGGTCTGTCTCTTGGCTGAGAAGATCAAGAAGCAAATTCAGGAGCTTTGAATTCCCCAGAAGCATGATCAAATTTGTTCAAGTTTATTTTCATCTCTTCTGTTTCCCTGGATGAAGCCACTGAGCTTCATAGATCATGGGATGAGAGGTGGTAATGGTGCACACTGGCTCACATAGAATTTTCCCTGTAAAGGCATCAACCAGGACTTTCATGGAGTTCCAGATACTTACAATAGGAAGCTACACCCACAGGGGGACACATGATAATAAAAGTGAGGCTGGACATCCTAAGAACTTGAAGGAGCCTTGCCTAGAGTTCAGTGCTTCCCTTTATTCTTGAGTGCTGTGGTCTCTTGTTTTCTTGGGAAAGTGTCTGTTTATACCATGTATCTCTAGAGTAAGCATTAACACCCCCCTTGCACTTTCAGAAGAGCCCCCATTATGGCAACAAATATTCTGGTCTCTTTGCTTTTTTAAAGTAGAAATCAGAACCCTAAACAAGGTAGATAACTTAGTGGCAATAGACAGACATTGGGATGGATGGGTTGCTAATCCCCAGGAAAAAGCTATACAAATAGATAAACAATTCAATCTTCTCACTGTTAAAACTACCCATTGTCTTATCTCTGCCTCAATTAGAAGCTGTATCTTATAAAATGCCAATCACATTTCAGTTGTTTGATAAATATTATCTATTATATTTGTTAGTAGATGGCCATATATACTATCCATGATTTGATTTGATTCTCTGTGAACACTGTAGGATTGATACCATTAAATAAAGATGAAGAAATAAACCGAAAGTCTAAGATGTTAAACACTGAGGAAGTTAATAGCTAAACCACTCAAGCCCAGGCCTTCAATGTTTCTTTCCATTACACGACTGCTCAGTGTTACAAGGAATCTAAATGTGGAGTGAATGTTTGCTTAAAGGGATGGAGACCAGAGAGCCAAGGAAAATGTGGCAAGGGAACACATCACTGTGGGCTCAGAGATTTCACTCCTGGACGAGTAGGGCTGTTTCCTGGCGCCCTGTACGTTTTCCAAGATGGCTGCTACTTTGAGAAGAGGAAGCGCATGTGTGCTGATGACACTGGGGTGGCAGAGAGGTTTAGACACAGCTAGGTGGTGCCACACCCAGGATTCAAACTCTACTGCAGTAGACCCGGATAGAGTTCATTGCAGCCAAGCTTGGGTCAGACAACCAAGGGTTCCCTGTACAAGGGTGTCCATAAAATGCATCCAGGGATCCATTCAAGAAAGTATCAAGCCCAGCATTTTCCTGTTTACTTTTTTTTAAATTAAGGCTTATCCTTTTAAAAAATGTATTTCTTGGAGACAAATATATTTTGGCCCAACCCACATCCCACTAGAACTTACCACACAAAGTTTCCAGTTCTACCCCCAGGCCACAGTACCACTGTACCATGAAGGGTGATACTTTATTTATTTAATTTCTCCTTTAAAAAACCATTCCATTTTAATGCCTTTGGTAACTAGTTGTTTGGGGTTCTTGGGTCCTGACACTGCTCGTCCCATCAAATGGGTGTTCTACTTGCTTTTGTCTGGGAAATCTCTTTTTTTTCCCCTCCCAATAATAAGATAGGCCCTACCTGACATGGGGCTATAGATTCCCCCAGGCACCATCGGGAGTCTCCTTGACTTCTTCCTGGACCAGGTGGCATTACCATTCAGCCTACTATAGGCCACCCTAGGAAAGGAAGGATAATGGGAGGTGGCTTAACATCAGGGAAGCATAGTCCATAAATATGTGAATGAAGTGTCCCATAAAGCATGGTGATTGACCTTCATGCCCCTGCTCACCATCCTTAGCCAGTACCTAACAAGCCATTGTGAAGTTATAAGTAGTGACTAAAAGTAAAAGGAATACCAGCAAAATTTCCTATCATGACCCCAGACTAGTTTTCAGCACTCTACAACTAAGGATCTTCCTTCTACTTTCAGTGGACTGAAATTAAATATATATATAAAAAGAAATGATACAAATTTTTTTTTCACATAAAAAGGTCAATGATTCTAGTTCCTATTCTGCTCTGGTCCTTGTTAACCTGCCTTAGAGCGAACATTCCCCAATCCCGTAACTCAGTTTCCTCATTTGTAAAGTTGGGAGCCCTGAGCACATGTTCCTGGGGCAATCATAGGAAGCAATCTGAAATCGTAAGTGGGCAAGCATCATGCCAGTCTGGTGACTGGCCCACAGCAGGAGCTCCTGGGAACGTGAGAAGTAGAAGTCAGCGTGATGAGAAACTATTCGCTTCTGAATAAAAATCTCTACTCTGTCACAGAGCAGACGGAGTAGTAACTGGTACATTTAACTGGCAGATGTCACGGAAAAAGCTTCAAGGAGCATTCTACACAAAGAGTCACAGGCTAGTTTGTGTTCAAACAAACCAGACAGCCAGCCCGCAGTTGGAGCCAGGAGCCAAATAGTTCAGACACCATCGAGGCTGGCTGCCTCCAGGTCAGGCTGCTTGGCCTGCATCTGGAGCCAGGCCACAGGAAGCCCTTGGTGTCACCTCTCTAGGGCCTCAGCCAGCTCCAGTGTTTTTCTTATCCTCCCTTGAAGCTACTACTTAGATAAGGAACATGGGGAGAAAGAAAGGAAGGGGGATCACTGCACACAAAGGTGGTTGCTTTGGTAACATCTGCACACACCAGCAGGCCTCTTGCTACTAATCTTTTAGGGTGGGGTTGGGGGAGGGAGTCTTTCATAATGTTTACCTTGGGGGATGTCTGGCCTCTTCTCCACACAGATCTCATTTTATGGTGTGTGGAGTGTTATGAACCAATTTGCCATGGGAGAGGAGACGAGAAGGCCAATGTGTGAGCTGAAGTTTAAAAGCCATAAATTCAAAGGAAAATTATTCCAGAATTATAAGTCCTACTTACTGGTGTCCAAGGGTAATAGCCACTGTTCAGTGGCAGGGCTGGGACTTCCAAAGTTATTTCAGGGGCCATTTGTAGGACAAGCACCCTTTCATTTCATTTGGATGGGTAAATATTTTTAAATGGGGGTCTCCTGAATGTGTTGGGATCCAGCCAATAGCCCCAAACTTCTGGGAGCCCTGAACACCCAGGTACTCTTTCTCCATGACAGTTCATTCAGGAAGTCTAAAATCAGGCAAGTGTATGCGTGTGTGTACACACACACACACACACACACACACACACACACTTACACTTTATCTTCATGGAATACGACTAGCTCTCTTTGGTGTGAGCTTAGACCTGGGATGATTTCTAAAAGCCTTTAGATTATGAAGTATTGGATAGGATAAAACAAAACTAACTTCAAAAGTTCCCATGCAATAGAAATCAGGATAGACAGACAGACAGACAGACAGACAGACACACACACACACACACACACACACACACACACACACACACACACACACACACACCATGTGAATGTTTTTGCCCCAAACTTCAGAAGAATCAGAGAATTAAAAGGATTGGGTAGAGCAGAACTGGGCCAGCAATGGAACAATTCTGTTTACAAACACTTGGAAAGAGGAATGTGTAAGACCTTTGAAGATGGTAATGAAGAATTAGAAAGTCCATCCAAGTGCCCTCTCCCCCAAGTACCTTTCTGCAACAGTCTGCCTCCCCAGAATACCTGCTGCCTGAGACCGTATACCGCTGGCTTTTCCAGGGCCCTTTCTTGTAGGTATCTGATGTCCGCTGAGTTTTCAACAGGACTGCTACTAGTTTCTCTAAGCATAACATCCCTCAAGCTTTTCGGCATTCATCATCACAGGTGGTCTCCAAAGTTATGGGGAACTCTGTGCCTTCATGCCTTGCTGGCTGACTGATGCTAGACAAAGCTGGGTGGCCCTCATTCAAAATGAATAGCAGGCCTGCTGATAACTGAGACAGTAAGAGGACCCTCTCACTGGTGTTACCCTAGACTGAGATCTGCCATGAAAAGCTTCTGCCAGAACCTTACCCATACTAAATTCTTGGTCTTCGATTTTGTGTGTGTGCGCGTGTGTAAGAGCTGTGAGGAACATTTGGCTATTACAGGAGGTATTGGCTTCTGTAGGCCAAAAGTAATTTCTTTAAAAGTTTTACTGTGCATTTCTACAAATTCATGCATATTTCAGCCAAACCCCAGTGAAATACTCCTCTGCATGCTGGTGTTTAAGTTACAGGTTGGAAAACATTCAAAGAGCTTGAAATTCAAGCTGATGAGATGGAGGAGAGGCCAGGGAATGTCAGCAGCCATTGGCAGACATTCAAAATAGGATGCTCTTTTCTTCAGTAGGTGGCTGGCTCCTTTAAGAAACAGCAAGAATGTCCTGCTGGACTCCACAAGACTGGAATGGAAATCAATAAGTAAAAGAGAGAGGTGGGCACTGTCCTGGGTGTTCCTTATATTCCCTGGTGAATCCATGGCTGATGTGATGTAAAGAGGGCTATAAGTAGACCCATGGTGACAGAGTGTTTTTGAAACACTGATTATTGTAATGACTGCTTTTCTTCTTTTCCTGAAGCTGTGGTTTTGGGGACAGTGGTACTGGAGAGACAGCTAATTCCTAGACAGCAAACATGCAAACCCCTAGGAACATGCCTTTCATATGCAAACTAGCTATGCCAGAGCTTATACTCTCGGCCAACTCCTCTGGGGGACTCTCTGATACCAAACCTTTCATCCTAAATCACCAAAGGACCAAGAACTGGACAACTGGGAACAATTGTAGAACCCAAAGCCTACCGAAATGGTCCAAACTCTCCAATCTCCAATCCACTCGCTGTACCTACTCTATCATGATCATTGCTTCCCATGGAAACCCCACTGACATTGGGGCCATGCTCTTCTCCAGAATCTATACAGAAAGTAAGGAGGAGCAATGGGCATAATCACCATGCTGTTGGGGATGCAGAGGCAGGAAGATCTCTGGGGCTCAACTACTTAGCCAGTCTGGCTTGAGTGGCTGAGTTCTAGATCCAGTGAGAAAACACTGTCTCATCGCTTCTGATATCCACATGCATGCACACACACATGCATATGCATATGAATACATCCATACAACACACACAAATACTCTTACACACATACATACATGGTAAGGCTGGTCAACACCATGAGAGGAACACCATGCATGAGAGGGATATTCATTGTCTTGTCTTCTGGGATTCAGAATGGAACCTTATGAGACTCATCTGGCTCTCTTGTCATGAAAAGTTAAGAATATTTTCTTACCTCTTGGTTGATTGAGAGAAAACTCAAATAAAGATCCAGATTATATTGCTGCCAGTGTTAGACTCAATGCGAGCCAATGCTTTTACAGCTGTCAATGCTTTTACCACCAGCCTCTTTCTATTTCCACTTCTTCAACTCTCTTACACACCAACCCACCCACCACAATACCCGTCCACCAAATCACACCGACCCACCACTCACACCCTAACTTATGGTTTCTGTTGCTGTGAAGAGACACCATGACCATGGCAACTCTTATAAAGAAAAACATTCAATTGTGGTTGTTCACTTACAGTTCATTATTGCCATAGTGTGACATGGTGGCCTGAAGGCAGCCATGGTGCTGGAGAAGTAGCTGAGTGTCCTACACCTGATTTGCAGGCAACAGGAAGTGGTCTGAGATGCTGGGCATGGCTTGACCATATATGAGAATTTAAATCCCGCCTCCACAATGACACACTTCCTCTAACAAGGCCACACCTACTCCTAATAGTGCCAGTCCCGTTGAGCTTATGGGGTTCAATTACATTCAAACTACCACATACCCACACAAATACAGAGTCCACCCTGCTTCAGGTGCCCAATTAGATAAACAGGTCAGTTTCTGAAGCTGTTTTCCAGTAGCTGACCTTTCCTACAGTATACTCTCATATACTACTTGGGAGTATAGGCATATTTTCCAAACAATTGTTGAGACGAGTTTGAAGTAAGAATTATGGAAAAGATTGGCACATTGACTGAAGATATTAAATGACATGACCCTTAGGGTTGCTTTTCTATTCTCTCCATCACTCATATGGAAGAAAATACCGTTCCAGGAGAATATACTGCAGGTATCTCTTAAGTATCACAAGCATATTAATTTTCTTAATTTTCACTGCCTGGGGGACTAGCCTCCAGCAGCACAGGCCTCAAAGGGAAACCCACAGAGTCAGTGTACTGTGATTTTTTTTGTCTAAGGGGGTAATGGAAAAGACACTCACATACTTGCTTAATAATTTCCTTCTTTATTCTTCTTTTGTATTCTGATTCTGTATTCTGTCTCTTTATTTTTCTTCTACAGCTTATATGCCCCCAACAAAATCTTCCAGGTAATAAAGAAATTACAATGTGGTTACATCTATTGTTCAAGTGAATGATTATAATGAATACAGGTTAAAAAAGTTTTTCATTTCCCTTACATGATTAAAACGAAGTTATTTCAAGAACCCACATACATTTACTTCTAAGTAACTTGTTATAGATTAACAGAGTGTGAACAAGCAGGGTATTTTTCTCAGCTATTTCTTTTACTGGCAAGCTGCATACTGCAGTTATAAAGAAAGAATCAATCACTTTATCTCTTATCTTGAAAGGTAATCTTATAAGGAATCCTAAAGGAATTGTAAACCTAAACTTTTATCCATGAAAAACAGTCATCTCTACTTTAAATCTTCAGGGTGTATAAATAGTTATATATCAGGAGATTGAGGGCAAAAATGGGTACAAGGAATTAATCAGCACCTTTGGTCATCAACCAATCCTAGTAAAATAGGCACATCAGCTAATGATAATGGGCTGTTTTGTTCTTGTTCTCTGACCTTAAAAAAGTTTCTCATTCAGCGATGTGCCTTACTAAAACTTTAGATTGTCTTCCTGATTTTTTCATCTCAAAGCTATTTAACAAAAACAACTTAGTCTAACTTTAAGTTATTGTTAAAGCTTTGTTTCAGTTATGGTGCACTCCAAAACCTGTGAACACACCCTCCAACATAAAGATTAGAAAAATTTAAACCAGCTGGGCTACTGGGACTCTTTTTTTTTTTCTTAAAACTGGTTTTCTTAATCATTAACCTAAGCAAGCCACAGTCTATACAACTCCTCAATGGAAACTCATGTGTGACTCATGTCACACATGTCACTTCCTTGTTTTATTTTTTATCATCAGCAGTTTCTGCCTTATGATAAGCAGGGGCAACATTTTATCCTACACCTTTACTTATGTTAATTTTTTCCACTAAAAATCCTCTATCATAAACCCTTACTATATTTACTAAAAATCCCTCAATCATTAAAATCCTATTTAAACTAGAACTATTGTTGTATAAAATCATTTCCTCAGTTAAACAGTACAGCTTAGGGGGAAATCATCTTCATAATAATCCACAGCTAAAACTACCCAGTAGATTGGGATATTTGCATGAGATAAACACACTGCATTACAGGCAGTGGGGATCTCCCCACACCCATTCACACCATGCCAGATACCATGTTAAAGCACAGCAGAAGCAAAAGATATTCTGGAGTCTATGGTCTCATAACCTTGCCTATCTGAGGTTCACTCATTAGGGATTTTCCTCCTGGTGGGCTGATACCTCAAACTTCAATTGCCACCTGCTGCTCCTCTGACATGGCCACCAACACTTAATAGATTTCTTTCATTTTAACAAAATAAATTCAGGGGTGTTTGTAGCCACCCCTCACACTTCTTTCCACAGCCCTGAAAAATTTGGAGTAGGGGGATAATTGACTTTCATCTGTTTCTATTAATTGCTTCTCCAGAAATTTTTAGTACTTAGGACCTTTGCTTAGAGACCTCCAGAATCAGAAATATAAACAAATGACACTTTAAAAAAGCATGTATTCCACTCTACCTTCAAATGTAGTGACTACTAGCTGAAATTAGACTTTTACAAAAAGCTTTCTCTCTATAAACATAATCTTATTGTGTATGTGTCTCTGTGTTATTTGTCAAAATAACATCCATGAACACCAGGCCTATACTTTCCAGCTAAAAAAAAAAAAAAAAAAAAAAAAAAAAAAAAAAAAAAAAACCCTGCATTAAAAAAAAAAAAACAGTAGAGTTGAGAGGTCTTTCTGTTGGCTTGAGGCCTTTGATACCTGTCTTATTGAAGAAATCGGTGAGATGTTTCACCCACAGAGACCTCATCTTTCCTTTCCTAGTCCAAGATTCCTAAAGTAGCTCAGTCTTGATCCTAGCACAGTGGATGAATGTGGCCAGTTGCAAGACTGTATGAATTAAATAATATCACATGCAGTTTTTGTGCCTGGTTCTCACCACCATCTCTAGGATTAATTTGTGTTCTCTTAGGACTTTTCTTGTGTGTTCCTTCCCACTGCAGTGACATTTGACACTGTATATACATCCCACATTGCATTCATTCTCCTGCAGGTCAACCATGCTTTATAGTTTTGTGAATTAAAAAGCCAAGAATTATGCCATTGTATATTCTGGTTGTACAAACTCATGTCTATGGTTTGATCCCCAAGAATAGAACAGCTGGGTCACAGAGCATTTCCACATTTGGTTAGGGGATATTACCGAGGAATTTTTAAAGAGGGAAGAAGCTGTTTGCATGGTCACCAGAGGCATTTGAGGGTTCTGCCTGCCCTCCTCCCTCATCAGGATATGGGATTGCTTCCTGCAAGATTTCTCAGCTGTTTCCAAGCTACAGAAATTTTAAATAAAACTTTTATAACAATTCAAGTCAATATTTTGTATGTACCCATTTAAGACACATTTAATTTGGGGCCGTTGCAGTGAATGGCTCAGCAGGGACAGGTGCTTGCTACCAAGTCTGAATTTGAACCTTGTAAGCCATGTGGTAGAAGGAAGAAGGAAGGAGAGAACCAATTCCCTCAATTTGTTCTTTCACTTTCATATGCACGCATACATAAATATAATTTTTAAAATTACAAAAAACAGAAGCATTTTATTTCAATGAGGTCCGTACTACCATGTTTTGTTTTATTTCCTTCATGGTTAGTTCTTTTGAAGACAGAGATCTTTTGATTTCATAGCTTCAGTCTTCCTCGAATTGGGGAACAGCACTATTCTGCTGGGTACCTCTCCAATCCCATTTTCCTTTGTCTGATTCATTTGCAGACTTTAGTAAAGCATGCTGGGGCCACACACCAACATTCTGGACTATGTGGAACAAAAGCAAATCCTGAAAGGTGGTTTCCATCAAAGACGATCTTGCAAGTAGAAAGTCACAGATCCATGAGAAGAAAGCTGAGTCCATCTATCTGCTCTATTACACTTTAGGAAATGATTGTGGATATCTATTGTTTGTAGCAGCTTCAGTCGTCTTGACATGATATAAAAGGCAAGGGATGACATTATCACCTACAGTGATAACCAATAATTCCACTAGATACTCTGTGGTGAAGGGCCATGGTATCTATTGTTATTTCAGTCACCATCAGTGAGATGCTCTGTATTTGCTGATTAAAGTGTCCTTTCAAATGAGGGGTTCAGATATTCATATTGATCTCCAACATTTTTCTCTTAATGTGTCATAAATAACACTTTAAGTTAGAAAACTCAGATTTATATTTCTCTTTGTCACACAGTATTTCTTTGAGAATATACCACACATGATTGAATCCCACATCTTATTTACTTTATATTTACATTAGTGCCATGTTATGTTAATAGTGCTGTAATCACTTGTATGGCTATTTTCCCATAAGAACTTAAGACATATTGGTAGGAATTATCTGCTCTTAAAACTGGAATCTCCCAATTAGAAGGATCTGGAATTTAATCTGGTTAGTCTAGAAATTAACCAGATTAAATTCCATAAATATCATGACAATGTGGATTTCCACAAATTACATGTTAGAAACATATAATCCTTTACATAAATAGAAAGATTTTTTAAAATTTACACTAATTATAGACAACCCTATTGTGTTTATTTATCTAAACATACAGTTTAAAATTGTTAGCACAGTGTTTTCATATTTCTACCACTCATTTGCTTGTGTGAATTGCCTATTCATTACTTTGCCCTCTCCCCTGCTGTGCTATTTATCTCTAGAATTGCATCATTAGTGCAATGAGTTGCCATTACACTTGTTTTAAAGGATGTCTGGGCCAAACTGAATCAGTAGAATGACTCCTTTCTAAGTGGGTTTAAGTCATGTGTTCGGGTTAATCTGAGCTGAGTCTATACTGAGGTTAATTATTATGCATCATAAATACTTTCTTCTTTTAACTTAGCTTATGGAAAATTTTGTTATGCAGAGGTTTTATGGTTTATGTATAAGCAAACCTTTCTATTATGTCTCATAGCTTAATGGTATTCTAGGAAAAGTATCTTCGATCATGGGGTTTTTAATGACATTTTCCTATCTTTTGTCTTCTATGGTTCTTTTTTAAGGTCTTGATCTTTTACTAACATTTTACAGGTATTTGTTGAGGGATTAATATGTGCCAGGCAGTGTAAAACATCAAAGAATAACATAAATGCTTTGCCTCTCTTAAGCCTCCACTGGACTGGGAAGACAGACCATAATCCCTTAAATAGATGCACAGCATCTCCAGGGATGGATTCTATGCAAGAGTTAAGACAGGACAATGAGAAGATGAGCCTGAGAGTGGGCTCAATAGCTGCAGCAACCAGGGAACACATTTTGGAGCATATGATATTTGAAGAGCCCTGGGAGGTGAGATGAGCCAAGCTTATAATGATATCAGAGCAGCAGAGCCCAGGTGTGAGTGACAGTAAGTTTCCAAGGCTTGAAGTAACAGTGAATCACTCAAGAGGCAGCGAGGCTGGCATGATGAAAAGCAGAGAATAAAGGCCAAGTTAATGGCTGAATCAGAGAAGCTGGCCATTGATGACTTTTGTTTGGCTTTTATTGCAATGCATTGGGAAGTTATAAACAGAGTGGTAATGTGGAGTGAGTTGCTTTAACCAGGGACTATAGAGGATGAGTGAGGCCACAACTGACTAATGATGCTAATATACGTGGGGGAAGTGGGTAGTTTATTTTTTAAGACTATGCAGTAATATTGCAGCCAGAGTTGATGGTGAGAGCCTTTTTCAATTGCTCTCCACCTTATACATCGAGGCAGGATCTCTCACATGCACTGGGAGACGGGCAACTCAGGTAGTCTAGCTAGCTTGTTTGTTCCACTGGGGTTACTTTGTCTCTGCATTCTGGGTGCTAAGATTTCAGGAGGGCGAGGATGCCTCCCTGCCCTGAATTAACATTGATCCCAGGATTCTGAATACCTGACCTCACACTTGGATTGCACCACCTGAACCATCTCCCCAACGCTCCCCCCAATCTTTTTTAGTAAATAGAGGCTCTATTATTTTAATATAGTATTTCTTGTAAACAATGTTTTGGGAATATGAAAAGGGAATTATAAAATCTTACATAGAACAAAGCAAAATGCTACTCACTAGTCTAATGAAAAGACGACGACTTTAGGTTGAGTCAGAACCTTAAGCTACAAAGGTAATTTTTCCATCTATAAGGTAGGCATTAATCTACTTATTTTTTTACTCTGATTATATGAAAACTGATGACTTAGGTATCAAAAGTAATTTCTTCAGTGGATTACTTTCTATTTGAAGAAAGCAAAACCAAAGGTGACCTAAAAACATCTTTTCATAAAAAAATATCTAAAGTACTTGAGAATAAAGATCCCAAGAAAAATAATTCAGTCTGTAAAGAGAACTGTCAGTGACCAAGGGACAGCAATTTAAGGATTAAATGTGATTATTACTTGGAATCAGTTTTGTTTGTTAAAGGTCATCCACCTGATGATGCTCCACAGGGCAACAACTATAGTACATTAGACAAATGTGAATACACTAAGGTACTTCAATACGGTGGTTCATATTCAAAACCAAAAGTTACTTAATTGGTAATATACATATATCCATGAACACACACATAAATGTTTATGTATATATGTATGGATATTCATCTTGTCTCTTGTTTAAGCCACAGAACACTATCATATTCACCTAATTGACTAGTTCAACAAATTTTCTAGTTGGATCCAGCTAGTGATGAGTAGTATTTGTTTTGTGGCCCTTTTATTTCTTATAAAAATTTTTGGAAAGGTTTTTTTTTGTAAGTAGTTGGACCATTTGAGCCAAAACCAAGAAAAGAATGAAATCATGGGTCTTAAGTAGATCTGAGACCTTTATATCCTCTTGATTGGTCTCACAGGGATCTAGAGGGATGTGCTAATTTTGATACTGGTTATCTGTTGCTTATGAGTAGGCTAGACACTCTAACTAAGATGGGTGTTAGTGAGGGAAGAGATATTTAGGATGCTCTCAACATAGGCAGGCTTCATCAGGGTCCACCATCTGATGCTTTTTACATCAGGTTTGCTTGAAACTCTACTTTATCATATGCTACTTCTTTGTCAGGTATGTAAATTTTACTTTTTTGTTGTGGAATGGTGTTGGGCCATATGTATTATACCAGGCTAGTCTCAAAGAAAAGTATCTGTTGCTACAAAACATTTTTAATAAAATTTTTTGGAGGCTGATCACTACCATTAAAAGCAAATGCATCATGAAGGCTCTAATCTCATCGATGGATTAATACATTGATTTCTTCATTTCTTAATGGGATATTCAGAGAGAGAGAGAGAGAGAGAGAGAGAAATCTAGCTGGACAAAGTAAGTCATGAGAGGCATGACTTTGAGGATATATTTTGTCCCTGGTTCTTTTGTTCCTTTTGATGCTTTATGCCTGCTATAGGGCAAGCAACCTCCTCTCCCACACAAATGCCACCACAATATCCCCATCACTTCATCCACAGTGTAATGACTAGACTCAGCCTGGAACCTCTGAAACCAGGACCCCAAATAAACTGTTCTCATTTGATGCCATTTGACTCAGACTCTTAGTCACAGCCACAGGCAGCTGACCAACATACTGAGTTACTGCATGAAGCTGGAAAAGAAAGCTTTGCTAATGGTAAAGAACCCAATGAAAGTTGAAAGAATACCTTTAACTAATGTGTCTTAGAGACAGCGAGGTTTGGAAGACTTAAGATGCATACATGTAAGAGACATGCGAGTCATTAATTTCTTTGTGTTTTCTAAGTTCTATTCTTGCATCATCTTAAAGACAGGAAGCTATGTTCTTGGAATAAGGTACTCTATTCTCTCAGAGAGCTTCCTTAGCTACTTATATTTTACACATCAGGGTATAAATAAACTTGATTCCTGCTCATCCATCCCTTGTAGTTCTTGTAAATGCGTCATTATTTGATCCTTACAGAACACTCCTTCACCTTTTCAGCTATAGAGTCTCTAAATGTCCCTGATTGCATCTCCTCTTCTCCTCTCCTTTTGCGACTACCTCTTCCAATGGAGCAGCAAGAAGACATTTCAGTGAAAATCCAGAAACAGGAACAAATATCATTTCATTTAATCTCACTTGAAGTAATCTGGAAATATGTGGTCCGGGATGGCATAGAAGTTTGTCAGTGACATCAAGGACTCCGTGCCCTTCAGCTTCTCTCTGCATCATTCCAAGCATGCTAGTGTATAAACTTAACATTGTCAAAATCTCATCCCAATTTCAGATTGACAGCTGAAAGAGAGCATGACGCACCAGCCGCACCTGTCCCATTAAGTTGGAAAAGCACTAGCTTTCTAAAAAATGTGACCAGATTCATATCCATTTATCTTTTTAAAAGATGTACTTCAGTTTTATTTGTATGTATAAATATGTGTTCATGCATGAGGGTGTCTGTGGGAGCCAGAAGAAGGCATTGGATTCTTGGTATTGGAATTAAGTGATTGTAAGCCAACAATAAGGGTGAGGGGACCAGACTGGGGTCTTCTGCAGGAACAGTGCATACCCTTAACCAATGAGCATCTTTCTGATCCCTTACATGCGTTCTTCTTTAAAGAACTGTTGTTACATGCTCCTTTGTGAAGCAAGAGATGCTGGGGAACATGGTCTCCAGGAAGGAGCATTCCTGTATTTAAACTTATAATGAACAACCTAGAGGTTCATGTTTTATACTTTCCAAGCACCTGAGTGCATTCTGTCCATCTTCTTTCCTTCAGACAATTAAGACCATAAATATAACTAAGCACCAACAATCTTCTAGGTTATTAGGACATAAGGACACACACACACACACACACACACACACACACACACACACACACACAGGTAAATGTAAGGATATATACAAATATATGTATTAAGGTAATTTATGTATATGGGATATTTATTATCATACAAACGTGATGGAGAAGACAAAAAAGCTAATGAAAAGAAAAACTACAGTTTCTTTTTATATAAATTTTATTTAAATTAGAAACAATCTTATTTTAAATATCATTCCCAATTCCCTCTCCCTCCCATCCTCCCATGCCCACCACCAACCCCTCCCATCCCATCCCCCATCCACTCCCCAGGAAGGGTGAGGCCTTCCATGAGGGGTCATCAAGAAAAAGGGTGGCGAAGAAGAGGGGGAAGGAGAACATGAGGGATCAGGAAGATTGCGTTGGGAGATGAATAGAGGAGAGCAAGAAAAGAGACACATCAATAGAGGGAGCCACTATAGGTTTAAAGAGAAATCTGGCACTAGGGAATTGTACAGAGATCCACAAGGATGACCCCAACTAGGAATCTAAGCAATAGTGGAGAGGCTACCTTAAATGCCCTTTCCCTATATGAGAATAATGAGTACCTTAAATGCCATCCTAGAGCCTTCATCCAGTAGCTGATGGAAGCGAAGCAGAGATTCACAGCCAAGCACTGAGCCAAACTCCTGGAATCCAGTTTCAGAGAGGGAGTTGTGATAAACAAACGGTCAAGACCACTCTGGGAAAACCCATGGACCTCAGTCTGACAGCTGGGGAACCAACATAGGATATAACCAGACTCCCTGAACATGGGTGTCAGCTAGGAGCACTGGGGGGCAGTCTATGGGGCCTCTGGAGGTGGAACCAGGATGTATCCCTAGTGCACGAACGGACTTCGGGAGCCCATTTCCCATGGAGGGATACTCTCTTAGCCTAGATACACAGGGGAGGGCCCGGGCCCTGCCCCAAATGACTTGAAAAAAAGTAACTATGTTGACCAGAGAACAAACTGTTACTTAAACTTCATTCTTGAACTATCAAACTTTCTAAATTATCATTGCATAGTAGCTAGGCAATCAACATTTTGTGCAAAAATATGTATTACTTATGTTAGAGCTCATTTATTATTGGAGAGACAATGCTCTCTTTGATTCTATGACATTTTGAGGGGTGTTGAAGATGGTTTAGACCTTCAGCATTGTGCTTATAATGTCCAATAATTGAAAGTGCCTTGAACAAGGACAGCATGAAACACAGGTAACAAGATTTGTTTGCAAGTTTTTTTAAAGAGACTGATGAGGAAGATTATCTTCTCTGCAGGCTGTAGACTCAAACCAGTTCAAGGAGTAAGTAGGTCATGGAACTGAGTGATTTCTAAAGAAAAGGACAAAGTTGAGGAAACCTGAGAATGGTAGCCATTTAATCAACCAATCAGCTAATGAAAACATTGTTCCAGTCAATGAAGTTGGAGAGCCTGGCCTGTTGGCACTGACCTCCCTCTGTTTCAAAAGCTTATGATGTGTGTTGCCTGGGATCTCATACAATAGAGATATCAGGATCAGGGTTGGAGGCTTGGTCCATGTCTCTCAAGAACCCGTTCAAGTACTTTCTTCAGTACCATGTCCTGCTCCCACGGGGCGTCCATTTTCCCTAAAAGAAAGAAGGGGCTTTGAAGACTTGTCCTGTGTGAAGGTCCTTTACAGAAATTACTGTCTCCATAAAAATAATAGGTGTTCTTAATAACTTCATTTTCCAAATGGGGAAACTGAGATACAGTGATACTGCATAACTTAGCTGAGGACAACCTGTGTAAGTGGCAGTAACCTAGTTAAGTGTAGAGCTTGAACAGAGATCTTTTTGTCCACCTTATTACAAGCATAAGCCATGACTAAGGCAACTTACAGAAAAAAGTGTTTAGTTGGAGCTTACAGTTTCAGAGCATGACTCTATGATCGTCATGGTTGGGAACATGGCAGTATGGTGGTAGGTAGGTGGGCATGGCACTGGAGCAGTAGAAAACATCTCACCTGAGAGACTACATCCAGAGACGATTAAGAACCAGAGAGAGAGAAAGAAATGGGGGCATCAACTTGGAATGGAATGGGCTTCCAAAAGCTCAAAACCCCACCTCAGTCGGGAACTTCCTCTGACAAAGTCAATGCTTCCCAAACAGTTCCGCCAATTGTGGACCAAGTGTTCAAATATATGAGCTGGGGGAGGAGCATTGTCCTTCAAGCCACCACACTTATTATCAGACAATGTGCTTTGGCATGAATTGTTTCTTCAGATTTCATAAATCTATAGGATGGACAATCCTACCCTCAGCTAGGCTTGAAGGCAGCACCATTACTCAAACACATAGATACTTCCGCAGCTTGAATAACTCTTCACAGCAAATCAAATGAATGCTTATAAAGAGCCTCACATTCATTCAGATCAAGCTTGGTATCAAATGAGACGTGAAATCCCTCTCCTCAATCTCCTTCTTCATTCATTATCTGCTTTATACTCCTCCAGTGTGTGTGTGTGTGTGTGTGTGTGTGTGTGTATGCGCGTGCTCGTGCATGCATATATGCTTGGGTATGTGGTGTTCAAATACAGCCTTAGATGGCATTTCTGAAGATACCTTATCTATTGAGACAGCATCTCTCAAGAACCTAGAACTTGCCAAGAAGGCCAGTCTGGCTAATCAGCAGGCCCCAAGGATCTGCTAGTCCCCTCCTACACAATACCACACCCGGTGTTCTTTTATTTCATTACTCTAGAGTTCTAGGGCTCAAACACTGGTCCTCTTATTGGCAAGTACTTTTCCCACAGAGATACATAAATAGTTCCAGTCCAGAATTTAGTAACTTTTAACATCATTACAACCATGTTCATTTGCTTAGGGCCTGATTTCCTTAAGCCCAAAGAAAGCTGAATAAGAGCATAAACTTAGATAATCTTTTTCCGAAGTTCTAGTCCTAAGACTTCCAGGACACTGCTGGTGTGTAATAGTTATCTAGTAGAAGAATAATTGACTCCCAAACTGCATGAAGATGTGGTCAAGATAATCACTCTCCTTTTGTGTGATTCTCCCAGAGTCTTATCCAATGTCATATTTCTATTGGTTCAAAGTCAGTTACCAATAACCACCCTTTCTGTTGCTTTCACTATTTCAAGAGACATTAGTCAGAACTCCAGAGCCCCTTGAGTATTTACTGATGATATCCTTCAGTTCATTTTTAGAATGAGTAACTCGACTCCCAGAGAGGCAAAAGAACCAGTTCCTGGTTACCAGAGAGCAGTCTCTAGTAGAATTAAGAATAGAGCCCAGGCTCAAAAGATCTTTCATCCCCTTCCTCTCAAACTTTCACAAGATATAAAAAGTATTTGTGGAATGTTGAGTGGCTCAGAAATTTTAATAACCTGGCTTATTGGAGTATTATAAGAAATATAAACTTTTTGTCACTAAGAAATGAATTTTGTTTTCTTAAGGAATATGGAACTTAATTCTTTTAGGCTATAAAATGCCTTTTAGGTTCTTCCTAGGGCAGGGCGGTTCAATTTGGACAAGGTTCTAAAATAAATATGCTTGGTGAACAGAAATGGAGAATATGCTGAGGTTCCAAGTTAATGCATTTGTCTTTAAAGGCTGTTTCCAATCCGTGTGTGTGTGTGTGTGTGTGTGTGTGTGTGTGTGTGTGTGTGTGTGTGTGTGTATGTGTGTGTGTGTGTGTGTGTGAATATATTATTAAATACAAGTTTAATAAATAAGTACCACACACTTTAGAGTTCACACTTCATACTATGTATTGTCATATATATTATATGTTATGAAACCATTTTCACACTTATGAGTTACATGAGCTCTAAAATGTTACTTAGTTTCTCTGAGCATCACTTTCACAATGGGAAGATAATAATATTAACAATCACTTTAATCAGGTTTTTTGTTGGTTTGTTTTGGTCGATTGGTTGGTATTATGAGACAGGATTTTTCTGTGTAGTCCTGGCTGTCCTGGAACTCACTTTTTAGACCAGGCTGGCCTTGAACTCACACAGATCTGCCTACCTCTGTCTCCGAAATGCTGCAATGAAAGGCATAATTTTTCTTTCCTGCCTATTTCATGGCTTGTTGCAAATTCAGAACAATCTTATATTTACTAGGCAATGCAGTTTAATAAATCTGTTATAATATATTAACCACATGCAATCATGAAAATCAAGATCAGGGACTATAGATCCAAGCAACACATATGAAGTCTCGGCTCTGCCACTTACTAGTTTTGTCACCTTGAGACATGGTACTTACCTCTTAGAGGTTGATCTTCCTCGTCTACAAAACAGAGGTTATGATCCTAAGCAATTTAATGGAGTTTGAGGTTTGACTGTATCAATGTATACAACATTCCTAATAATGTCTAAGGGGGCTAGGAAGACGGCTCAGCACTTAAGAACACTTGCTGCTCTTGCAGAGGACCCGAGTTTCACTTCCAGCACCCAGATGGAGATTCACAACTACTTGTAACTCCAACTCCAGGGATCCTTCTTCTGGCTTTCTCTGGCTCCTGCATGCATGTTATATGCATTGATTCACACAGGCAAACACACACACACACACACACACACACACACACACACACACACACACACATACACACACACACACACAAAATAAACCTTTAAAGAATGCCGGACACCTAATCACTCAATCATACCTGCTTCTGTAATTCTCCCAAGAAACCATCACTATACCTAGAAGCACTTGTGCACAGCTGTGCAAGTGTGCTTATACATACAGAGAAAGCTATAGAAGTCTTGAATTTGTGTGGTTAGATATAGATGTAGGAAAAGATTCATGGCTATATCGCCAGTGAAATCAGTAGCTCTGTTATTTATATGGCTTCTTAATGGGGACCACAGAAGTACATAGGAAATCTGAGAGTGTGGCTCCAGTGACCTACTCCAGTCAAGTTCATGTTGGAAATCCCTCAAGTCTGGCACTAAACTTTCCATAGTGTTAGAATCGAGTCCTTCCAAAGGCAGCCACTGCTTCGCCAGAACATAGCAGCTGCCTGACAGGTGTTGAGAAATCTGAGAAAGGCCAGGGGAAGGGGCTAAATTCCCAGCAGAGAGTAGGCTCTTCCAAAGCTTTATTGGGGGATGGGGTGGGGGGAGAGCAAGTAAACAGAGCAAGCAGCATCAAGCACCGTGACTGAAAGCAAAATGGAATCGTGTCCACAGACTTGACTCTTCTTGTGAACCAAAGCTTCAAGTCACATTATCCTGCAGAAGACAGTTGCTCCTTTCTTAGCAATAGCTCGATCTTTTCCCCTGACTTCAGTGTCGACAACTCTGATGGTAGGAAGCTCTGCGTTTGCTGTAACTGCCCTTGCAATGAGTTAGAGCAGTGCTGTGCTTACTGATACCAGGCACAGTCCTCAGAGAGCATCCCAAGCAAAGGGTCCTGGGGAACTACTGTTGGATGTCTTAGCTTAGTCACTTGTGCCCTTATCTCAATGACTCAGAATTCGTCTGTAGCTCGTGTGTGTGTGTGTGTGTGTGTGTGTGTGTGTGTGTGTGTGTGTGTGTTTGAGTGCATGCATGTGAATACATGTGCATATATGTTGGGTGCACCTGCACGTGGATGCACAAGTGTGTAGATATGTGGGGGCATGTGTGTTATGTATGAGAGTGCATGCGAAGGCCAGAGGACACATCTAAGAGGAACCTGAGTTCCAGGTTCTTATGAGTCTAGAACTCATTGAGCAGAATAGACTGGCTGGCCAGTGAGCTCCAGAGATCTGTCTCTGCCTTCCCAGTGTGGAGATTACAATTGTGCATCACCATACCTAGGTTTTTTTTAAATTTCAGTATAGTTACTAAATTCAGGTCCTTATGCTTGCATGGCACGCACTTTACCAACCAGACCATCTCCCCAGCCTTCTCTGTAGCTCCTAACTAGCCGTTTTACCTTCCAGAACTTTGTTTATAGGGCATGTGTGATAACCAATCACATCATTTACTTAATCTACAGAGTAAATAAAAAATAAGTATATTTTGGAATCTATGTAGCACTGAGCTAGATAATCTGCAAAAAAGACAAAAAAATCAAACCCAAAAGTTCTCAAGGATGTGAAACTAATTTTGATGGGTTGAAGCAGGTTGCAGTATTCAAGAGCAAAACAAAACGGTGTGTAATGGAACATGCCAGCTGCCTTTTTAGTTCTAGAACTTGTTCTAGACTATATGGGGGTAGTACCTGTAACATAATGGGTACCCTAGTTTATTACATAAATAAATAGGAAATGTTAGCTACCTTTATGTCAATTTGACACAAGCTAGAGTCATTTCAGAAGTGGGAATTTCAGTTAAAAAATGCCCCCACCAGATTAGCCTCTGGGTTAATGCACTTTCTTGATTAATCATTGATTATTTCTTGATCAATCAGCTCACTTTGGGCAGTGCCAACCCTAGACAGGTAGTCCTGGAAAGCAAAAGAAAGCAGCCTGAGCCAGCCATGAGGAGTAATTCTCTATATCTTCTACATTTTCTACCTCCATGTTCCCGCCCTGCCTTGAGATCCTGCCCTTTCTCCCCTCAGTGATAGGCAGTTACCTGGAGGTGTAAGCTAAAATAAGTCATTCCTTACCAAGTTGCTGTTGGTCATAGGGTTATATCATAGCAGCAGAGACCCTAAGACAAGAACCTAAGTCTATGACATATATTAGCTGCTAGAAATACTGCTGAATTTTGAAATCAAACCAAACTACTAATATAAAATACATAGTTGTGGTGGACTGTGGCCTAATAATCAACAAGAACTCTAACTATTCTCTCTGGGTGTATACCAAACTGGTCTCCTACAATCCCTTGTAATCAGCTAGTCATATAACTGAGGTTTTGTATAAAGCTTGTACGTGTCTAAGCAGACCCTGTGTGGGCATCCTTTGGAATAGTCCATTTGCATTGTCCCTTCCTTTATCTGATAGCTGGTCCTCTGGATCCTTTGAGGTCACACAAGATAGAAGATTCCTGGAGCAGAGCATGGAGAGCAAGAATGAAGACACTGCTCTGTGATGTAAGAAATAGAAAAGGACTATGTTTTGTTTTCCTTTTAATCTGTGCATCTCTGTCTGTGTGTCTCTCTCTCTCTGTCTCTCTCTCTCTCTCTCTCTCTCTCTCTCTCTCTCTCTCTCTCTCTCTCTCTCTCTCTCTCTCTCTCTCTCTCTCTGTGTGTGTGTGTGTGTGGTGTGTGTGTGTGTGTGTGTGTGTGTATGTTCCTACAGATCCCAGAAGAGGATGTCAGTCCTCCTTAGGCTGGCATTCCAAGTGGTTGTTAGCTGCTGAATCTGGTTGCTGGGAACTGAACCCAGGTCCTCTGCAACAATAGCAAGCACTCTTAACTGCTGAGCTATCCCCCCCCACCTCCTAAAAGAAAATACTTACTTGCTATCTCACTAACTCACCAATCTCTACTGACCCACATTGTTGTGTAAGCAGCAGCAAATTGCACCAGCCATAACAACGAAAAGACAGAAACAACCATTTAGCAAAGATGCACTGTGGAAAAGAACTTTAGTAAAGAGCTGACCTATTCAGGACATAACATAGCCAAGAACCGTGACAGCTGTGTATCATGAGCCTATGTCACAATGTCAAAAAATTAGTTAACAGTTTACTGTAAGACTCGGGCTGCAAGAGGCAAAAGTACATTGCTTACTAATTCATTTATTCATTTATGTATGACTTATAATTAGGTATAGAATACATTGTATGTATTTCTTATAATTAGGTAAAATGCTTATAGAATCAAAACCCAGAATGTCTATCCATCACAGTGTCAAACCTAGTTGCTGTGAGAAAACATCACAAGAAAGATGAGTATAGGATGGAGCCCGGAAGAAGAGGTGGTTGACTCAGTAGAGAGAAGTGAGTTCTATGTCAGGGCCAGCACATAGCTAGATGGAATGAACGCAGGGAAGGACTGCAGTGTGTAAAGAGATCCTGAAAGGGCCCAACAGTTTCAACATATTAACAGAGTAGGGTGCCTTCGTGGTCTACATTATCAGGAAGATTCTTTCTGCTTTCCAGTGTGCTAAGCCAAATCACCATTCCTTCTGTGAATAAATTCAGACTTAGTTGCAATGTGTTAGGTATGAAGGACAGCTTGTGTTATTCTGTGAGTTTCAGGCCCCTAGCAAGGTGAGTCAGGAGATAAAAATGTAGTTATATTTTCTCTGTCTAACCTGGAATAATGACCTCAATCAATGCATCGTCAGTGGGACTGACATGAAAACCAGCTACACACTCCAGAAGCTGGGTAATAGGCTCCTTTGGAGCAGTTTCGTTTCTCTAGCAGTTTCTACACCTTGACCCCAAAGCTGACAGAGAAGACTGATTCTGTCTCTTCAAGGCTTGGGAAGAGACTGGAGAGATAGCTCAGAGGTTAAGAGCCCTAGATGTTCTTTCTTTCTTTCTTTCTTTCTTTCTTTCTTTCTTTCTTTTTTTTTTTTTTTTTTTTTGCTTTTTTTTTTTTGGATTTAGGTTTGATTCTTAGCACCCATATGATGGCTAATAGCCACCTCTAACTCCAGTTTCAGGGCATCTGATGCCCCCTTCTGGTCTTCCTTGGGCAGCACACCCAAACCCAACAAATGGAATGATTTAAGAAGATGGGACAAAGATGAAAAGTTAAGCAAGATATCATTCCCTTGATTCACTCTGTGCCATGGAGAAAACACAGAACTCTGAAAAACTTTCACAACAGGGTTTTTAACTAACACTGGCTTCTCCCTTCCTCGGACCAGGAAATTCAGACAAGGCACAGAGAGGTTAAGTGATTTTTCTAAGACCACACAGAGGGAAGCCAGTAGCAGAGATTTGATGGAAGCCCAAGTCTGTCAAACTTTATTTTCTGGGTGAATTCAAGAAAAAAAAAACAATTAAGACTTGTGGTATTAGAGAAAAGAGGGAGAGATGGGTTGTTCTGAGAGTGCAAAAGAGACTCCAAAGGTCGGACTAGAGGGCTGTGAAGCTGGGGCCGGGGGCTGTCTGTGACCACTATAAATAGATATGCACTTGGAGAAGCATGTTAGTTTCAAAGCAAAGTCTTTGCTTGGAGAGGGCTCAGGGGCAGCTGCCTGGCATTAGTAGGAAATACCCAGGCCTGGTTTGAGTGTCCCAGAAGTCTCTTTCCTCTGTGAGCAGAGGCTGGGGTGCCTTTGAAACTCAGCCTTCTAAGTCCTGTCTGCCCACTTGGAAGCAAAGCTTGTCAGAGGCACACGAATCAAGGCTTGTTTACCTGCCTCTTCACAAGCAAGCATTTTTGTTTCAAAGGCTCTTCTGATCCGTTCCAGTGCTTTGTAAATGACAGGAGCATGCACATTGCCATAGTTACCAAATCAGCAGTCAGCCTCCTCATCCATTTCCTCTCTGGTTTCAGAACCCTGAATGAGGGGATACACCAGGCCAAGTGCATGGAAAACAGTTCTCTGCTTGCTTCACATCGGCCCTATTCTAGTAGCATCTAACAAGTTCCAAATCATAGGATTAAAATAGGTCATAGATTTTTTTCCAGAACAACAGGACCAATATCTCAAAACCTAGTGCACAGCCACATCCATCAAGCAGAAGGGTCAGGAATGGTAAGGGTGGACAGATTTAATCTCACATCCATAGCATCTTTCTCTGCCCCCAGCCTTGTACTCAAGTAAGTACTAATTCCAATCTCCATGACTAGATTTAGTCTAAACTCCCTGGTTTGGCATAAAACATTGTGATTGGCCCACAGGCTGCCTTTCCAACTTCATTACTCCTGCTTTTAAGACTTAATCCAAGTGACTCCTCCTCCAGGAAGTCCTCCCGGCTCAATCAGGTCCATCCCTAGCACCTTCCATTTGACTTGAGTCATGTCTTTGCTTATCCACCTCTTCTACCCATGAAAGGAAAGAAAGTTGCATCTTTACCCACCATTTTTATCTTGGGGGCTTCCCCAAAGTGATCCTGTTTTTCTTAGTCTGTTTTCCCAAATTCTTTCCTGAGCTCTTATGGGATGAGGGTGTCATCCACGTAGTCCACATTTCTCAGATATGTTGTGGTTCAAATATGAAATGTCTCCCATAGGCTCATGTTTTTGAGCACGTGGTCCCCAACTGGTGGTTTTGTTTGGGAAACTTGTGGATCCTCGTGAAATTGGAGAGGGTTGGTTATTATGGGGGCAGGGCTTGAAAGTTTATGAATTGGCCTCTCTTCCTGTCCTCTCTCTGTTTCCTGACTTCAGACACAAAGTAACTAGCCACCTTATACTCCTACACCCAGGCATTCTTTGTCATGACGGACCTTATTCCTCACATTGGAAACCAGAATAAACTCTTCATTAATTAAGTTGCTTCTCATCAGACATTTTGTCCCAACATGAAAAAGAAGAGTAGCTGATATACCCAGGTGTTTTATCCTAGCAATGAGAAAGGTAACCAACCTTGTGGTGGTTAATTTTTGTTAACCTGATGACATTTAGATCACCTGGGGTGGGGACCATCTGGGCAAGTCTGTGGGAGATTTTGTAGATTGGATTAATTGAGTTGAGGGGAGAAGGCACACCCTAAATGTGTGAGGCACCATTTCATGCACTGGGGTGCTGGACAACACAAAAACGAAAATTCCGGGGTTGCAGAGAGACTTAGTAGGCTAGGAGCACTTACTGAACTTGTAGAGTGAGCAGGGCTCAGTTCCTGGGACCCACATCTGGAGCCTCCCAGCCATCTGTAACTAGCTCCAGCAGATCCGACATCATCTGCTGGCCTTTGTGTCACCTGCACATACATGGTGAGCTTATGGACAAGCACATATGCACCCACACTCATAGATTAAATTAATTAAATTAACTTCTCAAAAAAGCAAGTTCATCTCTCTTTCTGACTGCAGATTCAAAATGACCAGCTGCCTCAGGCTCCTGCCACCGTGAGGTGATTATACTATCCAACTGAGTCAACAGCAACTAATGCAAAGCCTCAATCGTTTTGTTTTGTGGGTTTTTTTTTTGTCATCTAATATGTCTACAGAATGGCTTACAGGTGAGCTCTGGATTGTATATATTGCGGTGATTATTTAGGACTCCCATGGAGCTGTCAAAGTCCTCTTGACAAAGACATGACTGCCATGGCAATATTAATGCACGTCACATTGTTAGGTGTTTGTGGTATGGTGATATCAACAAACCTGTGTGTATGTGTTCAGAAATTAAAAAAAAAAAAACAGTGGGCTACAGATGCCTGCAGTAATACAGCAACATGTTGTGCAAGTGTGTAACCTAGGACTAATAGGCTGATCCCAATGGCCAGGTGTACAACAGGCTCTGCCATATAGATACACGGACACTTTATGGTATTTGGAAAATGGCAAAATTGCCTGCCAATGTGTTCCTCAGAATGTGTCCCTGTTGGTTAGTGCTACCTGGCTTTAATAAAATAGCCATCAGTCTATAACCCACCTGCTACTCATCTGCCACTGGGTCCCAGAAGGAATGCTACCTGCCTCCCTTGCCTCCCTCCTCCCCTGCCCACATTGACCCACCACAGCCTCTTTTGACAACTTACATCTTACACCTGGCATCTAGGCTGCAAGCAGTTGCTCTGGTGGGTGGGGGAGGCATCCTGAGAGATGCTTTCTTCTCCAGGGTAGAGTCAGGATTGCTTTTGAAGAAGTTGCTGCTTGGAGCAGCCACTGAAGATCAATCAGTGCCCTCATTCTTTGCCAAGCTGTGAGTGGAGATTTTGTTTCCAAGCTGCCCATCAGAAGAGCATGATTATTTCCTTGGACTTGCCTCGGGCCTAACAATGACTGAAAAGAGTTGAGGAGAAGAGAAAACAGAAAGGTGTGAAAAAAATTAACAAAGAGAAATAGGCTGCAGTTTGATGGAGTGAACCAAAACAGTAGTCTAGTCTCGGGCAAATGGCCTCGTGTCCTTAAACTCCTGCTTCTTTATCTACAGAGGCCCCTCCCTTCACCTGTCTTGTCTGTCTCATCCCCATCCCTTCTTTGCAGCTTTTACACTGCAAATATTTCATGACCCTATCTCACCCTTCCCCCTCTGCTCCTCTTACAAGTGTTCTTCTGCTCTCATAAGTCATTTCTACTCCCATGTCCTACACACAGAGACACACACAGACACACACAGAGACACACACAGACACACACACTTAAATGCAACTTCTACTGCCCTTATATGGGATGTTAGGCACAATATTTTCCTTTTGTAAATGGCCTATTTCACTTAACAGAATGATCTTAAGATCCAACAATTTTTTTTTAAAGTTTTGATCCCATCATTCTTTATGGCGGAATGAAATTCCATTGTGCATGTATGCACCACATTTTCTTTATCTGTCCATCTGTAGATTGGTATTGTCTTTGATTCTGTAATTTAACTATGGTAAATAGAAACAATAATTATTCTGTGTGACATCTGGAGTCCTTTGGCGGGTGAGAGTTACACAATGTCGGTGGGAATGTAAATAGGTGTGAGCATTATGAAAGCAAAACTGGAGGGCCCTCCAAAGTCTACAAATAGAGCTATCCTACGATCCAAATGTGCCATTCCACAGGATTTACCTAAATAACTTAAGTTTTCTGTCATTGGGAAATGGTACAGGAGGCTTCCATACACTCCTCTCCACACTTCCCTCATTTCCAACATTTATGTACTATTTATCTTGGACATGTTTGTCATGGACCTAGGAATCACTATGACTAAATTACTACTATTAAAATCCTCCCTTTTTCATATTTTCTTGGTTTTACCCCTTTTTCTGGTCCAAGATTCCATCCAGGAACATACAAACCTTGGCCATCATGGATTATGCAACCTCTCGGGCTATAGTAGTTTGTCATTTGTTCATTGACAATCCTGAGAGTTCTGAGGAGTACTACTGCGCAAGTATTCTGTAGAATGGTTTTCAATTCAAAACTCTCTGGTGTTTCATGGGGATTCAGTGTTTGCAGGTTTGTAGGGAGACCATAAAAGTAAATCTTCATTCTCTGTACGTCACTGAGGGGTATCAGCACACCTTTTCCCACTTGGTGTTTGTCTGGGTCTCTTAGCCAACTGCTTTTTGTCAGTTTTCCACTTGCTATGTTTCTGGCATCTTTCTGCAGACTATACTCTTAACAAGGCCTAAGGAATGCAGTGAGATTCAGGAAATACATGGACTTTCAGAGTACATTGAGTCTAGTTGGAGGTAAGTTACATGCACATGTGTACACACACACACACACACACACACACACACACACACACACACACAAACAAACAACTGTACACATAAGTCTCTGATTGTATGGCATAGACATTTACTTACTTGTTTTCATTTGGTGTGTGTGTGTGTGTGTGTGTGTGTGTGTGTGAGAGTGTGTTTCCATAGCAGCTTCATGTTAACCCTGGATGCATTCCTCTATCCATTTCCAATTTATTTATTTGAAAGAGGATCTCTCCCTGAACTTAAAGCTCACCACCAATTGGCTAGACTGGCCAGTAAACCACAAAATCCTCATGTCTCTGTCCCTTGGTGCTGGGATTGCTCATATGCCACCATGCTCCACTTCTATTTGTTTTTTCCACTGAGTGCTGAGGACCAAATTCAGGTCCTCCTGCTTTTCCAGGGTGCACTTCACTCACTCCACCATCTTTTTAGACTATGCATAATTGTTTAGTGGATAAATAATGTTACACACAAAATCTTCATGACACATCCCATAGTCACACCTGGTTCCTAGTGCTGATGTATGGGAACTTGCTCTAGCTGAAAAGAAAATGAAATTTATTCCAGTACTCTTTCCTTTAAGAGGTATTTTTGGCAGGAGAGAAGGATACACCTTTGACCACAGAGGTCGCCTTAAGAAAAGAATACATTAGTTATTTTGAGGTTTGCTCCAACATTTTTTTTTCTTTTGAGTGCCTCCACTGTACAAGATATGACTCTAGAAGCTAGGGAAGAGATAACAGAAAGGTCAGAAAGATACTTTTGTGTTGAGCACTTCATTTCTAAAGGAACAAAACTGTGTGACCAAACTGATGCAAAAATAGAGGCTGAAAACTCAGAGCTGCTGAGACAAGGCCAGCAAGAGCTCTGGAGGCCACAGGAGTAAGAGATCTGATTCCCACTAAGAGACAAAACTAAGATCAGTTTCCTGACGGAAGATGGCACATAGCCTGGGCCTTGAAAATTAGCTGTGACTTCATTAAAAGGGGTTGGTTCAAGCCAGGGGAGCAACACAATTATCTATAGGAATGAAAACTGTAGGGATGCTCCAGGAATAACAAGTATGCCCTAGAAGCGATAGGGTCCATATGTGTTGGGGAAGGCAGGCATTAGAAAATGTTAAGTGTGGAGCATTTGGGGAAGACCAGAATGCCTTCTCAGTAATTCCCCTCTTTATTCGGTGTGGCACAAAAAACATTTCTGAAAGTGAGTTGTTTAATGGGCACTGTGAGCTAGAAGGAAGGGCCTGGAGTATGTCTTAAGGACAACTCATGTGGTGGTGGTGTTTGGAGCAAAAGGACACAAGAATCAATGGTATCCCAAGAGAAGTAGACGGGATAGCAGAGATGAGAAATAATGCAAAATTTAAGTAACAATCAGTCATTTAATGAAGGGAGCTCTTCCCTAAGTCAGTATATGTTATAATGAATTTTAGTCCATTCCAAATTTTCTTTTATATTTTTGTTTTTGATCCTTCGTAACAACCTTTTGAGGTAGATATTATTCATCTGTCCTTTCAAGATTGTGGGAAAATAAGATTTAGAAAAATCTGATGATCTTATGTGAGGCCCCACAGCAAGCAAGTCATCGAGCCTGGATTTGAACTGCCACACAGAGTGACTCAAGAGTCTGACCTCTTGGGATATTCTGCGTCAGCGTTAAGTTTATAGACTGGTCTCATGTGCTCGTATGTGAAGCATCTATTTGTGGATCACCCAGGGAAGATGTGTCATATCATGGTGACTTCACCCTGCCACCCAGCACGTTCCTGGACCCCCTCCCAGTCTGCTCAGGGAACAAAAGCTCACTTCAATATTAGCCCAAGTCAAACCTAATTAGAAAGGCAAATCCACTCCCAGCCTTCCCAATCCTAAATGGGTGGTACATGCCAAGCAGTAACTTTCCCGTGTTTTCTGCAACTTTGGTTTTTCAGCTCCTGCTCTGATCCCTCTAGGTAATTCTCTTCCCCCAAAATGAACCCATTTCCCCATCTTATTTCAAAGTGAAAAACTCTTCATGGTCTATCAAATGATTACATCTTTCATCTTGCACTGGCATCCCTATTAGGTGTTGCTATGCATTGATTTGAAGGATGTTTGAAGGATATGTAATAGGTTAACCTACAAAGGATAATGTTGACTAAGGCAATGTCCCTCCTCTCCAGGTCATACTACCTCGAGGGTGGCACACACTTTGTATTTAGTGAAACAGGAGTCATTTGGTAATAATTTAAGCTGGCTTTCAACTTCTTTTTTATATCTTTCAGTCTTGAAGATGTGTCTGATCTAGACCAGTGTTTCTCAACCTTGATACGGGTGATGTTTTATGATGGATAATTCTCTGCTAAGATGGGGATGCCTTGTGCCTTGTTGGATGTTGAGCATCATCCCTGTTTCTACCTGTTTGACAACTACAGCAGCCTGAATTCCCATGAGTTATTATAACTGGCCTCACAGAGATGCACATATTCTAGAGAGGCATTTGTTTCCCTCATATTGACTATCAGGTTATGGAAGAAATGGACTCCCAAGAATTCAGAGTTCCCCCAAGAGCCACATGCTGAGTGAAAAGAAAACCTAAAGCCTACTAGCCAGACAGAGGGAAACTTTTTATCTGGGTATGGAAGTTTACATGTTAGGCCACCATAGGAAAGAGAGTGATAGGTCAGTGATAGGCAGGTATTCAGTTTGACTGATACTGTTTACCTATGCATATCCCTGGTCCTTTACCTAAATCTTGCCCTCACTTGGGGACTCTGAAGATGGCATTGAAGGGACATCATTGAATCTTTGTTCCTCTTCCCCGTGTAGTCTCATTAAACCCCCCCTCTTCCTCGTCTTTCACTATTTAGCTGTTTTAATCAGCTTCTTGAAGATGGGTGACTGTGGCTGAACCCAGATTCTTGGGGCGCAAGCTGTGATTCTAGAAATATCCAGCAAAGTCATCTCAGCCCAAAGTGTCTCCTTGGGGAGCAAGAGAGGAACCATGATCTAGAACACACAATTCCTCATCTGAGAGCATATAAACCATGGCAATTTCACCATCCTTGTTGAAATTTGTGTAGCCTCACTACACTGCCTTCGGAAAGTCATATATATTTCTCCCTCATTTTCACTACCAGGTCTTCAATTAATACAGCAAGATGAGTGTCATTACAATAATCCCTTTATGATGGAAGAAATTACGGAATAAATTACTCTAAGCCGTAAAGCCAGTTAGCCCAGAGTAGAGCAGAATTTATATTTGGGCTGAGATGCCCTAAAGCTACACCACAAGGCTGCCCTCCCTGAAAACAGCCTGCCATCTGACATACATTAAAAAATGAGAGCTATTTGTTGAAAGTTGTGAGGACCAGGCCCACAAAGGCCAACTCTCTTCATGCACAGTACCAAACTGAACTGTCTTTAAAACCCACAATTTTATTCTCATTTAACTAGTTAGGAAACTGAGGTTCAGACAAGTGAAAGTCCCCTATGGTTCCAAGGCTCATAAGTGGTGAAGTCTGGATTTAACCTACGTCTGTCTGGCTCCAGAGAGAAGACAGGTCCCTAGTGCTCCTGTCTCTCTATCCACCACCCACACAGGGAGCAGCCTATAGTTCCAGCCCAAGGAAGTCTGCAAAGTGGATTCTCTGGGCAGGGAATCTGCAGTTCTGCCTGGGGTGTCGTCCTCTTCACTCCACTTCCCAGCCCCTGCCCCTGCTTTCCACTGAAGGGGGTCAGTTCTCTGTTTCGACAGCCTCCTGGGCACTGCATCCCCGATTCCAATCCAAATAAATCTGTGGGTGTTTGGTGAGTGTTTTTTCTTACTGGGAGGCCCCGCACATCAGAGTGTGGATTTTGGTTTCAAGTCTTTCCTACCTTTTGGCCAACTCTTCTCTCACCTACTGCACTGAGCAGTCCCACCCCCTCCAGCTCTTACTCTTTGCCAAACCCTGACTCTGGCTTAGAAACAGAAGGTTACCCTCCTTGGATGTCACCCTCTTTGGGTTCCATGAATAAGCCAGCAGGAATGCTTCAAGAAAGCAAAGCCATCATTTTTCCACCAAAGGGAAAAAAATACACAACTTTCATGGCTGTGTCCAAGTGAAAACAGCTCAGGCCTCCTGCGTAGTTGGTCCTTGGGTTCCAAATGTGCACCAAATAGGACCTGGTAAGTGAAATCGTTCTGCCTCTCAATTCTTCTGTGTCTACAGACAGTAGGACACTTGGGAAGAATATCCGTATTTGACCAATGATCTTACCCACATTAATGGAAATTAAAATCATATAGGAATTAGTACAGAGACCAGCAAGTGGTCCAATAAGGAAGAGACAACTTTTCCCACTAAATGCCCTTATTATTTAATGACAAATTAGAGTCCACTAGGGCCTGTGTTTCCTTTCTGAGCCTAGAGGCTAAGAGGTCCAATAAATCAATGTGTGTGGCTGTCAGCCTGTCTCCTAAGTCTTTGATTGATTCTCCAAGCACAAAACCTCACAAGGACAGCATGGGAAACCTGTGATCAGCTGACAGGAGGATGTGTGGACATTAGTCCCCATGTAGGAGCGCCTTTATGAACATCCATGCCATCATTGGACTTGAAGACAGGACAGCATCAGCCTTGAAGGCAAGTTTGAGTATTTTAACTTACTAAGGCATTGTCATCATTTCCAAAGATTGAAGAGTTCGCTTGAGCAGTAAAAGCTGAGGAAATGCTAGTTTTAGAGTCAGTAGACTTAATTAGATGGCAGATCTACTACTTGACTTCAAAATGTCTACAATTAAAGAAAGTAGTTGTTAACATTTACTAAAGTGAGATTATTTTAAAAATCATCCACCAGGCGTTGGTGGCGCACACCTTTAATCCCAGCACTCAGGAGGCAGAAGCAGGCAGATCTCTGTGAGTTCGACACCAGCCTGGTCTCCGGAGTGAGTGCCAGGATAGGCTCCAAAGCTACACAGAGAAACCCTGTCTCGAAAAACCAAACAAAATAAAAAATAAAAATAAAAATCATCTATTGAGAAGAACATATGTTTGGGAGCATGGAAGAGGAATCAGAGCAGAAAAACATAGAAAGTGAACTTGATCAACACACTGATTTTGTTCATGTTTGAAATTCTCAAATTTAACAACCTAAAAATATTGCCCATTTGAAGTGGTTTTGATTGCATCATCCTTCCTCCCTTTTCGAAGTACTGAATTTTGACATCATAAGCATTTCAGCACATCTCATGTGGTAAGTTTAAGGTAATTTCATGTAAGCAAAAGAGACGCCTTCAGCAAAAGATAAACAGGATTCAGAGCAGGTTACAAATTGTCCACTAACTAGCAGTGGGTCGAGGATTTGAGCCTTGCTCTGTTTGCCCTCTGTTCTTTCCTCATTGCTAGGCTCCTTCTCATGGGGTGTCTTTATCCACCAACTGGTCTGTCATACCTATAGGTTCATCATCCACAAGTTCACCCAATTGAAAATAGATTTAAAATGTCTATTCGAAGTAAGTGCATTCTCTTTTTCTCGTCATTATTCCCTAAACATTAAACAATTATTTGCATATCATTTGCATACTATCAAACTTTGTAAATAATCTGGCTTCAAGTATAGGAGAAGGCACATCTTGGTTTTATGCAAATCTTAGAGTATTTCATAGGGACTTGGTTATCTGAGGATTTGTTGTCTGTGTGAATCCTGGGGCCACACCCTTGTGGAAATGGAGGGATGGTTATGCTCATCTGATTCTGAGCACTTTCCTGGGAAGTGCTACAAGTTGAAAGTCCTTGGCTTAATTAATTCATCCTTAAATAATTTTATGTAAACCTATGGTTACCCTTGCCTAGTCAAATGCATAAGGATAAAGAGAATTAGCATCATGCTAGGGGTTAACCTCTTCCTCTGTGACCTAGAAGAAACACTGAACTTGGAATCTGAAAAAGCAAGTTCAATTCTTGGCCCCATCATGACCTTCAGTTGGCCACTGGAACCACAATTCCACAGGACTCCAGGAGCACACAGCCTGGGTGTCCTATTTGCATGGACTTCTTTGGAAAGGGTGTCCTCTCTGCTGTGCCATACCCATGTTGCTGCTGCAGTAACCCCAAGGAGGGCCAGCATCTGAGCTTCCTCTTTGAGAGCAGGGATAGCCAGACCTTCCTGAGCCTTGAGTGAGATATTGAGTTCAGAGTTCCTCATGTTATAAGTGCCAGGCAACGCATGTAGTTACAATTCTGTAACTATAAAATGTGTTGGCACTACTAAAATAATCCATCGTTGTTCTTTAGGGATAACTAATTGAGGATTGATGAGGTGGCCCAGTGTGCAAAAGAGTTACTATACAAGCCTGATGACCTGATCCCTGGAACCCATGGTGGAAAAATAAAATCAATTCTTACAAGTTGTTCTCTGACCTCCACATGTGTGCCATGGTGAACACACATTCGAGTAGTAGTAGTACTTTCAATGGCGGTGGATTTTTGAACTGCATAAGTAGTAGGGTTAGGGAAATAGTTTAGTCACACAGGTGCTTGATTATCAAGCACAAAGACCAGGGTTCAATCTCCAGAACCTACACAAATTCTTTAAAGCCACTGCAGCAGCTAGATGGGTGCCTGTGCAGATGACTGTTGTGTGTTTGTAATGCCAGCACTAAGGGTACATAGACAGATAGGCTAGCCTAACCCAAATTAGTGGGCCTCTGGTCAATGAGAGACCCCTTCTTAAGCAAGCAAGGTGTATGGGAAGGAACAACATTCAAGGTTATCCTTTGGCCATTACAAGCACATGTGTATGGATGCATATGTACCCACACACAGGTACCTGTATAGACACATACGCCAACAACATAGCAAGAATAAATAACAAACTGGAACACTACAGAATCTTCACTCAGCTGTGGGTTTCTGGGGTATTAGGATAAGTTGAAAGATGAGAACTGCATAGGCAGGTCACTCGGATGGCAGGCTTTATGAGGCAAGGTTTGCAATAAAAACATTGTCTTTGGGGACAACATGTAAGGGTATGGCTGAAAAGGAAGTGAGAAGGAGTGAGGAAAAAATGAATACTATTCAGAACAGACCAGGTTGATAAATTGTAGGTGTTCTTAAGTTTGTCTCTGGAGCCTGAGAGGATGTACTAGAACATGAAGTCTACACCATTGATCCTTTATCACAGTGAAATCTTACCAGCACTGCCCTCAGAATTGGAATGGTCACAGTCCCAGGCATCATAAATAACCTTGTTCAGCACAACTAGTCATAGCCATTCCTTATGTAGCTAACAAAACAGTGATGAAATAAGGCAGACGGGAAGGTCTGTGATTAAGATGAGTCTTTACAAAGTCAACAACTGTCATGTGGTGCTGGTAATTTGGAAGATGGTCCGTAGAGAGGACAATCCAATTATAACGTAGTTAGTCTGCAAAAGTAAATGCTAAAGAGGAAGACAAGCAGCCACAATGCCTTTTGTGTCACAAGTGGGCTCTCCACTGAGTTATAATCAAAGGCTTCCATTAGGAAGCCCATTAACTGAGCTGTGAAGAAGCCTCAGGGCCTGACTACCTGAGCTGACACTCTCAGAGAAGCCTCACTGAGATGTGGTCCAGCCTGCTATCTCAAAGCATCCCTGAAGACACATGAAATGCCTCAGATTGCTTCCTGTGGCAACAACCACTATGATGACACCATCTTTCTTTGAACGTCCACAATGGGTTTTCCACACCATGACTGAAAAAACCTGGAAGGAAGCCAGGTGCTGTGGCACACACCTGTCATCACACACACTCAGGAGTGGAAGGAATGAGGCTCCCGGAATTCAAGGCTAGACTGCGCTGTGGTGATATTTTGTTTGCGCTTTAACAAATAAAGCTTGCCTGAAGATCAGAGGGCAGAGCTAGCCAATACCTAACCATAGAGGTCTGCAGGTCTGTACAGACAGACAGGAAATGATATGGGGAGGCAGAGAGAGGAATATAAGGTGGGAAGAGACAGGAACTCGGTCTCTTTTTAGTCTGAGTATTTCATAGCACAAACAAAATATCACCACACTGGGCTGCATAGCAAGATGGTCTTAAATAAAAAGCCCAGAAAGAGAACAATCTAGCTAATGCTCTGCAACATCACTGCTATACCGTGGGGTCAACAGTAGAGGATGTGCAGGGATATCCTCTCATTTAACCCACAAAACCTTGGGTGGAGGTCTCCGTATGACTCACATTTTAAAGACGCAGAAAACAAGGTAAGGAGGAATTTAATAAATTTTCCTGGTTAAGGTGGCATTTTATTTATTTACTTATTTAGTAAATATGGTGTGTGTTTGTACATCATGTCCTCATGTATATGCGTGTGTGTGTGTGTGTGTGTGTGTGTGTGTGTGTGTGTGTGTGCATGTGTGCACCTGTGAGCCCATGAGTGTGGATGAGAGAGGTCCCTGTAAGGTCTAGTGGGAATTGGTTTCCACCAATAGTTTCAGAGCCTAAGGGTGTGGCTTCTTTGGTGTGCAGACATGGTCTCTTATAAGGAAGAGGAGGGGTCACGTGTGCTCTCTCTTGGGGTGATGGGTTGAGACCTGACCATCCTTCTGCATCACAACATCCTGCCCCTCCAAAGGCAGAAGACCATGGTGGAGCTTTACCTTTCAGTGTGTGAGTGTTCCCTAAATAAATATCTGTTGTTCTTTTATTCAGGTGTTCGGAGACTTCCTTAATCTGCCTGTCAGGTGTTTCCTTCAATAACTTCTCACATTATTTATTTATTTAGAGGCATGGAGCTCATTGATTCAGCTAGACTGAGTGGCCAGCAAGCTGAGATTCTCCTGTCTCTGTGTCCTGGGTGCTGGGATTATAGGGGAGCACCTGAATGCTGGGGACCTGAACTCAAGTATTCATTCTCAGACAGCATGCACTTGACCTACTGAGCCGTCTCCCGAGCCTGTGCATGGCAGTTTAGAAATGGGTTTTGGATTTGAACTCAGATGACTTCTCCATTGTTAGCACCCTGACACCCATCAGTGGTATCAGGAGGCTGGGTTTGCACTTGTCTCCTTTCCACTGAGGAAAGCTAAGACTTAGAGAGCTCCCTGAGACCCACAGGTCTGCACCCAAATCCAGTATTTTGTTTGCTATGATCTTTTTTGTTACATCATAGCTGCTTGGTCAGGCCATGGAATATCCTGGGGTAAATGAGATTAGAGTGCCAAGCCCTACCCGCATAAACACAAGTGCATGCATATGCAGAAAAAGGCAATCCCACCAGGAAGTATGTGGGGGAAAGAATTAAACGGGTTGCCAGCTAATGGCTAGATGCCAGAATTCCTTGGGAGGCTGTGAAATCTCAAGTTAGCAAGGCCATCCCTTGGCAAATGAAGTAAATCTAGCAGCGTGAGGAAGCATGACCCTCTTAGTATCCTTTCTGCATTTTCACGAAATGAAGTTCTCTCCACTTCAGTTGGCAGCGTGTGCAGTTGTCTGCAGGCAGTGGATCACAGGCACGGTCAGCCCCTTCCAGAGGGATAAGCCCAGCACACAGTTGACCTTGCTTCTGATGACAGCTAGCAGCAGAGGCACAGATCAGTGACTATAACTCCTGCCCCTCAACACATCATCCTCATATCACTTCTCTCCAGAGCAAACAGAGGAACAGTCCACTCTGCTCTCTCACTTCCTGCTCAGGGAAGCTGCCATGTTATCTCATGTAAGTCCACCCACCAGGCATCTTTAAGGAGAGAAGTAATGTGAAGGACACAAGGCCTTGTGTTGAAGATCAGAAAGCAGGAGGAAGGCACAGGTAGCCACTGAGCATTGCTGTATTACCTAAGGAACCATACTAGTGTGACTACTAAACTTGGCTGTCTTCTTTAATGGACTGGTAGACACCTAAGAGATTAGTGGGGTGCACTTTTGAATGTGTCTCTGAGGGTGTTTTCATAGATAGTTGGCCTATGGGGCAGCAATGGAAGGGGGAAGACTCCATCCTGAACATGGACAGGATCATTCCATAGTTAACCATGCCCTGCTCTCCTTCTACTATGATGTTTCTCCTGTGCCATGGACCTGAGAGGAATGGTACCCGCCAACCACGGAGTCAAATTTCTGAAACCATGAGCCAAAATAAATCTATCTTTAAAGTTGCTTTTCTCGGGTATTTGGTCACAGCGTGAAAATCTAACACAATTAGGCCCTGCGGATACATTACCATATTTAATTCTATAAACATAATGAGATCACATAGTCATTATTCGTCGTTCACTGATACCTTTTGAATGAGAACTTTTAGCATGCTGTGAATTGTTTGGCCCTCCCCTGAGCTTGCTGTTGCCTGGAGACCAAGTTCTAGCATAAGAAATATGAACATTACTGACATTAAGATTTCATATCACTCTCAAAAAAGAAATTGCTTGCCTTTCTTTTTTTCCCCCTCCTTTCTTCATTCTGTGAACTAGCATGTGGACATGGTTTTGGTCATTAAGCTTTGATCACACAAAAACCAGTTCCTGAGTCAGTGGGTCTCAATGAAGGCTGACTGTTACCCGCAGCTGACATTGACAATATCTAGAGACATTTTTGTTTGTCAAACAACTTGGGAAAAGGGTTCTACCAACTAGTAAGTTAGGACCTGATATAATTCTAAACATCCTACAAATTTTAGGTAGGTTATGTAAATTATACAGATAGCCTACCTTCCCTGACCACTGCTCCAACAAGGAAACTGTTCAGCCCCAAATGCCCATCGTGTTGAAGTTTAGTAACACTTGTCTAAAATGTTAAGCAAGAGAGAAGTAAAACTTGGAACAGTCATACTCTCCCAACTGTAGTAGGAGAATAACTGTTGTCTGTGTTACCCCATGTGGCTAGGTAATACTTGACAATGCTATCACTGTTTGTTCAGTCTTAGAGAAAGTTAATATGATAAGCAAATGGATTAATGCCCACGATGTTTGAATCCAAAACTTGTGTCATTATCCTCTGCAATGTAATTATTTGTTATAGGGGAAAGGGAGCGAGGAAGAAAATGAATAGAAGGAAAACTGATAATATTTAGAAAACACTGGCGAAATATTGACCCAAGTGGTGGGCTGTAGAACTTGATTGGAGCACATTTGGTCATGAACAACAGCTTGGCATATATTTCAAATCTGGATGTAACAGGTTTGTTGCAGGAGAACCACTCTTTGCCTCCACTTTATTTCTTCCATGATAGAGAACATTGCTGTGAGATATTCCCAACATTTCTCTATCTCGTTCATCTCCTACTTTACACTGGAAACCTCTGAATGTGGAGGCTTGATGCATAATGTGTGGCCTGACAGCAGTGTGTGTCACTGCCTGCTGAGTGACAGAGTTAACCCACAGCTTCCTTTTCACCTTCTGGAAGTTTGACAAGATCACAAGAAGTGGGGTGATCAGTGCTGACCAGGGTGAGGTCCTCCTCTCTCTGCGGTTTTGAGTGTCGAATTCCCAGTGTATTCTAAGGCCTGAAAAATTGCTGTACTCTTCACTGGCTTCCTGACTCTAATCTGTATCACTTAGCACAGGGTGGGGGACTAGAAATGATTTTCCATGAGTCAGTTGCCACAGAAATTCACAGGCTCACATCCATGCCCAATAATACCTTTCATAATCATTTCTTCACATAGGCCCTTCCTTTTTTTGTGATAACCCACCTTCCTAAACAGTCAGCGAGCACATTGTTAAGCTCAGAAAGGAGCTACTCTTGGACACAGACCTTCTCATCAGGGATTTCACCCTGCGGTCTGACCTTCCCGGGGGCATTTGGCAGGCTGTGATATGTGGCCCCTTCCATTATTTATGGGAAAGCTTCCATCTGGACACTTCATGTATCATCTCAATTCCAAAGCATCTCTTAGACCTTCAAGAGCCCCTGCCAAGCACCAAACATTACCATTTCACACCCCAAGAACCAAACTCAGACTTTGTTAGCTGAACCACAGAAATAATTCAGCAAGTACCCCTAAACAAACAGAAAAGGAGGCTGACACAGAGTGAAAATGAAATATTACAAAGCCAAATCCTGGGGAGTGTGGTATGTAGGGATGGATGTGTACATACCTTTGCATGTGTGAACGCACATGTGGTGAGCATGCACATATGTGTGCATACATGTGGAAGCCAGATGTCAACATCATTTGTTGAGATAGGCTCTCTCACTGGAACATCAGGCTCACTGATTTAGCCAGGCTCATTGGCCAGCAAACCCCAGGGATCTTTCTGTATCTATCTTCCCAGTGCTGGGATTACAAGAGTGCACCACTAAGCCTGGCTTTTACGTGGGTCCAGGGATAATTCTGGTCCTAATGCTTACAAAACATATGCTTTACTGACTGAGTTGTCTCTCCAACCTTCACAAAAGCCATATTCAAGGAAAACAAAGAAGAGATTCATTCATATAGGTACATGTTTTGGAGATCCATTAAGGATTAATTTTGCAGCAAGTTGAAGTAATGGAGGGAAGAGACAGTAGGTCATTCTTAAAGGAACCTATATTCTAACATGTCAGATAATGCTAAAACTAGTGGATTATACTTTTATGATTTATAAAAGATTTTCATAGTCATCATCTCAAGCTTCATAACAATTTTATAAAGTAACATTTTAATGATTTTCCAAGATGTTTTTTAATTGTAAAATAGGAACACAAATCTTATCTACAGGCAGTTTCAAGGTACCATTGGCATGAACTGAGGTCACTTCCAGGTCCATACCATGGTTGTTACTCTCTGCCACTCTCGAGTTTGGTGTTAGCCACAGTACTTCCAGGTCAACACATTGGACTTCTAGAAGTTACCCCAGAGGGAACAGTTTAAGGGTACAGTTGTCTATGTGGACCAAGTCATCACCCACTTCTTTGACTTTACACAGTCAACTGAGTCTCAAAACTGGTCAAAATGTTGATAATAAGTGAGGATTGAATACACATAACTAAGAGGAACATCTATAGCAAGCCCTCCAAAGTTGAGAGAATACTCTGGAAGAGGGGGCAGAAAGAATGTACAGCATGGATGCTGGAGCCAAGAACACACTGAAGCTCTGGTTATCAGTACAAGGTAAAACCAATAAAATCAGTCAGCATTCCATAGGCAGCAGCTGACTGAACTCAGGGGGTTACACACTTACACACACACACACACACACACACACACACACACACACACACACACACACACACACACAGAGAGAGAGAGAGAGAGAGAGAGAGAGAGAGAGAGAGAGAGAGAGAGAGGAGAGAAATTTTTCAAAGAACAAATGAAAGATCTATTTACTTTTAACAGGAAAAAGAAAGGAATTTTTTATATGATTAAAAAAAATCAAACCAACATGGCTAGGGCTTTAGCTGACTTGGTTTTGATAAGCCAGTATATCAAACAGACATTGGCTGGCCCCATCAAAAAGAAGTGAAATGAATGCCCATATGCACATGCACACCCCACTCAAGAGGCCACCCACAGCAACACTTTTCTAGGACACAAACTAACTACTTTGGAATTCAGTTAAAATCCCCTCTTTGCTAAATTTTTAGGATCTATGAACTGGACATCATTCTGTTTCCCAAATCTGCTGAGTGAAGAGAAGATTCCTAAGGGACTAAGGTGTTCAGTCAAGCCAGGAAAAGGTCTAGGCTGGGCATTAAAAGACATGTTATTCAGATGTATTTGCTGGGATCCTTGTTTCCCTAGACCACTAAGAAAAAATCTAAACCCAATGAAGTGCTGGAGAATCCAGATATAGAAAGAATAGCAATGTGACATAGGTACAAGGGTTAGAAAAATGAAAGGCATTCAGATTATTCACAAAAATAAGAATGAACCACAAATCATTAATTTAACATTGAAAAAGCTTGTAAGTATTAGATGCTGAATGGCTTGGCTGGGGTTCTTTCATATTATGACAGAATTTTATTAAGCTTCATGAGGCCCTTGCTGCCATATCTTCAGCAATGAGAAAAGGTCAAGAGTAAAAATGTAGGAGAACAGCCAGGAATCTTAGCTGAAGTTCACAATAACATGAAACTGAAAGTGAAATGCAAATGAAGAAGTCAGTTCTAACTGGGACAGGTAGTCATTGAAACAGAGCTGAAAGTCATGCTTACCAGGGGCTTTCTACTCATCCCTGCTGTTCCACTGGTCCACTATCTTTAGTGTTTGCTTTGAAGTTTCTACTTGAACCAAGTGATATTATTATCTTTGTGTTAAAATAATTGCAGGTGGCTTTCAAGAACTATACTTTATGTTTCTAGTTTTTGTGAGTTCTCATGGATTAAAGTATGAGCTACATGAGGACCAAACATATTTCTCAATCTAATGATTTAGTCCATTTGAAACACAATAAAAAATGATCTGTCTATCCTGTTCCTCCCATTAGTATTCCTCCTCCTCTTCCTGACCCTTCCTTGTTCAGATAAGAAGATCCTGGAACAAGAGATCCAGATATAAGCAATTTAATTTAGAAATAGGGGGCGATTCAAGTCAAAGAACAAGAACGTTAAACACAGAAGAGAAAGTGGTTAACAAAAGTTGAGGGGAACAGGCAGAGACTTCTAAAGGCAATGGAAGCTCAGTCATATTGAGCAGAATTAAGAGTCAATGTCAGATGCTTTCCTTATGGTTGTCTTTCCCCAGTGGGGCGTAAAATATGATTTCCACTGTTGACAATGGGCTGGACATTAATTAGTATCATTAGCTAAAAGGGCTTTAGGGAGATGAAGTCCATTCTTCCATGTAAATAAGTAGTCTCTATCTCTACCTTTATGGATACTCTTAGTAAATATATAACATGCATAAAAGTTGACAGTTTTGATTTAATAATGGGGTCTTAATGATGGCAATCACCACAATTAGATACTGGTCTGATGAACAGACATGGGTGCTAACCAGTTCCAAAGTTGATAAGTAGGAAGATCTGGTGGTTCAGTCCTGTAACCCTACATACTTGGGGGGCTGAGGCAGGAGGATTGCAAGTTCAAGGTTTACTTGGGAAACATGAGATTAATGCCAGACAGGGCATTTAGTGAGATCTTGTTTCAGAACAAAAAGTAAGAAGTGAGTTGTGGATGTAGTTTAGTCATAAAGTACTTGACTCAAGCATGTGTCAGTTCATAGTCTCAACTCCTAGTACTAAAGAGCATAATGTTGGTATTTCAAATAGAACATGTTGAATGAGAACAATTAAATACAAATATTGTAAAAGGAAATCACAAGTCTTCTGTTAGGACAAATGTTGAAACTTTAAAATTCTTCAACCCCTGTTTTCTTGTGCATGCAGAGAAGCTGATGTGGCATCTAACAGCATTGACTCCATCAGCAAACAAACAACAAACAAAGGAAAAACAACTTCACAATGAGTTGGCAGCATCAATTTACATTAGAGTCATTGATGATCCCTCTAAAGTCAGCCCACAACTCCAAGTATTTTCAGTCTAAATAATAAATGTGATGTCCATGATTTAGAAGATAATGCTATCAAAAGTGAAAAATCAACTATGTGTGGTGACACACACCTATGATATGAAGCTGCTAGACAAGCAGGAGCAGGAGGATCATGAGTTTCTGTCCACAGTAAATGCCATGCTTGGCTGTATGCATGAGCTCCTGTCCAGCCTGGTCTACAAAGCTACACAAAGAAACCCTGTCTCAAAAAACAAAACTACATGGAAGGTAACATCCCTGGATTGGCTGACTGCACACTAACACACTGCAGTTTCCAAACAAGCTATGACTGCCTATCACCCAGATTAGAAGATACACTGGATTTACAAATAATTATATATTCATGTACATGATATATATACACACATAGGACAAATGAACTCATTTACTGTGATGGATATGATAGTGGATCCAAAAAACTTCATCAACATAGAATACAGTTTCTGTCTTTGCAGACCACCAGCAGTGAAATTTTACAAATATTGAGCCTTTGAAGAACTAATTTGTGATTCAATTTACTTCTTTCAATAATACTGTACTTGCCTTGTAAATAAGCCCTTTGTTTCTGATCCCTTTTATTGAGAAGTGGCTAAATACATCCTTTCACAGAGCATTCAGCAACTGAACTATATTTGTTCCATTTCAGGCTCAGCTGTTCAAAGCTGTGAGTACATGGCTATTAGGACAACCGGAATTTACCAGCAGGAAGAGAGTGAAACCCATGCCTAAGAAAGCAAGGGAGGGGCAGAGCAAATTAAGTGATGAGTGCTCAAATGGTTTGTAAGGATTACAGTTTGTAATTCTGCATTTATGTTCTTGTTCTATTGATATTTGAGACTAACAGTTTGATGGATCAGATGCCTTTCAAATATTATTGAAGATTAATTGACAATTTTTATGATCTTTACAAAATCTAAACGGAGCCAAATACCCAAAAAGACATCTCGTTTGATGAATTATGTCTTGCAAAAAAAGATTTGGCAAAGAAAGGTTGTCCTAAATCACAGCTTCTTTAGCTGTGGGCCAGTTAAAGAAAAAAAAATTGTCTACTGTAAGAGATTTCTGAATGCATAACAACTACAGAAACTAGTTCAAAATCAAAGGCATAATGAATCCAAGGTGCTTCTCACAGCAGCGTCTGCCAGTGTTATGTTGGGCAGCTTCACTGCAGCCTTGGTTCTGGGCAAAGGAACATGTCTCTTTTGCATTGTACTTGCCCTCAGGCTATTAGCACCAATGAGATGATCAGAAACACCTCAGCACAAATTCCAGGTTATCATATGTTATGAACTTCGGTGGTCATTTTTTTTACCATGCATATATCACCTTCTGCTCACAGAGACTTGGAAAGCCAATGATGATGATTTGATTCTGAATGATTTGATGATTTGATACTGAATATTCAGCCAAAATTTGTTTACATAAAAAATAAACATTTTCGTTCATCTCATTAGCAGGCATATTTGCTTTCAACTTTCACAGATAGTGGAAATCATATATAAACAAAAGCATTGTTAAAAAAAACTTCCTTTTGCTTTCTTTTACTGGAAAGTATGTGGCTGCAAGTAGATGAAGCTTAAATTGAAAAAGCCCTATTATAATTAAGAAGGCATGACAGTGCCTGTGACAGTATTAGTAATGAAGTGATTGTGTGTTTCCATTTAAAAAGAATTAGATTTAAAATTTGCTGATCATAGTTAGCTTCGTGTTTGAAACTTACCTTAGCACCTGCAGTGTACATATTTTCTTTTTTATTTCAGGTTGATTGGGGAATAATACAAAAATAAAAATTGTATCTGTTCAGGGTACAGCATGATGTTTTGGAAATACTTCTATCTTATAACATTATCAAATGTTACTTTGTTAATTACCAAGCTAATTAACATATGAATAATATAATGCTTAAAACCTACTCTCCAGGCAATTTTTTACTACACAATACAGTTAACTATGGTCACCATGCCACGCATAGATCTCAAGACTCTCCATATCTCATACAAGTGTGTTCCTTGACCAATATCTGTCCATTTCCCTCATGCTCCAATCTGGGCTAACCATCTTTCTGTCTCTATGAATTTACCAATTTTAAATTTCATATATAAGTGGGAAATGATTTACTTAATTTGTTTCTATAACATTACCCTATAGTAATTGGAAAGACGTCTCTTTTTCTCCACTTATTTGCAGTAGAACTCTAGCACAAAGTGAGTGTTAATGGGGTTAGTTCATAGTCACCCAGTATTGCCCCACTGTTCAGTTTGTTTATTCTTGAGCCAGTGCTACCCCCTCCTAATCACTGACGATGCAGATGGGTTCTTAAAACCCCATCATATAAGTACAATAAGTTTGCTTTCATTTTTAATTTCTTTTTCTTTTTGTATTTTCACTAAATATCCACCTCCCTTCCCAAAGTGCTTTTAGGTTTTACACTGGGATTGCCTTGACTCCATAAAACAGGTTGGAGAAAATTGAAATCCTGAAAGTACCGCCTCAAAAATAAATAAATAAATAAATAAATAAATAAATAAACTACACATGCCATATCTCAACAATTACTTGGGTGTCTTAAATTTCTTTTAGCAATTTGTTCTTGCCAAGACAAGGATGGAACACATCTTTGGTTTATTCCTTAGTGTTTGATGATCTGATGCTACCACAAATGGTAATGATGGAACATTTGTTTGAATCACTTCCTGCTGTATAGACATGTAATGTGTTTTTGCTAAATCACATGTTAACCTGAATATTTTATTTCTCAGTATTTTGGATTTCCTACATGCAAAAGCATGTCATATGTGAACAAAATGGTTTTGCTTCCTTACTTTCTGATATTTATAACTTTTATTTATTTATTTTGTCTGCCAGCTAGGATTTCCCGTACAACTTTAAATAGAGGTGCCAACAGAGGACATCTTGTCTGGGCCAAATTGATACTTGTAGGGGGAAAAAAACCGTAAAACGACCCTGTACTTTATGCTGTTTCAAAAATTAAGGTAGCTAACAAATCTAAATTTGAAAGTAAACCAATTAAGTCTATAAATGAAACATTTAAAAATATCCTCATTGTCTTAGGAAAGCAAAATATTTTAAACAGAACACAAATTATTTCAAACATAAGAGAAAACACTGGGAAATTAAAATGAATTAAGATTAAGAACTTCTGTCTATTGAAATCGTAAGAAAGCAACAAGTTTCAAATGAAGAAATATGAGTGGCCAAAAAAAAGGAAAGACGCTTAATGCATCAGAAAATTCACATTCAACTATGATGTCGTGTGGTATCATATTCATACAACAATGGATAAAATTAAAAAGACTGTCAGCTTCAAGTGTTGACAGAGATGGCGATGTTAATGTGTCCTTTATTGCTAGTTGTCGTGCAAACACATTGGAAAACTATTTGAGTGTATCTCCCAAAGTTCAAAAACACCCATTCTAGCCATAATTTCCACATACCACTAAGAAGAGTATGCCTTTATAGCAAGTATAGACAATACCTTTCTATATCTCCAAGACATGTGGAACAGCAAACATGGCATTATATTAACTCCTTTCCTTGTCACAGTGGCATAAATCCTGACCAAAACAACTTAAGGGAACAGAAGTTTGCTTCAGTGCATAGTTAAGGGGATGTAGCCAACCATGCTGAAAACATAGCAGCCAAAGCCATTGAGTCCATGGCAATGGTTTTTGCTGTTTCATAGCTCTGAGAAACAGAAAGCAGACAGATCTAGCTGAAAATAGAGCTAAACTATAATTGTTCATGCCATTCTCTAATCCTCTGTGCCCTCCTCTAATCCTCCATACCCTGCTATAGCCTTCAATGCCCTCTTTGTGAACCACTTTGTTCAGCTAGGTCCCATCTATCAAAAGTTTTACAGACTTTCAAAATAGTAACATAGACTAGAGACCAAAGTGCCACTGGAGACATATCACGCCAAAACAAATACTATCTGGGTACTAGGGCTGTACAAGACTTGCATGATATCCTAGAGGAAATGCTGTAGGCTATGATTCAGTCTCCAGTTTATGGTACTTACTCATAGTCAGAATACAAAGGTCTGAAAATCAGAAGGTAGAAATTGTTATGGTTCTTCTTGCTCTTGCCCCTTGCTGCCTCTCAGTGTTGAGGGTTAGCCCATGTTGCTGAAGACAGTTAGGATACAGGGCTTGAAACTTCAAGTGAATCTAATCTAAGCCTCTTTCTGTGACCCAAATGCCATAGAACTAGAAAATACCATGTAAGCTACTAAGGGAGGGAAGCAAATAACAGTTCTACCTAGCAACAAAATATATAAGATGTAACAATGACCAGGGTTGCAACATATTCACAAAGATGCAATAAGTGGCACTCACATGTTGGTGGTAACCAAAAGCTGTCTAATTGCACTTCAGGTCCACTCAACAGGAGAAAATCATGCCTGGTACTAGAAAATTTAATAAGCTTACTATGGATTGTGAGGTCATAAACCTTAAAAAAGAATCTATTACTGCCATTTGTTAGATCTTACTACATTCTAAATCTTATCCTACCAACAGATGAGTGTAGTGCTCATCTTTCATCAAATAAGCCTCTTTTTACAGAAAATGTAGACTGCTACACACACACACACACACACACACACACACACACACACACAAAACCCCACAACTGAACTCAACCCAAAACCCGACCGATTGTGAGTAGTCTACTCACAATGGATACACCCACATCACAGCTTCTGAATTTTATGGCTGAGGGAGCATTGCAGAAGTGTGTTAGGGTAGCCAGAATAGCAGGAAGTCTGCAGCCACACACTACTTCTGAGAAATGGCTACATAAACAAGACCAGAACAATAGCAATAGCAAAGGACATACTAAGGGGGAATATATTACTGGACAAATAACTACAGACAACTAATGACTGCTGAGACAGGGAGAACTAGCCTCTACTATCATATATAAAGTGCTCCGACCAGAAACCATATATACACAAACAACAAAAAACTGACTCGGCAGTTGCATTTGTATGTTTGCATACATCCATACAAATGCATACACATATATGTGTTTGTGAAAATAATAATGAATTTTTAATGGATTTATATCTTGGCAAAGCCACTGTAAGTTAAAAGTTACCTTTAAGTTAAAAATATGTTTAATACACCTACTCTGTCACAGGTCACCTCTTTCCGAACACATGCTCAGAATACATTAGCCTAGAATTGGGCAAAATCATGAAACATAAGCGTATCTGATGATAAAATGTTAATTATCTCATATCATATCCAGAATCACAATAGTATTAAATCACATATTACTAGAACATGAAAACAAATAAAAATTTAAAGTAAAAATGTTATTGAATTCCTATAATTTTCATTCCATAAAAAAAATCCATAAAGTTGGGCCCAAGAGACAGTCCAATGGGTAAGGATAGCTTTCCCTAAAGCATGCAACCTGAGTTTGATCCCAGGGACCCATAGAATGGGAAGAAAGAACCCACTCTTCTAAGTTTTTTCTGACCTCCACACGTACACACTGACACATGCATGATTCCTCCATACACACTTGTAGTTTTTTGTTTTTTATCTCTTTGGTGGCCTGCCACCTAGTTCCCAAATAAATGCACAGAGACTTATTATTTATCATGAATGCCTGGCCTTAGCTTGGCTTATTTCTAGCCAGCTTTTCTTAAATTATCTTGTCTTCCTTTTGCCTCTGGGCTTTACCTTTCTCTATTTCTGTATATCTTTTCTTTACTTCTTACTCTGTGTCCAGTTGTGTGGCTGTGTGACTGAGTGGCTGTGTGGCTGTGTGGCTGGCCCCTGCCATCCTCCTCTCCTCATTTTCTCACTCCCCTCTCTCTTTTTCTCCTTCTATTTATTCTCTCCACCTGGATGTCCCGCCTACCCTTTCCTGCCTAGCTATCGGCTGTTCAGCTCTTTATTAGACCAATCAGGTGTTTTAGACAGTCAAAGTAACACAGCTTCACGGAGTTAAAGAAATGCAACATAAAAGAATGCAACTCATCTTTGCATCATTAAGCAAATATTCCACAGCATAAACCATTATAACATATCTTCAACAAATATTCCACAACACACAATAAACAAGTAAATGAAATGAAATATTTTATACATCCACAAGCTGAATTACTGTGGTCTAGTTAAGGCATATAACATGGAACTGCCCAGATGTAAGGGCTGAGAAGTGGTAGCAGGATCAATCATGTTCCCTCAGTGTGTATCCTTCTCTCTCTCCCCATGTCCATATACCTCTCAGAGCCTTCAGGCGTCACCAAATATGGATGGAAAACACTGTTAGCGACTGACATTGATTCCACATTGGCCAGTGCTGCTAAGGCGTACTTTGGTCTTTCAAAAACTCAATTGGGCTTAATAATGCAGTCTAGTAACCTTTAGCAAGTGAGAAACACACAAACAATATCAGGGCTCCAACAAAGTCACAGAACTGTGAACAAGCAATTAAATCTCTCCCCGCTTTGCCCAAGAGTTTCCCCGAGGGTGTCAGTTTCTCTCCTTTATGTAAGCCTTGCTGAGAAGGAACTGCATGGAGGGGGGCTAAAATCCTGACAGAGGCAGGGTTGCTCCATCTCTGGTCCAGTGTGTGCTGGTCTTTACAGTCTGGAAATTCTTTTTAAGTAACAAATAAATGTGTGCCCATGCTCTTCCAAAGAATGTTTTGCTTGCTTTTTATGGCGTTGAAGATGGAACTCAAGGCTTCAGGCTTATAGGGAAACAACTCCACCACACAACCCTATTCCCAGGTTTTAAAACAGAGAAACCAAGTCAAACAGAAGCATTTCTTCCCGGGATGTGGAAACTTTTATTTTTTGCTCAAACCAAAGGCAGATGTGAGTTCCCTCATTTATTATGGTCTCCTGTCTTCTTTTAAGAACATAACACAGACTTCAAGACCCATTTGAAAGTTTGGTCCAACTCTCTCAAAACATCATTTGAGGACTACTTGTGCAAGAAGATGGCCTGCATCTCAAAGATGCCATGTCCCCAGTCATTCTTCCTCCTTCAAACCCAGAAGGGGTGAAATTGACCCCTATTCCTCGCATGCACTCTTTATACTAGAAATACCAATGTTTTCCTAGGGCTTTTAAGAGGGGGGTGATTTTTCACAACTACTCTGGCTCTAACTCCCTGAATCTTCTCAACTCCATGTAGGGTTCTTTATATCCACTCTGGCATCTGTGTAATACAGAACTTAATATTCCATCAAAAGTTACTCTAGGTTCCACCAGGGTATCGGCGTGAGGAAATCTGCAGGCACACAGAGAGAAATGAGCATAACTGACCAGTGTAGATCTATACAGAGGTATGGGCACATACACTCACTGTGATGTGGAGAACCACACTTCTCAATCTCTGTTTAGTTTTGAGTTTTTGAGACAGGATCTGGCTATGTGGTTCAGGCTGGCTTGAAAGTAGTTAGCACTGGATAGCCTACAATGGACTTGATCTCTCCATTCTCCTGCCCATACTTCCTGCATGTTGAGATTACAGATATATGTCACATGACCAGTTCATTATCCAAAGTTTAGAGGCAATTTCAACATGGAATTTAGCATGACATAAATACCTAAATTATAACAATATGAAAAAGTGGGGTAAGGCTTAAAGGATGCCCTGATTACCAAGTTAGGCAACTAGGTGAAATATGGTTACACTGGCATCTAGATGGGAAATATAGAATGGGGAGAAGAGATAGCTAGATAATATGTAATAGGAATTTCATGAATGCCAAATCAATGGCATGGTATCTGTGGTTCCAGAGTGACTTGAGTCATTGGCACAGAGAGTAGAACAAAATAATTGAGAATATTTTTAGTGGACATAAAAATATTACATTGAACAAATACTGACTCTGCAACATCTACTCACAGTCTTATTTGACTAACAACTCAGAATGAATCTTATTCGCTAAGTCCCTTTACGTCGAGTTCCCAAATCAGCCTGTGAACTGAGTGTTGACATGTCTAATCCTATGGATTTCCAGAGTCATTGCCTCCATTTCTGAGGATCTGCAATTTGGCAAGGATTCTTCACCATCTAATTGCTACATTTTCCCATTTGCTTCTTATTGATGCTCTTAATGGCTGAAAAGTGAACATTGGTAAGTAGCAAGAAAGCTTGCTGTTAAGGAGTCCCGGAGTCACCTGAGAAGCAACTCATTATTCTTTTCTAGCCATTTGGTAACTTTCTTTCATACCATCCTCCTCCTCCTCCTCCTCCCTCTTCCCTCTCCTAGTCTCCCTCCTCTTCCTGCCTCTCCTCTTTCTCCTCTTTTTGAGACAGAGTTTCTGGCTGCGCTGGAACTCACTATGTAGAGTAGGCTAGCCTCAAACTCAGAGATTTTTGTGCCTCAGCTTCTAGGAACTTGGTATTAAAAATGTGGGGTCACCACACCTGGCTTCTCTAACAAGAGTTAAAATAAGCAACTTATTTCTCTCTCTCTCTCTCTCTCTCTCTCTCTCTCTCTCTCTCTCTCTCTCTCTCTCTCTCTCACACACACACACACACACACACACACACTCAAATACACTTTCTCACACACAATTCTCTCTCACATATACACACACAGTCTCATAACATATACACATACTCTCACATATATACACACATACCTTCTCTTAAACACACACACACACACACACACACACACACACACACACACCATCATTGACTTGTCAGTTGCTTCCTCTTCTTTCAGATTCTTAGCATTGGCTCTCTTAGATTTTGTTTTAATTCACACTTGGTGGTCTTAGTCCTACTAACTCAAAATATCATGATCACATTTTTCCTCATAAAAGAATGCTGTACAAACCCCAAGGCATCAATTATCTTTCAGCCCTTAACATCATTTTTACTGCTTTTCAGAATCTGTCAAATTTATGGGTTGTTCCAGATTTAAAGGGCAACTTTTGTTTTGCTGTCTCAGGACTATGAGGCTACTGACAATATTGAACATAACACACACCCAAAAAAGCAGACTCATAGTAATTATGCTATTCTTTCTTCTTTTTAAGACAAACGATCATTTTATGACATTAAAATTGATATGGAGGAGAAAATTCATACAATGAAGAAAGCATGAAGGAGTATAACAAGATGGACCACAACCCCACCATCCTGAGAAATAACTACTACTTTTTGTTAGATTTTTTTTAGTTTATTCTATCATATATTTTTACAGTTAGTATAAGACATCTTTTTGTTTCTGATTGTTTATTTGTACATTTGTTTTGTGGGACTATGAGTTTGATCAGAGGCCTTGGGTATTACAAGTACACTGCCATTTGAGCTCTCAGTTTCCTGGTATTTTAAATTTTATATGGAACTATCTATATCTGTATCTATATCTTTGCCTGCCACTTAAAATCCTCTTTCAAGGGCCCAGCAATATGACTCATCAGAAAAAGGTGCTTGGAACCAAGTTTGGGGGCATGAGGTCAACCATTGGAAATCACTTAGTGGAAGGAGATATCTGACTCCCTCATGTGGTCTTCTGACCTCCACACAAGCATCATGGCATGCATGTACCTCCCTACACACACATACACACACACACACACACACACACACACACACACACACACACAGTAAAATAAATATAAAAATGTTTTCCAACATTATTCTGAAGTAAGTGAACATTTTTAAATCACAGAGATATTTCTGTCCTTTCTCCTACTCATTTTTGCTAAGGTAAGATGATCCTATACATGTTCATGTGTTATGTTTTATTTTACTTTATTTTATATTAATACTTTTTAACATTCAAGATGGCCAAATGTCAAACACTTTATTCTTCTGTTTACCTTCTTAAAGATTCTTTTAAATGTCTGCCCCCTCCATGTACGTGTGTCTGTGGCATATGTGTGCAGGTGCCCATGGAGACCACAAGAGGGTGTCAGATCCCCTGGAGCTGGAGTTACAAGTACTTGTGAGCCCTGATGTGGGTAAGGGGAGCTGAACTCCACTCTTCTGTAAGAGAAGCAACTGATCATAACCAATGAGCCATCTCTCCAGCTCTTACGATATTTTTATGACAACTGTGAATAAACATTCCTGGATTTTTATATTTACCGTGGGATAAAAATAACAGGAACAGAATGATTTAGTGAAAGTTTCTGTACTTATGCATACAACTGTATTTTATTCTCATTATTTATACTTTCTGGGATCCTTAAAGAAATTGAACTTTTCCGTGGGTCTTTGGTCAATGCTTTCCAGTTATGATTTTATTTTTACTTTAATTAAGACATGATTCCTAGGCATGGAACACATGGAACATGCCCATTCTTTTTAACAGCTGTGTTGTTATCCTTCATATGGATATGCTGTAATTAATTTAACTATGCTTCTATAGGTTGGCATATGTTTCTAGTTTAATACTTCAAACAATACTGAAAGACTTCACGCTTTGAGTCATGTTTAGCCAAATGTTTCCTTTCAAGACTATATAACTAGCCTCCTATAATTTCTTCTAGTGTATAAATTTAATTTTGTATTTACATACTTGGAATTTGTATTTGTGTACACTTAAAATAGAGATGCAACTTTATGCTCATCCGAATAACCAATTATCTCCATATTATTTATTGAATAATCCATTTTTCCCTACTGTTTATGTTTATGGGTCTTTAAATAGGCTCTCTTTTCTCATTTACTAATTTATTTGCCTGTTTGTTTATTCTTCCAGTCCCTTTAATCATAGAACTTTATAGTACATTTGAAATATGACAGGACAAGTCTTGATGCATTAGTCTTTGGTTCCAGAATGTTTTGCCCAGACCATCAATGAATGCTAAAATTAGTAGGTTAAGTTTACACAGAAGTAGAATGTTTGGAGGCCAGGAGATGGCACAATGGATAAAATGTTTTCTGGAGAACTCTAAACACCATAGTTCAGATCCCTGGAGCCCTTTTAAATGCCTAGTGGGTGTAACAGCCTGCTTGTAATCCTAGCACTCTGGCGATGGAGACAGGGTTTGCTACCAATGCTAGTCTGTTCTGCAAGGTCCGGCTGCAATTGGTCATCTATCTCAATGTATACCATGAAGAACAGTTGGAGAAAACTCATGATGGCAGTCTCAGGCCTCCACTGGCACACATGCACCCACATACATGTGATCATACATATATACTCACCCTGCATACACACTCACACCCTGTGATTAAGTAATGATGGCGATGATGAAGATAAAAGAAACAAGGTATTTTCATAGTCTGACACTAGTATTTTTCATTATGAGTGGTGAATAAATTTATAACAGAGAACTCTGTGAGACAGCATTTGTCCCAGTGATGGCTATTGGCATCACCAGAAACACATGACAACATTAGACGCCTCCCAAATGATGCCTGGAGGATGATGCTTCCTTTCCAAGAATTTGCAGCCACATTATAACCCTGAGAAAACACGACCAAGTTCAAACTGCAGAGTAATTTTAAAAAGTCAGGACTCTACAAATTGGCCAAGGTAAGGAAAGATAAAGAAAGACTTGGGAGGCATCTGGGGGATATGACAACTGCATGCAAGTGTGCTCTGAAACAGAAAGGACTTGAGTGAGGTGCCCTCTGAAAGGTGGGCCTGCTTTCCCCTTAGTCACTCGTCCTGCAGACACATCCTCCTGCTTACTGCCTATAACTTCACAAGGTCTTCTCCCTGTGTGACATTGCATCTTTTAGAAGGACATGCTTGCTAGATGTAGCAAAACTCTCATCAAGCATGGTCTTGTCTTTACTCTGACCCCAATCAGATCTACAAAGACCACATTCTGAGGTTGCTGAGGGTTGTGTATTTTCTCAGAGGGAGGGAACACTTTTCAATCTCTAAGACAGTCTTGTAGCTTCTTGTTTCTTCTCTCCCTACTCACCCACGTATTTCTTTCTCTTCCTCCCTCCCGGCCCCCCCCTCACTACTTCCCCTCCTCTCTGACAAGGCCTCTCTATTTTTTTCCAGACAGTGGCCTTTAACTCTAATCTGCTTCAAACTCCTGAGGACTGGCAATTTCTTCACCATATGGCCTCAGCGCTAATAAGGTTGTTTGATATTGGGTACATGCTTAGTAAGTATCTGCCTAATGCTGAACCAATTGAATCTCTCTTCACTCCAGAATAAACTGGAGCTGAGGACTGTTAGCTTCCTTTCCACGGCATGTGTCCCTAGATCTTAGTGTTTCTACATTCATCTGTGTCATCACTTGGGCTTTTACACAGGAAATCTCTAGTCTTCAGGCTTGTACTGCTTGCCTTTCTTCCACAGAGATGAAAGGAAGAACCAAGGACAACAGAAGGAGTTCAGGTTGTACTGAAGAATGCAGAATTCAGATGCTCCAAATCAGAGCCTGACTCAGCCATTAATTTAACATGGGTCCCATGTGCCTCAGTTTCTCCAATAGCAATTGATGGTAATGGTAGTGCCTTTTTCTATGTTACAAGGACAAAAGAAAGTGACCCTGATGAAGAGTACAACCTAATGGTGCAAAGCATGCTCACATTAAAACCTCAGCTACTATCACCAGAGTTGTGGTGATATCTTTCTTGCACAAATAAAGCCTGTCTGGGGGTCAGAGAACAGAGCTTGCCACTAGCTAACCATAGAGGTCTGGAGGTCTGTACAGACAGACAGGAAGTGACGTAGCTGGGCAGAAACAGGATATAAGCAGGGAGAAACAGGAAATCACTCTCTTCTCTGTGGAGACCCTTAGGAGGTAAGGTGTGCTGTGGCTTACTCTTTCTGATCTCTCAGCATTTCCCTCTATATCTGACTCCAGCTTTTTGTTATCTAGACTAATTAAGAACTCCTTTTACACAGAGTCTTTGTCACATTTACTGCTCTTCACATTACGACTTTCAGAGATACAATGCGTTTGGTTTTCTTATTAGACTTGGAGATTATCTCACACACTTAAACCAACATTTCTGGGTTTTATGTTTATTTTTATTTTATGTGTGTAAGTATTTTGCCTGCATGTATGTGTATGCTCCATGTGTGTGCCTGGTGGCCAGGGACATCAGAAGGCACTGGGTCCTCTGGAATCAGAGTTACAGGTGGCTATGGAACATCATGAGAGTGCTAGGAACCAAACCTGGATCCTCTGGAAGAACATTCAGCCCAGTTCTTAGTGGCTGAGCCATTTCTCCTGTCCCCCAACATTTTCATTGTAACTGAGAACCACGCCAGCCTGCTTCTTTGCAATTACCTCTAGATGAGAAGGGGATTTTCTTTTTAGGCTAAATATTTAATCATATTACAGTAATATTTTAATTACTCTAGGGAAAAGTCTTAATTTAATAGGACCATAGAGTGAGTGTCTTAGATAATGCATTTGTATCTCCAACTTGAGATTTCCTCCCGCTGTACCCAGCTCCTTGTTCTTCTCCCTTCTTACTCCCAGTTTGCCCATTATTAGCTTTAGAAGTAATTTGCTGAAGGCTGGAAAGAGGAGAGGAGAATAAGGTTTGAGTACTAAAAATTGTCTCACACCGTTTGCTAACATTTTTCATCTGACACTACAAAATGTGCATTATTGCTTTCATCTTCCAAATGAGTAAATCGAAACTCAGAGATGCTGTGAGAAGTGTCTCCAGCCAAGTTACCTCGTTATCTAAATATCGTGTGATTAAACTACTGTTTGCTACAGTCTAACTCTAAATCTGTTTGATTCAGTACATGGTACAGTGTCAGTTATAACATAATGCTAAAAGTGCAATCTCTGTGTGTATGTGTCACATACACACACGCTTACTCGTACATAATGGGGGAGGGTACGAGGGGGAGAGGCATATGATAAGAACTTTTGCCCTAGTACTTTGATCCATCTTGGCACAACTGAATCGATCCTTACAAGTTGCCTTATATCTGTACAAAAATAAGAAAACTCAAGAATGATTCGGAAACTAGCTAACCTAGGCAATATTCATTTTGTAACAAAGGTAATGCACATTTGGGATTAGCTATATCCTATGTTCCCCAAACCTTATCGCAGAAGCTGATTAATTTTAATAGGGCACACTGGCACACATTGTTATTATTATGCAAATGTGTTTGAACAACCACTCTAAAAGGAAACAATCTAATTGCCTTTTCCCTTGGCTTCTTTTTAATTTTCTCCATGCTGTAAACGAATAAGCTAATATTGAATATATGAACCAATCAGACAGAGAGGAAACCTGGTAGTACGTCTTTATTACCTTTCATTTAGAAGAACTGAATTATGTGGCAAAAGTAGGCAAATGATATCATTAAACTAAATAAAACAAACTAAGTTGCAAATGGGATTGCTGTCTTTCAATTTGGAAAAATTGCTTATATTTATTTCCTAGGGTCTTACAAATAGGAGAAACAAGAATGGAGCATCCTTAATTATTTGTGTATTGTATATTCATTTAATGACAATATATTTGTGATGCATATTTCTCTTTTCAATAGAAAAAAAGCTATTTTGGGAACCGGGGAGGTATAAGGTCCTGTCATTGGAAGTGGCTGGACCAGCTGGTTCAAAAATGACCTGAAGGGAATCAAATACCCTTTGAAGATCATTCAAGGCCTCTTGGAACTTTCTTCCAACTCCAGCTAACAGTCATGAGGCTGTAGGCATGCAGTCACTTCTGCCACTTTGTTCTTTAACCCTCCACTGTCTTTTCTCTGAGACTGGTATTTCATGCTGAATGTAATCTTACTATGTGATGATCTTACTATGTGGCTGAAGATGACCTTCAACTTCTGATCCTCTTCCAGCCATAGCGTGATGCTTGGATTACAGGTGTGAGCCACACTACTCGGAGGATGCAATCAAGGAATCTAATCCAGGGCTTCCTGCATGCTTGGAAAACACTCTACCCAAGGCGCTGCCCTATACCTCCTCTTTCGATGGCAGCCAGTCAGTCTCAGTGACTGGATCTGTTCCTTTATCTACTCGCTACTGTAGGGAGAAACCCCGATTAGAGGTACCTGTGATCAATGGTTCTCAGCCTGTAGGTTGCCTTTGGGATTGAATGTCTCTTTCATGGGACTACCTAAGATGATTGGAAAAATCAGATATTTACATTATGATTCATGATAGTAGCAAAATTACAGTTAGGAAATAGTGATGAAAACTATTTGGTGGTTGCAGGGTGGGGGGTCACCACAATGTGGGGAACCTTATTAAAGGGTCAGATCATTAGGAAGGTTGAGAACCACTAATCCAGATCAAGGACATCTAGGACTCTGGCAAAATCCAGATAGCCACTTATTTCTGATGTAGCTTTATCATCAAAGTATGTTTTTCACATTTTAAGTGGTCAGAAAATTTCCTAACAATTATTCATATGTAAAAATTATATGAAATTTAACAATTTATATTTCTAAAGCTTTGCTGAAACACAGCTCTGCCCTTTTTTTTCTGTGTTCTCTATGGCTGCTTTAGTTCTACAGAGAGGAGAGAGTCAAGAAAGGTAATGTGTGTCTTCAAAGCTATGCTACTGACCTCATCTCTAATTGTAACCCTCTGAGGACTAAGTTTATGGCCATCGTTCTTTATTATTGTGGCTCCAATATTTAATACAAGGTGGTTCTGACGTTGTGCCTGCTGAATGAATACATGAATGGAAACAGGACCTTATTCAGAATTTATTTTTTAAAAAAGCCATTACAATTAAGTATGTTGAATTATGTTAGAGCTGCTAGAGATCAATAAAAAAACTTCTTTTTCAGAAAACCAGAGATACAAACAAGAGATTGCACCAGCTTTAACACGGAGGCCTGATGTAGCTACTTAGTGTAATGCCTGGCTCCTATTCTGATGGGCCTGCACCAAACCTCACCAGTCATTAATGATTTGGGAAATAACTCTTGGAAGCACTCCAGGTTATTATCTTTAAAAACTTACGACTTATTGAGACCTTGCTGAATTCCCAAAATATCTTAGGGAACTTGGTTTTTTCTTGCCTTAATGGGTTGGCAAATTTAATTCTCCCTAGAGGAATAATTGTAGCGAATTATTATTTCCTTTCAACACGCAGAGAAAAGCCAGCTCAGCAATTCAATGACAGTTGCTGCAGGTAAAGATGAGCATCACTGCCACCCTCCTCCCCCCCAGCAATGACAGCATCCCCAGCTGACTCTTGCTGAACAAAATGACTTGTTTTGGGGGAGCACATTTTAAACTGTTGGAAGTTGGTGAAAGATACTTAGATGGCCTCCCCACCCCCACCACCTTTGTAAAACCATTAAGCACACGGTGTTTATTATCCAGCTCCTGCTTTTGCCGCACAAAATTCTCCAAGTTGCCTCCCCAGTTAGAAACTGTCAGGAGAGGAGTTGAAGACTCCCATTTCCTCCTACAGCCTGGTGCTCTAATTAAAGCAATAAATACGGTTCCCTTCGTGGGAGAAGTAGGCAGGGAGGAATGAACAATTTTTCTGACCCATTAGTCTCTCGGCAGTCTATAGCATTTAAATTCCCATGTAGACAGGACAGCTGGAGACCCTGTACCCATAGGGCAGAAGAGAGTCTTCAGGTGGACAGACAAGGGAGGCAGAATATCCCAAATGTAAGACCACTGCAGCCAATGGATGGGATATTGTCCAAGGGACAGGGACAGTTTCTCATGGTTTTTAGCATTCCCTATCACTTGGTTCCAGAGTAAGATTTACAGTTACAGAATGTCAGTGTTCATTTGGGTCAGAAACATCTTGTAGAAAGAGCCACATGTCTTTATTTATGGGATTTATTTATTTGTGGGATTGAGTGTGTGTGTGTGTGTGTGTGTGTGTGTGTGTGTGTGTGTTGTGTGTTGTGTCTGTCTGTCTGTCTGTCTGTCTGTCTGTCTGTCTGGTGCACACACACACACACACACACACACACACACACACACACACACACACACACACGTGAGTATGCACCCATATGCACACATGCAAAGATGTAGGAAGATGTCAGTTAAGTGTCATCCTCTGTCACTCTCTGCCTTATTTCCTTGCAATAAGGTCTCTTACTAAACTAGAATACTCACTGTTTTTGCTAGACTTGCAAGTCAGTAGCTCCAACATCCACCTGTCTGTACTCTAGTGCTGACATTACAGGAATGATCAGCCATGATGAGTTGTTTTATATATGTGCTAGAGATTCGAACTTGGGTCCTCAAGCTTGTTCTCAAGCCATCTCCCCAGCCTCCATACTGCATTAAAAAAATGTTTGTAGATTTTTTTTATTCTTTTCTTTTTCTCTTTTTTTTCAAATGAGACTAGGGATAGAACTTGGAGCCTTGGCATACTAAGTTCTGAGCTGGAGTTTCCTTGTCCCGCCAGGTCTCACTGCCTTCAGTCCCAATAAACACATGGATGCTATATTAATTATAAAACTGTTGGCTGATGGCTAGGACTTCTTATTGGCTAGCTCTGCCTTAATTATTAACCCATTTCTATAAATCTATTTATTTCCACGTGGTCTTGGCTTACATGAGAATGTCCAGACCTATTACTCCTTTGGCTGCTACATGGCATCTCCTCAAGGTCTGGTCTCTCTGCCTACCTTTACCAGAATTCTCATCTTCTAGTCCCACCTATCTTCCTGCCTCTATTGATCAAATGATGTTTTATTCATCAGTCAATAAGAGAAACATATAGAAGAGCATTTCCCATCAGAGCCATGTACTCAGTTCTCTTCTTTCTTTTTATTTTGAGACAGGGTCTCACTAAGTTGTCCAAGCTGACCTTGCTCTTACTCTATATCCAGGCTGGCATGAATTTGTGATCCAGACCTACCTATCTTTCTGAATAGCCGGGGTTACAAGAGGCCTGCATCACCAAGTCCAGGCAAAAATCTTTTATTATACCTGTTCTCTTTGTTCCATTTTATCACATGAATAATTAATTCTGAGAGCCTCATTTGCATTACATTAGTTTTAACTTTAAAAGGATTTGAAATATTCCACTAATATTTTTGACTGTGGCTCCTTCAATTTTCAGGTCTTTGATTTCATGTATACTAATCAAGTTTGTCACTAGGTGTGTTAGGTGTGTTTGTGATAAGAAGGGAGTGACAAAGCACTAATTATGGTCTGGTCTTTTGCTCTTTTTTTATACCAAATTCTAAGAACTTCCAGAGAGTTTTTGTGACTGAATCTGGCCATGGCAAAGACAAATGTCAAGATTTTTTTTTTTTTTTGCTTCCTGGCTCCTGCAGCTGTTTGAGTTTGTAATACCCTTAATTTAGCTCATTCTTTATATATAAAATGCTCTTAAATATAAAAAAGCGAAGAACAAAACCCCACCCATGAAACCAATAGCAAGAACAAAAACCATGTCAAAGTCAAATGATTTTTAATATAGATTCTCACCAGAGGTTTGTAAATATTTCATCCTTGCCACACAGGTAAATAACTGAAATTCTGAGAGTTCTAGATGTGCATATCTGATCCCTGGGATGGGTAGAACACCACTTACTAAATCAGTTGGTCATTGGTTGTGTTTTCCCCCCTAGGTTCTGGCAAGCTTAAGTGAAGAGAAATTTTTCTGGGTTACTTTAGTCTGTTCCTAAGAATTACCTGGATCAGTGATGGCCAGTATACATGCTCTGTAGTAGTTTCCACATGCTGTGTCCAATTCAATATTATTGTCACTGTAGAAATAGGCACCAGTTTCATCTGCACAGCTGTTGTCAAGTGATGACCAATTTAGTTTGCCTTGTCTGATCATCTTCAGAGTCTGCTTGTACCCCAGAGCAAACTTGCCACTTTTCAAAACAAGCCAGTCAACTCTAGAGACATTTTTCTATGTTCCTTTCTGGGGTTATTTTCCAACTTTCGGTGTAGGATGGTCCCAACCAAGAGCAACCTCCAAGGCGGCCAAGGATCTATAAAAAGCAGTTGTGTTGCTTTTTTTTTCTTTTTCTTTTTTCTTTTCTTTTCTTCTTCTTCTTCTTTTTTTTTTTTACAAAATCTAGCTGATGTCCTACTGAACATTACATACATGAGTCATATATGTAATGTCTTTTACATGCATGGCTCATGTATGTAAAATAATGTAATAAGGAACTGGATCATGTTAACAGAACTACTGCATTGTGGTCTGAGTGCTATGTTCACCTGGTTCGGTTTCCCCTAAGCTTTACAAGGTGACTATGAGATTTGCTAAAAGCAAAATGTATGGAGTGGTGTGGTTCTACTCCTTTTAAATGAGGCCAGCATTATCCTAATCTCCAAATGAGAAAAAGCGATGAAAGGGAAAAATAATCTAGAGGTTCCTGATAATCATTGAGCTAACTAGTTCTTTGCAGAATGTTATAAGAGCAAATAAAAGATGTTACTAGATCAACCAATAGGATGTGGTAAAGAAAAAAAAGATCATTCTCTAAATAATTAACTGTCTTCTAAGTTAATAACCCAATTATTTTCCACTTGTGGCATTTTCCAGCTATTGTTTCCAACTGGTGTGGTTTTTGCTTCCACCTGAAGCACTTTCTTTGACATATCGTATACTTGCTGAAATTAAATTTTTAGCTTTTATTTACTCAAAATTGTCTCCATTTTACCTTAAGGTTTCAAATGTACTTCCTCTGGATATTGAATTCACAGTTGGTTTTTAATCTTTCATAATTTGAGGATGCCATTACACTGTTTGGCATTGTTTCTGAAAAGGATTGCACATTAACTTCATTGTTCACATGTCTGTGATAACTCTTCCCTTCTCCCATTCTCCTTTATTCTGCTCTTTTAGAATTCTCTCTTTGTTCTTATTTTAGGATTTCTCTCTGTCTCCAAGCAGTTTAAATGTGTTGTACATATGTGTGGTTTTCGGTGTATTTGTTCTACTTGGGATTTGCTGGCTTTAAACACTGATGCTTTGCTATTTTCAGCGAACAGAATTTTTACTGTTATTTTTGGAGTAGTTCTGTTGCATTCTTTTCCTGGGACTTGGATTACATATACATTCTACTGCTTAGGATTCTCCCATAAGGGAAGGATGCTCTATTCAATTTGTTTCAAGTCTTCTGTCTGTGAACAGTCACTGAGTTGGCTGGTCCTATCCAGGGTACCAGCTGCAGCTTAGTTCATCTGGTATATGTATGAATGAGTGGATTTTGAAACAATGGGCTGAATGAAAGTATTGTTGCTAAGGATGATAAACCCTTTCACAATCATTATGACACATTTCTATGGTTCTCCTGTGAATAACAAAAGGCAAAGGGGAGACATTGGACATTACTGTTGCCATTAGAAATAATGTCCAGAGGAGTATGAGCAAAGGGCAATAATGTACATGTAGGAAAATATAATAATACCATTAATTTGTAAGCTAAGTAAAAATATATACAGTTTGAGAACTGAAAAAGTAAGAAAATAAGGGAAGCGAAGAGATGAAGAAAAAGAAGAGGGGAGGGGGAGGAAGGAGAGGGTAGGAGGAAAGGGGAGAGGCAGGGAAGGAAGGGAGGGGAGAGGAGGGGGAGGGAAGAGAAGAGTTGAAGAGAAAGAAGAGGTAAGAAGAGGGGAGGGGAAGGAGAGGGTGGGTGGGAAGCCAGAGATCCTGGTCATAGAACTATTGTAGAAATGATTGAACAAATATTTTTGAGAATTTAGTAGATTCCAGTTGCTTAGCAGTGAAAACAATGACAAATAAAATGTAACTTCTGTCCAAAAAAACAATGTACAAACTTCCCCAAGGAAGAGCATCATAACACATGTAACGCACACAACAGAGGATACATGCTGAGTGTCATAGCCCTCAGCTAATTCAAATTCTTAATGGTAGTAAGCAAACGTGTTTTCAGTTCAGAAACCTGTTAAGAAAGTGTGACTCCTGACCACAAGAGCCTCCCCTGTTACTCTTCCAGTGTGTTTGGCTGGACTTGGAGCTACACAGGGGCAGGGAATGAACCTGCTCTGTCCAAAGCTGGAGCCATGCATAGTGTCCCACCTCCAATAAGCTCAATTTTTTCCTTCAGCTTTTCATTTTAGAAGTTTTTCACTTTTTTGATTAGGTTTACTCTAAGGTCATTTTTGAGGTAATTATGAATAGAAAGTGCTTTGTTTGTCAGCTCTAAGAGTGTTCTGATGGAATTTTAGGATCCTTTATCTATGACATATAAAAGAAACTATATAAGAAATTAATCTGCAAATAAAGATATTTTGGCTGCTTTTCCTATCCATATCCCTTCATTTCCTTCTCTTGTCCTATTGATCCTATTGATCTAGCTGTGATTTCAAGCACTGTATTGAATAGGAATAGCAATCAAGTTAACTTCAATCCATAGACAGTTCAACATATGCAAATCAAAAATAAATGCATGCAGGAGAGAAGTCGCATGATCATCTCAACCAACAAAAATGCAACACCTCTTTATGATAGAAACCAGGAACTGAAGAAATATATCTCTATATAATAAAAGTTTTACATAACATACTTATTTAGTATAATATACTAAATAGGAAAAACTTAAAGCATTTCCACTAAAATCGAGAACAAGACATAGGGCACTGAAGATTTTTAAATGGCTCCTGTGCACCAACCAACATGATCAGGTTGTCTTCATTTATCTTGTTAATACCTACAAGCTAATATGAGAGTCAATATTGAATAAAATCTAACCATAATATGTTGGATTATATCAATAGATATCTTTTAACTACGGAATTGACCTCATACTCTTAGGATAAAAGCTTCTTGGTTATAGTATATTTTTATTGGCAAATTTAGTTTGCTCATTTGTCTTAAGGAATTTTGCACTTGTCATAAGAAAGGATTTTATATTTTATATTTTGTAGTTTGGTTCTATCTTTCTTTGCTTCTAGTGTTAAGGTAATGCTGACTTCATAAATGGGTTAAAATTCTCCTTTTCTTTTATTGTTTGAAGGAAACTGTGTAGAATCCATAGTGTTTGGAAGAATTTTTAAGTAAAACCAACCATACCTGGAAGTTTACTTCTTACTCACTGGCTTTTTAAAAATATATATAAATATTGTATTTTTCAACTCAGGAGCTTCTACTTTTTTGTAGTTTCTGAATTTCTTTTGAATTTTCTTGCCTTTTATTTATTTTCATCATTGTTATGGATCCTTAAATATAATGACAATAATAATTATTATTTGAACAATATATGACATCCTTATTTGTTGCAGTGTCTGGCTCATCTGTGGCACAGTTAGTACTGAGTTTTCATGGTGGGGGTGATAGGTGATATTATTTTCTAGCTTCTTCACCATCACTTCCTTCGTATGAAATTGGGTGTAGGATTACAGTGGAGAATGGGTTCTGCTGCCATTTTGTCTGGTCTAATCATGAGTGTGTGACTCACTTCTATGTGCGGTAGTTCAGTTGAGAAAATAAACGATCATTTACATTTCACCCTGAGTTAGGCTAGTCTGGAGTGTCGTCAGCCCTCATGGACAGCTTTGCTCTCTGCCTCCAGCTCTGCTGCTGGAAGCACGAGTGATGAAGTGTTTGACTGCTATTGCTTCAGCCATAAACCAAATCACCTTTGTATGTGGTGTGGTTTCAGGCCAACTTCAAAGCACAGAAGAATGCCAACAAGGGAGCAAGTTCTTTCTGGGCTTTGGTCTTGGTTCATTAAAAATTTTGCAGCAAAATTGGGGTGTGAGGTGAGTATGAAAGTCTATAGTCTTTTCAAGAGAATTACTGGTGTGTGTGTGTGTGTGTGTGTGTGTGTGTGTGTGTGTGTGTGAGGTTTCCCTGGATCTAATCTGTTCCATCTGCTGCCATCATTGCCACTAACTCTATGACTTCTTCTGCACTCAATGAATACAGTGCTTTCTTCTGCAGCCTCTGCCAGATCTCTGTCCTTCCAGAAGCTGCCATACCTCTGAAGTATGCTTTCTCTATAAGCCAGTTCACTAAGATGATAAGCATAATATTCTCTTTAATAGTCTGCTAGGTAATACGTTAGTTAATTTTACAGGTCAAGCTGACTAGATCACAGAATGTCTAGATATGTTGGGGAATGCTATTTAGGCATGAGATTAACATCTAAATCTGTATACTGAGTGAAATACTCTAATGTAACTGGGCCTCACCCCATTGGATGAATGTCTAAATATAGCAGAAAGGCTGAGGCTTTCATAAGGAAACTGTTCCTACCTCATGGCTCAAGCTTAGGCTTCAGCCTGTTTCAGCTCTCAGGCTTATAGTGAGATACTGGCTCCTTCTGCTTCTCAACCCCAATGACTTTAAAAGTCACACCATCTATTCTCCTGGTCCTCAGGCTTTCAGACTCTGACCACACCCCCAACCCTGCTGTGTCTCCAGCTGCCGACTGCTAGTTTTGAACCTTCTCAATCTCCATAACTGTGTGTGCCAATTCACACGCACACACATATACATATTCACATAGTAATACACATAATATATAAAAAGTCACAATTATTGGTATGGGTATAATTTCTATATACAGAATCTCCTACTGATTCTATTCCACTGGTGAACTCTGAACAATGTCAGCATGTTTTGATGTTATATTACCTGCATTTTATTGTTTTGTTTTGATGCAAGTTCGACTGGCTGAGCATCTTCAATATTTTACCTGAAGTAGCTCTTCAGAACCATGTGTGTGTATCCCTGTAAAAGAAATGGAGAAATGACATGCAGGTGATAGTAGAAGAAAATTTATGGACATTTGGTTGAATTACCACATATAGCCTCATCCCTATCAGTAACCCTATTAGAAACTCGAGAGTTTCATCATATTTGTGATGTTAACAATCAGAAAAACCAGAAAATGAGCATCATTTTCCAAAGATTATAAGATTCCTTCTAGGAGACGTTAGGACCAGTATTTTTTCTTCTAACAAACAGAATGAGGGCCACTGGGTGCGAGTTGCAAGAAGTCTTATCTTGGGGTTGACTACCCCCTCCATCGAGGAGTAGTCTGAAAAGCTACCATGTGGCACTCATTCTTTTTTAGCTTAAAGATGTGAACAAGGAAGACAGAATTTCTGCCCTGTGGAGTCTGCAACCTAGGAAGGGAGATCTGAGCAGGCAGACACCTAAGAAATCAATGGAAGAAAAACTGGAGTGTCGGGAACGGAATGGGTGATCTTTAAGTGGTTGCCACTCTCTCAGAATCTGAATAATTATGGGGTACAGCTTTGAAGTGATTCTTAAATGAGAAGGGAGTTGCCTTGGATGACCTCTGAGGTGACCTCTCACTGTGAGGAACTGGCAGTCATTGGTAGCTTAAATCCCTACAGGAACTAACATAGCCTCCAATACTAGTGTCCAATGACAGAAGAGGTTGTTTGGTTCCTTGGGGGACAAAAACAGGGTGACTTTTTTTTTCACTGTCAACCAACCTTCTGTGTCAGGAATCCCCTGCTTCTTCCACACAGTTTGCCATATTGGCATAGTGGTCAGCCACTTTCCATATAGCCTTTTGTTTTAGTTATGTCATGTTTGCTATGTTAACATACTGTTCAGTCCCCTTCTACATAGCCTTTTGTTTCAGCTAAGTCATGTCTCCATCCTCTGACCCTTAATTCTCAATAGAATCCCTATGTACTTTATGTCAGCTGTCATTTTTTTTTCCTGGATAGCACTGGTCTCTGACTTCATAGACTGTGGGTGTGCTGCTTTTGACAGTCTCCATCCCTGCAAGGTCTATGTGAGTCAGGACTGTAGGTCTGGCCACTTTATATGCAGGACTTAGCTTTCTTCCTGACACATGATGAAGTGCAGTGCATCCAAATACAGCAGGAATCCCTGAGTTAACTGAGTGCAATGCAATATTTGTTGTATATCTCGACGTTCTAAGGGAGTTGGGAGATTGGCTTATTTCTGTGAAACCACAAAATAAAAAGAATTTCTCGAGGGCTGGATGTCTTCATAACTTACCCTCCATTCTTGAATTGCTAGAACTGGAGAGGAGTCTTACAAGTTACCTAAAACCTCATTGAAGAAGAAAACTTCAACCTACAGCCAGGAAAAAGCTATGAATATGTATGAATCCATGGACACATACGGCATGCTTTCAGAGCTACTCTCTCAGAAATATTTTGGAAAACACACACAAACAAATAAAAACAACTCTCTATCTATCCAACTTGGGTTTGAAATTCATCTCAAGCCTTTGACCCAAAAGTAGCCAGGATGAGAAGGGTGTGTGTGTGTGTGTGTGTGTGTGTGTGTGTGTGTGTGTGTGTGTGTGTGTGTGTGTGTGTGTGTGTTGGAGGAGGAGGTGCTGGTCTGGTGGTGGGCCACTGACCGCCGAAAGTCTAGCCCTCATGTGCACACATCCCCTGGGGCCCTGGTGCTGAAGGAGCCTGCACGACCTGCCTTGTGGGGTTGACTACTGACAGCTTTCTGACTGTGCAGGTCACCACAGTAACTTTCCGAAACCTCCCACAGCGGGGTGGGGGGAGGGGAACCCAAAAATCCCAAATATAATTTAATTTCCAGGGCAAAGATTTTCATGTTTAAAAAAAAAAATGGCCAAGGCTTTTCCTAGAGGAGAGGCTGCTCTCTCTCACATTACCACACTGCCCCCTTGAGCATTAAGCTGAAAACCTGCACAGAGCCTAGCTTCAGCTGTAGTCTAGGAGAGAGCAAGCCATCTACAGAACAGAGCCAGGAAATAGAGACGGGTAGAAGAGCAAATGAGGATGAACATACATGCTGAGAATCAAGGTCCTCTGATAGAAGTTGAAATGAGATAATCTCACTTCAAGAAAATTAAGCAAGCCCGTGTCTGAGGAAGGATTACATGACAAGCCAATGGGGGGCCATGGGGGACGAAGACTTGGAGTTCTGTGGGACATTCTAACCCAGCTTGGCTTGATGGAGAAGGAAAGTTAAGAATCTGTCAAGAAGAAGTCACAAATTCAGCTGAGACAAGGAGATGGAAACAGCCTTCAGCCCAAGGCGTGATGATGAACGGTCGGATAGGATTGCATTCTGCAAGCATGCCCTCTTCTGGGAATTCAACAGAGATGTTCAGGAAATAGGAAGGGTACAGGAGTTGCAGGGGCACAAGTTTAGATAGATACACGGAGGACACATCAAGATGACTATGTAGTCCTTTATACAGCATTTGAATTTTACCTTAAAAGAAATGGGAAGATGTTTAGTGGCATGTCCTGCAGGTCAATCTTTCTTTTCTAAAACAGAGCACATTGCAAAGGACTAATGCCCAAGACCTGAGCAAAGGAAGACAAATCTGAGAAGAAATAAGACAATAAGACATGAGACACGAGGCAGAGCATTCTGTGTTATGATATGTCCCTAATATAATGAATGGACATTTCAGACTTTCAAATATTTGTCATTATGTAATACACTGGTACAGTTACTATAACGACTTTTTGACATGTTTGCAGGATGGTGATGCATTAGGAACCAGCTTCTGGGATTTGTACACTTTCTCACAGACACTAAACAGTTCCATATTCTTCATGGTTTATGCTTCTCAGACATGGCCATTCCCATGTGCTATCCAGGGCCAGCCTCATTTGTGAATTTCCTGTCTTTTAGCTGATCTATAATCCGCCCACATTTTCCCAGGGCTGAAGACAGCATGACCCTCTTTGCTCACCTAAGACATGAAACCCCAGCATCAATATTTTGGGGTTTTCCTTTGGAAAGAAAAGCCACTGAAGTGTACCTTCGAAGAGTCTGATAGCCTCAGAGCACAGAGCAGTGGAAACTGAAAATAGAACCAGAAATCATATTTATTCTCCCCCCTGAGCACTTCTGCAAGGCAGGAATGATGACGCAGCCTCACTGGCTGGCCATAAATTGTCCAATTTCTTCACGCCTCCAAGCTGACGCCAAGCTGTCACCAAGATCTGGTCTTGATCTGTCTAGTCTGGCGCTTCGCTTTTTCAAACTCCAGCCTGGCTCCTTGCAGGCCCTTTCTGATTAACTTGGGATCTGGAGTTCCTCAGGCTAATTCTGCTCATTCAAGAAGTGATGTAACAACACATGGTTTCCTGGGACTTCCAGAATCTCAATGAAAATAAGGCGATGGAAAAACCATGTAGCTTAAACCAACACAGTTCCCGTTTTCTCTGAGATTTGACAGCCAGCCTGCATTACAAGTGACCAGTCATTCTGGACTTTCTTGACCATTTTATTTAATGCCGTGACCTGCCTGCTGTCCCTAACTCCCTTGCCTCATCCCAATTCTTGTGTGGCCTTCCATTTCAACTTGCTTATTTTAGCTATTGTTTTCTGTCTGCCTACCACTTCCTCCCCGACACCAAATCTGAGATTCCCAGCACAAAAAAATGTTTGTCTTTGCTTTGCTCAATGAAGTAATTAAAGAGTTTATAAAAGTGGCTTGTAGGCGATGTGCTCAACAGATGTTTTCTAAATACACAAGTGTGTGCGTGTTTATGCTTCTTCGTCCACACATGTGCTAGCACATCTGTATTTCAATAAGAAAAACTAGCCAGGTAGCTAAATAGAGGTGAACGTGTAGGCAAATAAGTAGAGATGCAAGTGAGTTTGCAAGAGAGCATAGGAAAAGAGGGGTGTGGTGGCATCTTATTTATGATTTATTGAAGCTTGCCTGAGGATTCAGAAAGCAAAGCCAGCCACAAGCTATAGAGGTCAGGCAGTGGTGATACACAACTTTAATCCCAGCAGCCACACAAGCTAGCCAGGCAGTGGTGGGACACACCTTTAATCCCAAGACTCAGGATTAAGAGGTATCAGATCTCCGTTAGTTCAAGGCCACACACTGACTATATGAAATTGATCCAGTCCTAAAAGAAGCCGCTCATACAAAGGTGATCTCAGCACCTGGGATCACAGGCCTCTAATCACAGCACTAGGGAGGTGGAGACAGAAGTGATATGGCTGGGTGGAGAAAGAATAAAAGGCAGGAGGAGACAGGAACTGAGAGCTTTTGTCTCTGAGGATTCCTAGAGACAAGATTGCCATTTCAGCTGGGTAGAGGTAAGATCTACTGGCTTGGCTGCTTTGCGTCTCTGGTCTCCACATTGAAGCTTGAACCCCAATATCTGTCTCTGGGTCATTTATTTTTCATGCTCCAAATGGGTGAGAATGAGAGAACGTGGCATCATCAGAGGCAACAAGAGTTTCACTCAGCGTGGCCAGACCTCTGGTCACAATGGGTTCTGCACAAATCATTAGCACAACCAATCTTGCAGTTACTTACTGCATCATAGAGGAGTGATTAGAAGTGAGTTTCTTCTGGGACATCCAGGATGTCTCTGTGGCTATTGTTCAGACCTCAGTCAAAGAATTATGGCCCCTCTTAATGTGGGATATCAGCCCGAGATTTGGAACGATCTGTCCCTAGAGCATACTCCAAACCATAGATCCTGTCATCACTTTTACTTGGAGTTGTGAAACAAAACACAAGAGTTCTGTTCAATGCAAAGGGCCAACCTGTGGAGCTATGGCACAAATTAGCTCTAAAACAAGCTCAGGAAAAGTGAACTCTGTGTGGAGACCCTGGTAACCTGAGACACTACTGTGCTGTGCTACTCTAGTCCCACGACAACCTTATGAGGTGGTCATTCTAAGCCTCACTCAACCTTCCTAATTCTGAGACTCTTTAATACAGTTCCTCATGTTGTGTGAGGAACCCCAACCATAAGATTATTTTGTTGCTACGTCATAACTCTAAGCTTGCAACTGTTATGAATTTTAATGCAAATATCTGATATGCAGGATACCTAATATGCCGCCCCCAAAAGGGTCATGACCCATAGGTTAAGAACCACTCTAGGGCATTTATGGAGCCCCAGTGATTTTCCTTCTTTCTCACAATTAGCCTCTATTCTGGAAACCTCTGGACTATGCTTTAATGCTTCAAGTACTCCTTTAATCGGGGTGTTCTAGAAGCTTTTACAGCAAAGTGGTGCTGCTATTTACTTAGATTTCTTTCCAGAACTCTCTGTGTAATGGTGGCAAACCTCCCCCTTTCTCTTCTTCTTAGCCATAGAAGCAGAACACACACACACACACACAAGATTATTTTTCTATGGCTTTGGTGAATACATTATTCATCTCTGCTGGTGAAGAATTCATCTGGAATAATTGCCTATGTGTATGCAGACCCTGTTTAGTCAACTATGAATTGAAATTAAACCCGATTCTTTTATCTTTTTCTAGTAAAAGTGCACAAAGGTGCAACTCATTCCATTTCCCTCTGGGAAATCTACATATTCATGTTGTGTTCAATGGGAGTGTTGCTATGGTAATGATTATGGCTTTACAGTAAGTACCAAGAAAATCAGCAGCAAGAAAAATAATTTTATTTGTCATTCACCGATATTCTTTCTCTCCTGCAGCCTCTATGCCCCGAAGTCTGCCAGAATTCCTTGCTACAAGTATTACCTGAGCTTTGACCTTGGTCTGGGTGGCCACTTTGGGCAATTGCGGATAGTTCAAAATAAGCTGAAGTCTATTTCGTTATTTCTTCCACTCTTTACTAAATGATTTAAGTGACTATGATAATAGAACAAAACAGCCAAGAGATGCTTTTTCTATCTGTGCTCTCTTGTGGATGTTCTGTGTGAACATGTATTTTATACCAGGAGCCTCAAGCTTCCTTCTCAACAGGATCACAATACTAAATCCCCACATGCCTGCTCCCAAGTTTCCTTCCATTCTTACTATCCTGAGCACAAGAGCCAAATGAGCAGCCCCCACAGAAGCAGATGGGGTGGATAGACAGCTGGACTTGATTTCTCTGCCAGTTCTTCCCATCGAGCCCCATTTTTATTATTCAAAACATGCTAGTTGGTGCATAGGAGCTGGTGTAATGCAGTGGTTCTCAGCCCATGGGTCTCCACCCCTCAGTGGGTCAAACAACTTTTTCACAGGGGTCATTCACCTAAGACCATTGGAAAACACAGATATTTACATTACGATTTGGATCAGGAGCAAAATTACAATTATGAAATAGCAATGAAAATCATTTTATAGCTGTGGCGGGGTGGGGGGGATCATCAAAACAAGAGGTACTGTACTAAATGGTGGCAGCATCAGGAAGTTTGAGAAGCACCAGTGTCATGTGTGAGACACATGGCTTAATGACAGTAAAGTGTTGGTTCACACAACATAGTCAATAAAGGCATGTGTCTGTTGTGCTATTTAGCTTTTTAATACTTTAAGTTTGTCATTATCACAGTTATCATCAACAGTGTGTGTGTGTGTGTGTGTGTGTGTGTGTGTGTGTGTGTGTACGTACATGCCATGGCACTAAGGGAAGCTATCAGGGGACACCTTTCTTTCAGGAGTTGGTTCTCTCCTTCCTCCATGGGTGCCAGGGATCAAACTGAGGTCATCAAGCACTTTTAGCATCTTAACATCTCACTGGCCCAGCCACTTTTCATTTAAGAGACACCATTAAAGACCTAGGAGGCTCTGAACTACAATGAAGAATGTACTGGCTGGTTTTGTGTGTCAACTTAACACAAGGCAGTTATCAGAGAGGAAAGAACCTCAGTTGAGGAAATGCCTCCATGAGACCCAGCTGTAAGGCATTTTCTCAATTAGTCATCAGTGGGGAGGGCCCAAACCATGGTGGGTGGTAGCATCCTTGGTCTGGTCTGGTGATCTGGGTGCTATAAGAAAGCAGGCTGAGCAAGCCAGTAGAAGCAAGCCAGTAAGCAGGTCTCCTCCATGGCCTCTGCATCAGCTCCTGGTTCCAGGTTCCTGTCGTCTTTGAATTCTGTCCTGACTTCATTTGATAATGGACATGTAAATCAAATAAACTCTTTTCTCCCAAACTGTCTGTTTTGGTCATGGTGTTTGTTACAGCAATAGAAATCCTAACTAAGACAATGAGTTATACACAGTGCCAAGCATCGTGGCAAAACTAAACTCCCCCCAAGAATCCCTATGGTGACAAGAGGCACTAGGTGAGGGTTGTTGTTCATAGAAGTCAGAAGTAGCTTCCTGAACTGAGAGGAGGGGTAGGTGTAGGAGGAGGCTAACAGTCTGATCAAAGCCAACTGAGCATGTGCACTGACAACTTCCTCTTCAGTCAACCTGAAGTTTGCCTTGAGGCCTGGAGACTACCAATATCATGATGACCTGGGCCAGTGAGAGAGAGACAACACAACTTTCCAGCTTGGCACTACACCTGGGTTCTGGGAGGCGGGTATAAAGGGCCAACCCATATCATCAATAAATGAATCTGCTGTTTGCTTTTCACCTGGCTCCAGGAATCTGTGCCGTTGATTCTACACTTTCTCATCCCTCCCCCGCCAAGAGGCTACCTGCTTGGACTGTTCCCTTGCAACAGGTAGGAACACAAACTAACTATGGAAAAGGTACATGGCAATGGGGGTGGTCAGGACAAAGCCCTGTGACAGAATTCACTGCGACTGGAATGGAGAAAGGTAAAGATGACGGGTGGTTACAGGCCTGGCATCAAAGGGCCTTTCAGGCTGTGTTACCTATTCTTTATGAACCCCAAGAACAAGAGCAGTTATGACAAGATTCTGGAAAGAGGTCAATGTGATTTCATTTGCATTCTGCACTCTGACATGAAGAGGGGTGGGCAGAGGGAGGACAATTGGATGAATGGAAGGGAGCATTGTTTGGTCGAGAGACAAGGGTGGCTCAGCAGGAAAGAAGTGCCAGGAGATTGACAGCATTAGATCAAAAAAGGGGTTTCCCTTCAGCCTTAATATTCTGAAGGTGACAGCTGGAACAGCTCCATCTGTAGAACCAGAAGAGCAGTCCCACGGCCCTGCTGAACTCTATCCCTCTTCCAAGACAAGAGATCTGATGGAGTGGTGGGATATTTAAGGGTAAACAAACAGTTTAGGTGTAGGATTTTACTAGAAAGATTTTTACAAAACCAAACGAGAGGGCTATTTGTCAAGATATGCAAATTGTGGGATATGCCCCAGTTTTCTTTCTATTACCGTGATAAAGACTATGACCAAAAAGCAGTTTGGCAAGGAAGAAGAGTTATTTGGCTTACAGGTTACAGTCCATTATGAAGGGAAGACAAGACAAGAACCAGAAAGCAGAAACTCAAGCAGCAGCCATAGAGTTTGCTTTCTTATATACCCCAGGTCCACCTGCCCAGGGATGTCACCATCCACAATGGGCTAGGTTCTCCCACATTAATCATCAATCAAGAAAATTCTCCATAGGCTTACCTACAGGTCATCAACTGAATCCCTCTTCTCAAATGACTCTAGTTTATGTTAAATTGTTAACATAAATGTTAACATAAAATGTTAAAAAAAAAATGACCAACACGAGGTAATGTAGAGGCATAGATTGGGAAGTACCAGAAGGTAAGTTTCAAACATGTTCAATTTCAAATGCATCTGACCTTCCAGAAGGAAGGTATCTAAGACAAGTAGCACTACAAGTATTTAACCAAGGTGGCTTCTATGGACAATGTAACACCACACAAGCTTCTCACAACCTAGTCCTTTATGGACACAGACACTGTTTGCCCATGTGACAGTGTGAATCTCTTTGAGAAGCTATTGCCTAGAGTCTTGCTGTTATCATCTGCTGCTTGTTACTTTGTATGGCACGTAAGATAGCTCCCAATATTGACTGCCCTTCCTTCTTTGAACCATTGCTTCTCAGTATCCCATGCATCCTGACCTATCAACAGCACAGTTACCCTTTTTAATTTTTCAAACAAGCCAAACTCCTTCCTTGTTTATGTTTATGATGTCTTGTTTATGTTTATGTTTTTGGGTTTTTTTTCACAGAAATGACCCAAATTTACTACAACAACCACAGTACCAGGGTACTCCTGTTATTCTGCAAGCTGTGATTCAAATACTACAGTCGTGGGGAGCCCAGTGTTGTCCTTCCACCAGCTAGGTCAACTCCCCTCCTGTCCTTCCCCAACACCCTCAATACCTATCATATTTAGAAGGATTGCATTATCTGTATAATTTTAGTTTATCATGGGTCACCTATACCACAGCAGGAACAGGGCATTCATTTCTAATTGAAGTCGCTTTCGAGACAGGGTGATGAAGGAAAGCACCCTGGGAGTGGACAGCAGGATTGTTAGTGTGTCTTGAATGTTTTAAAGAGAGAGAATGGAGAGGAAGAACTGGAAAACCTGGGCCATGTATTCAACATCTCAGATGATAATTGAGCTCTGAGAAGAATTTGAATGGGAAAAAAAAGTGCTATTTTTGTGACTGGCAATGCTGAGACTGGAAAAGGCAGCAAATCATTGAGCTAGAAGCAACACAGAAACCAGAAAACGGGAAGAGTACTCAAGAAACTGTGGAGCCTTTCACAGAATTTTTGTCACACCACCCAAGGGGAGAGACTGAGAGTCACTTCTGCTGCCACTGTGGTTGGGGAATTCACTCTATCATTTGAACAGTACGGGGTTTGGTACAGAAAACTGAGAGCCTATAAAATTGGCTGAATGCTGGCAGGTCAAGCTCCTCCCTGGACCTCAAGAAAAGTGTGCATGAGTATGACAGAGAAGTAGTTTGTTAGGGGACCTCAGCCACTATCTGGAAGCTGAGAAGTCACACCATACCAGTAACATGAATGTCTCCATCCTACCCACGTTGGTTCCGAATTTAGGTCTGGTCCAGATAAATCTTGACTAGTGTCCTAGTTACAGCTGCAGTTCTAGCATCAAGACACTTGGAAAGACAGCACTGAGGTTTAGCCTTGAGAGATGTGGGAACAGCCACCGAAAGAGAGGATCTAGGGAATCCACCACGGTCAGGCCTGTACACTGCTTTTCCTGAAGCAAGTCAAGAGCACCAGACCATTTTCTTACAAAATATCTCGAGAGAAAAAGTGTTCTGGGAACATACTTGGGGGAATGCTGACCTAATTCTGCCTTCTTATGGGGGGGAGGAAGGAAGTGGATGCCCAGAAACGTTGGCTGTTTGGCTGACCCCACCTTGTGAAAAAAAAAAAAAAAAGCAGCAAGAGAAGGCCCGGACCAGAGCCAAGTCTCCTCTAACCTGGCTCCGCATGCCTTTCACTAAGATCCTCTCCATCCCACAACTGCAGCCTGAAAGGAAGGACCACTTGGAAGAGGGTCCTTTGCGACCCAAAGCAAAAAAGGAGGTTTTTAAGAAAGCTTGAACTGAATGCCTGAATTATGCAACAATAGGGCAAGCTAATGAGCTCTCCTGAACCTCCAATTAAGTACAAGGATAATTGCACCCTGGAGCTGGGAGAGCAGCTGAGGCTTCGAGCGTCACAGAGCCGTCAGCAGCCAAGATGCCTTTTCAAGCTGCCATTTCACCCCCTTGCTCTTTTCTGCAGGGAGGAGGAGGGGGAGAAGAAAGACACTTGGCCAGAGCCCTCTCCGGATGGACTGTGTTGACTCAACAAAGTCTTCTCCTGTTTTGGCGAAAGGATAGAAGCCCGCTGTCCTTGCCTATAAACCTGACTGCAAGAGAAGGTGCTGACAGCCAACAAGAAAGGGCTCTGTTAGGAACACGTCTGCCTTTGTGCCATTGGTGTTGACCTCAAGCTTTCAGCGACTCCTTTTGGAAGTCTGATTTTTTTTTTCTTGTTGTGTGGTTCCACAGCTGCCTTGGAGTAGTCAGCCATGAGGCCACTTGCACGTTCCTAGGCAAATTTAATCCCTTTCTAGAAATCATCTTTTATCATGGCAACCCTTGACTACCCCTCTTCCCTCACACAGGTATGTTTTCTTGGAGTCTTTGCTTGGCCCTTGAGTATGTCTTTTGCACTAACTACCCCAGTTACTCTGATTAACCGCTGAATTGTAACCATGGGCCCCTTAGGCCCCTCAGACTATGAGACATCAAAGGCAATAATAGCTTCAGTGGTAGAAAGAACCTTTTTAGGCTCACCATAATAATGCTTTTTGGGTTGTTTTTTTTTTTTTTTTTCAGTCAGAATGAAGAATTTCATCCAACCTTCATTATTCAGGTGGCAAGTATCTATCTTTTCATGTGGCAAGATGAAAATCATGAAGCAAGTTCATCAAAACTCACAAAAATTAAGCTGGAAATAAAAAAAGGCCCTAATGATTAGATAATCAGACACAAATCAACAAAAACTGTGTGGCAGATAAGGACTGTCAGAAGTAACACTGTCCAGGAACTAAGAGTAGCAATGATATGCTCAGCCATGGCTGCTCCTCACGGAAAACAATTCAACCACCCTGCCACCACTCTGAACCATCAAATCTCCTGGAGCTTTGAAAATCTCCCATAATTCCCAGGGTACAACGTAGACCCATTTAATGAGGCTTTCCCAGGAGTAAGACCCAGACATCAGTCTGGGATTTGCATATACAGAGCTGGTTGCTGATCACAAATTATTATTGATAGCGATTCGTGTAATATAAATGTTTACTCTTAATTCGACATGCCACATCTATTTGGCATTATGAAAACACAGCCAGCAGGAAACATAAAACGCTTCACAAAATCAAAAGCAATTTCACATCTCATTTAATCTTCCCATTAGCCCCCTGACTCATGCCCTGTTTGGGTAGATGAGAAAACTGGAGTTAAAAAGAAAAACCAAAAAGCTCAGTGTACATTATCTGATACCATAGAAGGAAGAAGTAGAAAAAGCAAAGTGCCTTGAATATTGACCTCATGGACAACAGTATCCCCAAACTTAAAAAGTTCTTCCATAGCCACATGGAAGTGTGTGTGTGTGTGTGTGTGTGTGTGTGTGTGTGTGTGTGTTACTATGTATGTGTGTATACATGCATGTGTGTGTATAAAGTTATTATCTGAACTGTATAGGTTAGCAAGCTGAGAAGAGTAAGAGATTTGCCTAAGTCAAGGACTGTAGACTTGAATGCCCATGACTGTCCTGCAACCCTCTGATTCACGGGTGTGTGTGTGTGTGTAAACTCTTTCTCATTCCTGTTTCTTTAAAATCCTTTCCTAGCCCTTGATCATCTTGTGAGCAAGTCTCAGACCTTTGGCTCCACTTCGGCTTTTAAAAGTCAGGTTCAATGCCACCAGGTCTCAAATGTCCAGCTCCTGTTAGTTGAGCCCTCACTCTCTCCTCCTTGGATGCTGCTGTGGTCCTGTGTGTTCATTCCTAGGACACTTCCTCCTCCACCTACATCTCTGTCTCCTCCGTCATGCAAGGCATTGGAAGGAAGACATGAGGAACAAGGGCAAGTTTCTTTGTCTGACAATCAGAAGGCCACAGCTTTGCTGTGTGGGTAATTGTAATTTTAAGGCAATGATAGTTCGAATGTCCTCTAAGGACTTAGACTCAAATGTGGCATGTTGCTATAATTATATCTTATTTGCTGAACAACAACAATAAAACCCACAGGCTAGATTGTGTTCATGATGTAGAAATAGACCTTTCCTGGGTAGTGAGAGAAAGTACAAAGTCAGGATACAAAAAAAACCTGGATACAAGAAGCTGGGAAGAATTGTGAACATTCTTACTTTTTTTTTTTTTTTAACAGTACACCAAAATGTAGATCCTGGGTGTCTATTGGGCATCAGTTAAGTCAAATAACATTAAAAGATTAATCAAACAAGCCTAGCTTTTGTTTTGTTTTGTTGTTCACAATCTAATCCAACAAAGAATGCCAGAGAGAACAATCTGCTTCGTGTGTGTGTGTGTGTGTTTAAGAACCAAAGTTTGAACCCATTTCATACTAAGACCTCAAAGTCACTCCACATCTACTCTCTGGCTAAAGAAGAAAAAAAATCACATTCAGGATCTTATAAAAGGCTCTAGATGCCAGACCTGGAGCGAAACACATCATGTTCATTGACCTGAACTTTCTGAAAGTTTCAACAACCATCCAAGTGCAAAGGCAACCAGCCGCTTCTTTGCTGCCAAGGGAGAAAGTGAACAGAGCTCATCTTCACTGTCTTCAGCTTCATGGCTTTTATCCAAATTTCAAGATAGTAGAAGTCTATATTCTCCATCTTTTCCTTTATCGCCAGCATCCTTTCCTCTGTATACCTAAGGGACCGCTGGGGCTGGACTTACCTCATCTCTCCCTCACTTCTTCTTGCCTCTGTAAATCTTCAGAGATGGATACCTTTAGGAACACACCTTTCTTCAGATGGGGTGGGGATGTTCATTTTACTACACTTGGCAGTGTTTCAGCCTTTTGCATCCATGTCCATCTGTGCTCCCCTGAGCTTGCACGTATACCAGAGGAAGCTTTCTGAGGGTGTCCTTGGACCCAGCTCATTCCTGAGTTGAGGGAGCACTCTACCGTCACACTCTCCATGCTCCTTCTCGACACCATATCCCCGTGCTTTCCAAGCCACACACTCTCTGTACAAAGAAAGCAAACACACTGACTTCATACTTTATCTCTATCACTGCAGTTGGCTGTAGCATCTCTGCCCTAACACTTCTGGCCTCGAATTTTCTCATTTTTCATGTTAGGCCCTAATTGTTAGGGTGTTCCTACCTCCCAGAAACATGGTAAGGGCAGCCTGTCCAAGGCAGGCAATCTATTCTTTCTCAATCATTCTATTTTTCTTCTGCCTTCTATCATTCTTGTGTCCACTTACAGCTACCATGTATGTGAATGGAGTGGAGATGAGGAAGTGATTGGAAGTAGAGCTCTGTTGACTGTTATGTAGAGACAAGGCTTGTGCTAGACACAGTAGGGAGCTGAGCTATAACATACATGATCACAGATTAAGAATCATGGAGTTGTAGTAAAGGAATTGCCAAGGCAGACGAGAAGGCTCAGAAAGTAAAGGTGCTTGTGGCAAAGCCTGATGACTTGAGTTCGATCCCCAGGATTCACATGACAGAAGGAGAGGAGAGAATTTATACCTATAAGTTATCCTATGACCTCCACCCATGTGCTGTGGCATGCACACATACACACACACACACTCACACCAACTAAATTAAAAATTTAGTTTAAGAAAATTTTTACTCTTAACAATGAAGGTTTTTTTTTAATGCTTTTATATGTGTTTGTGGGTATATGTATGTGGCTCACAAGTCACAAGTGTGGACACACATGCCCACATAGATGCAGTTCTATTTGGAGGTCAGAGGTTAACACTGGGTATCTTCCTTAATCACTGTCTACTTTATATACTCATGCAGAGTCTCTTACTGAACCTGGAGCTTGCTGGTTTGGCTAGTCTAACTAGTCAGTGCCCCCACTTGCTCCATGTACCCTACCCCACCCCACCCAGTCATCTTGTTCTGAACTCTGGGATTAGCCATGCAAGCCCAGGGTTTACACATCTCTGTGGGTGTTGTGGACTCCCACTCAGTTCTACACGCCTGTGCAGTTAGTGCTTTCCCAACTAAACCATCTCCCCAGATCCAAATTATTATAGCAGAGAGCTTATAGCTCACCATCTCACCTGTATACAGGAGGGCCTTTCACCCAATACTACTTCTAGTGCTCATGCTCTATTTCCAAGCCTGCAATGCAGGGGTAGGCTTCAGGGCAATACCATACACCTTAGTAGTGAAAGCACAATTCTGCCAGCAGGTGTTGGGTCATCACTAGATGGCAGTAACATCTAATGCTTCATTTTCCAAGTCCCACCATCTCACTTCTGGGTCCATTTTGCTTCTGTTTGAAACAAACACTCACTCAACACGAAATAGAAATGGCCTAGTGTTTATCTCAGTTAGTATTTTGAAGTTGACTTAGAGACACAATATTTTTAAAGGCAAGGATCCAGGCCATTTCTCAAGCTACAAACCACAGGCTTCCCCCAGGGTTCTAACTCGGCGACTTGGACTCTGCCTAGGACATGGACCAAAAGGTCAAGTGTTTAGCATCCTCTGTTCTGAACAAGGAGTCATGAGATTGGGACAGTTTCTCTCTTCCTTAAGCATGAAAAACGAGGCATTAAAAAGCCATCTGTGCACCTGGTGGAGAGAAGCTGACTTGCCTGGAGCTATTTGGCTAACTAAACAGTTTCTGTTCAGCTTCAGTTTTATTTTCTCTTCCAGATCCTTCCTTGTCACCCACAAACTCATTTCTACATTCAAGGCATGATTAGAATAAAGAGGAAAGAAAAATTGAGCATTTCAAAATGCAGCATTAGGGTAATGGCCTAAAATCAATGCAGTGTTCTGCCTACAGCAAGGAATCTGAGGATGTGGATCCTAAATTGTTTCAAGAGGGGGCTTACTAGAGTCTTTTCTTAATCCCAAATAATTTATCTAGGCCACTTCTGGCTTCAAAGTCTTGACTTCCTCCAGAGGACTGGGCTCAGGTCTATCTCTATAACTAGGGCCCAATCCACCTGGAGAATATCTAATAGCCCTAACAAATGTTGACACCAAATGTCTCCCTCTTGCTGTGAAGAAGAGGCAATTGTAGATGGTCAGGGTTTAATGACTGGACCTTAGAAACTTTGCATTGCTATCTACAGTGTAGTTCAGCATGAATTAGCTGGAGACATATGCTTTGAAATCCACCAGGTAGACATTGAGATGACCACATGCACTGAGATAGCTCCGGTGCTGGCATCAGCTTACACTCACTACCACTGGGTCTACACCAGTCTCCACCTTACTTCTGCAAGTGACCATTCTAGCAACTTCCATGTGATCTCTAACAGGCAGCAGGCAGACACATAGGAGGAAGTCTTGTTCTAAGCAAGAAGGCAGGCTTAGTCACTATGTCACTGGAAAGGGAGCCAGGAAGAGAGCTAGAGTACTGGATAAGCTAACAGTCCAGCTGAAGAAGAATCATTGGGGATTCAGCATTGTTCCATAGAGTGAGTGGATGGACAGAAACAAGGCATGAGAAGGGAGATGAGCCCACATTCAATCTGGACACCATGGTCATCAGCAACACCAGTAGTTCTGAGACCTAATTACCAGCAATTTGCTTGGGAACCCTTTTGTTATCCACTGAGTCCTGGTCTGGCAAGTGGAGTTAACAAATCAGCCAAGAATGGGAAATCATGGTACATTATCCATTTTCATTCAGAAAAGCACAGAAGCTGATCCTACAGCTGGAGAGTATTAATGGACTAGCTGTTACCAGCTGGGGATGCAGCTGCATTGAAAGCAAGACTGAGAATTCAAAAATCTGTGTCGTGGTGTGTGTGTGTGTGTGTGTGTGTGTGTGTGTGTACATGTGTGCAAGCATATATGTAGAGGCTGTTACTTGATATCAAGTGTCTTTCTCAGTCATTCTTCATTTTATCTTTGAGGCATAGACTCTCACTAAACCTGAAGCTTTTCAATTTGGCTAGACAGGCTGGCCAGTGAGCACTAGGGGTTCCTGGTATCTCTGGCCCCTGCCATCACTGAGATTATAGGTCTAGACTGCCACAAATACTTTTTAAATGGCTTCTAAGGATCCAAACTTAAGTCCTCGTGTTTCCATGACAAGCACTTTACTGACACTTTACACTACAATTGCCAATGTCATGCCTCTTGGCATATCCCTGAAGGATCTCCCTTAACCTAGGTCAGTATCCACTAGAACTGAAATTTCCTATTACAGTGAATTAACAGGAAGGGAGAGAAAAGGATGGTTGGAAGCCACATTTCTGTCTTGAAGAAAAAAAAATCCAAGGCTGCTAGTTACTTTTTCTTCACCTTTTAATTTCTCTTTTTACTTTCAAATGTACCTTCCTCTGGGGATTTAAAAAAACATAAATAAACAAACTCATAAATGATAAAGGAAAGAAAAAAGAATTCTGAAGAGAAATCTTTGGTTCTGTATTAGTGTAAGCAGTACCTCTTAATCTCTATTTTTTCATCATTTGGAGGGAATATGTTAAAAGAAGAATCTGGTTTCCCCTCCCCACTTCTTACATAGTTTAATTTCAGTTACAGGACATCAGAGCAAACCACAAAGACAATGGTTCATTTCTGGAATGGTAGTATAGTGGTCAATACTAAACTTCATGCCAAAATAGAATAAACATTTGTAGTACTGGGGCAAAAGTTTGAGAAGGAATTATGGGAGAAAAATCTGAATTGTACTATTGTCCAGCTAAACAATTGAGCTTTGAAAAGTTTTGGAATTTGAGACCAGGCCAGAGCATGTAGGTCAATGTGAGAGCACAGGCCTAGCATGTGTGAGGCCCTGAGTCTGATACCCTAGGACCAGAGAGAAAAACAACCATGGTTATTTAACGATGCTATCTTCCAAATGACATGTTATCCATTAGAATGGAGACAGCAGGAGGGTAAAGAAATATGTTATATTTACAGATTGGGCTGCATAGACTACAGTAAACACCCAATAACGTTTGTAAAACAAAGAGTGCATCCAGAGCCTATGGGAGATGCCAATATCAGGCAGCAGCATCTGCTCTGATACAGCCTAGTGCCCTACTTAAGCAGGAACTCGGTTCTCTCCACCTTTCTATTCCTTCGACTTCATCCACTAGAGAGACAAGGCTGGCTGACAACTGGAGATGATCTCTGAACATAAACACCCAATTTGGTTCTGTGATAATACCACAGAATCCAGTGGAAAGACCAAAGGATATACTAGAGTACATAGAATTTTCTGGCATCAATCTAGAGTGCACAAAATAATTCCATTAGAGCAGACATGAGACACAACCCTTTAGCCTCTTCTCTCTGTCACACAAAACATAGAAAGAGATGTTTCTTCCCTTGGCTTCTTTCGGAAGCCTATGAACTTATCCCTGTGCACAGTTAATACTCCAAATGACAAAGGGTACCACTGTGCCACCTCCCACAAAAACCAATCCTGCCAATGGCTTCTTTCAGAGTAGCTGTTCATGACTTTGTTGAAGGTGGAACCACAGTCAAGGTATGATTCTGTAAACTCAGTCAAATCTCCTGAAATGGTTTCCAGCATTTGGAAGTTGCCAAGATCCCAAGCACATTTGGCTCTTGTCCCTCCTTCTCCCTTAGTTGCTGAGCCCAAATGAAATTGGAATCCATCTGCTTTAGAGGCATTTTCCCAAAATGCATCCAAACTTTCTTTGGTGAGAGCTAGTCTTCACGGACCTAACACTTTTCTCACGTGTTTGTTTCTTGGTACTGGGAAGCAAACAGAGCCAACAGCAACAAGACTCAGTTTCAAACACAAGTCCCAATCTGTAAAATCAGGCGCTGGGGAAACAGAGTCATAAGTTTCATACACAGAATTGTACGTCTAAGGGGACATTAAAGGCATCTTGAGAACAAATGTATGAGCAATAGGCCAGATAACAGTTCACTGAGGACAGAGTCCTCTGTTTAGGAACTGACCAACAGAAACTGGGAGCCAACACCTCAGCCCAGTTCTGTAGTAAGAAATTTAAGAATTCTCTGAGACATTGCTAACTTTGGCTGTTGAGTGATTGTGTGAGTAGCCCAGACTGGCAATATAAGAAGACTGGAAGGATCTGGGGAAGACCATTCTGTAGGACCTTTAAAACTCTAAGGAAGCCAGAAAGGGATCAGGATCCCAACTCCTGCTTTATGATCTCAGCTTACTAATTCACGATCTCCCATCTCAAAGTCTCTTGCTCCCCACCCGTGTCTCTGAGACAGGGTCTCTTTCTCTGTCTCTGTCTCTGTCTCTGTCGCTGTCTGTCTCTCTGTGTCTCTGTCTCTCTCCACAGTACCAACTGTCCTGGAACTGCTATGTAGACCAGGGTAGCCTCCAACTCACAGAGATGTACCTGCCTCTGCCTCCCAAGTGATGGGTTTAAAGGCATGCACCATGACACCCAGCTCCCTACCATCTCTTAACTCAAGTTTTCCCCTTGTGAATAAAGAAAATAAACATCCTTGACAGACTTACAGTTGGTGGGTGAGATTGCATATGTCATTACAGTGCCTGGCATTTAGAAAACATTCAATTTGTGCATTTACTTTTTGCCATTATTCAGTACTGCAGATGGAATGCAGGGTTTCACTTGTGCTCTGCTGGCAGAGAGTGCTCTACCACTGATCTGCATTCACCCTTAGTCCTCAACCTCGTTATTTTTATAATGGTTGTATGAAATAGTACTCACAAATACCACTCACCCATTTCAACTCTATGGCTCAGTGATTTTTAGTATGTTCAGAGTGAAGCAAGCATTACCACATACACAACAAGAATTTTTGAATATATTATCATCACCCAACCAAACCTCATGACACTTGGCAATCAGTCTCTTCCTCTAAAGGAAACACTAGGCAATCACTCATATGCTTTTTGTCCTTACAAATTTGCATCATAGGCATCACATCTAAATTCAGTGATGTTAATAAATTTCCTTTCCAGTACCAGGCTCCTGAGCTGTTCTTTGTCAGTCAGTCTGACTTTCATTCAAGGAAATATTTTCAGTTTCATAAACATTGTAGCATGTATCATTTATTTCTTTTTTATTACCAAGTAATATTCCATTGTATAGATATACCACAGTTTACATACCAATCATTGGAACTTTATGTTGTTAACATTACTTAGCTAGGACAAAAACTGCTATGCTAAATGTGCATATTTAAGTTCCTGTGTAGACCTCTTGGTTACATACCTAGAGTTGATTCTCATTACCTTTGTATTTACTTGTTTTAAGGAGATGTCATGTGTTTTATTCAAAGTGACTGCATTGTTTTATATTCTGCTGAGTTCTGTATACAGATTTCAACTTCCCCAGTTACCAGACATTGTTTTGGCTGCAGTTGTCCTAGTGAGTGTGAAGTGACACCTCATTGGGTTTTAGTTTGCAATTTCCTGATAGCTAGTGACATTAGTCACGTTTTATCTGTCTGCCCTACATTTGCACATCTCCTGCCAAGAAATATCTACTCTGTTCCTTGTCACTTTTGATTGGATTGTTGGCGTCCATTTCATAGTTAGAATGTTCTTTATCTGTTTTGGATACAGGCCCTGCTATGATCTGAATGTGTCTCACAAGAACTTTTACAATTCCCATGCTGAAACTTAATCAGCAATGTGACAGCCTTTGGAGGTGGGGACATTTAGGAAGTGATTAAGTCACCAGAGAGGGGCCCTCCTGAGTTCAATTAACCCCTTTTCATCCTCTTTTGCCTTTCTGTCCCATCAGCAGAGCACACAGCAACAGGCTTCATCTTAGGAAAAGAGAAACATTCACCACAGACCCTGATCTTGATGGCACTGTTGTCAGAGGCTCCCAACCTGCACACTGTGACAAGCATGTTTCCACTGTTCATTTACTACCAGGCTATGGTATTGTTCTCGAGTAGCAAGATCACAGGTGTCAGGCCCCATGGCTTTCTTCCATCCCAAGATTGTATTTTTCTCTTCCTTCTGTTCTTTCTGACTTTCTTTCTTTCTTTCTTTCTTTCTTTCTTTCTTTCTTTCTTTCTTTCTTTCTTTCTTCTTTCCTTCCTTCCTTCCTTCCTTCCTTCCTTTCTCCCTCCCTTTCTGTCTTTCTCCTTCCTTCTCCTCCCTCCTCCTCCTCCTCCTACTCCTCCTCCTGCTCCTTCTTCTTCAAGACAGGATTTCTCTGTGTCACAGCTCTGGCTGTCCTGGAACTCACTTTGTAGATCAGACTGGACTTGAGCTCACAGAGACCCACCTCCTCTTCCTCTGAGTGCTGGGGTTAAAGGTGTGCAGAATCACCTCCTGGATGTATTTTCACTTTCTTTAAGGCAGCCTTTGAAGCACAAAGGTTATTAATTTTGGCTGTGTACCTACGTTCCCTCTTGTTTTTCATGCTGTGGTGCCTTATCTAAGAAATCATTTCCAAATCCAATGTCATGAAATACCCCAACCTCCTCTGAGGGCTCTGTAGTTTTTGCTCTTGCATTTAGGTCATTGATCCACTCTGAGTTACTTTTGTGTCTCACGATAGGTAAGAGTCCAACTTTATTATTGTGCATGTGGAAATCCAGATGACCCAGCACCTTTTGGACAAAAACAATATTTTTCCCCATTGAATTTTCTTGACCCCTTTTGCGGAAAAGCCAAATGATTATAGCTGAGAGAGTTTTCTTCTGGGCACTCAATTCTATTTTTATTGATTTTTTATATCTCTGTGTAGCAAGGTTTGAAATCAAGAACTGGTGACTTCCAACCTCTGCTCTTCTTTTTCACAATTACTTTCTATATATACAAGATCACATTATCTAACAATGAACCATTTTGATTTCACCTTTCCAATCTGGATACTGTTTGTTTCTTGACCCATCTAGTAGCTCTGATACCATTTTGATGTTTGGATTGAGAGCCTAGCCTGTAACAGCTGAGCCATCTCCTCCCAACCCTCTGGTATCACTTTGAATAGGCATAGTAAGAGAAGACATTTTATGTTATTCTTGACTTCTAGGGAGATTGCATTTATCAGTTCATTGTGTAACACAATGTTCCCTGCTGAGTTTTTCATGCTTGTGAACTGGTTGAGCGAGTTCCTATCTCGAAGTTTAAATGCTTCTGTGGAACATGCCTGTCATTCCTATCACGCCAAAAAATCCTTTCAATGCCTGGTAGGACACCAGAATAACTGGAGGAAGGAGGAAGCCACCAGCTGCTGAGCATTCCTGAGGCACCCTCTGATCAAAGCTGCTGTCACCTCCTCCCTTCTGGCCACCCTCTGCCCCAGCAGTGCCCTTGTTCTGGCACAAGATGTATACCTACACTTTGATCTGCTTTGCTGGCTTACTTTTTCCTGGTTCTGGGGTGTACTGATTCCTGTCACTCTTTTTCAGGGCTCAGATCCCTTTTCTCCTCTTTCCAGGTGTCCTAGACTGCTTTGGCAGCTACTAGTGTTTGGAAAGTTGAAGGTTGTTTTTCAGACAGCAGAATTTCCTTTTCACTCTTTTACCCAGTTGGATTCCACAAATATTTTATGAGCACATTTTTATGCCAGGCATCATTCTTGTTTGAGGCTGAAAATATTCAAAATAACCCCATAAATGTTTGGCCCCCTTTCACAGAAGAAAAAGAAAATCAGAAAGCAGCTCCATATGGCCAAGAGATGTCTTCAAGGCTGCATATGCGTCAGGTGACAAGGACAGGATTTGATTTCACATTGACCAATTTGGAGCATAAGAGACGACCTTTATGCAGTTACAAAAGCTGAGGTAGAACTCAGGGTCCTAGCTGTCAGTCACCAAGAGGATCTGGTATGTCTTAATTCATTTCCAATACAGGGCTCCTGCAAACTTGACCTTTGCCAACTTGGCTGACTTCTTCTTTAGAAAGGCACACACCCAACACATGCCCCTTCCAAGGCACACCGAAACATCAAACCCTCTCTACTTCTCTACATTTCACAGACAGCCTTCAGCCTCAACCAAGTCACCCCTTTCAAACCGCTGCCAGCTCCTAACTGCCTTCCCACTGCCTACTCTTACTTTAAGACCCCTACTTACTATTCATTTCTCATGGAAAGTCTTTCTCACCCTCAGGCTCTTTTTGTCCATACTCTATAATGTGCTCATCACAGCACTCACCATGCTATTTCCTCCTTCCCTGTAGCCAATCAACAGGAAGTCATGAGCACTTTCAAGGTGTCACCTCATTAACACTGCAGCTCCATTTGCAACAAGGCTAGTGGATCTTAGCTAGCATTTCTTAATCCATTGAACTCTGTAGGACATATTCCCTTCTTTTCTGGAAGACCTTACCCTGAATCCAGGGGACTCATGTGAGATGTGAGCTTAAGATAATAAGAACACTATTTTACACTATAAAACAAACCCAGAGTTACCAAGTGACTGAGATTGACCTTGGGCAAGACAATAATGTAAAAGAAGACATTGGAGGCTTTGCATGAGCCACTCACGAAGAGCATCTTCTGGCTTATTGGAACACTTGACTTTCTTTGGCATGTCTCCCAATCCAGGACCCACTGTCCTGAGACCACCTTTGGGCTAAGAGGATGAGTCATTCATTTCTTCAAGTACTAGACAAAGTACTTGAAGTTCAGTTGCTAGCCTAAATGCTGCCTCAGTGACAATGAGCCAACTGAATCAAGATCATTGGTTTGAGATTGTGGGATTTCTTTGGCAAGTAATGAAAATGTTGTAGAGTTTACTGTGGCTATTGAAAAGACTCCCCTTTCCAGAGCACACTGCTCTTTACCTTCCATGACAATGCATACAAGTATTGGCTTTGGGCAGCAGCCACATTTCTGGTGTGACTCTTGAACCTTTGGCCTCCCCAGCAAAGGCAATGATGCCACCAACTAAGTGACACAGACCTATTTCCTGCTCAAATGAAAAGGGGATTTGGTGGACTATTGGTGGGGACACTGGCACAAAGCCTTAGGAAGACCACCTTTTGCCTTTTTGCCAAGCAAAGACTCTAAGGGCAGGAGTAGGATGATAATATTTAGCTCCCCCCCAAAAAAAAAACTCTTAATAGTCACCCTTGCCGATTGCTCTCCAAGCCTTGGCACACCTTGGCTATAGGCACACACTGTTATTTTCATTTAAACTTAAATACTAAACCAGTGGGGTTTTTTCCTGGGCTTTCTATTAACTCTGTCTACAAGTGTGGTTTTGAGAACTTTTCCTCTTGGTCATTTATCTAGCAAGACATACTGGGATCTGTCCCTCCATCCTCCGTGCAGCTTTCACATTTTATTAAAATGGGATCCTTTTACCAGGAAATCAACCCAGACGGGGGAGTTCATTTGAGGTTGGAACTATAAAGTGGCCAATTATCTCTCAGTCATTGGTTGCATATGGTCTTTACCCCAAGCATTGGAAATAAAGGCAACATTTAGCAAACATTCTGCTCCAAAGCTAATGCTTTGGAAAGAATAACAGCATGTTGGGAATAAATTACATGGTCTTTAGTGCGTTTTAGTGTTATTGCCTGTTAACACACGGTGTGATGTGCCAACTCGTGAGAGCACTCCATTCTCTCAAGGAATCGATTTCTGATTTGTTGAGTGTATGGTGCCCAGATTATATCATCAAAATAGCTGAAAGTACAAGAGCAGTAAAGCCTGGATCATCCTTCCATTCCAATAATATTGAGATCATTTCCATACACTGGACACTGGCAGTGGGGGCTTTCTTTAAGGATTCCCCAGATTCCTACTTATGGGTTACCTTGATCCTAAAATGGTCACCTAATACTCTTAATATAAGTATCTTGCAAAACGTACTAAGCACTAGGTCTTCTGCGAGGCTCTGTTGGTGAATAACAGGCTATTTACAAAGAATCGTTATCCCATCTACAGGTTAGTAAATCAACAGAGGCAGAAACCAGACTAGTGGTTTCCCAGAACTGGAAGGACAGAGGGACTGGAGCATGTTGGTTTGAGATTGTGGGATTTCTTTGGGGCGTAATGAAAATGCTCTAGAGTTGGTTGTGACTATGGAAAAGACTCCCCTTTCCAGGAGACACTGCTCTCTACCTTCTATGACAATGCAAACAAGCATGGGCTTTGGGCAGCAGCCACGTTTCTGGTGTGGCTCTTGAACCTTTGGCCTCCTCAGCAAAGGCAATGATGCCACCAGCTGAGTGACACAGACCTATTTCCTGCATTGGTGATGGCTGAGATGCCAAGGTATGCAAGGCATTTCTTTTCTCTGTATTCTATCCAGCCTCAGTAGGACTGTGGCATAGCCAGAGCTGCCTGCCCCCGGAGCAGCATCTGGGTACCAGCCAAGGTTCCCAGAGGCACAGCTGCTTGTTGTCTTGTATGTATTTCTTCATCCTCAATTTTCATAACTTAGAAAAAAACTAGAATAAAACTCATTTTAATCTTTTGTTTTGATCTTTTCTTCCTCTTTTGCTTTTTCTTCCTATGCAATGAATATTTCTCTTTAATGGCAATGCATCACAAAATAGACCATTTTACATGTGTCCAGTACAAGGTCTGATCTACCCTCTAAAATGGATGTGAATAAACTAAGATTTTAGAGCAGGGGTGACAATAAGTGCAAAGAAGACAGGAAAGAAGTCTAGGAAGAAACACACTGGATTATATTTTCAGAAGACGTTTGGATGAGAAACTGGACCATAGAAGAATACTGTTCTGTGGCTGTAACTACATACAAATGGATGGTGCATGCACAAAGATAAGTAAGAAGCTTGCACAATGAAAGTAGATTGTAGGTTTTCCTCTGTTAAGCCCCTTTTAAGGTGGTAATTTATCACTTCGGCATCATTTCAACCATAGAGGAAAGGAACAGAGTGTAACCGATCATGAACACACACTAAATGGCCCTGCTCATTTCTTTAAACTTTGTATGCTATTAGCTTAATATAAAATTGATCTTTATTCTACCATACCCCTTGTTTCTTCTGTTCTTCTTGAAAGATGCAATGCAAAGTTCATTGTCATCAAGAAGTGATGGACTGAGCTTGGCTCTGCTGTCAATCACTCCAAGAGACACTTCTATTCCCTAGATTGATTGTGTCTGCCCGCTGTCCTCCTAAGGAAGAATGATATTCTCATGACTGGGGTGGGTAGAGTGTCTGATCTTCCAGAATGAATGTCTAAGGACTCTTACTAACTCCAGGGGTCTTCTCACACCTCAGTGTTTGAATTCTTACAGACTCAAGAAGGCACCTGAATGTTCTCCACAGTTTATTCTCAATAAGCTGGGGTGAGAAGGACCAAATGACTCTGGGTGTCTTGACCACCAGGCCGGAAAGGACACATAGTCACAATGCCTTTACCTACCTCTGAGTTGACCAGAAACTTTTCTAAGTCACCCTTCTGACATTGAGGTTAGGTTGGGAATGGTGACCAGTTGGCTGGCTGGATTTTTCTGGCAATGTTAACCTTCTGACCTATGCTTTCAAACTGTTGACCATTATCCTTTCTCTGGGCGATCTTTTTGAAGAATAAAGACCAGAACTCTCTGAGGATTGTTTTCCTCCTTTATAACATGGGGAGATGACGCTCATGTATACTTCTTATGATTGCTGTGAGGATGAAGTGAAGTTACAGAGTGAGCCTACCATACAGTGGGAACTCGGTGATGTTATTCAGGAAATTATAATTGAGGTTTTTAAATGCTAACATTGTTATTGGGATTCTATTCCTTCCCCACTGTTTTATCTACCTCAAAACTTGAAGTACTCCATTTTGGATACCAAGGCAGAGAACTTGGAATCCGATTCGTCCATCCTATAGGCCGGATAACCTTTGCCAAGTTATTCTGCACATCTGAATCCACTTCCCTATCTGTAACTTACAGATAGCAACACCCACCTCACAGGGCTACTGGGAAGATGGGACGTCATAAGATACTTGAAAAAGATGCCTGCATGGTAAGGAGTCAGTAAATGATAGTTGAATCAGGACTTCAGTTTGAACAATTTAACCAGATTGCCCCCTTTTTTAGCTTAGGTTTGCAACTAAAAAGGCACCATGCCCTCCCTTCTGCCACTTTGAGCAAAGAGCAGCAGAACAGCTAGCCAAAGCATGAGCAAGCTTTTGGCAGTCGCCTAACTAGAGTTGATCACAAGACCTCCATGAAGAACTTTGATGACTGGCTGTGCAAATTACACTTATTCAAGCTGGAATATCACCCAAATGGGTTTTGGAGCCACAGTGACCACATCCCAGCTGGACTTGGGAAGTAAAACTGTGTAGCCAAGGTTTTTTTTTTTTTTCTTTTTTTTTACTGTTTTGATTTGAAAGTGTGAATCATCAGAAACGCAGAGTCCTCTGGCCAGGTGCTGCTGATTCAGAGTCAACATCTACCTCTTTGGCAGCTGAGCAAGGCAACAGTGCTGATGAGAAATTGCCCTGCGCCAAAGATCAATGTTGGAGTGATTTAGGTAGAAGGACATTGGGAAGGTCACTAAAAGTCTTTAGGAGCTGGTGATCGCACATGTGAAATAGGGCAATGAAAGATACTGTGTGAGTTGTTGCCAGGATTAAGTGAAGAACTGTGTGACAAGTGCTTGGGAGATAATGGGGGACAAAGTATGTGCTGGGTGTGTTTTCTGGAATGATGAATAGTGAGTGCACTAGTTACTTTTCTGTCTCTGTGATAAAACACTCTGGCAAGAAGCAACTTGAGGAGGACAGAATCTGTTCCAGATCACAATCCAATAATGACAGAGGCCGGGGAACTCAAGGCAGGAATCTGAAGGCAAGAACTGTGGAGGAGCACGACTTAGTGGTTTGCTCAGTGGCTCACACTCAGCTAACTTTCTCATGCACTGTCTCTGCCCATAGTTGGTGGGACTCTCCTACATCAGTCATCAAACAAGAAAATCTTTCAGGTATGGCCACAAGCCTGCCTGCTCTAGGAAATTCCTCCATCAATGGAGCCTCTTCCTAGGCGACTCTAGATATTATCAAGTTGACAATAGAAAAAAAAATATTGGCACACTTGGAGTGATGAGTCCTTTTGAACTTTCCAAGATCACCGAGTCCTCACTTCTGCGTTGATTAGTTTATATTCTTCTGGGACAAATATGTATGCATGTAATGACAGAAAAGATAACAAATAGCTATTTCTCATATATTGGAACTAAGTATGATGCCTGTGTCTGGGTGGTCAGATATAATTCTTCACAAAATAAAGAAAAATTAGAGTGAAATTTTGCAAGACATTTATGAAGTAAAGTAATGGCTAAGAGGATAAGAAGGAAATATGTGTAGTGAACAGAAACTCTAGATATACTCTGATAAACTCTGGCATCTTGAGCATAACCACACACACACACACACACACACACACACACACACACACACACACACACACACACACACACTCACTGTCTTAGTTAGGGTTACTATTGCTCTGACAAAACACCATGACAAAAAGCAACTTATGGAGGAAAGGAAAGCAACTTTCCCTCCAATTTTCATGTAATAGTTCATCACCAAAAGCAGTGAGGACAGGAACTCAGGCAGAGCAGGAACCTGGAGGCAAGAGCTGATGCAGAGGCCATGGGGAGTGCTGCTTACTGGCCTGCTCCCCTTGCTTGCTCAGCCTTCTATCTTATCTTAAAGCAGGGCAACCAGCCCAAGGATGGCACCACCCACAATGGTCTGGGCTCTTCTCCATCAATCACTAATTAAGAAGATGCCTTACAGCTGGGTATTTTGGAGGCATTTTCTCAGTTGAGGTTCACTCTTATCAGTTAACACCAGCTTGTGTCAAGTTGACATAAAATTATCCAGCACAGAGAGAGAGGGGGAGGGGACAAAGAGAGAGACAGAGGAGGGGAGTGAGAGAGAAGAATAACCTGTAAGTTTTCAGACTTTGCTTCAACTACCCACTTACATGCTCCATTTCCTTCATCCATCTTTGTTTCCATTCTGTTGACCTCTCAGACACTAACTCTCAGGTCCTGGGCACTCTGTCCCAGCCTTTACATGTCAGTTTAAAGTATGGCTAGTCTTTTATTTTTAATCTTTTTTGACCCCAGAGTAATTTCCTCTAATAGTGATTCTCAATCTTCCTAACGCTGTGACCCTTTAACACAGTTCTTCATGTTGTGGTGACCCCAAACATAAAATCATTTTTGTTGCTACTTCATGACTGTAATTTTGCTACTGTTATAAATCATAATGTTAATATCTCTGGAGATAGAGGTTTGCCACTGGGGTCTCGACCCATAGGTTGAGAACTGCTGCAAGATCCTGTGGAAGAATTCCCAGAATCAAATTTCCCAACTGTGGGGAAGCAGTTTGCTGGTTTCATGAAAGGGTGAGGGGAAGCTATTACCAGTTCTGGAGTGTGAGGGAACGGGGAGCAAGGCAGGTTCATTTGTGTAATGGAAGCAGAAACAGGCAATAGAATGTATTAGAGAGGTAGGTACACTCAGGAAACTGAGGCAAGAGGAGCACATGTTTGAGAACAACCTGGGCTTCACAGAGAGAAGGATCTAAAATGGAGGAAAGCACATTGCAGTCATAATGGGAGAACTTTTCTAGAAATACAGACCATTTGGTGAGCCAGTTCTCCCACCCTTGTTCTTTTGGACCCGTGGGAAAACTGGGGGTCCATGGATAAAATTGACACCCATGTAATACCAAATAACACATCTTGACCTGTTTTCTGATAGTTTTTGTCATTGATTTGCTGACCAATTGGCTGGCATCAAGTTGAAAACTCTACCTGGGTAGAGATTGTGGGTAGGCAAGGAGAATGAGTGCTTCTCGTTGGCAGCATTTCCTCCTCTTGCTGCTGCACAGCAGCAGCAGCGGACAGGCAGAGGCGGCGGCGGCAGGTGGTACTTAGACATCTCTCCTACAGCACTAAGTAACAGGACTCTCAGCTCTGCATATGCTGTATCTCTTATGTTGTCAGGATGCCTTGGCCTTAGGCAGCAACTACGCTGTAGCTTCCAGGGACTTCTAAGAGATTCCTTAGGCCTTGACAGCAGCCGGTGGTATGACTCTTGGGCCTGAGGTTTGGACAGTTATTTGGAACCCTGTTAGTGACGTAATTGTTTCTTCTTTGCCACTTTATAACCATCCATCTTTCATTCTTTCATTCTCTTTCTATTCCCACCATCCCTCTTGGTCCCTCCCTAGCTGTTCTCTCTAACTGCTTATTGCTTCTGGTTGCCATGGCTGCAGTTGCAGTTGCTGCTTTTAAGAAGGCAGCTACTAGTGCTCTTCCACTCCTGCTGTCGCTTGCATGGTTATCTGATGACAGTCTTGGGGCTCTGCCTCTTTTGCATGTGTTTTGCAGCCAGCCTCTCTGCTGCTTCCGAAGCTCATCCTGCCTACTTTGGAGCAGCAGCACACGTCTGTAGACTCGTTGCTCCCACAGCAAGATGTGAGCCAGAGACAGGAGAATCCATTGAAGCTTATGGGCCAGAGAGCCTGCTATGTGTGACACTGAAGAGAGGTCGTGCCTCCAACAAGGTAGAAGACCAGCACCTGAGGTTCTCCTTCAATTTCTGAGTGCATGCTCTGACACAGAGACATCTGTCATTACACTAATGTACTTGTGCACACACACACACATGCATGCTCACACAGACACACAAGTAAACCAACACATATGCAGGCATACATACACAAATGCACACACACAAACACACTCACAACACACATGCACAGACAGAAACACATACGCCCGCACATACACACAGGCATGGGCACACACACATTATATGGAGAGAAATAATTTAAGAAAATTTGAAAAACAAGACAAAAAGCTTCTGAGGATGCTCTGATTTGAGAAACAATATGAAGTCAAAGTTATGGGTTCTATAGCCAGCTTTTCAATACACCAGAGGAAACCCGTGGATGATTTACGAGGTTTTCTAAGTTCTCTCTCTATTCACAGAGTAGAGCTTGTGATGCTGATTCTGATTTTTCCATGGGACAACCCTACTGTGTAGACACAACATCGGAAATCACAAAGAACATCTTTTCAGAGGGCAGTAGTACAAAGAAATGAAAAAAAAAAAGGTCAACTCAATCAGTTTCCAATTCATGTGTTGTTTGTTTGGAGGAAAGAAAATGACAACTACTATTTTAAAGGATTTCAGGGAAAATTTGTAATCTTTTTTATATCAGTATACCTTTTACTTATTTGGATCCAAAGAGGAAGAAGGATACTATAATATCAAAAATCCTTTTCTAAAATCATTTTTGTTACCTAAAAGATGAGTGAGTTAGGAGTCAAGGTTAGCTGGGGTTTCCTCTCCCTTCACATTTCCATTACATTTTTAGTAAAATCAGTGTCTCACCAGGTATTGGGACAAATGTATTGAAGTAGCTGCCCAAAATTGGATCAGCTCAAATCCCTTATTCTTAGCTAATCTCTTGGAAGCTCTTCATTATCCCAGGGAATACAAATTAAATCCCTTAGTTGTTCTTGAGGAAGTGTAAGATTCAGTTCATTCTAGGACTGACATTTCAGGGTTTTCACTTTCCCTTTGTCTTAGATATCATCTAAAATATCCCCCCACCTATGTGTGTGTGCCTCTGTGTGTGTGGGGGGGGGCGTGCAGGTGTGTTTGTGCATGGTGTATATGTGGAGATTACAGGACAACCTTGCACCTGGGCCCTCAGGATGTCTTCCAGGGATCTACCTGCCTCTTCCCCCAATCTCACCATTTCTGGGATTACAGGACCATGTCACCACACCCAGTTTATAATGCGGGCTCTATGGATCTGAACTTGGGTCCTTGTGCTCACAAGGCAGCTACGTTACCAACTGAGCTATCATCATCTTTGTCCAGGTTCAGCTATTTGATCTTTAGGGCGAGTGCATTATCTCCTTTTCAAGAATAAATAAACTCATGTTAAATAATATGCCCCAAATCACAAAGCCAATAAGTGGCAGACAATTGTTTGCAGAGGAGGTGAGGTTCTGAGGGAAGTAAGAGTATCGATTCCAACAGGAAAGGCATTCTGTGAACCAGATCTGGAAAGGTATGGATGGGACAAACCTAAGACAGAAGACTTGGCTCCCAAAACATTTTCTAATGTTTATGAGCCATGTGACCTTGGATGAATCACTTTACACATCTGAGTTTCAGTTCTCCAGTGTGTGTGTGTGTGTGTGTGTGTGTGTGTGTGTGTGTGTGTGTGTGTGTGTGTGTAATGGTATAATGTGTATAAAGAAACTATTGCATTGGGGATGGACAGGTGGCTCAACAGGTAAGAGCACTAGCTGCTCTTCCAGAGGACCTAAGTGTTGATTCCCTAGCCCCAACTGTCTGTAACTCCAGTTCTACATGATCTGATGGCTTCTTCTGGTCTCTAGAGGCACAATACTGAACATGGTACACAGACATACATGCAGAGAAAACACCAATACACACAGAATAATAATAAAATGAATTTTAAAGAAAGTATTGCATGATCCAGGAAATAAGAGAGAGTCCCTTATTAAGTTGTATTCAATATCATCATCATAATTCAACTAGCACTCCCACTAACACAGCCTCATTAGCACCAGTATCTATTTTATTTACTCAGCAATTTTGGAGATCATAAAACGATGAATGTAAAAATGATTTGTACCAAACATAAAACAAGCAATCAAGCAACACTTCCGTCAGCACTTAAGACTTGGATTTCCTTTAAACCTGGAATAAACTCAATGTTGAGCTCACCATGCCCCAGTGGATGGTTCCAAACCCTTGATCAAACAGAAAGTCCTGGTTAAAAATCAATGGATCACAAAACAAAACAAAACAAAACAAAAAGGCATGACTATGAAATAAATCCTGTGGGGTCATAGGGAGGATGACAGAAGTGGAAGGGAAATAACAGAGGGTAGGGCTGAGAGTAAACAATGCATTATAACATGAGATTGTCACAGAGCAAATTTAATTGTTAAAAGAGCCATATACAAGTACCATTTCAGAGTATACAATTCAGCGACATGGACCACAGTACAACGTTGAAAATAGCAACTATTAGCTTTGTCATTTCCCACATGTCATTGCCCCAATCAGACGCCATGTACACAAGAACAATAACTCCCTTCTTTGCCTAATCCTCAGCCCCTAGTAACTTCTAATCTACTTCCTTCTATGAATTTGTTCATTGTAGTTATTTTAGATAAATGTTTTAGATAAATGGACTCATACAACAGCAACAAAATCTGGGGTAATTTAAAAAACAACGTGCAAAGGCAGTAAGATGGATTCTCAGACACTGTGATAGTTTTCTGCTGTTTTGAGTCTAGCTTCTACAGAGTCTTGCCACCAGCATTACTGGAAGGTAGCTTAAAATGGGAAGCCAGGCACTTGGCAATCTCTCTCTGAGCCATTATGTTTGCATTTATAAAGGCCCTCCATATACTGATAGCTCAGTTCATCAATGAAATGACTTCATGCTGATGAAATTCCACCAAGAAGGGTACGGTGGCTGAGTGTGGTGGTGCACACCTTTAATCCCAGTTCTCAGGAAGCAGAGGCAGGTGGATCTCTATAAGTTTGAAGCCAACCTGGTTTACAAAGTGAAACCCTGTCTCAAAAACAAAGTGGATTATTGATCAGAAATTTATTGTTCTATATAAGGCAAGATTCTATCAGTTAATAAAGAGAAAAATAGTAGTTTGGGTGCAAAAAAAGATGGGAAGGTGGAAAAGACTTTACAGACAGCCAAAAAACTTGTGCATATGATTCCAATATATATGCTACACTTGCCAACCCCAAAGTAAGAAAGGTACAGTGTCTACAACAGTCTAGCGCACCAAGCACTGGCTTTTGCTTGATTGAAATCCATAGTTGTCGTCGTCATGGAAACATGAAAGCTTAATTAGCCCTTAATTAACATGGTTGCTACAAATGATGATTTCCCAGTAGCTGTCATGGTAATAATAAAAATCACCAGATCCCTTCAGACTGATGCTGTTGCCGTAGCACTGGCATCTTGTTTGCACCTGTATCGAAGAAGAAACTTGGACATTGGGAAAAAATGGCCACAATCAGAAAAACTGCTCTTCACATGTCTGATATATTCTGAGTGTCCTTAAATGTCTTTGAAATTTCAAGATGTGGGAGAGTACACCAAATGTACCATGAGTCATTAATGTGTCACCAATGGCCTGTTGGAATTCAAGAATATTTAAGGTCAGAATTTCTTGGGGCTCCATTGGGGCAAAATCTCTTCCACAAAGCTTTTAATAATTTACCCGAGAATACTTTCCTGTTTCTAAAATGTATGAAAGGCAAGAGAACATTCTCTATTAATCCTTACAAAAATGTATTAAGGATATTTATATCCCTATTCAATACACAGAATGTAATGCCATGTTTTTGTCCAGATCTGAAGTTTAGGTAGGATTTTTTTTCTCAATATTCCCTGTCAGAGTTAGATTTCAGGGATTGACTTGGGACATAAAAGACTTCGCATGTATTAAAGGAGGCCATCTTTACCAAGTAGGCTATCGTCTCCCACCTTTTGCTAAGCAAGTTTATTGATGGAGATTTTCTGTGGGCACTGGTAGGTGATGAATAATGACTGAGGTCCAGTGGTGCATCTGGGTTCTCCGATGTGTTATATCCTCCAATAAGTAACCCATTGTAGTAAATTGTCACACCACTGTGCAGCTGGCTGGAAGTATTTTTATTCTCTTAGTATATTAAAAATGTCATTTAATTTTCTTCTGTCTGTGATAAATGAGTTGTAATAAGGTTTTTCAAAGACAAGGAGTTTTTATTTTCTTTGGAATATTTTGAATATTTTTTCATTTCATACATGATAATACAATGGATTTAAATGGAATTTCTTTTGTTCTTTTTATATCATTGGTGCAGATACAAGACCTACCTTCCTTCTTTTTTCCTTCCTTCTTTCCTTCCTTCCTTTTTATCTTTCTGTTTTCAGTGTTTAGGATTCTTCATGTTTTCAAAGCTGGGGATGGGGGAATGGAGCCCAGGGCCTTGCACATTCCAACTAGGTAAATCTCTACCTCTGAGCAACAAACCCAGGCCTTGTTTTTGTTTTTGTTTTTGTTTTTGAGACATGTAGCCCAAGCTAGCCTTAGACTCATACTGCTTCTGCATCTGTGTTCTGAGTGCTTGGAGCACAGGCATGTGCCATTATGCCAGGATTGTAGCATTTGTTGAGTCTGTACCTTGATATCTTTCAGCAACTTCAAAAGTTTTTCAGCCATTATCTCTTCAAATGTTGATTGAGACTTGTTATCCCTCTCATTCTTATCAGAATGAAATCACACAGAGTTTAAAACTCTTAACCTCATTCCATATGCCTCTCAGATGCTTGCCTTTGCTTTCTATTCATCTCTTCTTTCTGTGATTCTATCTACATATTTATATTCTGTATATGCTCACACTTATTTATTCTCCATCACCTGTTTTTAGTCTATCATATATTAAGTATTTAATTTCACTTTCAGTGTTTTAATTCCTTGGAATTTCTTTGATTACTTATTTGAGTCCAATTTTCATCTGAAAATTACATCTTCTCATCTAATGGTTTTACACATGTTTTTTAAAAGTATGTGTCACAAAAATTAATATCTTCTCTTACCAATCAGATCCTGTTATATCCCTTTATTTTTAGCCACTGTATCTTACAATTGCATTCTTGGATTTTCTTGAAAAGTGTTGTGTGAGGGAAAATGTAATGAGAATTTGAGTCTTTGAGTTATTTTCTCTTTCCTAAGATAAGATTTGGTTTTGCTTACATCAGGAAGTTACAATGAAAACAGGTCACAAAATTCAGATCTAATTATTCTAGAACTGGTCTTTGCTAATGAAATAACTTCACTTCATCACTTAGATATAGATAGTACTTCAAGTGCACCAATAAGAATCAGGCCTAGGGTTAAGCCACAGAGCAAATCATGAGTGACACCTAAAATTTTGTGCTATTTATGCCTCATTTGTTTTACCTTAGCATTGGTTTTGGTGGCAGCAGACAGCCTGGGGCATTCACCAGATATTTATCTTCATTTATCTTTAATAGTTCCTTAAGCCTCCATAGCTTTCAGCTACCTTGCCTTGATTCATAAGTCAGCAACAAACGAAGGAGAAGCCACAAAGCTCTGATGGACCAACCTGTCTGTGCTTAGTAACTTTTTGAAGTCTCTTTAAGAATCACTTCTTGCGTAGCTCGTTGTGCTTCCAAACACATCTTTTAAACATAATCTAATGTTTGCAGCGATTCTCTACAAGGTGATCTATCTGATGCAGACTTGCCTATTACAACCACGTGTGGAAATCCCTTGCTTTTCTGTGGTAACAAGAGCTTGAGACCTAGTTTCACATCTGTCTAAGATTGGAGAACCTCTGTTGTCAATGTTTGGAATCACACCCAAGGATCATCTTTCTCTGCCATTCATCATTTGGATGTTGATGCTCCTTAGAATTTCTCTACTGTGCTGGCACACTGCCTACCTCCTGATAAAACCCAGTTCACACTTCCATCCCAGAATAGTTCTCTGCGCTTCAAATACTTCCCTAAATTCTGAATGGAACACCTGTGCAGCCCCCCACTGTGCACTTGGGATTTAGAATGTCTAATACTAAAGCCCTCCTAGTCCTCTGCTCCTTTTCATTGCCCATCAACTTCTTTCCATGCCCCTTCCCCTGCCTTAATTAATTACAATTGCTTTAGCAAAGATCCTGCCCTACATGACAGGCTCTGCAAAGCATCCTCTAGTCTTCCTTGAATAATTCATAATTGTATATGTTTTATACAATGCAACATACATTGTATATAATGTATAACATGTCGTATATTATTTACATGTAAAATTATTGCCATTCTCTCCCATTGAGAGATGAGAGTGCCCCAGTTTAAGAGCAGTTACTTTTCTCGCAGACTTCCCAGCATCTTGTTAACACAGGGATGTTTTGTCTTTCAGACTTTCAGACACCCATGCAATAGAATTAGTTGATCTCTACTTTTGATCACTACAACTCTTTAATAGGGTAGTACTTTCTACTCACCTGTTTCCAAAAATTTACATATCTGTCTGTCTAGGAGAGCATCCCAAGTAATAACTGTGTCCTTCTATCTGTTGTCATACACCCCCATCCCTGTTCCCTTCTAAAAGTCACCATTGCTATCATTTCTCTTTTAGTGGAGAATTTTCTGGTGAGGACAGACAGGGCTTTTAAAATCCTTCTCAAGATAAGAGATAAATTCAAGACTACCTGTCATCTCCTCTCAACTTTTCTGTACCAAATAGTATGGATCGTGTCGCCAGAGATGTCTCCCTAAGAGATATCCGACCACTTCTGGCACATGTTTAGAAACCCATAAGCATAGGTTTCCTCTTATTTATAAAGTAAGGTAAGAGTTTATAGCATAAGCATTGGGACTTTTATACTTCTAGTGGAATTCTTCAGCTTTATTATTGGTGACAAAGTTCTGTAAGATCTCACAGCAACCTATTCTCTCCCATACCCACAATTCAAAGGGCTTTCATGTTCTTTTTGTTCATGTTATTACTTTTTCTTCTTCCAAGAACCCTAATCCCAACTGTCTGTTCATTTAACTTCCATTCCTTTTGTCTTTCAGACACCCATGCAATAGAATTAGTTGATCTCTACTTTTGATCACTACAACTCTTTAATAGGGTAGTACTTTCTACTCACGTGTTTCCAAATATTTACATATCTGTCTGTCTAGGAGAGCATCCCAAGTAATAACTGTGTCCTTAATCAATGTAAATTGCCTAGCAGGTGCTCACTTACCACACACACACTGACACACTAAGTAAATGGGCCAATTTCCCTTTCTCTTGGGGTACTGTCAATTATCTCCTTTCTGTCATTAACACAAGAAATGTTTTTTTATTGCCTGTTTTGTGATGGTCATAGAACACCATACAGGACACAAATCTGTGATTTCTTCAGAAGCATCACACTGTATCCAAAGCACCAAGAAGCATGAAAGAATCTTCTCTAAGTTATTTCACACAAACATTTCAATCTGTCACACTCTTTTCCATGGGTGAAAGAGCTGAAAATGAAGTATTTGGCTCTTAGAGAGTTATGGTACCATTCTTGGCTCACCTTGATAAATATTGATCTTGTATAAATTACTCAGGAGAGGCAGACGATGGCTCTATGAGCAGCACACACAGACCCCCACTCCCCTTTATGCAAAGACATAAATCATCCATGAATAGAGCCCCACATGCTCCATGAATAAGTCCCTTGGATTCCAGGATGACTGATACTCAAGTATTTTTCTCATTTGAGTGCAGACCTAAATTTAAGCAAGCAATCAGACTACAGACTATGTGAAGTTACAATGCCCTTTTGTTCACAGTAAGGTGAGAGATGCATAATAGGCTTTCAAGGGTAAACATCACATGTTTCAAAATAAACACCATTAAATGTGACTGCACATTGGTGCCCTTAATAAAACTGATGGCAGGCAGAAAGTTTCTTTAGAAACATCTCATGTCATGTTCATTCAATTTTAAGTTTTACTTGCTGGTGGAAAGAGGAGTGTGTGTGTGTGTGTGTGTGTGTGTGTGTGTGTGTGTGTGTGTGTGTGTGTGTGATTGTGGAGAATTGGTCTTCTTTGACTACACTTGAATTGAGCCTTTGGTTTCATCTAGAAAGTTGTGAATAGCACAATGAAGGGTCTGTGTGTGGCGAGGAGTCATTAAAACGGAGGACCAGAGGGCAGCAAACATTGGTTTTCTGAGATTCTTGTGGTAAGATTAATAATGAGTGTTTAACCTCTGGGGACTTCATCACTGGAGAGACATGAAGGAAGATAAATAGACAAACTGACAAATAACTTGTGGTCTCTTGGCAGGGCCAGGAATTTGTCATTAGGGCTCACACAAAGGGTTGAAATGCTGAGACTTCTTGGGAAAAATAAAGGAATGTGACTTATGCTTTTAGGCAGCTTTATTGATCTGACTTTCCCCCACCTTCGATGGCTTTGTCCTCTGATTCCAGCTTTTTTTTTTTCAATCAGTGAATTTCTGTCAGTGCAATTTCAATTGCATCTAACTCATCCTTAATATACCATAGTTTTAGGAAATGATGGACAGAAAATATTTAATGAGGATTTACAGGCATATATTCAGGGGGAACTGCTGTAGATTTTTTTTTCTTGAGGACTCGGGTGAAATGTCATCCAAATGCCCATAATAGGAGACTGACTTACCAAATTAGAAAATATACTTCCAAGAGAATAAAGTGCAGGAGGTAAGTTCTCAGGCAGACATGGATGTGTTAAATAGAAGGTCATCCAAGTTTTATTGAGCTCAGCTGAGAGATGCAATTAAAACCACCACATTGTGTGTATATATACACAGCTCTGTGCATGTGGTCACATCTTGAGAAACATAACCAGAGGAAGAGTTACTTGTCCTGCATTAAGTATGGCCATGTTGGATTAATTTACAGTAACAAATAAAGACTTTTTAATGATTTAATTTTTTGTTTGTTTGTTTGTATTTCCAGACAGGATTTCTCTGTGGCTTTGGAGGCTGTCCTGGAACTAGCTCCTATAGACCAGGCTGGTCTCAAACTCACAGAGATCTGCCTGCCTCTGCCTCCCAAGTGCTGGGATTAAAGGCATAAGCCATCACCACCTGGCAGTGATTTAATTTTTTATTAATTTTGAAATTATTTCACATACCAATCACAGTTTTCCCTCCCTCTTCTCCTCCCATCCCTCCCCCCACCTCCCTTCTACCCCTCTCTCATCCACTCCTCTTCTGTCTCCATTCAGAAAGGGTAAGGCCTCCTATAGGAGTCAACAAAGCATGGCATATCAAGTTGAGGCAGGACCAAGCTCGCTCCTCCATAGTGATTGAATTTTTAAGTATGAAATTTTATCTTATCTACAAATGAACTATGGACTTTGGGGACACTTTTACAGAACACATTGCATGTTACTGTGATATAATGAAGACAACAGTTAATTTCACTGAGCTAGCTGAAGTTCAAATTCAGTTCTACTGTGTTCTAGCCATAGAATAACTTTGGGAAATGGCATCCTTTCTAAAGCTACATTTCTCTCTACAACATGGGAGAAGCTATTACTCAAGATTCTTGGGAGCTGTAAAATGAGATGCGCTGGCACACTCACTCTTGGTGGGCTTTATTTTGTGTCTATGAAGTTCATTCCCTGTGAAGGCTGACACTAACTATTGGTTCACTAGTTTAGGCAGCTATTGTGTTGGGCACATGCTAAGTTTCAACACTGAACAAGCAAATTTACCAATTAAGTCTAGAAATCATACAAATGAACATCAGACAATTTCCAAGAACTACAAGAAAGAATTAGGAAACCCACTCCACGAAGTGATTCTCAACTCACTTCCTCAGACAATGAGTAGGCTTTAGCTGCTGAAGGATGGAGAGAGGATTTAAAACGTATGAAGTAAGGAGAGAGGGATGACTGAGGTACTCTCACAGCCTTGCACATCGCAGCAGAGTTGGAATCCGAAGGGTCTATAGACAGGGCGAGATAATATGATAAGGGATCTTAGACCTCCCAGACATGCCTCCTTCCCAGAGTCAAAACATGTATTGAAGGACAAGTCCAAGCCAGCAAACCTAGGCATACTGGCGAGCCAGAGTAAGAGATTCATTTATGTTTGTTTGGATTTGGGTACATTGGGAAGCTGAATACAGTAGCATCCATATCCTTGGAACAAAGCTACTGAAAAACAAAGCAAAGATCCAGCAAGAAGGCATAGATGCCCCTTCAAATGTCATTTGTTTAAAATGAAGACTCCTCTGACCCAGGCAGAAGCACTGGCATTAGGAAGGCTAGTTAAAGTGTCAATGATCTATTTGTGTGATTAATCTTAGGCGGGGATGAGAGTCATACCGTTTCAGTGCTCCACTATGCCCTTGAGGTCATCTGACACTCTCGTTTCATAAAGGAAAAGACTGAGGCCCAGGAGAATGACCTTAGTTATTCATCTATTGCAACACCCATGCATCTCCTCTGCTAAGTGCCTGCTGGTTGTTAGCAAGAAGAGGAAGATCAAGGTCCTTGACTGCACAGTGCTTGTCATCTAGTAAAAAACAGGGCAAGATATTTGATGCTGTGGCATGACAGAACGGAGTCCCATGAGTAGAAGCTGACAGGAGGAATTCAAGGAGGCTTGGGGAGAAGTTGTAGCATTGAATTTGTTTTCGAAGGAGTCATAGCAGCTGTATACCTGTAGTCCTAGTACTCGGGAAGGCAGGAGGCTCAGGAGTTGAAAGTCATCCTCAGCTACATATTAAGTTTGAGGCTACATAAGACCTTGCTTCAGACTCCCTCCACCACAAAAGAAAAAGAAAAGGATGCATTTTTTTTTTTTTGTAAGCACGGAGGCAGGAAGAGAGCACTACAGGAACTAAAATAATCAGGGCACTCAGATAATTCGAACACACTGAAGACAGGAATTGGAAATGGGGCATTCACAACTGCTAGCAATGGCATCCCATTTGATATGCATAGTACTTCTCTGATATCAATCCCATACCTGAGCAAAAAGGAATCTTCTGGGGGAGACTCATATCTGTGACACTATACTTATTAAACAAGAGCATCCAAAATATATAGCAGGTTTGAGTTTCTAAGAAATTTAGCTTCCAGCAAGGGTGGGGGGTGTAAAACGCAGGCACCATGATGCACACTTGGGACTGAGGCAGAGTTTAATCTGGACTTGCACAGCAAGACCTTGTTTTCATAAAACAAAACAAAAGGAGAAGGTGAAGGGAAGAGCACGAGTGGGTCTTATCTCCTTTCTCAAAATTTTAGGGGGAGCAATCTGATTAATATAGAAAGTAGGTGGGTAGAAAAACATGGTGGGTATGAGGCTGTGTTCATCAAAAATATGCAAAATGATTAAGTTCTTTACTTATTTAATATAAACAATAAAGGGGGATGTAAGTGTGATTATGCCCCAGTTTAGGGATAAGAAAATTAAGATTTGATGATACTCTGTGGCTTCTCTGGAAACACAAAGTCCAAAGTCTCTAGCATCCTGGTCCCACTGTCCTTTCAAGGACATGGCAGTTTCTCATAGAAACCCTGGAAAGAGACAGAGATATCCTGAAATTCTGAGAAAGCAAAGGGAGCAGTGTGAGGAGGATGGGGTGCCTAATTCCATGCATGAAGACTAAATGAAATAGAGTTTATAAAGGAGAGAGAAATTTCATCCAGTGTTTTCTTATGATAAATTAAAAACATACGGCAAGTTAAAAGAACTGTATGGTGAATAGCCATATACACCATGACCTAGATTCTACAATAAACTTTTGCTGTAGCTGCTTATTAAGCCTGACACTTTTTGCAAGTAATTTTCTGTATGATCACTAGTAATTATAACTACAGAGTCTATAGAAAATTATTAAAATTCAAATGCTGTATCATTAACTACAAGAGGTTGAGGATAACATTGTGTGTGCCTATGTACCCAATGACCAGCTTAGGTACTGAGTCAGTTGGTCCCTTAGACAACTTTGGTGAACATGAGACAAGTAATCCCAGTGAGGAAACTTGATGCAGCTAATGGAGCAAATACACTCTTTGGCATATTAGTAATAGAAGAGAAAATATATGGTGTGTGGAAGGAACCAGAGTCTGCGAGGAACTGGAGTCTCAGAGGGTTGTCCGATGGAGAAGGACAAGAATAACTGGAGCTTGTCTTCCTGGAAATCCTACACACTGCAAACAGGGTAAGGATGCAACACCTACCTGGTAAAAAGCCCACTGTGTTTAGGGTAAAATCTTCTCTTCCAGCCAACACTCTGTTACACAAGTAGAGGCTATGGGAATTGTGGTTTAGCAGTTTATATTTGGGGAAAATTTGTGGAGAGAAAATTGGCTATTACAAGGTAATAGTATGTATGATTGATTTAAAAACATAAAATCCAAATTTGCATTAACAGGAAAAATAGGCTACAAAAATTATAATTGCGTTGAACTGTGTGTTATCTCAAAGCTGGCGAAGTTATTTTAATATAATACACTATGCATATTATTATATAATATATATGTTATAGATAGATAGATAGATAGATAGATAGATAGATAGATAGATAGATAGATAGAGTGAGACTGAATAAACAGGGGATTCTGGAATAGAGGATGAAGTTTTAATTGATAAGGACCTACAAGTTTATGGTAAGGGTCTAGAAAGTTTGACCCATGGAAGCCATGTAAAGGTGGAAGGAGAGAACCAGCTCCACACAGTTGCAGTCCAGCTTCCACAGACACAGCTTGGCATGCTCATGCTTCCCTCACAGACATCATGTGCACACAACCACGCAATGACTAAAGAAAAAATACTGTAAGATCATTAAAGGAACTGGAAGTGTTTAGACTAAGGAGGGTGGGGTAATGATATTCAAATTAAATGGTGGGTAGAAAAGAAAGTAGAAATAACGGTCTTAAAGGGGTAGTTAGGCTGATTTATGCATATAACATATGAATATGTGTTCATAATTTGCATATTTACATACAAATGTTGATATTTGCATGAATGCGTGTTTAAAGAAATGTGAACTCAGACACAACACTCAGAGCACCACTGTGACTTGTTAATGGATAGAAAATGGGTGAGATAAAATTGCAGCAGTGGCAAGCACAGCTGGAAATGACAGGAAAGACAAGGATCGTTGTTGCTCAAAACTGGACATAAGTGCCTCTTACAGCTCAGGTGAGAGTAGATGATGGAGTCCAACTAATGGTCCCCCTTTGTGCACATGCAAACACATACATGCATGCATGTCCACAGGTACCTATGCATGCGCATACACCTGCCAGGAGATGACAACAAGGAATGTGGGACTTGGGGACCTTCTAGGTGTTGGTGACATAAAAGATCGCCCTACATGTAGAGTTGATGATGCTGTGAGTCCTGCCATCCCCATCAGAAATGAGGCAGGAGTACACTTCCAATGCACTCTGCACATGGCTCACTGGGTCCCTCTGGCATGGCATCTCACAAGGGCACTGCAAATTTCCACTCAGAAGGATCTACTTCTAAGTTACCAGGGACCTTGGTGCCAGAGTCAATTCCTGCCAGGCCACCCAACTAACATCTCAGCTCTTAAGTGGCTATTGGCCAGAAGCCACCCTCCATTTCTGGTTGGTCTCACCACAGGGCAGCTTGAAAATGGCCTCTGTATTATCTGAGAACGTAATAAGTGCCAGAGGAAGGGCATGGATGAGAGCAGGAGGTCCGGTGTTTGTAGTCCAATCTTATTATAGTCCGATCTTAGATGCCCCACCGATTGCTTTTGTGCTAGACCCTTCTTGAGAAGCAAGTCCACAGATCCAGCCCACACACGGAGAAGGGCATCACATCAGTGTGTGAATGCCAGAAGGACAGACTTCCAGAGCCAAGAGAAAATGCTGCATGCCCTGGGCACTGCATCAGAGCTGGGAAAACCCAGAGGGTAGGAGTGATTGATGAGAAGATCATGTGTTTGGAGAGCAGAGAGAAAGCTAGAGAGAAACAAAACAAAACAAAAGGAGGGGAGGCATAGGGTTGGGGTATCATCTTAGGTCATATGACCACATGACGCTTTTTAGGTCAGGTATTTCAGGTAAGATGAGTGTGAACACAGTGCTTTGAGTGGATTGAAACTGACAAGGTTAAACTCATCATTTTAAAAAAGATTCTCTCTCTCTCTCTCTCTCTCTCTCTCTCTCTCTCTCTCTCTCTCTCTCTCTGTGTGTGTGTGTGTGTGTGTGTGTGTGTGTGTGTGTGTGTGTGTGTGTGGTGTGTGTGTGTGTGTACATGCAGAGGCCAAAAGATTGTATACCCTGGAGCTGGACTTACTGGTGATTGTGAGCCGTTCAATGTGGATGCTGGGAACTGAACTCAGATCCCTTACATGGGCTGCAAACATTTTAAATGGCCGAGCCATATCTCCAGCTCCAAACTCCTATTTCCCTTACGAAATTGTGGAGGTGGTTCATGTGCCTGCTCTCTCTCTCTCTCTGCTTACTTGGTTTTATTTTAATGGCATTCTAGGAGGAAGCTGGGAAACCATGGTCAATTGTCCTCCACAGCCTCCCCCCGCCCCCCCAATCTTAAAATCCCTAAGCTAATGATCTATAAGGAGACCATTTCAAGTCACACACTGGGGATGGGGGGATGGCTTCATATGCTGTTCAGGGAAGGGAGAGTTAGTTAATATTTTGTTTGGTTATTGTTTTCGAGACAGGGCCTCATGTGGCCTCTTGAAGAGAATTCTGATTCTCTTGTCTCAATTTCCTGAGTGCTGGGATTACAGGCATGCTCCAGCACACTCGGTTTGTGTGATTCTGGGCCTCGAACTCAAAGTTTCTTATACACTCAGCAAGCTCACTACCTACCAAGCAAGCTACATCCCCAGATTCCCCCGGCTCCCTGTAGTCACTTCAACCTCAAGCAAGGTCAGGGAAAATAAGGAGTAGGCATGGGCAGCTGTATGGTGGGTATGATCGATCCTAGCTGTGCGTGGTGTGTGTGTGTGTGTGTGTGTGTGTGTGTGTGTGTGTGTGTGTGTGTGTGTGTGTGTGTGTCCCCTAGCCTATGTGCTTTCAGGAAGTGGAAGGAAGGCTTGTTGACTTCCTGAGGGAGGAGGAACACGCTTAAGTTGCTGAGTCTTTCTCCCTGTTATCTGGGTCAGTTAATCCCAGCATACAGCTGCCAGCTGAGCTCTTCCCTGGCCAAGCTGATCCGCTTTGAAATTCTCCCCCAGGCCACCTCACCCAATGATGTCAGACCCGGGAGAGCAGTGCCAGCCCCCTCCACCCCCTCCCCCACAAGATGATGGACGAGGGGAAATGCATACTGTCTTTGCTCAGGAAACATCTGCTTGGTCCAGCCGTCCTCAGGCAGGTCACCACTTTCTAAGTTAGTGGAACACAATCAGATGGGAAGGTGGGGAGTTTCAGAGATTATCCAACCTCACCATGGAGAGTCACAAAGGCAAGTGAGATGTGAGGAAAGGGCCTCCGGAGCAGACGCTCTCCAGGGACCCGGCACTGTTGCGCACAGTCACATTTCCTAGCTTGTAATGGAAAACGAATGCTGTTTACAAGAGCTTAAAGGAGCTGGAATGGGAGCGTGAGCCAAGCTGTGTAGTGGAGGGTAAACTCTTCTTGGAAGCTTTCAGCGGGCCTATAATTATTCAATACCCGGCCTGAAATATAGACTCCTAATGAAGAATGTTATTTGGTCTCTCTCGGAAAATGAAACAGCACATTCATCGGGAAGCAGAATCCATGACCACTTAAACACAGGTCTGGGCCCTCCGAAGCTGTGTGACATAACACAAAAGTCCCTGTATGGCTTGCAAGGAGCTGTCTAAGTACCTTTCTCATATTGCTTGGATTTCAGCAACTCGTGAGCTGATCCAAAGGAACCGAGTATATCAGATAAGACAAGATAGATGCGTTATGTTTGCCCTCCTCACCTTCTCCTGGCTCTGGCCAGGGAACAGTGCTTCTCTTTACATTCAGGTTACTGGCCTACAAGTGACATGGCTTTCTCTTTCATCCCTGTTGGCTTCCTGGCCCTCCCTATGCGTCTCTTAAAGGCACTGAATCAACATGAAAAGGCAAATTATATGATGGGGCAAGGGAGAGAAAAACGCTTGAAACACTAAATGACTCATACTAAAGGTTTAAAAGTTCTGAAAATCGTGCCTGACCTGGTGGCACCCCTTCTTGAATCCTAACTATTTGTGGTCAAAGCAGGTGAGGTAGAAGGAGGGATCTCAACATTAGTTTGCAAAGCTCCACCTTCTGCTTTTATCTTTGACTCATCACTTTTCCAACACGGTGAATGGGGGGACAATTGTGGTCTCACCTTTGAGGACCCTGAGCTGAGAGAGGTGCATATTTGCATTCTTGACACTGGCCAGCACTTGGTTCCATGTCCACACCTTCACTATCTTCTGCTAAAAGTCAGTCCCTTGGGGTCCCATGGGATAATCAGCAGTGTGTGGCAAGCATGTGTTAAGTTTCCCTTTATAGCTTGGTGAGCCCACACCTTCTCATCATCGTGCACATGTTCTGTCTCTGTAGACTTTGAGTTTCCTAACAGAAGAAGTCATTCCATGTTCATGGATGCTACCTGGCATATCTGGGAGGACAGGAAGCCTGGTCTTATTTTATCACTGTGTCATTGCTTATCATAAGAAAGGATGCACGCTGGGCGGTGGTGGTGCACGCCTTTAATCCCAGCACTCAGGAGGCAGAGGCAGGCCGATCTTTGTGAGTTTGAGACCAGCCTCGTCTATAAGAGGTAATTCTAGGACAGCCCCCAAAGTCACAAAGAAACCCTGTCTCGAAACGATCCCCCCCCAAAAAGAAAGTAAAGAAAAAAAGAAAAAAAAGGGTGCACTTGACTGGTCTCCATTTCTTACAGTAAGCAACGGGGACCAGTCACATGCACCAGAATAGATAGATACTCATGCATGCATTTATGGAAACACATTATAGACTTTCCCCATAGGCCTGTATTTGAACAGTCAGTCCCCCAGGTAGTGGTGCTGTTTGGAAAGGTTGTGAAACATTTAGGAGGTGGAGCCTTCTGGAGGAAGTATGTTACTCACGGTGGGCTTTGAAGTTTTATAGGCTGCCCCCTGCCCATTCCCTCTGCTTCCTGTGTGTGGACGAAATGTGATCACCCTGCTTCCTGACTAGCATGTCTTCCCTGCCATGATGGACTGTGTCCCTTCAGAAACTGCAAATTAATTAATAACTTATCTAAAGCCCTCCATATGTAACCCAGTCAAGCAATAGATTTCTGTTTTCTCAAGCAAAAAAGAAAACAGAAAGATATTCTTTCCTACAGTGAAGGAGTATTTTAGGGAAAAAAAATGACTTGTTTTTTGAGCACCTCACATGTTTTCTTTCCCACTTCTGGACTGTACAATGGTTTTGCTCTCACTGGCTGCATGACATGATATGACACACAGCATGAGCAGGAGAGGCAGGATGTACTTGAATGCCCACCTTCACCTTCTTTTATTTTTCCAGTTAAACACCAGAGCTGTTCTCTGCTTTAGATACTCCATGGAAGCATGGGCAGCACTCTACACAGTCAGAACACACTGAGAAGGCTTTGAGAACCTTGGAGGAACCCCTGTGGTCACAGGAAAGGAATCCCAAGATTCTACCTGTCAAGGGGCCATGGGGAAAATGGAAGGCATAAGGAATGAATAAGTCTTGTCACATCGCTCCTCCAGTAACTACCCTTCAGAACTCAATGGTGGCTGAGATACCAGATCTGAGTCCTCAGGTGACTCTCAGGATTTATGCTACTACTTCTGTCATGCAGAGCACCAAGCCACTGCTCCAGCTACACCAGCCCTGTGGACTCCTTTTCATCTGGAATGGTCTTTCTTCCTCTACCTTCTCTCAGCCAACTCCGAATTACAGTTTCTGTTGTCCCTCGGCCTCACCTAGTGTCTCATGTGAAAGCAGCCTCTATGTGTCCCTTCCGAGCACTCTCCATTCTTCAGCAGCTTGTTCATCGGGTCTTCCTCAGCACACCACAGATGAGAGACAGGTCCCCCAATCCGACTCATTCATTCCAGGAACCATCCTGCCTGCCCTCGGTCCTGATGACACCAGCATTTGGAGAAAGACCTACAAGGTGACTCAATGTCTCCATGCTCTTACAGACAGCTCTCCGAACTGACTGGGTGGTGTCTTCCTGATTTGCCTCTTCCGAATCCTACTGGGAAGCAGGAGGTGTGAAGGGCAGGCATTGCGGATGTGGATCCTGAGAGAGAAAACTCAACCAGAGAGCTAGGCCAGGGCTCTCACTGTGAAACGTGTTCGAGGGAAATGACCCTCTCGTGTAACGTCAGTGCCAAGATGATCTTTAATTTTGAATTGTCATACAGTGGGGATGATTTGCCTGTGGAAAGAATTTAGCACCACAGTAGCAGCGTAGCTTTTGCCATTGGCTCTTACCTGGAACCCTGGGTAAACTAGGGTACCCTTCGTCCGGGCTGGCCCCTTTCCAAACATCACAGTATAACTTGCATATGGCTGAGAAGCAGGACTAAGTCCCTGAAAGGAAGAACCAGTGAGAACCTAGGGAATCTAGAATCCCCCCCCCAAAAAAAACACTGATTTGGAGAGTCATTTGGACGGAAACAATGGAGATGAACTTTTCTGTCAGGACCGGTTTAGTCTTTGGAGTTCACACCATTTGTTCAACTTTCCCTAAACCATTTATTCACTCTGGCATAGTTTCCTAAAACCAGTGACTAGTGGGAAATCACTGTTTCTATCCAAACACTTACTGTCTACTGGGTGAGGCAGGCATGTGAAAAACAAGCCTAACAATGTAGAGGAATGGGGGCAAGTTTACAACTTTTCAATTCTGAATGACACATTCAGCCTCCATGGAAAGGCATGTGGTGAGCTACCGGGCACTCCCATGAAGACCAATTGTACATTCTTTTTTCACTTCAGGCACCAACTACAGTGCAGGGTGTTCAGAGCCCTGGCCCCCACGTGTCAAATTTTAATATTATGTCATATGGCATTGTCCTCTACTCCAAATAAGCCAAAAAGCCATCTGTAATTACACGAATTAATTCAAATTTACTTTTAAGATTATTTTTAATCTTGTGAATAAGTAGGAGGGTGGGTATTGTGCCTATGAATGCTGGCGCCTGTGGAAGCCTGGGCTCTCCTAGCGCTTATGAGCCACTGGATGTGGGTGCTAGCTACCAAACTTGAGTACTCTGCAAGAGTGGTATATGGCCTTAACCACTGAGCCATTGTTCCCACCCCAAATTCACCATTTCTCCTAAGTGCCTTCCCTAAAATTTGGTATTATGACAGTAGGTATAGTGGCACATGCCTGTAACCCCAGTACCTGGGAAACTAAGGCAGGGAGACTTTGAGTTTGATATGTGGACTTCACAGAGAGTCTGTCTCCAAAAACCAAGACAAATAAACAGTAAAACCATTTGGTATTCTTAGCATCCACAAAATCCTTAGTTGTTTAGTTCTTGAAGCTGGAGTAATGGCTCAGTGGTTAAAGCATTGGCTGCTCTTCCAGATGATCTGGATTTGGCTTCCAATATCCACATCACAACTTGCAACCATCTGTCACTCCCAGTTCCAGGGCATTCAATGCCCCCTTCTGGCTTCCACGAGCAACAGATACACAAGTGATGCACAGACATGCATGCAAGCAAAACAGTAATATATGTTAAAAACAAAACAAAATTATCTTCAAGAAAACAAATGTCAGGGCTGGTGGCACATTCCTTTAATCCCAGCACTCAGGAGGCAGAGGCAGGCATATCTCTGTGAGTTAGAGGCCAGCATGGTCTACAGAGGGAGTTCTAGGACAACCAAGGCCATTACACAGTGAAAACCTGTCCCAGGAAACAAAACAAAATGAACAAAACCCTCTTTAGGAAAAGAAATGACTTAGGTGACACCATTTTATGTCAATCCTCTGTTCAAAAAGTGTCACCTTCTGATCTTCATGTTTATATTTTAAAGGATCGTCGCCAGGGATCCACTTACATTCACAATACGAGACAATTGAATGCCATGTTCCTAAACTCTAATACCAGCCACTTATTAATAATGACATTTTAATGACAATTTTATGAAGCATTCACTTACTTGAATAAACTTATTCCCAGGACCAATAGGCATATGCCATAGAGAGTTTAAATTACAGCAAAAACAGTATTCATTGACAAGTAATCTGCCTCCCTCCCTTCCTTCCTCCCTCCCTTCCTTCCTTCTTCCCTCCCTCCCCACCTCTTCCCCCTTCCCTGTTTTCCTTCCTGCCTGCCTTTCTTTCCTGCTTAGCATAGCCTATTTACTGCTTTTACTAGCAATCCTACCATTACATTTAGATAAACTGAAAAACAGAACTGAATTTTAAACTTAACTGAAGCACCTTACTTGGTTCCTCCCAGAAGCCAAATATATGTGGCCTTGAAGTAAGTGAGCTGTAAAATGATCTCTTCCTAAAAAGACTTTAATTTAGTGGGCGTTTTGCCTTCAGGTTTGCATGATGAGCATGCAGGGCTTGTGGACACCAGAAGAGGGTGTCAAATCCCCTGGAACTGAAGTTACAGATGGTGATGAGTTGCCCTGTGTGTCTGAACCTAAACCTGAACCGTGGTCCTCTGAAAGAGCAGCCAGTGTTGTGTAAACAGCTAAGCCATCTCTCCAGCCACAAATTTGCATTTAATTTTTAAGTCTAGGTGTCAGTGCAAACAAAAGAAGCCTAACTAATTCATTCTTTCCAAAAGAATGGGGTTAGAAAGAAACAGCACACAGGAGAAGTGTAAGTCACTGTGTTTTTTAATTCACAGAACACACCTTTCTTCCCAGAGAGAACACAAACTCTAAGGAATGCCACTTTAACAATCTCTTTCTTCTGGCTTTGCATTCTGAGTTTCCACATCCGTTCGTCAAGTTTTACACGGTTATTGGAGCTTTTCCCTGAGATCACCAAGGCAGTGTCTTGGCCACAGAATGTATTTTCCTACAAAAATTCAGGATAAAACTAGGGCTCTGAGAGTCCTTGATTTGAAGAGGTAGAATTCCAAAGAAAAAAAGGCAAAGAGCACAACAAATCACTACTTCAATTTTGCTTGGTTGTAAACCTTACTGTCCTATCAACACCTCTAAACATTCTAGAAGGGAAAGCCACCTTACTACTTAGGAAGACACAATCATAGGGCTGTGCACAAGCTATCTTTGTCCCTGAAGCCTTGGGCTTGCAGTCAAATGCACAGCTACAGAGGTACAGGCAGCAGTTTCCCAGTGGTTTATAGGAAAGGAAAAATCCAGATGTGGGCAATTAGGGACATGTGGTCATCTCAGCGTATGCTCAGTCAGGCTTGGGACACTCATAAGGGTCTGATATCACAGCAGCCATTGATCCTGCACAAGTAGGAATACTTGCTTCTCACCTCAAATCCCAAACTACTCAAGTCAACAAAGCATAAAGAGATGGGACATCAACGTGTGGGACATGGAAGGCCAACTATGAACCAAAGGCCACATCCAGCAGCCTCTCCTGAGTTGCAACCAAGAGTACTGAAGTGAGCTTGTTTGCCAGGAAGGGTCACTCCTACGTTTTATCATCCTTCCCCATCTCATTCATTCCCCCTAAAATGGTACAACAGAATGCCCCTCTTTTCTACTGAGGATTTCCCTAACTAAAAATGAACAAGCAGAGGCCACCATTCTACCATTCGGCCCTGAGTAAAACCAATGGGAATGAAGGCAGCAAATGAGCCAGGCAACAGGCAAGCATGCCTGGGATACATGTAGACCTCTGAAGTTGCAAAGTGTGGAGGGAAGGCTGGCCGAGCATCAGTTGGAGCACATCCAGAGGGGGAAGTAGAGTCCCAGTCTCCTTCTTAGGTTTTCTTGGGGTAATTCTGACAAGCTTTTATCATGTCTTTCAAAAAGCCGGGAACTCCTTTCTGCAAAGGGGAAAAAAAAATATGTTTCTATGTATTCTTCATTCTCTGGAATGCAGCAAAAGATAAACAATGATGGCTTTAGGGGTAATAAAAGAAAATGAGGCCCCTGATCCAATTTCTCCATGATGTGGTCAGAAAATGGCGCAAGGCAAGACAGACAGACCACTGCTTCCAAGACAGTGCCCTCAGTGTGACTTTTGCTCATAAAAACTACAGAGCCCTTTTTTGAAATATTTATTAAAAAGAAGGGGAAAGGGGGCTAGCAAGATGCCTTGGGGCCTAAAAGCACATGTTTTTCTTGCAAAGGATGTGAGTTCAGTTCCCAGCCCCAATGTCAGATAGCTCACAGTCACCTGGAACTCCAGTCCCAGGGGCTCCATCACCTCTTCTGTACTCTGCAGGTACCAGCACCCACATAGGCATATTCCCCAACATGTACACACATACACATCACTTCTTAAGATTAAAAAAGGAAAGAAAAAACCCCAACTTCAAAGCAAAAGACGGGATCTCACTGTCCAGCTTTTATGACTAATTAATATGGTTGCTGGGATTAAAGGTGTGTATAACCACTTCCTGGCCTCTATGGTTGTGTCTAGCTTTGCATTCTGATCTCCAGGCAAGCTTTATTAGATCATAAACAATATATCACCACATTCTTCCTTAAAGAAGGGCTTGCCTTATTGAATTAACAAGTGGTGTTTGGGGTTAGAGGGTGGGAACATAGTTGTTTAGTGTCAGGCACTGTGCAAGACTTTCCATAATGTCTTATTGACTCTACTCCATTCAGTAGGCAGTATTCATCCTTGTTTTTCAAAAAGGAAGAAAATCGGGCTTCCCCTAACTAACACAAAACACTCCATGGCAAAGCCCAGATTCTGAATCATGACTGTTTGCCTCTGATGCCTACGGGCATTCTCACTCTCCCATGGGTGTCCTGAGTTCACACAGGACCTGTGCAAAACCTGCCTAGTAGTCACAGCAATGCAGGATCTTAGGAGTGACAGCCTCTAGTGACCTAGCCTTGAAAAATGAAAACAGCAAGGACAACAGACCTAGGGACTTCCTTAAGTCTGTCTCCAAGAAAAATCTGTCTGTCTTACCCTCCAAAAGCAGATAACGAAAGTACCATTTTCCCTACAAGGAGCAGACTTTTGTCTGGAAGTTCCAGAGAGTAATCTTGGAGGGTCTGGGGCCACCAGCAGGGAAGGGCTGGCATTCCAAGCTAACAGATCCTTTGTCCTTTGTCACAGCCTCCATTCTGGGTGTAGGCCACTCCAACTCAAACCAAGTCACTCAACCAAGTTTTTCATAAAAGAGTCTCATTATCCTGGGACAATGTGTTCTCTTCAACATGACAACCCACAGGCTAAGTCAACATTTGTCAAATGCACATACCCTGTCCCCCGCCCCTTACCCCCACCCCTGGCTACCTCCTGGGATCTCACCTTGGCTGCCCAGTTAATGATCCAGGACGGAATTTGGCCACCCGGGTTATCAAAGTAGTACATGAAAACTGAAAAGGGAAAAGAAAAGACAATTCAGAAGCAGTGGGGGTGGGACTGGGAAAATGCAGTAACAAGGCTCTGCAAACCTTCTATCTTCAGATTCGGGCCCAGAGAGCACAGAGGAAGGGAGCAAGTGATCCCAGTGAACTGCCCCGACCTGCCTGTGGCTTCTGACACAGAAGCATTGTTGAAAATACAGCCAGAGGAACAACCGGCCATGACTTCTTAGATGCCTGACAAATGCTAGACACTTAGATACCATCTCTCATTTCATTATCCAAACTGCCCCACAGAGCTGATAGCTAACCCACCTTATGTGTGAGGAAATACAGACCCAGAGAGTTACATGACAGACCTAATAAGCATCAGAGTTGCAGTTCAGATTTTTTTCCTGACATAGACCACACTCATGCCAGTATGGTTGAAGGTGGATGCTCCATGCTTTCCTTTTTTGGGGACTGGAACTCAATGTTCCTGAGTCTCTGGCCTTGTGCTGAGCCGAGCTGTATCCTCCAATGAACATCTGCCAATCTACTGGCCCTCTCCAGGCCCAGGCCCTATAGCTGTAGGATAAACCCAAAGAGACTCTTTTTCGAATCTCGAGGGTCTGCTCTCGATGTTCTGATTTCATCTGGTCAATAAAGAATGCACGATTAAGGCATAGCACTGGAGAGCCGGCCCAGCACTTCTTGCTCTTACAGAGGATCCTGGTTCAATTCCCAGCACCCACACAGTGGCTCACTTAGGTCCCAGGAGATCTGATGCCTTCTTCTGACCTCCACAGACATAAGACATGAAACACATGCAGGCATGTGTTTTATGTTTTATGTTTCATGCACATGAAATAGTAAGACAAATAAATCTAAACAAATAAACAAGAAACGAACGCACTGGGTCAGATTGAAACACCTATGTCAAGCCCTAGCTGATTTGGGGTGTGGGCTGAGACTCTCCCCGGGTGCTGACCTCTTTTGTTCCCAGACCATGTCTACCTTTAATAAATAGGCTTTTGTACCTAACCTGCCTCCTACCCACCCAGCTTCCAAGTGGCCCTGGCTAGTTGCTGGCCCCAACCCCAGGCTTTACCTCTGCTCCTCTTCTTGCTATCGCCCTCGATCGCCAGGCTCTGCTTGTACTGCCTCACTCGGATCACCCCAGACTTCTCAGGAAACTGAGGTACCGAGATGCTCTGGGCCAGGACCACGTAGATCTTCCTTCCGTCCACATCCATGTCTCGCCGCTGGCGGATGTAGACGTACTACACAGCCAGTCAAGGCTCAGCACCAGCACGAGGAAAGCAGCCCGCATGGGTGGCAATGGGATGTCACTCTGCGCCTTCCACCTGGCATCTGCTCCCTTCTACTGAGACCTCACTTACTGCCTACTGTCCCTGCAAAGCTGAGCCTCACAGCCAAGCATAGTTCTCACTTAGGGAGATACCTGTGAACGATCTCTTGAGCTCTCAGTTACACAGAGATCACATTCCTCCTTTCTCCAAGAAGGCGCACAGAGTGCACTGTTCACTTAGTGTAATCGTGGGGAAGCTAACCAAACTCTCTCAGACTCAGTTTCCCTATCTAGGAAAAGGAGGTGTGATTGGGCCTCAGGCAGAAATGTCGGGAGCATTAGAGAAATCCAGGCACAAAAATAGCACTGGACAGAAACAGTATCAATCCTGTGTCTTGTCCTCATCCACAGCTGTAATCACAGACACAGGAGGTATTCACGTCGCATGTCGTCGCGTCTAAAACCGTAGGAAGTCACATGGATCCTTCAAGTTTTAGTAGGCAGATGTTCTATTTGAGGTAAGACTGGTTCACCAAGAACAACAAAGCTACTTCACCTCTAAAAGCACAGAACATCCCCAAGGTCGACAGTGCTATTCTGTAGCAGATAATGGCATCTTTAAAAACTTCAATGCACTGTAGCCCATCTTTATTTTGTATTGATTTTTAAGGCAGTGTGCAGGGTGATGAGCTTCATCATGGCATCTTCGTCCATCCATATACACATATACACCCATGTACATCATACTTCCCATCTCCACTGCCCTTAGTTAGACTATTGCCAGGAATTTATTCACAGAAACAAATAATCAATATGTTTAGATGTGAGAAAAACTCCCTGCCATTCAGTCAAGTGCTTTACTTTATAAATAAAGAAATGGAGAGAGAAGGCACCCGGTGTCAAACAATAGCAGTCAAGAGGACCATGCTGGAGGGAGAAAGCTAGACTCCAAGAAGGTGAGTCCTGGTTGCTCTCTCATACCAATCTGATACCAGTCATTTCATTTTCATGGTCCCCACCCCTCCTCTGTAAGATCAAGGGGTCTGGACCAACACGCTTCATAAACTGTCCCTCCTGGACCTCCTAATTCTAAGCTCATCAATTTCCATTCTAGGACACTTTCTTTGGAAAGGATGAGGTATCTTCTAGTGACCCTATGTAGTCCCTTGTGCTTACTGTCCCATGTGGTCACACCCAGAAATCACACTCCGGTCACTGAAAGTCACACAAGCAGCTGCAGCATTAGCAAATGGTTCCACAAGGGCCCGAGACAGCATTGTCTACAACTGCTTTGAAATGAGTGGACCCCAGTGTGTGGGTGGTGCCTGGGAGACACAGGACACTGAGAGAGCCAAAGAACTAAGTGCTGTGTGGAAAGGATACATCTCTGTTGGACAAAGGGAAAGGGTACTTCACTTCCCAGTATGCCACCATCTGTCCATCACACTCCTTTTCTTGGAGTTCTGAAGGAGAACACAAGAAGTTAGTGCATCTGGAAAGGTCTGTGGCTTCAAGAAGCCTATGTAGTCTCAGTGTGTGATAAACCCCTAACTCACCAGATGTGGACCTATGTTTTGAAACAAAAGTATATTTGCTTGGCGATGGTTTAGAGGACAGAGAAACAGAGAAACCTAAATAAGCCCAATGCTTGTCCATTATACCAACAGCATGCTGAGATAGAAGGAACTGGGTATCAAGAAATAATCAGTGGCTTTAAACAGGTAAACCACCAGATGTCAGTAGAGTACCAGGAGTTTTGTTTTTGACGCCCCACCACCACCACCACCCCACACACACCATCAAGGTTTGCTTCCCTACAGATTGCCAGAGACGGAGGAAGTCAGAGTCTAGTGTGTTTAGCTCCATGGCATCTGGGAAACAAAAAGCCCATGGAGAGCTGTGCCCTTATACAGCTAGAACGTGGCTGAACCCTGGATTTCTTCTTTCCTTTTTCCACAACATGCCACAGCCTCAGTAACCAAATTCTCTTAATGTTTGTGCTCTTGTGCCAGGACATGCAAGCTACAACTCTCAGAGAAGATAACAAAGGAACTGAAGAGCAAACAGATGCCTAGGCTGTGTGGTGAGCTCTCATCTCACCATCCAGAGAAAGACCAAGCCATCCCGGAGGGAGATGCATAGGGTTACAATTAGCATTTAAAAGAAGAGGATGGGAGGGAGAGGGACCTGGGATTGACATGTAAAATAATTTTCTTTCTAATAAAAAAAAAGAAAGAAAGAAAATTTAAAACACATATAATAATAATAAAAAGAAATCGATCAGACTATTGGTTAGGAAGCTTTGTGATCCTCTCAGGGCCACAGGATACTGAAGACAGTCTTGAAGGGAAAAGATGAGTATGTCTGTTGCCTCTGCCTGTTCAGGATTCACACACACACACACACACACACACACACACACACACACACACACCTGCCAGCCCATCTCTACTATAAGATTTAAGGAGGTAAAGTGGCAATTTCAGTGCTAGGAAAAGGAGCAAGCCATGACTATGACGACCAAGTGGCCAGGACTTCAGTTTGTTCCTGTAGTATGTTTAGGCCCAATTGGTCACAAGGCTCTTGGGTACTCCTAAAATTCAGGAACAGTAAGGTAAGGACTTCCAGATTTCTCTATCAAAGCTAACAGTGTAAAACAGTGGCTTCCACTGTTCCAGAAACCCCCGTGTGAAGAGCTGACGGTAGCTAGCAGAGTAAGAGGCTCTGCAGTTACTTTTCTTTTTAAAGTCAGGTGTGTTAGCTGGCTCGAACAAAGGGGTTTGTAGACTATTTGCTCCTTCACATTGCTCTCTTCCCAACAGAACCCACATGGGCACCTATGGCAATGTCTGTATCACAGGACGGCATTATGTCTGCTGGGGAGAGTGAGATGGTGCCAGCCTGCTCCCTTGGAGAGGCAAGTGTGCTGATGTCCCCTAATGAGGAAGGTATGTGAAAACATGAAGCTGCCCAATAGATAGCATGACCAGTATTCACAGACTAAGCTCAGTCTCTCAGATGAATTGTGGATACTGAATCCTGGGACTCAGGCTGACCTTTGTTAAGAAAATGTGACTCTCTTCCCTAGAGTTATTTGCATGATTATAATATGAGCCTGTGTCTTCTGGAGCACATTTTCACAATGAACGGCAATCTGCCCCAGAAGTAGGTCAATACAGGGGAATACAGTCTAGACCTGAAGAGACATTCTAACGAGATTGTTTAAGGGCCCAAAGCGGCATCCCCAGAAGCCAGGAACTCCTGGATCTTTCCCTGCCACAAATAATATATTCTTTTTAAAGTAAGGGGAAGGGCTGCTTCTTTGATACTTGCAGAAGTCTTGACTAAAGACTCCACTGGCCCTTGGCTGATTGTGCAAGTTTCTTCCATGGTGGCTGAGATGGCAAGGGATACTTCCCCCTCTAAGTTGCCAGAGTCTCCCTGTATAATGATTTTCAACTCTGCTTCTCCCAGGGTAAAACGTCTACTATGTAAACTATGTATACTGTGGATTCTCTTCCCGCCATAGGCCATGAAATGTTTTCAGCTTAGGTGGTGTGGGAGTGGGGGCGGTGAGCACACAACAACACCCACTGCCAATGCTTTCTGAGTTTGTGTCATCTCTCATGCAGGTGCCTGGACCCCCAGAACCCTCCAGCCACTGGTACTTCTCTCTCGCTTCCTCACATGTGTGTACCCTTGCTTATTTGGAGACATTTGATTCATCTTCCAAAAGGAAGTCTGGACACCCATCTTCCAAAAAGGCTTCCATGGCAATCAAGCTGCATGGTTAACACAGCTCATGGCAGGGTAGTAAATACTGGAAATGTTGAGATGTCTCAGCCCGGAGTATACAAGACTAAATAAGACAAGAATAGATAAACTTTCTAATGATTTTTTTAAGCAAGCCATCACTCACCATTCACATGTTGGTCCCAGGTTTTCCTGTAGTCTAAGTCCATGTACATATCTGCAAGTAGAGCTGGCGAACAGCCTTCCAGAACACCAAACACTTTATACTCATAAAGTCCAGTTGTCTATGGAAACAGAATGGGAGGAACAATCTGTCGATACCAGAGTTGACATTCCACATTACATGAAAAACAGCTGGGACTGGGGATCAGCCACATCAACCATTGACCTTCTGGTCTTGGTGACCACAGTATAGAAGCAGGTAGGACCCCTATTCCCATGTATCTTATGCACAGCTGTAGTACTGGTGGAGGAGGTAGTTGTAAGCATTGGCCAGATGATTTAAGTAGCATAGAAGAAGAGTTACATAGTAAATAGTGGGGACCTATATCAACAGGTAGATAGGAAAAGCCTCTAGAGTGACCACCTCCCAAGACTTATCAGGATATCATGTTTTAAATGTCAACTGTTAGGAGATGAAGAAAGACATGCTTAAAGAGAGAAGTCTGGAACAGAGTGGTAGGAGCTGTGGGTAGAAAGGTTGTAAAGACACCAAAGACCCTGGAAAACCATGGTAAGAGGGAAAGCTTTGATTCTCATGGCTCTTGAAAACGAAAGATGTCTATGGACAAAGGTATGGCCCGGATAGACTAGGGATGAGCATATCTAATTAGATTTTAAAAGAGCAGAAGTCTTGGTAGAGAACAGCACCATAGACAAACAGAGGTGGTTTTAATACCTAGCCCACTAATCCAGATGCTAGATGTCGACCAAAATCAGGTAGCTAATAGAAAAGGTGAGGAATTATTTCTGGAAAGATGAGTTGAGAGAAGCAGATCTCTAAGGAGAACTCTGCCAACCATTGTTGGACATGGTAGGTGAGGGAGTGGCCCTCACTGGCACAGAAGAAACTGGAGAAGAGGACACCTGTGAGCTACTGGGGCATGCACCAGTTCTAGTTTGGTCTGGTTGATTTCCCAATACCAGGTACATATCCATGCCATGCAGTCAGTCAGACTTCTGAGGGAGGGTATATTTTATATATCCACGGAGTACAATGAAACCGATGGCATTTGGTGAAGTCATTTACAAGATAGAGTTTTTCAATTGTTCTTTATGGGGGGGTGTATGTGTGGCTTGTTTATGTTTTTGTTTTATTTTTTATTCAGAAAGAAAACTAGAAAGGGAACAGCCGTCTGCTTGAAATCATGTTGAAACAGATGGTCCTGTTGTTTAGAAAGAGACAATTTCTAGATTGCACGTACAAGTGAGCTCCTCCCTCGTCAGGTCAAGTCACATCCTTGCCTGTGAGGGCTCTAGACTTCAGGTGGCCCTGCTGCACATTCCACTGGATACAATGGCAGCTCAGCATTCCCTGAGCCTGCTCTGGCTTAGTGTCACTAGTATTAAGAGGAAAGTGGTGGCTCTAGATGACAAGAGCAATAAACTGACAAAAGCAAACAAGCAACAATCAATTAGATAAAACACAGCTGTTAGATGGGTCTTGGGTTCCACTAACTACTTATTGAAGATGCTCCTTGAACCCCAAGCCAACGTCCCATGTGAAGTCTAAGAAAACCTTGGGAGATCCTTCTAAAGAATGGCTTCCAACTCAGCCGGCATTAACATTCCAAACCATATCCCAGTTTAGGAATCTCAAATGGATGAGAAAGAACCCTGGCAGAAATGGAAGGTGAAATTAAAAGGGAATCCACAGTGAGCTGCCAGCTATACAGGCATGTGGCTTGTTACCAGGGCTCTCTCATAAGCAGATGGTGACTGGGTGTATCTAAGACCTTTGTTCCTCAACATGGATTGCTACCCTGAATGAAGGGCTATCCCTGGGAATCTGATGAGAGGCCTCAGGAGAAACAACTTCTACCAGCCCTCATTGAACTGACAGGAAAGACTTTGAGGAGGGCTTCCCCATATACACCCGTTTACACCAGTACAGGCACATTTTAATGAATGGAGAGAGAATGGGCAACTTGTTTGGGAAAATAGAATGTAATGATTCTTTCTTCTGTCCCACCAGCCAGCTCCCAAATAATGACATGGAGGCTTCTTACTAATAATGAAAGCTTGGCCATTAGCTTAGGTTTATCCCACTAGCTCTTACAACTTAAATTAACCCATTTCTATTCACTTATGTTCTATCTCCTACTGCCCATGCCCGTCCTAATTCCTCTGTATCTCCTCACAGCTCTCCTGTGCCTCGATTATCTCCTCCTGCTTCCTTTCTTTGCCCAGAAGTCCCGCCTATACTTCTTGCCTAGCTATTGGCTGTTCAGCTCTTTATTAAACCAATCACAGCAATATATCTTCACACAGTATATAAATATCCCACAACAGAGATCCTATTTTCTACATATGCTGACCAAAAACGGGATACTTACACATTAAGATAATGATCATGGAGTCATCCATGATTTGTTATAGCTACAAAAATTAAGACAAAACTGTTTTTCTTAGACTGGGTCCCTTCCCTTCCTGAATGCAATCATATCCCTCCGTGACCCTGATTCTATCTGCATCACAGAAGGGGACCAGGAAGTCAAAGAGAAAAATAGAATGACCTACAGTTTGCATGAACACAGAAGAATGAACTATTGTGATGACTTCCTTTAGGCCCTCCCATCATAGCAGGACAGAGAAATGCCAGCACTCCAGACAGACAAGACCATTAGTGCCCCCTTCCTAATCTCTCACTCCTGTATTCTCTGGCTGAGCGCCATAGCCTGGCCCAAGATCTTGGATCAAAGCACTTTCTTGTTCATGATTTCTAGGCAATATATAGCAAACATTCATTTTTATTCATCCTTTAAAAGGTAAAATAAATTTTAATTGTTATAAAAACAATCTATATTCATTATAGAAGGTTCGAAGGCATTATAAAGAACTATTTAATGAGAGACATGTAATCTCATAATTCATAAGTATCTGCTAATAATATTTGATAATATTTCTTTAAAGAGAGCAGATATTTGTCTATGTGAGCAAATGGATATGATATGGTATCAACAGGTGGTATTCTTACCTCAAACTTAATAGAATATTCAGACTATGGAAAGTTCACATGAAACAATTCTTCCCCAAATGCATTTCTGTTTCAGAAGATGTTATAGAAATAAGCATTTCCAAAATAATCATAAAACTCTCAATTCAAAATCCCAGTTCACTCTTTTCAATGAGAAAGTTTCCTCAGAGATGAGTGTTAGGGTGTGAGCATTGACATTCAAGGGCTGTTTGCACTCTTTTTAAATCTTTATAAAGCTTATACAGCAGAGTGTGCTCTCAGAGGCAGTAAAGAGGCAGCTCCATGGGATTAGGTACCACTGTCTTACAATTTGAGGTAGAAAAACACAATGCTTAGCGTTACTTGAACAGAATTTATATTAACAATGCATGGGGCCTTTAAAAAGGAGGTTTAAAAATCATTTGAAAATTTTGTTTGGGGTATTTTCCCAATATTGCCAATGTTGTAACAAATATCTCCATATATGCTTATGCAAGAGATGTTTGGCTTCTCAGGAAGCCTCCCACAACTACCTCTAAAAAAATGGCTCACACTCATTTAAAGCAAAATATACAGGATGTCTAATGCTCCATTTCTGAAACCATTTCCTACACTTCAAAGACTGAAAGGTTATGAGGGTGGCAGTAGATCCACCAATATCATGCATGGAATACTGGTGTGGGAGGTCCTTCTGAATGCTGCAAATATGTGTTGTTTTTGTTGGCTGATGAAAAAAGCTGTTTCAGTCCATGGATAGGCAGAATCTAGTGAGGCTGGAAATCTGAACAAAGAGACAGAGAGAAGGAAGATAGAGTCAAGGAGACACCATGTAGCCACTGGGGAAGCAAGATGTGAGGTAACAAGCCACGAGCCTCATGGTAAAATATAGAATAATACAAATGGGTTAAGTTATAGGTGGAGCTAGCCAGTAAGAAGCCTAAGGCATTGGCCAAACAATTCTAAAGATATATATTAAGTCTCTGAGTGGTTATCATAGAAGTGGCTGTAGGGACCCAGTGGGTGGAAAGAAACTGGTCAAGTGGGACCTGAGCTAGATGGAGAAAAGCCATACGCTTACAGAATACAATTGCCAGAAGAAACAAGGTTTGGTTGATATGGTATACACCCACTTTCTCCCTTGCTGGGAGAGCTCCTATGAGAATGTGAATGGCTAGTAACGTTTCTAGTCTCCTGTGATGGAGAACATTCAAGTGGTGCTCTCTCCATACTTTGAATGGGGCCGTGATATTTGCATCTTTGCCATCTCTTCTGGGACTGAAATGTAACATATAAGACAAGCAGAGTAAAAAGATTCAGAGTCATCGCTGGCCTGATGAATCAACTAAACTGATGTCCACACTGTAAATCTGAGTTACTCACTATGTAAGACCAAAATGTATCTTTATTTAGGGCATCCTCAGTCCAATTTTTTATTACTTGCCCCCCAAAGCAATCCTAACTGATCCAAATTGTCCTCACTGACACTGCAGAATTTTATTTGAAACTTGTGCTACTAGAAAATGGTGAAAGTTAAAAAAAAAATGACCATGTAAGCACGAAGACCTAAGTTTAGGTCCCCAGCACCATGTAAAAAATCTGGGAAAGTAGAGACAGGAGGCTCCTGGTGCTTGCTGACTAGACAGTCTAGCCAATCAGTGAGCCTCAGATTCAGTGGCTTACCCCATCTCAAAACAAGGTGGAAAGCTGGAGAGATGGCTCAGCAGTTAAGAGAACTTGCTGTTTTTGAAGAGGACCTGCATTAAGCTCCCAACACCCACTGCAGGCAGCATATAGCTTCCTATAACTCCAGTTCCAAGGGATCCAACATCCTCTCCTGGCTTCTATGGGCATCTGCAGGCACTATAGCACATGTGAACTCATGTAGGTACACATAGATAGATAGATAGATAGATAGATAGATAGATAGATAGATAGATAGATAGATAGATAGATAGATTGATACGCATGTGAACACACATGAACACACACACACACACACAAAAGAAAACTTTAAAATCCCAACTCTGCATCCTTTTTTGGTATGTAATACAATTACTACAAAGGAAATACAAAACAACAACAACAAAAGGAAATCACTCCCCCATATTACACAAACACCAAGACCTGAGCAGACCCTCCAAAGTCCATTTATTTGCTCCACAGATGATTAGCAGAGCTGCCTGTCTTCACTGATCAATAAAAACAAAATGTTTAACCAAACTGAATGAACTTTTTTCCTTGCTTCAAGGCCCTGACCTTTGACCCATCCTAATTTGAGCCAGTATACACTCTCTCTGGTGAACGGGTTGGGCTCAGGGTTAAAGACTCTCTGACCTCTTGTCCAATCACACTACCCTTTCATCTCACTTTCATGCATGGTTCTGCCTATCTCTATTCACTACTGTTCAGAAGACAAGATTCACTTGCCTAACTTTCACAATGCTAAAGACCTTAGGGCCAAAGAACTCTCCCCAGCAAAATAGCCTCCTAACTCCCTAAAAGCCTCTATTGATAGGTCTGGATTGCTTCTTCCTTTCCCATTGCTCTAAAACAGAATGGCAGAATAATGTTAAAACTTGTGAACATTTAAAAGATGATGAAATTATGTTTAAATGAACTAAAACACTATAGAAATCCAAAGCTAAATCTAAAGATTGCTAAAATGCATTGTCACAAAAAAGAGAAGGGACCATGTGGGTCCTTTGAAAGTAACAGAGTCTCTTTTGACTCTTGGTGAGTATCTTAGTCACTTTTCTATCAGGGAGAAGAGATGCCATGACCAAGGCAACTTCTAGAAGAGTTTAGTGGGCTCTTCCTTATCCTTACAGTTTCAAGGATGACTCCATGACAATCACAGGGGGGAGCATTGCACCAGTGAGGCAGACATGGTGCTGGACTGGTAGCTGAGAGCTCACACACATCCTTATCTCAAAGCAGGAGGGACGGAGGGAGGGAGGAGAGGGAGAAAGAGAGAGCGAGAGAGAGAGAGAACTGGGAATGTCATGGGCTTTTGCACCCTTAGTGACACACTCGTTATAGTGACTTCTTTAATAACACCATCTCTCCTAATCCTTCCCAAGCAGCTCCATCAAGTGGGGACCAAGCATTGGAACACATGAGCCTAAGAGAGTCATTCTCCTTCAGATCACTACAGTGAGCTTAATAACTTGGGGAGCTGGACTGATGATCACTGGTTCCAGCACCACGGTGAAGCCCTGGCTTATGCTGAAAAAGAATAAGGAAACACGAACAAGGAGTAGAGCAAGTATAGAGTTCATAAAGGAAAGTGGGAAAGAACTCCAGAGAGTGAGAACACCTCCAAGGGAGGATTATTAACTTGCTGCCCTGATGGTGGCCCTGACAAGTGGATCTTATGTCAGGAACTATATGGAGACTGAGATAAATTTTATTGAGACCGGTCAGTTTTAAGAACATCACAGACAATAGAGGTCCATATGCTTTATGCATATTCCCTCCACCTATTTGGAGAAATCACCCTACATTGCTTGTCCAATCAGGTGAATGGTCACGTGAACTAAGTGACTAACCATCCACAGTGGTCCCTGCCCTTCTGCCTAAGGAGAGCTAACTATGGTTTCAAAGGGCCATTACAGTGGGCATTATATTGATGGCTAATATTTTATTATTTGGAGCTAAAGAACTACACATGCCCTTCTTCTAGGTAACTCATAAAAAACTCACAAGCTGGCAGGGTTCTGGGTTCTTGCCTCTGAGAAGTGATCAGCCATAGGCTGTGTCTTGACCTTACCCCTCACCATTAGCTTCCCTTGGTGAGCCATCAAACTGCAACAGCCACAGTTTGTTTGGAGGGTTTTTTCAATCTCTTAGACATGCTGTGATTCTTTCAATAATATCAGGAATTGTTTTGTTAGCCATAGTTTAGTTTCCCAACAATTTTATAGTCGTGATCTTATTGACTCCTCAGTGTGGTCCTTGAGGTAGACAGAGAAATTTCTGTGATCTCCCTTTTAGCATATTTGTTAAATTTATTATTTTTTTCTTTTTTGGTATTTCGAGACAGGGATTTCCCTGTGTAACAGCCCTAGCTGTTCTGGAACTAGCTCTGTGGGCCAGACTGGCCTCAAACTCACAGAGATCTGCCTGCCTCTGCCTTCCGAATGCTGGAATTAAAGGCATGAGCCATCAACACCGTCCAGCAGTGATTCCCATTTTTTTACATGAGGAAATGAAACTCAGAGATACTGAATTACTTGTGCAAGTCTGATCATTAGTATCAGGTCAGAGGGAAACAGTGAGTCTTTGACCCCAGCTCCTTCTAGCCCAAGAGTGTCTCATTTAGCTCCACTCTCTCTACAGGTCTTATCCAAATTGCAGGCTAATGATTAAAGTAAAGAAGGCCCATCACATAAGATTCAGCAGAAGCCACCAATTAATGATGTGAAAGACACCAGTGACTTGCTAGGAGTCAACTGATGACTGGTGCCCAACACTACTCTGGATGGCCAAAGTATTTTTTAGATGCTGTTTCTGGAATAGTCAGACTCAGACCAGAAGAAAAGCAAGACAGGAGTAAGGATAATGCTCTCAATTTCCATGGACTAGATGTAGCCAAGTTTTCCTCTGTTGTCCCTAAGAGTTGTCTCCTGAATTTCATGGCCAGAAAGAACAGCACGGTGGTGGAAGAACCGGCTTGGAGCCAAGAGCTGACTTGAATCTAAGCTCTCTGTCTACAAACCTGTAAATGGATCAGGGTTTCCAACTCATAGAATGAGCCCAAGGGTCACACCAGGTGATACAGAGGAAGTCCAAGAGGCAGGACACAGATATCCCATCTCCTCTTTCCCAGTTAACAGTGGGGACTGAGGATCAGATACTACACATTTTTAGGTGGCTAAAAGGCAACTTGCTCTATGCAAGGCACTGAGCTTAGGGACAAATCAGCATCTCCACTTTACAAAGGAAGAAATGAAGTCTGCGGAGGGAGGACACATGGCTAGGAAGCTGCTACTGGTGTGGCTAGATTTTAAGAAGTGATTGTGATTCTGATGGCTTGTGTAAACACCAAACTGTCTTTTTTATTTAAGCCATGCAATTCACTTTAGTTACACTGTTAAGGTGATTGGTATGCTCATTTGACCCCCCGAGGAGTAATTGCTGTGAGAGAAATATAAACTGTCAAAATGTTATTTACAGCTGGACTTCTCAATTCCCACATAGATATAATTACCTGTGGATATCACCTGACCCCACCACTTTGCTGTGCTGTGACCTGACCTAGACAGGAGTACCACCTACAAGTGACCCACACTCATTTGTGGAGCTCCTCTGCATTTCATCACCAACTATAAGGCAGCCTAAGCACCACTTTTTGTCTCTTCCCCTGTCCCCGTTGATGTCCTCTTTGTTATGGACTGACTTGGCCTCTCTCACAGAAGAGTGCATTGCAACTCCCCAAAGGGACAAGGTGTCCTGTGTAGCTGTGGATGCTGACCAACTCCAGTCATTCTATGGGACTTAATAAATTTAGGGGGCATAAAAGTAGGCATTTTCACCAAAATGAAATTGGGGTCAAAGGTGAAGCTGCTATGGCTACAGACTGTGAAGAACACAGTTAGTTGGCTAAAACTGAAATATTGACATTCTAAGAAACCACGATGGGTTTAAAACCTAAGGGTTGCAGATAGCCAGTTAAAGTAATGATTGCTAACACTCACTGAGAACTTACTAAACACCAGATAATGAACTGAAGACTTACATGGCTTATCCCATTTAGTTCATATAATGATAATATGAGGTATGAATTATTAGCCCATTATTTAGACAAGGAAACTGAGGCTTCACGATGTTCAGAGAAATATCAAAAAAAAGGAAAATTTATAGACAAAAATCTTCTGTTCAGCAGTACCCCAAATATTGTTCTGGTTATCAGTAGATCAAACTCCAGTCTTGTAACCTAGGACCCAGTAAGCCCAAATACTTCTCCAGGAGTCATCAACTCTTCTCAGGGTTCCATGACCAAATAAAAACTTTTTATTTAAGCCCCCAGCAATGGCGGTGTTGTGAAAGACAGGGCAGACCACAAAGCTTGAAAACAGATGTGGGGTATCCTACTCTCACACATGGAATCATACCCACAAATCTAACCCATAGTATCAGCTTTCTCACACCCACACACCCTGAGAGAGAAGAAAGTCTATCGTCTGTCTCTACACTCTTGGGGAGGTGAAAGAGAAAAGTGGCCTCTTTATCCTGCAGGATACAGGTGTCCAGCTTGTAGATAAGTTGGCCATGCTTGTTAGTAAGCTACAGTTCAGTGAGTGTCCTGAATCTGGAAACTGCCCTATCCATCCCACTGGGAGCCAGAAGGGTGAGAGACATAAGCAGAATAGGCCTATCAGGCTACAGTAAGAGAAGTTGGATTAGACCCAGCTACAGGCCAGTAGAGGAAGCTTGTAGTCTGCAGAGACTCTTGTCAGCTAAGGTCACCTATGCTTCCTTCTTCGGTCCACTGTACAGCCTGGATCAATGCAGTTTCACTGTCCTCCGGCACCTGGGAGACTTCATGAGGTTGGCAGCACCAGTAGGAAATGACTGTTGGCTCCTCTCCTAGCTGAGACACAGCCAAGGACTAGCACACACCAGGGTAGTCGTTTCTTTGAGCCCAGTACGGAGCGATAACCTACTAAGTCATCAGTCAGAGCCTTCCAGTCCAGCATCTGCCTAAACCTCAGTTGTGACCTCTGTGTGTCAGACTCAGTCTATAGGCCATACTGTTGACTATTGCCATGGTAACGCAGTCCAAAGCAAGACATGACGGTAGATCACTGGGAAAGATCGCCTAAGAATCTATGGTCTTCTTTTCAGAGAACCTATGAGTACAGCTCCGAGGACCATACTTACTCGTACGGGGTCACTAACCCAACCGTCAGGGACACCTGATCTCACACACATTGTGTCTCCAGTAATCACTTCCTTTGTTTTCACCTGTTTATAGCATTCCTTATCTCCCAAAGACTCTCCTGCCTCTGGCTGAACCTCTCAGTATCAGAAAACCCACAAATGCCATGGTAGACTGTCCCTAGACATCAGTGTTTCTGGAATAACAGTCTTTGGACCAGCAGCCTCAGCAACAAGTGAGCATGTCATACAGAAGATCGCACAGGGCAGGATCAGCACTGAGGTCCTAGGCCTAGGTAGCCATGGCCACAGTTTTTAAAATAGGCACTGGGGATTTGAACTCAGTCCTTGTTCTTTCCCTGGAAGTCCTCTTTCCTGCTGAGCCATCTCCTGCTTATCAAAAACTTTCAAGGTCATGCCTTGATAGTTTTCACTCAGGGTCCAAAAAGAGATGATGCCACAGTAAGTGTAGCATCTAAGTCTGAGGGCTGTGGAAAAGAAGCTCCTCACGCCACATTCTTTCTGTTCCTGGGTTCTTTATTGTTCTCTTTTTACTCCAATATCCTGTATTGCTTCTAACTTCTCCATGTTTCTTCTTCTTCTTCTTCTTCTTCTTCTTCTTCTTCTTCTTCTTCTTCTTCTTCTTCTTCTTCTTCTTCTTCTTCTTCTTCATTTTCCTATGCTTGTTTTTCCCACACTCTTATCCTTTTACATTGCTGCTAATTTCTGTCAGTTTCTCCCTCAAGCCATTACCTCTCTAGTCCTCTCTTCCCAAATCTCTCTGTCGGCAGATGTTTGAAGCAAAGGTTAAGAATTACAGAGTTAGTTTTTCATTGGTCAGGAGCATGTTTCTAAGCTAAGAGATAAAAGCAGAGCCATACGCCATGGCAATACAAGGTCCCAAGGCCATAAGAGCAAAACTGTGACCAGACAAGGGAGGGCACAGTGCCCAGTGACAACTTGAAGACACAGCTCTATTGTCAGTAGACTGGCAGGTGAAGTATAGGCATGCTTTTCTTAGTAACCTTGCTTGGACATTTGCGGCTCTGACCTTGTACATAGCCGTAAGGCCTCAAACTTACGATCGATTTACAAAATGTCTTTAGCTTGAACTTGCTCTGAGGTGAAAGAGAGCTAATTTCGTACAGAAGTCTGAGTAAGAGAACAAGGCAGCCTGTTAAGAGTTAACACTAGCTAACACCTGCTGTATCTCCCATGGCCCCTGATACCTGGTCTCTCCCTTCCTTCCCCGTGCTGGATTTTCTTCACAGTATTTTACCACCCAACATCACTTTATGGTCTAGGGGGGTCATTCTCATCAGCAAATCCAGCTCCTGCTCAAGAGGCTTATTCAGGGAATTGCCTCCTTCATTCACCACTGTCTGCAAAGGCGGCAGCATGTGACTCCCCTAATGCCAGGACACATGAGAATGGGGCCGAGCTGAGGTCTGAACTCAGGACCGCCTGCCTCCAAATTCCATGTTCTTTCCATGGTGCCACAGGGCATCCCTCACCTAGCTTTATTTCCTGTGTCCTTGCCTCCCAGAAAGATGCATATTTGATGATTCTATCCACGCAGACTACCATATGCCAGTTACTACTCTTAAGGTTTTCTGTGACTCGGTTTCTCATTTCTACCTGTGTGGTAAGAGAGGAAGCCCATGACTGCCTGGCTTCCAGGTTCATTTGAAGGAGTGGATGAAGATATACATGTGATAGTATTTTGCACATTTCATGCTGCTAAGTTATCACCACTACCATATGGGTAGAAAGAAAAAGTGGGTAGATTAAAACAGAGAAAGTTCCAACAAAAGATGTTAGTGTTGGAGAGAACTGTCCCGAAGAAACTCTCCATGTGGAACATGTGACTGAAGAAACAGGAAAACCAAAAGTATATAAAAATGTTGGCTGCCAAACGTTCCCGTCTAGGAAGGCATGGTGGTGCATGCCCATAAATGCCAGCACTCAGGAGGCTGACCCAGAAAGTTCTCTGGGAGTTTCAGACAGCCTGGGCTACACAGCGAATACCATGCCAGGTAGAACCGCATGATGAAACTAGATCAATACAATTACATGAGGAAAAGTTCCCATTGCCCAACAACACGATTCAGAATCATTTGCACCTATTTTTCGAGTTAACAAGATGGCACAAATTTACTTTTTAATTTAAAATATAATTTATATAGTTTAATACATTGAAGAATCTTCTAAGGCCTCTGCTCTGCATTTGTTTTAATCTTTTCAAAACATCATAGTGAACTTGTCACAGGTACATTTAGATGTGATTGAAGTTTTGCTTCTCTCCATCCTCATTTTAATCAATGATGCTAAGCAACTGCCAGATTACCACCTCAAGTGAACTGTCTCTGATGCTGAGGATGGGAGGCCAAGCAGTCAATCATCCATCAATGGCTACCCTGAAGCCATCAACAGCATGCCAAGCACAATCCTTAAAGGCCCACCAGGGCAAGCCACCTAGCCAAGCCGCTGGAACCTTCAGGGAAGGGACACTCTCTTAGAGTCACAGCATTCACTTTAGCTCTCATGCAGCATCAATAAATGCTGACTGGATGTACAAGCAGTCTTTGGTTTCTTTTTCAATATGTTAATAATGAGGAAGTACATTAATTACAAGGCAGTACGTCTCTCCCGGGACAACTCATTTCAAATTCCAGGTGCTCTACCAAACGGTGGTATAGGAAGTAGAATAGGGAAGGGGCTTTGTGGACAGAAGAACAGAGTGTTCCTCTTGTAGCACTTCTTAATTCTAAGCCTTGGATGGATCGTCTACCTTCCTAGAACCTCAATTTCTGTATCTTCATAAACAGAAGATGCCCTAAGTGCATGACAATGGGGAGACACTGCCAGCAAAGGTGGGCTGAGACCTTAGCATCCCACCAGGCTGCACATGCCTTCTGCTCAGAGAGGCAGAAGGTTTAAGACACAAGGGTGGAACCAGACAGCTGCGTTCAGATGCCGGTTCTAACCTTGACTAAGCAACTTGTTTCTTCCACACCTTTCTATATAGGTAAAAAGGTGATGATCAACAGTGTCTATCCTAAGGCTGAAGTCAGTATCTGGTGTCTGAATTATAAGAAAATAGGCAGCAACTGTTAGCTATTGCAATGACTGGCAGTAATTCTGTGATTAAGGGTAACATTGTAGCAACTGTTAGCTATTCCACTGACTGGTAGTAATTCTGTGGCTAAGGGTGACATCAAAAGGATAACAATAAGATCACAACCTTTCTTTCAGGTGCTGAACGTGTGACACACAGGACAGCGAAGAGATGGAAGCCAAGAAACCGGTTAAAAGGATGAAGCAATATGAAGTAAGAGGTGCTGAGAGCCCAACCTGAAAAAGGAGAAAAAGGGGAGGAGACAGGACTTGATGGCCTGACACACAACTTGACAAGTGCCTTGACATGTGGCTGGCAGGGAAGGTGTAAGAGGAGGCAGGGAGAGGGCAGGAGGATTTTGTCTGAAAGCATCCACTTTCACACAGGGAGTTGCTAAAGTCTCACTAAAATGCTGATTTTTGTCTGTTCTGTGTGGTGTGTCTATTGTTCATCTTGGAACCAATGGTCCTACTATACAATAGGCAAGGTTTGCTGGGTGAATAACTGCTGCCCTTAGCATAGCACGAATACAGCAGGAGGCACACACCTATGGGTGCCTGTGAACACAATCTGTGAAAAGACAAAACGGCAGCTAGAAATCCTCTATGTGCACTGAAGTTTAATGGAGACATAAGCAAAGTCATCACCAGACTGATAATTGTCATCAGTAAATTACTGTCCCTGACATGACAGAGGCACACAATAAAATTTCCTATTGCTGACCTCATGAAGTATCCAGGTCCCAGAGGACTGTGAAAGTACATGGATGCAGGCTACACTGTGACCTCAAGAAGGAAGTACAGATGACTTTAGCTGACAGGAGTCCACCTTCACAGACTAGAAGCTTCTTCTACCTTGACTTATTTCTGTCTAGTTCTGTTTATACCGCAAACTTCTTTTACCAGTTTGGGAACCCTCCAACAGTACTTTGTCATGAACGTCACTGTGTCTCTGTGAAATTACTTCATCCATCCAGGTCTGTTTCCTTCACTGTAACACTCTGGTCTTGTGCCAGGGAACTTTGGTTGCCTGTATCAAATCAATGTTAAGTCTCCGGTTTCTCCCACCTGGGTGGCTACTTGGTTCCCAAAGCTTCCAATAAGATGCTGCAAGATGCTCAACAACCAACTCCACTCCTCCTACAGTTTCCATTGCTCTTTCTGCCTGAAGCTTCACAAGCAAGCTATTAACTGCAACTTAAAATTAGAACACACAGAAGACAGTCACTAAAATGATGAGTTTCCCATTGTGATCTCTTACCCACTCTGAAAACCAAGTCTCTGACTCTGGTCTCTCTCCCACCTGTCTCAGAAAATGGCCTCTCTCCACCCCATACAGCACTGGCAGGGGGAAACCCTGTCCTCCGCAGGCATAGGCATGGTCTAGGAATCAGTTGACCAGTGCTTTAACTCCATCTTTTACTCCTAACAAACTACCTCCTGAGTTGAGCTAAACCCCCAAATTACTCATTTCCTACTGTCTGTCAACTGATTGCTGCCAAATTCTCTCTCTCTCTCTCTCTCTCTCTCTCTCTCTCTCTCTCTCTCTCTCTCTCTCTCTCTCTCTCTCTCTCTCTCTCTCTCTCTCTCTCTCTCTCTCTCTCTAGTAGATAGTCACACACCCCCACATGCCCGTTGGCACAGCCCTCCAGCTCCATATCTGAACCTTGTATTGGAAGCATTATGCCCCCTCCTAGTTAAAGTCCAGACCTTAGACGGGGTACCGTTGGCACATCGCCCGTTTTTCAACCACCGCCATTGAATACAATTCCCTGCTTCCAGGCTGTTTAGTTTGTCGCAAACGCTAGAAAATAAACCATAAAATGTAACAATCCACAAAGCCAGCAACAAGAATGGCCCGAGGCTGAGCTCGGATAACGTCCCAACCACATAGGATCTGAACAGGGCAAAGTAACTCGGAGAAGCCTGGTCACTCCGGCAGGGCAGCTAGCCCTGTGGGAGTACTCAGGGCCCTGAACTCCTCCAGCAGGCGGGTCAGCAGCTACCTTGTCCAGCAGCCGGTAGATGGTGATGCCCGAGGCCTCCACCAGCAGCTGCCAGTCGGCCCCGGCCAGCACCGGCTGCTGGAGCTCGGCACAGACCTCCCGGAACTGCTCGTCCAAGAAGCTGTCCGCGGCCCCTGCCATCCTTCCGCTGCCGGGATACAGAGCCCCGAGCGCAGGTCACCCACTGGCCCTTAGTGAGCTCGGGGGCAGAGTCACAAGGTGGCCCCAAACTGATTGGCAGGGAAGAAAGAAGGCGGAACTTGGCATTGGAGGCAGGGCGTGGGGAGTGGCCTGGGGAGTGGAGACTGGGGGGTGGGGCAGAGGCTGGAGGGTGGAGCGGAGGCTGGAGGGGGTGTGTTCAGGTCTCAAAATGGGCGGAGCTAAGCTAAGGGTGAGAAGAATGGAAAAAGAGAAAACCAGAAAAAAGCTAGAGCTTAACTGGGGAAAGAAGAAAGGGCTGAAGAAGTAGACTTCTTTGGATGCAGGAGCTCATCCCATAATCACCTCTATAATAGTCAACCTGTGTGACCGGCTGCTACCTACCTATCTGAAGATGGAAGGTGAAGGGACACTAGCCCACCAGAATATGTGACTCTGGAAGCCCTTGCCCTTTTCTTCCATTCCCTTAGCCTTGCTAAAAACTGTTAGATTACATTCCTAAAGGTAGGCACCAAGGTCTAACCCCCTATTTGACCACTTCCTCCTCCTGAGGCTGACTACCAATGTCCAGCAATCAAAAGCCCCTTTTGGCTCACCTAATTAACATGTCCAATTAAAATTAAACACCTCATCCTAATAATGGGGTTTCCCCCTTTACCTTTCTAAGAGGCCGATTGCCTATGTGTCACATCTGTCTCCTCTCTATCCAGAGACAGTCCTTTGTCCCTCCAGGAAAATACCCCTGCCCTCTTTGCCTTCTCCCTAGTCCTCTATCTCCTTTACCACCTAGGGCATCCTTGCCCATTGTAAAACAGAGCTCCGGTTTTCCTCTTCTTAAAAATGACACCTGCAAGGTCGTTTGCTGCTTCTTTTCTGCCTGAGTCAGAAAGCAGCCACTCTAACTCTTCTCTGCTTAATAAAGGATCTCTCTTTGAAAACAGGTGTTTGGGTGTGGTCTGGAAGGGAGCCCCGCTGTGCCAGAGTCCCCTTCAGAAGGTTTCTTTGGAAGTCTTGGGGGAAGAGCCCACAGAACATAAGAGCTTGAGAATCTCAGAGGTCAGATGCTCAGACTATATTTCAATATAATTGTTCTTCATTACAAATTTTGAGACACTATTTTAGGAATCGGTCCCTTGTAATCATCAGAAGGCCAAGGGGGTAAGTACAGGGCACAAAAATAGTTAAGAAACGGAATCACAATGGGCAAGGTTTGCCACCCAAGTGAGTACAAAGGATCTGAGAGATACAGGACCTGAATTTCTGCACCTTGCATAATTTCGGTTTCCTGGTATTACCGAATCTCTCAGCAGAAAACTGTGCCTGGCTTTGAGTGCAGTCAGTTGTTTAAAGATCAGTGCAACAGCCACATGGTTGCCAATAAGGTCTGGAAAGCCATGTTGCCTAATCTGTAAAATGGGTCAAGGATTGTGCTACCTTTCATAGTTGAGGGCATAGAATATACTTCCTGGGGCCCAGAAAAGTAATGTTTAAAGATTATACCCTCTTGTTCTGCAGGAATAAACTGAAATGCAGTTTTTTCTACACTAGAAATAAAAGTTAATAGAAAAACTTTTTAAAGCCAGTTTACAAAGGCTCCAGAATCCCATTGGCCACAACACAGATAAATCACTACTTTATTCAATTAAGCATGGGTTTTCTTGTTCAGGGCAGAAGGAAAGTAAGGTATTCCTAAACAAAGCAAAACAGATTGCTTCAAGACAGATTTTCTGACTGTTTTAATAGTGGCTTGTAAACTTTCTCAAATTTGTAAATACTATATTTGACTCAAAGTAAAATCTATCGCTGAAACAAACAATCCCATCACCCTCAAAAGAAAAACACTGTGGAGGATTTTCAAATATCTTCAAATAATCTGTTATGAAGGTGTGCTTTGATAAAATTGTTGCTTTATCATCAAAGAACAATAGGTGAATGAAGACAGGCCTAAGAGAATGAACAGTACCACAGAAGATATAAAACACCAAATTCAAACTGCATTTATTGTTTGTGTTTAAATATGTTACCCTACACACAACACGCCCCCCCACCCCCGCGCCGCGCGCGCGCACACACACACACACACACACACACACACACACACACACACACACACACCACATTTATTTTATTATAGTCAATGAAGGACACAGTAATTTTAGCAAGTAGTTTTTCTTTCATGCAGTTCAAAAACGCTAGAATGACTTAGAAAGGGGTCTAAATAGGCCTATTGTTGACAATTTACACAAAGAAACCAACCTTTGGTTGGTCTCCTTCATGAGAAAAGGCCATTTTTCAGGGCACTGGAAGGATGAGCTCTCACAATGCAAACCAGACTTGCCTTGAACTCACAGATCCCCACCTTTGCCTACTCTGTGCTGGAGAGTGGTGGGGGATATTCTTCTGTATATATGTTTCTCTTATTGGTTGATGAATAAAACACTGATTGGCCAGTAGCCAGGCCAACGGGGGTGGGGGGGGTGGGGGGGTGGGGGGGAGCTACCAGTTTAGGAGAAAGCTGGGGAGAGGAGACAGAGAGAGAGATATACCATGATGCCAAAGGAGTAACATGCCAGATTACCGGTAAGCCACAGCCTCATGGCAATACATAGATTAATAGAAATGAGTTAATAATTAAGAGATAGCTAGCCAGTAAGAAGCCGAGCCATTGGCCAAACAGTTTAATAATTAATATAGCGTTTGTGTGTTTATTTGGGGTGAATCAGCTGCAGAACAAGGCAGAACAGAAATTTCTGTCTTCAAATGATAATTTTAAAAAATCCAGACTAATATTGGTAGCTAGTGGCAAGCTCCATTCTCTGACCCCCCAGACAGGCTTTATTTGTGCAAGAAAGATATCACCACAGGAGAGAAGATGTTTTTTAGATGAACTGACTACACAGTGGCCCAAGTTCCTGGTCTCTGATGTAGACATGTTAGGTAAGACAGGCCAAACAGTTCTATACACACAACATGGCTGAGAAAAGAAGAAGAAGAAGAAGAAGAAGAAGAAGAAGAAGAAGAAGAAGAAGAAGAAGAAGAAGAAGAAGAAGAAGAAGTGCACTCTAGTTTTAGAATGAAAAAGACAAAGTGAAAGCCCCGGAGAAATACAAGCATTAGAATGTCTCAGAGTAGATGGCTCGGCCTCATTCCTTGCTCACCCTTCATCCCTGTTTCCCATGCTCTGTGTGTGGAGAAACTCTTGCTTAGGAGGGGCTACTGAGCGGGAGCAGAAGAATGAACCCTTTCTGGCTCCCTTTTGGCACCTGTCTGCTTGCAGGAGATATGCCTTAGGTTATGTTGTAAAGGCAAGGAGCAGGTTCTGCCACTACTGTCAAGCCACTGGGAGAGCTGTCATTCTACCATTACCAAAGATTGTCTTCTCAACAGCTTAGTGTGGTAAAGGTGACATGCTGGTCCACTACTGAATTTAGCATGGATTTTAATCCCTCTCCCTTGAGGCTGAAGGAAGAGTATATGCTTCTCTGAGGATGAGGACTTCCTTCTTTCATCTGAAAGACATGGAGAGTTCTTGGAGGATTCAGGCTTTGTAAGGGGAAGCTGGTGCAGCTTCCCCACTTCCTGGAGCTACAGCAACATCTTCAGTCAAGCACAAGCATTAGCACTTAGACTGCAGTCCCTGGACTTTCTGTCTGCTGGGATCTTAGGACATCCAAATACAACGTATCTGCTTTGATGTCTGCATCCAGAATTTGTGAGAACCACAGAAAATAAATAGACACAAAATTTGACTCACGACCATTGAATCTCTGGGCTGCTGAAGAATCAAAACAGGACACACTTTCACAACCAGGGCACATGGAATTACCACAGAACATAACACCCACAGAAAGATGGGTGTATAAAACAGAGTAAGAGTCATCCAGACCAAGGAAATGGGGACTGGGGGTGTGGTTCAGTGGTAGAACACCTGAATAGCACGCATGAGGCCCCAGATTTAGCCCTCAGCAGAGGTGGGGGGTCAGATATCTGAGGAAACAGCTCTCCATATGAAAGAATTAGAAGATGCACAATTAGAACTAAAGAGGTTCTAGTCTTTTGATGAGAGCCAAGGAACCCCCAAACCAGTTCATCATGAAAGCAATTAGTTAATACATTTATAACAAACCAAAGAAGGTCCAGGCCACAACAAAAGAACAGAACCCTAAGAAAAGGACAATTAATTTGAAAAAAGTAGAACTTCCACAAATGGGAAATGCAGTCACTGAAATGAAAACTTAAGCATCGTCAAATTGTTGGCTTGCTCTGATGTAAGAGTGATTGATACAGGATGAACAGGTGGTCATGAGAGAGCAGCGTGCAGAGATAAAGAAGCTGGAAGTATGGATGAGTGACTAAGATACGTGCAGCTACTTGGAAATGTCAAGTATTGCTGACTGGGATCCCCAAAGGAGAGTTTAGAGAAGTCGGGGTATAGCATGAGTAGGTGGGGGAGAAAATAGAAAATGAAAGAAGAAAAAAGACACAGGAAAATAAAATGGAAATAAACTTTCAAAAGCATGTAAAACAGCACAAGGTAAGGCCTGCGTTTTGTTTAAAAGGTAAGAAGATAGGAGATATTGATTAACTGTGGTGGTGTTTAACTCTGCACATAAAAACAGGGATATGAACTCTCAAATGCCAATAAGAAAAGAAAATGAATTATGCGTAAAACAAAAACAAACAAAAAGTATGATATTTAAGTAGGCATTAAGTAGGCATATTCACCAAAATACTTTTACCAAATAACATGGAAAGATGTTTGGCATCATTGCTCCTTAGCATAATTTAAATTAAAACCAGAATGTGGGTGGAGTGGGGAGAAGACTCAGTAAGTAAGAGCACTGACTGTTCTTCCGAAGTCCTGAGTTCAATTCCCAGCAACCACATGGTGGCTCACAGCCATCCATAGTGGGATCTGATGCCCTCTTCTGGGATAAAGGTGTACATGTAGATAGAGGACTCTTGCATAAAATAAATAAATCTTAAAAAAAAAAAACAGAATGAGGTATCATTATGTATCTATTTGAATGGCTAGCAGCAAACAATCCATCAGGCTAGGTGGGTGGCTCCATGGGAAAAGGCTCTTGCTGCAAAGCTGGGTAACCTGAATTCAAGCCCCAGTATACCCATGATGGAAGGAGTAAACCAAATTCCACAAGCTGTCTTCTGACCTCTACACATGTGTTAATGGCATGTTTACACACTCACAATAAATAAATATACAAACAAACAAATAAATAATTTTTAAAGTAAAAAGAAAGAAGCCTGATCAAAGTGAGTGTTGGCAAGGCTGTAGAAGAGCTAGAACTCTCTCTCTCTCTCTCTCTCTCTCTCTCTCTCTCTCTCTCTTTCTTTTTCTCTCTCTCCCTCTCATTCTCTCTGCTAGTAGGAATACAAAAGGTCTAAACACTTTGGGAAACTCCAACTCCTGATAATTTCTTTTTTTGTTTGTTTGTTTTTCAAGACAGGGTTTCTCTGTGTAGCTTTGGAGCCTATCTTCGCACTAGCTCTGTAGAGCAGGCTGGCCTGGAACTCACAGAGATCCACCTGCTTCTGCCTCCCGAGTGCTGCTCTTGATAATTTCTTAAGAACTTAATATATAACTACTATGCAACCTAGCTTTTATGTATCTAGATATTCAGCTAGGAGAAGTATTGTTCATACATGGACTATATACACATCTTCATAGCAATGTTTGCATGGCAGAAAGTTAGAAATAATTAAGATGTTCTTCAGTGAGTTATTGAATGGACCACATTTTGATATATCAGTGAAGTGCTAGCCCATAATAAAATCTTAAATTATGAATATATTGGGCTGGGAATGTAACTCAGTTGTAAAGCAGTTAGGTTAGTTACCTAAGATGTGTGATGACACAGGTTAAATTCCCAAAATGGGGGAAAATGTGTGTGTGTGTGTGTGTGTGTGTGTGTGTGTGTGTGTGTGTGTGTGTAGCTAATTCTATTCATTAAAATCATATAGTACCCTAAAAGACATGCCCCTTCTTCAATTCCCTGTACCAATGAGAACACGCAGTGACTTAGACCTTGGGTTCTATATTCCATCTCTGCTAAATACTTGGAACATCAACTGATTATAGCTTTGGACAGGGAACTTACAAGCATGGGGACATTGTGTGTCTGAAACTAAGGAGACATTCCAAGAATACTGCAATCATGTCTAAAAGATACAGGAGTTGCTGGTAGGAATAGCCATGAGCAAAATTCTGGGAACTATGACAAGGAAGAATGAAAATTTAAAAAGAAATCTTGTGGCTGAGGAGCTGGCTCACTGTTAAATTGCTTGCCACACAAGTGTAACACAAGCATTCATGGAACAAAAATGGGAATGGTGGGGCACACTGACATTCCAGTACTGAGAAGGCAGAGGTAGATAGATCCCCAGTCTAATCCTCAGGCCCCAGGTCCCAATGAGAAACGCTGTCTTAAAAAAAAAGGTGGAGAAAAATAAAAAACAATAATAAAATAAATAAACAAATAAGTGGGGCCAGCAAGATCACTCTGCATATAGCAGTTCTGAGGACCTGAGTTCAATCCCCAGAATCCACAGAAGAAAAGTGACTGACATATTTATGTTCAGCAACTGACATCCACATGTGTGTCATGACATATGCACACAAATCACACACACACACACACACACACACACACACACACACACACACACACACGTATATACACTAAACTAATAATAAATAGAAATTTTAAAAAGATGGATGGTTCCTAAGGAGCAGCATCTGAGGTTGACCTCTAACTTACATATGTATATGGATACCCACATGCAAATCCACACAAGCGTGGCATGCAAACACACCTCCACAAACATCTGCGCTCACACATGCATACATGCATGCATATAAAATATCTATGTTTATTGACAAGGAGAGAGATTTGGAGAAGAAAGCTGAATGGCGGCAATTGACAAGGAGAGAGATTTGGAGAAGAAAGCTGAATGGCGGCAATGAAAAGAAAGCTCCATCTCTGGATATGAACGCCAAGTAACGGAAACAGCAATGAAATAACTAGAAAATTCCCTCTTCTCACCCTCAGTGTTTTGTTAGATGCAGGAAAGGATTTCCGGCAGATGTTAAACTTCAATATGAAAGGTTGTGTTGATGACACCAGTCACCTCAAATTACTGCCCATAGATTTCTTAATGCATCCACACAAGAATGTGTAACTATATGGAGAGGTGTGGTCATTAGCACCTGATCAAAGATCAATAGTTTCCTAAATAATAGGACAGCTAACATTAAAGCTCCCTGAAATTGTACAATCAGAAATTGACAACATCATCTAAACATTGTTTTTGCCTAATGTTTAACCTGTAATCAATCAAAGGACACCAATCTAAAAGAGGAAGTAGAAAATCTGTCAAGACACTTACTCTAATTTAAAAAAAAATAAATAAATTGAAACTGCTCCAAAACTCAAGAGAAGCATCAACTATATGTGATATATAAATTTTAATTGGATTATAGAATTTCAAAACATTAACATTTCTGGAATAATAAAGGATACTTGAATATGAAGCTTTCAGATGATGTTACAGAATTGCTTTTAATATTTTAGCATAGAAATGATGTTGTCATTGACAGAATGTGACTTTCATTTTTGGGAAATGTGGACTAAATTTCTCCGATGATAAATACCATGTTCTCCCATAATTTGCCTTCAAGTGTTTCACTTAAAAAGGAAGTAAATATAAGAAAATATAAACAGCAGATGAATTAAGAGCAAGGGCATCCAGGTCTCTCTTGGTCCGTCCCTCCAACATTTTGATACATTTGAAAGTGTTCTAATACAAATGTTAGGGGGAAATACAGCAATATGTTTTCCTGGGCGTCATAGTTCCTTTTCCTGACTCTGGGATCAAATGCCCTGACCAAAGCAACATGAGGGAAAGGACAGGGTTATTTGGGTCACATTCCACAGTGCATCCATCCTGGCAGGGTAGTCACAGCAGTATCAAGAGCTTAAGAGGCTTGGTCACATCAACAGAGTAATGGACGAATGCTCACTTGCTAGTTTACATGGATTTTTAGGCAAAGGAGATCTCGCTGTTGTGGGCGCTTATCTGAGGGTAAGCAGAGCAACCTGCTGAATCCTTATTATGCCTATAGACTTCGGTGTCCTAATTAATGACAACCTTTCTTCTTGATATGCGTCAACTGATGTTCATTTAATCTTCCAGCTCTTCTGACCTCCTGCTTCTCATCCCCCCTTGAATCATACACTTTGATACTGTTGATCCTTGGATAGTCAGGGTCTATGCCCCTGCTTAGCAGACAACTAGTTAGAGAAAATGGATCATTAGCCACCATCAACCCTTAAGATTAAGGAATCAAAGTCACTGAGGGGGAAACTGAGGCAGGAAAGAAAGACAGAGAAAGTTAAGGAGACATGGGAAAAGAAAAAATCTCCTCCTAATCTGGCTGGAGTTCCCTGCTGGTTGAGAGTCAAGAATTCCAGGACAGGGCTGGTGAGACGGCTCAGAGGGTAGAAGCGCCAGGGAACAGGCATTAAAATCTGACTTCGATCCACAGGGCCTACAAAGTGGCAGGAGAGATTGGACCTGGCCATGTGTGTCATGGCATACACCCACATGCCTGTGCTCATTCATACCTGCACATGCACACATGCCTAAAGGAAATTAAATTAATGAAATAAAGAATTACATCACAGTTAATAAAATTTGCCATGAAGTTTGCCTACATAGAAGCATTGTTCCTCGTAAGTGGAGACAATTAAAATCAGAATGTTAAACTAGCAATGAACCATACATAAATCCTGAACATATATGACCTTCAAGTGTGACCTTACTTCTTCTCTAGATGTGAAGCCTGCTCAATAAGACTATAAACTTGGTTTACAATAAAAACATGACTTAGTTCCCTTATGGAACTCTTGTGACTTGGGGTTTTCTCTTAGCAGTTGTGTGGTTCACAGTGCATCTCAGAAACCACCCTCTGGGTTCACTTGATGTCCTCTGAAGCTCTTTGATATGTCACTTCAGAAGTGGCCCAAATCCAACACATGGCTTTTATGAAGACTTTTAAACTCGCCTCTTTTTTGAGAAGCCCACTTCCAATATTTGAGTGCCTCTTACTCTTGCCCTGAGTGCTTCTCCTTCCAGTAACCCTCATGTTTAAACCTACACTGATCCCTAATATACCTTAACTCAGCTTCATAAAAAATAAATGAGTGAATGAATGAATACATGAATAAATACACCTGCATTTACTACAGTTGTCTGGAAAATTCCTTCATTAGGTTAGCAATGTCTATCCACTCCCTATAAGGTCCCAACAACAAACCAAGGTACACTCCATGGAAATTCACCCTGGGGGCTCAGTGAGCTTACTAGGCAAACTTACAGAGCTCAGTGGGTTATAAACAGCAGCCTGGGTAAAGCTAAGGCAGCCTCAGGAGGAGGTCTACACCCAGCTTCTCATGGTATCATAGATGGAGAAGCTTTCAGTTAACCTTCTCCAGACTACATCCTCTAGTCCGTTCCCCAACCACCTACCCATGTGCAATTAGGGTTAATTTGCATGAGAATGGCTGAGAGGAATGACCAGATACTGAATTGAGGGTTCAATGATACTCTTTCACTCTGCCCCCTTCTTTGAGGAATGCCAATAGTCCACAGGCTCTGTCTTGATGGCATCTTGCCTGGAAGTACAACTGATCTCACAAAAATGGTTGAAGGTTTGCTCTTAAAATTGAGTTCTGCAACGACATGATCAATCAATTTCCAATATCAAATTTCTTCCTGTTTAGATACCCAAAGAGGATACTTCTTCTGCCCTGACACTTGATTAATAAGTGTATTTTTTGATTAAGATATTCAATACAACAGAGACAACCACTCTGATCAATTTAAACTATAAATCCAGTGAGGTTTGGGCAGAAGAAAGGATGTTTGTAGTTTGTGACATCAATTCTAAAATTTGGAGGAATGGTTTTGAGATGAAGCACTTTGAAAAGCTAGAAGATAATTTTTAAATTTACCAGTGGAAACCATTTCCACCCAGCAGCTGAAAGGTGATTGAATAACTTGATATCACGGAGAAAAGATCTGAATGAGATATTTTTTCCACTTCTCACTTTCCACCGAGATATTTTTCACATCATAGCACTAATTTGGTAAGTGGATCCCCCAAACAGAGCTGTGGTAGGTGTTGCGCCCACCAAGAGAGGGACTCCAAGGCCTCAAGGAGCCTACGAAACCCGAATGCAAGTACAAGAAGGTTTTTATTTTGAAGGAAAAACAGCTAGCTGGGCCTCAACTCTGTTGGGAGAGTTGAAGCCCCAAACCACAAATGCAAGAGACTTTTAAAGGGGAAAAGAGATCTACAAGGATGACACGAACTGACAATCCAGGCAATGGTGGAGAGGATAACCTAAACACCCTTCCCCTAAAATGAGATTGGTGACTACATTTTATGCCATCCTAGAGACCTCATCCAGTGTCTGATGGAAGCAGAGGCAGACATTCACAGCTATACACTGAACTGAACTCTGGAACTTAGTTGCAGAGAGGGAGAAATGAAGATCAAAGGGGTCGGTACCAGGTTGGAGAAACCCACAGAAACAGCTGGCCTGAACAAGGGGAAACATATCGACCCCAGATGCTGTCTGGGAGGCCAGTACAGGACTGATCCAGACCCCTGAACATGAATGTTAATGAGGAGGCCTCTGCACTTTAGGAGGCCACTGGTAGTGGATTAGTATTTTTCCTTGGTGTAAGAAGATATTTTGAGAGCCCATCCCACGTGAAGGGATGCACTCTTGCCCTGGACACATGGGGAAGGGCCCAGGCCCAGCACAGGAAGATTTGGTGGACTTTGCAGATCCCCTGTGGAGGGCCCTACCCTGCCTGGGGAGTGAAGGGTGGATGGGGTGGGGGGTAGGTCAGGGTGGGGTAGGAAGGGTGAGGGTGAGGGGAGGGAGAGGGAGAAGGGATTGACATGTGAAACAAGCTTGTTCCTAATCTGAACTAATAAAAAAAAAATAAGAAAACAAAAAAGGGGGAAGGGGAGGGGGAACTGTAAGACTTCAAGTCTCAGTTTCCAAGGTTCCCATGGTTACAGGATAACTTAGCACACAAAGTTTGCATACAAGGTTATCATGAAACGAAGGGCAGTGAAGAAGGCAGTGATTGTCACCGGGTTAGGTAAGATTAATTGGCACATCTATGGGCTAGGAGCTCACAACCAGAGCATATCCTGCAATCTAAAAGTTTTACAACTAGTAGGATGAGAGGCTATGTGATTTCCAGTCTTCTCAAGGTAAGGGGGTAGCAGCAAATGTTGGCACAGTTGCTAGTGGTTGGAGCTTCTGGTCATAAACTCCGTGATCAGAGGGCTCTCTCTTTCTTTGTCACAGCCTAAATGTTTATGTCTTTTAGTTATTAATTTTTTCATCACAGTAGGGAGATCTAGGACCCAAACACTTTAAGTATTAGGAAAACCATATTGAAATTTTTAGCTGGGTGCTCAATAGTGATATTAAAATAACACCTGAGTGGATGAACTAGAAAACACATCTCAAAGATCTCTGTAAGGCAAAAGTCAACACATGAGAAATTCCTTTTTAAAGGAATTTTTTTAAATTTTTAAATTCCTTTTTAAATGTATTTTTTTTATTTATTTGATTTGTACAAGTGTTTTGTCTGTGTATATGCATGTGTATTAATGCATGCAGTGCCCAAGGTGGCCAGAAGAGGGCTTTGGTTCCACTGCAACTGGATTTACAGACTTTGCGACTCACCATGTACTAAATCCATGTTCTTTGAAAGATCAACGATTAGTCCAAACCCTGAGTCATTTGTCCAACCCCAGAAAATTTTAGGCCCAATTTTCTATCCCAATCAGCTCTGTTCTGGTTGATTCACAATGGCCAATTGTGCTCAGGTTTGGATCTCAAATGTTGTCCGCAAGTCTGTATCTTAAAGGTTTGGTCTGCAATGTATGGTCCTGCAGAGTGGTGGTAGAACCTTTCGGTGGTAGTGCTTTGACGTGGTGGGGCTATTATATTGGGATCTTGCCCCTTGTCTCTTCCTCTTTGTTACTCAGTTTTTATGAGGTGAACAGTTTCCACGTGTGCTTCCACCATGATGTGCTGCCCAAAGCCATGGATCCAAGTAGACATCAACTGAAACCCCTAAAGCCAGGAGCTAAAAGAAGCCTTTTCTTCCTTCTGCGATACCTTGGGAAGCTGGTTTGTTACAACTGACTCAGAATGTTTATGTCCTAAAATGCTCCGACACTAACCATTGTGTACTCACAAGTGACTCACAAGTTTTATCATGACATGACAATGGAGAGGCATGAGGGAGTCAACATAGGGCTGGGGAGAGAGCTTACTCTGTGCAGAGTTTGCTATATGGACATGAAGACCTGAGTTCTATCCCAGTGCCATGTAAAGATGCCAACAGTGTGGCAAGCACTTCTAATTCCAGTGCTGTCGGGGAAGAAACAGGAGGGTTCCTGAGGTTCACTGGCCAGCCAGTCTAGCCTAACTGATTACCTGGAGGCCAATGAGAGATTCCATCATAGATGAGGCAGACAGTGTTCCTGGGGGTGATACCTGAAGTTGTCCTCTGGCTCTTATACACATGTATAAGTGGGTCCACATACACACAAATATGTTCATATACCCCACATCTCACAAAGCCTGCTCTGGCTGGTCTCCAAGGCATACACAGTGACCTCTATAACCAGTCGACCATAGTTTAACTATGCCAAGTATTCTTTATGAACCAAAAATTAGGAAAATTGTTTGTGTTTAATTCCCATGATGCCAGTCTGCAATCAGTGCTGTGGGTGATAGAAGGAGAAAATTAAGGTTTCGAGAGGTCACCGTATAGCAGGGTGGAGTCTAGGCTGTTCTACTCTGGAGTCCTCTCTCTAAGGTTTATGACATCCACAGTGGATGCAAAATCTTCTAATCAGTGTTATCTACTACAAAGGCCTCCATGCTCCTTAGCTGTTCGTGAGTCATCACAGCAATAAAAGTACAAACTTTCAAATTGAAAAATGACTCTCTTACTTCTCTTTAACAGATTCTGTTTTTATTCATTCCCATGCTTACATGCTAATAAACAAGTAGACACCTCCATAAAAGAATTAATTCAAGGCTGTATCCGATGGCTGCTTCCATTTACATTTAATTTCTTTCAGCTCATACCAGCTGCTGGGGGCTAGGAAGCTGCAGTGAGTACAGGTTTCTGTCCTCAGCCACGTGCCCATGTGAGAACAGGACACAGCAGTTAAATATTATCCAGGCTACAGCTTTCACTTTACAGGTAAGAAAACTGAGATGCAAAGATTTGGGAGAACGTTGCTGTTTAATTACTTCAATCATTGAAGATGGGCAGTGTGCCTATTAATTCAAGTACTGTACATGAAACTATGAACTTGACTGGTGAAAGAGCCAGGCTTATCTGAATCCTGGAAGAGATTCAGAGAATAAAGTCATCATCCACCTGCCTTCCAGGAAGGGGATTCCAGAGGCAGACTGGCTGTATTGTATTACCAAGTCCCTTCCGCTTCCTAATCACTGTGAGGGATCTGAGTCCAGCACCAGGACTTCTCAGCCCAAAGTGTAGAGTTTCACTCGGGCTGTGATTCTGAGCAAAATCACACATGGGTTAATCAGCATGAATACTGGCCTTTCCCTGTACGCTTGAAGTTCTCTCTATAATAAAAAGGCTTCAAATTTGGGGCATAGCCTGTCTGTCTTCCTCTGGGAATGTAGTCCATGCTCTGGGTAAATTCAGTAGTCCATCTGGAAAAAATGAACTCATTAGGGTCCCTGCTAATTGCTGTCTTGCTAGGGCTGTGTGTCCATGAGGACAAATAAAATTTATCTGAATATTTGGATACCCTCGATGACTACCCTCTCTTTCCTCCAAACTCAACATTGATGCACCAAAAATCTCCACCCTTCCTACTTCCCATAGCCGGAACTCACTTATTTTGTTGTTGCTGTTTTTTGTTTTGTTTTGTTTTCTGTCTGGTCTGGCCATGCTAAAGTAAGGCCACCTTCCTCTTGACTTTTGATTCTGATCATCTCCTTGCTGGATCCAGCCCTTACCCAGAGACTAGAGCAGCTAGCTTAAGATGCTAAGGATATCATGCCATTCCTGTCCTTGCAACTTGTTATGGTTCCATTTCTGTTGCTAGAACAAAATAACCTGACAAAAGCAATGGGGAGATGAGGTTTGTTTGGCTTATAATTCCAGGTGAGAGTCCACCCTTGTGGGAAAATCAAAACAGGAACTGGAAGTCACTAGTCATATTCACAGTCAATAGCAGAGAGTGAACAAATGCATACATGCCCATGTTACACTTGCTTCCTCCACTCCAGGACCCTAAGTCTAGGGAATGGTACCACCAATGGTGGGCTGAGTCTTCCTTATATCAGTTAACATAATCAAGACAATTCCCCACATATATTCCCACAGATAGTTCCTAGTCTAGATAATACCTCAGTGAGACTCTCCCTAAGTAATTCTAACAAGTTGGAAAAACTAACCACTACCCAACCCTTTAATGTCTTCTCATAGCATCCAGGAGAATTCAAGTTCTTCACTCTCTGTCCTTAGACCATTGCCTACCTGCATCTCCATCCTCATCATCTTCAATCTCTCCTGTATGATCTTTAAATTCTGAGCCATTCACTTCCTGAATGTCATCCATGTTTTCTATTTGATAACCCCTTTCCTCGAACTCTTCACATACCCTTGCCCTTCAGGTGGCAGGGTGGATTGGCCTGCCATGGGCCCTCCTTCCATAGCAATTCTCCCCATTTGATTTCTGGTCCTCTTCATCCTCCTTCTTTTTCAAGTGGGTTACTTAGTATATTGTAACAGTAGAAACTTTTCCTTTTCTTCCTTAAAAAAAAAAAGTATTGCTCCTTGTGATAGACCTAGAACTGCACCCCAGTTGAGGTAGGGGAACAGCAAAGGTGAATGAGTGCTGATCTTACTCTGAAATTAATTGAGCATCTGTCTCCTCCATTAAATGATAAACTTGGCTTGGGATGAAGCTTAGGGGTGAAGTTCTTACCTAGGATGGGCAAGACTGAGTTCAGGCTCCATTATGAGAAAATAAACCTCTTACGCCCCCTCCTACTCCAGTTGACCCCCTTCGTTTGCAACCTCTCTCTCTCTCTCTCTCTCTCTCTCTCTCTCTCTCTCTCTCTCTCTCTCTCTGTGTGTGTGTGTGTGTGTGTGTGTGTGTGTAGAAGTATGGTGATTTACAGAAGTCTGGATAAGTGGTTATTGACAGGAGAGCTTGGGCAACTTACTAGTGGCCTTATGAGTCCCTCCTAGCAATATAGACATTAACCTTCAATAAATCTCCAGGAAGAGGATGTGATCTTGATCTCTTCCCCACCCCATGATAGAATTAATGGACTACTGATGGGTCCCATCTCATGCGGGCTTTGTGCAACCACAATCACTGAGAGCTCAAGTGCAATTGCGTATCACTGGAAGGCAGTGTGGCTTGGCTCTCCACCGCTTCCTACTCTCCCATTCTCTCCTCCCCCTCTTCTGCAGTGTTCTCCGGGGCCTTTGACTAAAGTTTTTCTACTATCTGTACCAATCACTTTCCTTTCCTGGTTCATCTTTTTATTAATTTTCTAATATAAGTCTCAGCAAAGAGTTTAAGAAGGGGAAAGGATTCTGCTAAGAACAAACCTGAGAATCAGTGTGCCAGAACTTGTGGAAGAGTATTAATAGTGGTATCACAACATCTTTGTTTTGTTTCCTTAAACAAACACTTACTGACTACTTAATATGTGTCTATAACTGTATTTGTTTCTTAAAAGGGCATTATCTCACTTTAACGCTGACTTACGTGTCTCTGTCTCTAATTTTCAATTTATTTTTGATGCAGAAACTAATAAATTCGTTTTTTTGTTTTTTGGGTTTTTTGTTGTTGTTGTTGTTGTTGTTGTTGTTGTTTTTTCAAGACAGGGTTTCTCTGTATAGCTTTGGAGCCTATCCTGGCACTGGCTCTGGAGACCAGGCTGGCCCCGAACTCACAGAGATCTGCCTGCCTCTGCCTCCTGAATGCTGGGATTAAAGGCATGTGCCACCACCACCCAGCAATAAATTAATTTTATGTGGATGCACATGTGCTAAGCTTCACATGAAGGTCCAAGGACAACTTGCAGAAACTGGCTCTCTTCTCCCACCATAAGTGTTCCAGAGATTAAACTGAGTATCAAGCTTGTCAGAAATCACATTTACCCAAGAGTCAGCTCACTGGCCCCAAGTGTCACTGTTTCCATTTAATAGGCATGACTGCAGCATATCCACAGATATGTGGAAACAGGACTCGGATATAGGTCTTTCTACTTCTATTTCTTATAACTATGAAGCATGTACCCTCACATATTTAGAGAGGTGAAAATCTTTTTTTTCCTTTAGTAATCTTAAGGGACGCTAGGTACTTTCTAAAAATGACATAACACAATCAATCTCCCATCTCCCATCATCTTTTCTGATTTGACCTCAACCCTCCTCCCATGACGAAGTGGAATCTGGATTCCCATGGTCTTCTGACTATATCAAAACCGATGCTCTGCAGGTATAGATGCAGATGCTTGTAATTAATTCCAGGTACTTGAAACATTGAAGCAGTAGGATAATGAGTTCAAGGCCAGCCTGAGCCACATAGCAAGACCTGTGGGGATTTCTGGGAATGCAATTCAATGGAAGAGCAAAGCCCAGTAGTGGTGTCCTGTGAGCTCTACGGCTGGGTCATAACTGATGACACAGCTTCCTGTGTCTGCCAGAACTGGCTCTCAGAACCCAAGCACCGTGTCAAGAGGAAGCCCACACAGCCTGTGATGAGGGTGTCTGGGAAAGGTTTAAAGTCTTTGCTTGCATCCCTGGCAGAGCTCCCCACCAGCAGCTAGTATGACGACAGTTGCCTCAAATAGGAGCACATATCTCTAGAGAAACGGGGCAGATGAGTACATGCTAAAATGTATTAGATCAGCTTGCACAATATGGTCTGAGCAGCCCAACAATGGCTTTCTCCACACTCGATGCACTGAGAAACCAGTAGCTGCTCATTCTACAAGGTTGGGTACTTCAGTCATTGTAGTCTGGTGCTGAGGGGCTTGGAGGGTTCCTGAAGAGCCTCTGGTCTTCAGTCCACATTGAAAGCCTGAAGAGCTTGGGTTCTGAGACCAGTGAAGGGATACAGCAGTGGTGGTAGCAGCAGCAGACTAGAAGAACTTGTCAATGACAGCAAAGGCAAGCAGGCAGAGGCCACACTTCTTTCTTTGACCTGCTTTTATCTGGGTTATCACCAGGAGGTGTCACCCTCGCTCAGGACAAGTCCTCCCGATATAAATAACTTGATTAAGAAAAATCCCTTACAGGTGTACCCAGAGGCTTGCCTTTTAGTTGATTCCAGATCAGTCAAGCTGATGACCAAGGTCAACCATCACAGGGCTCCTTAGCCTACTTCTCCACATCCCCTTGACACAACTGTAGTGAGAAATCCAGGTAAGTCTGTGTAAGGGGTAACAAGGATTTATTAAGATATGAAACGGAAAAATACACTCACGAGTTCAGGATACGGTGAACCCAGTTGCAGAGTCCTTGGGAAGCTGGGGACCCATCACAAGCGGCTTCAACATCTGATCCGGTCTTCACCACACATGAGAGCTCGACCCCCTCCTCCTTCCTTCTTAAGGGGTCACATTGACAAGTGAGAAGGCCAGCTTCCAACAGGCCAGGTAGCCCAAGGTCATGAGCGGAGCAAATACCTACTGCATCCAACTCAAGTTCATCCCCCGCAAAGAGATGAGCTGTTGCCACGGTGCTCCACCTAAATCATACCTCAGTGCTCTTAAGCCACCAAGGTCTGGGTTGGGTTGTTTTATGCAGCAAGATAATTAAAAGGGAAGATGCACATCCCATATACCTGAAGCACTAAAGAAGAAAAGTGGACATTGGGGGAAAAAACTTTTTAAAAAAGAAAGAAAATCTTAGTGTGTACATCCATGGCTATTTGCTTCGTCCTTTAAATTATGTGTAGGCGTGTACATGTGAGTGCAGGAACCCATACAGGCCAAAAGACAATGTAGGATCCCCTGGAGCTGGAGTTACAGGCAGTTGTGAGTTGTCTAGTGTGGGTGCTGGGAACATAGTTCAGGTCCACTGCAAGAGTAATGCATGCTCTAAATCACCGAGACATCTTTCTAGCCTTGTGAGGTTTTTGTTTTGTTATTATTTTTATTTTGACATAATCTTGCTAAGTAGGAAAGGCAGACTTTGAACTCTGTCCTCCACCTCCCAAATTCTAGGATTACAGGCATGAGTTACCATGCTCAGCTACCTGTAGGTGTTCACATATATCAGTGTATTAGTATTTAAAAAAAAAAAATGCTATTGACTGTCCCTGTGTAACATAGGATATGTTTATAGCCTCTCTCCCAATTTCTCTGCCTGTTCCTGCATATGTAAATATTTTGGGAAAAATACATAGCTATTCATTATTGTTGTTTAAAATACCCATCTCTAGTTCCATTATGGTTTTTCTTTACATTTTTTTGTGTGCAGGAGGGTGTATGTGTGTCATAGCACCTATGTAGAGATCAGAGGATAAGTTGTGGAAGTCAGCTCTCCCCATGCGGGACCCTGGAATCAAATGCAGGCTTGGCGGCAATCACCTTTACCTGCTGAGCCATCTTGCCCATCTTGCATCTTCATTTTTAAATATTATATATACTTTTACCTTTATAAAATGCCTAAGCTAATGATTTCAGTGCTTAATTCTAACACTTTCAAACTATGTCTTCACTATCCTGGAGTAAGAAGTTTAAAGTGTAAGTTAAGAAATGTGCATTCATGTTAAATTGTTTTAGATGTTAATTGCTTGACCTTTGACCTTAGGCAAAATGGCTTGATTTATTTTTTTACTTCTTGTTCCCTTTTTAAAAGCCTCAATTTTTTCACAGGAAGTTCTACTTTCTTCTCAGTTTCAGCATTTTTGTCTGGGTTTATCTAGGGCTGTCTTTCTTTCATCTCTCTTCCATGAAGCTTTTTAAGTGTCAATCATATTTCTTTACCTCAAATTTTCCTTGTTTTGCTTTCACTTTTGGCTTATCTCCACTTTGTCTCCTTCCCTGCAACTCGTACTTATCATAGACTCATTGTCTTGGATTAAGATCCTATACTTTTCCAGTGGCCGATGGAAGCAGAGACAGACATCCACAGAAATACACTGAGCTGAAATCGGGAACCTAGTTGAAGAGAGGGAGGAATGAAGAACGAAGGGGTCTGTACCAGGTTGGAGAAACCCACAGAAACAGTTGGCCTGAAAAAGGGAGAGCACATCGACCCCAGACGCTCTTTGGGAGGCCAGTACGGGACTGATCCAGCCCCCTGATCATGGATGCCAACGGGGAGGCCCCTGCACTCCGGGGAGCCTCCGGAGATGGACTGGCGTTTTGCCCTGGTGTGTGGGGGGGACTTCGAGAGCCCATCCCACTTGAAGGGATTCGCTCTGTCTCTGGACACATGGGGACGGGCCTAGGCCCAGCACAGGAAGATTTGGTGGACTTTGTGGAGCCCCTGTTGGGGGCCCTACCCTGCCTGGGGAGTGGTGGGTGGATGGGGTGGGGGGTAGGTTGGAGGTGGGGGAGAAGGAATGGGGGTGAGGGGAGGGAGATGGAGAGGGGACTTACATGTGAAACAAGCCTGTCCCCTAACTTGAATTAATAATAATAATAATAATAATAATAATAATAATAATAATAAAGTAAAAAAAAATCCTATACTTTTTCTCGTATCTTCACATGTTCATGTTTTTTTTTTCTTCTTCATGGCTACTGACATTTTCTTGACACAATATTAAATATTTAAAATATGTTCCATGATTTTAGTAACTATTTCAATGCAATATAGTGGAATATGATAAGCAGTACAGGAACTGGGACAGGAGAAATGTTTAATAACACTCTACATCCCCTGCAATCTGAGTGCTACAGGATCATTTTTAGCTTCCAATATTAATTATCTTGTTATGAGCATTGATTCTAATTGCCTACATCTCTTCATGTGGATAAGACAGGAGAGTTTCTTCTGGAGACAAAGTTTCTCTGCATAGTCCTGGCTGTCCTGGAACTCACTCTATAGATAAGGTGGGCCTCAAACTTAGAGATCTGCTGGGAGAGGAACTTTAAAAAACAAATAAACAAACACAAAGAACAGATTCAATGTGTAACTTTAAAGATACAGGCCTGGTCTGCAATGGAAACCTGCAGGCATTCCTGATGAACCATATACTGACACAGTAGGAGTTTGGCATGTATTATAAATGTGAAAATCACAAGTTTATAAAATCCAAATTCACAAGTTTTAAAAAGTGGTGTATAGCATATCTGGTGGGTGTCTGTGGGGGGTGTTATGTGTGTGTGGTGTATGTATGTGTTCATGGGTATGAATGAATGTGCACTTCTAAGACACCAGAGACTGAGACTGGGTATCCTGCTCAAACCAAATATATATATTTGGTTTTTTGAGACAGGGTTTCTCTGTGTAGCTTTGGAGCCTATTCTGGCACTCGCTCTGGAGACAAGGCTGGCCTCGAACTCACAGAGATCCACCTGCCTCTGCCTCCCGAGTGCTGGGATTAAAGGCGTGCGCCACCAATGCCTGGCTCTACCTTATATTTTGAGACAGGGTCTCTCACTGAACCCAGAGCTTACCAATTCAGCTAAACTTGCTGGCTAGTGGGCCCCAGGAATCTTCTTCTCTTCCTTCCTTTATTCTGTGAGATATTTGCCCAGACCCCTGCCACATATGTATTTCTCAAATATATATATTTGACAGGATCTCACTGTGTAGATCAGACTAGCCTTGAATTCAGAGATCCATCTTCCTATGTCTCCTGCGTACTGAGATTAAAGGTGTGCACAACCATGTCTAGCTCAGCATATGTTTTTAAAGAATAATAAAGCACATATGTTTAAAAATAGGATGAAAACACAATATCTGTTGATAATTCTATTGAAGGAGTGATTAGTATGATTTTTTTCAGTTACTTTCATTAATATTGTTTCATTTTTGTACATTCTGACTCTGTTTTCAAGGAGAAGATGCAATGATTCCTTTAAGATATAGTTTATATGTTTGAATTTTGGTCACAGGCTGGGCAGAACTATGGTCTTGAATTTGCTACCTTTGTTTATTTGGTAAACAAATATTAACAGTTGATAGAGAGTCCAAAATGAACACAAAAAGAAAGTGTGTGGCTGGTTGAAGGGTTTCAAAACACTAGTAATTATTTTTATTTATTTTTTACTAATCATTAGTAAATTTCATTTACTAATGAAATGCCTAAGGTATAATAAGTTTAATTGACATTTGTCCATCACTTCCTCTTTCAAATTTTCTGATAGTGTGTCATCTGGAGAATCAAAACATGGCACATGACCCTTCAGCTAGTAAATAACCAGATTATCTTTGTATTTTTCTGCCAGGTACTGACATGCACTTTGTATATTGCAATGGTTGGTATAAAATTCAGTCCTTTTAAGGATTGCTTTCACGATAACAAATGAGTTATTAAAATAAATGAACAAGAAAAAAAAACATTTGGTCTTGGTGTGGTGTTGGTCACCTTTAATGCAAGCATGGAGGGAGGAGAGGCAGGTGGGTCTTTGGGAATTGAGGACAACCAGGTCTACATGTTGAGTTCCAGGACAACAATGGGATACCCTGACTCACAAAAACATTTTTCAAAGGAAATGAAAAAAGAAAAGAAAGTAGTCAAATAGAAACTTTCATATAGAATACATATTGAAAATTATTCCAATTTAATAGTCTTTATTGAATCATATGTTTAATTGGTTAAATTCTGAAATATATATATATATATATATAGTAGTATACAGTTAGAAAGTTTGCTGCCTGAATCTCAGAGTAACTTTCTGAAGGTCTGAAGGGAGTATGGAATGGTTTTAAAAGAAATCAATGAGTAAGTGAATAAACCATTGACCAGCCACATATGTATATACTCTTTCATAGATAAATGTACAAATAAGGTATATGAACAATATTAAACTTAATGCCCTACCCTAACAAACTTCATGACCAAAATGAAACAGATAAAGGTAATACTATGTGGAGACCCCAAATAATCTTCTCCAGATGCTTAGGAGTAGAAGCTACTCTGTCTGTCTCTGTCTCTGTCTCTGTCTCTGTCTCTCTGTCTCTCTCTCTCTCTCTCTCTCTCTCTCTCTCATCTCTCATCTCTCTCTCTTCAAGGTCTTTCTATGTAATCCTGACCTTGTCCTGGAACTTACTCTGTAGACCAAACCAGCCTGGAATTCACAGAGATCTCTCTGACTATGGCTCCTGAGTACTGGCATTAAAGGTATGCAACACCACACCCAGATCAAAAACATTTTTATTGAAAAAAAAAGAGGACTTTGTGTGTTTCCAGGACAGTCTTGTCTACATAGTGAGTTCCAGGACTACATAGAGAAACCTTGTCTCAAAAGTAAATAAATAAATAAAAACACAAATAAAAATGTTTGCAAGCTCATGGGCGCACAGGTTCACATTCCCACGGAAGCAGACGCATAGACTAGAGGATGGTTTGGGGTGTCTTTCTTCATTTCTTTTAGACAAGTTTTGTCACTGTGTTAATATATATGAGCTGGAAGCCCACTATTTAGGCTAGGCAGGCCAATAAGTTCCAGGTTCTGCTGTCTCCACTCCTGAAGCTGGAGTTACAGGCACAGCAGTCATTACTGGCTTTTTACATGAGTGCTGGAGATTTGAACTCAGGTCCTCATACTTGTACAGAAAATGCTCTGACCCCCTGAGCCACCTATCCTCTTTGATTGACGTTTCTTAAACCAACACTGGTGGGTCTTCAATGAGCCTTTCCAGTGGGTGTTGGTTCATATGCCCAATCAATACTAACTGGTAGGTCAACAGATGGTGAGCTTACATAAATGAACTCTTAATTAAGCTCTTATTTTGACCATAGTTCTTGAATGTGTTGTGCGGTTTTGATTAAGAAAAAGCCCACAGAGTTTAGAGACATGAACAAAACCTCTGTTACCCACCACTTCTTCTTGCTTTCAGGTTTATTGGTTTATGGTAGTCACACACTGCTAAATGCATCCTTCTCTTTAAAGACAAAGGAACAAGCAACTCAAGAATCTATGGAGTGTGACAGAGAATCTTATGGACAGTCCAGCATGCATGTATAAACTGACTTCACTCTATGGTTTCTCTAATAACTAGAAATCCTTATATATAAACAGCATTCTGGTCACACTAAAAATCCACACGCTTTGAACAATATTTAATACCAATAGAAACCAAAGGATTTAGGTCCTCTTATTTCTTAATTGTATGGATCTTTGTAGTTCGGACCTCTGGTTCCTAGGTTAAAGAATTCAGTTCCCAGAAGCCGTATGGGGTGGCTCACAGCCCCTGTAACTGCCTGTGCGGGGCATCTGACACCTTCTTCTGGACTCCTCAGGCACCTGTACTCCTGTGTTCATGTGCCCCCACACACAGACATTTGCACACACAGTTAAATATATTAAAAAAAACATTTTAAAGAAGTAACTGTGGTAAACATGATAGTTGACTGCTTTTAAAACTACTTGTTTGGAAAATCAAAAATTTGAAACCTATGTCAGTTTCAAAGACAAGAATACCACTTGACTTCATGTCTCTACTGTCCAGAGTCCTTACAGACCACTGGATTTCATCAACAATGTGCAATCCAGTGTTCTCAGGCTGCCAGAGCTCCCAGAAAAGCTGTGTGCGCAGTACAGGCAAACCAACAACACACAGGGACATCTGTGTTACAAGTTCTCCAAATTTCTCAACTAGAAAAATGTTATTGATTTAAAAAATGAGCACATTTTTTTTAAGACAGCAGTTTTAGTAAAAAGAAAAAAATCCAGTTAATCTGCCCCCAAAAAGTGTAAGAAAAAATGATTTTTGCATAGAATAGAACCATTTTTAATCCCATAAGAAACTATTTAATGGTGCTTGGGAGGGATTAGAAACAATATAGACAACAACAACACAATATTTTTTAGTCTAAACTTTCAGCTCTCTTGTAAAAAAAATAAAACAAGCTGGGCGTTGGTGGCGCACGCCTTTAATCCCAGCACTCTGGAGGCAGAGGCAGGCGGATCTCTGTGAGTTCAAGGCCAGCCTGGTCTCCAGAGCGAGTGCCAGGATAGGCTCCAAAGCTACACAGAGAAACCCTGTCTCGAAAAACAAAAACAAACAAACAAACATACAAAAAAGTAAAAAAATAAAACAATAATACAATCACTACTTACAAAAGATCTATCATCTCTCACTGGAAACAACCCCTAACCTTGGCCAAAAAGAAGTAACGTTTGGGGTGTGTGTGTGTCTGTGTGTGTGTGTGTGTGTGTGTGTGTGTGTGTGTATGTGTGTGTAGTGTATGTATGTATGTGTCAATGTGTTGTGTGTAGATGAACTAGTGCTGACTATGCATGCATGCCTATGGAGGCAAGAAGTTGGTATTAGATATCTTCCTGTATCACTTTCTATCTTGTTTTTTGAAACAGCCTTTCACTGAGCCTGGAGCTCAAGGACTCAGTAAGATGAGCCAGCCAGTAAGCTTCCCGAGTCCTATCTCTGTCTCCCCAGCAGAGGGCTACCAACACATGCTGTACACCCAGCTTTTTATGTAGGTGCTGGGATTCAAACTCAGGTTCTCATGCTTCCAGGCAGGCACTATTTTAAGCTCAAACGAAGAAGCATGCGCTATAGTGTAGGACAGAAAGAAAATCAAGCTTAGTCCTGGCTTCTTAGGAAGTAACAGAATCAGACTGTCTTCTGTCAAGGATAGAAGCTGCAAAGAGAATAGTTAGGAGTTGCTTAACTTCTGTAGCCTAGCTGTTCTGGGTTTACAGTGGGATTGGTAGTGAGGGCACATAGATTAACAAGTCCACACTTGCCTGCTAACGGGTACAGATAGCCTAGAAGTCTACAGATCAGCCAGTCACAGTGACAGGATAACACACCACAGTGATGGGGTAACAGGCCACAGTGCTGAGATATCAGGCCGCTGTAATAGGATGCCCAGAGTGTAAACTCAAGTTATAAAATGGTCAAACGGATCCAGAAAATGAGCAGAAAGGTCCTCCTGTAAGCAAATATGTCACTGGAGAGTGTGATCTATGACATGCCTTATAGTGACAACCTCATTTACAGCTAGATGCAATTCCCTATCAACTCTGGGGATTTTGAGCTTTCCCAATACAGAGTGGAAAAGAACTAGAACAAAAGCCAAAGAACAAGTTATACAATCCACCCAGGACACAGAAATCAGACAGGCCTAGGGTGGAAGATGCCCCTTCAGCCAAACTCAGTCTTTCTTAGATGAACTGAGACTGGGATGGACATTCATCCCTTAGGACATTTGTAGTGTATTATATAGCATTGTGCTCATGGCTGTCAGTCAATTAAGTCAGCCTCATTGTATAATGGGACTTTTGTAATTTTTAATAATATTTTCTGTATTTGTAATTGTCTACATATAAGAACCACCCCACTGGATGCTGTTGAAGAGGATTGCATTGCTTGGGTGGACCTGGGCACTTATGTTATTCAGGCTTTAGGTCAGCAAATGAAAGCACTCATCAGTGTCCCATAAGACATGCTGTTTTCACCAAGGCTGTGCTTGCAATTGCCCCTCCCACACTCTTGCCCTCTGTCATCCTATATGGTAACAAGGCTGGTGTTACTATCCCCTTTTCCAAATGAATGACAGGCACAGAGACATTACCATCCACAGTAATCTTCCAGGCCAACTAAAATCCGATAGTTTCTTTTCAAAGTGTTTCTTTTTATTTTTATTTTATGTGTTTGGGCATTTTGTGTGCATGCGTGTCTATGTATCGCATACTTGCAGTGCCTCCAGAGGCCAGAGGAGGACATTGCATCCCCTGGGACTGGGGTTGTAGATGGTTGTGACCCACCAAGTGGGTGCTGGGAGTCAAGCCTGGATCTTCTGGAAGAGCAGCCAGTGCTGTTAACCACTGAGCCACTCTCTGGCCCCTGGTACAATAGCTTCAGATGTAGGCATCAGAAACCATCAACCGAGTTCTGCTCAAATGTATATCATTGGTCTCATTGTGCATCAGGTTCTCTCTTTGGTACAGAAGAAACAGGTAAATTTTATATATCCTGTGCTCTTGAGTAGCTCCCAGTCTCCTAGATTAGAGTAGATAAATAAATACCTAATTTCTACCCTATTTGGTGAGGGCAAAGGGCAAGGAAACAGCAAGGGTCTCAATTCAGGGAAGTTTTTCTCTTGGGATGACTTAGTCAAGTCTGAAGACATATGGATGTCACAACTAGGGGGTTGTGACTCAGTTGCACTGAGTAACAGCTAGGTCATCATTTGTTATTCTGGAAGAGCATTACAGTTCTTCAGAGTTCATGGATTTTCTAGCTCGGATAGAGAAGGGCTAGCATTGAGCATCATGGGACCTGAAGATGGAGGAGAACTAACTTATCCAGATGTCTTAAAGCAGAGCCTGATCAAGATAGTCAAAGAGAGATGTGCAAACAGCATCTTGAGTGATCAAGAATAGGAATACAAAGTACCATGTTGAGATTTGTAATGTGAATCAACCTGGGTCTGAGGCTGGAGACTGAGTGTGCCCATTCAGGAAAGGAGGGTCTCGCTCTTTAATCAAATGGGAGAATGGGTGGGTTTTCACCAAGGGAGTGATAAGGTTAAGTTTACATACATGTTTTACTTGGTATATTGGTGTGGAACAAAAGGCTAAAATCTTCATATGGATAAAGAAATGCAGGTTCTTGACTTCTACACACACACACACACACACACACACACACACACACACACACACACACACACACTCCTCAAATATCCTAAAGCAGTAACACCACAGTAAACCAGGGCTATGTATCATAAAGGGAGCTAATTCACTGAACAGCCACACCACAACACTGTCACTTTTCTGGATTCTGAGGGTAGGGAGGGGTGAAGCAGTAAGGAAATGCACACTCCCTATGACCAGAGCACACCCTCTTGGCAGCCTATGGAAGCCCAGTTGCTTCTACAAAGTCCGTGGAGCTCCTCTGTCCAAAAGTCTTGTTGGTACAGGGAGGACAGCTTCCTGTTCCCAGAGAGCTTCACCCTTGGGCTTTCCTACCCCTCCTTCCTAGAGTTGGCTACTCCTGTGTCCTGTCACATAAAACTGTGAACCGAGGTCTCAGACTGACGTCATGTCAGTCACAGCAGGGTGAGGCTCTGTTACTGTGCATTCTGGCCCCTGGGGCTTGACTTTTGAATTGATTTTGCAGCCTGTTATGTGATTTGAGCATCTGCAAACACCTTATTGGGTCAACTTGGGGTCAGCAAGACCAGAAATCAGGGCATAACACCATGAACCTCAGATTTCTCACAGAACTGAAGAAAACATTTGTAGTGTAGTCTAGTCAGTCTCCGAACCAGACTCCTGCATGGAAATGGATGGATAGTCTCACAGTACAAGGTTAATGGTTTCGAAGACAGTTGTTGCATTAGAGACTTTTTGTTTGTTTGTTTTAAAATGAGGTTTCATACAGCTGTTCTGTTGGCTTGGGTGGCACTATTGGCTTTCTCTCTAAGTTGTCATCCTCAGCTCTGATATGCTGAGCCTACATATGCAGAAAGAAAGAAAAAAGGGAGGGGGAAGGAGGGAGGAGAGGAGGTAACACGTTTACTTAGGATTTCACAGATGGAGCTTTCAGCACTTGGGTCCCCTGCTCACTGCCATAAAGAGGAAAGACGATGCAAATCCAAGTTTCCTGATTGTCACTTCATGGCTATTTTCATTGTGCAACAAGCATGGAGAGTTAGAAATGTTAATTTTGTTGTGGAAGTGATCCAAAGCCTTATGCTGTGACCCTGGGGTGGGGGTGATTAGTTCTACCAGGGCTATGAATAAAGTTTTCCATACTAAAATGAACTTAGAAAGTAAATAGTCAGGAATAATTCAGGGGAGAGAGATGCCCCCCGAGAATACTGAGACCATCCAGTTGGCCATCCTTCAAAGGTATCAATGGCAAAATTACTGAGTGCAAGTGGTCAGTTGGAGCTTGGAGTCATCTTGGGTTTCCCACTCTGAGTCATGATAGAAGAAACATCTTGTTCTCCTTCTGGGGCTTTGCACTCTCTTGGGATCATTGGTTTTTACCAAGCTCCATGATTTTTTTTTTTCAAAGACAATACTGTTTTTTCCTGTATAATTTACTTAAGTAAACAAGAAGGAAACAATGGATTTGGCTGTCTTTATGAAACAAGACTTCATTTTTTTTTTTTTAATCTAAAGAAGCCAATGATCAGTGCCCCTGCTTTGCTCCATAAGGTAAGTTCATAAACAGTTTTATTTTGGATTCAGTTCAGCTGGGCCAACCGTTCTGTTTCCTCCTGCCCACCCACATCAGGGACATCAAAGACTTCTCAAATGGATTAAGATGTATCCAGAAGGTTTTGTGAGCTGGTTCTGCACTTGGTTGTCAGTGCACTCCCGCAGAGGCCCTGTGGGAAGGTGGTGGCATGTTTTTACTGGCAAAATTGTCATTGCAAAGCCCAAGCACGTATTCTCAGTGAGCAGACAAGCTTCAGGGGTCACAGAAAGCACACGTATCATCTGAACTGGGGGACAATATTCCAAAGTGTGAGGAAGACAAGCAGGGGCAATGAAATGTTTGTTGTGTGACTTTAGTCCAGTGTGCCCCCATTTTCCAACAAATGTCTAACAAGGTCCTAAACATCCTCACTTATATAACAGAGTATTCTATTACACCCACCCACTACCTTGGATTGTTTATATTAAGTGAAATGATAAATTTATGAAAACAACACAGATAATGAAACCAAACACATATCACCTCCCTGTGCTTTGTCCCCATCCATTTCTGCAGACGGTCTCACTGAACTGTTAGTCATCTGGGGTTTAAAGTCTTACAAATTCCTCTCCTGATAGCCTGTCCCACATAAAATCCACTGCCAACTTGTGCTGATCTTAGCCATCTTCCTAATTCCTGCTTGTCCACACTTCCCAGTATCAGGGACCCAGTGTCACAAATTCTTGCCAGCTGTCCCAGTTGTCCTCTCCTTCCCTGTATAACTTTTCTCAGAATATTCCAGCACTCTGGTTCAGGCCACTGTTTATAATGCAGAGCTGATTGCGGCGTCCCATTCAAAACCACTCTCCTCTCAAAATAAACTCCAAATGCATCATTTGGTCACTAACGTGACCATAAATCATTTCCAGTCCCCCTTTGGCCGTTTCCCACCTGATCCATACAAGCTACTTAGCATTCTCTGCCAGGAGACTCAGACTTGTCAAATTCCCGTTTATGCAATACAGATTACCCCCTCTACCCAGAATTTCATTTTCTCCCTCACACCTTATAGTGTCTTATGCTTGTCTGGCATGAAGCTTCCAGACCCCACTCATCTCCCCAGGTCACACACCTGGTCCAGGTGTCTGGGGTACGTGCAGCAGCTTGCTGTGCACTCTAGTGCAGTGCCTGCCCTGGTGTTCCTGTGCCTTTCCTGCTGAGGACTGAGCTCTGAGATGAGACCTTGTTTTTTTACCATTGCTTCTGCATCTTCTTGGCCATAGTGTTTACTAAGTTCCTGGTCTCCAAAAGAAGTACAGTAAATATGGAGGAATTGACATGCCCTTGAACAGAGAGCATTGATCTGGGAAACCCTGAAATGTCCCTACCGTTATAACATCTTTCCTACACTGTCTGGTGTACCAACTCATGCCAGTCTTGGCTTCAAACACACCCAAACCTCTCTCAGTGCTCAGAATCAATCATAGGGAACAAACACACACAATTCAACCATTAAATTTCTTTTCAGAGAACTAAGGGTAACCTGGTGCGGCAGATAATCATCCATTTTTAGTCTATTTTCTTACAGCATGTCACCCTGCAATCCCCCTGAAGTGAGGCTGAACCCCTGTATGAAAACTATTCATATACTCTTAAACAAAGCACAAACAATGGGCAATAGATTCCTTGTGGCACAAGGTAGAAGCCCCTAAAGCTACACCTTGGTTCTGCCACTTTCCCTAGTAGGGTGGATTCACACAAGTACTCACTGCACACTGCAGAGTCTCAGAGTCTTCCACAACAAAACACAAACCCCAGTCCCTGGGCTGTGTTCTGTGTGGTACATGATAGATGCTTACGTAGGACCTGCATCTAAGTCAGTGGTTCTCAACCTGTGGGTTGCAAACCCCAAAAGACCACCTGAAAACAAAGATACTAATGATTCATAATGGTAGCAAAGTTACAGTTACGAAGTGGCAACAAGAATAACTTTGTGGTTGGGGGTCACCACAATATGAGGAACTGTGTTAAAGGGTGGCAGTGTTGGGAAGGTTGAGAACCACTGTCCTAAGAGGTCCATGCTATTCTTCCTCTCCATGTGTGGCTCTCAGGAGATCCCAGTGCCTGGAAATTGACCAATAAATAGAAAAATATGTTTGCATCTAAAGAAAATCCCTCATTCCTCATTCCTATTAGATCTTTCTACTTAAAGAAAATCTCCTGGAGAGTGTTTGGGAGGAGTTGTAGGAAGACATGTTATCCAAAAAGAACACAAACGCACAGATCACGTTCCAAAATGTCGCTAATTTCAGAGTTAAACTGCAGGCACACCCTTATCTAAAAAAAAGAAAAGAAAAAGCATCAGCTAGGAGAGAAGCTGGCCAGCTTCCCAAATCTCACTGAATTCAACCGGGCTGGGAGATGACGGAGATCTTCACGTGCTGATTGAACAGAGAGGAGCCAGAGGAACTGGCATCTTGTGGGATGCTGGACCCCAGCCAGCTCAACCAAGCCAAGCAAAAGCAAAATGAAAGTGGGAAAGTAATCAAACACACGTGAGGGCTGCTCTGCTCTTCTCCAAATGCAAAGCGTGTGTGCTCCCAGTGGAGAAAATGCCAGAGTTTCAGCAGCAGAGTGAGAATGTCCCAGGCAGGTTTCTGCTGATGGACAATGTGCCCCTGACCTCTTTGTCTTACTATTGACCATCCTTCTTGCTTCACCCTACTGCCATTCCTCCCTTCCCCCTAAGCAACTGTTGCTAAGGAAGATGGGGATGTTTGTAAGTAAGGGGAAATTCTCTCTGACATGGTAAATCCCTCACACTGTTGTGGGTCATGCTTTAGTGACCCCAATTCTTTTCAGGTGTGATGTCCAGTGTGTTATCAATTCCATGCCATCTGGGCATCCTCAGGAGAGGAGCATTGGTGAAGCAGATTACCTGACTTCAGGGGGACAGGGTGGCACCCAGTCACCACAGTCATTATCTCTTCCCCACTCTTATCACTTGAAATATGCTGGTGACAGAGATCTGCAGAGGATCCCACTCTATGTTCCCAAACCTCTCCAAAGGACTGCACTCACCCACTCCCAACCCCTCCACCCCTTCACCCTCCCCAACCCTCCACCACTAATATAGAAGACCACAGAGACATTTTTTTCCTGCAACTTCATGATATTACAAAGCAGTAATATCAAAAAGAGAATCTTGGTTAGAGAACAAAAAATACCTTGAAAATGAATGTTTGCATAAGAATTTAAAACAAGAAAAACAAAGCAGAGGAGGTTCTTAGTGTCCTTTTAAATAATTGGATTACTATGGATTCACGCCTTCAATTACAATGGATGGTGTTGGCATGGAGGAAAACATAGAGTAAAATACAACAGCACATAAGGAATTTCCTCTCACCAAATTGTCTCCGGTCCCTTAATGGTCTGTAAGCCTCGCTGAGTACTTTGTGCACGGTCCCTAGCGTGGTGATTTGCATCCCGCTGTCGGCCTTGCTTGTTGGTTGCCTTTAGCAGCTGTCTCAGTCGGATTCTGGCTGAGAAAGGTAAGGCTCTGTTTCTTTGCTCTTTGAAAGATCTCGGAGAGAATTGTAAAATGCCTGCCGGGGTTCGCGGTGGGAGGACTGTTATCATTCGTGCATCGGGAAGCCTTCAGAAAAGTTTTCCAAACTTTAGACTCTTCCCAAAGCCTTGCGCTCTAAAAAGAACCAAAGAACCGGAGAGATTTCCTCCCCTTTTTGCACGTAGAGGCTTTGCAGAAAAAAAAAAAAAAAAAAAAAAAAAAAAAAAAGGCTGGATGCATTGTGCTGAGATTTTGCATGTGGGGCCAGGTGTCCCTCAGGCGATTTCCCGGGCGAGCTTAATACCAAAAGCATTTTGCACGCATCTCCGTGGATTCTTTTTTAATATCTAGTTGAGAGGATAAAGTTGATAAAAGCTGCCGGTGTCCCTGGTTGCCTTGGTGGCTATCTTTTCTGGCACGAATTCTGCTTAATTCCTAAGCTTTCTATTTCTTCGAATTTTCCAGTGCAAATCAGGAGTTGTTTGAGTTTGGAGACTGGTGTCTTCATACCCAGATGGATGCCTACACAGTGTGTTGGGAGAGTGGCACGAAGCACAGCTAAAGCCATGAGAAGGCTGAAGGTTTAGTATTAGAAGTAGCAACAAACCTGTGGTCATCCATTCCGGTGTCCACCTCTGTTCACTGTCTCTCCTGACTGGCTCAGCCCAGGGCTCATTGTGGGGAAGGATGTCTCTCTCCTCTCCAGAGATCCCTTTCTTTACCCTTGGCTTAAGAAGCAAGGAATAACAGTCTATGGGAGGGTAGGATGGTGGCAGAGCTTCCTTGGGGTTCCTGGGGATTTGTTTGATTTACAGAAAAGTCGTCTATGCTAGGAATTGAGGAGGACTTGCCCCAGAGATGGGCAATCTCAGGTAGAAAGACATTCTCTTTGAGAGCTTCCACTTGATGTAGCCCAGGTCACCATCTTCTGAAATGCCCTGGTTCCAGATATGCCCAAGACTCCATTTCTCCATTGAAAACTGTGAGGATGGTAGCAGTTCAGGCCTCCAATAGGCCTGCTGGTACCTGCTATCTGCCCCACACCCCCACCCCAGCATGCTGGAGCCCTCAGCCTCAGCAAAGTCTCAGGCACTTCTCAGTGTGATCAATCCAAATGAAGAAGCCCCTTGCTCTGGCTAACATCTGAGAAGAAAGGACTTCTGGTATCTGTGTCATTGTTCATAGACTGGGCTGAAAAGGTGGGAGCTAGAGGAGGTAGGGTGTCTAAGAGGATCCAGATCAGTGGCTAAAGAGAGCTGAGCATCCCACAGCTGGGCAAACAGAACTATTCCAGGATCAACGTGAATGTGTAAATTGTACCAGCACTTAGTAATACTTTCACAGATTAAAGAAATTGTGAGTGGATAACATTTAGAAAAACAGTCTTATCATAGTTCCCTAGTATCGTCATTGATCTTTTTTCGCCTCAGGCTTTAAGCTTTTCAGACACTTTACAACTCCCAGTAGCTTGTCTGCAAGAAGCATAAGCACATCAGCTGTTGACGAGGGTGGGACACAACCTTGAGCTTATTATTTGAGAGAATGGTGTGCCAGATGTGTGTGTGTGTGTGTTTGAATATTGCTGATTAAAATGGGCCAAGGAACAGCAGGCTTGACACAGGCCGAAAGATAGTTATGGACCTTCTTATTCAGGGTCTACATTTAACAAGCTCTGTTAGTGAGCTTGTACCCATTCGTAACTGAGGTCCAGTGGGCCTGGCTGTGAAGGTCTGTAACTCTAGCTACTGACCTCGAAACTGAGACAGGGTGAACTGGGAATATAGCTCAGATAGAATACTTACTTGCCTATTATGTATGAGGCTCTGGGCTCTATCCCGTGAGAAATAAAATGTGACCAGGCTCCAAAGCAAGCATTTGTTTCTTTGTGAACTTTGTTGTATTTCTTTATCTCTTTGAACTTCATTTACAAGTGAATGAGAATCAGCTAATGTGTGGCAGTCCTTGATGTTGGGCCACACCCATAGTAGGCACTCTGTCCATAGCAGCAATGTTGATGATGACAATAGTGGTGATTTCAGGTTTATCAAAGCTACTCATCTCCTAGCACAAGTAGTAAGCAATCCAGTTTAAATTAAGATAGCCAGCGTTTCCCAGCTTAACCAAAAACACAGTATTCCCCACCTTCCCCTGTAAACGAGGGAACATCAAACAAGGGGAGGATGTTCAAGTTTCTCTTGGCCATCTCACACATATATAAGTAAAAATACTGGGAGAGCTAGGAGCTTGGATTTCTGCTGGCCTAGGGGCTGGGTTCTGTTGCTTGAAAACTCCACAGCTGTTCCTGCCTCCAGGGAACGACTGTCCCCCCAACTGTCCCTCAGCTGGGTCTGCAATGCTGACGCTGGGATTCTCTTGGATCCACTTATGAAAATGCCTGATGGGCAGGCAGAGGAAGATCTGGAGTTTGGCTGGGGAAAAAATGAGTAATTGAAAGCAGCCCGCTTAGTAAACGCTGAGAGAGAAATAAAAGTCCACACTGGCTCCTGTCTCTGGGGACTCTGAAGTGATGATCCCGAATTACCATGTCACCGAGCAGAGTTGGGGCAAGCCAAAACTCAGAGTCTGCTGGCAAGGAAAACAAGGAAGAAAAAAAAATGACAGGGAGGGGCAGACCAGAGGAGGAGGGACTAAAATGAGAGGGGGAGGGAGAGACAAGCGGCACTTAAGACTAGGGGTGGCATGAAAGGAGAGCCCCAGCATTCAAAACCTAATCTATAGTTCAGTGTTGTTATGTCTTTTCTGTCCCCCAGAGGCAGTCCCTGACCTGTCCTTCTACCAATGCCCAGTGGGTGACAGGCTCTTCCCTAGAAGCTGAAGACACTCTGGTGGGTCCTTCTTTCCCAAGTCAAGTGGCTTCCCTGGCAATGGACTGCCTTTCCGTGAGGTATGTGTTAATCAGGGGACAGATCTTGCTTTTTTAATTATGACAATCTCAGCTTTGTGGAGAGGGAGATTTTTTTTCAGATAAAATGTCAAATATCCTTTAACTGACCTAGCCGGTATAATTTTCGGGTGTCATTGAACATTAGCAGTTCATGGGTTGATGATTGAATTATATACAAGTTACATCAGGTAGAGCGCTCTAACTTTCCCTGCTTGGTGAGTGATATTTTGACCTCCCAGGAGTAGGAAGAATGAAGAAGCTCTGATTCAAGGTAGTGTTTATTTTCAACCAAGGCTTAATTCAGTCAAAGGATTAATACCATCAAAAGGGTCTCCAATGTCCCACAAATCTTGCAACTTTTCAGTCTCTCAAGGTTGCAAGTGGGTGACCCAACACGTCTGAGCTTCAACCAGACTTTCTTCCTGGTTTCTCAGACAGGGATTTCAACGAGATGTTTTTTTGATCTTGAGTTTTGTACTAAAACCTTCAAGTTCAAAGCACCTAGGAAGGGACAAGTTTTACGTAGAACGACATTGAAGATGTTTTTTGTGACTATGCTTATTTGTATAAGCATCTTATAAAATACAAAATATCAAAATTCCTTGTTGCTTTTCATAGAAAGTTTGAAAATGACAGCTAGTTAGTTACTCTAATAGTTAACAGTTAATTTTGTCTTAAGTATTGGGAAAGAAAAAAAATTGTATCTGAAAAAAAAATGGCCAGAATTTCTTTTTCTTGTTTCCCCCTATTTAGATGGGTAAGGGATAGTGCCATATTCTGATCCTAAGTCCTGAAGTGGTTGGAACCTAATTGTGATTTCTAAACTGAATATCTGTCTTGGAGCTGAGTGGCAGTGGTGGAGGTAGGGTGAGAGTTGGGGTGGGGTGGGGCTGGAAAGGTCCCAAGCACACACTTGGCCGTGCACCTTGCTTCACAGACCTGTGGGTTGATAGAGAAGCATGCTATTTGTGCACTTGCTGTTTGTCATGAAGTTGATTTCACTAGCAGTGAATGGATGATAGCTTGGAAAGAATGCGTGTCATGCCTGGCAAAAATGGGCAGAGTTCAAGTTGCTGTGAGTTGTGGGACTGTTTATAGCGTTTTCTCCCCTTGAATGAGCCATCTTTGGATTAGGATTCAGTCTTTTCAGAATTCAGAGAAAATAAAGGCAATAGGCAAAGAAGAAAGGTTCTAGAGGATTATTTGTAGACCACTAAGAAATATGAAATAGTGCAGAGTGCTTCCTGCGTTTCGTCTCTCTCTGCCTCTTTTGTGCATAGCTGCTTCCCTTTGGCCCGGTGTAAAAGAATGCGATATATGGGGAAAGCAAATAAGTGAGGCTGGGCTCTTGTGTGTCCTGGGACAGGAGGTGCCTCTGTGCTTCCTCCTTCCATTGCATCCAGTCCTGGTCACTTAGCTGATGTCCCCTGCCTTCTTCTTCACAGCTTCTGCCTTGGCCAGGCTTTCCAAGTCTAGTCTGTGAAGACAGGTAGGACACATCCCCAGAAAAAATGACTGAAGAACCCATAAAAGACAACCTGGGATCCCCAAAGTCTCCCACGCCCGTGATAATGGAGAAAAGCCCTAAGAGTGAAGTTGTGATCACCACTGTCCCCTTGGTCAGTGAGGTTCAGCTGATGGCCGCCACAGGGGGCGCCGAACTCTCCTGCTACCGCTGCATCATCCCCTTTGCTGTGGTGGTCTTCATCGCCGGGATCGTGGTCACTGCTGTGGCTTACAGCTTCAATTCTCATGGTTCCATCATCTCCATCTTCGGCCTGGTCCTTCTGTCCTCTGGACTTTTTTTATTAGCCTCCAGCGCCTTGTGCTGGAAGGTGAGGCAAAGGAATAAGAAAGTTAAGAGACGGGAGAGTCAGACAGCTCTGGTGGTAAATCAGAGAAGCTTGTTTGCATAAGGCTGACTGAGACCAAATGGGAAATTCCATGCTAATGCTCAACTCGGACTTGTTGAGTTCCTTCATAGGAACCAGCCCAGGAGGGAAGGGGCTGAACTGTGGGATGGACTACCAAAATGAAAATGGGACATAGAGAGGACTGAAAATTAGGGGTCAAGACAGTTCCCCTTTGTAGGGAATACCAACTTTAATGACAAACTTAATCCTAAGGGCTATCTGTAAGACAAAAGAGTCAGCTTTCTTTTCACCTTAAGCATTTGTGGAGCGTGGGCTACACACAACACTAAATAATATTTGGTTAATCTTAGAGAGTATCCTAGAGTTGATGGACAGATGACAAGAACACTGGAAATAGTCCACACTCTGGAAAGTGGTGTTATAAAAGTGTTCCACCAAAGGCCTACACTGGCTTGGCATTTTTATGCACCTAAAAAATTCTGTTATATATTTTTTTCTTCCAATAAGTTGATTCTCTGGCCTCCTTTAAAAAAAAAAAAGATTTTCACTCTGAGTAACTCATCACTAGTGGTACTTTATCTTGAAGAATAGACTAATATTTTTTTATATTTTAACAATGGGCAATTTTAGATGATTATAATTGTAATGTCTGAAGAAAACAGGAAGGTAGAAGATAACACAAATGGCATGGGGGGTAAATTAATACTGAAGTAATCGAATATAGCACCTTTGACGGTTTTTATACAAAAGTTTAATGTGCATTTCACTCAAAATAATAAATACTCATGGCTGCTAAAACTTAAGTGGTTGTTTCTGCTGTCCTTATTGTTTTAAGATTTTTTATTTGAATTATGTATACCCGTGTGAGTCTGTGTTGGGGTTTGTGCATGCGAGTGCAGGTGCCATTGGAGTCCAGAGGAGGGCGTCTGATCTCCAAGAGCTTGAGTTACAGGTGATTCTAAGCTGCCTCACATGAGTGCTGGGAACAGAACGTGGGTCCCCTGCAAGAACAGTGCATGCTCTTAACCCCTGTGCCATCTCTCTAGCCCCTGTCCTTATTATTTTTGTTGCTATTCCAAAATTCCCATCTCCCCTATTTGCAAAGTCGTAGCTGTGTGTTTCTCAACTGAAGAGGTCATTTCTTCTTCTGGAAAATTGTATTTTCATCTTATGATTCAATATGCTCAGTAACACTTAATATGTTCTAAAGGGTTTCTAAAAATGCCAGTGGGAAATCAGTGTCTGAGGTCAGAAATTTAACAATGTTCTATTAAAGGTGCATTATACTTTTTGTTAATTCAGTCATAAGTTAATGCAGATTGCATATCTAGTTGGCCATAATACTACACAAATAAGGTTAGTGTTAGAAATTTTTTTCTGTGGTTCTGAGCTAGCCCATATCTTCCCCATTACTCCAGAATCATTCCTCATCATTGTTGCTTAAACCTCGCTCAATCCCAGTGCAGTGAGAAGATAGCAAGACACGAAGCCTTAAATTTTGCAGAGCCTGTGGGTGGGGGACCCAATGTGTCATATTCCTTGGATGGGATTCTATTAAGGGACTTCATTAAGCCTGCCAGGAGCCATCTGGCACTGGCTACTCCCCAGTCCTTGCCTGCCTTCATATCTAGAAACACTTTAAGGCTTCTCACAACCAATTGCAAGTGACTGAACACTGCTCATTGCAGGGCAGTTACTGCTGTGCCTTGATATGTTTTGTTGTTGTTGTTGTTTTAAATCAAAGACAGTCAGAAGTTCAACATTGCTTTATGAAGAAATTTCCCAGGGAATGTTGAAGCTTCTCTGGGCTGCTCTAGACACATCTCATCCTTCACCTCCAATCCAATAACCCTCCCTATGAGTCAGACTGACTAGATTCCAGCACCCTGCATTAGGCTCTGGTTTTCCTACTTCCGTGTCTGCCCTGACTTTTCTCTCCCTTATAATGATAATACCATCCTTCCCCAGCCTTCCTTCCATCTCAGGCTACCCAAATCCTGCTTCTCATCAGCACTCTGACTCCAAATCTACCTCCTCCTGGAAGCCTTGTTCTATGTGAACCCACCTACTCTTTCATCAGCCATTGTTTCTTACTGTTTGTGGCACCTTTCAGTTTTTAATCACGTGGGTGACATAGATGTTTATTTGTCCCTTCCAAACCTTAGACATAGCTTTAGGAATGAACTGTTTGCTGGTTCCAGTGTGCTGGCTACTGCATTATTTGGTACAGTGAAGAAACTGAACATATACTCAAGTGAGGTGTTAAACAAATTCCAGAAGGAAAAGCGGGTGGTTTATCCAGAATTACAGCCTGTTCTTATATCTTGAAAGAAAATATTTTGATTTTCAACTTCCACAAGAATAGGTCACCCCATATTCCTAGCTCCATGGCAAAGGCAGAAATGGTCCCGTTCTTCAGCTGAGCCTCCAGCCCTTCAAAATGATCGAAAAGCAAATGCATGAATTAATTCTGACCAGCAGGGGGCCTCATACTGCTACCAGAGTCCCCAAAGAAATCCTATGGGAGGACTTAACTACATGACTCAATGGAGTAGTATCTACAAGTAGCAATATGGTTCCTAACTGAAAGGAACTGGAGAAGATTCCCCAAGTGGCTCATTTCCATCCACTTCTGAAAGTTATTTCGTGCAATGGAGGTTCTCCTAGTGTGGGGAGACCTTGCTTTCTGGGCAGTCACCAGGCTTCATAAAGGCAGAAGGCACTTCATGAAGACAGAAGGCACTGAGGTAGTCCTAATATACTGGGAGTCACAACTCGAGTAAGGGAAATAAACAAGATCTTGAATTATATTCACAAGTGCAACATGTCTTGCTTGAGTAGTGTCTATCTTTACAAATAGTTCTACCATACACAGGCAAGTAGGTACTAAGTGCACCCACATACATTATGCAAGCCGGAATGGAAGTGTGTCTGTGTGCAGGGTCTCACTCTGTAGCCCAGGGTGACCCCAAATGTGTGGCAATCTTGGCAATCCTCCTGTTTCAGCCTCAGGAGTGCTGGAATTACAGGAGGGAGAGCAAAGGAAGAATGAAAAGATACAGAAGTGTGAAGGGGTCGGGTGACCTTGAGTTAAGTTTCATTTTCAGAATAAGGGTAGCTATAAAGAAATACTTTGATTTTCTACCCTGTAAAGCATTATGGTGGCTACAGATAGCTCAGTGGTTAAGTGCTCTTGCAGAGGAGCAAATTTGGTTTACCTGAAACACAGACTTGCACATACACATGCAGATGCTAGATGCTAGCATACACACACACACACACACACACACACACACACACACACACACACACACACTAAAAATTAAATAAATCTTAAAAACTAAATACTATAAAGTTGGAGGCTCCTGCCTTTAATCCTAGCACTCGGGAGGCAGAGGCAGGTGGATCTTCGTGAGTTCGAGACCAACCTGTTCTACAAAAGCAAGTTCCAGGACAGCCTCCAAAGCCACAGAGAAACCCTGTCTCAGAAAAAACAAAAACAACAACAACAAAAAGTGTCAAATTTGCTCTTTGTAATATCTAAGACTGACTGCAGCTTCCCTCTCCTGCTGTCTCCACATGTAGTAAAGGATCAAAAAGTCGCTTGTTTGCATTAAATGGTTTTAATTGGTCATTTTATTTGACCTTGACATAATCCACAGACTTTCTAAACCCAAAATAATCTGGAGAAAGTGGGAAGGAGGTTGAGGATGGATGAAGAGAGAGAGAGAGAGAGAGAGAGAGAGAGAGAGAGAGAGAGAGAATACCAGTGGATAGATGAGCAGATAGAAAAATCTTCCTCACTATTCCTCTCCTACTGACATGTCTGTCGTTCAATTCAGTTTCATCCACATCACTCTACAGACAAGACGACTATGGTAGAAATCTGCAGAGAGGCAATGGGTGCAGATTTCCACTCTTGTTTTGAGTGCTAAGGGCCTGAATCCCAGTTTTATGGCATACATGAGGGATTATCGTTACTCCTTACTCTTATTAATTACCCTGTGTTAATCAGACCCAACCCTCGAAGCTGCTACAGTCAATAGGCAGTACCTCACCATGCTGTGAGACCAGGAGACTGCTCTGCTTGGCAAATTCAGTCACTTTAAGTGACTTGTTTAACCAGAAGCTCACAGCCAAGGAAGCCTAGCATGGGGATGAGTGAGTAGAAGGCAAAACATCGCAATGAATATGGCATCCCTTTCCTTTTGAGCTAGGATATCAAAATTGCCATAGACGGCTGGGCTTGTAAACCCAGAAATGTATTTATGATTGTTTTTGAGCTTCCAGAATCTGTGCACAAGGTAGTGATATAGTGTCTGTCTGATTAAAAAAAACAAAACAAAACAAAAATAAAAACAAAAAACTTGCTCTCTTAGGTTCAGAGACAAGTTTCTCACTGTGCACCCTCAGAGGAGATGACCAAAGAAAATCTTAAAGGGCCACTATCTCATCCAAGAGTTTGATTTCCAGGAGCTCATCATCTTCCAAAGACCCACACCTCCAAATGATATCACACTGGGGATTTGATTTTCACATATAAATTTGGGGAGTATACAAAACTCATGTTCAGATGTTGGTTTCATGATTCCCTGTCTCCAAAATAACTCCCCAAATGTCCCCTTAAGAAAGGAAGTGTCTTAGTCAGTGTTCTACTGCTGTAAAGAGACACCACGACCACAGCAACTCTTACAAAAGAAAGCATTTAATTGAGGCTGGCATGCAGTTTCAGAGGGTTAGTGATTATTGTGCTTGGGAGCATGGTGACACTTTGGCAGACATGTTGGTGGAGGAGTAGCTGAGAGTTTCTGTACCCAGATTAACAAGCAGCAGCAAAAGAGAAACTCTGGGTTTGGAATGGACTTTTTGAAACCTCGAAGCCCAGTGACACCCTTCCTCCACCAAGGCCATACTTCCTAATCCTTCCAACTAGTGCCACCTGCTGATCAGGTATTCAGATGTATGGGCCTTTGGGGACCATTTTCATTCAAACCATCAGAGGAGGCAATCAAAGTGTTCGTACATCCACTTAATATTTTTATTAAGTTATTATAGCTATGTGGAAAGGGGCAGTGCTCAGTGAATTTCCACAGGCCAATCCTGTGGAACTGTGCTATAGTTAGGAGGTGAAATATTCCTCACAGGCTGCTCACTCTGTCCCTAGTTGGCAGGCTGTTAGGGGAGGTTGTGAAACCTGTGGGACATAAGAACTAGCTGGCAGACAGATGTCTTACTGGAAGTAGGCCCTGGAGTTAACAGCCCACCTCTGCTCCTGGCCTGTTCTCTGCTTCTTGATCCACCAAGATGGAAGGACCCTGTCTCTTGATCCACTGCCATGAGCTCTCATGCATCCCCTGCCAAGTTAAACCAAAACCCCGAGTCAAAGTAAATCCTACCTCCCTTAAGTTGCTTTGGCCATGTATTTGATGACCATGATGGAAAACTAACTAATATACACTAACATCAGATAAAGAAATACTGTTGGCCCTGTTTGTGTCCATTTCCAGGCACGGTGTCTCCAGGGGGAACCATTATTCTAACAGCAATGTTACCTGTTGGTTGGTTTAAAATATTTTGATATGTGTACATGTGGGGCCTGAGTGTATATACATATACCACATGCATGCAGGAACCCACAGAGGGCAGATGAATCATTGAAACCCCTGGAAATGGAGTTTCAGATGGTTTTCAGCTTGTATAGGAGTGCTGTAAACCAAACCCTGATCCTCTGGAATAACAGCCAGTGCTCTTAACTACTGAGCCATCTCTCCTGCCTTCATATTTTTGGTTCTTGTTTCCTTAAAAAAAAAAGTTAGACAAACACAAACTCACTGAATAAATGGAATAATGAATGCATTTTTTGTGACTAGTCTTTTTCCAATAATGTATTTATGAAATATGCCTATATTGTATGTAGTTATATAGGGGTCATTTCTACTTCTATATAGAATTTCATCATTCAGAGGCACTATCATACATTGGTCCTTTGTGTTGTGAGTAGGTATTCAAGGAGTTCTAGTTTCTAAGCATTGAGAATAGAGCTTTGGGTAGGTAGCCTCTAATACGGCCCCAGTGATGCTTGAGTTTTGGTATTCACATGCTTCTGTGGGTCTCCACCTACACTATTCCCAGGACCGGTCAGTGTGGCAAATCAAGTGTGGCTGAAGTAATGATCTGTTACTTCCAAGATAGGGTTTTTAAATATATTGAGGCTTTTCTTTAGGTTTCTCTGTCTCTCTTGTTTGCTCATTCTCACACTTTTCTTGCTTTGAAGGATGCCATGAAAATACACAAGCACCTGTAATGAGGCCATATGTGGAAGAAATGAAGTTTGTTTCATTTCCATTGCCGTGATTAAACATCCTCCCCAAAAGCAATTTAGGGCCTATAATTACAGGTCACAATCCATTGTGTTAGATATATCATGTTAAGAACTCAAGCAGCTAATCACACTGGTAGCCAAGAGCCAATGGAGAATATGCACACCCTTGCTTGCTTGCTTGCTCTCATCTAGCTTTCTCCTTTCTTATCCTCAGGATCCCTGCCTAGGGAATAAATAATTCAGCCCTCAATGGACTGAGTCTCAATATATCAATTAACCATCAATACTAGTACCCACAGGCATACCTGCAGACCAACCTGAGCTAGATGATTTCCCACCAAAACTCTGTACTAGGTTTTCTGTGCTGCTTCCATATCCACTTGACAGCTAAAACCTGCCAACATAGTCTCCAACCCTCGACTAAAGTCGAGTGAGCTTGGGAGTGGATTTTCCTCCCATAATGTCTCCTAATAACTGCGTTCTCATTGGCAGCTTAAGTAAAACCTCAGAAGAGACCCCCATTGGACAGAATCTCTCAGCCAGGGCTGCATGTGATTATCATGGGTCATGAGCACTTTTGTTCTTGTCTTCTTCCTACATGAAGGATATAAAAAGTATCTCATCACAAGAAGGAATATGTACTGACAAACAATGTAGTCCCTACTTACTACTCCTAGAAACTGAGGGATAATAAACAATGTTTTTTATTTCTAAGTCTGGAGGCAATTTTCTAACACAGAGACATGGTGTGCTGTTATGAGATTTTCCTCTGTATGACTTCTGAAGTCCACAAGCGCATATTTCTGTTGGATATATACCTATAAATGGATTCCTGGATCCAAGGATGGGTATGGGTTCAGTTTCAATGCCAGATATGTCATTTTACAGTTGTTGGCTGTATGCACAATTTCATTTGTTTGGTTTGGTTTGGTTTTGATTTTTTTTTTTTTTTTTTTTTTTTTTTTTTTTTTTTCGAGACAGGGTTTCTCTGTATTGTTTTGGAACCTATCCTGGAAACTAGCTCTTGTAGACCAGGCTAGCTTTGGACTCACGGAGATCTGCCTGCCTCTGCCTCCTGAGTGCTGAAATTAAAGGTGTTTACCACCAATGCCTGGCTTCATTATTTTTTTAAAAAAATTATTCTTTTTAACATTTCAATCACTCCAGCTTTTGGAGTATCTGTGTAGGAAAGGGAACGTGGCACTGAAAATTGACATGCACTGGGGATGAACAGGTTTGAGATTAGACAAGAGGGAACAGTAGAAAAATGGGATTTAGATTGGGCTCTGCAGAAGCAAATCACCAAGAGATAAGGTCATCAAAAGTTCTCTGGAAACCAACAAAACCGATTAGAGCCTGAGAGTTTAATTTGTGATCATAATAGCTGTCTGCATTAGACTTGAACTAACACCCCAAACTTCATAATCTGAACCTCTCACTGAGTATCTCATTTGGCCTTAACAACAGCTGAGTGAAGTAGATCTTACTATTGTTTCATTTTATAGATCAGGACACTGAGTCATGGATTAAAGCAACTAAGGCACAGCATGCCACCAGTACAGAATAGGGCATGAGGCTGGAGCAATAGCTCAGTTGGGAAAGTTTTTGCTTTGCAAGCAAGACGGTCTGAGCTCAATTTCCCATCCCACACATATGTAAAAAAGTGTGGTAGGATGTACTTGTAATCCTAAAGCTGAGAAGGTGGAGGCAGGAACATCCTTGGGCTCACTTTCCATCCTGCCTCATGCACTGGGTGAGCACCAGGCCAATTCAAGACCTTGTCTGTAAAGAATGAGGTAGACGGCACCTAAGGAATAATGCCTAAGGCTCTCCTTTGGCCTCCACACTCATGCACATATGTGTAAAAAACACACACCTGCATGTGCTTGTATACTGAACTCAGTCATCTAGCCACCTTTACTTGGGATACAAGTAAAATCTGAATGGCTCACTCTGAAATAAATGTCCTAAGTAGAATCTGAGCAGTGCAGGGTCAGGAGTCTGAGCTAAAGCGTGACTGAGGTCAGCTTGCATCTGCAGCCAGGTTCTCCGGAGACGACCTCCACATATTTTCAGTCTTTTATAAACGCCAAGACACCCTCTCTAGCTTGCAAACATAGAATCTAAGATGATACTTTTAGTCTCAGCCTCCTTGAGTTTCTTGTGCAAGGAATTTGACCGGCATCTTGACTGAGATGGAGCGAGGTCACTATTGAGGCACACTAATGGGTGAATCAATCAGCAGAAAGGTGGATTTGTAGCCAAAATAAGATGGGAAGTGATTGAGGAAGGCACTGGACATTGACCTCTGGTCTCCATATGTACCTGCACATACACATGAGCATACACACACACACACACACACACACACACACACCATACACACAATTCCAGGAAACGCTAGAATATGATACCGCTTTACTTGGAAGCTGCTGATTCAGGCCAGCAATGTTCTGGCACTGAGTTCGCTTCCAGTCATTCATGCACTCCTTGACTCGTTTGTTCAACATCAGCTGATCAGGAACAACACGCCAAGCACATCTAGGTACTAGAAATTCAAATGGTAACAAGATGTGCACTGTGGTTGATCTATAATGAGGCTGGCTGGCTAAGATAGATCAACCGTAAATCTTCTATAAAAGCAGTAAGACCCTACACTGCTAGTTTCTCAATCTGAATGTTAACCATCCATATTTGGACTCCAGGGCTTCAGGTATAAAGAGAGAATTGGAACAAGGAACCCGTGGCTACTTGAATTAAATACCCAGATGAGTCTTAATCTTAGAAGCAATGGGAGTGTAAACCAGTCCTGAATTTGTTTCTCCATCATTTTCAAATTAATCCAAAAATTTTTTTATGGTCCTTGACCTTCCATGTGTTTTGGAATCATTGCTTTAGTTGTGGTCCAACTTTGGCAAATTAATTTATCAGGAGTCACTGAGACTAACCCTTATGTAACGACTGAGGGGGCAGCCATCTTCTAGATATACCCTTTGCCTAGGAACCTTAAGGATTAACAGGCTCTGGGACCACTGGGGCACATGGAGGTAAGAAAGCCTTTGTGTTGTTTTGACATGGACTGGGCTATCCTGTGACCTGTCACTCCTTACTCTTGGCCTCTCCACCATTTGCATTGGAGACAGTAGACCACATCCAAAAGGAAGAGAATTATGTGTTTGCTCATTCCAGCTTCCCATCCAGGGAAGCAAGAAGATGATTGGTTGCTCCTGTTTAAAGTTCAGATGCAGAATGGATTGCTACTTGTTTTACTTGCTGCAATCATTAGTGAGGGCTCAAACATTGCCATCCGTAAATAAATTGTAACCTGATTGCTTTATGAACTGAGAAGAAAAACGTGTAGGGGTAGAGTAAAAACAAACAAAACAAACAACTGTAAGTTTGGAAGAGGCGTAGATGTGATCTTCAGTAGTTCAAGTGCCTGGCCCATGCACAGAGCACGCTATCTTGCACAGTAGCAAGGCCAAAGAGAGACGAGACATTGGAGGTAGGGTTCATGTTGCTACACTCGCCTGCAACCAGGCTCAATAATAACAGCACTTGCATCAGAGGAAGGCTAACCACACATTTTAGCACTTCCACAGTTCTAACTTAATCATGGCAGGAAGCTCTTCTGCTGCTGGGAGAACAAGTTGCGTCACTAGAGACATCTGACTCCAGGATCTAGTGTCAATCACTTTGCCTAAGGTCACTACAAATGCTAGGGTGTCTCCTTACAACATAAAAGCTTTGCCCAACTGGCAATTAAGACGAAACACACCGCACCATAAATAATTGAGAAGGTGGATTAAAGAAATACCTTTTCCACAACAAAATGAGAGGAATGCATGGCAATTCTGAAGGCAGACATTTTGTCTCCTATCTACCACCCACAGTGCTCCCAAGTCTCTTTGTTTGTTTGCTCTTTTCATTAGGCTTGCCTTTCCTAGTTATTTAAATGTCTCTATAGATACAAGAAGTTTCTCACATATGGAATGAGAAAAGATTTGAGAAAAGATGACATTCCCAAGAACAGCTTCCAAGGGTCACTCGTCAGGGCTCGGTGTTTCACAAATAACTCCTCTCTGAGCAGAATTGTGCTTAATACTTGACAAGCTGTGAATCAAATGGCAAGGCCACCTGCTCAGCTGACTTAAGAAATAGTCTTAGACAGCTTGAAGGTACACAGGTAAAACACCTATGACAAACAAATTATGTCTTACCTCTTCATCCAGGTCTTAAACTGGGATTTTGAGCGTAGCTTCCTCCTGGAGAACAACAGCAACAAATTGGAAAGTCTCCAAAACTCCAAAATGAGGACCAAATATGTCATTCATAGGAGCCTAAGAGGTTTATTGATGATATCCACAGGGAAGAGTTTACTAGTAAAAAGCTCTCTATCCCTTCAGTCTGTAATTGCTCCCAAACAGATGCATTTCCAATGGGGGCAGTGTCAGTGTGGGAATGGGAAAGGGATGCAGAAGCAGGAAGATAAAGAATGGACAAACACAAATTTTCATAGACAAGCCACCACCCTGGCTTCTATTTGGAGCACAGTGGTGATATTTGAAGCACCCAGTGGAAATAAAACCCTTGAACTTGGAACCGCAGCTACGATGGCATATTTTTAAATGGTTACGAGAGGAGTCTGAGTATTCAGTAGGGCAGTGGCCAAGATTCTTGGGCTGCTCCATGGATGGCACTTGAGATCCACCAGGCAGGTAGACAACACCTGTCTCACTGAGCTAGGTCAAGATAAGACAAGGGAAGCAGTGGACCGACCATAAGGAAGACAAGAGGGGCAGACGAGCATCTTGGGGGATTACCACACTCTCAAAGACAAAATTTAACTTCACTGGAAACATTTGAAGGCAGACTTTCAGAAAAAAAAAACAAAAAAAATTCTTTTAAAAAAGAATTAAGGAAATTTCCCAAACGGAAACTGAACCAGGAAAATGCAAATGTAGCATTATGAATGAGTCCATGGGACCTATGCCTGATTGTGCAGTAGAGTTCATCGCTTTTTACCGGCGTGACTTCGCCCTACCAGCAACTCCCACTCACCACTAGAAAATTTTGGTGTAAATCACAGGTAGCATGATTTAAAGGTAAACTTTTCTGAGACTTATGACTTCATCACAAATTAGAGAACGTAGAAACTGCATAGAGAAACAAATAGCTTACGGAAAGTTTAAACACACATCTCCTGGAACATACATTGCCTGGATTTCGATACTAAATGACAATCAGTTTCTTACAGGGTCTGTAAAAATGTTCTGGGTGGTACTGTCTCATGGCTAGACATCGAGTTGTGGGTAGACAAACCGCAGAGTTGTCATTTTGACAGACAAGCCTCTTAGTGGAGTCGGGGCAGAATAATGGAGAAGAGTGTGACCCCAAGAAAGGGTACAAAATGCTGTGTGAGATTACAGGGGGTACCCTGTGAACAAGATCAGAGAGACACCGCATGGTGAGCAGCCAAGGCTGTTCTTTGATCTTCATCCTTCAGACCATCATCCCAGAGGGCTGCCCTTTCCCTCCTCACATACCCATTCCAATCTTGAATCATAAAGGACAAGAAAGGTTGGGAGTGGCCACACAGATGTATTTACTTCCCGGGCACTTCGCCTACCTCTGCAGGAAGCAAAGCTGTTTAAGACACAGTGGCCACTCATTTCCAACCAGTTCAGTTTGTGCGAACCCAGGTTTAGGAAGGGCATAAATGATTGATGTTGCTCAAGATGTTTTGGTTTTAATTATGCAAGAATGAATCACAAAGTTACCCCTTTGCATCATCTAACTTCCTCTAGTGTGTTTAAGTATAGTTTGACAGAGGAAACTAAGTTTTGTATATTTCACATTGTGCAATTCAACCAGACACCTTTAAGCCAGTGCTACATGCAAAATGTAGAGGTAAATAGTGTTTGTTGGATTCAAAACGCAACATAACAGGACTCTTAAACCAACTATATAAGTGACTGAATAACTAAAGCAAGCAAGCAAACAAAGAAGTTAGGGTGCAGTCTCACATGGTATACATAGAGTCCTGTGTTCCTCTTCCCAGCACTCCAGCAGAAAGCTAGGTTGGGTGGCCCTGGCTGTAGCCCAGAGCTTGGAGCATGGAAATAGATGGATCCCTGAAGCTTTTTGGTCAGCCAGTGGAGTTGAATCAATACACTTCAGGTTCAGTGGAGGACTCAGAGAAAGGTGAAGAGCACCATTGAGGAAACACACTTGTAGTCCAGTCCACCTCTGGCCAACACATGTAAGCACACATTCACATTAACAAATATAAAAGGCTTCCTGGAAAAGGTATTGGACAGGGTTCTTGAAGCTGAGCCAGCCTTCAATTGGTGGAAGGTAAGAGAATGTCATTGGTGGAATGCTGTTGGGAAAATGTGCACACATGTACACACACACACACACACACACACACACACACACACACACACACCACATATTGATGAAAGGAGAAGAATATGAATTAAAAGGCAAGTTGATGGCATTGAGACAAATAAGTGTACATGAGGATGTGTTTAAATGCACAAAGTTCTGACCCTGAGCTGAGTGTCCTTGGAGAAGTCACCGAGACCTTAAACTCCAGGGTCTCTGTAAAATATCAGGATACAAACAGTGCCCTCTGGCTAGCCCATAGGTTATCAGTGGTATCTAATGAGGTTTTTTTGGATTGAGTAGGAAAGGTAAAAAGATTACACATCAGAATTCCCTGTGTCCGGGGGTTGGGTGGGGGGGAACTACAGGATAGAGTCCTTTCATCCAAATCCCCTGAGATGAGCTGACTCCAGGCAGATCTGAAGCCCAGGACCTCTCAATATAAGGAAGAGATTCTTCTGGAAGACTCCTTTTCTAGTGTTGGCAGAACTACAGAGCTGTGCCTCCATACAAATCATGTTGCCATCCCAGGGAGGCTCAGCTGGGAGCAGATTTTACTGTTGATTTATATGGAGGGCCACCTGCAGGCAAACAGCTGGGGCGGGGTGCCCATGTTCCATGGAGTTACAACATGACTTTTCTTCCAGTGTTTACTTGAGGAGGCAGCAAGCTCTGTCTTCCACGTCTCAGTTCCAGAGCCAAGGAATTCTTGCCATTTGAAAAGGTCTTCAGAGTGGGAAGAAAAAGGGTATGGGTAGTCTGTGCCCTGTGATGCCACCTGCCAGCACTGAGGTGGATCAGCGCCTTTTGGTTCCCTCCCCTTTCCAGGATAACACTGTTTCCTACTGGCAGGGACAGAGTGAGAACTGATATCAATTTAATGTCTCCCTTACGGAAAGGCCTGGAAGCATCTCTCCTACCTTTGTGACAAGTAAGAAAGTGTTCCCAAAAATGGTCATGAGATCACAGAATGAGTCCTGGTTCAGTGGGTGAGCATTAGTGAGCTCTTCCAAAGTCCAAGTCATGAAAGAATGCTGGTACCTACCCACAGGATGATCATCATACACAAAAGCTGTAATGTGCAACACCTTGCTCTATGGTGTCAGGATTTCCAACATGCAAAGCCCGAGATACTGGTTAGTTTTTATGCTCAACTTGACATAACCTAGAGTCACCTGGAAGAGGGACCCTCAGTTAAATAATTGCCTCTTTCAGATGGACTTATGGACATGTCTACAAGATCATTGTCTTGACTATTAATTGATATAGGAGGGCCCTGCACACTGTGGGCAGCCCTGTCCCTAGACAGGTGACTCTGGGCTATATAAGACAGCTAGTTAGTGAGCAGTATTCCTTTATGGTTTCTGCTTCGGTTTCTGCCCTGACTCCTCTCAGTGCTGCATTGTGACCTGGCAGTTTGAGTTGAAAAAAAATCCCTTTCCTCTCCTGAATTACATTTAGTCATTGTGTTTGTCATAGCAATTAACAAAAAAGTCACAAGGATACTTAGGAACGTTAATTTCAAATTCCCCCTGTTTGGATAATCTCAAGAATATTATGTTTCTAAAATAGAATGGATTACCATGTTCCTGCTATTCCTCTTTAATAATTTAATCTATGGGCAATTTAATTTGATTCCTATCTCAATTTCTGAGTGTTTTATGGCTAACTCCAGATATCATTTCATCTGCCGATATTTCAATGTGTATCTCTAAGTGATAAAACTCCAGAAAAGTCCACCTACTAATGTATCTCACTTTTGAAATTATCAACATTTTCTTTATATGAAATATCCGGATAGCCCGGCATGACGGTGCACCTCGTTTATCCCAGCACTTGATGGCCAAAGGCAAGAGGATATCTGTGAATTCTACCCTGTTCTACATAGAGTTCCCGGCTAGCTAGGGCTATGTACTGAGACCCTATTTCAAAAAAACAATAGGGGCTGGTGAGATGGCTTAGTGGTTAGGAGCACTTGTTGCTCTTCCAAACATCCTGAGTTCAATTCCCAGCAACCACATGGTAGCTCACAACCATGTGTAATGGAATGTGACTTCTTCTGGCATGCAGGTGTACATGCAGACAGAGCATTCATACATTTAAAAAAATAATTAAACAACAACAACAAAAACCACCAAAGCCTAGTTAGTGTTCAGATGTCCCAGAGTTCCTCATATTTTTGTTACATTATCAAATTTAACTGACATATAGCAATTGTACAGATTTGTGGGGAACTACATGATATTTAAATACATGTACTCATTTTGCAGTGTTCAAGTAGGAATGATATACATAATATATTCCAATGTGTGATGTTTCTTTATAGCAAATGGATTCACCATTCTTTTCCCCAGAGTTACTGTTATACACAATACCTTAGCAATATCTATGGTCATCCTACCAAACAATTGTCTTAATTTTTTTAAAAATCAAAGACAAAATAAATCTTCCATGTGGCTAATAAATCTTTTGACCAAGCTATTTGTTCTGCAGAACTTCCTGGATTCTGTGTTTTTCTGGTTATATCCGTAGTATCATTTAAAGGCTGGAGAGATAGATGGCTCCGTGCTTATGACTGCTTGTTGTTCTTCCAGGTTCTTCCTGAGTTGAGCTCTGAGTGCCCCACATCAGGGATCTCACAACCACCCACGATTTTGGCTCCAGGGGATTGGATGCCCTATCCTAACCTCCAATGGTATCCACACACATGTAGCATACACTCACATAGACACATACAGATAAAACACTTAAATAAAATTTAAAAAGTCATATAATGCATCTACTTAATCCCTACATTTTCATTAATTTATGTAAGTTTGCAATTTATGTAATTTATGCAACTTATTTCATCATTAAGAGTTATGTAATAAATTCTATGTTCCCCCTCATCGGTTAAATGTAAAATCTTGACCAGAGTAAGATTTAATATTTTTAGCAATGATACAGGTGTGAAGTTATTGTGTATGCTCAAAGATGATCCATAGGCCGTAATGCTAAGATTTCTTTATTCAGATAAACAACAGCCCAAATGCAAGCCAGGGCATGCCCAGAGGCCACAAGCTAGTGTGGCCAGAGAGAAGGGGCATCCACGTGTTCGTGGCCTCTTAAGAATTCTCATCTTCGACCTCCTCTGACCATGCCCTCATGGGCATGGCCAGGCACACCTGTAGGGGCTACTAGGAGGTGGGGCTACAGTGTCTCCCTACATGAAGTCTTAAATTTATCTCTGGAGCACTGACTGCCTAATTGTCCTTTTGTGATATTAGTAGCTATCAGTGGTGATTGTCCCATCAAATGAATTCATTTGGGATTATGGTTCTTTATTTTCAGAGCAATTCATGTGGATGTTGAGCACATTAATGCCCAAGGATCCCATCACAGTGCATTTTTACACACTGCTGGTCATGTTCTTCAAAACACCAAGTCTCTGTCTGTCTGTCTGTCTGTCTGTCTGTCTGTCTGTCTGTCTGTCTGTCTCTCTCTCTCTCTCTCTCTCTCTCTCTCTCTCTCTCTGTGTGTGTGTGTGTGTGTGTGTGTGTGTAAAACTTGCAGGTGCAGGTTCTCTCTACCATTTGGGTCTGCAGATCAAATTCCTGCCATTATACCTGGAGCTGTCAGCTTTATGCCCTGAACAATCTCACCCTTCCAGAGGTATTCAGCACACACGTGGTTGTGTGTCAAGAATCATAACCCAAGGCAACAGAGAGCCAACTGTTTCAGCATTTTTATTATTACATTTTCCTTAAATATGAAATTCATCCAGTTATTACTTCATATATGCATCTACCACAATACTGTTTAGAGTCTCATGGTAAATATTTAGCTGTAGCTCAAATTTTTTCCTCCTTCTCCATCTCGACCTTTTATGATTGTCCTTCGCTCATGCTACAGCTGTTGCTCGGGGTTTTGAAGCTCTATCAGACATCCTTGTGATTTCCAGATGGTTCCAGGCCTGAAGTATAATTCTATACTTAGTTCTCTAAGAATCAGAATTACCTGTTAAAAGGGAAAACAAATTACCAAATTAGAGTCAAAAGATTATTAGGCATTCTTGATGGGAGGAAAACCGACACCAAAGATCTTCTCCAAAAGGATGCCAGAGGGAAGGAAGCATTGTTGAGTGAGAATCAGTTATGTGGATATAGGAGGAATTAAGAGTGAAAAACAAAAACAAAAGACAAAACTATAACCCTGCTTTTTCCAAGAAGCTTCTGCCTTATGGAGAATGTCCTATGGGGCTTCTGAAAATGCCAAATACAGTGGTCAGGTCTGGGAATTGCTTACCACTCAATGAATGCTCCATATAAAACAGATGTCAGCTGGCCTTAACATTGTCATTTTATCCAACGTCACATTTCTAACCACTAGTTCCATTAGCAGATCTACTACTTATAGCCCAGTGGGCCAGGTCTGGATCCCCCTGGCTCTGCTTACCCAGAATAGGGAAAAGTACAGCTCTTGCTTCCCTGGGGTTGGTGGCTTTTCCTGTCTCCCTCCTTTGAAAGGACCCAGGATTTACAATTATTCATCATTGAGTTAAATTAACATTCATGTGAGAGCCTCTCTTTCTTTACTGTGAGCTAAGGCTTAGGCTTATTCCTGCATTCCGCCTGGTTCTCACCCTCTCAATACAGTGGGAGGCATCAAAAACCTGCAGCCTATGCTGTTGGACAGAACATGTAGAGTACAATGGCTTAGCGTTACCAGCCCAAGGCAGTGGACAAGAAGCATTTGCAAGATTACTTATGCTATTAACGCGTCATTCCAGTTGAGGGATGAAATCATATGCCTATCAGAAGCTCAGACATTTCTGTGATCTCCAAACCCTATTCAGGTGAAACAACCTCTCTCTCTAAATTTGATCCCGCTTTCTAAATCATGCTGGGCCTTGATCTTTGCTTCTCCCCACCTCCTCCTTCCCCTTCAGATTCCTAAGGCACTGGGACAATTCTTGCTGAAGCAGGCTGAGGCCATAAGCTCGCTCATCCTGGGCTCTACTGCCTCCCATTTCCAGTCCCCAGTGGTGGGGCATTAGGTTGGGAACTCAGTAACTGTGGGCCATTAGTTTGACAACCTAGACACAAGAAAAGTATGTTTGTTCCTTACTTGGTTCTTGAAAGTATTTGGAAACCTTGAAGCCTGAGTAGGGAGTCTTTCATACCAGCTGAAACAATCACAGGATCCAAGCTGGAAACAGTGGGGGAAATTGAAAGGGAAAGAAAAAAAGAAATTAAAAAACCCAACCCAGCCCCATTCAGCTGCTTCTCCATTCAGTTCAGGGTGGTAGGGAATTTGTGAATCTGGCTAACAGCAGCATTCCTGGAAAACTGGCCCATTGCTGAGCTTTCTTGTGAACTTATCCACCTGTCATGTTGAGGCTTGGAAGGGAGCCAGGGCAGGCAGGAAATAATAGGCTGCAGGATACTGGTGTGTGTCAGTGGCCCTGGCCCTCCCATTCCTGAACACAGATGAGCTGGAAGTTTGAGACATCACCACTGCTGAGGGTGAGCTTGGAAGGCCACGGGAAGTCTGGCTGGGGGAGGGAGAGGTCCAGAAGGATGCCAGAGGATTAAATTCATGGTAAGTACCTCTTTGAGACTCCAGAACCATCTCTGCCGGGAAATGGTTCAAGCTAAGGCTCAGACACATTCATTTGTTCTCACTAACCTCATCCTGTACACACAAGGCTGAAGCTAATGCAGGATAGAATATCTGAATTCTTCCAGCTCCCCCATTTCCCCAGGTCTCCTGGCCAGTCACAGATCTGATTATGATGACATCAACTGGCTAGAATTAGATAAAACTTCCTTCTCCACTCTGGGATCCTGGATTCATATTTTGTTTTTGATCTCCAATGACTTCATTTGGTCCGCTTAGGCAGCCCCTATCCTCTTTATTCCCGTCAATGTAATTATCTATCTTCTCTTAGGAAGCATTATGCAATGTGTGGGGAGAAGTATGGGTTCTCAGAGTGCTAGTTAAATTAAGATGAGCAACACTGGCCAAGTCAGAAGGAGTTTGCTCTGCAAGCAGAGGATTCTTAGGTTGCTGACTGTCACATTAAAAAAGCACTTACCATTGCTGACATATCTAGTCTGATCATTTGAAGGAAGTTTACAGACACCCATGCTTCCCCATCTACTTGGATACAAGGGTTTTCTTATAATATCCCACAAAGGATATTAATTGATTTCTCATGCCGCCTCCCAGAAAGTTACAACCCATTGGGAATGGAGTGATTCGATAAAGGTAATGTTCACCTCCCAGCTAGAAGTAGAGGATGTGGAGGCTGTTTCAGCTTTGAAATATGCAAGGATTATGGAGTCTTATGATTTCCATTTCTTGTTACCCCAGCTTTTAAGCATCCAAGCGCAGCTGGATAGGGGTGGTGCTCATCTAAAGATCCCAGCACTCAGAAGGCAGAGGCAGGCAAATCTCTGTGAATTTGAGACAAGCCTGATCTACAGAGTGAGTTCCAGGACAGTCGGAGCTATACAAAGACACCCAGTCTCAAAAAAACAAACCAACACCCCCCCAAACAAACAAACAAACACGCAATCCAAGCACTCTAAATGTATCACTCATCTGAAAGCATGAATATCTCCTAACCCCTTCTGTGATCCACAAAGTGCCACTTAGGTATTGCTATCATTTCACAGTGGCTTTGGTATTTGACCTCTGCTTTAAGAGCCACACATGACATACCAAAGCCAGATGCTGCCATTTTTATCATAATGAGTTTGAAGCAGGATATTGCAGTTGGGAACAGGTTTCTAATGAACTCCAGAAACAAAAAGCTATAGGGGAAAACTACTAGAAAATGTCAAGACTATCAATAGATGTTGCCAGGAGCAGGGTGCTGGACAGGGTCCTATGGCTGTGGTCATCTAGAGTGGCACTTCAATACAGTATCCATTTGACACACACAGCTATTCAGTTTAAATTAACGAACAGAATTTAGAATTCTACTCCTTAGTTGATGAACCGTATTTCAAGTCTTTGGCCACTTTATATGGCTATAGTAGCTATTGTATTGAAGTGAGAACAGTTCTAACACCTCCGAAAATTCTATTGGATAGCAGAGTTACAGAGGAATGTAATGAACAGCTCTGCAAAGAGGGAAACCTGAACTGAGATTGACAATAGTGTGAGAAAAAAAGACAAGTAGCAGGCACAGGGTGAGGAAGCAGTATTTATTCTATTCATTTCAACAGATGTGCAGTTTGAGCATCTCTTTTGTTTAAACTCTTTCCAGTGTCCCTTTACTTAAAAAATATGGGTGCTGGATGTTCTTGTTTCCCTATATAATTCAATGAGACCTTGTGTGCAAAGGGCTTATAGCATATCTGGCACACAGCAAGCACTCATGAAATGACTGGCATTGCTTCAAGGGTTCAGTGCATCACATGACCATGGCACACCAAGGTCTACTAGTAAGCCTGATTGAAAAGGAGGCTTTGGTAATAGAGAAACTGAACAAAATAGGACAGTTATCAATCGATGAGGTAAAGATAAGGTAAGACTGGGTGAAAGAGATTAGCTTTATCAGAAAAGACTCCTTTATCAGTTGGCAAGCAACAGAAATTTGACTAACCAGTAGCTCACACTGGTTTATTTGCTAAGGAAACTGTCCTTCTAGCTGTCTTGCTATACCTCCCATACCCTTTATTCTTACATTTATGTTGTTGGCTACCCCAGGAATTCCATGTATTCCTAGAAAGACAAATGGGCTTTACCTTTCCATTTAGAAGAGGCCCCCAACCACACATGCCTCCTTTAATCCCCTTGACCAAAAGGAATTTCCCACTGCCCTAAACTATAAGAAGAAGGGAGACTCAGAATGAACCATGTGAAATTGCCAGTAGTTGAACAGTTTTACCAACAAAGAGACTGATATAACACAACCTAGGAGTCAGACACAGTAGAGTCCTGAATGAAAGTGGGATTCTGTTACACAAAGAGAAAGCATATCCACCCACCATAGCACTGCCTCCCACAGGCATGTTTGGGTCAAACAGTTCCTTGAAGGCTATTGCTACAGCACTCCTGGAAAAGGGGAACTAGTATTGCTCAGTAGAGAGCTGCAGAGCTGAGCTGAAAAACTATTCCATTTAATCTTCAAGTTCATGTCCCTGGCACGATTTCTCACACACACACACACACACACACACACACACACACACACACACACACACACACACACACTCCCCATATAGAAAGCCCCCTCTCCCCGGAAATGACATAGCATTCAAAGAAAGCATCAGGTTTGATCTAATGAAAGAGTATGTATTGCTCAATGATGTGTAAATGGACCCCAGATGTGTGACCTCTTTACCAGAGGTCTCAGTCACAATAGAGATGAAACGAGATTGTACATAAGTGCACAGGAAATGTATTGGGTTGTGGTGTTAGGATTTATTCTAAGTATGTGCCACCTCTCCCCCCCCTTGGGGGAAATGGGAGTCTGCTTTGACACTGAAAGGACAAAACAAGAAGTGTTAGGAGAGAACTTTATGGGTGAGCGTGTCATTTTAGTTTGCTTGGCATTTTATGGTTTTCTTTCTTCCTGTAACTCTGCTTCCAGGGGACTTGATGCCCCCCTTCCAGCCTCCATGGGCACAGCACACAGGGTGCACACACATGTAAGCAGGGGCACATACATGTACACATACATTAAAATAAAGAAATCTTTGAAACTCCAGAGTTCTCTGTTCTGAAAGTTGTAAAAATAAGCACACAGCGTTCAATGTATTCCAAACTGTGTCTCTGCTACAGAGTACATTCCTTCATTTCTCCATTCATGTACTTGATGACCACCTCGCTGTTAGTAATGTGGGCCTCCAGGTGCCCACTCTAAAGATGCATGTATTAGAGGGAGGGGTAAAGCAATACAGTGAACAAGGACATTTAAAATATCGAGACATGTATAGTGGACAAATTAAAACTAAGACTTGACAATTAAGGGCAGTCTCTGAGAAGGTGACAAGGAACTGGCTGGAGGATGTCGTGTAGAAGCTATCAGACCGGAACAGTCTCCTCATTTGAAACATAAGACTAGAGTGGCTTCTCTGTAAGAGACAACAGTGAGAGGTGAAGACCTAGGGGAAAAAAGAAGCCAAATCATGCCCGGACAACCTTGAAAAACAAGGAAGGCAGGAAATTTTAGGTGCACTTGGAACACACTGTCAGGTCACCGTGTAGTTTGAGGCAGGAAAGTGCAAGATATGATCAGTGTCTTGATAAGGTCACCCTAGCTGCCATGTGGAGAACATGCGGTGTGTTAGAAAGGAAAAAATGAGAGTGGGTTGAGGGTGTACACCTGGAGCCAAGTTGAAGGAACATCTGGCAGAGTGGCTGTGACAGGTTGAGAGCAAAACAGTATAAAAGGCTCCTGTCTGTCTCAGGTTGAATAGCTGGATAGTGCTATTTCTGATAACAGGCCTGGGAAAGGCACAGGTGGGAGCCTCAAATCATAGGAGTTCTATTTTGATTATTTGCAACTTGAGCTATTTCGCAGACGATGAAGTAGAGGTTTGAACTTATTGAGTGAAGATGTGATTGTATTCTCAAAGTAAAGAAGTGGACTGGAATATCAGTGAGGAGGCACCAGCTATGAGGGGAATAGAAACTACAAAACCAGGTGAGATCTTCTTAAAGGTGGAATCGAGAGCAGGGCAACAGAGGGCTTCACCATGTACAGAGGCATGCCAACTTCAGAGACCAGGCACAAACGGAGGTGGCCAAAGAGATTAAAGGGCAGCCAGTGGAGGGTGAGGAGTACAGAAACAGGAGAAAGGAGGTTTGGGGATGGAAGAGGCTTAAATGGAATACTGATGAGAGAAGGATGAGATGAAAACAGAGAAGTTATCACTGGATCTTGCATCACCAAGGGCTTTGGCAACCCTGATTCAATGGGTTATGGAAATGACAGAGGCAAAGGAGTGAAATGAAGGGGAATGTGCAAGACTAGGATGTTTCTTTTCTGGGCTGAGATACCTGCATACCTGTTTGTCTGGAGGAAGGTCACCTAGGGAAAAAAATAACTCGGCAGGAAGCCACGCACATGGGAATTCTGCACCTTCTTTCTAATTTTTCTGTAAATCCAAAATTGTTTTACATTTGCTCTTAGCTAAGATGATAGGCTTATTTTAAGAAAGAAAGGGTTGAGATGTAAGAAAAGGGACATTCAGAACCAAAAAATAATGTTAAAAGGTCTTATTATTAAAAAGACATAGAGTTGGCTGTCAGCAAACAGTCTCTATTTATGAATAGCAAAATGAATTTTAGTACACTCTGGAGCTTACAAAATGGCATGCATTTAAATACTTTTATTATTATGACTGCAGGTGGGATGTATTATGACTACCATTCTATATGATAAGGAAAGTGACACTGGGGAGAGTCTGGTCCCATTGAGAACTCACTATGGATCCCCAAGAGGATAAAGCCTGCTTTTCCACACCATGTTATGTGCTTGCAATGGGTTTGAACACATTGATCATTGGGTTTTATCTTCATAACATTGGTGCTCAGTTTCCTCTGCTGTGGGATGAAATAATAGCAATAAAATATACATAGGAGCCCTTAATGCCCAGATGATTTTTAAATTATCTGCGTAGCTACTTGTGACCAACATGAGAAAGGCTGAGAACATTTGCCAGGGAAACAAATGTGCGGGCAGTCGACAGAGATCCAAGAGCTCACCCCACTCTAATCGCTCCGTGTTGCTTGGAGGGTCTGTTTACAGCAACATGCTCTGTGTTGGAATCTTCCACATTGCTTTAGAAGGTGTTGACAGCATCTTCTTTGCTCTTCTGCATGTGTTCAGTGGCTGTGAATAACACTGACATTAGGGCAGAGGAGTCCTCTCTGTCTTCCCAAGGAGCTCCGTCAAGAGCACTTTAAAAAGCTGAGTCTCCAAATGGTGGAGTATTCTTAAGAGTCCCTTTCAAGTTCTCTTACTTACCTAATTGCATTTTTTCCAAGTCTTTTGCCTAGTTTGGTTTTGTAACAGGGCCCAGTCCCCTTTTAGGTCTAGAATGAGTATCATCTATCTCAGAGTAGCCTCCAGGTACTCTGCCATTCCCGATGATGGGGTGATACTACTGAGAACAGATAGTTGTTTTATTTAATTTTGGTTATTAGAGACCCAAAGCCCTGAAATCAGGATGCCTGGATATTCAAGTTTGGCTTCCCTATGTGCTGGGACATGAAGTCATTTAAGTTAATCTATTTAAACTTTAGGTTCCTCATTTGTAAAAAAGGTGATAAAGAATGACCATGTCATGAGGTCTATGGCTGTGATGAAACACCATGACCATAAGCAACTTGAAGAAAAAAAGGCTTATTTTGCTTATACGTCCGTATCACATCCATTATCAAAGGAAGTCATGGTGGAACTCAAGCTGGGCGGGAATCTGGGAGCAGGAGATGATACAGAGAGTATGGAGGAGTGATGCTTACCAGCTTGCCCCTTATGCTTGCTCAGCCTGCTTTTTTATAGCACACAGGAGCACCAGCCCAGACATGGCAACACCCACAATGGGCTGGACCCTTCCACATCAATCACTAATTAAGAAAATGCACTACACACTTACCTACAGGCCACTCTCATGGAGGCCTTTTCTCAACTGAAAGTTCCTCTTGCCAAATGACTCTAACATGTGCCAAGTTGACAAAAAAACAAAACAAAACAAAACTAGTGAGCACATAGAGTTCTTATAAAAAATTAAGTATATATATATATATATATATATATATATATATAGTGGTGATATATTATTTATGATTTATTAAAGCTTGTCTGAGGATTCAGAAAGCGAAGCCGGCCACAAGCTATAGAGATTAGGCAGTGGTGATACACAACTTTAATCGAAGCAGCCATAGAACTAGGCAGTGGTGGCACACACCTTTAATCAAAAGACTCAAGATTAAGAAGTAGACAGTTCTCTGTTAGTTCAAGGTCACCCTGACTACTCGAGTTTGGAGCAATCTAAAAAAGTAGCAGAGCTCTCGCCTTTAACCCCAGGACTCATGAGAGGTATTTAAGACAGGAACGGGGTCTCAGAGCTGGCATTCATTCTCCAGTCACATTGAGGATAGGAAGGCATATATATTATCCAGCAACACTGAGGAGAAGTTACAGTCTGAGGCTTGGTGAGAGCTTGCAGAGACAGGATAAACCCTTTCAGCCTGAGGTAGAGGTAAGAACTAGTGGCCAGCTGCTTTGCTTCTCTGATCTTTAGTTTGAAGCTTGAAACCCCAATATCAGTCTCTAGGTCTTTTATTTATCTTATCATGTTACAATATTGTGACTCTGGGAATAGCAGCTTCTAAACATAGACTAATCTTGTTTATAAAACACTTAAAAATGGTAGAATCCTTGAGGGACTTTATGTTGCCTGCAAAGTCATAGGCTTCTTTCCCTCATGACATAGTTCCTATTCAGTGCACTTTACCTTTTACCTATTTGTTTCCACTTTATTCTTTTGTAAATTTTATTTTTCCTAAGAAAACAGCAGGAATCAGAGATGGGGGATCCTGAAAGGAATGTTCTATGAGACTCAACATAGGTTTGTGACAGCGTTGGTGACTTAAAAATCAATGTTCATGAGGCATAAAGATATCCATTAATTTGGACATTAAAAAGTTAGGAAGTCATTAGTCTGAGCAAGATGGATTATCATGCACATAGAATTTAAAAAGATACAGATATTGATAACTATATGAGATAATGTTTGTTCATTAAGTAGCATTAGCCATTTGATGATGTACAATTATTTCAAAATACCTTGTACACATTAAAAACACAGTGTTGACTTAGAAATAAACAAATATAGATCCCAAGAAATATATAACATTTTAAAGATACAGATAAAAATTAATGGAAAAAGTATAATATTTCAAACATTTCATATTGGTGAAATAAAATTAATGGATATGGACTTGTAGAGTTAAAAAGATATATATATATATATATATATGTGTGTGTGTGTGTGTGTGTGTGTGTGTGTGTGTGTGTGTGTGTGTACATATGTTGAGGAAACAAAACAAGGAGATAAAAATAAGTTGAAAGTGGACATGGGGTATCTACAGAACAACTGTAAATTTCTTTGCTATTAGGATTTATAGGAAGTATCTATCTATTATTCTTATTCTACCTGGGATCCATTTAACACTTTTGAAAGAAAAGTTATTTTGGTCAAAGATTAGCTAACTGGATATTTAAGCTGTAATGTCACAACATTCACATATGTCATTTAGAGCTATTTAGTTGGACAAAGCCAACAACTCCATAGACTTTACTGAGAGTCACAGCTAATGAAAAGAGTTTCTGTTCTAGCTTCACCCTCTTTCTTGTTTCCTGTACCAGCCAAATGCTCAAAAGGATAAGCTTCTAACACAGTCATCAGTGTACCTAGCCCTGTTTTAATGTGATCACAAACAGCATCCTGTGTTTCTGCTTACAACACCCATCAAAAAGCATCACCACTGTGTTTTAAAATTAATAGTCTTGGTGAGCTTAAAATAACATGGGAGTAATATCTATTATGCTAGGATCATGAATCTGCTCTTTGTTGATTATTTTATTTGATATGTATATTTGCATGTGTATATGTGTGTACCACATGTGTGCAAGTACCTACGGAGACCAGAAGAGGGCACTGGGTCTCCCAAAGCTAGAATTACTCTCAGTGTAAGCTGCTCAATAAGAATGCTGAGAATTGAACTTGGGTCCCCCAGAAGAGCAGTAAACACTTTTAACCACTGAGCCATCTCTCCAGAACTCTCATGCTAAAATTTATGTCTTGCCATTTGTCAAAAAGTTTGCATATATCCTACAATATTTTAAAAGATTTGGAAAATTACAGCCAATTTTTGTACATTGTCAAATTATTCCAAAATGTACCTCACATCTGGTTTTGTAGCTTATTATCCAGGTTGAAAGAAAATGGTTTCTGAGAGGTTCATTTTTAATTGATATTTTATTATATTTTTATTTTATGTGTATGGGTGTTTTCTCTGCATATAGTACCCATGGAACTATAGGTACGGATGATTGTGAGCTACCATGTGGGTACTGAGAAATGAACCCTGGTCCTCTGGAAAAGCAGCCAGTGCTCTTAACTGCTTCACCGTCTCTCCAACCCCAAGCATTTCTTTTATCAAGCAGTGAATAGCATCCAAAGCCTACCTAATTAATGCTGCCATTGTGTCTTTTTTATTAACATCCTTTAGCTCTACTGTGGTCCAGGGCAATTTGACACGGTGGGGACAAAATATTCACTGGAGGTTGACCTAGTTGGTTACTCTCTGTTTCTCTCTTTTCTAATTCTCAGGAATTGAACTGTTTTTCAACAACACTCAGATTTGTTGGCTCAAAAATAAACAACTTTAAACTTCTTAACCATTTTAATCTGTTCCAGATATTAGGTCCCATTTAGAATAAACAGACTCTTTCCTTTGGCAGAAGAAAATTTGGTTCATTAAGTTTCGATTTGGGATATATATATATATATATATATATATATATATATATATATATGTATATATATATATATATATATATTGTTGTACTCACCATCCGTCTTCAGTGGATCTATCCATTGCTTCATTTTTCAGTTCTGAAATGGGGCCAAAATTATTCAGAGAAAAAAAAAATGAAGCACAGGGCCTGAGGAGATGGCTTTACTGCAGAGCCTTTCACATGGAGAGTGACTGGCATGAAAACCAGAAGTGATTTCTTCAGGGTTGGGAAGAGGGCCCTGAGGAGATGCTGTGCAAGCATGAAGACACGAGTCTGTATTTACAGACCCATGGAAAAGCCTAGAAGGGTTGTGAGCATCTGTGATCCCAGTGCTTGAGGACAGAAAAATGCAAATCCCAAGGGTTCATTGGCCAGACAATATACACAGTTGATAAGCTCCAGGTTCAATGAAAAGGATTGTCTAAAAAAAAAAAAAATGTAAGATGCAGAAGTAATTGAGTAATTGATATCAAGCTCTCTTGGCCTTCACACACACACACACACACACACACACACACACACACACACACACACACACACACACACACACACACACACACAGACACACACACCACACTCACATACACACACATGCATACAAAACCCCCGGGGGGATCACACTTGACCTCAAAGAAGCTTTTTAGCACATGTAGAATGCTAGCACGTGGCTTTTCCATGACCACCCTATATTCCTTAATTTTAAATGTTTAATGTAGTCTGGACCATTTCCTCAACTGCAAATGTTACCTTAGCTTCCTAGCACAACACAAAGGTGTCACAGGCTAAAAGTACATATGGACACTTTACCTCTAGAGTTCACAGCATCAGAAATGGAACACCCGCTGTGTTATGCAGCAATCTAATCATCCTGAATCCTTGGTAAGACTTCAGAATAATCAGACCTGTCACTGTTGCACAAAAGACACTGTTGAACGTCAATCCCTCTATCACCAACAGGAAAATCTACTTCCATGGCAGTCACAAATCCAGCTTTGGAAAATCTGGTCCTCATCCCAGACTAACTTCCCCTGTGATAATCGCTAGCATAACAGTACAACACAGTGACCTTGTTAATGGAGCCCTGATTTCAGAAATCCATCACATACCCAGATGCCTCTCCTCTCTGAGTGGGGCTCTTGTTCTTGCAAGGAGCAAAGGCTATGCTTCTTGAGGCCTAAGGCAGACCGTACAGCTTTCCTCACTAGATGAAGTGACTGATTTGAACTCTAGACATATTTATATTCTAGCCCAGAATTCCTCATAGTCTAGTCCGCATTGTACCTGGCAACCACTGAAGTCAATTTGTTCTGAAAAAGCCACTGAAGAAAGACTGGATTTTGTAACTAGAGGACTTGGGATAGGCTGAATCAAAGTAAGGTGAGATGAGTCAAAGAGACCCTCAGCTGTCTACCTCAGAATAAAGGGTTCTCAGTGAATGTGAAGAGGGTAGGGGTTACACAGTTGCTTGAGAGTATTTCTTCAGCACACTATACCAATCTCTTTCAAAACATTAATTGTGGGGAACTGTTCATCCCATGAGATCACAAATTCCTTGACGTGAGAGTGAGTGCATTTCCTCAATAGCTAAGGGTTGTTGGCCAGGACAAGTCGTCCAATACATGTATATCTAAAGAATTAATAACTCTTAGGGAACAGATATTTTGGGCATTGAGTTAGAGATAACTTTGAAAATCAATGGATGTCTTTAAACTAGTATAATCTGAACATAAGTTGCTGGCTTCAGTATAACCTTGTCACATTCATACATTTTATTAACAAATCACTTATATCAGAAACAGTATATTTCTATGCCACATACGGTGGCTCTGACCTCTATTTCAGCACGTGGGAGGCAAAAGCAAGAGGATTGCAAGTTTGAGGAAGGACACCTTAGGTTACACGGTGAGCTCCAGGACATCTTGTGCTATATGGTAAGATGCTCAAAACAGAGAAAGAAATAACACAGTCCATGCTTTATCTTCAAAGGATAATAAAATGTGCATTTGCATTCTATGAAATACTTGTGATTTGAGTCTTGACAAAGTGGTAGAAGGGTCCAGGCAAGAATTATTCTGATGCTTAATTTTATATGTCATCTGGGTTGGTCCACATTGCCCAAATAGTTAATGAAACATTATTCTGGAAGTTTCTGCAAAGGCATTTTATTATGATGATACCAACGTTGAAATCGATGGACTTTGTGTGAGCCAGATTGCCCTCTGTAAGTTAAGTAGGCTCCTGATAATCAGTTGAAATTCTTTAATGAAACAAAAAATGATTTTCTTTGATCTCGAAGGCATGCCAGCAGGTGGACCGTCTTCAGACACTGGACTGCAGGATCATCTCTTTCCTGGGTCTCCAGTCTCCTGGTTTACACTGAAAAATTTGAATCTGATGGCTTTCATAACGTGGACAATTACTTAAGCTAAACATCTCTCTATATACATATGCTACTGGTTTTGGATCTCTGGAGAACCCTAAGTGATGCACTCACCATTAAAGCATCGTATACACTGCAGTAGCTGGCAACCCTCCCAAGAGTGCTCACTTCCCCTCCCAATACTTTGCAGAAAGTTGTCAACACTTCTTGCTGACATTATATCTTACTTCTCCCTCCTGTGTAAAATTGGATTAAACAAAATGTCCTCATACCTACATCACCTAAACCAAGTAGGGAGAACAGCTGTCAGAAGACTTCTATCCCATTACAGCTCTGTCATATGCTGCTTGTGATGTTTTCCCACCCTTGTCTACTTCTTCTCTACATAGTGAAGGGGGAGGGGGAGGGTGACTAGACTAGGTCAGGTATTCATAACCTGCAGGCTGACTGGGCTTTAGGATATGCGTGAGTCTCCTTCAGCCACACGTAGGCCTAGTTTTCAGACACAATGGTTCACCTTTTTGATTGTTCTAGTTGAACTTTGCCCAGTGGCTCCCTTCTCTGTGCTTCAACAACAATGGCTCTCTCTAGTTTTCAGCCATTGTAAGACCTTCTGTGTTGTGTAGTGTTCCCTGAGGAATGTCTTGCTTCTATTTGATGCTTCATGAGCTCATGATGGCCCTGACAATTCCACAAGGAAGAGGATGGTCTTTGTCCTAACACCGCATGAGTATAAAGGAAAGGAGAAGGCAAATTCAACATCAATTTGAGAGCTATTAAGTGTCCCAGACTCCCTATGCTTAATTTTGGAGATGAGTAACACAGTGCTCGAAGTTGTAACTTCTGAGAAGGGGGTATGTGTGAGATGTGTGCAGGACCATGAGATGCTTTCTGTTGATGACATTTCTGAGGGTGTACACTCATTGCCTTGTCCTTAGAGAAGCCCCTCACAGTTTTTAGTAATTAAACTTGCTCTTACCCAGTCCATGTAAGTATATAACACATTCCAATTACTCTCACTCCTCACTCTCTACTATTTTCCTCCCAACACAACCTCCTTATAAATTCATTTCCCACGTTAGTGTCTTTGGGGGTTTTTAGCCACTGGTTTTAACCAGGGATGCCTATTTGACCATCGGTTTAGAACTAGCCTCTGGAGCCTGGTGAGCTTGCTAGTTGGTACACAGCTGAAGACAATAGTTGACCATCCCCTAGAATCCACCCATAGCCCTTAGTTCAGCTGGGAGGAGTAGGAGAACATTCTTGAAGCATCATTAGATAAAGACCATTAATAAATGGACTATGATCACATTTTGATGAAAAACTGCCATTATCTATTTATTTGTGCACACCATAGCATGGGTAGTGTACCTCCCACCATGAGACCAGAGAAGCAGCAGTCAGTTAGAAGGGTGTTTGACTTTTAGAACCTTGTATGGTTTAGTTATTATAACAGGAAAATTAAAAAAAAAGTTGTAATTGGCCTGGTGGTGGTTCATGCTTTTAATCCCAGCACTTGGGAAGTGGATCTCCATGAGTTTGAGGCCAGTCTGGTCAATAGAGCAAGTTCCAGGACAGGCTCCAAAGCTACAGAGAAACCCTGTCTTGAAAAAAATTGTAATTGTATTATAATGAGGAAGAAAATTCAGGGTGTGGATTTGGGTGGGTAGGAAAGTGGGGGAGGATCTGGGGGAGGGGAAAACATAATCAGAATGTGTTCAATGAAAACAAATCTGTTTTCAATAAAATAGATAAATAAATGTAATTCCAATAACAAAAAATTTTAACAAAATTCCCCGTGTGTAGGTGTGTGTGTGTGTGTGTGTGTGTGTGTGTGTGTGTGTGTGTGTGTGAGAGAGAGAGAGAGAGAGAGAGAGAGAGAGAGAGAGAGAGAATAGAGGAAAGTAAATGTCTGTGTGCATATCTATTTTGATCCACATGAAATTAGATTTTTTATACACATGTTACACTGGAGGACAATGGAAATATGAGCTCTGCCGTTCAAACAGATTGGTAACTTGTGTCTTCTGTTAAAATCATGTGAAGAGTTAGAGAAATTGTAGGCCATAACCAACAGCGTTCTCTGGTGAGAGAATAGAAAAGAAGGCCGTGGTTCAGCGAGATGGCTCAGTGTTTAAAGGTAGCTGCCACCTGGCCTGATGATCTCAGTTAAATCTCTCCAGAAGGCCACATGGTGGAAGGAGAGAACTGAAAAGTTGTCCTCTGACCTCCTCACACATGCCACTGGCAAGTTAAATGTGAAAAGAAAACACTGTAAAGGAAAGAACATTGTGATACCTGAAATTATGAGTAGTTAGCAGTTTCTTTGATTTGTCCCCCAAGCTTGAAGTCTCTGCCTTGAAAGACACATTCTAATTCTGGGCATTTGGGAGGTCAAAATGCAGAGCCTGCCAAATCAAAACTCATTTCATTTGGGGGAACCTGCCTTGTGTTGAGCAGCACTAAGGGCTTGAGACTCCGCTGGAAGGGCTCTTGCTTATCTTTGGGAGCTGGGAGTGGAGAGAGGCATGAGAGCAGCTCTAGCTGGAGACGAGAGAAGGTGACTGGAAGGGGCAGCAGACAGTGTGAAATAGGAAGTTGAAATGCAGAGGGTGGTGAAATGATCCCTGGAGCAACATGAGCTGAGCTGAGTAAGGAGTCTGGGCAGGGCATTGCTCACCAGGATTGTGTTATAGCCTGATATTTCCACACACTGTAGTAAAGTCACACTCTGACTATCAGGCCCAGGACACAGAGGAGGAGTCACTCAGGGGCAGGGCGACGTTCCCAGATGCAAGGGCTTTGAAGAGTAAACCCTTAATGGGCTGGATGACAGCAGTGGCAGGAAGTTGCTCAAATGGTGGTGAGAGAAATAAGAGAAATGTAACTAACGGGGCTGCCGGGCATCTCAGTGTTCCTGGGGCTGGTTTTCTTCACAGTTAACACGCCGGCACACATTTAGACCCAAGGATATTGTTTTCATTCAACAACATCAGTTTCCATTTTATATTAGAAATCCCCTGCCCAGGATCATTCACAAGACTTTACAAATGGAGAACTATGGCTCCTGTCTTTCCACATTCATGACATTCAAATCAGGGCAGGTACTAGAAAATCCTTACATTTGATGGTACTAAATTTTGTTGTTTTTATTATTGTTATTAAATTATATACATATATATATATATGCATTTTATGAGTGTTTTAGCTGCATGTATGTATGTGTACCATATGCTTGCCTGGTGTCCATGGAGGTCAGGAGAGGTTATCAGATGCCCTGAAAATGATAAGACACCATGTGGGTGCTGGGAACCGAACTGGGTCCTCTGCAAGAGCAACAAATGCTCTTAATGTTTGAGCCATCTCTTCAGCTCTCAATTAAAAAATTCTTTTAAAATTTTATACAATTATACAATGTATTTTGATCATATCTTCTCCCACTACCTCTTTCCAACTCCTCCCAGGACTCCCAACTTTCCTTCCTCTAGACTTCTTATTATGTTATTATTATTAAGTGTTACTATCACTATCAGCATCAGCATCATCATTACCCACAAACTCCAGTTGTGTTGACTGTATGTGCATGGATGGGAGGCAATGTACTGGGTCATGGAACATACCAGGAGATCACATCCCCCAGAAAAAGTGACTATCCCTTCCTCAGCAGCCATCAGCTGCTGATAGCTGATGGGATCTCATTTCTAACATGGACTCAGAGTCCCAAGAGGTCATCTGACCTTGTATTTCTAACTGTGAAAGGAAAACAGGAGTTGTTGACATAACCTCAAAGATTTGGGAAGCAATTGTGATTCCATAGGCTTGCTTGACTGATTCCACCAGCTGGCAGGGAATGAGAACTCACAGAATTCGGAAGGAAGTAGGAGAGCTCCTGGTCCCTGTGATAGGGAATATTTATGGTGAGGACTTTTCAATGAGATTCGAATGAAGAGAGCAAGCTACACTTAGATCATTTGAATCCACCGGGCACCACATGAGCACATGTCACTGGACTTTAATATTAGGCCTTTCATAGAGCCTTCCAGGGCCAGTGTGTTGCCTCCAGACCCTGCCTCCAGTGGTAAAGGCTTCCCAAAGCAGCACTTTCAGTATCAACAGCTCTCCCACTTGGGTTGCCTGTTGTTACCCAGAGATTCCCTTCCCACAGGAAGACATCCAAAATATAGGAAAGGGGTTGTGTGTGCACACACCGGGACCACAGAACCCTGGGACTTTCTGGGAAGCCCATCTACCTGCCTCAGGGATTCTCTGAAGCCTAAACAAATCAATGTACAGTGAACCCTGCCCAGGAGTCTGGCCACTAAGTTTCAGACAACACAGGCTCCAGAGGAGACCAGGGTTTCAGAATAGAAGTGACGATTGCAGTGTTTTAGAACCAGAGGATAAAGTGTGGAAAGAATCAGGGAAAGTAGCCACTGCCATTTCTTAGACTCTGTAGCTGTTTTTGTTCATGCAGCCCCAGGGTGTTTTTGGTTGAGCACGGCCCACTCACAGCACAGACATGAGGTCTGGAAGCTATTTGAAGTTCAAAGGCACTCACAGACTTCTGCAAAGCAAAGCTGGAGGCAGCTCCTGGCTGGAGGAAATAAATTAATAAGTACATCTGGATAAAAAGCTGCAAGTCATTTCTGCTGAGTTTCTGACTAAAAATTCCCCCTAGGAAACCCATGGCTGCGGATTTTCCCTGAGCCCAGACTCAGCTGATTGTTAGAACATGACTGCTGGCACACTTCATGGAAGGTCTAGAAAGAGGTGTGTCCAGGGTCGGGAAAGGAAGGTCTAAATGGGTCCTTAGCACAGTGGTTCTCAACCTGTGGGTCACGATCCCTTTGGGGTCCAAGCTACTTTCACAGGGGTTGCCTAAGACCATCAGCAAACACAGATATTTACAACACGAGTCACAACAGTAGTGAAATTACTGTTATGAAGTAGCAACAAAAAGAATTTTATGGTTGGGGGGTCCGCATAGTCTGAGGAACTGTATTAAAGGGTCATAACATTAGGAAGGTTAAGAGTCACTGCCTTAGCACTTGGTTGGGTCCTGCTGATTTCACAGGTTGCAAATGGCATCCCTGCATACAAGTAACCGCTTTCCTTAAAGCACACAGAGGACTTCAAGTAACCCTCAAATTGGGGGTTTCTCATACAGTCAATTCTGTGTCTTATTTAACAGTTTCTCTCCCCTCCCCAATCTTTCCTCCCCCATCTGTCTTTCTCTCTCTTTCTTCCTCACTCCCCATGTTTTACTATTCATTTCTTTCGAATCTGGGAGATAAATTTCAGCAAAGGTTGGTTAAGACTTTTACTCTAGTATCTTTCTTCCCTCTTGATGCGGATCTAGAGGGTTCACATGAATTGCAGCCCTGAGGAACTTGGCAACTGTGCTTCCCTCTGAGACCCTGGGCTGAGGACATGGAGCACAGTTTGCTAGTAGATATACTAAGACAGGCTTTAAAAAGAGGGAACCTTGTGACAGTCAGCCTTTTGGTGTTTGTGACAAAATACCCAAGACAAATAACTTGAGGGAAGAAAAATTTACTTTGATTGGTAGTTGCAGGGATTTCAGTCCATGTTTAACTTGGCTTGCTCTAACGCTTTGGGGTCTGTGGAGAGTGAGAGCATCATGGTGACAGGTGCACGCAAAGGCTACTCACCTCATGGTGGCCAGGTAGTGGTGAAAGAGCCCACGAGGAAGGAAGCAGTCACAAATCTTATTCCAAGCAAACTATGTTTCCAACTAGGCCTTTCTAGTATCTTCCACTAATGTCATCAAATTATGACTCCATCAATGGTTTTATCCATTCATGATACAATAATCTCTCAGTGATTGGTTCCACCAGCTGGGGACCAAGATTTCAACATACCTAAGCCATCCAGAGACATTTCCTATGCAAACCACAACAGGAATGGATCTCAGGAAACCTTAGATCCAAATCCTTACTTTCTACTTCGTAAGTCCTTGGGCAGAGTGCCCTCTCCCTCTGAACCTCAGAGTCCTCACTGTAAAATTAATGACTCTGGGCTCAAAGAGTTTCTCTAGTCCCTTCACTCTTGTTCGTCTTTGTTTTGGCATTGTTGTACAATGGCAGGATTATGTCCCCGTAACACAAACTAGGCTGAGTGAACAGGCTTACAGTGCAAGAAGCCCTTGGTACACTTCCCAAGTAGAAGCAGGGAACAGCTGTTCCGATCAGCCCCTGGGACCATGGGTGCCGACTCTCCTTTTGCCTTCTTCTCAGCCTCCATCTGTGTCTGGCTCTCCCCTCAGTGGCCCAGTTTTCACTGACACCACCCACTGGCTTCAAAAAATATTGACTTCCTTCTCCCTGTATGTGTGAATTAGAAAAACAAAAACAAATTTTTGAAAACTCCAAAGTAGACTCGGAGATTTAAAAGGAAGATTCGTGATTCTGAATACATTTAGGAGCCAAGCTTAGAAAACTGAACTCTCTATCGAGGCTGTCTTCAGACTGACTGAGTTTCGAGATCTGGGGAGATTTTAGGAGCTCAGAAGACTGACTTGTTCTCATCCATAAAGAAACTAAACTCTTCTGTTAGCACAAGACTCCTGACAGTCCCTCAAAGGTGGGAACACAACCTGTTTTTAATAGTGATGTATCCAGTGAAGAGTTTGTGATGGGTGGTCCTATCACAAGGACAAATGAAACACATCAGGGTCTCTGTTCCAATGTCAGTTAAGTCTCTAGAGACAGAAAACTGGAACTTAGAGATTCCTCTTGGGGGGAGGGTGGGGAATCACTGTTTAGTTGATTTTTCCCTCTTCATGTTTAAACTTTTAATTTTTGTCCCTCTTCATTCTAGAGCAGTCCTACTATTTTGGCATGAAGCCAGACCTACATCGGGGGACTCATTTATGGTCTTGATCTTCTCTCTACAGCTGTGGTGAGGGCTGGCCAAAAGCTGCTGGGAAATTGGCAGGGTTCAGATATGATATCCATTTAAAAATGACATTAAAAATTAAGGCTAGTAATTTGTCTTAGGAAATGAACTACCCTTTCTGGGGAAGAGTGACCTTTCTGAAGACATGTATGAAGGTAGAGGAGATGGTATTACTCATTTACTCAATAGTAAAATGTTCCCATCCAACAGAGATTGAAGCTCCATGGTAGAAACTTGCCTAACATGCCCTGTTTCCTAGGTTCCATACTGTCAACTGGGCAAAAGATAGATAGACAGACAGACAGACAGACAGACAGACAGACAGATAGATAGATAGATAGATCTTAGTCGAAATGAAAAGTTTGTACTTAGTTTCAGATGGGTTAACTGACACCTCTAACATCATCTAACTCCTCTGATGTCCAAATGCCTATAGTGCCTTCAGAATTAGACTTCTCATAAATTATTGTACAAGAAGATTAATGGAAATGCCCTTTATTCTTGTTGTTCCTAGACATCTTTGTGATAGAACAGAATGCTCTCCCAAGAGACCATGCCCTTTCAATGCTATAAAGTGTCTTCTAGACAGTATTATTTGTTTCCTTATGTGTCCCTGCTCACGTGTATACAGCATACCCCTATACCAGTGTTGACTATGTATAGCTAATAAATTGATACTTTCATTTTTCCAGTATTGAACACCCCCATAACTAAGGGTGGTAGTTCCTTCCTCACCAGCAGGGATGATAGGAGGTGCTCAAGCCCAGGCTGGGAGAATCAAAACACAGCACTAAAGACAGCCCCCCTGCCACACACACAGGTGTTATTACATCCAACATAACAGTAGAAAATGTGACACCAGGAGGAAATGATGTAGGTAGATTTGAGAACAGGCCAAATATATTTTTGCAGGGAAATGGGTATATCAACAGTGAAACTCTGAAGAAGCGTGTGGTGAGGGGGTTTTTTTCCCAGCACTCATGTGAGCTATGGGACAGGGGATGTTGCTATAAACCTCCAGATCCTAGGTTCTACTGACTACTGATGTGACCTTGTATAGTGACAGATCTAACTACGCCCCTGTGGTGCTGACCACGCCCGTTTGGGCACGGTCACAGGTATGTACAAGAGTGTGTGGGATTTGGTGTGGGGTCCAGGATAGGCTTGCTCTCTCTGTTAGGTCACTGGGAACAACCTGGGAGGATCCTTGGAGCTGGAACCTGTGGCAGTCACCGGCCTCTTGTGTAAGTGCATTCTCCCTCTGAATAAACTTCATTTAACCTGTACTGAGCCTAGTGAATCTTGGTTCCCACCCAACAACCTTGAGGAAATCATTTCACCTGGAAAGAAACAGGGTACAGCTGGGAGAAGAGACACAGTAAAATCTACTGTTTGTTCAATGCCTCTGGCAGTTATATGGGTTTGATTTTTCTTAACTCCCTGGAGCAAATTTTCCCTCTGTTTTCACAGCTACAGGAAGGCAATAAAAAGAAATAAAGAAATTTTATAGGTGATATAGTGGGTAATCGCCATTTCTGGAGACTCAGCTCCTCAACCCCATTGTCCTCTGAATGTACAACATCTCCCTCCCTTCAGTGAAAACAGGTTGTGGGAGGTTCTGAAAGCAGAAGCCAGTCTGTAGGAGTTCTACATGATACAAAGGAGACGAGATGGGAAGCATGAGGAGATAAAGGTCAGATGATGGGGAGACAGGGCATCTCTTCAAAGCAAGAAGGTCAACAGAGCAGTCAGCCAGAACAAACATGGGGACTAGGGACAAACTGAGGTATTCTGGTACCTTGACCCCAGACAGAAAGAAGGGGGTCTTGATACACACCTTCAAGGAGTCTTAGGTTACACTGCACCTTCATGTGACCCACGGTATAACATAAAGTTAGCAGAGCCATGTCTAAGATCCCAGGGGTTGGTTCCTTCCTTTGATAATCTATTCAGTTCACCAAACCCTGCCCCCTTCTCCAGGTCACGCAAAGATCTAAGTTCTCAGGGTTCCAAGGGACTTTATCTCTTAGCTCACAGCCTGGCCAGTGGTATGCAAGATCAGATATTGAGCAGTAACGATTGAGCTATAGATACCAGCTTCCTGTGTTTAGAAAAGGTAAGGAAATTGTTAGTTCATTCTACAAATATTTGTGGAGGACACACAAATGGAAAAGGCCCATTGTGGAAGTCCAAATAAAATTCTGGGAGTTCACACAAGGAAACTAGCACGTGAACAGAGAGCTGCAACTGTTGAATGTGCCTGTGGATTTTTTTTTTTTTTTTTGAGATATGGTCCCATACAATTAAATGCAAAGGTCATTGAACACTTAAAGGCATATGGTTAAGCCATTAATATCAGTGCTGCAGACATCTGGAGAATATGGTAGCAGAGAAACACTCAGTATCAATTATTTAATATTGCTTGAAAGCATTCCGTGAGTTCCAACTTGCTACATACCTAAGGATAACCTTGAGCTTCTGGGTCTCCTGCCTCTACCTCCCAAGTGATGGGATTACAGGTGTGCATCACCACAGTTTTAGGGACTGAACTTGGGCTTTGATGCATGCCAGGCAAACAGTCTACCATCTGAGCTCCTGGACCTCATGTGCATGTCTACACTTCCTTTTCATGACTTACATTTGTGCTGACCGTGCTATGATCTGATTATCCAGCTGTTTGTCGGCCTCTCTCAGGTGAACTTCAGTTTCTTCTAAAGAAGAAGGAAAAAAGCTTCTCCAAAGGCCTCCAAAGAAAGAGGATAAAAGTTTGTTCATCATAGATTATCCATGGGTAGTGCATATCCATTTTTGACAATGCGTAATTTATTTTTCCCACCTAAAAAGAAAAAATAAACTTGTTACATTATCTTTCTAATCAGAGTTTCTACCATAGTTTTCTCAAACTTCTCACAGAACTGGGAGCAGTTCTTCTCATGGAAAATCTCAACGAATAATTCTTTGGACCAATCAAATGGGAAATATGCGGAAAGACAAATTGGTATGACTTCAGAAAGTATGTTCATCATTTTTTTCACCATCCTCTTTAATCTCTAACAAAGAAACAGAACCCATGTGAACTGTTATATGAGACTTCTCATTCCCTTCATTTGACAAACATGTGAAAGATGCCTGCACCATCTGCACATGAGAAACAGATGTCTCATTTGCATTGGAGTTTTCCAGTAGAAGTAAGCCTAGAAGGCCGGGGAAATACATTATGCTTATTTTAATGAATATAGAATGTTGACACAAACCATTTTCCAGGTCAGTGTGCAGCTAAGATAGCACTGGAAACATTTGGAAGCCATGGAAGCTACAAGCAGTTAGATAACAGAAGGTTGACCACCATCAATTATTTAATATTGCTTGAGACTGTCTCATGGAGCAGCCATTGTAAAGACAACTTCTGCATTCACTGTCTCATTTATATCATCACTGCACCCACATGGGAATGACAAAAGGACCTGTTATGTGGATGGAGACTCAATGGGGCTCAGGTGATTTATCCATCCCTATGCACCAAAGTGCACACCTAAGACTTGTTACCTCCTGAAAATGCTCAAAGGCAGATGAGACAGGAAACAAGTAGGCTCTTTAATATCAACTATGTGTCTTCAGAGCCACAGAGTCAACCTAGCAGGATGTGACAGATAAAGCTTACAAAAAGGCCTGGTCAAGACATTAGCCCAGAGTTCAAAGTCTTAAGTCATTGAGGGCTTTAAGTAAACCCTGATCCCTGTGCCCTAGCAGGACAGAGAGGAGGAAACCACCACCCTTCCATGGCATTCTTATAGTTAGATTCTCTAGAGTCCTCATCACATGGGTTCAGCATAAACACCAGTTCTAGACACAGAGATTTGGAGAATGTGAAGATGAAAGCCAGGCTCTAGGAAAATGTCAAATGATTTTATTTTTTATTTATTTATTAGCCTTCATGCTTGCAGATTTAGAATGAACACATTTTTTGCCAACTCAGAAAGAGTTGGAGTCTCTAGGAGCAGAAAGAGTTAATCCTTTGCGGAATGAGGCAGAAATATGTGTTGACTAGGGTACAGAAACAAAACCCAAAACAAACAAACAAAAATACCAACAGTGTTAGGGAGAAGGGCTTGGGGGTTGTTATTCAGCATTCAAGACTCAGAAATGGTTTATTGAATATCATTCAATAAGCATTCGCTTTGAAGGAAGCAAGCCATAAATGTGTCAAAAGACAATTATGGATTGGTCTCTGGGGAGAGGAGATGTTCTGGGCTTGAGTTGAGTGCCTTGGAAAACTGACTTCAGAATTAAATGCAAACTTTCTCTCTCAGCCATGCAGACCTAGAGTAGTTCTTGATTCCGTTTCAATATGAATATATGGAGAGCTGGGTGTGGTGGCACATGCTTTTAATCCCAGTTCTCAGGAGGCAGAGGCAGCTGGTTTTCTAAGAACTCTAGGACAGTCTAAATTGACATAGTGAATTTCAAGGCAGTCAGTGATACATAGTGAGACCTTGCTTGAAAAACAACAACAAACAGCATCAAAAAAGAAGGAGGAGGAGAAGGGGGGGCAGTATATTGGGAATAGTGTTCCTTAACACCTATGAAGTTCTTGACATATTTTCAGGGTTTATTAATGCTTGTCACCATTCTTAATACCTGGGGAAGTCAAACTATTATTATCTACCTCCACTTATTCTTTTAGCTAGAAGGGCAGCCAGTGGTACCCAGAGGAAAATGAGTTCCCATCAGGGCCAATGTGAGACAAGGAATCACATTGTAAGCTGTTGCTGCTCATGCTGATGATGGTGGTGGTGACAATAATGATCAATGATGGTGATACTACTCACATTGCTGTCAATACTGCTGCTGCTGCTGCTGCTGCTGCTCCCAAGTAGAATACCTCACAAAGTACCAAGCCTGTACTAAACACTCAAAAACTTTTAGTCTGTGATAGAGATGATAACGATCTCCATTGGAGGAGTACCAGACACAGAATGATGCTGAGGTAGGATGGCAGAACTGGGACTCAAACACCACAATTGAGTCCTATCCACTGTGTTCTATTCTCCTTCCTGACCTCTGTGTAGTTCCCTCTGTACTGAGTCCCTGATGCTCGTGAGGACGGTCCATAGCACAGAGCTCTGAGAGGATGACCGATAATGGTCATCCAGACCGTTGTTAGCGCACAGTAGATGCTCAGAAATTGATGACCTCATGTAAACACACACAAATCCTTGATCGTTTTCCTAATACCTGGCTTCCTCCTAGAGAAAATATTCCAGCTTTCTGGAAGGAAACCTTGATACATTAGTTTGGGAGTCAAAGGATATACTTGAATACTTGAATTTACTTCCTTCTAAGGTAAGTGGTTTCATTTACTTCATTTTGCTCTGTTCTGTTCTGTTTTGTTTGATCAGATGGGTGCTCTAGTTTTCAGGGAATTGAATTGCTTACAACCACGGGAAGAACACTGAAGGAGAGGTGCTCAGTAGCTACTGAAAGGAATTGGTTTGGGGAGGGGGTGTGCAGAAATAGCTAAAGGAAGTGTTTGTCAACGATGTTGGTGTCTGCATGGGGGGGCACACCCTTTCAGGTGTTTTCCACATCTGTGGCACAGTGTGCAGTGGCTGTCAGATATTGTAGGGAGACTATAGCAAAGAGGAGAAGAACAAGGGGAAGTTCCATCTGAGAAGGGTGTGCTAGGCAGCCGAGGTGGGAGAGCAGAGGCATGGCATAGATGACTCCTGGGCCGTGTGAATTCTCCTGTAGTCTAGCAGTCAGTATCTGCTCAGATTTCTGTAATGACCAAATGGGCTAAAGCTCAGAAAGAACTAGTGCACAGTTCCCAATCCTGGTATCCTCCATCTCTTGCTTGTAGCAGTGCCAGCTAGAGCAGGAACAGTGGTCCTACTGATGTTTAATCAAATTAGCTAATCACAAGGCTGTGCGGCAGTCTGCCTCGTTGAAGGATGAGAATACCTGGAGGAGATCTTCGTTCTTACCCTGTACTCTAAGCAACTTACAATTCATAATAAAAAAAAAAAAGCCCAGAGTACCAGTATAATCACATCTCTCACCAGGTGTGGTTTCTCTAGTTATGGTTCGATTGCTCAGAGAGAGCAGGTTCTCTTGGAATGGAACTTAGCATTAAACATGTGCACATTGCATTATAGTCTTATAGAACATGTTTGTGTCAACTAATCTGAACAGTATCATATACTTACATGCTTGCATATTATGTCAATATGCATTTATAAATACAGACAGACTAAACACATGCAATTTCATGTCTAGTTTAAAAAAAAAAAAACACAGGCATGAGAGCCAACACCAGCCAATATAATTAATGTTCTTATGCTTTTCTTTTATTTACAGCTATTCACTACATTTTTTTTTTGGTGTTAAAGCCTAAACATGGGGCTTGGCAGATGAGTCTACCATTGAGCTACATCTTCAGTCAGGTCAGACTTTATGCTCTTGCTTGTTTCTTTTTAAATCAAATCCACATGCAGAATGTCCCTCCTATGCACCAGGCAGGCTGCAGATCTATTAGCTGACTGAACCTGAAAGTAGCTGTGAGGCAGCTGCCCCCACTCCTTATTTCTCTGCCCAAGAAGAATGAAGCATGAAAGGACTGGCAATTTCTTTAAAAACTGCAGTGAGCAAATCCCGGAGCCCATCACTGCAGAAACTACTGTAGGTAGTTTCTGTCCTGAAAGAATGGTCTAGAAAGATTCCTAATTTGTTGAGGAGTATAAAGTGGGGTGAGAAAATGTGTTTGTTGCATCCTGGATAGGGGGGTAAATAAATATGGCCTGGCAATGACAATGAGTAAATTTACCTTTGTGGGGGTAATAGGAGCATGAGTTATTCTTTCGGAGGACCAGAGTTTGATTTCCAACACTTACATTGGGCTGCCTACAACTGCCTGGAACTTTGCTCCAGGGCATCCAATAATTCTGGCCTCTCAAGGTATACTCATACCCAAACACATATGCATAACTAAAAATAAATACTATAAAAATAATCTTTGTATGAGTGTTCCTGTGTGTGAATTCAGGGGGCTGAACATGTATGGTACATGTGTGAAGGCCGAAGGACAACCTCAGATGTTGGTTGAGGTGGGGCCTCGTGTTGTTTGCCTCTGCTTCTCCCTGACTAGCTAGTCTGTGAGCTTGAGAGAATTCTATTTCTCCCTACCATCTCCCCTTAAGGATGTTTAATCATGGAAACAAGCTTTACCATGTCTGTAGAGATTCAAACTAAGATTCTCATGCTTGTACAGCAAGGACATGACTGTAGGGAGACACCGTAACCACGCCTCCTAAGGGCTGGCTTAACCACGCCTGTCAGGGTGTGGTCAAGAGGTGTTCAGGATGACACGTGGAGTGTTCTTAAGATGCTGCAGACACGTGGGAGCCTTCGCTCTGGTCTCCCTGGCTTGCTGCCTCTGGGCACGCTCTGGCTTGCGCTTGGCTGGTATTTATCTGAATAAAGGTATTTTGGATCTACAAGCCTTCTCCGTCGGTTACACATGACCCATGCAGCCTTCCCAAGAGTCCTGTTTTTTGTTTTGTTTTGTTTTGTTTTTGAGACAGGGTTTCTCTGTGTAGCTTGTAGACCAGGCTGGCCTCGAACTCACAGAGATCCACCTGTCTCTGCCTCCCGAGTGCTGGGATTAAAGGCGTGTGCCACCAACGCCCGGCCCAAGAGTCCCTTTTAAAGGCTACCGTAGACCTCACAGGGGCCTAAGAAAGAAAAAGGACCAATAACTTAATGTGCAGTAGCTTCCAAGGGCAGTGATCAGATACGTGCCAGGACTTCAAGGAATTTGAAGAAGGCAGGGACATATACAGAGGGTGGCGGGACACTAGATTGGAACAATCTGATATTGTACTGACACAACTCAGTTATTACTGTCATTTCCTAGAATCCAGCCCCCACCTCCCAAAGGAATACTCAGAGTCTTTTTCTTTTAAACTTGGTGGCATAAGAAAGCAGCTGACGGGCTTCCTGGGGGCATGTTTTATTCTCTGACTTTAACATCTACAGCAGCAATGATCTGGAATTTCACGTGGAGGACCCCAGTCCAGGTCACAAGGATAACAGGCTACAGAGTACAAAATGTATCACTTGCTGACAGTGTACTGAGCTGGCACGGATGGGTGCGTCTAATCAGTCTTGTCCTTCACTGCTGTGTCTCCTGGGAGATCATGATGTCTTCATTCTGACAAAATGTCCTGGGTAGAAAGGAAGGCAGACCATAGCTCTGTAGCTATTGATTATGTAAAAAGGAGTACCTCTATGTTGGATTGAGAAGTATAGTTCCCTTTCTACCTTCAGCCCACGAGGAAATGTTTTTCCAGCATTTAAATAGCATGTCACTATTGAATAAGCAAAATTAAGGCTCATTTCTCTCCTAATTTATGGTGGAGAAGCCCCTTGACCTCTTTAAGGGAACATAGAAAAGGTCTGGGCCTGTAGCTCAGTAGTAGAGTGATGGTTAGCTTGCTGGAGGTCCTAGGTTCAATCCCTCCCACTGCCAAGGAAAAGAATGATAGGTAGAAAAGATATGCCTTTCAGGTAATCTAAGCTTGAATCTTAAAAGAAGGTTGCCAATGAAATGGTCTAAAAAATAGCAAGGACACCATCAACTTTGGGATAATATTATTATCTGCCCATTGATGCAGAAGTTAGAGTTTAATGAAGGGGGGTCTGCTTAGTGCACCTGAGTTACTTAACTGGTTACATGAACTTGAGAAAGCTTGATTTTCTTAATAAGTACCTATCTATAACATTGAAGACATCAATCTAGAACCTTCAGGGCCATTTCAATTAGTACTATGACAGCATGAGCCACACAAATAGCTTCTCATCTGACTTTGTCTCATGCCATGTGTTGTTTGAAAGTAAACTGTCCCCCACAGGTTCAAATGTCTAAACACTTGGTGTCCAGCTGGTGGCACTGTTTCGAAAGACTGGGAAACCTTTAGGAGGTTGAGCCCAGCTGGTGAATGCACATCTCTAGGGGCAGGCCTTGATGCTTTCTACTCTGACCCCACTTCCTGTTCACTCTCTGTTTGTTGAATACAGATACAATGTGACCAGCCAGCCTCCTGCTCCTGCCATCGGGTCATCCCTGCCTGCTGCCATGTCTTCCTGTCATGATGGAACTTTATCCCTCTGGAACTGTAAGCCAAAGTAAGCCCTTTCTCCCTTAAGTTGCTTTTTGTTTCTCAGAGCAATAAGAACAGAAGACACGATGTGACCATTTCATTCATGAATATTAGTGCTTTGTTTGTATCTTCTCCAGCTTATGCTAACTAGCTTAATTGAATATTAGTTACAGAGGCATTTATGCACGTTAAATCAATTGCTTCTCACAACAGCCCTGGTAGATAGACAGGACCAGTAAATATTATTAATCCATCTCAGAAGCAAAGAAATGAGGTTCAAAGAGGCTTCAATGACTTCCATAAACATGTACCATGCTGAATGCATTCATTCAATCTGTACTGAGTATCTACCTACCTGGCACACCACTCTGTGCTAAGATACTATGATCAAGAAAAAAATAAGTTCATTCTTGTATAATATAATTAATGAGTTCAGTACAGTTGGACTCATTCTTTTTAATGGTTCCCAAAGCTCTTGGCCCTAGCCTGGATATAACATTTCATTAATACACAAAACTTCCAAAGGTAGCTTGTCGCATGGCTTCTGGATAGCTGGAGAGGAAACCAGAAGGTATGTCCAGCAGGATTGCCACGGTTCACAGAGTGGGTGCTCTCAAGTTAGGAGCTTTGTGCACTGTGGCTTCTCTTTGTCTAATTGAGATAACTGTTTTTGTAGGAACATTCTCCCTGCCCAAGGCTTAGAAACAAAGCATGGATCGTATAATTCCCACAGAGAACAGACTTCAATTGTTGCCTTGGGGAGAAACTCACAGAATCATCAGGTTTATGCAGCAGGCATAAAGCTTGGCAATATGTTTCAATTTTGTTAGTGTGGCAATGCCATCCACTAGACACAGAAGGGAAATGCCAGTTCTGCCTTCCTCCATTCAGTTTACTGGTTTGTCCTCAGACCAGAACCAACAGCCTCCAGCGTAAGCAGTGCCGCTAGGTTAGAAAAGGATCCTGGCAGCCAGGAGATATGAAATATCATAGAGTCAACACAAGTGTAGCGTTTACAACCCTGCTCCATGGAAATGTTTCTCCAATGTAACAACTCTGCCCTGGCAGGGGAGGGTTTCTTCAGCGAAGTTGTTACTGTTCTGCTCAGGTCTGTAACAACACTGCCCTGCTAAGGGAAGGTTTCCCCAGTAAGTGTTACAGTTCTGCTCTTCTCTGCTCTAGCTCTGGTGAAAGTTGTTACTTCTCTGCTCCACTCAATCCTGGGGGAAGAAGGTCTCACCCAAACCTCATTCAGGAGATTTATTGGGAGGGAAGAACCCAGGAGGTGGCTAGGGTGGCAGGGTGAAAAAGGTAGCTCCCATCTGAACAGGAACAGGGCTTATATAGGGTTTCTTAGCTGTGGAGATTCTCCAGGGTGAAGATTTTCAGGGTGGGAATTGGTCAGATTCCAATCCCTGAGCTTGCACAAGCTCAGAGACTGGCTGGATTTCGTGCTCAGGTACTGGTTGGTTTTGTGCTCATGGACTGGTTGGTTTCCCTGCTCAGGGATTGGTTGGTTTTTTGTGCTGAGTTGGTCAGGGGCAGAGTGTGTTTCTTTGACTCTGATTTCAGAGCCAAAGTGTGTTTGTTTCGCTGGCTCTGGTTTCAGGGCCAGGTATGTTCTGTTCATTGGTTCTAGTTTCAGGGCCAAAGTGTATTTTTTGGCTCTGGTTTCAGGGTCAGGGTGTGTTTTTCTTTGGCTGGCCCTTTTAACCTATATTCAATAAATAAACAATGAATGTGATAATTAATAGCATTAAAATAATAATGCTCTAGTTATTTTGTATATTTTGTGAATATGGTGTGTGTGTGTGTGTGTGTGTGTGTGTGTGTGTGTGTGTGTGTGTGATACTGTGGTTGTATGTGTGAGTGTAATTGTGGTTGTATTGACATGTGGGTTCACACACACCATGGTGTGCATACAGAGAGCAACCTGGCATGTCTGTTCTTACCTTCTACCTCATTTGAGACAGTCTGTTGTTATTTGCCACTGCATATAGCAAGCCAGTGGTCCACATGTTCCTGGAATCCTCTTGTCCCTGCCTCCCATTATAAACACAAGCTACCAATCCCACTGATAGGATTTTGTTTTTAATTAATAAGATATTGGGGCTGGAGTGATGACTTAGTGGATCAAGCACTTCCTGTGCAAGCATGAGGACTTGAAGTTTGGATGCTCAGCACCCATGTAAATGTCAGGTGAGCATGGCAGCCCATCGGTTATCTTAGTTCTTGAGAGATGGGGATGAGGAATCCCTGGAGAAAAATGACTAGCTAGAATAATCATATTGGGAGTTCTATGTTCATCAAGAGATCCTACCTCAACTTATTCAGTAGAGAGTGATAAAGGAAGAAACAGGCATCAGTCTCTGACTTCTACATCCATTGAGTTGGGGTTTGTTCTTGTTTGCCCCTGTGTATGCTGGGCTGTCTGGCTCACACGGTTCCTGGGGTTCTTGTCTCTGCCTCCCATGAGTTCCTTTCACTAGTATCTTTCACCTCCTATAATATTTTCAAGGTTCATCTAGATCAGTGGTTCTCAACCTTCCTAATGCTACAACCTGTTAATACAGTTCGTCATGTTGTGGTGACCCCCAACCACAAAATTATTTTCCCTGCTACTTCATAACTGTAAATTTGCTACTGTTAAGAAATGTAAATATTTGTGTTTTTGAAGGGTCTTAGGCCACTTGTGTGAAAGGTCTATTTGACCCCCAAAGGGGCTGTGACCCACAAGTTAAGAATCACTGATCTCTATGGTAGCATGCATTGGAATCCCATTCCTTTTTATGTCCAAATAACATTCTACTATAAAGACATACCATCATCTATCCATGAGTCATTTATGGGCAAAGAAATCATTCTGCCTTTTGGTCATTATGAATAATTCTGCTTTATTCGTGTTTTGTGTGCATGTGTGCTTTTATTCCTTTTGGATGTATTGTAGCATTTGAATTGATTGTAATCATTTGAGACACCACCACCCTGCCTCCCAACAGAGCTACATCATTTTATATTCACGTCCCACAGTTAATGAGGATTCTTGCCTCTCCAGGAAGCATGACATCTGCGTAGCCATGTATCTTGCTCAATAACTTCCTGACTGGGTGGATGAAGATACATTGCCTTCCTGTTTTGTGGGTTGACAGGTGACACTCTAAACACTGAATTCTCTCAGTCAGTCAGTCAGTCAGAAACTTGGCATTATGTTTTTGTTTTATTGTTTATGATTTATTAAAGCCACTGGAGATCAAAATAGCAAAGCAGCCCAAACTAGTTAGCCATAGAAGCACACCTTTAATCCAAGCAGCCATTGATCTAGGTGGTGGTGGTACATTTGGCATTATTTTTAATTAGTTATTCTCTCTCTCCCTCTCTCTCTCTCTCTCTCTCTCTCTCCTCTCTCCTCCCTCCCTCCCTCCCTCCTCCCTCCTCCCTCTCCTCCTCCCTCTCTCTCTCTCTCTCTCTCTCTCTCTCTCTCTCTGTGTGTGTGTGTGTGTGTGTGCTGTGTGTGTGATTGTGTGTATGTAGAAACAAGCCCAAACCCTTACTATGGCATATGTACGGAGGTCAGAGGGCAGCTTGATAAAGTCAGTTCTCTGCTACAAACATGCTACCATCAGTCCTGCACACAAGTAGCAGTGCTGCCCAGGGCTTTGTTAAACATTCCCAAACTTCCCCCTGCCATCTTCAGCCAGCTAATACTGATGAGAGCCACACTTTTAAGTGTAGTAGTGATTTAAAAATCTCATGAGACTTCAAGTTTCCAGAGCATTGACTTATCTGTCTTCCTTTTTCATCTCTTTGGTTGTTTTGACATTGGAAATGAACATGCTAAAGATAAAGATGAGGATAGGATTCAGGGCATGGGGATGGCTTTTGAGACAGGAGGACAGCATCCAAGATGGGGATGGCTTTCGGGATTTGTTTTTGCGGCTTTGCAAATTCATCTTCTACACCCAGTACCAATCTGTCTCTCTTTTAAAATCTTTGTCCTACAGAGGGTCACTGTTTTCCCATAGGGATGCCTGCCTGGAAATTGTGGTTCCATCTTTGGCAGTATCAGACTTGATACCATTACTGGAAGAATGGAAGGTTTCTTGCACTGATTCCAAATGGCCCATTTGTTTGTTCTCTGTATTCACTCTGGAAGAAGCAGAAAGCCAGGCTCGGCTCCTATGGATGAAGGTCCTTAGGAAGAAACCCACCAAAATAGGTGGCTCTAGAATGCAGTTTTTTCTGCAGCAGTTGCTCCCACTCTCTGGGTGACTGGTTTTCCTTTTGCTTCTTCTCTTTCATTTGCTCCAAATATTAGATGTTTCCTGTTGCATCAATACTTTCAGTTTTATATCAAAATACTTTCCATTTTTCATAATTTCTTGTTTTAGTTTTCAAAGCCACTTGGGTTAAATCAGTGAATGTGTGTTCTTTAAGTCTTGAATGCTCAGAGGAGAATAAGATAAACTTTGATCTGGTTTTTTTTGGGGGGGTTGTTTTAAGCTCTCTCATTATGGTGCTCAGCTTTAAATGTCAGCTTGCCACAACATAGAGTTAGCTGGTGTCCTTGTTTGCTTTTCTGTCACTGTGGTAAACACCACACCAAAAGCAACTGGGAGAGAAGAGAGTTTATTTCACCTTAAAGATTATAGTCTGCATCATTGTGGGGAGCTCATTCAAAGTGGAAGAAAAAACCATGGAGGAAAACTTACTGGCTTTCTTCCAGGTTCCTGTCCAGCTATCGCTCTTATACAGTCCATGTCCGTCTGCCTAGATATGACACAGTGAGCAGGATCATCCTGCGTCAGTCAGCAACCAAGAAAATGATCCACAAATATGCTCACAAGATAATCTGGTAGAGGCAATTCCTCAACTGAATTTTCCTCTTCCCTGCCATATCACCTTGACAACTAAGATTAACTATCACCTCTGGAAGAGTCTCAGTTGAGTGTAATTGTCTTTATCAGGTTTGTGTGTGTGTGGGGGGGTTATATCTGTGAAATATTATCTTTGTTTTTCATTGATATAGATAGATACATCCCATTGTAGGCATCACCATTCCCTAGACAAGAGGTCCTGAACTACACAGAACAGAATTAAGTTAGATGCTAGAAACAAAACCAGAGAGAGTGTTATAAGAGAGAGTGTTAAACAGGAGAGGAACAGCTGGCTTACAGTTTCAGAGATTTAGTCTACTATCATCATGGCAGGGAGTATGGCAGCATGCAGGCAGGCACTGGAGCAGTACCTGAGAGCTACATCCTGATCCGGAAGCAGAAAGAAAAAAAGAAACATTGAGCCTGGTGTAGGCTTTTAAAACCTCAAAGCCTACCCCCATTGACACATTCCTTCCAACAAGGCTATACCTCCTAAACCTTCTCAAATCTCAAATAATACTCTCAAATAATACCAAACATTCACATACATGAGCCTATGGGGGTGATTCATATTCTGAGGTCCTTCTTTGAGTTTCCCTTAGTGATGGACTAAAACTTGACATTGTAAGCCAAATGATCCCCTTCTCCCCCAAGCTGCTTTTATCAAACAACAACAATAAATAGACGTGGATAGAATCTATATGTATTTGCATGATAATTTTGACAAGACACTTAAATCTGAGACACACCTATGCATTTCCTGGCCCAGCCCTTTATGCACAGGATACCTCATTTTTATTCTTACGATCTGAAGGTCACCTACCCTGAAAACGAAGTGGGAGCTTTCTCTTATCCTTGTGGCATAATTTCCTCTCCCCTTGCCCACTGGGCATAGAAGTGTTAGAAATGTATATGAATTCATATCCATCTTTTCCTCTTCAATTGCATATCAGTTTCTCTTTTATACTGATATGTATCCATTTTGTTTCAAAAAGAAATTTGTTTAAAGCTCAAAGACATAAAATATGCTTAAATCTTTGGTGACTTAACATTACTTAATATGCCTAACATTATTGTGTGGCTTTGTCATCTCATATGCTGGGCACATTTATAGCTCTCCTGGGATGGGATGCATATGGCCCCTAGGCTATTGGCTGGACATGCCCTGTTTGAGTCATTAGTGTCATGTAGAACACATACATTATATACCAACTGGGAAAGGAAACCCACGCTTGGGAAATTTGGAGATACTGATCAATGAATTTTTCTCTGGGCCCTCATTAGTACAGAGTACCATCCAAAACACCTTACCAAACCTGTTGCCTGGCCTTAAGCTTGTGAAAAATGCATTCCCTTTGGTTTTTCCTTGTTATTCTTTCTCTCTTCCATTTGACTAAATGATCTTCCACACTCCTAAATGATCAGCAACAAAACAGCACTTTCTTTTAAGAGCATCCCTATATTCTCCCTTATATCCCCTTATTTTTATCAATCTGTGTGGCTCCATTTAAGCCACATATTTCCATTAGCATCCACTGTATGACACTTTCACCAAGAGGTGTCACAGAGAACTGAATGTAGTTCTAGATTGGCTCCAGAAATATCTTTGTCATTGGGACAGGCACCTTTCCCCCAGCCAGATACCTTACACGGATAGTAAAGGGAGTCTCAGCTTGCAGGCTTAATTTGAACTGTGACCACGATAACATAGCCAAGATAATGACCTCCATCATCAAAATGCACAAGTCGTAACTCTGGGGACCTGGGGATGTATCCATCTCCCTGGCAAAGAAGCATAAGGCTCCAGATGGAATTAGGGTTGCTAATCAGTTGAACTTCAAATGATAGATTATTCTGGGATATCTAAGCATGTTCAATATAATGACAAGGATCTATATAAATGGAAGAGTGATACAGAAGAGCCAATATTAATATGAAAAAGACTGAACTGAAATTCACAAAGACCAAAAGTCCTCATGCCAAAAAAAAAAAAGAAAAGAAATGAAGGTGCCCCTTAAAATGATGACAAAGACAATGAAAAGGATGCTTATACATCTTTGACAACACTTGGTTTTATTCACTTTTGATTAGCTTACAAAATTATACATTTGTATTGTTTTGAACCGCTTCATTTGTGGTACATTGTTATAACAGGAAGCTGTGATAGAGTGATGTGCACACCCCAATCCTACTCATGCACCCTAATCCCTGGCACCACTCATTATGTCAGTTAGCTGGCAAGGAGACTTTCAGGTGCACTTCAGCGAACTCTGTTGAGATGGGGAAAGGCTTGGGGTTATGTAGTGTCCTCACTGTACCAATAAGCTCTTTCTCAAAGGGGGTCAAGAGGTCAGAGTCTGAGCAGATGTGAAAACAGAAGCAGAGTTCACAGGGTTGTGAGGGCATGAGCCAAGGAATACAGCAGCTTCTAGAATGTGGGAAAGGCAAGAAAACAGATTAAGATGACCCACTGAGGACTTCTGGGCTCGAGCTGTAATACATTTGCATTATTTTAAGTTTGGGAGTTTGTTATGGAACCTCCAAGGGTAGGGCTCACAACCTATGCCCCAAGGCAGGTTCAGCTACCTGCCTTCAAAAAAACAAGAAAAAGGAAAGAAGATAAGGAAGCTTTATTCTGTGTGGCCACATTGGGAAGAGTGACAAAAGAAACCCAGAAAATGCTTCAGGTATGTCTTTGGTGGTTCAATTGTGAGTTGGAAGCTTTAGTAGAATGCTGTAGAACAATCTTTTTGTATACTGTGAATATGTATTACTCTCATTGGCTAATTAAAAGCTGATTGGCCAATAGCTGGGCAGGAAGAGATTGAATTCGAGAGCCAGACTAGGAGAACTCTGGGATGAGAAAGGGCATAAACAGAAAGTCACCCACAAACTTAGAGAAGCAAGATGAGAATGTTGTACTGAGGGAAAAAAATACCAAACCATAGGGCTAAGCATAGAAAAGAATTATGGGTTAATTTAAGTGTAAGAGTTAGCTATTAGCAAGCCTGAGCTATCTACTGAGCATTTGTAAGTAATATTAAGCCTCTGAGTTGTTATTTGGGAACTGAATAGTGGGAGAGAAATGTCCAACTACAGTTGAAGGCCAAGGATGAGCCCATTTGAGCTGTCCCAGTCAGGGTGTGGTCCTGTCCACCACTGACCAATGGTTGTCTAGATTTCAGTATCATCATATAATGTGGTCTTACAAGTTGTTAAAACTGTTTGAAATCTCTTTCCAAGAGACAAGTTCTCCCTCTGGCTGGTGGCTTTTCCTACTCCAAGCACAAGATTCCTGGGGGAGTTCCCATTTATTTGAGGTGTATTGTTTTAAGAGTTTGATAGTGAGATTGGGAGACACAGGTGTCTCTATTGAATAGCTCCATTCCTGCCAGAGAGGTTGTAGGTTTCCAAGTTTGTGTACATTTCTGGTGATTTATTTCTGTATCACCAAGGAACAAATTACAAACATATTTACTTATTACTTACTGCTACAGAAGTGTGCATGCACATGTGTTTGTGTGTGTGTGTGTGTGTGTGTGTGTGTGTGTGTGTGTGTGTGTGTGTGTTTCCATTTAACAATCACCCTTAGCCTTCCTGTGATATCTAACTGTCTAGATCTTTCCCATTAGGCAGTAAATTCCATGGTCACTACTGCACTTACAGCCCCTAGAAGTGCTCTATACCCCTGGAAACCAGCCAATGCAAGAATCAGTTGGCTCCCAGGGTTTTCACTGGTCATGATTTTCACAGCGGAAGTTCTGGGCTTTCTCTCTCTCCTACCATGTTTGTCCATTGGGAATTCCATCCTTGTCCTTCTCTTTGTTCCACTTGTCATAGAGTTCTGGAGAGAGTAAAGGCTTAGCTATCAGCAGTCTATTTGTTGGCAGAATTTAGTCTATTCTTTTGCAGGGAATCATTGTCATCCCTTTCCTCCCCACCTCCCTGGTCAGTCTGGAATGTGTGTTTTGGGCAGACATTTTTGGCTGTTTGATCTCTTTCTATTATCATCTTGAACTTGTCAACAAAAAACATATTTGTACATGTTGTGTGAACTTTCACTGTACACAAATTTAACCTTAATATTTTTCCTTTCTACATATGTTTCTTTAACAAGACTTACATAACCTACATCCTAACCTGAATATCATCCACATTCAACAGCATCCCACCTTGAGCCACATTTCTGGTCTCCTGTTGTCTAGTTTCTGTTCCAGTTCCATCATTGCAAAAATTTCCAGTTTTTACATTATTATTTGTGGTTCTCAAAGGAACAGGTTATCTACAATACTGTGTAATGTGAATTATATTTACCATTATTTATTTACTCACTTGGACCAGATAATGTTCTGGGTATGGGGATACGATAGTTGTTAGCAAAATACAGTGCCTGTGTCCTCAGGAAGCTTCTCATCCAAATGCAAAGCCAGAGTCACTTCTTTTGGGAAAATGGCTAAGTGCTGAGCATGAGACACTTGATAGAAATCAGATGCTTGGCCTAACATCTACCTGATGACAGTGATCATAATCATTAATACCAGAAGGATGTTCAAGGGCTGTAGCTATAGTTCTACAGGATGGAGATGATCAGAACCACAGGGCTCTTCAGAGTGGTAAAAAAAGAGTTTACATGCCTATGTGGGAGTTCTGCTGCTTTTGATGGGAGCTTGACCCTCCATTTCAGGCAGGCAGGGGTTCAAATCCTGGCTCTGCTCCTAAGCAGCAGTATCTTTGAAACAAATTTCAGTTCTGAGCCTTATTTTTCTCATCTAAACAATGTCAACGAGTTTCCAGGGCAGGGATTGAAGATTAAATATGCAAATGAATACAATGGGATCTAGTCAAATGTTTCCTTAATACATATTTACCATGAATATTGTTGTGATCTTGAAGCTTTGGTCTGCCAAGAGTCTAGGAGCCTCAAGGATGTCAAATGTGGGTACATTAAAGGAGTAAATAATTTTATTTGCTTATCAGGTGTGTATTCAATGGAAGAAGTTTTATTGTAACAATGGAGTAATTGTAAATGGATTAATGGATTAATTGTGAAGTGTTGTGCAGACAAGAGCAGGAGATGCAAGAAGACAGTGAGACATTCATCAAAGGCATCCAAAGAAGGGTTTGCATTGATGCGCTCAGATCTGTTTGAAGGCATTCGATATAGATATATCAGGCATATGATTGATTTTAATTTAACTTCATTTCTTCTTAGCTGTAGTTTTCTTGATTCCATACTGTATCAGTTCTGCCATGTGTAACTCAATAGAAGGAAATTTTACCTGCTTTTTATCCACCTTCTTGGTCCTTTGATTTTTTTTTTCTCTCACTGCTTTGTTCTTGTATCAGTTGCTAAGTTCCTGTGTCTACCGTAATCTACTCTACAACACACAGACTTTACAACCAAAGCAGTTCTAAGAGTAGAAACTGAAAACAAAAGATGCATCTAAGTTGCTGACGTCAAGAGGCCAAGTGGAGGAAGAGATAACAGGTACTAAGTAGGGAACAAGAGAAGAATCAGAGAAACCACATTTGTTCTTTGCACTGTTAGCCATTGAATTTTAGTTCCCACCAGGGACTGAGAGCTTACACAGAGTTCCATATACCACATCCCAGAGTGTGATAGCACAGGCAGGCATAGCTCAGTGAAGCTTATGTGTTAAGAGAGAAGGCCTGCATCAACCAAACCACTGAAAACTGCACCTAGGGTAAGTGCTGCAGAGACAATGGAGTGGAGCTAGGAAAAGATGACTTACCTGGTCAGAAAGACCACCAAAGATTTTCTTGAGTAGGAGACAGCTGAACTAGCATTGGAAGGACAGTCCCTGGCTAGGGCTGAAATGGAGGACGTGCTAAGCAGCACCTGCAGCAATTTCATATTAGGCACTTCTTATAGGACCCAGTAGAAGATCCGGTAGAATCCAAGATTGGAAGTATCTAGAGCCCTAAAGTGCTTCAACTCTGAACTATTTTTGGCTAGCTCTGCTATTTTCCCCCTGGATGTCCCCTTTCCTGGAATAGCAGATTAGAACTGGTCCCAAGCTGTGACTCTTCCAAATCTTGGTGAAGTAAGGTAGACACCAGACAAGGATCAATGATAAGGAACCCAGATGGGTGTTTCTAGGTTCTGCTACATCAGTGATTTACCTGCCTGGATACCACCTACCTCTAACTTAGCCTTGCCAGAGACAGATTTTTGCTCCCATTTCCCATTTAATCTTGTATTTTTTCCCTGCTACTTTATCTTCTCCTGTATTCCTGCTTTGAGACTTAGGTTAGGTCTGTACCTCATAATTATCTCATTAGTTGTCTGCAGAGCCCACATTGTCTGGACTGTATAGTCTAATGAATGACCCACAAGCACAGACAGAGTCTCTTTGAAAGGCACAGTCATTGAAATGTATGATGTCTGATATGCTCTCTGGCAGCAAGGCAAAAACATCTAGCTGCCACCAAATGAAAACAGTCAGTGTTCTCTTCCTCAGGAACAGACACTCCTTGTCTGCAGTCATCAAGGCTTACTTTTGCAGCTGTCCCTGAGCATCCCCCAGCTTCCTGCTGCAAGGGGAGGAGAGCACATCTTTGGGCTTTGGTGTTCCTCTGGATTCTGGGCTTCCTCTGCTCCTCTTGACTCTCCACCAGGTTCTGGGGGATCACAGACTCCCCATCACTATCCTCGTCCTTCCTAAATCCCATCTGTGAATGTCTGCACTACTCTACAGCAGGGTCCAGGCCATCTTCTCATACTCAACACTCTCTTATGGTGAGTAGCTCATATCCTCCACTGTTTCTAACACAGAGAAAAAGAAAGATGGCCTCCCTGAGATTTTCCAGCAAGTGAGTAGCAAGGCTGGGGCTAGATTAAAACTAATCATTATACTTGTGGCTTTTTGCTTTTTATCAAGTAAATTTTGTTTGCTTCAGTGTTTTGCTTCACCATAGGATTTTCCAGCAAGAAAAAATATTCTGGATATCTGCTATCTCCCTATCTAAGAAGATTCTCCACCTTCTGGGAAATGGGACATGAAAAGCAGCCTTGTAGACAGAGTTTCTTTCCCACCTGGCCCCACAACGGTTTAGCTCCAAATAAACATACGGAGACTTATACTAATTAGAAACTGGCCAATGGCTCAGACTTCTTACCTTCATCCTTTGGCATCCCTGTCTGTTCAGCCAATTGGAATCCCAGGAAGGAGGCAAAGAGTGAGAAGATGAGGAAATCAGAGGAGCCCCTTTGTCACTACCTCATCTATAAACATCCTGGAAGCAGCAGCAGCAGCTGCCAGTCTTCAATACATTGATCAGCCATCGTTAAACACTCAGACTTAAACTAGAAGAGAAGGCTTTTCTGACTTCAAGCCTGTCCTGCTCCGGGAAAGGCTTTGCTGTTTCTCTTTGGTCTAAGACCCTGGTACTTGTTATGTCTGTACCCATGTCAACAATATTTGTTTAATCTGTACTTTGATCCTCTACTCCTTATAGATTCCTCTACTCCTTATAGAGTCTCTCACAGAGCTCTCTTCAAACTCCAATAATCACCCTTCGCCTCACTCTCTTTGACCGTGGGATGCTTTCCTATATTTGCCCCAGCCTTTGTAGTCACGTCACTGAATTTTTTCTCAGTTTTCCCTCTTTTAGGTCTCCCTCTCTATTCTTCCAGAACCAGGATCTCCACAGCAGTTTGTAAAGGAAATTTCTAAAGGAGTTCTCTCCGACACAGACAACTTTCATCCACTCTGACCCTCTTCAGATTTGCTAATGGGCATATTTCATGTCTCATGACATCTGCTTGCTGTGGGGGAGCTCCAGAGAACTGAGTGGGTGCCACTAAATCCTACCTTCCTGTTACAGTAGCCACCAAATTGTCCCACTGAGCTTCCAGAGGGATTCCCACATACTTCAAGGAGGAGACTCTACCTTCCCCTGACATCCATAGTCTAGGATGTGTGCTCATAGCAGGATCTTCATTTCTGGGTAATAAGTAATAGGTGAATCAGTAAAAGATGACCCGGGGGAGGGAGGGACTGTCTTTGGGAAGGCTGTTAACTAAAAATGCATGCAATCCTTTTAGCTGTGGTACACATTTCTGCTTGTGAAAAACAATAGCACTGAGCTGAAGGTGCTTGTTAGCTACAATCACCTTAAGTGCAGGGAGGTACAGGTTCCCTTTCTGTAAGGAAGGTCTCTTTGGTATAATTCCCAGGGCCCATCCCATTACTGCATCAAAGACTCCTGAAAACCTCTAAAGGAATGTCCCAGCGGACACACGGTGTGCTCTCCAGAAATCTGTGTGAACTACTCGTAGGCACAATAATTTAGCATCTCCCTACCAACTCCATCCAACTCCACACCTTCTTGAGGCAGCACAGCAACTGAACCACTTGGAGACTGCCTGTGAGCATATATCCAAGCAGCACATGGCCCATCGAAGCTTTGAGCCTGGAACACCATCAGTTTGTCATGTGTACGTCCAAAACCCATTAAGCGATAATAGCCTGCCTCAGCCGTTCTGAGTCTGATAACTGAAATGTTATTGTTATGCTCTGCAAAGCAGATTTAACTTCCCGAGACATTCTCAAATCCTCTCTTTCCTTAGATCCACCTTGCAAATCTATACCGCTGGCAGGGCAGCTGTTGCTATCCTGTTTGCACAGAGATGAGGAAACTGAGATCATGTTTTCAACTCTCAAGACTTAGATTAGAAATTAGGCCTTCCTATGTTCTCTGCTGGCCCATTACCTCCTTTTCTCCATGTGAACTCTTATCCCATGGGGCTAGTGTGCACAATACATGTTTTCTTAGTAAAAGTGCTCCTAACAATATTTTTAAAGTGCTCTTGGGGCCAGAGAGAGGGCTCAGCAGTTTAAGACTCTTGCCACTGAGGCTGATGACCTGAGTTCAATTTCCCAAACCCATGTGGTGGAATGAGGGACAAGATCTCACAAGTTGTTCTCTGATCTCCACATGTACACTGTGGCATGTGAGTACCCCCCCACACACACACACATACACATGCATATACATAAAATCAAACAAACACCTTTTGATTGTTACTCATATAGAAAATTCCAAATCAATGTGCATCCAAAACTTGGTAATCTTTAGTTTATAACATTTATTTTGAAAGTATTTTATCATTGTGGTTGTGAAGATGTTAGAATTTTAATGTGTCCCACAATACCGTAAATGAATAAATAAGGTAGTACTAATTTTAGTAGTGAGCCTTACATTCAGCTACACTCTAACTTCCTTGACTCAGTCATGACCCTCTGTAAATCCACAAACCTATTGAACCTGAAACTTCCCAGAGGCAACTATTGGTCTGCCTAGGATTAAGTGTCTCCACACCACTGTCCAAGAGACTGGCCTAATGTCAACCCTCACAAGGACTGGCTTCCACCAAGTCAAGTGCCATAAGTGGATAACTAGGCTCCCTAAGCCAGGTCCACGCTTTGCTCTTTGAAACCCTCCTGTACACAAAGCTGTATCCCATGTCCTGGCACTAGATGCCTAGTGAATAAGGAAGCTTGTCACCATTGAGGGCATTCCTCTTTGGTGAAGGGAAATTGAGGATTGACAGCTGAGACACACAAGCCTCTTTCCCTCTCATGGCAGATGCATATGGAGTGTGAAGATCTATGCATGAACTGTAAGAGGGAAAGAAAGCAGGCATTCTCATCTATACCCTTTGTTTTTCAACGCAGGGATGTTCAGGACTAGGCTCCACACATTCCCCAATGTCCTCAACTCATGTGTAATCACAAGAATTGAGGCAACCCCTGACGCCCCTCTGTTTACTTGAGCATGAACATGGAAGACCTGTCCTTCAACATTCCAAAATCATAGACAATATATCCTCAGTGCCCTAAGCCTTGAAATACAGACAAATAAGGCTCAGTGTCTGTCCTTGGGGAATATTCTCAAAGGTGGAACCTCAAATAGAAAGGCATAACAACAAGAAAGAAAATTGTGAATCTGGAAATTCATTACAGTTTTTTTCCCCTGCTGTTTTCCCCCCTTCCTCTTCTCAGTGCCTCGATTCACTTGTTTTAGGAAAGAGGAGTGGATGCTGAATGTAAGTAAGCACTTGTGAGCTGGGGTTCTTGGGGGAAGCTGGTGTTGGAACTGGGACATGTGTTGAGAAAGAGCAAGTACAGCTGAGGGAGTAGAGCCCCAAGGGCACAGACTTCTGATGTTCCCTGGGAAATTGTCTGAAGGCCAACTCTCTCCATGGCTTCCTGTAGTAAAATCCACTCTGCAAAACATGACTTTTATGACTGGAGTTTTTGCAAGCATAGAGAAGAGGCCAGAATTTCCGGTGGAGACTGGGGTGGTACAGGGTTGGGGCTGGAACAGGGGTGGTGACTACTCACAAGCCAAAGACATGGTTCCCCCAGCCCAGTGTGACTTCAGTCCACAGAAACACCCTGGGTAGGGATGTGTGGTCTAGATTTTCACCAAGAATTGAACTGGAAGTTCACAAAAGGTTCTGAAGTTCACAAGGGGCACATGGCCTTGTCATCCGTGCTACTTTTTTTTTTTTTTAAGAAGTCTGAAATGTGTTAATATATGTTAGGTAACTATAATATAAGGTTGAACAAAGAAACTACTAAAGTAATTACAAAGGATCAGAATTCAAAGGGCTTTCACAGAGGCAAGCAAATTTAAGTAGTCCTAGAAGAGGCATAGCATCAACGGATAAGGAGGGAGGAAGGAAGGAAGCTGTTTAGGAGGAATGGGTAGCTTATGTCAGGGTCTCTCCATCTCAGCACATCTCATCAATCAGCAATCATCATAGCTGATCAATAGTTAGCACATGAGTCATTCTGTGCATTGTGGGCTATTGAGTGGCTCCCAGAGACAACTATTGGTCTGCTGAGGATTGTCTCCACACCATTGTCCAAGAGACTGGTCTACTGACAATCCTCACAAGGACTGGTTCCCACCAAGTCAAGTGACATAAGTGGATAACTAGGCTCCCTAAGCCAGGTCCATGCTTTGCTCTTTGAAACCCTCCTTCCTGCACACAGAGCTGTATCATATGTCCTGGCACTAGATGTCTAGTGAATAAGGAAGCTTATCACCACTGGGAGCATGCTTCTTTAGGCATTCCTCTACATGCTAAAGACCAGTAGCAAAATTCCACTCCGGTCATAACGAAGATAACTCCAAACACTGACAAAAGCCACCAGAAAGACAATGTGAATGCCAAGTTTGCAGGACACCATCCCTTGAGGCTGATGCTGGGGGTGGGGGTCAATGACAAAAGAGCACATTGTCGAAAAGGTTGTGCTCATAGGAAGCTAGGTGCTGGTTCTGGTATTGGCATCCTACTGTATGGTCTGGCTATTCAGATTGGAATTCTAAGCAGAGATGGCATTGTCCAGTCTAGCTTTGGAAAAAAAATAAGTAGGAATGTACAGGTAGTGACTTAGAGACACACACGAAGCTTCTGGTCACAGAACTCAGCCAATGTCTTACAGGGGCATCAATACATCAATTCTTCTTCCTTGTCACTCTCTGGTCTGCAGACAATACACAACTCGTAACCCTAAGGACTTCTTCCTCTTAGGCTGGGTGGACATGCCTGGCCTTGACCGTGAAGTAATGGCTTGTTCCTCTGAAGGCTGGGAACACCTGTGGCCTCCCCCTTATTTTAGCAACAATTCATGAAGCAGCCAGAAGCATACACCCAGAAGCCCTTTCGACTGTTTGTTGTGTTGTTGCTAATGGAGCCTGAGGTCTAAAAGGGGTTTCCAGGGCGTGTTGATTAGTTATCTGCTACCGGGGAGCCAGGGACACAGTGTGCACAGGGGTTGTTCAGCTTAGGCCACAGGTTGGAGCTGGTAGTTATTTAAAGACACCGACCGCAGTGTCAACATCGCTTTGACTTTTTTTTTTTTTTGTAAGATACTTTAGGGGGCCAAGAGTAATGGCTAGCTGATTCTTCCACTTAGCTGCTAATTTGGGATTTGAGCTGCAATTACAAACAGCTGCTGTAACATCTCCAGATTCCTGGGGAGGGGGGGGGATGGTGATTTGTGAAATCTTCAAAAGACCTCCTCAAGATTATGATAATTGAATTTCCTTATTTGTCAAAATGATGGTTTTCAGGATGAATTTGGGGAATAAGACACTATAGGTTGTAGGCTCAAGATTTATCTTGGGCAAAATAAATGGCCTCTAATTGTTAAGAATATATGTACCCAATATGTTGAATACCTACTGGGGTTCCAGCTATGATGAGAGTTTACTAAAACTCCATGAATATGAATGTTTACAAATGTGGTTGGTCCAGAAATCCATATGATTTACATACTAAGTTATTTAATTAACTTCTCACAGGTGCATCCTCATGCAAGCATGGCTAGCCTAGGTCCAAAACATAGCAAGAAAACTTTCCCTGCTCCAGAGGAATTAATAACCCAGGCTAATAAACCAGAGGCAACACACACACACACACACACACACACACACACAACCACTTCAAGCAACAACCACTTATCATACAGATTATAAAGTGATGTAACAATTACACTCCACCTGTTTCATAAGTGTGAGAAATCTATCAGGATAGAAATTCTTATACTCTCTCTTGGAATCAAGTAAATCTTCTCAGAACACGGTTGAGTCACTAAAATCCAACTTTACATGCCACTTTTCTGTTAGTCCAGTGCCTCTCACTTAGTGAACAACAATCGAATACCTGTTAAATCAAGACCCATAATTGTTCCAACAGGCTCTGAACACAGCGTTCTTTGCTTGTGTCTTGGTTCCCTTTTTCCCTCTATCTCACACTGAGGATCAGATGAGCTCAGGGTAATCCCTGCTTCTTGAAAGGCCAGACTCTCAGCAGACATCACTCAACGCAAGAACTGAGACCCACGGGGCAATGTGCTGTTTGAGAACAGTGGTAAGAGCTGGGCTTCACGCTAAGTGAGCTTTGAAACTATTCCACTTATGGGTCATTTAATTAACTTACTATTTTATGTGGGCTCGTGCAATGGCATCACGAGTGTAGATCAGAGAAAAACGTGTGGAAGTCGGTTCTCTCCTATGGTGTGGGTTCTTGGGAATGAAGTCAGGTCCTTAGACTTGAAGGCAAGTGTGTTTACCTAGAGTCATACTGCTAGACTATTCTTAAAAACAAGGACACACACACACACACACACACACACACACACACACACATACACACATCATATCCGGCAGAGTTGGAGACACTTTATAATTCTGGAAGGTCCTTTAAAATCCCAGCTAAGAATGACAAGATATAAAAACCTCAGTGGGTCACTTTCTCAGTTCTCTACTGCTGCAGAGTCAACCACCACCTACCCTGTGACTTAAAGCGATAGCCATCATCAGTTGTGCAATTTCTGTAAACCAGAAGTCCAAGCACAGAGGCTGGGGGTGGGGGTGGGTGGGTAGCATCCTCACTGCAAGCACAGGGTTCAGAGTTCGGTCTACAGAACTCATGGGGGGGGAAATGCAGGTATAGTGGCACATGGTTTTTTAATTCAAATGTTTTATACAATATATTTTCATCATGTTTCCCCTCCCAAACTTCTCTTTGCCTCTCTCTCTCTCTCTCCCTCCCATTGTCTCTCTCAAAAAAGAAACAAAAGAAAAATCCCACAAATATGAAAATCAAAACGGACAAAAGACTAGTTAGACAAAAAACAAAACAAAATGGCAAAAACAAAAAGTCCACAAAAATACCATTGTATTCATCTTGTGTTGGCCATCTATGCCTGGGCATGGGGCCGGCGATGGAATGTACTTGACCTACGCAGTGAGACTGCACTGGAGGAAACTGATTTTCTCTTTGCCAGCCAGCAGACATCACCTACAAAGAGCTTCTTGGTTAGAACTGGGATCGTAGACACTTCCCCCTCTCAGGTTATAATACACAAGTATAATTTCACCTCTGGGGAAGCAGAGACAGGCAGATCCCTAGGATCATCCAGCCACTCAGCTTAGCTCACTTGACTAGTTCCAGAATAATCCTGAAAGGGAAAACAAAGTTATGAAGCCCTATGCTTTCTTGAAAAGTTTTCACCAGTTGATGGTTTCAGGGGTGGGGGAGTCATTTTCTTTAGTGGTATAAACACCTGTAAGTTGCCCATGCTCCAGGAAATACACCCCGCACACCCACTTACTCACACCCATTGAAGCAACCCTAATTAATCTCAGTGACACACACACAAGCATAGCACAGTTCCTCGGTGCTGGATTCTCTCAGCTGTTAAAGACTGTTCTTATTCTAGAAGCCACTATCAAGATCTTGCTACTCGGCCTTTGTCTTCAAGGCTGGCTAAAAATAACAATAGAAGCAACAAAGTCATCATGAATTCCCTATTTCCATCAGACTGCAGTTTTTAAAGGACTCTTCTGCCGAGAAAGACTTCTGCGCTGAGGATGGCAGAGCTGGAGAGGTGAACCTACCCAAGCTCCTTGGAGCCCAGAAGATGATGAGTCAGCTAGTAAGCAGACCTCCTCCCTGGTTCCCGCCTCCAGGTTCCTACTCTGACTTTTCTTAATGATGGATTGTGACCTGGAGGTGTCATCTGAAATCAACTGTCCCCTCCCACAAGTTGCCTGTGGTCAAAGTGGTTTCACCACAGCAACAGAATGAAAACAGCGGAGTTCCCAACTTTCTCCGGTCCATGTCACGTCTCACCGAGCATTAACAATGCATTCATATATCTAATATCCAGGGCTGTTAAATGAGCCCACGATAGGCGTCCATTGGCTAGAGCTCTGCGATTCTCAAACCAGCTTCACGCCCTCAACAGCAGGTCCACACACCACTAGCCTATTTCACTCGCAGACACAACAGTTTGAAAGTCTTCTTGACTTAATTCGGGCTCCTTAATCAGCAACTGAGTATGGCAAGGTGTTGAGCCACTGTTTACTGAATGTTCATTTTAGACCCATCACCTAGCCTGAATGTTCAGAAGACAGAAGTGAGTGAAACACCATTATCACTGGAAAAAAATTCAATTAGATCCCTAGGGCTCTCTGGATATTCAGTCTATTGTACTTGGCTAGTTCAAGATCAGGTCCTTTGCTACCGTTAGAGGAGATAATCACTGCCCACCATACACTCCCAACTTGGGAAAATCTAACTGACTAATAATGTTTGTTTGACATACTGGTTGAAGAAATTGCAAGGCCACTGGGTACACACAGGGAAAACTGGAATTAACAATTTTTACCACGTGGAAATACGGACAGGAGGGCAAGCACTCAGGCCACACACCTGCCAGCCAGCCTTGTTTTGTTAAGTGCAATACAAGTGATTAAAGCCCCACTGTGGGCTCCACTCTCAATTGCCCCATATCACTCCTATGACTATAGTGTGTTTTCCTTATCCTCCCCAGTAATTACCATTGTGTTTAGTAATCAACAGCCCTGATTTACGCAAGCTCCTTTCAAGTCAGCCACTCTAGCACTTAAAAACAATAGCTTTGAATGGAGTTATTTCCTGGGAGAATGTTAAATGTTTCCGAGTTCAGATAGCCAAGGAAAGGCGGTTCCCTAGATGTAAGGAAAGAGAATGAAATGCTTTCTGGCAGCTGGACCAAGATAAAGTGTTCTGACAAGTCCTGTGGCGGGTTGGGAGTGAATGGGAGTAACTTGTTGTTTCCTGCCTGAAACTGTACTGTTGGATACCTTCAGCTTCCTTATACAGCGTGCCTTTAATTACTGATATAAAGCCTGATAGGGTTCCTCCAGGGATCACAGATAACCTTTAGCCATTCTGTCTGCAAACAATAGCGGGGCTGCAAAGAAAAGGTGGCTGGTTCGAATGACTTCAAGGGGCCTTGGCTGTGTCTCATTTCTTGTTAAAGTTTCAAACTGCTCAGCTAGCCAAACTGTGGTCTATGTCCTCATTTCAAGTCTATCGTTTGTGAGGTCATACTCCAAAGCCTTATGTATCAGACTACAGGCTGAACCTGAAGCCTGAGAAATGAGGAGTTAGACACGGTGTAGACAGTGTGTGATTTCATAGGGTAACTTAAAGGGAAGTGGAAACCTTCCCCTACTCAGGGGAAACCATGTATCTAGCAATTTAGCACCCTAATGTACATGTAATGAAGGCAATTTTGAAGAAATCAGAAGTGGCTGCTAAAGACTCTCTCAAATGCCAGCAAGTTAGCATGACACTTCTTGCCTGCGGTTCTAGAATAAAGACCTTATAAGGTGGTTCTTGGATTCATCACCCAGGAAAAGACTCAAGTGAGAAGCAAATAGATCATTTAAAATATAGACGGTGATTTAAACAGAATTGAGCGAAAAGGGTGTTGAAAAAAGTGACAGGGGCCACAAGAGTCTTTGCAAGATTTTCCACCTTTTATCACCCTACACTTACTTCCTAGATGGCCATCCTTGTCACATCCTCATTCACAGGTGCCCAGAGAGAGTGTCAATAAGTATTTGATCATGTCCACTTACAGACTTTTTAACAGGACTGTAGATTTTTGCCACAGGAATAATTAAGTAAATTAGTGAAAATATTTATCCTGTGAAGAAAGTCCAGTTTGCCTTCCAGTCCAGCTGACCTGGTGTGGTTGAAATTTCTTCTATTGACAACCTTGTTAAATATTGAATTTTTGCCTCCTTAAGAGGCTAATCTTTGAAATAAAAGAAGGACAATCATAAAAGCAAATCAATTGTTATAGTTAGCTTTTTGTCACCTTGACACAAACTAGAGTCATCTAGAAAGAGAAGCTCAGTTGAGAACATGCTCCCATTTGATTGACCTGTGAGTCATTTTCTTGATCAGTGATCAATGCAGGAGGGCTTGGCCTACTGTGAGCAGTGTACCCACTGGGAAGATAGTCCTGAGTTGCATAAGAAACAAGATAAGCATGCCATGAAGAGCAAGCCAGCGAGTAGCATTTCTCCATGGGCTTTGCTTCAGTTCCTGCCCTGAATTCTCCCTCTGACTTTTCTCAGTAATGGACTGTGATTTGGAAAATCTAATGGCAAATAAACATTTTCCTTCCTTCCCAAGTTGCTTTTAGTTACAGTGTTTATTTACAGCAAGGAAAATCAAGTGAGGACATCAATATTGCAAAAGGGATTCGAGGGAAAACGACTTTGAGAGCTGCATTTTGGAGCCAAGGCCTCTTGACTTCAATTAGACTTGTGAAATTGCCTTTTATCCAAACAGGAACAACTTAGCAAGTCTATCCCATCTTTCTTCTATTCCAGAGAAGCACCTGTTTATGAATAGAGATAAATCATATGTAAGTAGAATTTCTTGAAGAAACATAGTAAACTCAGGTTAAGACCTCTGCTACTTCTCCCCTGTGTAATCTGTGATACAAATTCTGTTAAGAGGATTTCTAGGTCTACAATGGACAATGATTCAAAATATTACCCTACTTTGAAAACAAGCTGACAACCCGTCCTTCCTTAGGTATGGAATTATCAGGATATAGCTGCCCTGATAATTTCATAGATGACCCTCAGCATGGCCTCCATGGTGCAGATTAAGTCAACCAGAGCCCATTTTGGCTGATGGACATATTCAATGCCGTCTGCCTAGGATTTTCATCTAACATCGTGAACATTGTTATAAGTCAACATTGTGGTCCTCCAGCATTTATGTGTTGAAATCCCAACTCACAAGATGATGGAACTTCTGGAAGTTATCAGGTCACAAGGGATCCATGCTCACAAAGAAACTGGGAGGCTTGTTCATCCCTTCAACAGGAAGACACAGCTAAAAGGTATCATCTTTGAGAAAGCGTATTTCCCCAGTCTCTCGGCAACTTGATCTTGGGTTTTCTAGCCTTTGTCCCTATGCACAATAACCCTTGTTGCCTGTACTGATTCAGTGTAAGGTATTTTGTTGTAGGGTCATGTTCAGACTAATACGGGTATCCAAGGCTAGAGCTTCTATTATCTAAAAAAGAAATGCCTGCTATTTTATCCCCCATGTCACTGGGAATGCAAGCAACTAACAAAATGGCTACATTTCCCATTTGTTATTTATGCTAAACAGAGTAGACCTTTGTTAGGATAAACCTTTCCGCCAAAAGCCGCCGAGCCCCACCGCCACGTGGGAGCTTTATGCCAGCCACAAGCAGAGTTAGGCCCAAATGAATACACAGAAACTTGTATTAGGTTCAAAGCTGCTTGGCCAATGACTAGGATTCTCATCTGTTAGCTCAGTCTTAATTATCATAAATCTATATATTTTATAAGACTTATCTTATCGGACGCCTTGTTGGCGTCCCTCCTTGATGCTGGAGGAGCAAGGGGAAAAGGGGGCCCTTCCTGTTTCTCCTTCGCTTAAATATGAGTCTCCTTGCTATGTCACTTCCTGCCTGGATCACCACTTCTCTACTACATTTCCCAGAATCCTCTTTGATTCATAGTCCTGTCCAACCTGCTGTCTCATTGGCCAAACAGTATTTTATTTAACGATCAATAAGATAAATATACACAGTACATTCCCCATCAGACCTTGGTCCCTTTGGATTAAAATTAAAAATAGACTGAAGAGCTATTCTGCTATTCTTCATTTAGTTAAAGGGAAAAAAGAAAGAAAACATGGATTTGGTTTAACAGCTGCTGGAACTTTCAACTCATGATAGGAGAGAGAGAGAGAGAGTGAGAGAGAGAGAGAGAGAGAGAGAGAGAGAGAGAGAGAGAGAGAGGTAAGATAGATTGAAATTGATACCAAAGTAGATATTAAAGTGCTGAGAGCATAGGGCTTTAAAGAATTAGTGAAAAGTCAATCTGGCAAACTGGCATGCTTTTGTTCTTCAGGACCTGTGGCTATCAGGTCCCTTACAGTTGTTTTCAGGGGCCAATTAGGTACTTTCCATTATAGTAATTCTGATGGAGAATAGGCAGCCAACTTGGATGAGTGGAAAACCAGCTGATCTTTGAATGGACATTAAAATCAGCAGACTATATTTGCAGCCTCTTAAGCGCCATGTCTCAGAAGAGAAGGGATGATAGGAGAGCAAAGACAACCACCAACTGGAGGGGACATCCCTTCAAGCATGCACCTGCCCTAAGTCTTTTCAGAGTGTGGTTTTTCTACATCCTGGAGACACACAGGAGCTTTCTCTATATAAGTCCAAGCCTTGTTCCAAATTTTAAGGAAGGTCTGGAGGAACAGAACTCAGCCTACTGGGAAAGAGTATGAGATGTTTTGAGTTCCTTTTATCCTTGGGATATGCAGTGACATGTCCACATGGCCAATTATATCCCTGGCACTTTGCATGGAAGAGCCAGCATCTTTCCCACCCTGCCCCCTTGCTATGTTTATTTGGCATTTATCATTGATAGCAGTGTGGTTTTCTTCCATGTAGAATCTATTCTTTGCTTCTGGAATGCTCTGTAGCTATCCTGTGCTGATACTGGGATTGAATCCTTGGGGCAGCCACGTAAAACCTGCTGCCACCAGAATGGATGCTCCTGTGCATCACTAGCCATTACCTTAGATCCTCTCTGACTCCCTTTCTCATACTTCCTCCCCTCCTCTTTCTCTCTTTGGCTTCTACCATCTGCTGTGTTTCTGTTTTGTTCTATTTTACTCAATAGCAATAAATCTCCAGATATAAAAGTAGCATGTTTTTCAGACATGCAGGACATGTTAAATAAAGTTGGGTGGCTATGTCAGTCATATACAGCTGTGAAGAAATGTTACTCAACATTTTGTGGCTTCAATTAAAACAAACGTTAATCATTATCTCCCTGGCAGTGTTTGTAGGTCAGGGATTCATAAAAGGTTTATCTGGGCATTTCTGTTTGTTTCTCAGAAGGCCAAAATATTGGTCAGGTTGATGAGAAAGTCATAAAGTTTATATGGAAATGCAAAATGTCTAGACTAGACAACGCAATTTAAACAAAACAAAATTGAGGAGTTTCACGTTTCAATTTCAAGACTTACTACAAACCTGGAATTGTCAAGAACACTATAGTATGCAAGGAGGCCCTACTAGTTGGAGGTTACAGTCTACCATGAGCTGGCCATTCTCTCTGAGCACGGCAACATAGATGACTTCCCCCACAACGCCCCTGTAGAAGACAAACAATGCCCAAGGCCATTGAGAAAGTATTTCCAACCCAGAATTTCATTCCCATTCCAACTACTAATCAAGTATGGAAGAGAACACACATGCAACTCTCCATGCAGGGTCTCAGATGGTTATCCTTCTAAAACAACAGAGTAACCGCAGATAAAGAGATGCCAGGAAGCTGGACCCAGTGCCTGGGCATTTGAGATGGGAAGGAGGCTTTTGGGAAGAGGGAGCAGGGGATTTCACCATGCCTAGGAACAGCAGCCAGAGAGCCAGCAGCCCATTGCAGAGAAGAAAGAATTGAGTGCCAGGAAAAGGTGATGAGCACATTCCCTGGCATTGTGACCACATTTACAGGAGTTTTGCAGTTCTGGTAGTGATTCATTTCACAATTAGATATCAGTGAATTAAAACTGAATGAACTGAAAGTAACAGTAAAGACAGCCCCAGCTCTGCACTGTGTTACAGAGAAAAGACGTGTAGTGGTTCTCACCTGTCATCTTTCAAGAGATTAGAAGCACCCAGGCCTGTCTGTGAGAGCACCTCCAGAGATGCCTAAAGGAGTGGGAATATTCATCCTGCTTACAGGCAGCATCATTCTAGGGACCCGACCCATTCTATATGTCACAGACTGAACGAAAGGGAAACCAGTGGAGTAACAGCATTCATCTCTCTGCTCCCCGACTAAGGACACAGGGTGACCAGATGCCTCAGGCTCCTGCCACCATAGCTGAGAAGACTGACTCCACCTCCACCGTCCTCTTCGCCAGAGACTGTGACCTCAGATCATTAGCCATAGTAGATCCCTCCTTCCTTACGATGCTTTTGTCATGGCAATGAGACTAATAACTGATGAAAATAGAAATGCAATGTTCTATAGACTCAACTAAGGTAGTGTTAAAATGGTCATGATATTATAAGCAAAGACTAGTTAGCTGCAAACTGAAACTGCTATGATTACACGCGAGAATTTGGGGTTGGGGAGGAGATGAAATGTCAGGGCAGAAGGCAGTTTTAGAGAATTTGTTTTGTCTTCTGTCAGGCTTGTTATCTTGAAGTTTAAAAATCCAGGGTCTGGGCTAATGGCTCATAGATACAGTGGTCGCTGTACAAGCAGCAGGGTCTGAGTGTTGAACCCCACTCATCACATAAAAGCTGGGATACAGAGACAGGTGGATCATAGGAGTTCATTGTCCAGCCAGTCTAGCCTAGTCAATGAGGACTGGGCTCAGTAAGATAACATGTTTCATAGATAGATAGATAGATAGATAGATAGATAGATAGATAGATAGACAGACAGACAGATAGATAAAGTAGAGTACCATAGAGGACGATACCCGATATTGACCTCTAGCCTACACACACACACACACACACACACACACACACACACACACATATATATATATATATATATATATATATATATATATATATATCTGGGCACATTTACAAAGGCATACATAAGCGTGTCCCACAAAAAAAGGAAAGAAGCCTACCTAGAAGATTTGGCAATATAGTTACTCATAAGCCTGTATGATTTTCATGTCTTTCAGGCTCAGGGAGAGCAGGACCAGAATAAGAGTGGGGTGAAGGGGGGCTGCACAAAGTCCCAACATTGACTGCCCCACTCTCAGGTGAGATCTCCTTTGCTTGCTACCACACTTAACACACATGAGTCCGGTACTTATGGGACAGCACCGCATATCATAAAGGTATTGGTAGAAAGAGAAAACTGCACTGGTGAGATAGCTCAGGATATGAAGTCACTTGCCACATGAACCCAGCAACCTGAGGGTGATCCTCAGGCTCCGTGTAAACATAGGACAGACCCAATTCCACAAAGGTGTTCTCTGGCCTTTAAATCCATGCTATGATATAACCCCCATAATAGTAAATTAACTTTTAAAAAATCAAGTTTTGATAGGCCATGCTTTGTTGACTCCCATGGGAGGCCTTACCCCTTCTGAATAGAGACAGAGAAGTGGATGGGGGCAGTAGAAGGCAGGTGGGGAAAGGAAATGAGAGGAGAGGAGAGGAGAGGAGAGAGGGGAAACTGTGGTTGGTATGTAAAATATATTTTAAAAAGTGATGAATAAAAAAATCAAGTTTTAGGAAAGATGGGGACAATATGGAAAGAAGAGATGAGGTTCAGCCCTATGTACAGCACATCTTAAGGGGGTGATCAAAAAAAGAATACTGTAAATCGGTCCTGAAGAAAAGAGGATTCTACAAGGCAGAAGAGAAAAAGGCAATACAAGTGCAACAAATGAACCAAGGGAGCAGAGGATTGAACACTCAATGCTTGAGGTTGGAGACAGCGAACATAAATATTAAAAAAGCAGGAGCCAGCAGAATTCTTTGGTTCCTTTGGAATGGATCACGATTCTAAAGCACTAGATTCTTGGGATTTACAAAGGCTTAAAAAGAATTTGCTTTTGAAGCAGAAAAATGGCCTGCATTTTGTTACCTTTCCATTCCACAAAATAATCAAAATAAAAACCCAGAAGTTCCAGTTGGTCAGCGTTAGCTATTGATAAACCATTGGCCAACAGGAGACCTTGAGGCTCTTGGCATGAAGGTTTTTATACACATGTAAGGGAAGCTTACACTCAGAATAGCTTTAACGTGGGTGCTGTGTCTACATCGTGAGGTTGTGCTCCTGCCAAGAGGGTTGCCAGTTGCTAGGTTCCACTAGGCTTCCCTGCCCCCAAGCCAGGTTCCCATGAGTCCCTGGGAACTAGATGAGAAAGTTTAGGCAGAAGAGGCTGAGAATTTGTGACGATTGGAGATATCCTTATGAAAACAAACAAACAGTTCTTCCCAGATTCTCTGGAGATAGGGTCCACAGTGTTTTTGCTTGCCTGTTGACTGGCTTAGCATAATATTTTCTCAATCTTCCTACTGTATCAATTTCTGACAGTACAATTGAACTGAGGCACAAGGGCATTGTCTACAAGACCAGCCGAGGAAATTGGGAACTTGGTTGGAGGCTGTAAATATCCTCTTGGTCTCTCAGTGTGTTTATTCTGAAGTGCTCTCTTATGGAGTTGAGAGGGTTCTGGGACACACTGGCACCAGGATTTTAGTGGGAAAGATCAGTGGTTGAGATAAGGGTTGGGGGTCCGCCTTGAGACGTGCCATGAAGAAAAGATCTGATTTTGTCCTTAGATTCCCTCAAAAGGGTGGTGAATTTGACTATAACAATGGCGTATTCAGAGGAGTACTTGGAAGGCAGGAAAAGGACTTTTTAAACATAAATGTCCCAGAGTCTTAAGGGAGGAGAGCACCACTCCCTCTTGTGCCATGGGTGCTGATTAACCATCAATAAGAAGGCACTACAAGTAGACTCCTACTTCTCACAGAACAGTGTGACTCAAAGGACAGCAAAATCTGCAGAAGCACGGTCCCCAGGGACTAGAGGCCTCGTTCACATGACTCAGTGTGGGTGGTCCTGGTTGAACTCGGTGGGGTGAGCTTGTTTATAAGTGTCCTAACAGATTTCCTTACTCTAGAGGCAAGATCATTTGCAAAACACAGGGTAGAGGTACAAAGGAAGAAAAGAAATATCGCACCCCAGGACAGTACATCTAAAGAAATAGGAAAAAGAATATAGACAGAACCAAGCTTATGTGGGAGAGGGGTGGGAGAGAATCCCGTAGACCCATTCACTAAGAGTTACATGGAGCAACAGAATGATTCACACAAGTGGGTGGTCCCCCAATCCAAGCAAGAGCTACTCCGAAACTAAGCAACACACACACACACACACACACACACACACACACACACACACACACACACTGAATGAAAGATGGGCTTCTCCGTGTGTCTGCAATTCTTCAAATTGAAATCTCTTGTTTGTATTTAGTATGGAGTGTTTTCCCTAAAGGATATCCTGTTTGAGATTAGCATTGGCTGGTTCCTCTGAACATCCTTAAAGAAACATCCAGGGAAACGAAATAAGCCCCACCCCTCCAGTCACAGGCCAAGTGATTTGTCTGTAGGAGGTCAGAGAGAGTCTTGGCATGAGGGAGGATGCAGGCTCACATCCTCTGGCTGACTCCTGCTGTGACCTAACACTGACAGCCTCTCTGATCTCTTTGATTGACACAGTCCAGGTGAGGCATTGCAAGTGAACAGATGGGAGGCTGGGGGCCGGTCCTCAAGCCTGTAAAATTATGGATAAATGTTTACTTCACAGGGTCATTTGGAGAATCAGATGAGCAAACGTATATGAAAAGTACCTTATAGCTTATAATACACATAGCATGTATTACTCTTATGCATCCTGTCCCCATCAGTCTGAAGTTAGTGTCCTGGCCTCACAGAATGAATGAAGGAGCAACAGAGAAAACAAAGCAATGGGAAAGGTTTTCACAAATGTAACTCAACAAGAGTCAATGTACTGTTTGTACGCTTAAAAAACTACCCAAGCAATAATATGAAATTGTTCTCTCAGATCAAAGGATCAAATTTTCTAATCATTGTGTCTATTGCCTCCTTTTTCAAGCACTAAAAATATAAGACCAATCGTGCTAACGTGTGGGAGGTAGAAATTAAGAACAAATAGTATGTGACCCAGGAAGCTGTCCATCACTACTCTGAAGGAGCTACATCCTTCCATGCTTCTTAGAACAGGCTCCTCCAAAATTTGTCTGGATAACTAAAGTAACATTATAACATTTGTTACTGTCTTATTTGCTTTATCTTTACAGGCTCACACTAGACACTGTGTTCATGGTCTACCTCTTTTTTCCCTTCATTTTTTAATTTTGAAATGTTCACTTTTATAAGTAGGTCTGTTGCTGAGGTTTTACTTGAAATAAAAATGTAAGAACCCTTCTCCCCTACATTAACTATCTCTGAAGTCAGAAGGCATCCCTTCCTTTGAGAAGCATTTCTCCCTCTCCTTTTATAGCACCCACGTCCAGAGTGGCAGAAAATACCCATCCTATGTGACCTAGAACAGTCTGTGGATTTCTGTAAATCATAGCACAATTTATGTAACACTGTAATTACTTATTTGTGTATTTCCCTATAAAGACCTTAAAGAGCAAGATTGTATCAAATGTATTTTTGTATTTCTTGAACTTTGTACAGTCCTTGGCATAAGTCAACTTCAATGACAAATGGGGGTTGTGTGCTCATCTGAGGATTTTAAAAGTCAAGTCAGGCAGCTATCCTTTCAGGGTGCTTTGAAATTTAAGCAGGGAGAGGTACGGGAGGGTATCTCTCTGTATTCTAGCTATTCCTTGTTTCCTAGAGCAGATCTGGGAATACAAAAGACAGTGATTTATTTATAAAGGAAAGAAATGGGGTGAAGGTAGGTTACTGTGGAGTATTTTCCATGACCCCAGGAAAAGGACAGAAAATACACCATTTTGGTGGTTATAACCTCCCTTTTACAGATTAATAAACTGCAAGCTGGAAAAGTCTCTTAGTCTTCCAAGGTCATATAACTTCTAAGTGACAAATCTGAGATGTGAACTATAGTAGTCTGCTTTTTGTTTGTTTGCTTGTTGGCTTGCTTGGCTTTTTACAATTCTATATAAATACTTTGTAGAGAATACTATATCCTTTCTAAAATACACAAAACCCAGCACGTCATTTCTATAAGCATTTTAGGAAAGGAAACACATAGAAAAGAACATTTTTAGATTTAACACCAGCTGCTTCTGGTTCACACCCAGGACTCCAGGTTCCACACCCTCACGCTCTGGGATCGGCACCACCCCATGGGGGAGTCTGAGAAGTTCTGGACCACCATCAAGAGAGCCACAGATGTGTGCCAAGAGTGAGAGAAGCCTAACGACACCATTGCCTCCAGACTGGGAACTGGCCGGTGGAAGATGCTTCCAGCTGGGACGTGTGTGGTCCAGGGTGGGACAATGAAGCATCAAAAGCTCACGTGGGAGCTAAATGACTCAAACTTGCCCAAGAAGACATTCCCAGACTGCACACTGAGACATCTCTCATTACCACCTGAGCACCTAACTCCAGCTAAGGGATGTGGTGGCTCACCAAGGAGAGTAATCTAAGCCACTGTTGTCTGGGAGAAAACCTAAAATTAGATAAACATAGTAATAAACTGCTCACTTTGCCCTTACCTTTATACCACAGATTGCTGCATCTGTCATTAGTCACAAGAGAACCTTCTTTTTGCAGTAGATCATGATTAATAACAAAGACCACATCTGTTCACTGGACAGAGAATGAGACTGTCAGTGCCTAGTGCTAACTGGGACATTTATATCGCTCCCTTCTGGGAAGGCCCCAGGGGTCATTGAAGAAGAAGTAGAAAAATTGCAAGAGTCAGAGGTGGTGGGCACCTGCAGTGAAAAGGTTTCTGTTGGACATGACTGCACAGTTGTTCACAAGAGCTCACAATGACTATGAATGCATGCACAAGACCCACACAAGATCAAGGCGGTGGAAACCCTTGAATGGGTTGGCAAGGAGCTGATGGAGTCCCACCCCTGGCTGAGGAATCATTGACAACTGATGGCTCCTAGAGGGGTGAGAGTCAGTTTTCTTCCAGGATATAGACCCTGAGAAGGTACTCGTGCTTCAGTAGGTAGCTCTGTACTCTGGCACAGACAGGCACTAAGTAGACTCTCAGTGACTCTCAAAACGGAGCGCACAAAGTTGCTGTGTGTGGAGGGAGGGCAATGAGAGGAACCGGAGGAGAGGTGATGGGAGTGGATTTGGTCAAAACACATCATGTTCATGTATGAAATTCCCAAACAATAAAAACAATACTATGAAAAGATTCATCCCAGAAGATTCTAGGCCATGTCAATTTGACAGTTAAACCTAACCAGCACAACTGCTAATCTCATTTTACAGACAGATAGGAGTAGGAGGTGGAGATCATGTTAGCATGATTCTTCCGGCGAGTGTCTGTAAAGGAGTCATGAGAAATGCTGTCAAGACACGTTGTTGACTGGAGGAAGTTTTGGAATCAATGCGAGTCCTTGGGCTGATATTCTGAAAAACTATGTTGATCAGGAAGACTTGTTTTCCATGTTCACTAGGTCAAGGTCACAAGCATCTCTTGTGTTGATCCTCACCCAGAGCACACAGCCTTCTCAACAGGGGTGGGCAATTGGGCTTCTGTGTTCTTGAAGTCAACAAGGGACAGGAGTACAGGAACTGGGTTCCAGGAAAAAGACCTCCACTAAGAGAAAGGAACTGTTCCCATCTGCAAACAGTCCTCTGTGCCAAACTTCTGGCCAGTTTGTTGCTGTACACATATATACAAAGACTGATAAAATAAACCAAATAAAATCAATCATCAGAGATTACCTAGGGGTAAGGAAAAAGAAGCTGCAGACAGATAATTGTAAAGAAAGGCTATTGCAATTCTGATTGCTCTCAAACTTCACACACAACACCCATCCCCACAAAAATTCATGCTTTCCCACTAACTACATGCATAAGAACTCCATGAATAAGCAGAAACACTACAAATGGACACACACACATACACACACACACACACACACACAGACACACACACACACACACACACACACACACACGCGCGCGCGCGCGCGCGCATGCACACATACACACACGTCTTTCCTCCATGACTGTTTGGTCTTTTATCCTTCGTGTTGGATTATATTTCTTTAGAAGGACGAAATAATTCTTATCTCAGAACCAAATTGTTGGGAACCAGAAAGGAGAGGATGGGACAGTAAAGGCTCCAGCCAAGTCCCTGAGAGCCTGGCAACATTATGTCTTAGAGTTTAGAACGTTGAGCCTGCTATGGTTGATCATGTCTGGGAAAATTCTTCAGTTTAACTCCCTCTGGTATGTGCATTTTCTACTAGAAAAAAAATGAAAAGCTTGTTATTTTTGAGAATCCAAGGGGGGAGGAGGTTGCTTTTTTCCATGAAGGGCCAACCAACAGCTGTGATTTTTTAATCGCAGTAACTGACAGTAACAGCTTGGTGGCATCATATTTAATGGGGAGAGACTAGCTCACCTCATGCCCTGGTTGCTATGTACAGAAATGCAAGGAGGCCATAACAAAGGCCGTGAGAACCATTGCTTAGGGTAAAATAAAAAAGGGTCTGTCCCCAAGACAAAGGTTCCCCTTTGTCTTGCTTTTGTCCCACCCTGTTAGACTTTGATTTGCTTTTGTCCCACCCTGTTAGAATTCACAAGATGAACACAGTGGAGTTTGTGCAGGTGATCCCAGGAGGCAAAGAACTCATGAATGGCTTAGACAGCTCTCCAAGAAACTTCTAAAGTAGTAATTTCACTTTAAACAACCTAGTTAAAGAACACAGGTCTCCCGTGACCATATTTATGCATAGGGAATACATTCCTGGCATTTCAAAAATAGTCTAATTTTCCATTTTACACCCTAGGGAGTTCTTTGACCCATCAGCCATTGGCCATTCCCAGGAGGACGATGAGAAACGAGCCTCCTCATTTAAGACGTGAAAGCCAAAGTTCAGCAGGTTTCCTTATTCCTGAGGGGAGGGGGTTAATCCATAATAAGCATATATGAGTTTATAAAAAACAGCACCCATGTTTCCTTTGCCTCTCACCATATACCCACTCTAAGGAGAGAAAATCAAGGACACATGTGGCCGAAGCCTCCCTGAAGATGCAGCTGAACACACTATTGCCAAGTCCAAGGTAGAAGTCAAGGCTGCTGCCTGCCATGGAAACCAAGGACTGGAGGCGGGAGGCTGAAATGTCCAGTAGTTCAAAGACAAGATCCTACTCTCTACACTAGAGAGGAGGCAACAGACAACTGCCTTGACACTTGTGGGTAAGTGTTGCTAGAGTGTAGTGACATTAACACACATGTTCATAGCTGGTAAAGCAAACCTAGGGTGAATCGCACTTTCCTTTGATGTCAAATCAGAATTTTGTGACTTGGTCACTCCTGCCACTGTAGTGATATATTATTTATGATTTATTAAAGCTTACCTGATGGTACAGAAAGCAAAGCCAGCCACACTAGTTAGTTACAGAAGCCAGGCTGTGGTGGTATACACCTTTAATCCCACCACATGGGAGGTAGAGGTAGAAAGATCTCTGTTAGTTCAGGGCCACACTGAGCTACAAGAAATTGATCCAGTCCTAAAGAGAAACAGCTCCACAAAGATGATCCCAGCACTTGGGATCACATGCCTTTAATCCCAGCACTAGGGAGGTATAACAGGCAAAGTGTCTCTTGTGGAGATTGATTCGCCAGCCACACTGAGGAGAGGCAGCAGTCTGAGGCTTGGAGAGAGCTCGTGGAGATGGGATCAACCCTTTCAGCCTGAGGTAGAGGTAAGAGGTAGTGGCCAGCTGCTTTGCTTCTCTGGTCTTCAGCTTGAAGCCTGAACCCCAATATCTGTCTCTGGGTCTTTTATTTTCATGCTACATGCCACAGGGATCCTGGTTCTTCTATAAGGCTATCCAGCACAATCATTTCTAAGTATCTCTGAGGCATGTTGAGCTATTCTACAGTTCCATTATTCAAACAGATCTTATAAGAAGAGAGATCAAAACCAATGACAAAATGGGACATTTGAACAAAACTGAGAAACCAAATAGAACTTAATAGACTAGTGTTAACGAATTTTATGTTGAAATAGTAACACATGTCTAGACATGAATAGCAAAAGAAGGGAAATTTCACAAATATGTGGATATTAAACAACACATTCTTGAATGATTAATGGGCCAAAGAAATCACAAAACATCCTGAGATGCATGAAGATGAGACCGGACACCAAAGCCTAAGTGATACAGCCAAAGCTCCTAGGAAGGACACTTTTAGTGGCAAACACCTATCAGAATGATGCATGGTCTCAAATGAGTAATCTAACATCATACTTGAGGAATTATAAGACCAAACTAAACTCAAGACATCATGAGACAAATAAGGTATGTGACAATCACATTACCTAGAAGAAATACTTACATTTTGAGAAACAGACCATCTATTGTAACTGAGAAGTAAATATACATATATTTGTGTGTGTGTGTGTGTGTGCATGTGTGTGTGTGTGTGTGTGTACATACAGCATACTCCCAATGAAGACAGACTTAGAACTATAGGTTCCACTAGAGAATTCTAGCAAAATTTTTAAAGAACAGTACTTCTCTGAAGAAAAAGGAACTTTAAGTCCTTTGTATAAGGTTGGTATTACCCTGATGTCAAAAATCAAAGACACTTTTATTTATTCATTTTAAGTAGTCTACAAAATATTCTGTTTCATTGTGGTATTTTCAAAGAAGATGTGCTTCTGTTTAGTCTCTTTCCTCGCCATCTTCCTCAAACCTCCCCTTGTAACTCTGCCCACCCCAGTTTCCACTGTACTTTCACTTCACATGTATCTTTCTGCCTCTCCCTCATTAACACCTCTTGCCCTTCTTTCTGTCTCCCCTCTAGTTCCATAGCCTCCATCCACCTGACAGTCATTTATATACACACACATACATATATTAAAAACTAGGATTCACACCTCCATCCTTGACTCAGGAAACATCATGGAAGAGGAAGCAGTAAGATTGTAAAAGCCAGAGGCAGGGGAAGAACAGAGTGAAATGATGTTGTCTGGCCATGACAGGACTACTGCTTTCTTGAGTGCAGAGCAGCTGTGGTTGTCTGACCAAGACCTGCACAAGACCAGCAGTCAACATTCCAACATGGAGGGAGATGGGTTCATGAGCCCCACCCTAACTAAGACAGATGTTGGCTTCTGGGGGCGGGAGAGTCTGTTTCCTTTAAGAGTATGGCCTCTATAGGTTGCATGCTCCGATGGATGGTCCCTCACCAGTGCATGTATGAGCAGCACAAATTGGACTCACTCGGTTATTTTTTTAAAGAGAACATGAAGTTAGTAGGGATGTTAGGGAGTGGGGGTGATCTGATAGGAGTTCGGGGAAGGAATGAGTTTGAATATATCAAAATACATCTACATCATGTGCATGTAGGAGACTCTCTAAGAATTACTACAAATATTATTTATATTATTTGAAACTTAGGGCCCACGTATAGGAAAAAACATAAGATTTTGTCTTTGTGAATCCAGATCACTTGTTTATTTAATATTCTCCATATATCCATTTTCTTCAAATTTCCATAATTTCATTTCTTTACAGCTAAGTAAACATTCATACTTTCATTATCCACTTATTTGATGATGGGCATCTAGATGGGTTCCATCTCCTTGCATTGTGAATAGAGCAACAATAAACAATGGATGTGTAAATATCTCTGTGGCAGGATATGGAGCCCTCTGAGTAGTATAATGCCCGGGAGAGATATTGCTGGGTCATATGGAAATTCTATTTTTAGATGTTCAAGAAACCTCCGCACTGATTTCCATAATGGCTGCACTAGTTGACATGCTTTCCAACACTGACAAATGGTTCCTTATTTCCCACATCCTCACCAGCATCTGTTGTCATTTGTTTTCTTGAATAGCCATTCTGAGTGTGAAAGAAGAAAGATGGGCTCTGACCTCACAGCCTACTCAAATGTTAACTCAAAATGAGTTGAGACCAGAAAGTGAGGCATGAAACTATACATCTCTTAGAAGACAGCCGAGAGGCTAATGATCTCCTCGACACGAAACAAAACTAGAAAAACAGGACTATGTTAAATTTATAAGGCTTCTGCTCATCAGGGGAAACAATTCACAGAGTCAAAGGCAACATGGAAGACAGCAGAAAATACTGGCAAAGCCTAAGTTTGGTCATGGATTGATACCCCCAAAATATAAAGTACTGTTGCAATGCAACAACAACAAACAACAGATACATTTTTTAAAGCCAGATGTGGCCTGGGGAGATGATTCAGGTAGTAGACCATTTGCCTTGCAAAAGTGGGGACCCAACTTTGATCCTTAGTACACATACTTGGGAAAAGGGGGGTGCTGTAGACATGCTTATAAACCCAATGTTGAAGAAGCAGAGACAGGAAGATTCCTGGGGCTTCCTCGCAAGCTCCAGGAGCCAGTAAGAGACTGTCTCCGAAACCAAGTAGGAAGGCTTCCAAGAAACAACACTCATGGTTGACGTCTGGCCTCCACATGCATACATGCATGCTTGTACATGCAAATGCATGCACAAACATGCATACATACATTCCCACACACACTCGCGAACACACGCACATGCGCGCGCGTGCACACACACACACACACACACAGTCAGAGAACTTAAAGGGTCAGAAAACTAGTTTTTGTAGCTATAAATGTTGGGACACTGCTTTGTATACTGTAGGCACATTGCAAACCCTTACTAGAGACAATATGTCATGAAACCATAATCCCCAGGGCAGCTAAGTTTTTATTTCTCTTCCCCATCCCTGCCAGGAGCCTAAAGTACTATTTGTATGTGTGTTACATCTGTCATCCCAACCTCAGTATGTTAACTTTATTCTTCCTGGTATCCATTTAGTTATCTTAGCAATGACTTCCTTGTTGGAGAAGTAACCCAACATTTTTACCTTTCCACATTTGTTATTCTTCTTCTGTATTTGGTTCTTCCCTTCTCTTCTTCTTTTTATCCCTCTGTCTGATTTGGCTGGAAATTATTCTTATCCTTCCTGTCATTCTCTGCACTATCTTATTGGATATATCAACTAACACACGTTTAAGGAATTATGACTTCAAGCAGAGTTTATTGCATGATTTGAAAAATGTTCACGGGCTACTGTTCTGTGCTAGGCATTTAAAAGACACATAGAGAAAAACAACCAAGAGTTTGACATTCAAAGAATGTAATTCCAGCACCTTTATCCACAATAACTGTAGAAAAACACAAGTTTTGTTTCTGATTCAAAATGTTAATTTCCTACCATGTTCCCAAATTCATAAATCCACAGCTTCCTTGGGAAAATCCCCACAACACTAACTTTATCCTATTTCAGTAACATTGCTGTTATGGAAGTATTATGGGAAAAAATGAGGTCAGCAAAGTATTAAAGACTGTTTTCAATGCTAATCATGTAATTTTCAAGCCACTCTACACAATTCAAATGATATATAACTATAATATAATTATATTACAAAATTTACTGCTTTGCATAATTATGAGTCTTGAGCAACACTCTGGGCCTTAATCCACTTCACCCTTTGCTCTGCTAAAATAGTCATCCATGTGTCCCTAGACAGGAAGCTATTAGAAAACTTCTCATGGGATTATTTTTCAATGGGAAACCAGAGAACATCACTACTTCCTATTCCTTTCCTGGGGATGATTGGAGAAGATTGTTCTTTTTCTTTCCCTCGGACCTACTTCTTTGTTCATGTCCCAGCTCTACTAACTGAAGTGACAAGTGGATTCCTTGAGGCCAACCAGATTTCTCTGGCTCTTGGAAGTCCTGAAAATCACCATGAACAGCCAGGAATATTCTCTTCTAGCTGTTTGAAGTGATAATGTCAAGACAGCACTTTCACTGCTTTCTCTGTGAGCTCTACACCTGGGGTCAGCTTCCTTCAGGAGCTGGAGAAGGAGAGTATGCAATGGAGGGAAGGATACAGGTCAGATCATAGCCTTGAGTACTTCTTTGACCTCTCTTTCTTTCTCTCCTTCTTTCTTCCTTCCTTCCTTCCTTTCTTTATCTTTCATTCATTCTTTCTTTTCCTTCCTTTCTATTTTATTTGGAGATTTTGCTGCAACACCAGTATACATTCTTGCAAAACCACACACAGAAATTATAGGATTTTCAGGATCTGGGCAGTACTTTCTTCCAAAAAAGGCAAGTGTCCTTTCTCCCAGGAAAAAAGGCATGCTGATAGACCCCAGCTAGTAGCCATTCCTACCCCTCCAGAGAGAGGTAACAGCAGAAGCCTTAGGTTTGTGCAAAGGGTTGTTCACTCAAAGCAGAGAGGGAAGAGGACACGTGATTTTCATGTGACCAGCACAGAGGTCAGTTTAGAGCTGAACTGTCAGTCCTCTGATTTTCTGCTTCACAGCAAAAGACACTTGCCAGGCATGTGGGTATTTAGGGCTCTCTGACAGGGATGCAGGGTCTTAGAACTGTCTGCATCACAGGCTGCAGACTCATGGAGTCTAACCCTTAGAGTAATAGAAACAGGGATGGCAACTCCCCACATCACTTGGGGAAAGGACACAGGAAGAAGAAAATGAACTAAAGTCAGAAAAGCACCTTTAAGGAACAAACCAAGGCAAGGAGAGGATCGGGAGCAGCAGGAATTGTCCCTGCTGCCCTTTGCTTCCCAAGCTGTTCTTCATCAGCTGAAGGGAGCCCTCCTGTCTTCTTGGTACTGGCTCTTCCAAAGCCACCATGGATCCATAACACCTTCACATAACTGTCCCATTTCCTATGCCATCACTTTTCATTTGTTCAACACATCCATACTGAATATGTATTACATATCATGCTCAGAACTTCAGCCTGGAGGTCCAGAGGTGGTGCCTGTACTTAGAGGACACACAGTCAAGTTAGAGAGGGAGGCCCCGCCAGCAACTGTCTGAAACACAGAGCAGAGAGAGAAGCCAACAGCTCAGTGGATGGACTCCATAGCCCTGGGCACAGGAGAGAGCCAGCCAGTCCACAGGGAAACAGCAGGGCAGAAAGTCAGAAAGTCCTAGGGGCCTGGGAGCTTTTAAACCAAATGAGGATAGTGTCTATCCCACTGAGGGAAAAGGAGGTGGAGGCCTGAATAAAGCAGCCAGAGCCTCCAGGCTGTGAGTCACCCAGAAGTACCCCATGACTGCAAATAATGTGTAATAAATGAAGCCAGGGGAGGAGGAAGAGCAGGCAGGACAGGAGGAGCAGTTGGAGCAGAGAGGATCACAAAGGCCTTCCATCGCCTCTGTGGCCAAAGGGAGGCAACCAGCCAGATGCTAGAAGTGGCCTGAGACAACTGTACATCAAGACAGAAGCCCCATTATACAAGTCTCTAGAGGGACCACTAAGCTGCCTAAAGAGACCTCAGCATGCAGCCTGGTTCTAAGACGCGGGCTTTTGTTGGGGCGGCAGTGCTGGCTTCAGAGAGCACACAATGGCCAGTGTTGAAACTCCCTTTTTGGACAGAAGAACGGTCGCACATCTGGGGAAGGTTAGGGTCAAACATATAAATGAGGGGAGCGGAGTCCATTACCCCAGACGCTCTGTCTGTGACGTCAATCGCTGCTGGCTTTGGACAGAGGTCGTTCTCTTGTGCATCAGGCAGGAGCCATTAACCCTGCCCAGCACTGCAGTGTTTATGTGGAAAATGTGAGCCAGGAAGTTTCTCCTCATTGTGATTTGGAAGTTGTCAAGGAGCCATTCTTTAGTGGTTGGTTGTCTGTCTCTCCCATCTTACCCTCACCACTGTTTCTGCTGCTCTTTGTCCTTGTCTACTCTCTCTCTCTAGCCTGTGGGGAGACACATAGTTTAGAGGACACATGTCTCATCTTCTGAGAGAGAGACTTAATACACATTCCGTGTTTGTTATTTACTGACTTCTGTGTGCTCTCTCTCCCCGTTACAGACCAGTTGGTGCTCCACCTCTCTCTCATGGCTGCAGGCCCAGATGGGAACTGAGCTCTCAGAACTGTTAATGACTTTCTCTTTCAGACTTCAGGGAGTGAGCTGTTTCCTGCTCAGGCACCATCATGGCCTGTCCCCAAAGCCCATCACTAGGAGACAAGGCACTGAACCAGAACCATCCTTTATTCCTCAGCTGTCTATCAGAAAAGGGTGGTGGATGCCAAACCTGAGTGTAGGAAAATCCTCACAGCCTTGCTCAACCTGTTCTCATCTCTGCCCACCCCAGCACGCACAAGGCCTTTACTGCCACCTGATAATGAACCTGAAGAACCAAAGATCTGGTTTGGATCTGTTTTGTTTTGTTTTAAGTTTCATTAGACTATTTAAGGCTGGGCCAGTGTGAGGCACCGCAGAGATCCACACCACCAGCACTAGAGAAAACATTACCTAGGCTATCGCCATAGGCTATAGTTATCCACTACTGATGGTCCATTTTAAGAATATACAAAGAACTACAAAAACATATGCCAGACTAACAAAACAACCAGCCAATAAATGGGCTGACGGATGAAACAGACCTCATGGACAGAACTGATAGTTCTCAAAATAAGAAGCCCAAATGGCCAATAAATATTTTTTAAAAGTATTCAACATCCTTAGCCATCAGGGAAATGTAAATAAAAATTGCCTTAAGATGCTGCCTCACCCTCATCAAAACTGTCAATCATCAAGAAAGCACCAAATGCTGGAAATGAGAAAAGAACTCTTAGTCAGTGCGGGGGTGGGGGAATGGGGCAGGGGTGTAAACTAGTACACTCACTGGGGAAACTAATATAAAAGTTCCTCAAAACATAACAATGACAGCGACCCTAGGACCCAGCTACACCACTCCTGGGTAATATATCCAAAGGACTGTGCATTCTATCACAGAGATACTTGAACACTCATGATTAGTGACACTCCAGTTATGATGGCAAAAAGATGAATCAAGTCTAGATGTCTACCAACAGATGAATGGATTGAGAAAATATGATTTACACACCCAGTAGAATTTTCACAGTCATAAGTGGAAATGAAATACTGAAATTTTCATGAAAAATAAATCTGGAAATTATAGTGAGTGAAGTTACCCAGACACAAAACTACAAATACCATATATTCTTTCTCAGAGGTGGATTGTATCCTTGTGTGTGAGGGTGTGTGTGTATTTGGTAAACCATGACACACACACACACACACACACACACACACACACACACACACACACACACAAAAGCAGACTATGAGAGGAGATCTTAAGGAAAGGAAGTCTTAAGGACATAGGAGAAATTAAAACAGGGCAATAAAGAAGACATGATATGAAAGTGTAGAAAGAAATCCTGAGATGAGAAAGAGTTGGGAGAGCGAATGGGGAAGGGAAATTGGGAGAGAGTGTCAGCAAGCCCAGAGTATGTGGATGAAAATGCCAGAATGAAGCCCATTACTCAAACAATGATACTAAAAGAATCATCACAGTGTATCCAATGCTATTTTTGCATTTGCTCAACTACTTTCTTTCTTTTTTGTTTGTTTGTTTGTTTTGTTTTTCGAGACAGTTTCCCTGTATTTTTTAGGAGCCTGTCCTGGAACTCGCTCTGTAGACCTGGCTAGCCTCAAACTCAGAGATCTGCCTGCCTCTGCCTCCTGAGTACTAGGATTAAAGGCATGCACCACCAATGCCAGGCTTTTGCATTTGCTCAACTACTTTCTTTTTTTTCTTTTCTCGTTGTATTTTGCTCAAGGTATTTCCCCCCAAATAAGTTGAGAACCATGGTGTTGAGAAGAGACAAGAGGGATTGGGGAGGGGAGGGAAATGTCTGCAAATTGCTCCCAGGGACTGGAGAAAAAAGAAAAGAAAAGAAAAGAAAAGAAAAGAAAAGAAAAGAAAAGAAAAAAGAAAAGAGAGGGTTGGAATCCATCAATCTTCTGTGCTAGTCATCCTCGCTTTCATCACCTTCCCTTCCTCCCCTTCATCATCATCTTCTTCACCTTCATTTTCATTCCCTTCTTTGTCAATATCTTCCAACCTTCCTCCTCCTCCTCCTCCTCCTCCTCCTCATCATCATCATCATCATCATCATCATCTGCCTCTCCTTCTTCATCATCCATATCAGGAACCAAATAGTACTGCAAGGGGTTTGGCCAAATATCGTCTTTGATGACCTCTCCTAACTCATCTGCAACTGCATCAGAATGGTCAGTAAACCAGGTAAAGAGCACTCTGGCTCTTTATGCTGCCTCTTCCTGCTGGTCTTATTCTGCGTTTGACTTGAGCACTTTTTGTCAAATCCTTTCCAGATTTCCATTTGATCTCTGTGGACTTTGATGACTGGTCACCACGCCCATTCAGATGAAATTCTTTGGAGAGAACTTTATTTTCAAAGTAAGGATTTTCATCAAAATAAAAATCTATTCTCTAGCCTGATTAATGTCTTCAAAGTCTATCACTTCAACTCTGGTCAAGTATTGCAGAGCCTCTTCGTCTTCCTCCCCAAGCAGTGCAGACACGTGTGGATGGTTGACAAATGTTACCCCAAAATTTGGGATTTTGGCAATCAATTCTGACCTCTTCTGAAAAAATGGCTGGTGGAGTATGTTATATTTTTGTTCTACTTTCAAAATTTCCTCACTGGCTTGTTCATTAAGTCTGTCTATTTCATTTTGTACTTCGTCAATGTGTTCAATTGCTTCTTGCTGTTCCTTTTCTCCCTTCGGCAGGCTGAGAGAGGCTGACCTGTCCTCCAGCTTTGCTGTGGGAACTGACTTGGGTTTCTTGGACTGAGGCAGGAGTGCACATTGCCTTTTCGGGGCCATAGCACGAGGGAAGTGGCGAGAAGCCAGCAGCCAGAGCCTCAGTGCTCAGAGCAGGAAGAAAGTCTCAGGAACTCGCTCAACTAATTTCTAATGCCATTTTATCCCCACATGATAAATGAACCGCCAAAACCTAGAGTGTTAAAGTGGCTTGCTCAAGTCACATAAACATTAAGTATCCAAGATCCAAAGTAAACCACTCAAGAAGGAGCAAAGCGCAGAGAAAGCCTTGGGATGCTGCACATATCACAGCTTGGGACACTCTATAGAGAGTCCAAGCCTGACCTTACAGCAGGGAGGTGAAATTAAGAAGTGATAAGTGGTCACACTAGAGCAGAAGTATGCACTTACAAACCAAACAGAAAAGGCTTCCTCATTCCAGGGATCTAGATAGTTTAAAATGAAAATATTTTCAGGGAAAGACAGTGGGGTGGGGTCCGTGAATTGCTTGCCAAACAAACACAAGGGCTTGCGTTCAGAAACCCAGAAGCTACATAAAAGCTGGGCATGTTAGTATGTATCCATGATCAAGGCCCCAGGGAAGAAGAGGCAAGTCAGATCCCAGAGTCCATTGGCTGGCCAGTGTAGCTGATTGATGAGCTCCAGATTTAATGACAGACCTTGAGGAAGACCTGCATGCTTAGCCACCCCTGGTGATGCTTTCTTAGAATCTTGGGGGATTGTTTTGTTTTGTTTGAACCTTGGATCTTGACTGCACTCTGTCCCACGCTAACCGTCTCGCCAGCAAAAACAACACGGGGACACTATCAGGATCCTTCTGCAGTAAAGCTTTAATGCCTCTTGAGAGGAAGAGCATCAGCTTACAAAATGGAGACCCTGAACGCCCAAAAACCCCTCCTTATATAGGCTGGCAACCGTCGCCTCAGAAGTGTTATATTCTATCTGGCTGAAGCCCCTCGGACCATATGACGTCAGCTGATCGGACCATATGACGTCACGGGAGGGGCGGAGACTAAGGGCAGGAAAGTTACAAAGTTACCTAGTGCGCATGCGCACAGCTTCCAACGGCTCCTTACATACGCACCGGCTCCTAACAGCACTCACTCTTCTAACTTGAGTCTTATGTTGACCTCAACCAAAAAAAAAAAAACAGTCATGCTCTGCTCATGCAGATTCCCTGTGTTCGATTCAAGCTGTAGTAAGTGGGAGTCATTCGACAGCAATGCCCTGCTCAGCCACTCTCATGCCTCCTTTCTCCTATTCCCACTCCCTCCTGCACTCTAGTCTCCTTCTGTCTCCCATCCCTTTGTCTTTCCAATACAGTTAGTTTTCCTAGTGTGACTTTGCATCTTGCCAACCCAAGTCTTGGACTTCATCGTTTCCTACATTATGATGGTGTTTTAGCAAATAAACCCTCATTAGGAAAAATGACTTCACTTTAAGAGGAAGCTTCATTTGGTTACTAAGCCAATAAACATAAATAAGCACTGTTGATCTGTGTGGTGACTAATGTGGTTGCTAACTTGACCAGATGTGAAGATATACAGAGAACTGATAACTAATCATTCCTGCGGGATGTTCTAAAGAAGATTGGCGTATGGGTCCATGAACTGAGTGGATGAGTTCTACTCTGCCGTGGCTAAGAACCATCCAATTGGCTGTGGGCCCAGGTGGAATGGGGAAGCAGGAGAAAAGGCAAAGTTCTCTCTGGTTCTTTCTCCCTGAGCAGGCGCCCTTTCCTCTGTTGATTCTTGTTGGACATCACATTCTGAGCTCTTGAGCATTGGGACTCTGGGATTTGCACCAGAGGAACTCTGGAGGCTCTGGAGCTTTGTCCTGAAGCTAGAGGCTACACTGTTGGCCTCTATTGCTGACACTCCAAACCAGGCTACTGGCTTCTTTTAGCTTCCCAGTGGTTGATGACCACTGTGCAACTTTTCCACCTTGGCAATCAGTTGAGTCAGTCTAATTCATAAAGCCCCTCATATAGATACACACACACACACACACACACACACACACACACACACACACTCCTGAGCTCTGATGCATACAGCATCATAAGGTTTTCTCTGTGCTTTCTCCTTCTTGAGTAGTTTACACACACACACACACACACACACACACACACACACACACACACACACACAGAGGGAAGGAGGGAAGAGAGGGGAAGGAAGAGATCCTATTGCTTTTGTTTCTTTGGGGTTATTTAGCTCTCTAACTCCTTGTAAATATTACTAATATTTGCTTCCCCAAAGCATTTATATATATCCTGAACACATTTTCAAAGACACTGAGTAATTTCATTAGAAAATAAAAGGAAATAATGAAAAAGATCAAACAGCTTTACAGTGATGATATACTATCCCTAATGACCAATTCCTTAGGGTCTAAGGCTTAGACAATAGGAATTTCCCTGTATAGAATCACGTCTAAGTTTAAAAGGCATTGATCAGACTCAAAATCATCACTGTCACCAAATGTCCAATGCTTAGAATGGAAACAACATTGGAGAAAGAGACTGTTTTTTAAACCCTTTTCTTGATGATTAGGACATTCCTAGGATCGAGAAATGCCATTTTCCTTGTGACCTCACTATAGAATTCTGTTTCATAAATATTAAACATCACTGGTTCTTACTTTCAGACTCACTTCGCATGTTTCCCATGCACTCACCATAGCTTGACTCTATCTATTGGCTAAATAAAGAATTATAGAGTCCCCTAGAGAAGAAGCTAAAGAACACTGGAAAGGGAACATAGGTAGCAATGTAGTTTTCCAATGCAGATCCTTCTCTATTGCTGACATCCAGCCACCACTGTCATTTGCCTTACTGTTTGGTGGTTTTCTTGCTTTCAGCAGTCTCATTATGTAACCCAGCTGGCTTCAAAATCATGACATTCCATGTCTTAGCCTCCCAGTTGCTGGGATTGGAAATATTTGCTGCCATGCTCAGCTAAGGCTAGTACATTTAAATGACCTGAATGAAATTAAAATTATCATTTATAATTACCTAGTTAAAATGAAACTATTTAAACTACTTGTATGATAATAAATTTAAAATTCTGGCTAGCAAAATTACTGTGCTCTCTGCCTCATGAGAACTGGGATTAAAGGCATGAGCCAGCATGACCAGTAAATTCAAAACTTTTGATTGCTTGAAAATCTCCACATCTTTTTTAACTTCTCTGAAATTGCCAGTAATATTTTTCTTAGAAACAAAAACAAGCACAACATCTAACTTTATAAATGTTCAAACATCCAGCTATACACTGAAGGAAATATGTTTTATAACAGACCAAAGTAAAATAGGGACAGGACTGGAGACACAGGCTAATAGTAGAATGCTTGCCTGAGTGTCTGAGATACAAGGTTCAGTATCTAGTAAGACACAGACAAAACAAAAAATGAAAGGGTTGGAAATGCTAAAGTGTATAATTGTTTTAAATTAAGTATTTTAAGACTTATGACAGGGCCCATAGACGTTTTAAGGAAAATATTAATAAAAATGAAATAAATTTAACCCCTGATATATTTTTGCAGGCTTCTTTAACATATTTGCATTGCATGAACTAAAATATGCAAAAGGTAAAATAAAAATCATGAGGCAAATGGTAAAAGGTAAACAAATGTAAAGAGAAAATTGTACAGTAGATTTCCCATAAAAAGTAGCTTTCACATATGAATGGTTAAGTACAAAATTTAAGTCGTTAAAATGCCCACATTAAAAGAGACAGTTACTCATGGCATAAACTAGAAACACAAAGGAAGTCATTTACGTAAAATACATGGGGAAACCTGCTCTTGGTATTCACTGGAGATGCAAATTAAATTTCTGGGAGGAAAACTCATTAATTTGCAGCCAGAACTTTCAAAAGCCATAGGTGGTGTAATAAAAGGACATTCAGTGGTTTAAAGTGGTTGTGGTACAGAGGTCCCAGTGGCAGGAAATGAGACTAATTCTTTCTGTTTTTCCTCTCTTCCTCAGCTTCCTGGCTGACATCTTATCTATGCCTGGTCTTCTACATTGTTGGGTAAATGATACCAGATTGCAAATGTCCTTAAATGCCATGGAAAGATGGAAAGTGGTTTTGATTTTGCTCCCTACTAATCAACATGAGTGCAGTCAGAGATGGTAAAAGCAGAAGCAGATATGTGTGGTTGGTGAGTTGAGAAAAGCAAAACCCATCTCTGTGGTTTTATTAGTAGAAGATGTCAATTAATACTCATTCTACACTTGATTTTTGTGTTACAGGGAAAGCCACATGCCGCAGCTGAAGAGTGAGTATAAAGGGAGCAGACATGCTCAAGGGACTGGTGAGATGGCTCAGCCAGTGGTTAAGAGTGAGTGTTGCTCTTACAGAGGACCCAAGAGCAGTTTCTAGCACCCACATCAGGTTGCTCACAACTGTCTGTAACTCTAGCTCCCAGAGATCCAATACCCTCTTCCGGTCTCTGAAGACAACTGCACTCAGGGGCACATACCCTACTTACATACAACTTAAAAACGTAGAAATAAAATATTAAAAAAATATCCCTGCACTCCAGAGGCAGAGGCAGGTGGATCTCTGTAAGCTCGAGGCCAGCCTGGTCTACAGAGTGAGCTCCGGGACAGGCTCCAAAACTACAGAGAAACCCTGTCTTGAAAAACATATATATTTAAAAAGCAGACACATCTTGTCCAAGGGCATGGATGAGATTAATTCCGCCATGGGAGGAATCTAAGAATCGAGACTATTTGACCTGATGTTGGTGTCAGCAATTACTTTATCCAGTCTTTTTACATTTGCAAAAAGTACAGACAGGCCTCAGAAAGGCTCTGAATGCTAACTTGAATTGAGCAGCCTCATATTCTGAACTGAGCTATAATCTCAGATTTGGACATCTGTTTTGGAAACTGAAGCACTGACTTTAAGGGAAATTATCCGTCATGGTTATAGTTAATTTCTCATATCTCTCTCATCTGAATTTCTCATCAGTGAGAATAGTATAATACGGAACTTTCACCTCACCCTACCCCAACCCCCCCAAAAAAAACAGTTTCCAAAAGACAACCAATGGAGCAGCTTTTTTTAAAAAACCTAAAACATACATTGCAAAACGGCTGTAGATGCAGCTACACAGATATAATTGATTTCAGTTGTGCCATGGTGGTGGCAAAAGTCTAGCTAGCACACATGAGAAGTGAAGAATCTTTGGAAGGAAAAATAGAAAGACCACAAGAACATCAATCGCTGATAGCCTTGCAACAAATCAGCAATAGCAAGATATCTGACTATTAGCACAAAGTGCACCCTGGGGTTTGAATGTCCTTGCAAATTTCCAAGCAGTGTGTGGTCATTTCATTGCTAACACATCATTGGAAAATGACCCAGGTTTATTCCGCATGGTCTAAATCAGTTAGTCAACTGGATTAATGTACAATTACTCTCAACCTTCCAGAGGCTCCAACCCTTCAACACAGTGCCTTACGTTGTGGTGACCCACCCCCAAACCATGAAATTATTTTGGTGCTAGTTCACAACTGGTAATTTTGCTACTGCCGTGAATTATAATGTAGATATCTGATACGGGACCCCCATGGGGTCGTACCTACAGGTTGAGAACCACTGCTCTAGATGACCCCTTCAGAACTGAGTTCTCCCTTGGTTCTTCCTAAATTCTGTGCTTCTTCTGAGCTCAACGTGGCCTTTGAGTTTGCACTTACTCTGTCTATAATACTCTTCCCGTTACTTTTCCTCTCTGATTCCTTCCATCATGTAGGCCTCAGCTTAAACATCAATAACTCTGAATCCATGAGCAAGCATCTGAGAAAGGATCGCTGCTCGGGCAGAGGGCAGTGGAAGAGCACAAAGGACCTCCACAATGTTCAGCATAAGTTTAGAGCAGGAAGAGAAGGCAAGAATGGGATGCAGAGGTCAGCCAGAGAGCAGGGAGGCGCCAGCCCACGGGCAGCTTTAAGGAGTTTCATCTTCATCTAATAAGGAGGCAGATGGATTTTTAAGCAGGGTTATGAGAAAAGCATAATACGTTCATGGTCTTGAGCTCAAATTGAAAGGAACTTTGCAGAAAATAATGAGGCCTGGTGATGGGCTCATGCTGGTATACTAAGAGCAGAAGTCTGTTGTCTGAGGTCTGGTGATGGGTTCATGCTGGTATACTAAGAGCAGAAGTCTGTTGTCTGAGGTCTGGTGATGGGCCAGCGCTGGTACACTAAGAGCAGGAGTCTTTTGTTCATATCAGTTCCTCTCTACCCAGCACTGCTTCCCATGACCCCTGGGTACCACAGCTTCTATCCTCAACCTAGATGAGTGACAGCTCATGCCCTGAATGTTCTCTCACTGTTCCCAGAGTATCGAATTACTTTCCGACTCAGGCCCACTGCACCCTGCGTGCCATTTCCTCTGTGTGTAAAGTTTTTCCAGTTCCCAGGCCATGCATCCCTTACCTCCTCTCCCTCCTGCCTCAGCTGAAACACCACATCTCCTCAGAAGCCTACCTTGACCTCTCTCTCCGGATGTACATTGGAGCTGTCATGAGATGCTGCAACTCCCTGGACTAGAGTTCCGAGAAATTACCATTCTTTCACATCAATAGCCACACTGCATATCCATGTGAAAATGAAGACTATCAGCTAACATCCCAGACTTTCTACTTAGCAACCCAGTAAACACGGAAAAGTTAAACAAACTCTATGAGCCTCAGTTTCATCATTTGGAAAATAGGAACAGTAAGCATTCTCACTTCATTGGACTTTGAGAGTCACACAATGTCTTGTACAAACTTAAGTATCCAGTAAATAGTTATTTTACGATTACCATCACTCTTATTACAGTAATTTGTAATTGTACATTAATCCAGTTGACTAATGAATTCCTTTCATTCCTAACATACTAAAGTCTCTACTGGGTAGGGATCAATGGGAGCTGGATCTAGCAGGGCAGCCTGACTCGATTACAGTAAAAGTTCAATTAATATTTGATGGATGGATTTGTATTATTCTTGGGTGCAGGATTCATTGCCCAGGAAAGTTCTTGCTGGTTGTACTTGGCAACATGGAGTCTAGTCTGCAGACATGACTCAGAGTAAAATTGAGGATAGTATTTATCTTAATCTGCTCAGGCTGATATACCACCATAGACTTGAGGGTTATAAACAACATAAATTTATTTCTCACAGTTCAAGGGGTTAAAAAGCCCAAGAGGAAAGTGTTGTGGAATATTATTTCAACTACCTAAAAATGCCCTATTTGTTTATGCTGTGGAATATTACTTTAACTGTGCAAAAGTATGTTACATTTGTTTATGCAACATTTGTGTATCAATGTAGGCACGTGTGTTTAATTATGTAAATTATGTAACAAATTATGTAAATTTGTTTCACCTTGCTGGCCTAAGGCACCTGATTGGTCTAATAAAGAGCTGAATGGCCAGTAGCTAGGCAGAGAAAGTATAGACGGGACTGGCAGGCAGGAGAGAATAAATGGGAGGAGAAATCTAGGCCCAGAGAGAGACGAAAGACGAGAAGGGGGCATGGAAACATACCTGGAACAGAAGCCAGGCAGCTGCCAGCCAGACATGGAGATAGCAGGAAAGTAGGCTATGCAGAAAGAATGAAAGGTAAAAGGCCTGGAGGCAAAAGGTAGATAAAGAGAAACAGGTTAATTGAAGTTAAAAGAACCAGCCAGAAATGAACCTAAGCTAGGCCAAGCATTCAAAACTAATAATGTCTCCATGTTGTGATTTGGAAACTCCAAAGAAAAAGCTGGGTACAGGAAAGCATCAGATTCTCTGTTTACTAAGAGGACCATCTCACTGTACCTTTACCTTATAGCACAGGAACAAGAGCAGGGGTTCTGGAAAAAGGTTTTTTGTTTTTTTTTTGTTGTTGTTGTTGTTTTTAGGTCAGCATCCCATGCAAAAGGCCTTCCAAAGGCACCATCTCCTAATGCCATCACTCCCGAAGGGGAGGATTTCAACGCCTGGGTTTCTGTGAGCACATATTAAGACCACAGCAACAATTCCCTGGCCTCCTGTCTAGTTATCTTGAGCATCCTCCCCTTCAGCACCTGTTCCTTTATGGAATCCTTTTCAGTTCAGATCTTCAGCATCTGAACAAGCCTTTATATTCTCACAAGGATGCACTCTCCCTCCAACTGACAGCTTGGGATTTGTAACACAGATTAAAACAAACTTTCGATCCAAGCAAGCGGGGGTGGACTGTAGAGTAGAGAAAATGGTACCATTCCTACATGGTCACATTGTCTGGGAGGTTTATAGTATTAGGAGTGAGGAGGACAGAGGCTGAAGGAGCTAGTGTTTAGGAAGACAGCTCATGGTTCAAAGCATGGAGTAATGGATGCTTAGATGCAAGCCGTACCGGGTAAGGCCACTGTGTACCCAGTTGCTGCTGCTGCTGTGACAGAACTCATCTGCCAAAGAAGCTATCTTCTGCTCAGAATCCAACAGTACTTACCTTATGAGAACACAAGTTGTCTCGGCAGCCCTTCAAATGCACATTGGTGCTCACCCAAGGAACTGCCACAGTGCTACGGCTTTATTCACAGAACAGCAGAGGAGAGTGGAGCAGAAGAAAAGCAAATGTATAGGTGGGATGCCCCACCCGTCAGGAACTCTGAGACAGAGCTAAGGGGCTCTGAGATCTGAAAAGGACAAAGGAAAGTGTAGACTCTAATTATATTGTTTTCAGAGGCCTATGAATTCCTTAGCATCTCATGTACATACATCTCCCTCCGTGTGTGTGTGTGTGTGTGTGTGTGTGTGTGTGTGTGTTTATGTGTAGGAATGCAGGTATATGAATGGTATAGTGTACATGTGGCTATCAGAGGATAAACTCTGGTATCACTCTTCAACTTCTCTTGTTGGAGACAGGGTCAACACTGTAAAGCAGACTAGCTGACTCTTGAGCTTCTGGGGGGGGGGGTCCTCCTGCCTCCATGTCTCATTTTGCTGTAGGAGCACTAAGATTACAAACGAGTACTACCATGTGCAGTTTCAGGTGGGTCCTGAGGATCTGAACTCAGGTCTTCATGCTTGGATGGCAAGTATATTACCCAGGGAGCTATACCCAGTCCCAACATTCTCACCTTTTCAGAATTCCTACAATAACCAGAATAGTATTCCTATTTTAAAGATGACACTGACTCCTGGGGGAGCTAGTCAGCTTATCAAGTGCACATATGTTCAAGGTCTTAGGCCTTTATCTCACCACACAGGTCATAGACATCCAGAAAAAAAAAAACTTGAACTAAGGAGTTTACAAGTAGATACCCCAACAATAGCAGGATGCTAATAGCTAATATTGTACTTACCCTACAAGTACAAGAGTTACAGAGCAAACACAACAGAACATTCAGCAGTGGGTTGGACAGGTACCTGACTCTACAAAAACTGAGGATGGCTCCTCTGTTCATATGATAACATAATTAAGGCACTATCAGGATGAATCACCAACAAAAATTAAGTTCAGTTTAGTCACTTGTCTTTAGGGTACCAATAATATTTATGATAAATGTAGAAAGTATACCATCTACTAGGTACTTAATATAAAAGAAGGTTGGGCACCAGAATAGGTATATTCATTCAACTTCATTGAATATTGATACTGTGTAGTATGTCTAGGCAGGCTTTAAGCCTTTGGAGAAAGGCAGGAAAGAATTGTAACCCCTGATGTTGGAGCTTAAGTTTTAGCATATAAGAATCTCCTATAAGAGTTCTGTTAAGAAAGTAAAATGTATGGGAGAGGGTGAGGAGTTTGCTCAGAGGGTAAAGGCATTTGCTGCCAAGCATGACTGCCTGAGTTTGATCTTCAAAACCTACATGGTAGAAGGAAAGAACCAATTCCCAAAAGCAGTCCTTTGACTGCTACATGCATGCCCACCCATAGATATATATATATATATATATATATATATATATATATATATATATATCCTCTGGAGGTGGCTTAGTCACCTAAGTTGCCACCACACAAGCGTGAGGACCTGAGTTCTCACCCCATTATGCCTACGTAAAAATTCAGGCACAACACCACACCCCTGTAATTCCAGTGCTGGAGTAACATAGAAGGATTCCTGGACCTTGCTGGACAGCCAGCCTAGTCAATTGTTGCACTCTGAATTCAGTGAGAGATCCTGACTCAAATGATAAAACAGAGAGCGGCTGAGAAAGACACCTAAAGTTAATGTCTGGACTCTGCCCACGGGTGCAAACACACAAAAGAAAGTCAAAGGGAAACAATTTGGGAGGGGGGGACAAAAGGAGGAGAATGGGGGACAAGAGTGGTTAATAGAGAGCGAATATGATTAAAGGTCATTATATGTGTGTATGAAAATGACATAACAAAATCCATTACATTATACAATTAATATGTGACAATAAAACACTTTATCGGGGCCAGGAAGATGGCAGAGTAGATAACAGCACTTACTATCCAAACATAGGACATGAGTTTGAGTTCCAGCACCCATGCAAAAGCTACACGTGACTACACATGTCTGTAGTGTCAGTGCTGGGGGGCAGAGACAGACAAATGCTGGAGACTCACTGGCCAGGCAGCTGAGCTTAAAGTGTATGCTTCAGGTTTGATGAGAGGCCCTGTCTCAAGAATATAAAGTGGCTAGAATACATACTAAGTCCTCCTCTGGCCTCCACACACACATGCACACATGCACATGCCCACATGTACTCATGCAGATATACCACTTACATGTAAGATACCACACGTGCGCGCGCACACACACACACACACACACACACACACACACACGCACATGCGCACACACACGCAAACTTGCTTTTCTCTTATGAATTATGTATGTTGGTTACTTTGCACCACACACCTTTAGTATTACTTTGTGGTCATCTGAGTACCTTGCTAAATCTAAGCCAAGCCATTTTGAAATCAGGTCATGTTCTTTCTCCACCTGTCATGTCTGCAACAATTTTGACAGCCACCACAGCATTCAGATCACACAATCCCCCTCTGTACAATCTGACCTCAACCAATATTGCTGTGCTGGGCTCCAGGACCATTAATGGAAGGGAGAGATCATGTTCCGTCAAATTGGATCCAGCATTTGGAAGCTCGTAGCTATTTGGGTCAGGAAAGCTACAAAGGGATCAATGCCTGGGTCCCATTTCCAGCTGATTTGGGAAAAACTGCAGAGCAGCCATGCCCTCAGCTTCAGTGCAACTGGTTCTTGGAAGCATCCGTTGTTCACCTTCTCAGAAGTGCCTCTGCCTTGGCTTGGCCCCTCCTGATGTTCCCACAGGAACCAGGAACCGAAGAGTCACAGATAAATAATATCGAGTCCATTCCTCCAGATCCAAGGACCTCTCTCTGCTGGAAGCAAGGTCTCAGTTCTTCTTAGAGACCTGCCTCCTCCACTTTCCAGCTGGCACAGAAACACAGGGTCCCTGCCAGGTTTCAGAAAGGACAGTCATTTGGTGATGCAAGAATTCAGACTGTGTTTTTGGTATGAGCTGCCAAAGTTCTGGAGAGCCTGCTTAGGAGGAGGTGGGTTTGAGGTGAAGGGGAGGGGATATTATAAACTGACCCCTTTGAACCATGCTATCAGATAAAGATCTCTTATGGGGGGCATGGAAGATTCCACTTGCTTTGTACCTCAAAATGAGACAAGCCTTCTACACAGCAAGAAAATGAGTGCAAGAATGTGGCCAGTTCTCTCAGGGGTGGATAGTTCAGTAAGGCAGCTGAAGAGGGTACAGAGGACAGAGGTAGGAGAAGGAAGCAATGCACAGAGTGAGGGACACTCGCCCCTCGATCTGCAATGCTATGGTGAGTGATGGAAGCTGGGAGTGGAGCCATGAGGCTGTGCTCTTTCCAGACCCTTGACCTCTTCACCAAAGCAACAGCAGAGAACTTCTGAAGCACGATTTCCCACCCAGAGCCTGAGGAAAGACTTGGTCTGATACAGAGATCTGGGAATAGCCAAGGCTCACTGGTCTGACTTCCCACATTCAGGGAAATGTGAGCTGTCTGTTTTTCATTACTCTGAGCTTATCACATCAGGGTACTCTCCTGGGAAAGCAGTTTCATTTCCAAGAAACCTGTTTGGTTTCTCCTCCCTTGTGCTCTTCCGGACCCTCCTCACCTCCCTTTGTGAAGTCCTCTTTCCTTTCTACCTCCCCAATCCAAACCAGAACCCCATCAGCAGCTTTCCCTCTCAAGTCATAAAATTCCACTGCCTCAAGACCCTTCACTAATACCTTACCTGTTAAAAAAAAAAAAAAAACAAGAAAAATGAAGATTAATACTTGGGTGGAGGCATCTTGCTGTTGTTGCTTTTCCAGCTTGGAGCCTTCTCACCAATGTAGGCAAGGGTATTTCATACCTCAGTCCGTTCTGTGGTCACAGGCAGCAACTTGATAGATATCTTGGTTCGATTTCTAATGCTGTGATAAAACATTGACCAAAAGCAACTCAAAGAGGAAAGAGTTTATCTCCTCAAGAGCTCCTATTCCTCATGAAGGGAGTCAGGATAGGACAAGACAGGAGCCTAGATGCAGGAACAGAAGCAGAAGTATGCTTCTTACTGGCTTGCTCCCCAAAAGTTGTTCAGCCTGCTGTTTTATACCACTCAGGTCCACCTGTCTAGGTGTACACTGCCCACAAAGAGCTGGCCTTCCCACATCAATCATTGATCAAGACAATGTGCTACAGACTTGCCTACAAGCAATCTAATGGAGGCATTTTCTCATTCAAGGTTCCTCTTCCCACTCTGTCTTGCGTCAAGTTGACAAAAAACAAAAACGGGACAGTAGAAGTACCCAGTCTTGCACATGGGACTCTTTATAAGGTTCCTGGGGGCTACAATCTGAAGGGCAGATAAAGCAAGATATGTGGCCCAGCCCAGCTTCCAGTGCCAAACACCATCTGTTGCAGAGCCCACAGATAGAGTGGAAAGTTGAATACCCTTCATTGTTCCACATGACTCATGAGAACCTCAAAATATTCTTAGCTAACTAAAGTCTAAATGGACAGTCATTTCTCATTTGAGTGTAACTAGGGGACTTCTATTTTCCTCAAATTTCAAATGGAGTATCCATCACATACTTTTTCTTACTTTATCATATTTTCTCTATATAGCTCTTCACATTTCTATTTCTAAGATTTATTTTATTTTAAATTATGTATAGCTGTGTACATGCATATGAAGGTGGGTGTCCACAGTCTATAAGAGGGTATACAGTTTCCTTGAACTGGAGTTACAGGCGGTTCTGAGTTGCCTGGCACAGGTGCTGGGCACTGTAATTGGGTCCTCTGCAAGAGCAGCAAGTGTTCTTAATTGATGAGCCATTGTCCATCCCATTCCCATCTTAAAGTTTCACCCACAATGACTATGGTGGAAGTTCTCCCTATGTGCTACCTCACCACTGTAAGGAACAATGTCACCAGAGGCCACCAAGTTCTCACTGCTTTAAATCCTGAGCTATGGAAGTTCAAACTCAACAAATATTCTGTGACTTTCTCAGGAAACTAGTCAGTTTAGTGAAGTCTGTTTCTGCTGTGCTAACTGGGTTAGCATGGAAGGTTGTTGATGGTTGGTCTTTCTACCTATTATGTTGGTGTCACTGACATACCTTCTACAGCTGAGAAAGCAACTCTCGGCAGCTGTCTATAGCTGGTAGAGAGGTTTCTTATAGAGAAACACATTGAACTTCAAAACTGATCTCAGATGGAAATAATTTACAGACTCCATGAGGCCTTGGCCATGCCCCTCTTACTTTCCCCTCTTCTGTGTGTCTCTCTCTCTTCTTTACTGCCTCCTTTGTGATAGTCTTAACTGCCAGTTTCATAAGACCTAGAATGACCTGGGAGACCAGCCTCTGGGCTGGGGGATCATTTTGATTGGGTTAATTGAAGTGAAAAGATCCATCCTCTCTGGGTGGCACCATTCCCTACTCAGGGATCCTGACCCATAGTAAAAGGAGAAAGTGAGCTAAGCATAAGCATTCATTATGCTTTTCCTGACTGTGGATGAAATGTAACCAGCTCATTCATGTTCTTCCTTCTTTGACTTCCCCATCAAAATGGGCTATAACTTCAAACCAAGCCAAAAGGATCCAAAGAAACTAAGACCATCCTTGTAGAATGAATTGTTACCATCAGAAAAGAGTGATACATTTTTAAAAATTGCATTATTCTTATTTTACGAATACAGATGTTTTGCCAGCATGTATGCCTGTAAACTGTGTGTGTGCTCACTGCCTTTTGAGGCAAGAAGAGAGTTTCTGATCCCGTAAACTGGAGTTACAGATGGTTGTGAGCCACCATGTGAGTACTGGGAATCAAATCCAGGACCTCTTGAAAAACATCCAGTGCTCTTAACTGTCTACGTTGTCTCTTCAACACCAAGCCATCCATTTTTAACCTAATTCTATTTCTTAAAGAATTTGTTGTAAGTTTTAAAAATTATTTTAACTGTACATATTTATGGAGTGCAATTTTACTTTAATGCATGATGAGAAAACATTTAAGAATTTAGAAAAATAGCATCACTGGTGCTACTAAAGATTTCTTTACAGATTGAAGGACAGTTTGTGATGGAGAGGATATGGAGAAAGGGGAACACTCCTCCATTGCTGGTGGGAAATCAGTATGGTGACTCCTCAGGAAATGAGAATCAATCAGTCTACTACAAGATCCGGCAATTCCACTCTTAGGCATATACCTAAAAGAAACACATTCATACAACAACAAATTAAACTAAGATATAATGGACATTAAAAGAATGCTAATTTTGGCTCAGGGAGTATTCCTCTGTATGGAATGGGCTCCCAAAGTCCACACCTATGCTAGGGATAAGTACTGAACTTCTACAGGAGGTCCTGCAGATTTCTGAGGTTTCCTCACAGAAACCCATGTTCCTGGGGGTCAGGATCAGTCCCATGCTGGTTTCCCAGCTATCAGTCTGGGGAGCAAGAGTTCCCAGATGTTCAGGTCAGCTGTTTCTGTGGGTTTCACCAGCCTGGTCTGGACCCCTGTGCTCTTCACTCATCCTTCTCTGCATCTGGATTCCAGTTCAGTTTGATGATTAGTTGTGGGTGTCTGCTTCTACTTCCACCAGCTGCTGGATGAAGGCTATAGGATGGCATATAAGTCAGTCATCAATCTCATAATCAGGGGAGGGCATTTAAGGTAGCCTCTCCTCCGTTGCTTAGATTGTTAGCTGGTGTCACTTTTGTAGATCTCCAGACATTTCCCTAGTGCCTGATTTCTCTGTAAACCAGAAATGTCTCCCTCTATTATGATATCTCCATTCTTGTTATCTTCTATTCTTCCTCTGACTCAAAGTTTCTGCTCCCTCATATCCTTGGCATCCCTCTTTTTCTCCCCTTCTCATTCTCCTAGCTCCCTTCCCCCTCTCTTCCCGTGCTCCCAGTTTGCTCAGCAGATCTTGACCCTCTCCCCTTCTCCAGGGGACCATGTATGTTTCTCTTAGGGTCCTCCTTGTCTAGTAGCTTCTTTGGCAGTATGGATTGTAGGCTGGTAATCCTTATTCTATGTCTAAAATCTGCATATGAGTGAGTACATACCATGTTTGTCTTTTTGCGATTGGATTACCTCGCTCAGAATGGTTTCTTCTAGATCCATCCATTTCCTTCAAATTTCAAGATTCCATTGTTTTTTTTTTTTTTTTTTCTGCTGAGTACTCCATTGTGTAAATGTACCACATTTTCTCTATCCATTCTTCGGTTGAGGGGCATCTAGGTTGCTTCCAGTTTCTGGCTATTACAAATAATGCTGCTATGAACATCGTTGAACAGATGTCCTTGTTGTATGAATGTGCTTCTTTTGGGTATATGCCTAAGAGTGGAATTGCTGGATCTTATGGTAGACTGATTCCCATTTTTTTGAGGAGTCACCATACTGATTATAGACACTGATGACACCCTATGGAAAGCCTCACCATGGGGGGGGGCAGAAAGGATATGTGATAGACAGGGTTTTAGTTGGAGGGCGGCAGAGGAGGATGGGTGGGAGAAGGGAACTGGGATTGTCATGTAAAACAATCCTGCTTCTAATTCAAATAAAAAAAGTCGGAAAAAAAAGAATGCTAATTTTGCTTCTTGTCACTCCCTTTCTTTCATTCCCGCTTGCCTGATCTCTCTCTCTCTCTCTCTCTCTCTCTCTCTCTCTCTCTCTCTCTCTCACTCTCTCCTTATTTGCCTCAACTTTCACTCTTGGTCTCCTTATTTTCATTTCTCAGAAACAAAATGCTTTCCTCACAGCTAAAGCCCAGGCCGGCCCTTCCCTTTCCTTCCCGCCTGCCCTCCCTCGGAGTCTTGCATCGCTCCCGTGCATGTTTTTGTGCTTTTTGCATATGAACACTTCCCTTACAGCACATAGTATTGTCTGGTGCGCTTAAAAATATTCACCAGGTTGGTGTATTTGAACCTCTGAGGCTGAGCTTGTGAGCAACAACTGCCTTGTCTCCCTCTGTTTCTAGTTCCCATCTATTCTCACATTCCATGCTCCAGCATAAAAAATAATAATAATAATCATGTCAAGTCCTCAGTAATTAAAGCATGCCAATCTATGAAGCAATGCAGCATATGTTACTTGACATACTACTTTTTTGGCCTGTGGAACTTCATGTCTTCCACACAAGCTCTCCGCCTAGAAATACCTAGCTGAAGGTGAGTTCACAAATACTTCATTAAGAAACATTCTATCTGTAGGGTTCACTGTGGCTCCCTTCACATGACTCATGCATGACCCCGATTTCGGTGAGATCCCCTGAGTGCCTATTGCAGAACCTCCCTTTCCCATGACTGATGACTTCATGGGTGAGAAAAGCTCCTTCTCTTCTTCCATCCTGAGTTCATCCTTTCAGATGCCAAGAAAAGTACCTGACATCATTGTCTCTGGAGCAGCCAAAACACCAGCAGTCATGGGTGGAAGCCATATCCCTAAGGTTTATCCTTCCAGAGGACAGAGGAGAAGAATTAGAGAAGGCCAGTGGCCGGAAGTGTAGGCTGAAACACCCTGCAGGGCAGAAAGCAACCCCACCCAGACTGATGGTGCTGGAAGCTATTCCAACTGTCTTCTCCACTCTGGTCATCAGAAGACAGATCTCATGATTTCTCATGCAAATGCTCACAGACTATGAAAGTCCTGGTGGTGCTGCAAAAAGTTACGCTGGGTTCGTGGGGATACATAAGGGCCATTCTTGGCAAACCTGGATGTGCGGCTGCCGGAAATTAGAAATACAATGTGGAAGTCGAGCACAGCATCCCAGTTATCAGAACCTCTCAGGGATGATGCTCTCCATCGCTCTTCTATGTGAATCTAATGGTGGGTGACTCCATTCTCTTACAGCAAAATGTGGCAGTGTAATCATCACATGGTTTCCTTGACAGCAAAAGTCATTTATTTTTTTCTTCTTCTGTGAGAAGGAAATTAGAGCTAACTCTAGTTTGCAGGGAATGACAACATATATCTGATACATACACAAGAAAGAAACAAAGTATCACCAGTCAATCAAAACTAGCTGCTGGGGCTGGAGAGATGGCTGAAGTGAGGGAGCGAAGCCCTTGCCACACTAGCATGAAGACCTGATTTGTATCTCACATAAAGCCAGAAGCAGTGGCATGCATCTTCAATCCACATGTTCCCAGCATGCATCTGCAACCCCCTGTCTCATGAATAGAAGACAAAGACAAATACCCAACATTGTCACACACACACACACACACACACACACACACACACACACACACACACCCCACATACTTATTCATGCACTGTAGCTCTGAAACAGCCCAATTGTAGCCACATTAGTGTGTACTGGGCAACTAAAAATAGGAACTCATAAATAAGAACACTGGCTTCAGAACCAACAAAAAATGGGTTTCACTCCACATGAACATTGATAACTTATTTCTCTGAGCCTCAGTTTAACTATCTGTAAAGTGGGGGGTGAGAACAATATCAATCCTGAGTTAGAAGTTTTATTGAGCAAATGAGTTTAAAGGACAGGACAGAATTTGGCTTGTTTTAAGTGCCCACCAAATATTAGTCATCATTATTACCTATGACCCTAATATGTGGATTTTACAGCTTTAGTGCTTCCTATGCACACACACATGCTGTCTGTCCAATCAAACTGGCACTATAACTTAAAAAAAAAAAAAGCCTGGCTTTTGCCACCTCTGTGATTTTGCTTCTGCTCTGCTTTCTAATTGTAATGTTTGCCTTTTTGTTCTCTGTTTTTATTCTCTTGGCTCAGCATGGCCACACATTTTATCCCTTTTCTAATGCCCATTTCAATTACTACTCCCTCCAGGAAGTCTTCTAAAACAGGGTTCTCAACCTATGGGTCATGACCCCTTGGAGAGGTCAAATGGTCCTTTCACAGGGGTCACCTAAGACTATTGGAAAACACACATGTTTCCATTACAATTCATAACAGCAGCAAAATTACAATTATGGATACCAATGAACTAATTTTGTGGTTGGGGATCACCACAACATGAGGAACTAACTGTATTAAAGGGTTGCAGCATTGCGAAGGTTGAGAACCACTGTTCTAAATGTGAGTTCCCACCCCTTTGTCCGTGCTTGTCTTATCATCCCCACTGCACATTACAGGGAATTAATGTTTTCCCAGTATTCTCTAAATTATTCAAGGATATAAATTACATTAGATTAAAATTTCTCCTGGCCCAAGGGATGGCTCAGTCAGTAAAGAGCCTGCTGAGCAAGCATGAGGACCTGATTTCAATCCCCAGAACCCATGTAAAATTGGGAACATGGTGTGCACCTGTAACCCTAGTGCTGTGAGGACAGAAACAGGAAGATTCTTGGAACTCAGTGGCCAGTCAGTGTAGCCAATCAGTGAGCTCCAGGTTCAGTGAGAGATCTGTCTCAAAAACTAGAGTGGAGATCAATCTAGAAAAACTACCCAATATCAACCTCTCTCGCACCAACACACACACACACACACACACACACACACACACACACACACACACATTCACATCTGCTGAATGGGTATAAATGCTGCCCAGTGGTGACCAATGTATCCAGTGTAAAACTGATAGTAAATATCCTGAAAGTGATGACCACCTGTAGGATTTATCAGTCACTGTTATGAGCACAGATGGTGTACAAAGTCCCATGTTTTACACTTTTTTATATTATTCAGATCAGTTCCAAGAAAGCCAGACACCGGAACAATGGCTCTTCTACTCATCTACATCCTACAAGCTTGCCACCACAACAACTGGAGCACTCACACAATTTCATGTACTTTTCCTAATGAATAATATGAGCCATTAATCCTACCTGTTATGTCAGTTCTTGAGCTCCAGAAGCCACAGAGATCTTCTTTTAGCTGGCACAGATCCTGTAAAAACAGAAAGCTGACTTTCCACAGTGTGACTCATTCCTTTTTCCTGACACTGGGCTTATTTCTTCTCACCTGGCCTCACAGGGAAAATATGTTAAATAATACATTTACCCTTTCTCAACTTTGATTTCCTCACCTATAAAATATGAATGACTAAATAGTCACTTCTGTGGAAGATTGAACTTATGTGGAGGACTTTCTACACACACACACACACACACACACACACACACACACACGGGAGAAAATATTACCAAAAGAAAGGTAATTAAATACCTAACAAAACTTCAAAGGGAAAATTCCCAGTCTGAAAAGCACAATGGGGACAACAGCCAAACCCTTCTTTTCTACTAAATTCAAAGTCTAACTGTCCAGCAACTGTAGAAGGTTAGAGTGGAGAAAGTTACAGAATTTCCAGAAGGACCGGAACTTTGCAGAGAGCTTAGGACAGGAAACAATATTTCAAGATCCTACAAGACAATAGGTGAACCAGTTTTCCCTACTTTAACCTGGTGCCACCGTGGCAGCAGCCTGAGGGATTAAACTTGAAAGTCACTGTCACCAGCACCACCAGCAGCAGCAGCACCACCACCACCACCACCACCATGGATATGGTGAGAAAGCAACCCATCAGCCAGGGGTCAAATTTAGAAATTAAAATCATAAGAATTTGTTGGCTCTAAATGAACATGTTCCAGCTGGTGGAGCACTCAAATGAAAACACTATGACAAAATGCATCCAACGTAACCCCATCGCCCTCCAGAGAAGCCTGCTCAGACCACTCTGTAAGGAAGCAGACACATGCCATGTCTCTGGAACTCAACTAGCACTAACGGTGGGTTTAATACAGGAAATGATTTCTGGATCTCATAAGAAACCACGTGAGGGGAGACTGTGAGGTACAAATGAGTAGAACAGAATATGACAGATACTTTCAAATAATTTACTTTTTTCGTTCAACAGATAAGAATAAAATCGGAGCATTACTCAAACATTCTAAAGATGTTTCAGGAAGAATGGGGTTAGGAATACATATAGGTTAGAGGGTAAGAGTGCTTGTTGTACACGGATAAGGACCTGGGTTCAGATTCTCAGTACCTAGGTAAAATCAGGCATGGCCACACATGCCTATAGCCCCAGCCCCAAACAGGTACAGCCCAGGAGCTCACAGGCCAGTCTGCCTGGCTGAAACATAAAGCTTCCAGTTCACTGAGCAACTCTATCTCAGGGAGTAAGATGGAGAGTGATACAGAAAGATAGCCAGAACACTTCTCTGACTCCTGAATGCTCATTTACAGGCATACACACACACACACACACACACACACACACACACACACACACACACAAACACACACCATACCACACCAAAAAAGGTATCTTAAGAAAAAAAATATAGCTTTGGGGTCTAGTTAATTTTGGTGTATTTTTCTTTAAAACATTTTTTACGGTAAAAAATTTGTAAATTATTTTTAAAGAAGTACCTACAAATTCTGATGTTACTAAACTATGTACATGTGTACATATGTGATGGGTGTGGCCAAAGGCAGACTGCTCACCACTGAGGAAATAGCAGATGACTGAGAATAAGGAGCTGATGAAGAGGGCTGGGGAAATCACACAGGCAAAAAAAAAAAAAAAAAAAAAAAAAAAAATGAAAACAACAAACCATGGAAAAATTAGAAGGTAACAAGGATTCTAAAAGAGCATGAAAATACAAAATAGTTGTTAATTTATGCAAAGTGTGAGAAAGATCTAAGTCCTCAGGCCAAAGGAACATCTTCAACATGGCAAAGAACAAGAAGAAAAAGTCTTCCAGATACAATAACATGGAAATTCTCCAAGATATACCAACTCTCCTGTTGCTTTGCTCCTATTGTAAAGAAGTATGAGCTTGATCTTTGGGGATGAAAGTAGTCAACTCTCCTAAAGGAAAAAGTGTATTCAGAAATCACCATGACCAGTGTAAAGGGTTCTCCCTGTGAATTGGAAGTGCCAGAAAACTGCAGGATACTGTCTGCAAAGAGCTAGGGAAAGTGTTTACCCACTTAGAGTTCTGTGTTCACCTTAATCTCATGCAAAGGTGAAGATAGTGACCACCTCTTCAGGCTCCGGCTTGAGCTTCCTATGCACTGACTTTAGCCAACTTCTCGAGCTCACAGTTCAGCCAAAAGAGTCTTAAACCTGAGTGGAGAGAGATAGACTAAAGAAGAAAATAGGAGAAAAACACAAGAGACGATGTTGGTATAGCCCAAGTATTGCTATACAAAGAATGATTGCATTGGCTAAGTTGGTGGAATCAATAGCTACACATTGAAACTGAAGAATAAATCCATGAGATTCAAAATCAGAATGCTCTCCCCTTATAATGAGATTGATGACTGACTTATATGCCATCTTATAGCCTTCATCCAGCAGCTGGTGGAAATAGAAGTAAAGACCCACAGCTAAACACTGAACTGAACTGGAATCCAGTTGCAGAGAAGGAGGACTGATGAGCAAAGGAGTCCAGACCAGGCTGGTGAAACCCACAGAAACAGCTGACCTGAACAAGGGAGAGCTCTTGGCACCCAGACTGATAGCTGGGAAACCAGCATGGGACTGATCCAGACCCCATGAACATGGGTGTCAGTGAGGAGACCTCAGAAATCTATAGGCCCCTTGTAGTGGATTAGTACTTATCCCTAGCATAGGAATGGACTTTGGGAACCCATCCCACATGGAAGAATACTCTCTGAGCCTAGACACATGGGGATGAGCCTAGGTCCTATCCCAAAAGATATGACAGACTCTGAAGGCCCTCCCCCCATGGAGGGCCTCACCCTCCCTGGGGAGCAGAAAGGATATGGGATAGGTAGCAGGTTAGTTGGGGGGGCAGGGGAGGGAGAGGGAACTGGGATTGACTTGTAAAATAATCTTTCTAATTCAAAGAAAAAATAAAAATAAAAAACAAAATCAGAATAAAGCTAAACATACCTCATGTTTTAGAAGAGATTGACAAGATCAATTTGCTGTACACATTTTGGGAATCACATGTTAAAAGTTTCAAGGCAACTATTAGAGGCATCCTGCCTCTATGCCTTCAACTAACTATTCAAAATTCTTTTTTTCCATGTGTATTAATCTCTAATACGTAGATTAAACCCCAAATCCTATCTATGCATTTTATAGATCTAGTCTGTGGCACTGGGTGGTCTTGGTTCCACCTGTACCCTCCTCCTTCTCCCAGACCCCTCCATTAGCACATATTCTCTAATTGGTATTGACTGTTTCACCTTGGATTCCTAAGCAAATCTATCCCAAAGGCTGGCTGATTCCACTCTAGAGGCTTAACTTTGATTGAACACTGAGTAACACTTCTTCATTCCTGTAGCCCTTGGACCTCATTCTGCACCACCCTCAAACACACAAAGCCACAGCTGCTCTCTTACCTCACCACTTTCAGGCCAGTAGCCATCTCAGCTCTCATACTAGGAGAACCTCCCCTCTACAATCTGCAGCAAAACCCGAGAACCTAATGTGTGCTTCCTTCATTTCTTCTTACCTGCAGACCTTCTCAACTGGTAGGCTGGTTTCTCTCCCAGTGCTCTGAGTCCCATCCCCTGAGACTGTGACCATTTGGTCTTTGTCAGCCTGTCCCAGATCAAAAGTCTCTCTCTTTGTACTTGATCACTTCCTTTAACTCCTACGAGCATACCCTCGTATCTCTATTTAAAAACAAACCTCCCTTGAACTCCCCTGACCCTCGACCTACTGCTCCTCTTTTCTGGGCTTTGTCATTTGCTTGCGGCTTGTCTGAAAATGGCAAGACCTCTCTCTAATTCATTCTCCCTTTATTCCTTACTCAGAGACCTGCATTTCCGCTGCATCACAGAAAAACAAAACATTTTTCTTTTCCCCTTTTTGTCAGTGTGTGTGAGTCTGAACGCCGTGTATGTGTTCGTTGTGTATGCACACATCTGTGGAGCAGTATACATGCAGAAGCCAGAGGAGGACATTGGGTCACCGTTTCTAATGCTTTCCACCTTATTCCCTTGAAATGGAGCTGGCAGTGACCTTCTTTCTCTGCCCTACTCTAGGGTCATGGGTGGCCACATCCAGCATTTTACTTGGGTGCTGGAGACACAAACTAGGGTCCCCAAGCTTGCACAGTGATCAGAAGTTCTTACTCACCAAGTCATTTTCCCAGTCTCTCAGGAAGGTTTCTTATCTAGGTCACTGGCAATTACACTGTTGCCAAATCTAATAAATATTTTTCCTGTGCTCATCAGGAAATACACAGGTAATACACAGGCAACCATCACTACCTTACAAGATCTTCCTCTAATATTGGTTTTTGAGAATGTCTTCGGTCCTGGCTTTCATTTCGTACCCTTGGTTACTCCTTTCCTGTCTTCTCCACTTACTTTGCTCCTCTTCTCTGCTCCCCTCCTACCCATTCTTTGTGTGTTTTAACTCCTTAAACCTCACCTGCCACATTTTCATGGTTCTCTAGCATCCCTCTCACGGAGCCCAGGGAATGTCAATCGCATTCTGGTTTCATTTCTGTTGCCGTGAGAGATATCTGACAAAAGAGCAACTTAAAGGAGTGAGGGTTGATTTTAACTCACAATTCCAGATTACAAACATCACTGTGGGGAAGTCACAATGGTAGGAGGGTGGCATTCGTATGTTGTATCACATCCGAACTGGAGAGCAAATAAAAATATCACTTACCTGCTTGCTTGTCCTGGGCTCTTTCTCCTCCCCTAGCATTTGGGACTACCTACCTAGGGAAGAGTGCTACTCACACTGATTAGCAAAGACAATCACCCATAGACATGACCACAGGATCACCTAATACAGAGAATCCCTCAAGACTCTCTTCCTAGGTGTTATTCATATTAATACTGTAACGCACACAGTAGGCATTTGATAGTATGTGGTTACGTGCATTTGTTTATGCTTTATTGAATGTAATAAAATGTAACTCAGCAAGGTAGAGTTAATCCTGGATACTTCCCTGTTCATTCTTCCCAGCTGAAATAATGTTGTCTCGAACATTCAAGGCAGCTTCGAAAAGAAGAAGACAGATATTCAGACATGAAACGTAAGGAGAGCTGACAGGGAACAGAGAGGGTGAGCGTGGGAGGAAGAACAGTCAAACCATCACTCAGGAACCAAGCTAGCGCGGTCAGAGAGAAGGGGCCAGGGTCTCCACGTGCAGCCCTTAAGAACCGTCCCTTACTTCACCCTGACTTCCCTTCACCCCGCCCTTATGGGCGAGTCCCGGGTCCACCTCGCACCTGACGGGTTGCCATTGGGCAGGGCTAGGGTGTCTCCCTACACATCACGCCTAGCAGAATCTGCCCGAGGATGAGGCATTGGAAGCCATAATTCCCAGACTCAGTGGATCCAAGGTATATCACATGAGTTAAAGTGGCTTGCCCTTCTGAAGTTGAAGAGAAATGCTCAGGAAGACAGTAAGGCTGAGAGAAGCTTTCTGTTTCCATTCATTCGTATGGCTAAGAACAGCGTGTCTCCAGGGACTGAGGCTCTGGTTCATTCTCAGTAAAGTGCTTGCTCCACAGGACTTGAGTTCAATTCCCCAAACCCGTATCTAAAAACACTGAGGCTTGGTGTCACTCACTTATAATCCCAGTGCTGAGGAAGAAACAGGCAGGTTCCTGGGCCTTAGGAGCTACCCAGCCTGGCCTTCTTTGTGAGTTCCAGCCCAGTGAGAGATACTGTTTTAAAGAAATGTCCTCTGACTTCCATACTCACATATATAGGAACATGTGCCCACACTAACACACACCCACATGCGCATGCGCGCGCGCATGTGTGCACACACACACACACACACACACACACACACACACACACACACAGTCTTGAGCTTTATTTGATCCAAAACACATGCTCTCTTCTCAATATATGTTATTTCCCCACTCAAGACAGGAGTTTCAGATAGACAAAACTATGTTCCAGCAGCCAGACTGATCATTTTGAAAATACAGCTCCAGTCGCATGACTCTGTGGCTAAAATCACTTCCTCATCAGCCCATTTCTATGGAGAGGTTAATCGGTTGTGTTGATCCCCTCCTGCAAGTGTAAAGCCCTCAGCCTGGAATCCACACATAAATCCACACACGCCTGAGTGTTCACCCACAGGAACAGACCCACTCATCAGTCACCTTTTCACTCACAATGCTACAGCCTGTCAGTCTGCAGGCCGGCAGTCCCCTGACTGCAGAATGTGTGCACGTTATTTAGGAAGACTGATGAAATGTTTATAATGATCAAACTCACCCTCAAAAGTTCAGTGTTGGTGGATTTAGGGAGGGGACCATAAATCTGCATATGTGAGCAGTAGTGAATGCTTCTCATCCATGCACTTGGGAGCCTGAGGCAAGTGTATGAAGAATTGCAATAAAGCCTGGTCTGCCTAGCAAGACTGTCTCAAAAAATAAAAACGTCTGCATGTCAGATCACCAAAAGTATCCCAACTAAGCTGGTTCCAGCAATGACTTTCTAAAAGATGTCCCAACCAAGCGTGATGGCCTGTGCCTGGATTCCCAGCACTCTAGAGGTAGAGGAAAGAGAATCAGAGGTTCGAGGTCATACAAGGCCACAGGAATGGTTCAAGGCCAGCGTGTGATACACTAGACCTTGTCTAAGAGGTGTTCTAGACTGTGAGATTTCACTACCACATGTCTTCCTTTACAGCACTCCCTCTCCTTTGCAGTCTCCAGAAATGCATTCACAATGTTCATATTCTCATGGAGTTTACTCTCATTACAATAAAACCAAAGAACAGGGGCTGGAGAGATGGTTCAGCCATAAAGAGCATTGGCTGTTCTTCCAGATAACCCAGGTTTGATTCCCAGCACCCACATGGTGGCTCACAACTGTCTGTAACTCCAGATGGCCTCTTCTGTCCTCTGCAGACACAAGGTGTGCAGGAGGCATGCAGACACGCATGCAGGCAAAACAGCTATACACATAAAGTAAAATTAAAATAAAGAACAACATTTTAAAAAACACTTCCTATATGATAAAGAAGATGACAGGTGATGTTAAGTGGGTGACGGAGACAGTGATCGGAAGTGACTTCATTATTGCTTAAGTTCTCTGCTTAAAGAAAGGGGCTTTGCAGGGTGTTGGTGGCACACGCCTTTAATCCCAGCACTCGGGAGGCAGAGGCAGGTGGATCTCTGTGAGTTCAAGGCCAGCCTGGTCTACAGATCAAGATCCAGGACAACCTCCAAAGCAATACAGAGAAACCCTGTCTCAAAAAAAAAAAAAAAACCAGAAAGAAAGGAAGGAAGGAAGGAAGGAAGGAAGGAAGGAAGGAAGGAAGGAAGGTGTCCCGCGCGCTGTATATTCTCGCCGGCAAGAAATACACGCAGGACACTCGGATCCTTCTGCAGACAAGCTTTAATGCGTCTTGAGAGGGGAGAGCATAAGCTTACCAGAGCGGAGACCCTGGCCCAAGAATCCCGTTCCTTAATAAAGGCTGGCAAGCCGCCGCCTGGGACGTGTTACCCTATGAATGGCTTCAGCTCCTCAGGCCAAATGAGCCACGGGATAGGCAGAGATCAAAGGAATGGAAATTACCCAGCGCCTGTGAAGTAATTTACATTTGGTGTCTGCAGGCACCATCATTGTAATGGAGAATGCAGGAATGGCTCCCTACAGGAAGGAAGGAAGGAAGGGACTTTGTCTTCTTCAATGTTACTACCCATGTGTCAGGGACCTAGCACTCCATGTACATCTATGGAGACAGAAATGGAATTATTTTACAGAGACCAGAAATATAAAGCCGTTGCAAAGTGAAGAATGATAACACAATGTTTCATGCTTTCAACTAAAGCTCTCTATGTAACATTCCAAAATAGATTTGAGTGATTAAGAGGAGCTGCTCAGTTGAACACTAAATCAGTCCATTCCCTCTTTTTCTTAATGACTTTTCCAATGTTTAAGAGTTATCTCTCCTCTAGCCTCCCTGTAGCAACAGGAACCCTTCCTCATTGAAGGTTTCCAGGAATTCTCACCGTGCGAAACACTGTTGTACAGGCATGTTCCTGTTTGAAAAGTTCTTTAAAGGGACAGCAAGGTGGCTCAGTGAGTGAGAGTACCTACCGCCAAACCTGATGATCTGAGAGAATGGAGTCTCAAAAGTTGCCCTCTTACCTTCTCACACAAGCATTCACACACGCAGTCTCCTCATTCTCTCTCTCTCTCTCTCTCTCTCTCTCTCTCTCTCTCTCTCTCTCTCTCTCTCCCTCACACACACACACACACACACACACTCACACACACACTTCTGCTATCACAATTTTTGGAGCAGTAATGTCCTGTCAGTCATATTTCCTCTTGGCTGACAGAGAACAATGAAGAGAGGGAATAAAAAATACTGTGCAAAGTAGAGGCTATAATTATTTCCTTATTTATTTTGAGATCAGATTAGGGCTGGGAGTATTTATTGCTCAGTAGTTTTAGGGTACTGGCCTACTGTGCTGAAGACCCATTAAAAATGGGAAGAAAGGGAAGAGAGATGACCTCCATGTATTATTTTGCTATAGGGTATAGCATCTTTTCATAGGTTTGTTCCTACTCCCAATGATTGCTGTAGACCCCTGGCCTATGCATGTATCCTAGCTTAGAAAGTCCTGACTGAAACCAGCCTCTCATGTAAACCTCATGAGTCGCTGGGCTACAGGTGCACACCAGACCCTGCTCTGGGAGCAAGTATTTGCTCTAAGTCAGGTTCAATATGTTGAGTATATCTAAGAATCTGGATATTTTAAATATAAAATCCAGTGTCTTCAATTTTCAATATGCTTACTATCTAAAATAATGGGGAATTTTGTAATTACATTCTGAGTCATCTTAGGAAAATCCCATGAATTTTTGTCAGATCATCAAAGAGGCAAGGGAGGGCAGAATGAAGGAGGGAGGGACGATGGGAGGAACAGAGGGAGAGGAAGAGGACATCTATACATACAAGTCTTTGGACCAATTTTATTTCCTAACCTAAAACCTAGCTCTTGGAGTCTGCCTGCATGGAGCAGGGGACTTGGTAGGAGGGAGGAATAAAGTCATCTGGGTAACATGGTCTCATCTTTACAGTGGTCAAAATTATAATTATGGAAACCTGTCATTGTACATATCTCAACAATTTGACATGAAGTACCGATTTGCTTCAAATTATAAAGTATAAACCTGCCCTCCCTAACAATTAAGAAAATGTGAACATGCTCCTCTGCAAACCAATAGTGAATTTCATCCCTCATCCTTCCCTTCCTCTCTCCCCCTCCCTCCTTTCCCCTTTCTTCTTTTCCTCCTTTCTTTCTTTCTGTCTGTCTTTCCTTTCTTCCTTTCTTTGGGACAGGGATTAAATATAGAGTCTCAAGCATGCTAGTTAAGTGTTCTATCACTGAACTGCTTGCCCAGCTCCCTCATTTTTTCTCTGTCATTTAACTGTAGGTGCCACTTAACTGTCGCTACAGGTCAATTGAATTAAACAGAAAGTAATCCAAAGACTTTGTACTCAAAAAGCTTTACAAGATCGTCCTGAACTAGCACAGTCCAGATATTAGAAGAATGCAACTTAGTATCTGACAGTGTAGCTACCTAGTGGTGTTATAGGGTGTCTTTTGATAAATCCTCCTACTTTGTGTGTATATACTTGTGTTCATGCACGTAGGACAGAAGGCAAATTTGAGTGTTAATCCCTGTGCGCTATCCACTTTTTTGTTTTTGAGACAATATCTCAAGTAGGCTAGAGTGTCAGCCTTGTTGATCCTCCTGTCTCTGTCTCCCCAGAGCTGAAGTTAAGAGGACACAACATTCCAACTAGCTTACTCTACATGTGTTCTGGGACTCAAACTCAGGCCCTCATGTTTCCAAGGCAAACACTTTACAGGCTAAATTATCCTCTCAGCCTTTGTGAATCTTAATAACGATAATAGGGCATAATAAAAAGAAGACCAGAATAGAGAACGACACAGAACAGAATAGTATGACCATGTTTGATTTTAATTCAAGAACTGCTACTCAGGTGTGTGGTTGCTTGAATAGGAACAGCTTCCAAGACTCATGTGTTTGAGTGCTATTTGGAGGTGTGGCCTTGTTGGGTAAGGTGTGGTTTTATTGGAGGAAGTATGTCACTGTGGGAGTGGGCTTTAAGGTCTCAGATGCCCCAGCCCAGGCTCAGTGGCTGACAGTTCTTTTCCTGCTGCCTGGGGGTCAAAATGTAGATCATCCTTCTCCAGCACCACTGACAATGGACTAAACCTCTGAACTATAAATCAGCCCCAATTAAATGTTTTCCTTTATAAGAGTTTGCATGGTCATGGCATCTCTAACTAAGATATCGGGTGACACTGGACAACAGATTAGCCACTTTGCCTCAATCAGCTTCATTTTTTATGTATCACAAGAGACATTGGGGCAGATGTGCCCATAAAACAGACTAATATAATTATAATTGGCCTTCTGTAAACCCTCCAGTCTCCAAAGATCTAACCATTAATAACTGCAAAAAATGTGGTAGTCTAATTTAAGCTAACCCTTAAATATCATCAGCATGACTGGGACCTGGCATGCATCTTAATGGTACCCACAAATTAAGGGTGTGGTGTCAAAAAACAATCCAAATTATTCTTACTTAACTTTCAGATCCACAATATTTGCTGATTTACATCAGATTCAAATTAGTGTTTCAGTTTTACTCAAGTTGACTTCAAAATTTGCTGCCCTAATGAAATGGTTGATTCTTAAAATATATCTCCCTAAACAGAAGAGACAATGACCTTGTGTTCAGCACAACCCTTGAAATTCTAAGGGCTGGTTTACACAGAAACCTAGGTACATTGAACAAAAGAGACCTTGGTGGTCTTTGTCTGAGTCCCCTCTTTTTTTAATTACATTTCTCCATTCTGGTCCCCTAGGTCCTACGGACTGGGAACCTTGAATCCATGTTTTAGTTGCATAACACCATTGCCTTGGACTCAACTGACAGAACAGAGACTGGGTCTCAGAAAGCAACTGAGCCTATCAGAGCCTTTCTTTGGGACTTGGCAATTATGACTGAAGACAACTCTCAATATGGGTTCACTCGCATGGAAACTGTTGGGAATTAGGCTAGTACCATTTCACTCACATGGAAACTGCATAATGTCCTAAGAGCAGATGAGCAACAGTTATTTCCAGAGAATTGAAGAAGCGAAACAAACTACAGAGAAAGACAATTTCCTGGGCTCCTTGTGGCTTCCCATTTCTAGTCTGTTTGGGCCCAGCTGCAGTTCTATCAATGTATTCTAGGATATTCTAATACTATCCTATGCTACTATATCAACTTTGCCCTTCTGAGAGTAATTCAAGCTGATCAAAACCGCTATCAAAACACAAAAACAAAACGTACCTGTTTGTTAAACTGATTTCGTTGAACCAGATTGGAAACCATAATTAAGAAATCTTTTCAGTTGATTTTCCTCCTTTTCCTGTATTAACTTGTAGCTTGGCTCACTGTGGGAGTGGCTTGGCATCAGAGAGGTTGAGATAACTGAGAAATTTCATTTTCTTTTCCTTGCCAGCCTCTATTCTGCAAACCTGTATCCTTGTAACCACATGCTGCACACGTAGCAGGCTCAGCAGAGGGTCACCAAGGCAGAGCTCTTTATTGAAATGTCTGAACATGTTCCAGAGTGAGGCACAGGTTACTATGAAATAATTAATCACTTTCTGGAAAGAAGAACAATATGTTCTTAGGAAAAGATAATCAAATGGCCACTGTAATATCATGACTTATGTTTGCTAGCTGCCTCCAGAGTGCTTCACAGTGTATGTCATTTTCTGGAAGCTAAAATTCCAACCACCGTCAGGAAAATAAGGGAACAGCTGTCACTCCAAGTGGATGACAACTGATTGGTGCTTGTGTTTTATTGGCACCTTCACTTTTGTGGAGTTCAACCTTTACTCTCCATCTCATTAGAAGTAGGGAAAATCATGTATGATTTTGAGTATGTTGTGTCTACATTCTCATTAAATTCTAGGAAGTTTTTAATTTCTTTTTTTATTTCTTCCTCAACCCAGGAATGGTGCGATTGGGTGTTATTCATTTTCCAAGAGTATGTAGGTTTTCTGCAATTCATATTGCTGTTGAATTCTAGCTTTAATGCATGGTGATCTGATAAGATACAGGGGGTTATTTCAATTCTTTTGTAACTGTGGAGGTTTGCTTTGCTGCCAACTACGTGGTCAATTTTTTGAGAAGGTTCCATGTGGCACTGAGAAGAAGGTATATTCTTTTGTATTTGGATGGAGTGTTATATAGATATCTGTTAAACCCAGTTGGGTCATAACTTCTGTCAGATCCTTTGTTTCTTTGTTAAGTTTCTGTCTGGTGGTCCTGTCTAGTGGTGTAAGGGGGTGTTGAAGTCTCCTACTGTAAGTGTGTATGGTTTTATGTGTGGTTTGAACTTTAGTAATGTTTCTTTTACAAATGTGGGTGCCTTCGTGTTTGGAGCATAGATGTTCAGGATTGAGACTTCATCTTAATGGACTTTTCCTGTGATGAGATGCCAGGAAATAATCAACCTGAGCGCTGAAATCAACAAAGTAGAAACTAGGAAAACAGTACAAAGAATCAATGAAACAAAGAGTTGGTTCTTTGAGAAGATCAACAAGATAGACAAACCTCTAGCCAAACTAACCTAAAGGCAGAGAGACAGCATGCTAATTAACAAAATCAGAAATGAAAAGGGGGATATAACAACGGACACTGAGGAAATCCAGAGAATCTTCAGGTCATACTTTGAAAACCTGTACTCGACAAAATTGGAAAATCTAAAGGAAATGGACAGCTTTCTGGATAAATATCACTTACCAAAATTAAATCAAGATCAGATAAACAGTTTAAATCGACCTATAACCCCTAATGAAATAGAAGCAGTCATCAAAAGCCTCCCAACCAAAAAAAGCCCAGGGCCAGATGGCTTCACTGCAGAATTCTACCAGAAATTCAAACAAGAGCTAATTCCAGTACTCCTCAAACTGTTCCGCACAATAGAAGCAGATGGGATATTGCCAAACTCTTTCTACGAGGCTACAATCATTTTGATACCCAAGCCACACAAAGATATGACTAAGAAAGAGAACTACAGACCGATATCCCTCATGTACATCAATGCTAAAATACTAAATAAAATATTGGTGAACCGAATCCAAGAACATATCAGAAAAATCATCCACCATAATCAAGTAGGCTTCATCCCAGGGATGCAAGGATGGTTCAACATACAAAAATCCATCAATGTAATCCACCATATAAACAAACTGAAAAAGAAAAACCACATGATCATCTCACTAGACGCTGAAAAAGCCTTTGACAAAATCCAACATCCCTTCATGATAAAGATCTTGGAGAGAACAGGAATAACAGGAACATATCTAAACATGATAAACACAATATACCCCAAACAAATGGCCAACATCAAACTAAATGGAGAGAAACTCAAAGCGTTTCTTCTAAAATCAGGAACAAGACAAGGCTGTCCACTATCTCCATATCTCTTCAATATTGTCCTTGAAGTTCTAGCTAGAGCAATAAGACAAGAAAAGGGGATCAAAGGGATACAAATTGGAAAGGAAGAAGTTACACTTTCACTATTTGCAGATGACATGATAGTCTACATTAGTGACCCGAAAAACTCTACCAGTGAAATCCTACGGCTGATAAACACCTTCAGCAAGGTAGCAGGTTACAAAATTAACTCAAAAAAATCAGTAGCCCTACTATATACAGATGATAAATCCAATGAGAAAGAAATCAGGGAAACATCACCTTTCACAATATCCACAAGCAACATAAAATATCTTGGGGTAACACTAACCAAAAAAGTGAAAGACCTGTACAATAAGAACTTTGAGACTTTAAAGAAAGAAATTAAAGAAGATACCAGAAAATGGAAAGATCTCCCATGCTCTTGGATAGGTAGAATTAACATAGTAAAAATGGCAATCCTGCCAAAAGCAATCTACAGATTCAATGCAATCCCCATCAAAATCCCAACACAGTTTTTCACAGACATTGAAAGAACAATACTCAACTTTATATGGAAAAATAAAAAACCCAGGATAGCCAAAACAACTCTTTATAATAAAGGATCTTCTGGAGGCATCGCCATCCCCAACTTCAAGCTCTACTATAGAGCCATAGTTCTGAAAATAGCTTGGTATTGGCACAAAAAATAGATAGACCAATGGAATCAAATTGAAAACCCTGATATTAACCCACTCACCTACGAATATCTTATTTATGACAAAGGTGCTAAATCTATACAATGGAAAAAAGACAGCATCTTCAACAAATGGTGCTGGTACAATTGGATTAGGACAGGCAGAAAATTGCAGATAGATCCGTACCTGTCACCATGCATGAAACTTAAGTGCAAATGGATCAAAGATCTCTCCATAAATCCAACCACACTGAATCTTCTAGAAGAGAAAGTGGGAATTACCCTTGAACAAATTGACACAGGAGACCGCTTCCTGAACATTATGCCAGGAGCACAGACATTGAGGTCTGCAATTAATAAATGGGACCTCCTGAAACTGAGAAGCTCCTGCAAAGCAAAGGAAACAGTAGGACAAAACGACCACCCACAGAATGGGAAAAGATCTTCACTGATCCCACATCTGACAGAGGACCGATTTCCAAAATATATAAGGAGCTCAAGAACCTAGCCACCAAAAAACCAAACAATGATATCAAAAAGTGGGGTGCAGAACTAAATAGAGAATTTTCAACACAGGAATCTGAAATGGCTGAAAGACACTTAAGAAAGTACTCAAAATCCTTGGCCATCAGAGAAATGCAACTCAAAACAACTCTGAGATACCACCTCACACTTGTCAGAATGGCTAAAATCAAAAATATCAATGAAAATCTATGCTGGAGAGGATGTGGAGAAAAAGGAACACTCCTCCATTGCTGGTGGGAGTTTGAACTTGTAAGACCACTCTGGAAATCAGTATGGCGGTTTCTCAGAAAAATGGGAATCAGTCTATCTCAAGATCCAGCCATTCCTCTCTTGGGTATATACCCAAATAGTGCATGTTCATACAACAAGGACATATGTTCAACCATGTTCATAGCAGCATTGTTTGTAATAGCCAGAACCTGGAAGCAACCTAGATGCCCCTCAACTGAAGAATGGAAAGAGAAAATGTGGTACATTTATACAATGGAGTACTACTCAGCAGAAAAAAGCAATGGAATCTTGAAATTCTCAGGCAAATGGATGGAACTAGAAGAAACCATCCTGAGTGAGGTAACCCAGTCACAAAAAGACAAACATGGTATGTACTCACTGATATATGAATTTTAGACATAGAGCAAAGGATTACTAGCTTATAATCCTCTTCACCAAAGAAACTAGGAAACATGAAGGATTCTAAGGGATAAATGATCCCCAGGAATGGGAAGTGGCATGAACTCCTGAGCTAATTGGGAGCATGAGGGTAGGGGGGAGGGAGCTGCTACAATAAGAGCAAGAGAAGAGGAGTAGAGGAGAAGAAATGGAGGAGCAGAAATATTGAGTTGGGGGAAGAATAGAGGAGAGAGAGCAGGATGAGAGATACCATATCAGAGGGAGCCACTATAGGTCCGAGAAGAGATCTGGAACTAGGGAGATCTCCAGAGACCTACAAGGATGACACGATCTGACAATCCAGGCAATGGTGGAGAGGATAACCTAAAAGCTCTTCCCCTAAAATGAGATTGATGACTTCTCTTTATGCCATCCTAGAGCCCTCATCCAGTGGCTGATGGAAGCAGAGACAGACATTCACAGATATACACTGAGCTGAAATCGGGAATTTAGTTGAAGAGAGGGAGGAATGAAGAGCGAAGGGGTCTGTACCAGGTTGGAGAAACCCACAGGAACAGTTGGCCTGAACAAGGGAGAGCACATCGACCCCAGATGCTGTCTGGGAGGCCAGTACAAGACTGATCCAGACCCCTGAACATGGATGTCAATAAGGAGGCCTCTGCACTCCAGGGAGCCTCTGGTGGTGGATTAGTATTTTTCCCTGGTGTAAGAAGGGACTTTGAGAGCCCATCCCACGTGAAGGGTTACACTCTGGCCCTGGACACATGGGGAAGGGCCCAGGACCAGCACAGGAAGATTTGGTGGACTTTGCAGAGCCCCTGTTGAGGGCCCTACCCTGCCTGGGGAGTGGTGGGTGGATGGGGTGGGGGTAGGCTGGGGTGGGGGAGGAGGGATGGGGGTGAGGGGAGGGAGAGGGAGAAGGGACTTACATGTGAAACAAGCTTGTTCACTAACTAGAACTAATAAATAAATTAAAAAAAAAAGAAAAGAACACCTACTGTGTTGACCCCTTCTGTCAACATATAGCCCATCCAAGAGCAGAGTATGTAGGCCACAAAAAAAAATTAAAAGAAGTGAATTGCTCTTAACAATTGGGTAAATGTACCTTGAATCAGCAAGCAATCCAGGTAAATGTTATGTAAACAGAGCAAAGGTAAGGAAAAGATGGGTCCCGCAAGAAAGAAGCTGTACTCTCAACATAACCAGAGGGATATCTCACCCCTATGGTACAGACTGGCTGCTGAATGTTAAACCGATAGAACCCACTACTCAAGTTTAAGTTGCTGTCTATATGGTGTTATTGCATAACCACTACTTCCATGCTGCAAATCTTGTGTAAAAGAGAAAGAGGAATAGCAGAAGACAAAAGCAATATTTTAAAAACAGGCTGGGGAATTGACGAGGTCATTAAAACACTACTACAAGGTTCCAAAGTGTGTGATTTTTCAATAGCAATATCTTGCACAAATTTTAGAATAAAGGTCAGAGGACTGGCCCACCCACACCAGTAACACTGGAGTTCATGTGAATACTCCACCCCTATCCAAAGGAGAAACACCTCTGCCACACGGTGACAAATAGTCTCATGAATGCTATCTCCTCATCTTTAAATCTCTTTCCATTTTCTACTGTGTTTAGCTCTTCCTTGGGTCTTAGTCCAGATTTGTGTCCTCTTCATGGATTATTATGGTTACATTCCATTTCTTAAACAGTTGTGTCTACCACTGCTGCGTGTTTATGAAAATCAATGGCTGTATACTGATGATTTGCTGGAATGCAAAGCAGTCTATTCAAAATAGAGTTCGGTTTCAAAGGGGAAAAAATACAGCTAAGGTTTTCCATTTCCTGGCATTGGTTTCTTTCAATGTGGCATCCAATATGCAGTTACATTCTCATCTTATCAAGGCCGGAAGTTAGATAATAAGGAAACATCACTTCCACAAACATTTATTGGCCATTAGAAATTTGACATACCAACCACAGAGAAGGGTAATGAATATCTAGCTATAGAAAAAGCAATGAAAACAAATAGAGGCAGACAAACACAGAAGCTAAACTAAAATAAGGATGTGTGAGAAGGATTGTGGCATATTACAAAACGTTCCCCAAAATGGCAACAGCTGAGGCAAGTTAGGAAGAATGCGTGGGCAATTGGAAAGGACTTGTGGAGAAGGCAGGTATATGAACTACAAGCAAAGGGACCCACAAGCAATCAGAACCTATGCCTGGAGCACAAGAAAGCTTGGCCTAGGGAAGTCAGCACAAGTTGGAAGGGCGGACAGTGTTGGAACTCTGGAGGTCTCTCCAAGGCAGAGGTCTTGCTCTAGTCTAATCTGTGAATTACTGATGTCCAACAGGTGTTGATAAAGATCTTAGTGACTAAGAAGGTCTGATGCATTAGAAGATGGCTTGGGAAGAGAACTCTGTGAGTTACAACAGATACCAACTATAGTTTAAGCTCTCCCCGTGGAGGCAAAGGTCATCACTGTCAATGAGTCCTGAATAGACTGTACTTGCTTTGTTACCTGTGCCTGGCTACCTGAACCTCATGTTGAATTTGCCTTGCAAAAGAGAGCTCCGGAGAGAGCTAAATATGTGACTTCCCACAAAAGCTAATTTCACATCCCTGAGCTGGAGTGTAGACAGCTCTCATCTTGACACCCCTGGATTTCCTGGATGTCCTGCCAAGGACAATCTCTATCCCCAATTCTTTATATGCAATGTATCCACTGGCCTTTTGTCAAACCCCAGTGGAATTTGGAGATCCTGATTAGAGAGAGATTTGCAATGTGTTGTTGGTTGCGGAGCAAGGTTTTTGTTTCTTTTTCCTCCCCAGGCTTGGGGACAGAGCCCACTTTCTGGTGCAGGGTAGGCTTTATGACTGAAATACCTCATTCCCCAAAGGAACCACTTAGAGTAAGTCTTACTGGCAACCCTCTCAGTTGGCTCAAAGAGGCCAGGTGGCTAACGGTGGGCAGACCGAATAGCAAGTGAGGAAGGTGCATCTGTGTAGATGAGCTGTATCCTCACAGGCTAACTTCTTTAGAAGGAAAAGCTGAGTGGTATATGTGTGTGCACACGTGTGCTCCAGCACGGAGAGGCCAAAGACTGTCTTCAGGTGTCTTCCTCAAGTAATACCTTCCGTCTTATTTTCCTTAGCAGGGTCTCTGGCCTGGCTGGCCAGTAAGCCCCAGGGATCCTGTTGTCTGTCTCCTCAGCACCTGATTTACAGGCACAAATTGCTGCATGTGGCTTTTTATTTACATGAATGCTGGGGATCCGAACTTGGGTTCTCCTGCTTATGGGACTAGAACTCCGCATGAGCTATCCATCCAACTCCATCTAAGGTGTGTGTTTGTTATTGTTGTTTTATTTACAGTAAATTAGTTAAGAATTGTCAGACACATTTATGGTGGAAAATGGCTGGCTAAAAAAAAAAAAAAAAAAAAAAAAAAACAAAAACTGCAGTCTCTTTTGTCTTGTACTTGTTGGCATCTCTTAGTACTGTAGTCAAGGGAAGCCTGAAAATGGTGGTGGTGTCTCACGTCCTCCTCTTATCTTCAGACTAAATAACATCTGTGAGCAAAGCCCCCTGAAGGTTTCTGAACCCAGGAGAGAAGAAAAACACAAGAAGTGAGAGTGTAAGTGGCTTACCTAAGGTCACTCAAGACATTTGTGCCAGAGCTGGAATTCCACCTACATATCCTGGTTCTTTGTCCGAAACTCTGATACAATCTTCTGTATGCAGAGTACATGGCCTCCCCCAAGTACCTCAGCAGAGAAGCCAAAAACAGCTGAGCTATCCATTTCAGACTCGCTTGAATAATCTCAACCACCTGTGATAACACCTCTCTAATAATCAAGCGATGGGACTGATTTGTGAACACACAAGTGTAACAAACACTTTTCGGCCGGTCTGCTGGACCTGACCTGGGGCTGGGAATTAGCGTACAGTGAGTTATGGCCGTCTGAGAGCTCCACAGTCCAGACAGCAAAGCATGCTAAAATAACAGGTAGTACGTGCTCTCGGTCTGAGCTGGGCGAACTTCTGGGATTCAGACAGAGACCAGAAGGCTGAAATGAGAAGGGGATCATTTAGGACCTTGACCTGAAGCCAGGAGCTCTTCAGAGGGGGAAGACCAGGCATGCTGCGAAGCTATGGAGCTGCAGGAGGGAGGGAGAGGTCCAGTTTTCTGAGGCTAAGTGGGCAGAGCCTCGTTTCTCCGGCTCTACTGAGCCAAATACTTTTCTTAGGATAGACCTAAGGTTTCCAAACCTGAGTTTGTGTGGTCAGAACTAGTGTGATCTAGTTAGGATTGGCTTATAGTTTCCTGGTCATATGAAGGGCTACGAAGCAAAATCCCTGCTCCCATGGCGCCCTCTCTTGGTATAAGATCACACATAGCCTGCTCTCGAAAAAGAGTATTTTTCCTCTTACACACACACACACACACACACACACACACACACACACACAAATTAAAATCGCCTACACCTTTATCCTCACACCATCTTAAAAAGAAACCACATCTCTCCAGAGAGGTTCCTTCAGTTGGCTGTAGGAGGAGATGAGGAAGAAAAGCGCCAGGGACTAGAGAAACAGGATCCCACCTGACCTCAAGCGATCCAGCCTCTGTTTATACTATTAGAGAGATCACTAGATAATCTGAGCCCCATCTTCCAAAGGCGGTCCCGACTTCCAAAATTTATGGCTCACTGTATCTTGACTGAGTATAAAGTGCTTGGTTACTCGGGCCACGTTTGCAGGAGTTGACGCTCTGACTCTAGCAGAGAATCTGTCCCAGGAGAAAAATATTGTTTCTGGCTGTGGCCGCTATAGTCTCCGAATTTTCCACAGCGGCCAGAGATAATTGGCCCAGATGATTTCCCCTTTTCCTCCTTCGCACGATTTTCTCACAGTGAAAGGCCTGTTTGGAGATGGTAAATAACTGTGCCTGTACCCAGCAGGACTGCAGCCTGCTGTGGGAGTTGCACACCCCCCCCCCATCACGCCCATTCCAAACCGCAAATCTTCTGGAGCACAGATACGTAAACTGTTTTCTGGGTGCGGTGGACGGCTTGGGGGACATCTTGCCAGAGGACTTTGTGTTTTTCCAGCTTGTGCTGAAATGGGTACAGTGTACTAGAGACAGGCAGCTGATACGAGCCCGGAGGTGACCCTGCGGTGTGGTGATTTTAGGGGGGATTTGGAAATTCCCGCACAGATTATTCCAGCAAGTGCTTAACACTAGGGAGGAGGAGTTACAGCACGTGGAGAGGACAGAGATGGGACCTAGTTGCAGTCGGCTGGTGATCATATCAGGCGAGGACAACTTAATGTTTCAGTTCTGCCCCCCCCCCCCAGAAAGTCATTGCTGACATAAAGAATCAATCAGAAAACGAGAACCGTGCATTACCATCCAGAACCTGTTATTGTTGGTTTCCTGCTCCTGAAGGGAAGGAAAATCGGAACCGTAAACCTTGGATTTACCCTGGTCGTGGTCTCCTGATGCCCCCTACTGGCCGAGATGGCATACTGCGGCTGCCTGCATTGAGAAGTTGGGAGGGCCGCTAGGTGTCAATAAATAATTGTTAAATGATAATATGGGAAAAAGAAGGACTCTGGATAAGGAAGCGGGAAAAGAGGCAGGATGCAGGGACATGGGCAAAGAAGACAACAGAAGTCTGAGTCCACAGAACTTAATATATTGTGGATAGAAGGTATTATTATTATTATTATTATTATTACCTGTCAGTACAGTATTGACAGATAATAAAGTAAAGGATTCATGAATAATGGAGGAAGGAAGAAAAGGAGACAGAAAAGGGGAGGGGAGAGAGAAAAAGGGAGGGAGGAAGGGAGGGATGGAGACAGGAAGAGAAGAAGAGAGGGAGGGAAGAAATGGAAGTAACTGGCCCAAACTGTATTTTTCTCCCATCTGTCTTCTGAAGGGAAAATCCTCCAGATACCCTCTGAAGACTTTATGATTGAGTCTCTGGAAAAGCTAACCACAAGTTACTATGTCTTGACTTTCTTGGACTTCCAATTCTAAATTGTTTTCAAAGGTAAGGCATTGGTTGTGATGTGGGCCAATTAGAAAGCTAGTGGTGCCTGGATGAAGAGACTTGTAACCTACAGGCAGAAGCAGGGAGTTCCTTTGTCCTTGTATGAGGAGCACTATTCCAGTTTATGTCATTTCACTGAAAGTGTGTTTGTGGCACACACTGCAGGTCACGACAGATGGAACTGACACTTGTCACATGCCAACTGGTGACTGGGAGATATTTGACAATGACATCTATATGCACAGCAAATACTTCACTACCAGGTGGCTAGGCTTGCTCCTACTGACTTCTGGGTCTCTTAACTGTCATAAAATGTCCTAGTAAGTGAAGCTGCAAAAGCAAACAGACCCCTTCAATCATCTTTTTTTTCTACTTACACAATAGTACACACACACACACACACACACAAAAAAAAAAATGTTCTTTTCCCACACGGAAACCTGAGCTTCCACGTCTCCTCTACCTGTAGCTCCAGCCTCCTATAAGGCCCATCCTAGGTTAGAAGAACAGATAATGGGGACAGGCAAAAGCACATTGTCCTGCCATTTTGACTTCATATCCCATTTTACCTGTACAATGAAACAAAGTTCAGGTTCCTAAACCCTAGGGGAGCTAGGGACCTTCCAATAGCTGGCCCACCTCCTCACCTCCTCCTTACGCCATAGACATAGTAGTATGCATCTTTAGTCCTTTAGAAACATTGTAGCTGTTCCTAACAGAAATAACAAATGAATCTGATTGGTTGGACTGGAAAGCTTACATTCTGTGTCAGTTGACAATGAAGGAACACACAGAGAAAGCCCCTGATCTTTGACTCCCAATTGGAACTTGGCAGAGATGTTTGTGGGTTCTGTGCTTGCACACTTGCTGAAATGAACATTTGGGGGCACAGTCTGCTCCTGAGTCTGCATTGTGGTACCTGATCAATCAATGGTGCTGCCCAGTAACAAATCTTGCTTTGCTTGATTTGGAACCTCTGACCAACAACACAGACAGACCCAGAAATGGCATTGTCTAGTGTATCCTTTGGCTACAGCCTGTGCCACACCCAGCTCTAGGGGATGCTGAGAACTGTGATCTAGCTGTGTGCCCAAGAATATGCATTGTGATGAACAATTAAATTCTTATCCATGACTACCAAAACTTCTAGTCATACCCTTTCCTAATTCCTCATTAGCAGAAATTCTTTATATTAGTCTGTCATTCCTCTTCAAAACCATAGCCCTAGGCCAGGAGATGGTGGCACTCCTTTAATCCCAGCACTCAGGAGGCTGAGGCAGGCGGATCTCTGAGTTTGAGGCCAGCCTGGTCCACAGAGCAAGTTCCAGGACAGCCAGGGCTACGAAGAGAAACCGTGTCTTGGAAAAAGAATCATAGCCTTAACATTTATGAATGTTGCTATGAACAAACTGCAAAACACATCACAGCTTCCTCCTATTCACTCATACAGCAGATGATAGCAGTGTTAACATAAGGATTATGTGAACTAACATACATGATGCCTTCAACCAGATGCGGCTGATAACATGACATTTTACACCCTGGCTTTTCCTTTTTCCAAATCAAAGGAGTTGATTAAATCTCTATTAGTTTTTCATTGTGCTTGGAGCATCATGGTGGTGGAAATTTCATCCCTCTCCTCCGACGACTAAGTCTGTTGTGATGATGAACCATGAGTAGATAAGAAGACCCGAGTGTAGCTTAGTAGTAGAGTGGTTGTTTCGTATTTTTGGGACCCTTGGGTTTCATCTCCAGTGTTACAAAAAGAAAGAGGAAGGGAGGGAGGGAGGAAGAAATAGGAGGAAGAAGGAGGGGGAACTGGAGAAAAAAAAACATGTATATATTAAGCCATCAAAAGAATAATTTTAATAAAAAGGCAGACTGGGTGTGGAAGCGCACATCCATAATTTAATTGGGAGACTGGGGCAGTGGGATTGCTACAAGCTCGAGGTCAAGCCTAGGCTACCGAGTAAGTGTAGCTTGGGCTACAAAGTAATATTCTGTCTCAAAATAAAAACCACAACAAAATGAAAAGAAGAAGGAAAAGAATGGTGGGGAAAAGAAAATGTTGCTGGGCGTGCAACAGAATTGTCAGAGTAGAAAGTTAACATAAACTAGTTGCTGTTAGTTGTTGTCACATGCTGAAGACAGGATGTGGAGCAGAAGACCGGGGATTGAGTTTGAATGATGGGTGAGAATGGACATGGAGAACACTACAGAAGAGTGAGTGACAAGAAGTCAAGTCAGGGAACTGAAGAGAAAACCAAGGAAAAGCTGAGAGACTTTGACGTCAACAGTTTTTTCTAGTCTTGAATAACAACATATAACCCTAGAAAGGTGACCTGGTGCTAACCAAAGACCGTGCTAAGAGAGCCAGTGACCAATGACCAGCATATGGAAATGTGTCAGGGCCATAGAAAGTAGGAGTCACAGGCACGGGCTCCCTATTCAAACCTTAGCCCTGCCATTAAAGACCTTATGACTTCAGAAACTTCCCCAGCCTCTGTGAGAGAAACCTGCAGGAGCCACTATACTGTATTGTTCAAAATAAGTTTCAATTTACTGTAAGAGCTGAGTTGCTCTCTGTCTCCTGGAACCTGACCTCCCCCAACCCATGACCTTGACTTCTTTTTAGAATACCTTTACCCTCCCTGAACTCTCCCTAATCACATGGTGACCACAATGTGTTTTTATGGGGGGGTGGTAATTTTTTGTATTTCTTTATTGCCCCATTGTCTCTCTTCCATAAAACTACTCATGATTTTACTCCTTAAAAGGGGCCCAAGATATGGATTCAGGGCTCTTCTCTTTACTCTGACTTAGGAGGCAGTCACTGGCCATGTCTTAGGTGCACCCCACTAAAAAAATCAAGCTTGCTTCAAATGTGGCTCAAATAGTGGTATTGGTCTTATTCGTAAGGTGTTTATTAACATTCCCAGTGAGATTCAGACAACCTACCCAAATTCCAAACCCAGACCCTTGCTCTGGAATGCCAGGGGACTGAGGGGCTGCCTCGGGAGACACGTGCCTTGAGGCATTCCAAGGCTCTGAGGTTGCAATTCATGGACTAGCCCTAATTCTTTAATTTCTCTAATTGATTCTGTCTTTTTCAACCATCCCCCCCATGTGGGACAACTGTCAGCAGATTCTTCATACCCTCTTCACTACCAAGGAAAGGGAACAGATTCTCATGAAAGCAACTGAAGCACTCCCAGGAATAGCTTCAATGGCTGATAACCAGAGGGCAGAGGTGACTGACATAGACCCAGAGGACCTGACAAATGTCAAGGCAATTAACCTGACCATTGTTACTCAGTTGGCCCCTGACATGTGAAGAAAGATACAAAAGATGGATGGGTTTGCAGGCAAGAACAGGTCAGAGCTATAAGAGATAACCTAGAAAGTGTTTGGTGTCAGAGACAGCAAAGAAGACCTTCTTCTGATAAAGAAGGTGGGGCATGTCACCTTGGCTGCAGCCACTCTCAACTTGCCCATACACACCATGATAAAAAAAAAAAAAGGAGACCTTTACACAAGGACCAATGTGCCTAACTGCAAAGAAGTGGGTCATTGGAAAAAAATGAATGTCCACACTAGAAACAAGTACCGCCACCACCATCAAACCTGAGCCAATCATAGCTATGGAGGAAACTCAAGGCTGAGGCTCCTTCAAACTAGACCCCTAGGAGCCTATGATAAGCTTCACCATTGTGGGCCAACCTGTAAAATTTCTGGTGAACACAGAGGCAACTCATTCAGTATCATAGGAGCCTCTGGGACCCCTTATCAACCAAACAATGGCAGTACAGAGGGCAACAGGGCATTCAAAGAATACAAATGGACCATACAAATGAAACACTGACTGAACTGTTAACCTAGGGCAAGGAACTGTGACTCATTCTTTTATTGTTATTCCTGAATGTCCCTACCCTTTACTGGGGTGTGGCCTCTTGAACAAGATCCAGGCAACAATAGCATTCCCAGGAGACTCTCCTGAGTTGCAATTGGGAGACCCTGCTAAGGCTTGAACTATAACTTGTCCAATAAGTGAGGAATACCTACCTGCTCCTCTAAAGTCCAGCCTGTTCCTTGGAAGAGGAATGGAAAAGGTTACTGATGGGAAAATTCCTACAGTTTGGGAAGGGAGCAATCCTCCTGAAACATATGCTGCCCCTCACAGTGTAACTAACATCTGGGGCAATGCCCATTCAAGTCAAGCAGTACCCATCAGTTCAGAAGCCAGTGACGAGATTAAGAGTCATATCCTTGAAGCCGGCATACTGATTTCTTGTCAATCAGCCTGGAATACTGCCTTGTTGCCTGCCCAAAAGCCTGGAACTGGAGGCTGGAGACCACTACAAGACTTGAGAGAAGTGAACAAGAGGATAGAACCCCTTTACCCAACTATTCTAAATCCCTACCATTTGCTGAGTCTTCTACCAACAGAGCATAAAGTTAACATTGTATTGGAATTAAAAAGATGCATTCTTCTCCATCCCTCTGTCAAAATTAAGTCAGCCCATCTTCATATTTGAATGGACTGACCCTGAACTGGGGATGTCAGGACAGCTTTCCTGGACCAGACTGCCTCAAGTCTTCAAACTCTCCCCAGTCTTTGACGAAGCACTCTACCCGTATTTAAGTCTCTTTCATAGTAAGTACCCTGAGGTAACCTTGCTTCCGTATGTAGATGATTTATTATTGGCTGCTAAAAAATGAGGAGGACTGTTTGAGAGCCACCACAGGCCTTTTGGAAACTCTAGACCAGTTACGCTATAGAGTTTCTAAAAAGAAAGCCCAAATTTGCTCTCCCCATGTTACTTACTTGGGATATGAGCTGAGGAAAGGGGAAAAAGACTGTTGTCTCAGGCCTGTATAGCAGGCATACTACAATTCCAACACCAATCACCAAAAAACAAGTTATGGAATTGCTGGGAGCCGTTGGATATGGCTGTCTTTGGATACCTGGGTTTGCTGAAATTGCCAAACCCTTGTACTTTGCTATGGCCAGGGAAAACATCCCTTTGGAATGGAATGAGGAACATGAACAGGCCTTTAAGAACTTAAAAGAGGCTCTGGTACAGGCTCCAGCATTAACTCTCTCTGATATCTCCAAGTCCTTTCATCTTTATGCCCATGAAAGAAAGGGCATTGCCAAGTGAGTCCTGACTCCGACCTCAGGTCCCTGGAAAAGGTCAACAGCTTACATCTCAAAGAGGCTGGATCCTGTAGCCTCTGGACGGCCCCCTTGTTTAAAAGCCATGCAATCACTGCAATTCTTGCAAAAGCAGCTGACAAGTGCACACTGGGATAGCTCCACATGCTATGGAAGCCCTGCTGAGAGATGCCATCAACCAGATGTCTAATGTCCATCTGACCCAGTACCAAGCCCTTCTTTTAGATAAGGACAGACTGACTTTTGATAAATCCTCAGCCATTAATCCTGCCACTCTGCTGCTGGATGACAACCCTGAGGAGCCCATCCCATGACTGCTTGGAGATGTTGAACGTCATCCAAGGTATGTGACCTGACCCGACCTGACAGATGTTCCTCTCACTGCCAGCCACAGATGCAGATCTGTATATGGATGGCAGCAGTTTCCTTCAAGAAGGAGCCAGGTATGTGGGGACAACGGTGGTCACAGGCCAGAAGGAAGTCTTTTGGGAACAAACCTTGCCAAGAGGCACATCCACCCAGAGAGCAGAAATAATTGCTCTGAAATAGTCTTTAAAGTGGGCTGAAGGAAAACAGATGAGCATCTACACAGACCGTTGATATGCTTTTGCTATGGATCATGTTCACAGACAGATATATAAACCGAGGGGCTTGCTTACCTCAGAGGGAAAGACTATTAAAAACAAACATGAAATTGTCCAGTTACTAGAGGCCATCTATCTTGGGAGCTCAGGAGAGTGTCAACGGATGGTGGGTCTTGCATGACGGAAGACTGCGTGCCAAAGGTACTGGGCCAGAACTGGCTGATTACATTGCATCTCGCCACACATTTGTCACCTAAGAAAGTCCAGAAGTCATCTCTCCTCACATCTGGCTCCTGGACACGAAGAAAAACTTCAGAGCACTGCAGACCGCTGCCTGACCTGTGCCCAGGTAAATATAAAGAAGGACACGCTTCCCTCAGACCGGTGGAGTCACTGTACAGTACCCAGGGGATTTCGGGAAATGGTCTTCACTGGAGTCAAGCCAGGACTATAGGACTACAAATATCTGCTGGTCTTTGTCAATACCGTCACAGGCTGTGTAGAGGCCTTTCCACCCCTAATTGAAATGACCCAAGTGGTAGCTAAGAAATTAATAATGGAAATTATTCTCAGATTTGGCCTCCCTGTATCTCCAGGGTCCAACAATGGCCCAGCCTTCATGGCCAAGCTATCTCAATAGCTCTTTAAGGCTCTTAACATAAACTGGAAACTTCACTGTATGTATCAGCCCCAGAGCTCAGGAAAATCAGAGAGGATAAATATAACTTTAAAGGAGATTTTTAACTAAATATACTCTTGAAACTGGTGGGAACTGAATTTACCTCTTGCCTTATTCCCTTCTCAGAGTCTGATGTACCCCGTACTGAGAAAAGTTCACCCCATATGAAATAGTCTATGGGCGATCACCTCCCATGATCCCTCAGATACGTGCCAAATGTTATCAGATTGCCCTACCCCAATCTCAGAGTCCTTAAAAGGATTGCAGTTAACTTTGGATAAGATTCTCCCTTAGGTCCAGGATGCTCTGGTGGCCTATTGCTGTAAAGTCTCTGGTATTTCTGCCTGGACTCACTCACACGCCAAGAAGGCACTGAGGAACCCACAGAAGAGAAGCCCAACCCCCAGAGGTAGAAAGTGACTGAACAAAACCAGAAGTTAAAAATCAAACTTCCTAGGATTTGACTATCTAATCTAACTTTGTGTTCTTGCTGTTGGATTTGCATCATGATTGTCCTATGGCTAAGGATTTTGTGGTTTTGTTCTCAACCTATGCAAACAGAAGCTAAATATATCTTGACAGGGGAAATAAGAGGCACCCCTATCATATTGTCTTGCCATGCAAAATATTGCCTTTATCCACCAGGATCCAGAATTTGGACAAAAGAAAGGGGGCAAATAATCCTTAGTCTGATGAGTGGAGAATACTTGGGATGGCGTGATGATATATTATTTATGACTTACTAAAGCTTGCCTGAGGATTTGGAAAGCAAAGTCAGCCACAAGCTATAGAGATCAGGCAGTGGTGGTACACACCTTTAATCCCAGGATTCCAGATTAAGAGGTGAATGGATCTCTGTTAGTTTAAGGCCACCATGGCCTATACAAGTAACAGAGCTCATGCCTTGGATCCCAGCACCTGGGATCACATACCTTTAATCCCAGCATAAGGGAGGTATGTAAGACAGGAGCAAAGTCTCAGCTAGCATTCTGCATCAGAATTCTCCAGCTGCTCTCGGAGGAGAGGCAGTGGTCTGAGCTTGGTGAAGAGCTCCTGGATCAGCCCTTTCCACCTGAGCTAGAGGTGAGAGATGGTGGCCAGCTGCTTTGCTTTTCTAATCTTGAAGCTTGGACCCCAATATCTCACTCTGGGTCTTTTATTTTCCTTGCTACAGGATGGACTAGTCTAACTAACCAACTCAAATGTAGTAACACAGACTTCAGCATAATCAAATATTCTTCAAATGGTTCTGATAATGGAAATTACAGGTGTGTTAAAATTAGACGTGAAGGGGAAGATTCATTAATCACTTCAATTGAATTGAACACACCCAGAGTAGCCAGGTCTGTAACTAATGATGTAATGAAATATAATCTCTGGGTCCATCTAGCACTCAAAAGCCAATGAGAAAACTTCTGTGTCAGAGGAGACCCCTCTATTCCTGGGCTCTTTAAAAGAAGATTGTATGAAACAGGGGTTACATATGAAAATTATACAAGGATAATGGGGGACAAAAATGGAACACGCCCCTACTAATGTTTTAAAGGCTGTGGCTGGTGTTCCCATTGGTGATGTGTTTTTCTTTCATGGTCTGTGTTTTGACTGCACAAATGTCCCTTCTTGTTGTAATTCTACTTCTTGTCCCACCCTTACCTTTGGTAAACAATTACCCTTAGGATGAACTTTCTGTGAAAATGGTACTTATCCTGCACTCCCCATGGGGATAGGACACAACACACCTATTTTACTCAACAAATCTTTATAATCTGCTCATAGAATTACAAGCGCTCTTTCTGAACATTTCAATGACACCGTACATCCATCAGATCCTCTACAGTTGCTGCTACCACAGCCTTTCTGTTACACGTGCCAGGACTTGTTGGACTACAAAGAGGTTTCTAAAATAGAAACCTGTGTAATTTCAAAAACAACTGATATTACAGAAAATGTATTAGCAGAAATTAATCAAGAAACAGAAGAACTGAGAACAACTGTTCTAGAAAATGAGGCTGCTATAGATTGCCTGTTGCTGAAACATAATCTCGGATGTGCTGTTTTAATATCTCTGATTTCTCTCCTGCTGTTGACAACCAAGTTGATGATCTACATAAAGAAGCAGACAAAATCTCTCAAACAAATTTAGACTGGCCAGTATGGATAAGATGATTCTCCCCCTTGATTGGCCCTCTATTATTTTTACTAGTTATCATAACCAGGCCCTGTGCCCTCCAATGCAGCTAGCTTTCTTTTCAGGCTATGGATTACCAGTCACCAAATAATGACAAGGAGACATTATTAATTATGAAAGTTTGACACCGGGTGTTGGTGGTGCACACCTTTAATCCCAGCACTCAGGAGGCAGAGGCAGGCAGATCTCTGTGAGTTCAAGGCCAGCCTGGTCTCCAGAATGAGTGCCAGGATAGGCTCCAAAGCTAAACAGAGAAACCCTGTCTCAGAAAAACCAAAAAAAAAAAAAGTTTGGCCTTTAGCTTAGGCTTGTCCCCAATTAGCTCTTATAACTCAAATTAACCAGTTTCTATAAATCTACACTCTGCCACGTGGCTCAGTTACCTCTGCTCTGTACCATATGTCCAACTTCTTTAGAGTCCCAGTGGCATCTCTCTGGCATACTCAGCATGCCTAGATTCCTCCTCCCCTTCCTCTGTCTCTCCTGCCTAACTACTTATCATTCAGCTCTTTATTAAACCAATCACAGTGACACATCTTCACACAGTATAAGCAAATATTCTGCAACACTCCAATCATTGCTGCTGGGTGATATTATTAAGACATCCTCTTACCAAAGATTTGACAGGGAAATATAAGTCAAGGGGGCAATTAGAAACCTGCCTGACTCCATTTTGAAGGCAGGAGCCATTATGCTGTATTGTTAAAAAAAATTAGTTTCTATTTACTGTCAGAGCTGAGTAACTCTGTTTCCTGGAACATGACCTTCCCCAGCTATGACCTTGACTCTCCCTGACCCTCCCTGAACCCTTGTTAATCATCTGGTGACCACATGATGGGTTTTGTTGTTTTTGTTTTTTTTTTTTTGAGTTTTTTAAAAAATTTCCTTATTGCCCCATTGTCTTTCTTCTGTAAGACTACTCATGATTTTACTCCTTAAAGGGGAGTCCAAGAAATGGATTTGGGGCTACTCTCTTTAACCAGACCTAAGAGGCAGTCACTGACCAGCTCTTGGGTACACCCCAGTTTAAAAACTCAAGCTTGCTTCAAATTTGGCTCAAATTATGGCAGTGGTCTTATTCTCCTCATTGGGACTAACATGTGCCTCGATTTCCTCATCAGAAAATGAGTGACAATCTTTCATAGAGTAGGGAGGATTACACAACCCAAAGCACACAAAGCAGTTAGAGAACATGAGCCATAGCAAACTCTCCCGCAGGTCATACTAGTCGATGACAACGCAAGGTATCCTGTTTAGTAGGCCAGTACTCACTGGAACAGGCCCCACACCTTAGCACAACTGAGGGTAGAAGTCCCATTCAGGCCATAAAACTCAGCACATAGACAGCACCACCAGTCAAAACAAAAAAACAAGGATCTAATCCATCAAAGCCCACAGTTCTGGGGAAAGACTGTAATTGTATTAACCTTGCTTTTTGGCTTCTTTGGTTCTGCTTCAAGCTAATTGTTCTTGTTAACTGAACATAGTTTTTAAACTCAAAACAAAAGACAAGCTGGTTTAGTCTTTTCTGAGGTCCCTCTCCTTCACTTGCAGACTCTGTCACTGTGTCCTTGTGTGGCCTTTAATACTGTGTGTGCACACCCCGGGTGTCTCTGTGTGTCTTAATTTCCTCTTATTATAATGACAATAGATTATTGTCATTATTGCCTTCTCTGTGTCCTACTTGCAAATCAAGCACCTACTTAAACGGGCAAGCTCCAAATACAGTCACATTCCAAGCTGCCAGGGCTGGGGCTCCAATATATCCTTAAAACAACAACAAAACTATTTCACTTCATATTGTAATGAAGATATTGTTAGGTTCTAAAGGCTAACTGAGGTGCCTATTTAATACATCAAAGTGAACCTGGCCACCAGGTTCTCCCAGCTTCCCTCAGTACCTACCCATTACAGGGTATGACTGGCATACCCTTCCCCCATCCTAAACATCTCAAGCTCAGGGGTTGGGCTTAGCTTCCCCTCAGCTGCCCTTCCCTGTATAATGCAGCCATTTTGGTTACTGGCCTTTTTTGTCTAACCTTTACTGTCTTGTCCTCTTGGCTTGGGTTACCTTGGGCTGGAGGCACCTCTCTTGCCCTCCCTTCCCCTCTCTCCTTTCATGGTCCAATTTAGTCTGCCAGCCATGCTCAGCCAGGTCTCTTCCTTCGGCCTGCTTTCTACCTTATATCTACAATAAAAACTCCAGACTTTAAGAGGAGTCATGCCTTTCTATTTCACTTTTTCATTCCTCTGGTGCCCAAGCCACAGGATAAGGAGTACGAGCTCCCTTCCAAGGAACTCCATGTCTCCGTACCAAGCTGCTGATTTGACTTTCCTGTGGTTTGAATGGATCATTTCACTCTTCTGGCTTCTACCACCCACCCACCATATTTGGCTCCAAATTCTAGAGTCTGACGTTTTGGAGAGTCTTCCATCCACCTACTCTAACCACTCGTCTCTCTTTGTTTACTCAGTAAGAGTCTTCTCTCTGGCTCCTGGAACCTGCTACACCCTTTGGGGCACCCACCACATGGGAATCTCCCTTCTACACTCTTTAGGGCCCCACCTCTACTTACTAAGACACTTCCTCCCCTCCTTCTATTGGAACACTACATTTTCCCAAGAGCCTCTCCCAGTCCACCTCCTCGGCTGTTTTCTCCTCTACCTGCTGTACTCATCTCTCCTCCTCTACTAGGTAAGTGTCCCCCTGGAGCTGCCTGTTTTGTCTACTCTTACTACAATAGCAACACCAGTGTGTCAGGAAGCTCCTCTCACCCTACTGGCCCCCCAGCAAGTGAAAAGGGATGCCTCTCCTCCGTGATTTGGGACACTTCTCTCTGACAAGTCTCTCAGTCTGCTTGGGGATGCCCCAGATTGAAATTCTTGTCACCACAACCCTTATCCCCTCTGCTCTCTCATAGCCTCTCTCATCTCCTTCTTGGAATTTCCTCACCTTCCCCTAGGAGCTACCTGCTAAGTTCTACAGCTTCTCTACTCCTGTGTCTGTAACCCTTTCCTCACCTCTTTCCCCTCACGAATTATCTGTCCTTATGCCCTCTTGGGCCTGAACTTTATGAGTTTCCTTGCCTCCTCCCCTTAGGAGCTGCCTGCTAAGTCCCACGGCTTCCTGAAGCCCTTCCTGGTCCTCTGAGACCTTGACCTTCCTGTTGCTCAACTCCCTCCTGGGAGTCTTGCAGCTTCTTTATGCCCTCATGGCCTTTGTGATATTGAAACCCTCCCTTGGGTGGAGTCGCAGCTTGTTTCTCCTGGTCCCTCACAGCCACACTGTTCTCTGTCTCTCAGCTTCCTCTTGGAGTTTACTGGAACCCTCTGTATGGCAGAGTTCACTTCACAACCCTTCCTCCTTTTCTCCTTGGATTCAATTCTTTCCTTGGGTCTCTGATGGGATTGAAGATTGGATAGTTATAGTTACAGTTCTCCTTTGTTATGACAGAAAGTAAATTAGGTACAAAACTTTGGACTCACCAAGAGAGGATAGATAATGGAAACTTTTCTATGAATTTGCCAAATAAAAATGGACTGGACATTGTGAATGTAATTCCTACTTGATAATTATTCTTACTATATATAGTTTCATTTTGTTGAAGTTAATATCTTTCCTTTTTATTTAGGCAATACTTGATAATTGTTCTTATTGTATATCATTTTACTATGGTAGAGTTAAAAACCTTTCCTTTTTTGACAAAAATGGGGAAATGTTGTGGGATATTTGTTTGTGTTGGCACTCGGAAACTGACAATGGAGTCAGACCTTGGTTTGGAGGGCAGAGTCCACATTCGGCTGGCCAGAGTGCACCATAGAGTTTTCTGGCTGACTCAGAGAAAGATAGAGGGACCCTCAGAAGGCATAAGAAGGGACTTAAAGAGATACACAGGCCTTTCCATCTGGGAAGGTGGAGAAGAAAGTCAGGTGATCATTTCTCCACAGTTCTGTGGATCTCTCAGGTTTATTCCCTAATATTTAACTCCCACGATTTATTTTTTAATAAAACAATAAAAGAAGTCACAATAACAGTCATACAAAGTGCTCTGTTCTGGGCAGTGTGCAGTGATAGCTCCCTGCCCCATGCAACTTACTCTTTGAAAAAGAAAAAGTCCTAGAGCAGGCAAATATTAACAACATGTCAAATATGACAGACAAGGGCTATGGTGCTAGTCAAGAATGGGCGCAAAAGTCCCTATTTTGTAAACATTGTGGAAAACCTCTCTAATAGAGTCTCTTTTAAACAATGGCCCAAAGGAAACCAGGGGACAGCATATGCAGATGAGTGGAGAAGCAGTCACACAATGAATGAGTAGCAATTACCAAGACTGTAAAGTGGGAAGGATGAAGAGAATTCGAGGAACACCAATGAGTCTAGAACAGAGTAAGTGACCGGACAGTGCTTAGGAATGAGAGGAGAGAAACAGCCAGACATAGTTGTTCAGGGCCTTACTGCCCTTGTGAGAATGTTGGCCTTTGCCAGGAGAATATGAGAAGCCATTTTGAAGTTTTGAGCAAAAAAAAAAAAAAAAAAAAGTATGGTCAGTCCTCAGAGGCCCAAGCAAGGTTACTGTGGCAGAGAGGGGGCAGTGTGAGAGTTGAGTAGATAGTCTAGTTGCAGTAGTTAGTTAGGAGGAACAAGAGGCCTGGCACAACCCTGAAGCAGTAAGATGGTGAGAGAGGTTTGGAGTGTTAGGATATTTTGAGTGCAGAGCCACAGGGATTCTGTTACCCCATATGGCATTTGTGCCTGCCTATGGGTTGCCTTCAGCATCCTGGCAATTAACACTGTCAAAAATCTCAGTTACATCTGAGCATTCTCTATAGCTCGGAGCCAAGCATACATCTCAAATCCTTGCATGTCTTCCCAAGGCCAATCTACATATCTAAATAAATGAACACTAGCATTACGTAAACCCTACTTGGGAAATTGGATGAAGATAAAGAAGGCGTCTCTAACCATCCGTACCCTAATCACAGGTTATAAAAAGTCCAAAGGCAAAAGGAAGACAGAATGCCTCCAGATGGTCTGAGACTCAGATAAGGAAATACAGAGCATCATTATGGGTGTGAAGTATTTCTAACCAGAGAGGAGAAGAGAGCAGAAGTGGAGAACAGATCTGGGAAGGGATAATAACCTGCTGTCCCTAAAGCTGGTACTTTCTCAGTTCAATTGTCCAATGACTTGGTTTCTGGAAAGGGTTCTTGTCAGTACTTCTAAGGCAAAATACAAAATCAGGTCCTCTCAGCTTCGATGGTAGGAGCAATTTATCATTTCCATGTTTCTTATTTTAGACGGCGCTTGCAGCCCAGTTCTTTGCTTCTTTGCTTTTGGTTTATGCATTCTGAGATTTTTACATCAAGATTCAGTTTTATTGGGTTTGGCAAAATTGATCAGAGGGTAACAGCACCTGCCACCAAGATTGGTGACTAGAGTTTGAGTCACACATGGTGAGCCCTGTGGCATGTGTGCCCCCTAAATACGTTCTAAAAACAGTCAGTAAAATATTTAAACTATAAACATTATTATTACATTGATTGTTGTTGTTGTTGTTGTTGTTGTTGTTAGCATTTTTATGGAAAATTGACCATTCTGGGGACAGTGATTCATCCTAGTCATAGAAAATGGTAAGTTGTCAGTCTTCCTTGCTCTGTGTAATAGGCTGAAATTCACCCTCTCAGAAGATAACCAAATTCTAATTCCTGGAACCCATGCATGTTTACCCTACACATACTAAACCCAGCTAAACCCAGGTTCTGAGATGGGAAGATTGTACTGGATTATCTGAGTGGGCTCAAACTACAATCGAATGCAGATTTTATGTACAAAAGAAGACAATGAGAAAATGGTCATAAAGATGAAAGTGATAAATCGAAGACCAGTAGCTAAGTGGGAACGGGAGACCTAGACAAGATTGGTGCAGGCAGGAGGATAGGGTTCAAGAGTCTGGGGCCAACCTGAACTACTTAGGCCCTGTTTAAAAAATAAAACACTGAGGAAGGAGGAGGGAGGGAGAGAGGAAGGAAGGGTAGAGAGAGAGGTGGAAACCAAAAGGTCCTAATCTCTCCCAGCATGCTAGTACAAGCACAAACTTGCCAATACCCTGATTGGTGGCCTGTGCTATTAATTTTGTACTTTTGACCTTCAGAAGTGTGAGAGAATACTGTGTTCTAACTGCAAAGCTTATGTTAACTTGTTACAGCAGTCGCAGGAAACTGATAACGCCTACACACACCAAAGCTCACATATTCAGCAGGAGGATTTAGTACCCCAAACTATTACTTTTAAACATTTTTGCCTTTCCTCTATCAAAATTCTGAGGCAATACTCCGGCGATGGGCACACGATCAGAGCTAACTGCCGATGCTTCTTTCCATTGTCTTCATTCAGTCACCTCGTCATCCCCGATGCTTTAGGCATCAGCTCACTTTAGTATTCCCTTCGCTCCTACTTCTGCAACCTGCCTGGCAATTTGTAACTTTATCACACAGATCACCGACTACCTCAGCTCCAAAGATATGTCCTTTGTCCCAACTCAGCTGTGCATCTTCCCCAGTGCTCCTTTGGTCTTGTCACTCCCAAGAACTCCAAAAATCTCTATTTCAACACTGCCAGGCTCCAGCTGCCACCTCAAATCTTTCCAGGACATCTGCGCTACCCCCCCTTCTGATCACACGGGACCATCATTGCGCAAATTCCACCGAGTCTCACATTTCCCAGCCAGGCACGTACCACATCTTTGTTTCCAGTTTCGACGCTTTGATCTAGTATCAGAACCATTTCCTCCTATCATTTCTGTCACCAACACCCCATTTTGCTCACCTGATGAAATCTTCTATCTGCTTAACCAAATCATCTGCCTACTTTGAGCTCTTGAGCTATATGTAACCTTAGATTCTCAGAGTCACACCTTAATGGTGGACTGCTGTTGAATTTCATTCATCACTAGTTAAGAAAATGCCTCGCTGAGCAGTGGTGGCGCATGCCTTTTATCCCAGCACTCAGGAGGCAGAGGCAAGCAGATCTCTGAGTTGGAGGCCAATCTGATCTACAGAGTGAATTCCAGGACAGGCTACAAAGGTACACAGAGAACCCCCATCTTGAAAAAAGCAAACAAACAAAAAATGCCTTAGAGCCCAATCTTAAGGAGTCATTTTCTCTGTTGAGGCTCCCTCCTATCTGAATACTCTTAGCTTGTGTCAAGTTGACATAAAACTAGCCAGTACACCATAGAAGTGTGGTCCATTTTTCCATGTTTATTCTGAATCCCATCTTTGCCCAAGGATACTGCTATGGAGATTTTTCCTTTGTTCTTTTATATTAGAATGTTCCCATGGACCCACACACATGCTTTACTGCAATTCATCTGAGAACCAAACAGAATCTCATTTTCTGAAATCCCTCCTTCCCCAAATCCTCACAGTAATCTATGATCTACATTCACTGCCTTGTTTTAAGCTCTTTTATCAATCTGTGTTGGAGAATTTTCACCCTCACTCCGCTCCTCCTCTGAAAAACTCTAACAACCAACTCTCTAGTCTCATAAAAAGTCTTTTACATTTTTTAATGAGATTTATCTTGTGTTGGGGCACAGACCACTGGGCATATACGGAGGTCACAGGACAACTTGTGGATGTCAGTTCTCTCCTTCCACCCTGTGGGTCCTAGGAATTAAACTCAGGTGACAGAGGCCTTTACCCACAGTGCCGTCTCACCAGCATGCAGCAACTTTTAGCCCAGAAGTTCCTTTCCTTTATTAGACCGTTTTCTCCCATGACTTTCATGGTCCTGTGTTCTGGGTTTCCTCCTACTCCATGGGCTACTCCTTCTCTTCTTCATTTACTGATTCTTCTTCTGTGCTGGTCCTCTAAACACTGGAACCCTTGAGCCATCTCCCTCTTCTCTTCCTTGCCTGACTTTTCTTACAAGGCTTCTCATCCAGTTCTGTGATGGTGCGAAGTGCTACTACATATTGGTGACACTAAATCCATGCTCCAGGATCTTCTAGCCTCCATGCTCAGGTATCTATCTATCTCCTCAGCATCTCAAAATTAACTCCTCCTAAGGAGATCTCTTGGTACAACTGATCCCACTCCTGCAACTTGTCTATGTGCCACCATATGAGGGCATCTGATCTCCTGGGATTGGAGTTACAGACAGCTGTAAGATGCCATATGAGTGATGGGGATTAAACTCTGGTCCTCTTACAAGAGCAGCCAGTGCCCTTAACCACTGAGCCAATTCTATAGGCCAGTAAATGAGACCCCTATAAAGCAGTTACCACTTTGGCTCTTGGTAGAATTATGTACCCTTATCATCTCTTGATTTTGCCAATTCAGTCTCATCTTGGAGTCTTAACAGCTCTTGGCTAGTTTTCTTGCATCCTCTGCGCATACATTCCATCATAAGTATCTTTGGTCTGTCCTATTAGTCACTCTCTCGGTTACTCTATTATCCAAAACTTTGCTGAACAGTGCCATATGCAGGGTGGGGATGAGGGGAAGGAGGGACATCTCTATACACTCACCAGCCTCCCATTACACGGAACAAGCCAGCCTTTCTGTATTGGAATGCCCTCCTGGGTGATCCTAGGCTTTCTCTCAATATGTGATGGGATAGGGAACTTGGGGGGCACATATTCACATCTGAACTCTTGTTGCCTTTGCCCCCCCTTTTAAAGTTTCATTGCCTTATGAATAAGGAAGCTGCTAACATTCCTCACTCTTCTTGTCTTATATTAGAGGGTTTGGTGTTTCTAGCCTCTTGCTACCTACCCAACACTGATATTTTTAAATTTTAAAAATATCCCCTGCTCTACCTGTAGTGCCTAAATCTTGGTTTATGGATGTTGGTATAAACGTCTGAAATGTACAAAGGACTCAAGAATGATGGATTTGACTCCTCGAGGTTGGGGCTCTCCCCAGAGACACTGCCTTTACAAATCCCGGATGATAAAGGGGAAGAGAAGTGAGTTGTAATCACTCTCCAGGAGAAAAGGAGAGAGGCATGACCTCAGCCTCGTCCAAAAATATTTCCCCTGCAATGTTGTTCACCATCATTTTTATAGGCCTGAGTATTTTTTTTTCTGTGTCTGCTCAGGAATTTCACTGGGAAGTTATAAAAGGCTGTATGAGGGCTGCCAAAAAGAAGCTATTTGAGATGGAAGGTCTTTATCTTTTATGGAAGCAAATTCCGAAGCCAGGCATTTTCTTTCATCTCACTCACTTTGTTCTGGAGCCATACCTGAGAAAAAGCAGCCAGGATCCCAGCATCGTACCAGAAGGGATCCCAGCATCGTACCAGAAGGGGCAAGTCCAAATTTAAAGCCAAAGGGGGTCTTTAAGAAGCTTGTAAGCCTCAGAATTTTCTTTGAGCCGATTCTGATCGTACCTATAGAGAAAATACATGGTCTGTTCATTCCCTGGGACTATTATTTAAATCCGCCCCCCGGAAGGATTACTTACAGTAAAGACATTAATTCCTTAATGGTGGGGACTGGAAGTCTGAAGTCAAGGGTGGCAGAGCTGCTTCACTCTGGAGGTTCAGAGGGAAGATCTGTCTCCTGTCTCTACCAGATTTTAGTAACTGCTGACAATCCTAAATGCTCTGAGCGGAAAATGAAAGAATAAGGACTTCCATCTCCACATGGCATTTCCCTCCTTGGGTGTCTGTGTCCTTATGTTACAGTAAGCATACCAGTGTCAGACCTCAGCTAAGTATACCTTGTTTCCAAATGAGGCTATGTTCTGAGGTTCCAGGCAGGTATGCATTGAGGGGGCTGGGGAGGTACAATTCAACCCAGTTCAGTGGGAGGACTATGAAATGGTTTGGTGGTAAAAATGGAGCAGTATTTCTCCAGAGGCTGCCTGGGAGCCACACAGCTGGAAGCTAGAGTTGGAAGAGGTTCTGTCTTCAGTGACGTCACGTGTTCTTTTGAAAATACAGATTAGTAACATTGGCATTGCCACTCTTTGCTCCACTGGGCTCTACAGCGGCAGTTCTCAACCTATGGGTTGAGATCCTTTTGCGGGTGTTAAACAACCCTTTCACAGGGGTCACCTAAGACCATCAAAAAACCACAGAGATTCACATTATAATTCATAACAGTAACAAAATTACGGTTGTGAAGTATCTATGAAAATAACTTTATGGTTGGGGGTCACCACTACATGAGGAACTGTATTAAAGGGCCACAGCGTTAGGAAGGTTGGGAACCACTGGGCTACAGAGTGTGTCTTTCTTTCATTTTCCGCTCAGATTAGAAGAGCCAGCACAGAAAGCTCTGGACTATGATTCACAATACCCTCCCTAGAAGGGTGAGCCACCTGGTCCATCCACGAGGCTCCAGCAGATGGCCCTCAGCCACAAACATGTGGACAGCACACACTGGACTTGTGGGTTCCTTTTTTTGAAATGAGTACATGAAGCTAAAAGGCACTGAGGGGTGGAAGGTGGGCCTGTAAGGAGTTAGGGAGAAGAGACAAGCGAATATAATCCAAAAATTTTACGAGTGTATAAAATGCTCCAAGAAGTAACAAAAACTTTATAAGAAGAGTCAGGTTTTGTTTTGTTTTGTTTTTAAATGGTGACACACTTAGTATAGTGGCCACACTCCAGGACAGGCCCCACACTCGTGTGCAACACAAAGTGGACTTGATGGGATAAAGGAAAAAAAAAAAGAAAGGAGGGAGGGATGGGGAAAAGAGAGAGGGAGAAAGAGAAAACGGAGTTGGTGGGGGTTGACTTGGAGGAGTTGGGGGAGGGGTAGATGTGATCCAAATACATTTTATGCAATTTTCAAATACTTAATAAATTATTAAATTTTAAAGTATTATCTATTATAATAAAACATAACACGCACATATTTTAAAACATGCCTTAGGGTGGAGGATGTAGCTCAGAGGTAGAGCATTTGCGTAGCATACAACAAGGCCCTGGGTTCAACCACCAACACATCTAAAAAAAGAAATGAGACAAAAGGAGAGAACAAGAAGAACAAAAAGAAAATGACACTGGTCTTATAGTCTTCTTTCTGCCATTTACTATTTTTGTAGGTTTGTGGAGGTTTTTTTGTTGGTTTGTTTGGGGTCTTTTTGTTTTTTGTTTTTGTTTTTTTATTTGTTTGATTTTGGCTTTTGAGACAGGGTTTCCTCTGTGTAGCCCTGGCTGTCCTGGAACTCACTCTGTAGACCAGACCAGGCTGGCTTCTAACTCACAGAAATCTGCCTGCCTCTTCCTCCTGAGTGCTGGGATCAAAGGCGTGCGCTACCACTTCCCGGCAGGTTTGTGATATTTTTTGCCTCTGACATTATTAAAAATTAACTCTGGACTTTGGGGATGTTGTATCTTATAGAGGACACAGGGAACTCTGTATATACTATCAAGAATAAATGCCTGGCCACAATATTTAAAACACAGGAAAAATACTTAGGTATTTTCAGCAACAAACTCAACAACATGGAATGCATATTTCTCAAGTAATGTTCCAGGTCAGCAGTCACCATGGACTTCAGTACAAATATATGTGCATACAAGTGAGAATTCATGGACTACTCATCTCATGGCTTCTGAGTACTTCCCACCCCAGCACAGGGCATTCCATACAGACGTTTGATCCCTGTTTCAGGCACTAGGGAATGAGAGGTGGGGAGAGAAGGGTGGAGGAGAAGTAAGAAGAGGAGGAGGAGGAGAAAGAGAAGGGAAGGGGGAAAATAAAATGTCACGGCTTTTCTACCTTCAGTTTCCCTAAATTCAGAGCATAAGTCTTCAATGGTGGGATTGAAGTTTACTTTTCCCCCTGAGCTCTGCAACACTGCATGCGTGCCGCAGCTACACAAATCCACTCAAAACTCCCGAGCATCTGCCAGCATGGTAAGTGTGCAACTCGTGTTTGCAGTGAATGAAGGAATGAGTGCGTCCTGCCTACCCTGAGGGGTTGTTCTGTTGTTCTGAAACATGTCTCCTCATTAGTACTTGTATTTCTTTTCCCTGCCAAGCGTCATCTTTGGCCTATTGCCAGGTTGTTTTCCTATATTCAGTAACCACTAGATGGCACAAAAGGAAAAGGCTTTAGGCGTTAAAAGAAGGCAAGACCATTGGAGGGTTTGGCCATAATGAGAAGAGAGGAGGAGGAGGAGGAGGAGGAGGAGGAGGAGGAGGAGGAGGAGAAGAAGAAGAAGAAGAAGAAGAAGAAGAAGAAGAAGAAGAAGAAGAAGAAGAAGAAGAAGAAGAAGAAGAAGAAGACGAAAGCAGACATGCAGACATCCTGGAGTTAATTAGGTGAAACCAGTAGACTTCATTTCACCCTAGACATTACAGGAAGAAAACCTACCAGAAAGGCTTGGTCATAGAATAAAGTTTTAGTTTGTCTGTTTTTTGTTTTGGTGTGTGTGTGTGACTTTTATATTCATTGGTATTTTGCCTGTATGTATGATGTATGTCTGTGTGGGGGTTTCAGAAGTCCTGGAACTGGAGTTACAGGCAGATGTGGGTGCTGGGATTTGAACCTGGGTCCTCTGCAAGAGAAGCCAGTGTTCTTGTTTTGTTTGTTTGTTTGTTTGTTTGTTTTTGGTTTTTGGTTTTTCAAGACAGGGTTTCTCTGTGTAGCTTTGGAGCCTATCCTGGCACTTGCTCTGGAGACCAGGCTGGCCTCAAACTCACAGAGATCTGCCTGCCTCTGCCTCCCGAGTGCTGGGATTAAAGGCATGCGCCACCAATGCCCGGCCTTGAAGCCAGTGTTCTTAACCACTGAGCAATCTCTCCGGGTGCCCTCCATTGAATGAAGTTTAAGCAGAGATAGAACAATGAGACAACAAGAACAAGGACAAAAGTCTATGCTGGTGGTACTAAAAACCTAAATCCAAAAGCAATACTCTTAATCAAATATTACAGGACACCAAGTGTAAGGCCAACAGAACTGGTCTGACTAAAGAAGAAAAGTCAGGAGGCCAGAGTTATCATCAGGATTCAGGGTTATCACCAAAGGAATCTGAAACTGGTGGGGAAACCCCACTCACAAGAGCAGAGTGGTTGCCTATACTTTGATTTAATATGGATCACACCATAGGGAGTTCTCATGTCACAGTTAGTTTTAACAAGTACGTGTGCATCTGTTTAAAGGTACCAAAGTGACCCTACATATAGTTTCATGGAGACACCTGGGCCTTGAACATCCAAGTTCACTACAGAAGTTAAAAAGCCAGAGTTCAGTGTGGGCAAAAGAACGTGATGGATTGATGAAGACTGCTGCCTTTTGAAACCCAGCTTCAGCCTGGGACATTACAAGTGATTGACAGATGTAAGAGACAACCCTGCTCACCAAGAAACTTCCTGATTGTAAATGGATTTGTCCATAGATCTGCCTTCAGTAAGAAGGCAAACCCTGGTCCTTCCAGAGGGAGCCACAGGAGCTCAATATATTCGAACTCTATTTTTAACAGCTGTCTCCTAGGAGCTTGGTAAATGGGAATTGTCGCCAGGAAAAGGACTTTCTTTTGACAAAATTAATTCTCTGAATGTATTGAACAGTTGTTGAACTGTGTATTCAACACATCCTGGAGTATCTCTTGGCAGATATACAAGGTCCATTTGACCGTTTCCCTCACACTCTGCATTCATATTCTCCCGTCCAAATACTAAGCAGCCCCAGCCCTGCTTGGCTTCTAAGATTAGAAGAAATTGGGCACATTCAGAGTGACATGTTCATAGACTTTACTTTTGTATTTTATGCTCAAGACTCCAACATAGTTGCATAATAAAATATCCATGAAGACTTCTATCATGCAGACGCCAAGACTCAAGTCCCAAAGATCCTCACCAAATTTATCTGGGTTAGATACAGGTATCTGCATTAATCAGAAGCCCAGTGTAGTCCATGAATGCTGACACCAAACCTCCAGAATACAAGAAACATCCACCCCTGAGTCCAGGACCTCAGAGTCAGAGAATATTTTATTTGGGAAAAAGATCTCCAGAAGATAAGAGTGACCCTCTGAAGCATTCCTGAATTCTCAGGTTCCTGTGGAAGATGGGTACAAATGGGTGTGGCAAGAAGCTGATCAGTAGGGCTTAATAATACTAAAACAAACAAACAAACAAACAAACAACAACAAAACCCATCAACCTCAACCTCTGGATGCATCAGCCTTTTACCAGGGGTATCCAAAGTTTGCTATTATCAGTCGAGAAATGGCAGTTGATGTCCTGTGCAACCAAACATACACACCCAAAACCAAGAAAAGGAAATGAAATAAATTAGCTTTTTAGCATAGTGACCAAATGCCTCATGGAAGCTGCTTATGGAAGCATCCATTTTGGCTCATGGACTTGGAGGTTTCAGTGCATCTAGGCAAAGAAGGTATGACAGAGAGAAGTTCACATCATGGTCCAGGAAGCAAAGAACGGGGAAATGCTGGCATTGAGCATCTTTCTCCTTTTTTCTCTATCCAGACTACTGGCCTGTTGGGTGCCCATATTCAATGTTAATCTTTCCTGGAAATGCTCTCACAAACACCCTTAGATGTGCTTCATGAATCTCTTGTGTGATTATAAATCCAGTCAAGCTAACAATGAGGATTTGCTGCTACAGAAGCCCACTACAAAATTTTAACTTAATGATAATTTCAAGATGGCAGCAACAGGTCATTCTGAGCATAGAGTTTTGTGCATCTAGGTAAATCTTAAGAAAATGAAGATAGGTCTGTTGGCACAGTGGGACAGGACTACTAGTGAGACAGGAAAAATTATAAATAAGAGCTTGTACTAATCCATATATGACCTTGCTTTCAACTCGAGTGCCTCCTTGCCACCAATGTGATCTCTTAAAAATGCAAACAAGATCGAAATTCCAATGAGACCCTTGCTCTAGGACCAAGCCTACAGTTCTTAGTGTAGCCCAAAAGTAATCCCATCTCCCATGTTATTCATTCTTTCTCAATGATCGAGTTACACTCATTTGTTTCCATTCTTCTAATTTTCCAAGCTTCTTTCTTCTCAGATCTCCTACATTCTCTATTTTCTGTGGCTAGAAGAACCCTTCCTACCCGTCCAAGCTAGATACAATTTACCCTTCAGGTCATGGGTTAAATATTGCTTGCTTATTGACCTTTTTAAAATTACATTTTAGTTAGCCTGTTTATTTCGTAGATGGAGGATATTTGCCACAGCATGCTCTTGCTCCAGGTAGCCTGAGGATAACTTTTGGAAGTTGGTTTTCTCCCTCAACTACGTAGATCCTGGGACTCAAACTCAGAGGATTTGGTTTAATGGCAGGCTCCTTTATCTGCTGAGTCATCTAACTGACTCTGTTTGTGGAATTCTTTTAACCCATCCTGGGACCTTCTCTTGTTATGTCCCTTATAAATGTATTCCTACACTTCAGTTTTTAAATTTTAAGCCTTATTTTATTTTTGACTGTGTGTGTGTGTGTGTGTGTGTGTGTGTGTGTGTGTGTGTGTGTGTTCCTGTGTGTGTGTGTTCCTGTGTGTGTGAGTATGTACACATTAGTGCAAGTGCCTTCAGAGCCAGAGGCATGAGATTCTCCTAAACCAGAATTACAGGCAGTTGTGAGTGTTGGGAACTGAATTCAACACCTCTGCAAGAGCAGCAACTGCTCTTAACCGCTGTGCTGTGACTTTAGCCTACCCCATCATCTTTAAGTGGTGATTTATGCAGCCAATTGTTTAACATCTGTCTCTCTGCAGGACTCTCTTACCTTTTCCACAGCCCCATTGATGTTTAATGAAGATCATGAACCTTAGGAAGTACTTGAGAGGAGTTAGGTTAATGAGTAAAAAGAAAAAAATAAAGGATGGTGAGTGTCTCAGTTACTATTCTATTTCTGTGACAAACACCATGAGCAAGGTAACTTATAAAACACAGTATTTCATTGGGCTAACAGTTTCAGGGGGTTAGAGTCTATGATGCTTAAAGGCAGAACAGCAGAACAGCTGAGAGCTCACACCCTGACCCACAGGCAAGGGGCAGACAGAGGCACACTTGGAATGGCTTGAGTCTTTTGGAATTTCTAAGTTCATTCCCAGTACCTTTTCCAACAAAGCCACACCTCCTAAGTCTTTGCAAGCTGCTCCACTATATAGAGACCAAGTATTCAAACACAGGAGCCTATGGGGCCATTCTAACTCAAACCACCACAGTGAATCTACCAGGTGCTGGTACATTCCTCCCAAGTAAAAATGCTTATCCAAACCCCAAAGGCCTGGAATCTCAAATCACTCCACACTTGGCATCAAGCATCCCTTAGGTGAAGGCTACACTGCCACACTACTTCATGGTCTCCCAGAGCAATCCAGGTTTGTGACTGTTGTCTTGGTGTGTGTTCATTTGTGTTCAAGTCGCTCTCCCTCTCCCGCTCCCTTCTGCACTCCTCTCTCCAGTGTTGGTGGCTGTGGTATTAACAGAAAGAGCTTAAGTTATTAAACTGAGCAGCTCTAATCCCCGAGGTTTCCTGTAGCAGTGGGGATTATTATATTTTTATTCCAGAGTCAATGTAGCCTTTGTGTTTGCTCCCTGCAATGCCCAAACTGACCCCAAATGCCTTTCTCTAGACACATTTCCCCACCGTGGGAGAGGTGATGGAGTTTTACCTGGAGATCGACCCTGTCACCTTGAACCTCATCATCCTAGTTGCAAGCTACGTCATCTTACTGTTGGTGTTCCTCATATCCTGCGTGCTGTATGACTGCCGAGGCAAGGATCCCAGCAAGGAGTATGCCCCCGAGACCCCACTGAATGCCCAGCCTTCCATCAGAGTGGTGGTGACACAGCACAGCACTCACGGATCATGGGCAAGGGGACCCAGCCTTCATTTTAAGGATCCTGCACCACTAGGGAAGAAAAGCACTGTGGTATGAGACTGGATAATGGATGCTGGGGAGAGACCAACAAATGCAGCAGAAAACAACTGTGCCTATTGTTGCGCAAGTTCTCCCCAAATGCAGACCCTGATTGGATGAGGAAACTGAAGCTCTGTCCTACTGTCTGCCCTCTTGGTGAACAAAGCAACTGTTTAAGGTAAGATGTCCCGCTGGTCTCCCTCTGTGTTCTCCAAATGCAAGATCTCAGCAATAGCATTACTCATACCTTCGCGCTAGGAGTGGCATAAGGTTTGAAAGACATGTGGGGTGTATGGGGGGGTGTAATAAATATTGAAACTAATTCAAATCTGTACTTTATAACCTCATCATTTCCAAGTGATCACATTTATACACCCAGACTTCAGGCTACTATTTTTGTATATAACAGCTCATCACATTCCATTCCCCCTCCATTCACAAGCTGTGTGACCAAGGTTGGGTTGGGCTACCTCTTCATACCTCAGGCCTATTGATAGGGTCATTTGAAATTTTCAGTTTCCAATGAGTCGGTTCACTGGAACTACTTGAGACAGTGCTTGACAATTAGTATTGCTATGATAAATGTTGCCTTTATTCCTATCTACTTCTCCCCAGAAAGGTTGATCTCTGGGGATTGGAGAGATAGCTCATTCAGTAAATCGCTAACTACAAGTGCATGAGGACCTGAGTTCGGATCCTAAGCACTGACACAAAGCAAATGGGTGTAGTGCTATGTGCCTGTAATCCCAGAGACAGCTGGATCCCTGGAACATGGTGATCATCTTGTCTAGCTCAATCAGTGATCTCCTGGCTCAGGGAGAGACCCTGTCTCAAAAAATAAAATGGAGAAAACCAGAAAATCCCCAACCTCTGACACATACATGCATGTATACATACCCACACATGCACAAATACATACACACACACACACACACACACACACACACACACACACACACACACAATGTTTTACCTCTTGTCTTCAAGTATCACCTGATTTAATACAAACCTATTGCAGATTCATTAAGAAAAAAAAGTCTGAGGTCTTATAGCTTTGTGTTTTAATCCCCGGAAGAGAACCCACAACATTCTTTCTCCTTCCATAGTCGTTGTTGACTAATAGTTTTTTTTTTTTCTGTTGCTCATTTTCCCCCCTGTTTCTACAAGCCTACATCAGTATCTCCATTGTACACATTTGTAGCATGCCTCCCCTCCCTTACAGGTCTGCCTGGTGATTTACTGAACCTTTTTTTCCTGTGAGGACCTGTGTGGTGTGCCCTCTGACCTTTGCTACCTAACAGGGAAAGAAGAGTCACGCATGACCCAGACAGTGAGTGGAAAGAACATTTGTGTTTGCTCCGCCACGGTCTGTACAGGCTGTCGGAATGGAGATGCATTTGCTCAGTGTTGATTGGCCAGGCTCATCAACTCAGCCATCAAAGAGAAGGTGACTCAACTTGTAAGATAAATGGCTTTTTTTTCTTGGGGAGTGAAAGTGTTGGGGGAATACAGGAGGTGGCATTTTGAGCATAAAGAATGGCAAAAACAAAGCTTAGAATCAAAAACTTATAGAAGCCATCGACCGTGGAAGTCTGGTGTCTTCCAAAACTATGAAAAAAACAAGACACTGAATTACAGTTTCTATGAGGGAAGAGTGAAGAGGAGAGGCTGGCCCCTTCTACCCTGCCCCCTGCTACCCTGCCAGTTTCAACCCCTAGTCCTGTTCTGTCTTTACATTGTTAAAGTAGAAGTAGTGATTATGAAGACAGATTGGTTCCCTTACATATGTGATTTGAAAATGATGTTGAAAATATATAGAAGGATTTTTTTGATGTATGGTCAAATAACAGTCTCCACTCTTAAAATGAAAATGTAAAACATAACTGTATAATATAAAAAATTTACACACTGCTTCTAAAAATTTCTCTTTTCATACTAATGTCCTTTCTTTACATTGTCAGTGGATGCAAAATATATCACTGGAGGAAAAGTCAACGAGCCATCAAAAATTAATGTTAGAAATGTTAACATGTAAAATGCTTTTGACAGACATAAATGTTCAACTCATCTAATAGAGTATCAAGAATATTCTTAATTAAGAATATGAAATAATCATTCACTTAACTTGAAACATTAGGCAGTTATGTTTCAATTCCATATGGGGCCAATTCAAGAAGGAAAAAGCAGGGACTGGAGAAATGGCTCAAGGAGTTAAAGGTGCTTGCTGCTCTTGGAACCAGAGTTGAGTCCCAAACTCCTGTGTTGGGTGGCTTACAAATCTTTGTGACTCCAGTTGCAGAAGATCTGACACTCTACTATAACCACAAAGGGCACTACACACACACACACACACACACACACACACACACACACACACACGCACACGCACACGCACACACACACACACACACCACACACACAAATGACAAATCCTTTTCTTTAAAAGGGAAATTAACAGATGTGGAGAAAAGTACATCATCATAAGAAAAACAAAGTCAAATAATAATGAAATCAGTAATATTAACTACAAGAATGAAAAGAACCAAAGACAGAGGAGAGAAAAAAGGAAACCAGAAAACAAACTACAGGTGTGCTCAGGTTGGAATAGGTGGTAGGGAACTATTCTAAACCTCCCCAGGTCATATGATTTCTAGTTTATTCAATTTGTGTTCTCTAAACAGTAACAAATTTCAGAATTTAAAAAAAATATATATTTTGCTGGGCGTTGGTGGCGCACACCTTTAATCCCAGCACTCGGGAGGCAGAGGCAGGTGGATCTCTGTGATTTCGAGGCCAGCCTAGTCTCCAGAGCGAGTGCCAGGATAGGCTCCAAAGCTACGCAGAGAAACCCTGTCTCATATATATATATATATATATATATATATATATATATATATATAATACATATATATGTATGGTATACTCAGAATTCTATGACAAGTATATATCTATAAGCCTCTTGCTGATATCCTGGTCTTTTTCTGTGGCTGCAACTCAGTACTGTAGATCATGTGACTTATAAAGAGGAGAGGATCACTTGACTCATGATCCCGAAGATTGTTGCCATATTACAACACAGTGTAGGATGTTGCCTGAAACAAAAATGCTAGCCCTTGTCTCTTTTTTCTTTTTTCTCTAAAGCAATCTAACTTTAGTTTGTTAGATTGCATCACAATCCTGTTCGTTTTGATTGCTAATAGCACTGACCTGAGCAGCTCCTATGAATGTCTAGTATGTTTAGAGCTCACAATGACCAAAACCCACTGCAAATAACCTCATGCAAAATACTAAAGCAAGCAAACAAACAAAACCTAGTTTCAAGTATCCGTGTGTCATGATGGCCACGTGTGCTTTATGAAGCTGCTAGTGCTATGATAAGAATGCCCACTGTCGCCCTGGCATGATTCCGTCCTGCGGGTCTGTTCTGAGGAGCAGCAGGCAGTTTCCTCCGTCCTACTTCTCTCAGACCAAAGTGCACACCTCCACCTCATGAAAGACTCGATGGACATGAGCCCTCTTAGGCCACAGAACTACCTTTTCGGTTTTGAACTAAAAGCTGACAACGTTTATCACTTTAAGACAGATAATGATATGAATGAACACCAGTTGTCACTAAGAACGGTTAGTTTAGGGGCAGGGGGAAAAGGTGAATTACACATCGTAGAGGCAGAAGCAATAAACTATGAAGGCAGTCCAATTAAAGTAACACTGGCAACTTTGAAAATGTCCGTACAACCAACAGTTTCCCTTGGGGGCTTTGAAATTACACCGCCTGTGGTCTTATGGTTGAGGTGTGGTTTGGAGCCTGTGCACATTAGTGGACTGGACCTAGTAGGTGTAGAGGAAGGAGCAGAGTCAGAAGGTGAAGATGAGGAGGATGTAAAACTCTTTTAAGTATGCCTGGCAAGCGATCTGCTCCTGGAGGTGGTAACAAAGTTCCACAGAAAAAAGTAAAACTCGATGAAGATGAGGATGATGAAGAAATTGAAGAAAAAGTTCCAGTGAAGAAATCTGTAAGAAATACCCCAGACAAAAATGCACAAAAAATCAAACCAAAATGGAAAAGACTTAAAACCATCAACAGCAAGATCAAAAGGTCAAGAGTCCTTCAAAAAAACAGGAAAAAAAAATCCTAAAACCCCCCAAAGGACCTAGTTCTGTAGAAGACAGTAAGGCAAAAATGCAAGCAAGTACAGAAAAACGTGGTTCTCTTCCCAAAGTGGAAGCCAAGTTCATTAATTATGTGAAGAATTGCTTCCGGGTGACTGACCAGGAGGCTATTCAAGATCTCTGTCAGTGGAGGAAGTCTCTTAAAGAAAATGATTTAAACAGTTTGAAATATTCCGTCTTACTTAATTTCTATAACAGGTGATGTATCTGGCTGTTCTTTTTATAATACCAAGTGAGAACTTTCCCTACTTTGTTTGATAAATGTTGTCCAGATTCCATTTCCAAGAATGTGTTGTCTAAAATGCCTGTTTAGTTTTCAAGGATGAACCCCACCCTTTACTTGGTTTTTAGTATGCAATGTTATGAGAGGACATAGGAATAGTGGTCAGATGTGGAAATGGTAGGGAGACAAAAATATACATGTGAAAGAAACTCAGTATTTTAATAAAGAAAAAAAAAGAATGCCCACTCTCAGCTAACCCTAAGTCCCTACCCACAGGTCGAGCCTCCACATACTATTAACATATAAATACACATGAACTTGTGTGTATATGCCCCCCACACACACACACACACCATGCTCACACCACAGAGGTCAGGAAGGAAGGAAGCCAAGAAAGTCAGTGAATCTTCCAGAGCTGGACCTAAGGTTTGGCCACTTGTCTCTATCTCAGTATCTACTCTCTTTCTAGAACACCATCTCTCCACCTGCTTGCACTTCAAACCCTAGAAAATAATTTTTTAGCTACTCTTTATTTTTACTTTCAGTGAATGGGTGTTTTTGCCTGCATGTATGTATGTACCACCTGCTTGCAGTGCCCCTGGGGGCCGTTAGGGGGTGTTGGATTCCCAGGGCTTGTAGTTACAAATGGTTGTGAATCACCACATGGGTGCTGGAAATTGAAACTGGGTCCTCTGGAAGAGCAGCCAACATTCTTAACCACTGAGCCATCTCTCCAGCCTCACTGCTTCTTATTTTTAATTAAAGTTATTTCCTAGTGGAATTAGTTTCACAACTGTGAGGTTCTTAGGTTTTATAAATTCACCACTGAAGCCCAGTGGGATAGATTGCCAACTAGAAGAAACATTCAGTTCCTCTGACCTTCAAATACCATCTTATTTTTGTTTCCTTGTGAATTAGCACTTCCTTGATTCACATCATTTTAATTTGTTACTTTGCCATCATGTACAACTATTATTAAAGCAAATGCAACATTTTGCCTAATTTGGCCACAGCAATAGCTGTGGGAGATATACACATAAAACACCTGGCGGGCAGCAGAAAGGGAGATGTAGAATAGGGGTTTTCAGGAATCTCAGTACATGCCAGGTATTTTTTTTTTAAACCCATGGTATCATTTAATCCTCATACTCTTAAAAGAGGATGACAAAAAGGGTTTAAATTTAATGATATGTGACTCAAAGAATAGATACAGCTTTAGCAAAGCCCCCGAGTAGCTAGCACACTCAGCAGGCAGGATCTGAACCCGTTTCTATTGGCCTCACCTTGTGCTATTTTTTTGTTCACAACACATAATAGCCACCCTTGTTTGTTCTACCTTCTGATCACTTTCAATACCTGAGACACACTGTTCATTGCAAGGCTATTAAGTAATATAACGACCAGATTTACTCCACTGCATATTATAGCCAGAGTTGCCCACAGGGGATAAATTAATTCTCCTGATTTGGACAAAAAAATGTCCCCTCGTGTTTCAAAAGTCACTAGGGGACAGTGGACTGAACCTGGGCATTCTTCCAGACAAGCCTACCTCAGTTCCTTTCTGTCACTGCCTGCTGGTAAGCCATTTATTCGTGACTTGACTTCCTAAGCCTTTTTATTTAAACTAAAATATGGGTGAAACAGTGCTGTCCATGAAGCTTAAAATAGCATATGCAAAGCCTCTGACACATGGTGACATCTCAGTGACAAGAGAGCCGTTGTTAGTACACCGCTAGATAGGTGGACATAAGAAGGGATTGCATCCCTTTGAAGCCTTAGGTCATTTCAGGGTAAGGGGCACACTGCCACACACAGTGGAAATTTGGGAGAAAGAGAAAAGGTTAGGAGTTGAGTTTTTCTCACCACCACATGTGCCCCAATTTATTTATAAGAATCGTTAGACACAGAACCTCAAAATTTGAGTTCTGTTTGACATAAAGTCATTTCTGTCATAGTTATCAAGATAAAGTCATCCTGGAAGTAGGATGGACTGCTAATCCAATACAGCTACTGTTGTTATCAAATTTAGCTGGGCCAGATGGTACATGTCTGTTATCTTAGCTCTTAGGACTAAGAGCCATAAGATCATGAATTTAAGGCTAACCTGGACTGCATAGTAAGATACAGTCTCAAATTTTTAAAAGGAGTAGATGACTGGACATAGACAGTCATAGAAATTACTCTGGGAAGACTAGAGTTATGCAATCTAAAACAAAAGAACTTGAAGGCAGGAGAAAGGCATGGATCGAATCTTTCCAAAACCTTCAGATATCAAAGTCTCTGCCAGTACCTTGATCTTGGATGTCCAGCCTCTAGAAATGGACAATGTTAAATATAAACAGCTGGAGGCTCTCAAACAAACTCTCTTCATTCACCACCTCCTCATCCACACCGTTTTTAATCTGGCTAAGGCTATACAGGTGCATTAAAAAGACAGAAATTATGTATTTAATGAAGTTAAATAACAAATTTATTTTAAAACAATTCCTGAGTGTACACAGATTTTAATATTAAAGGTCAAATTTGCATACTAATAAGATATGTGGGCTTGTTTTTTTGCATAAATGTTTAAATCTTGGCTGAATATTTGAGGCTACTGACATAGTTGAAGAGTATCATCAGCAGTTTTCACAGTTCTCTAATGTTTTTATTTTAATTCACCAGGGTTAGCAACTTTACTTCACACAAATACATGTATTTAGGGTATTTCAGATATTATTGGAACTTTTGCCATAACCTCAAGTCAAAATTAATTTAATGATTTTTTTAATGAAACTCAAGTCAAAAACACAAACACCAAGTTACAGTCAATGTTTTAACTATGAAGTTAAAGATATGGGGAGTGTGGGTAGGCAAAGACTGAAAGTCTCTGTTTTCTGTAACTGAATTACTGTGTTCTATAAGAAAGAAAACTATGTGCAGCAAAAACACTGTCATTCATAACAGTGGTCTCAAATATGAGCCAAGGTGCTTCGAACCATGTTCACTGCTTGGCACAGCATGGTAGTGTGAACCGTGAAACACACACACACACACACACACACACACACACACAGTTCTGCACTAGCACATACAGCAAACAGACAAGATACAACATGGATAGGCATTGCCAGAAACAAGCAGGATGCTGCCATGTTAGGCAAATACTTCACCTCTGGGCAATAGTAGCACCTACTAGTGTTTGAAATATAAAAAGTAAGATGCACTGATCTGAATCTGCTGTAGTAGTTCTCTTCAACCTTAACCTTCTTGTCCTGTCCAACTTTAACCTATTTTCAGGATGGCAGGAAGTCTGCACCTGTGTTTCTCCTCCTGCATGTATCTGTTATTTAGTTAAGCCCCAGCCCTATGCTGGGAACCATTGATTCACCATTTAGCATATCTCCGGGCTAGTGGCCTCAAGTGTAATCCAAAGCTGACAGGCATGCAATAGGAGGCTCAGAAGAAAGTTTTTTTAAAAAGGAGGAGGGGCTTGGCTCAGAAGAAGCCTGAGCCACACAAGGGAGAGGAAACATATTGCCTTGGGAGACATTCACATTGGAGAAGCTTGGAGCAAACGTGTTCATGGAATTTGGAATCTAGAGCGCCAGTCAGATTGATAACGGTGCTCTTATCACTGAAGATTAGCAATAAGAAGGTGTTTGCTATGGAGAAGAGGAGAAAAACCTCTTACAATTATAAAATTGTAATCATTCCCAGGAGGAAAATCAGAATATCTCCCTGCGCTGGAGGAGAGAGAGAGCTCAGTTCACAGTGTTTGCTCTGTGTGCTAGTGCAGAATTGTTGGGGAGGCACAGGGCTCTGGAGAAATGAAGCAAGACACACACACACACACACACACACACACACACACACACACACACACACACTGTCCCCTGAAACTTGGTCTAACTCAGTTTGCTCTTGAACTTTGCACCCATTTCCAGTCATTTGCCCATCTTGCATTTTGTAAGGAAGTGATTTGCATAAACAAGGCTTGTGAAGGCGTCCCATCAGATTTGAGCAAGGGCTGATAAACTGTGGTTTCAGAGGTGGCCAAAAGCCATAGAGTCATAGCACACTAGTAAGTCACCATCAGTTTCGGACTGGGCTGAGACTTATTCATTACTAATAATGAATTACCTAAGTGTGTGAATGATTTATCCATTTGAAAACAGGAGGTAACTGAAGATTAGCACCACGCTAATGCCACCCTCGGTGCATTTCTACAGCAGATACAGGAAGAGGCACGGTCAGTTCGGTCAGTTCGGGGAAAGCTTGCATGCACCTGTTGGCCACTTCTCTGACAAATGTTTGCACAGCACAGACCAGTGCAGGGCTCCCAGGATACATGTGAACTCTAACCTCATGAAACTTACCAAGAAGCAAGAAAAAGGCTAGCAGAACATAGGGCACATGTCTTCTGAACTGCCACTGCAATGCTGAGATGTTATAACAGTTTCCAAACTTGACACAGACTTGGCAATTGGAATTGTAAAGTCCATTCTCTAAACCAGTGCCTACTAAATGTCTTTGAGAGGTAAATAAGCACTCCTCTAATTGAACCTGAGTCGTGTGTGTGTGTGTGTGTGTGCTCATTTATTATGCTAATACAATTCTTGTTTTCTTGTTTTTTTTTTTTGTTTTCTGGGGGTTTTGTTTGTTTGTTTTCAAGACACGGTTTCTCTGTGTAGCTTTGGAGCCTGTCCTGGCACTCGCTCTGTAGACCAGGCTGGCCTCGAACTCACAGAGATCTGCCTGCCTCTGCCTCCCAAGTACTGGGATTAAAGGTGTTTGCCACCACAGCCCAGCTACATACACATCCTTACAAACACTATGCATCCTTTTGTAGGTCAGACCTTAGCTATCTAACCCACTCTACCTTGTCACCTCTGATTCTGCCTGTGTATGAAAGGAGCAATCTATTTCAGGTCTTCTCCACTATGCCTCATGCTTTATTTAGTCTGGGTGAGAGTCAAAATCTTGCCTAAGAGCATAATATACAATTTTATTTGGTTAAGAAAATAAATAAGCCAGCATAGTGGTACATGCCCTATTAACTCTTTGAATTTGAGGCCAGCCTGATCTACAGAATGAATTATAGGATAACCAAGCTACATAGAAAAACCCTATCTCCTGGGTTAGGGTGGGGAGAAAGAAGGAGGAGGAGGAGGATGAATAGGAGGAGGAGAGAAGAAGAAGGAAGAGGAGGAAGAGGGGAAGGAGGAGGAGAAGGAGAACAAGAACAAGAAGAAGAAGAAGAAGAAGAAGAAGAAGAAGAAGAAGAAGAAGAAGAAGAAGAAGAAGAAGAACAAGAACAAGAAGAACAAGAAGAAGAACAAGAACAAGAAGAATAAGAACAAGAGAAAAAGAAAGAAAATAAACAACCCTGGAAGTGTTTAGGTTGGACTAGATCTATACATATATATACAAAGGCTAAATTCCCCCTTAATTGGCAATTCTACTCTTTGAATCTCTTGACTGAATATTAAATATCGAATGCAATAGACTGAGTAATCTCCCACACATGTGTGATCACACACACACACACACACACACACACACACACACACACTAGCTCATACAGGGCTGAACACTGCATTGAGTCTCCATTCTTTGGTGATAACATTGTTTCTTTGACTGAATGAGAATGATTACCCCACAAAAATGAACTGCTACAGGACCAGCAGAGAGGCGTCTGGCATGTTTCAGAGTCCTGTCCATAGGCAAAGAGGAGGGTGTGTGTGGCGTGGGAGGTGTGTGTGTGTGTGTGTGTGTGTGTGTGTGTGTGGCAGTTTATGGTTTTGCAAATTTGTGAGACGAAGTGGGTGGCAGCCACTACAGCTGCCATTTGACCCTTCCCAGGTGCAGTGACAAGAAGAGACTAAAGTGACCCAGTAGGTCTTGGGGCTGCAGCCTGGAGCTTAAGTTCCAAGTTCTAAGTCAAGCCAAGTCTTTGTCTTCCTGGGAGGAGTCGGGCCTCCTGCCGGCTGCATAAAGAGCACAGCAGGAGAATTCATCTGCAGCTTTCGAAGGCTGTTCCTGCTCCAGGGTGCGTGTGACCCTGCAGCTTTTCTTTCTCCTGGCCTTGCCTCTTGCTTCTAGAATGAATCCACTAGTGACAGGAAGGTGTGTCCTGAAAACCCATGCAGAGCTATGTCCTCATTGATCAGTGAACAGCAGTAGGAAGCGTCAACAGAATTTTGAGTCCTCCTTTCCTGGGGTCAGAATTAACTTGTGCCCCCACCCCTGACCCCCACCATTTGTTAGTGTGTTTTCTGGTTGACCTTTCAAGTAACTATCCCCCACACTGGAGCTTCTTCAAGTCAAGTCTGTCCTGCACTCTTTGGAGGGAAAGCAAACCGTGACAAATGGTCCCAGCTTAGGCATATGGTGGTGCACTGATTTTCTAGTTGCTAGGGTGTATTAACAAATATGTTCCAAAATGCAAAAATAATGAGCTCACCGCCGTTCGGGAAGTATTGACAATATGAAACGTGAGGTTTGTTGGAGCCCCAGACGATCTTTAATTTTTAGAACATTGCCTTGTATTCTCATTTTAAGTAAATTTCATTGCAGTTCCACGTAAACCATTAGTTTTTAAAGACAGCCTACGTGTTTAGGAATTGAAGTTTATGTTGCTTTCTTTTTTAAAAAAAATGGTTATATTTGTTTTAAAAATATGCTCAAGTATAATAATAATAAAGAATCCCAGAGATTGAGGGTGTCACTCACTCATAAAGTGTTTGCGTAGAGTGTAGGATGTCCTCAGTTCTGCCCACAATACAAACCAAACAAACAAATAAACAACAATAATCAGACAGAAAGGAAACGGGAGAAGGAGGGAGGGAAGAAGCAAGAAAGGGAGGAAGAAAATGGAAAGAGGAAGGAAAGAAAAAAAGGAGAATGACCAATGAACAGAATACACTGGTTGAAACATGGTGTATAGTTTGTTGTCTCCTGCAGTCAGTCCATTGTTGGTAGGTACCTGTTTCAGAAGCTCTGTGTCCAGAGCATCCAAGATGGCTTCTGCATCCCAGGTCACTGTATTTCTGCTCCCTCCCTCCCTCCCTCCTCCCTCCCTCCCCCCCCGTGTGTGTGTGTGTGTGTGTGTGTGTGTGTGTGTGTGTGTGTCCTTAGTATTCTTTCTCATCGGAATTTGGACACTATAGTTCCAAACTTGATCTCTGAGGTCCTGACAAGCGAAGGAATGAAAAGTAAGGCAAACAGGCATGGATCAACTGCGTCAGACAGGGAACACACAACGTGTGTGTCTGCTTACATTTGACCAAGCGGTCCTTAACCGAAAGTCTGCCTCTGTCTACAAGGAGGAAGGAAGAGGCAGAATTTTAGTAAGAACATTGATGTTCCCAAGAACTCTGAAAGAAAAAAAAAAGTGTGTGAATTGGGCGTGAACAGCCTCCCCAACCCCAACTGCTGTTTTCTCTTCCAAAATTAATATGTATTTCTTAAGGTAATCTTGAAAAAATATTGACAAGGAAAAGAAAATGGTGTTGCTGACCTGGTAGCGAGTGGTACACTGCTGATGTCTCTTTTATTCAACACTGGCATTACTTGCATGGCATTTTGTTGTTGTTGTTGTTGTTGTTGTTGTTGTGAAAGGAATGCTTATTCATCTGGGGAACGGTGAGAAAAATGTGGCAGTTTAGAAAAGATGGAAGTTATTCACGATCTTGTAATTCAGTTTGTACTATACTATTTTGTTTCATTTCCTGCTGATATATATATATATATATATATATATATATATATATATATTCAACGTACTGTCAGCTGCACTGTTTTTCACTTTCTGAATCTACAGAAATTTGCATATGCCTACCTAGTGCATCCCTGGGGGCTGACAACAGAGCTTTCCAAATCATGTCTGAACTGTGTTTAGATGTTGCTTGTGATGGGAAGGCGTGAATAGCATGGATTGACTTTTGTCTTGCGTCACTTCTGGGAGACTTTACGGTGGAGCTGGAGCACTCATCACTCTCATTCTGAGACCCTATCATATGTTCTCCTTTACGGATTTTTCCATCCCCAAGAAACGTCAAGCCCACAAACCAAGGCTTAAAATTATTCTTTAGGGAGCATGCGCTGCCAGGCCCATTCCCACATTCTGGCCCACAAAGGTGGATTTTGTGTTGGCTTGGACATTGTAGGCTGTCAGAGCTAGGGAGGACCCTCGTGGTCCAGCAGTCCAAACCAGGAATGCAATGGCAGCAGAAAGGATCAGCATCCTGACTGGTGGCTGAGGAGATGGGTCAATGGGTCAGTGGGGAAGGAACTTGTCATGAAAGCGTGAGGATGTGACTTTGGTCCCCAGAAGTCATGCACCATAGTGGACACCTGTAATCTCAGCTCTCCTGTGGTGAGATGGGAGAGGGAGGGGGGACAGAGTCGAGATAATTCACTGTCTCAAGGACCGATACAGAGGTTATCCTCTACCTCCACACCTGTGCCCACATACATATACACACACATACATACACAAGATTGTTTTAATCCTCTGGTAGCATGGTACCTGGCCTGCTCACTGCCAGAACTCAGGCCACCAAGATGCCTTCCTATTCCACTCGAAGTGCTATTCTTAATGTAACTTTTGATGTTATGGTTGCCAAAAATATACACTGGTAAGACTTCCCAGAGTCTCCAAGACAACCTTATCCAGTTTCATACAGCATTGTTTAAGCGGAGGTATATAGTTGCGCTAGGTTGGTGTACAGTTGCACTTGCTCAAGGTAGCTTTTCTCACTGGCCATTCCATCCACTCTACTGAACTGTTCAGGGAACTTATACTCTATGGAGAATACCCTTTTCCATTCAAAGGTCAGATGTTGTAAGCTCAGAACTTCCCTAAGTGCCCTGAGATTGTGCTCTAGATCTACTAACCTTACAGCCTGGTTGAGTGATTTGAGAGACAGGTGGACCTATATGGTGCATTCATACACGAGAATGCCATGCTTGGGAAAGGAATGAGGGCCAAGGGGTGGCATCACATGCCTAAAATCCCAGCACTCTGCAGGTAGAGGCATAAGGGATAGCCACAAATGCAAAAGCCACATAAGGGATAGCCACTTCCATAGCTTGGGCTATGGAAGTGAAACCCTGCCTCACAAACAAACCAAAGATCATGAGGCAAGTTTTTGTGGAGTGCTGTGAAAGGCGGTCATAGCAATATTGTCCAAAAAAGAAAACACAGGATGCAAAAGAGTGATGTTGAGTGTAATATGATCTCCTCTATGCTTAAAATAAGTACATCTGCATGCTCATATTTTAAGCATATAAATATCTGGATGAATTCATACAAAATTTTCAGTAGTGACTACTTTTTAAAGCAGGATTTGAAGATGAAATTTTTTTTCACTTTTGCATTTACCCAAATTTAGTTTTTAGGTATGACTATCCATTGCAGTTCCTCTATTAAGCATTTTGTATATCCATAGTTTCTGCCACTCAGCTATGCTGACAATTCAGTAAGTTGATATGAATACAGTGCTTAGACAGTGACTAGGTACATATTGTTTATTATATATTAGCTATGATGGTGGCATCTATAATGACAATAGAAGGGAGTATTTCAATACTGTTGATGATAAAATACATTCATACAATGTATTTATAAGGCAGCCTGAATATATATATATATGTATATATATACATATATATACATACATACATATATATATATATATATATATATATATATATATATATATATATGCACACACATACTTTGTAAACATTTGGCCCAGAAATTATACTTTTAAAAATTCTTCCTAAGCATGGTCCAAGGATGTAGCTCTGCTGGTAAATTTTGCCGAGCACATAGGAAGACCTGCGTTCAGTTTTCTTATCCCACACAAACCAATATGGTGGTGCGTACCTGTAATCCCAGGATTCAGGAGATGGAGGCAGGAGAATCAGAAGATACACACAAATATAGCCAGTTTGAGGCCAACCTGGGCTACACGAGACCCTGCTTCAAAAAATAGAAATTCAAAGTAGATAGAGGAGGAGAGGAGGGAGGGAGGGAGGGAGAAAGAACTGGAGAGGGAGGAGGAGGAATAGGTAGAGGAGAAAGAGGAAAAGGAAGAAGAAGGAGAAGGAAAAGGAGAAGAGGAGGAGAAGGAGAAGAGGAGGAGGAAGAAGTCAGGAAAGTTTTTCCTATGGTGGAAAAATAAATGCATGTATTAGAAGTACCTAAGGAGGAAAATTAAATATGAAGCATTGATGATATGCTAAGTGTTCACAATGGGAATGGTCTGAGACATTGGGATGTACCTCTACATTTGGAATAGTATGTATTTATTGTGGCAGTGAGTTTACTGACACTGAACTAGGTTAATCACATGCTCCTGAAGGATTTCTGGAAAACATGTGCACCATGATCCCTTATCATAACACACATCTACTTATCTCTGTGTGTCTAGAAGCAGGAACTAAAACTTCAAGCACGATATTGAACTTGGAGAAATTATAAAATTTTTCTCAGTTATACTGAGACAGTTTCACATTTTTTTTCTGCTACAAAACTTTATTGCTTGTGTAATTATTTGAAAGTGAGGCAAAGGGCATCTTGTCAGGGGGAGGGTGTCTCATAATGCAGCCTCCATGGGCTGGGGTCAGGATGCCAGGAACCAGAGGAGGTACAAGGACATCCAGTTTCCAAAGATGGAGCAGGCATCTTCGTCAAGCTCTAGTGCAAACTTGGCAGACACAAGACCAGGGTCCTAGACTGACTCAGGAGTCTGACATGGGCCTTGTCATTGGAAGTAGCAAACACTAGAGCAGTTTCATGCTGAAGAGCTGGAAAGCATGAAAAGGAGTTGAGCGTGGATACTCAACTCTTCCTGGAATGTCAGAAATACCTAGCTGCATAACTTGAGACAGCAACCAGCCGTGCTTGAGTCTGGTTTTGAATTTCCTCCAAACTCCTTCCAGCCATTTTCCACAGAAGAGCAAAGGCTGCCAACTCTTCCAGAGTTTGCTAAGAGGAGCCACAGTCTCGTGTCTCATCCTTTCTCAAGGAAGAGAGAGCTGAGAATTTTATAGAAGCTGCTCTCTCCTTTGGTGATATTTGTCTAGACTCTACATGGTGATACCATCTGAGGGAAGAGGGAAAAGCCTCCAGTGAACCGGACTTCCCATTTACACCTAAGGACTGAACCAGGCCTCTGCTCCCAAAATGACTCTGTCCTAGTCAACTCAACACAGCCTAGAATTATCTCAGAAGAGAGCCTTGGGGTGTTTGTTCAGATTGACCTGTGGGCATGTGTGTGGGATGGGTTCTCCTTGGTGGTTAATTGATATAGCAGGGCTAGACTTACTGTAAGCAGCACAATTCTCTCCGGTAGGATGATCCTGGGCTGTATATGAAGGCAGGCTAAAACTCTGTGGACCAATACACAGCATCCCTCCACAGTTTCTGCTGTTAGTCCTTGACTGTGAGAGTTCCTCAGCTGGAGATAAAGCTGTGTGGAATACCAAACAGGCTCGGCTTCAAGTTCTTGCTGGGGATTTCCCTGACCTCCCTCAATGACGGTGAAATAGATCCAGACCTCCTGAAGTTGCTTTAGGTCAGGGTGTTTTTCACAGCCATAGAATCAGACTAGAACATACTCCCACCCATCCCGTCCAGCCTCATTTTTTCCTGTTACCTCACCATCCTTCCATGGCAGTGTGCTATGTATTATGATTAATTTAATTCAATAAACCCAAAGGTTCTGACATGTTTTCATTGTGGTTTAGCTTTGTGTGTTTCAGAGTCTGGAGTCCTCATAGCTCCAAGGCTAAGATGAGGTATCCCTTGCTCAACACAATCTTTCCTCTAGACACTGTGTTGGGGACTCTCTTGTTGACCTCTGAATACCTGTCCTACAGTCCAAAGACTGCTTTCCTGATTTCTTTTCTCCAACTCTAATGTGATCAAGCACCTTGAAAGTAGAAATGTTTTTCTTATGATTTAAGATGGACTTTGTTCCTATTGTAAACATTTTCAAATATATTAAAGGGTAGACAGAATGGCTGCCAACCTCCATAATACTGTCACTAAGTGAGATAACTTTTGAGATTATAGGAAGTGTGGACATATTCCTACAGCATCCCTGAATTCTTAGACATCTGCAAAAGAAGCATTCTCCTTTGTAAGACAAATGTCCAGGTCATGGTGTTGTCTCAATACATATTTGTCCTCAATATATGAGTGCATCTATTAATCAACCCATCTCTAATCTGGTTGCAAGTCTCCTTTGGAAAGTGTAACTGAAAATTTGCAGACGTTATTAGCTATTCTCAAGTTATGATGAGTTTATTTAGTTGGATTGCCTCGCATGTCATACTAAAGTGAACACTGGGGACTTGAGATCAGAATTGGTCTTTAGGGTAGAATAAGGTAGTTAGTTCACTTGAATACAGTATTCAGTAGAGTAAGATACCAGCTTACAGGTAGAAAAACACCCATCTCCAAGTGCAGTGAGAAGAGACTTCACCAAAATCATACAAATGTTTATTAATAATACGGTTCCCAAGGCTTGATCCAGTCACAGGGAGGGTAGTCAAGAAATCAGCTTCCTGTATCTAATTTAGAGCACCAGGCCACAGTGCTTCGCATAGAAGGCTCCTATCCCCTCTGAAGTTGGTGTCTCTATATTCATTCCACAGTAATGGAACCAACTGGCCCCAAATCACACATCTAATAAGAGAAGAAGTCTCCCAACTAGAGCATTGAACAAGCCTCATTGTTCTTGCCGGCTGTGATCCACTCCCACAGGAATCCATCTTCAGGGACATCTCATTGCCTCAGAATGTGGGAGGAGACTAGAGAGAATTATGTGTAAGTACACATTTTTTTTTCAGTTCAAATTGTCCTTTGTTCTCTCTGTGTTCAGGGGTCAGTTTTGTTTAGGGCTTTGGAGGGGTTTGGGGTAGGGTTTAATTTGTCACTGTGGCTATTAGCCATCAGCAGAACACTCAACTGCTTCTCCCTGGTGCCTTCATTTCCTTCCTTTGTTACTGTGCATTCTGCTGCAGCAGGGCTAATAATTGCAGCTAATTAACTTAAGGATTGCCATGAGACAAAAACAGAAGTGCTGACTTGCCAGAAACTGGGTTTGCCATGGGCAAAAGAACTTGTCATTTCAGAGAAAACTTTGGCCAGTGGTTTCCAGTCCTGTGATTTGTCACTTTTGTGTTGAATGGACCTCTAAGTACTTCCTATGTCCACTGGGGCTGGGAAAACAATGCCACAGAATGCCCCCACCTTCCTGTATACCAGAAATGGAAGGGAACATTAAGGTTTTTGGGCCGTTAGCCACACATTGTATAATTAAGTTTAGCACTGGCTTGATGAGAAGGTGACAATTCAAGCTCCAGAGTCCAGGCTTGAGAACACAGAGCATTAGTCATTTGTCCCATGGTGTGATAAAGTATCTGCCTTAAACTGAAGATGGAAACATTTAATTTGGCTAACAGTTTAAAGGAATGCAGTCCATTGTGGCTGGGAAGGCAGAAGGCTGGAGTCTGCTTGAATCTGGGGGGATCAGGAACCAGAGAGGAGACAGGAAGTAGGTCTCAGCTATAAACCTGATCCCCACTCCCACACAGAGCAATCACTCACTTTCTCCAGCTAGGGCCCGTCTTACCCAGGCTACACAACTTCCCAAAACATTGCCACCATCTGAAGACTAAGTGTTCAACACACGAGCCTATGGGGGCCATTTTACATCAAACCACAACAGAGACAGGAGGAGTAATAGGTCTGTAATTGCTTTTATTCATTGTTTAGTTCATCCTTCTACACGGAGATTCTTTGTAAGTGCTTCATTTGTCACAGAAACCTAACTGGGTGACCTGCAAATTCTCTCACTAGCTCCCAAAGCTCTCCACACACTGGCCTTACCTTCTCATTGCACTCCTTAACTCAACAGCTCCTTCTAACGGAGTAACCCCACAATATGCCTGCCACTTGTATGGTTTTCTTTCTTTTTTCTTCTCTTTGATTGAGATAAGGTCTCACATAGCCTTGGATGGCTTCAGACCAGCCATGTAGCTGAGGGTGGCCTTGATTGTGAACCTCTGAGTGATGCTTCTATTGAAGCAAGGGTCCTTCTGCCTCCACCCTCTGCGTGCTGGGATTAAAAGTATGGACCACACCCAGTTTTTGTGGTGCTGGGGATCAGATTCAGAACTTTTATTTGGTAGGTAAACTTCATGAACTGAAGCACGTCCTCGGTCTCCCTTACTTGTTTTCCTGTCCCTGCTTGAAGAACTTTCACATGGGAATTCAATCTTCACCTAACAGACGTGAAAGGAGCCCCCATCCTCCAGTCCCATTGGGGTGAAACAATCACCCAGAGACTGGCTTATTAGAATCAGCTGAGGTGCGTGTCAAGTGGTGATTCCCGACCCCTAGATTATTCTCAGGCACAGTCCCAGAGCCCCTAAGAGTCCAAATTCACTTGGCCAGTGATCAGTTCCGGGCTCCCCTCTGTACCACCCCCAAGACATGGAAATCAGCTACTTGAACTTACAGCAGTCTAAACATCACTGCCTGGTTACAGGCTTGCAGTCCAGTTTCAAACAATACGAATTGTATTTTTTAAAATTGTCATATGTTGAAGCTATTTCACCTCATTCTTTGCAGATCTCTTTTTGACTGAATTCTGTCATTTGAATCTAACGAAAATAATTCTAGTAAATCTTCCCAATGATGTCCATTCAAATACTTTGAGATAGATATCACCTCCTAATCACACCAACCCCAATTCTCAAATCTTCCACATTTCTGACAAAACTGCACTTCTTTTTTTAATGTAAATCAAAATATACCTTTATAGCTATAATCCTTATAAGAAGAAATAGGTGCTGTTATTAGTTTCAGGATTTAGGTAAGAAAACTGAGCCTGAGGTAGATTGAGTGACTTTTCCATGGTACTTACTGACATGGTAACTGTCAAAGATTGGAACTGATCAAGCCTGACTCCCAAGTGGATGCTGCCAACTCCTCCGTTGTCCTGCCACCCATTTGTTCATTGTTCATTGGATAATCTCCAGCTTTGCCATCTCTCATTACAAGTGCTATATAGAATAGTATACATTGCTTGGGAATTCACCCACCTGATACAGAACTGAATTCTCTAACTGCTCAGTGTCCACATCTTCTGCTATTGTAGCCCACAATGACCTTGGTACTTACTGGCTAACTTATTGGTTATCAACAAAAACTATGTCTTCTGTTAACACATACTTCTGTAAAGTTAGGTGTTGCTTTAATTCTATTAAACTAGTTATCACTTGTAACTCAAAATTCTATGGACTAGGTATGCAGAAATAAATACCACGTTGTGTGAGACATACTCTGCTCTCAAAGGAGTCCGTAGAAGGGAAATGAATGAGGAACTATAATCCAAAGACATTAGGGAGGTAGTTCCCATCTTACCTTTTACACTGTGAAGATGTGTGGACAGATCTTAGGGAGAGTTGAGCCTTTTTTCTCACTTAGTAGCTACCATTGCTGTGTGTCTATGCACATTTGGCTATATTTCTCATTGCTGTGATATATATATATATATATATATATATATATATATATATATATCTCAAAACCCCAGAAAGGCTCACAATTTGAGGGCACAGCCCATCACGGTGGTGTAGCCATAGTGGCTGGAGGGTGGGGCAAGTGGTCACATGGTAGCCATTGTCAGGAAGAAGAATGATGGTATGTCCACATGACTTCCTCCTTTCTTCCTTCTTATTTAGCCCATGAGATGGTGCTGCCCATGGTCAAGGTGAGTCTGACCTCAGTTAAGCCACTCTGGAAACATCTTCACAGACACACCCTGGAGTTTATAACGTAGCTGATTCCATATTGTGGAACAGACAATTAGTGGAAAGATAATGATCACACTGAGTAATGCAAATATTGGAGCTGAACACAACCGATGTCCAGATGCTTGGAATTAGCACTGTATTTCTTGTTCTGTGCCTTTAAGAACTGAGTTGAGAACTCTGTCTGTACTTAAATATACAATGAGTACTTATTGGCTAAGTCTCAGCTGATCTTCAAACTTCAGAGTTGCTTTATATTACTTAGCTTTCTTGCTGTTTAGTTTCACTTTCTGTTTTGAGACAGCTTTATTAGGTAGCCTGGGCTAGCCTAGAACTCACTGTCTTTATCCCAGGAACTGGAATTAGAGGTGTATGCCATCACGCCTGCTTTTTTTTTTTTTTGTAATATTTTAACCTAACTCTGCATGTATAAACTTAAAATGTCTTCTACATCATAGATAAAAATCAATGGAGTGAATTGATTTGTGGATGAGATAAAAGCTCAAGCCAGGATGTCTGTCAGTGTCTAACTCACTGAGTTAGCTTTTCAGCACACAGTACAGTCTTTGCCACAGAGTAAACACTACATTAGTTGGATTATGGTCATTTCCATTTTCAAACTGTGCAATTAGCTGACCCTTAGAACTGATTCCTGAACTTATTCTCCAAGTTCTATATGCATGCTGTGTAATACAGATGCACGAATGTGTGCTCACACACACACACACACACACACAAAATGATGATGATGATGATGATAATAATAATAATAATAATAATAATAATAAATTAAACTCAACGAAGAGTAACTGTTTGCTTTAAGTCACCTGTTTAGGAAAGCAAAACAATAAACAAAACCAGATCAATATGTAGGTGTCTAATGTTTCAACACAGAGCACTAGAAACCATAGTGGACACAGTAACACTTCCTTGTTATTTTTATTCAGCTCTAACTGAACTACTGCTACTCAGCTAGGGGGAATCTTGTGAAAACCTCAATTAGATTAGATGAAAAACTTTCTCCTTCTGACTTCCCAACAAAGACTTCCCAGCTCTGGGGTCTTAGGGGAGAAAAATCTTCCTGCATCCCACAGGCACAGGCATTGGCCTTCCGAGGGAGCTCTCCAGGGTGCTAGACCGCAACTGACCTCAGAAACCGAAATAGCCTGTCTCTCACTATCTTTGCACCTGATCCATTATAAATCTGCTGTACAACCGATGCTCCATAACAAATGTCAAGAATATCCTACTGGATGGAGGCTGGAGAGATGACTCAGTGGTTGAGGAACTGGGTTCAATTCCCAGTACTTCAACAGCCACTCCCAACTTTCTGTAATTCCAGTTCTGTGGGATCCAACGCCTTCTTCTGACTTCCACAGGCACTAAACACATGTAGGACACAAATAAACATGCAGGCGAAACACCCCCATACAATAAAATAATAACCTTTTTTAAAATGCTTCCTAATGACAGTCCCTATATGTGTGCTTTTGCTTTTTTTTGTTTCAAGTCCTCACTATAACACTTCAGGCTAGCTTTTGTGAGTCCCTTTTCTGGGTAAGAGAATGCAGATCCAGAGAAATTGACTTTTCAATTTGATTCATTTAAATCCAAGATTAAAACCAAAGTCTTATGCTCTCTACATTTGGCTACTTGCCCTAAAATCTGTCCTAAATTATTTCAACCTTGACCTCAACAATCTCCCAAACAGGGTACATAGAAAAGCAACATGAACTTGGCTATCACCCATAGCAACAAACTCCATCTGCTTCTCCAGACAAACCCATCCCGATGGATTTCTAATGTAACCTACATTACACATTTCTTCCACAAGAACGCTCTGTCCTGAATTGCTCTGTTTACTAATCACATCACAGAGTCCAAAGCAGCATCACTCGGAAGGGATATGTAATTTGTTCAAAACAACCACTGGGAGTGGCCTGCGATTCTTGTTTCTTTGTCATTGTTGTTCATTTAAAAAAATGAATGTCATTAAAAAACAAACAATTTATATTTTTCTGGATAATTACACAAATGTGTTTTCTGGTTTTAAGTGCATACCAATTTCTACATGGTGACTAATGCTTACTTTGCTTACTGAGGTATAATACACACAAAGCAGATGCACTCTTTTCAGGTATACAACTCTACATATTATAATTACATGGTGTGATTATCTAAATTGTATGGGCCCAAATCCCCATGTTGAAGCTCTAAATCCCAAAGACTGAACAGCAGCCATGTAATCACAAACAGCACTGGAATGCCCTGAGAGATGTTTCATCAGAGACTTTTGTCACTGTGTAGACACCAGATCCTATGTCTATGAACTGAGATGCCATGATGAGACTAAGTGACATAATTTTATGGGACCACCACTGAATATGTGCCCCATGTTTGTCTACACTGCCATTATGTAGTGCATGGCTGTATTTAGAGATAGGACCTTTCAGGAGGTAATTAAGTTTTAGAGTCATAAGGGAAGGGATCCTAGCCGGACAGTTTGATGCCTTTGGAGGAAGAATGTGGGGGTCCCTGCAAATGCTACTGTCCACGGTGAAATGATCCATGGAGAAGCAAGAAGGAAACACAGTTCAGCACAACTTACTTAGCAAGGCAGGTTCAAACTTCTCGAGTCTGACCCCAAGCAGTTTATTATTATCTTTTTACATATTTAAACACAGTAAAACTTTGGGGAGAAGTTTCCTCGAAACAAAGCTTAAAGCATAACTGCATTGAAACTCCCTTGCAAAGTACACACTGTTTGCAAAGCACTGGTGACCTCTTCCACAAGAGTGGGTTCTGTGGATAGAGAAACAGTGCTCAGAATAAGGGTCTAGGGAGAAAGGGTTAGTAATTAGCATAATAGCAAACTCTTTTGCCAAGTACATGGGCTGTCTCTCATTAGGATGGATTCTATTGACTGAGAAACAATGCCCAGGATAAGGGGGATTCAGGTAAGGCCTGGCTTCACAGAATCGAAAAGATTACCAGGTTATTAACACATCCACCTTTAGTATTCTAGATGGAAAACATGTATGTACATCTCCTCCATTAAAGCAAGCCTGTGTGTTTAACATTTCTGACTTCTCAGTTGCTATTATAAGCACATGTGTACCTCATGTCCTCTGCAAAAGAGGAAAAGACACCAACAGTTTTGAGCACAGAGAAAAAGCCACACACAGACACGGCGAGAATACAGCCTTCAATAAGCAGAGAAGAGAGGCCTTAGAGAGCCCATGAGCCCTGCAACATTCAGCTTCCACAACAGTCAGGTAATGGATTTCCATTGATTAAGTCAACCAATCGGTGATGTTTTGCTGCAGCAGTTCCAAGTGACACAGCTGTGTGAGCACCACTGCAATCAAGATCGAGAGCATCTCCATTGTTGCAAACATTTCTCTAGTACCTCTTCCCCAATGCCAGTCCTTGGCAACCACTGACCTGACTTCTGTTGCTGTGTGTCTATCTTTTCCAGAACAAGATAACGAAACTATAGGTTGTGTGGCCTTGTGTGGATAAGCACATGTTTGGGGGTGAATATATTTTCAGAGTGTATGGCAAGGAGGAAGGAGGGGAAGAATGGAGGGCAGAGAGGAGGAAAGGGGAGAGGGAAGAGAAGAAAGAAAGGGAAAGGGGACAGAAAAGAGAAAGGAGAGAGGGAGGAGAAGGAGGGAGAGGAAAGAGAGAGGGAGAGTGGAAAATGAATATCTTGTTATTGGAACAGGAGAGTTGACATTGAAAGCCCCTTTCATCACAAAATTAACCTATTTCTCACTAAAAGGAAAGCTAGGAAAAGCGTTACGTGCCTGACCTGCTGACGAGCTCCAAGTAAGAGACTCTGCTCCCCACTCCTTTGCCTAGGAAACTTGATCCCCTGGGGAACGGTCTGGAGCACAGTCCAAAACTTTACGGAAATGATCTGAATGAGAATTTCTACTAGGAGGTACCAACCTTGTCCTGAATCCAGGGTTAGATTCTCTGAGGCAGAGACACTAATTAAGCCAAGTCATCGTCCTTTATGTTCAGGGTTCATGGTAGGCCAATTTAAGCCATGAGTGTTAGGCAAGGCTGCTTTTTCATTTTTCAGAAGAATAAGCTTGAGCAAAATAAACCCAGAACTGTGCCTCATGAAATTGGGTGTCATGACTGCTATAGAGAGATGATTCAACCCTGAGTAAGCCAGAGATGACTGAGAGCTAGATAGACCCCTGAAAACTGAAGTCATTGATAAGATAGCCTGAGCCAGAGTCTCATCCCAACACAAGTGAATGTCACCAGTGTTACCAGAAACAACAACAAAAATGCGAATTAAATGCTTCTCACTGGGTATTATGACCTCGAGCCCACCTATTTGCTTATGTGTAGGCCTCATTAAAGACATTAAGGCATATAATGTTAGATGAAAGGATTCAGTCAGCAGTCTTAGTTTTATTGCCAAATTGCATCAAATATTGGCCTTGAAAAAAGATAGACATCAAATGCAAACACAGAGTTTAAGTCCTCACAGTAAGTGCTGCGTATTGCATTGATTTCCCTTTAATATAAAGAGGCAGATACAGAGGAGGAAATTTACAATCTAAAACCAGGGAGCATCCAGTGGGTGGCCCCATTCCTACACACATATGGGAAGCACTAATTAGACTTAGTGGACTATGCAGAAGAAGACGGAGGAAGAAGAGGAAGAAGAAGGAAACAAAGTTGGGATACTATGGGGGGAGTTAGAGTGGTGCATATGATCAAATTTATATACATTATATACATTTATTAAATTCTTGATGAATAAAAATAATTTAAAAATAGACAATGAGCCAATGAACACATTAGAGAATCCATAAGTAAATTTAGGCAGGAACAATAAATACCAAATAAAAGCAGGGAGCATATTCCCACATGCAGTTATTTGGATGGAAGGCAAATCCCAGCTCTCTATGCCATAGTCTTCAAAAGGCAGCACAATCCTGAGGGGTAGGAACAGGAACAAATGTTTTTCCCATCAGGAAAATTGCCATATATAAAGGTTGACAGCTGTCAATAGAAATATTTCAAATAGAAACACAGGTAAGACCTGCTCTTCCCCATTTAGAAACCACATATGTGTTCTCTCTAACAATGCAGTCTCATTTGAAAATGACCTAATTTATCCTCTCTCGATGTCCTCCTATGCCAGGAATTAATCTCTTAAACATCCATGCCCCTGTTTTGAGAAACAACAGGCCATCATGACTGCCCCACCATTTGTAGCCCTCTCGCTCAGGAAATCTAAAATCACAAACTTGTAGGGCAGACTCAGCAAGACGCACCTAATGTTTAATGGCGCATAAAGGACTAAAAGCCAGGGCCTGTTTCCAATGTAGTCTGGAAAACCTCTCAGTCATCTTTCCAAGGTATTGCTGTGAATAGGGACTTAATAGCAGAGGCAAGTAGAGAGTGTTGACAGTCGTTCTGAATGAAGTTCCAGAGTAAGCCCACAGAAATTGTTTTAGTCTCATCACCTCCTGGTTGAACATAATTCACAGTAATATAGATGAATGGATAGATAGATAGATAGATAGATAGATAGATAGATAGATAGATAGATAGATAGATAGATAGATAGATGAATGGACAGACAGAAATAGATAGACCCTTCTTGCTCCATCCAACACAGAGCATAGACTTGAGCAGCCAACTTTTTAACCTTGGACTCCCAACATTGCTTTCATGGGGCCAAAAAAAAAACGCCATCAGGCACTCAAATACAACTGTGGCCTCAGGAGTTTCAAAGATCACAGTTGTGATTGTAGAGTGATTCATATACAAAAAAAAAAAAATGACTACATTGTTAAAGGTGAGCAGTGCTTAAGAATCATCAGGTCTCGGGGTGGAGAGATGGCTCAGAGGTTAAGAGCACTGATTGCTCTTACAGAGGTGCTGAGTTCAATTCCCAGCGACCATATGGTGGCTCGAAGCCATCTATAATTCGATCTGGTGCCCTCTTCTGGCACATAGGCAGAACACTATATACATAATAAATAGATCTTTAAAAAAGTCATCAGGTCTCAATGAACTTTCCCCAGTTTACAGATGAGAAAGCCGAGGTATGGTGAAGAAGAAGGACTGGCTCTTTGTGTAGGACAGAATTAAAAATGGACCACAGCCTTCATTCTGGGACCAATATGGATGTGACCCAGAAGGGTGAGATGGTGGTGATGGAGGGATTATAGGAGAGGAAGGAAAGCTTCCATTCAGCTGCTGTCAGAAAGACTTGATGCAGTATACAGCTTTGAAAGGAAGCAGATGGTAGGTTTTGCGTTGTTTCCCAGAAGGCTGAGGTGAACTGACAGAACTGTTAGCGGTACAACGTACATTCTATCGGTGATTGTCATGTGCAGTTTTGAGCTCACTGAGACACCATCTCTAGAAATGGGATAGTCTCCTTCCCCTCCTTTAGACCCCGCTATGCTTATGCCAAAAGTCCTACAGAAGCCCCTGTCCTGGATCAGGCCAACCCTCTACTCTGTAACAGGGAGAAAGGAAAATATTAAAAGAGCCCAAGAATAATAACATTGTGTCCTAGAGAACAGTTAGGTGAAACATTTCCAGCAAGCTTTGCTATTGCTTATCATCCCATGTTATAAAAATGTCTTCAGTGGCAAAGAGAAGCCTAGAGCTGATCTATGGGGAGATGAGTCTGCTCTGCCCAAGGCTCTCCAACTGGAACTCCAGCATGATGGCTTCAGCTGGTCTTCCCCAGTCATTTCTGCTGGGTGTTTGTAGGCACCCAACTATCTATCTGCTGGGATTCATTCTTCACTTCAAAACCTCACCCAAGGGAACACTCTGCTCCACCCCAAGCTTTCTGCACTAGGAACCCGGGATGGTTGCATTTACAGGGCTCCTTCAGTCAATTCCTGCTGGTATTTGTAAACCCCTATCTTAGTAATGTTTCCTTGGCTACTCCAGTTGTCTCTGCTGGATGTTTTGGGGGCCTGATTTGGTGACATTTTGACCTGCTGCTTCTCTCTATATGCTACTTGCCATTTATTCTTTTACTTTTGTCTCCTGTTTACTGAGTAAACTCACTCACTCCAGACCATAAGCACAGCTGTTGTAGATCATTCTCCACCCAGCTCCAGAACAGTTGTGCAAAAGAAAGATGAAACTAGGAGTGTCTAAATTCTATTGGAACAACTGTGTGTGTAAAGCTATAAAAATAGGTGGTGACACTATTGTAAAAAAAAAAAACTCACAGCATGGGGACCTAAACTCTGTACAATATGAAGTAGCATAAATCTCCCATCAAATTGACCATGTCTCCAGTGCTCCTACTACTCAATTTTTGCAAATGATCACAGCAGCTGTTAGGGTGTCCATAGTGTCTTTCCAAAGAGCAATTTAGAATTCAGTATATAAAGGCTTCCAAAAGGGCACATGAGTATGGTGGATTCTGAAGGAATCCAGAAGGCATCAGGTTTCCTGGAGTTGTAGTCACAGGTTAGTGTTAGCCACCTAACATGGGTGCCAGAAACCAAAGTTGGATTCTCTGAGAGAACGATACAAACTCTCTTAATGTCTGCATAATCTCTCTAAGCCCTTAACCAGGGATTCTCAACCTTCTTAACGCTGTGACCCTTTAATACAGTTCCTCATGTTGTGGTGACCCACCCCCAACTATTAAATTACTTTCATTGCTACTTCCAAACAGTGATTTTGCTACTGCTATGAATTGTAATGTAAATAACTGTGTTTTCCAAAGGTCCCAGGTGATTCCTGTGAAAGGATCAGTAGACCCCCACCCCTCAAAGGGTGGTGACCCATGGTGGACAACTACCTTAAAGCCATCTTGTTGATTGGGAATGCTACAAAGATTCTCACCAAACATTCAATGGCAGATTCCTTAGAAAGTAACTTCTGCATCTGGCAACAGCTGCACAGATGACATCAGCTTCTAGGGACCCTTCCGTTAGTGAGAAGAGGAAGCAAACAGGGCTCTAACTTCACTGGCCTGACACCCGTGCAGAGGGAGCTGATGGAGTCACATTCCCTCCAAAGGCTCTTGTTTCTTATCAGTTCTGGTAACTTTAGCGGCTTTTCATCTTGTAGCTACCTCAATTCCCTTGCAACCTCTATGAGCATGCCGAACCCCCACACTGTTTCCTCCTCCTATGCCTCTATTGCTTCTCTCCTATAAAAAAAAAAAAACATTGGGATTGCATTCCGGTCCATCTGGACCACCTAGGATCAGGTTCCTTCATCAAGACGTTGCTGAATCACATATTTTGCCACAGGAGGCATTATATTACTCAGTCTGCCACCACACAGAATAACCCTGATATTTTCTGGTGACTGGGATGCAGATGCATCGTTTAGGGGACAGAGACCACCCATACCAATTACAGCCTTACCCCCAAACACCCTCTCACACTATTTTCAATTTTCTTTCATCTCTCCAGGGTCCCCAGTCACCCTGATGTTGTTCCCTTCTCTTTTCCTTGGTAGTACCCAGTTAGGACTTTGTAATGAGTGGAGCTCTCAATGGAAACTTCCAGAAACCCTTTTAGTAAAGGTATCTCAGTTATTCGCCTTACAGTTCAGTTTGGAATGTCAGCTGGACACCAGCTGGTTTGGAAAGCAACAAAAGGTGGAGTTCAGCTAGAGACAAAGTGTGCATTCCCTACTCCCCACTAACCTCTTTCTATGACCTTGGCCAGGCAGTTTCCTCAAGCTGACTTTGCATTCTCTTTCCAAAGAGGACTCAGAAGATGTTTCTAGAAGCCCTGCACTACTTAGATTCCACAGGAAGAATTCAAGATAAAATAGATTCTTTTGTCCTCAAGATCCTTTGAGATACAGACTTCTTTTAAGTTATAGGGGGGAAAACAGTCCTTTGTCCTGCCCTCCTGAGTTGAGAAGAAGCTCTGCCCTAGAAAGAAGAAAGGGATTGAAGGGAGATAAGAATCTTCATTTTCCAGTCCCAGTGGCCCAGATCTGAATACTTGAGGCTTTTGCAACAAGGAGAATCGAGTTTCAAAGATCTCTATCTTTGCTCTAAGCTCTATTGCTGTTTTGGAAAAAGCAGCTCCTTCAGCTAATAAAGAGTCATTGGCCCAGCAATGTATGGAAACTGGGTATCTGTTTCTATCTTCTACCCAGTCCCCAAACCCTCCTTTCAGGTCCTGAAATCTCATCTTCAGAGAAACATCCTCCATACACCATTGTAAGAGCTATGCTATGCATTGAGGATATTATAACAAAGAAATCAGAAGCAGAGAAGAGGAAAAGAACTATCTTACCTTCAGAGTCACACTCCCACCCTTAAGCCTTCAAAGCAATAAATGAACTTTTATAGTTAAGCACCTGGTGTATACTAGACCTTTCTCTAATTACCATATCCTCACAACTCTGTGAAATAGATATGATGCCCCCCCTTTAAAGATATGGAGGTAAGAGATAGCTTTCTATAGATAGTAAGGCAAAGGGACCTATTGTGAAAGCTACAAGTTGCCCACACATGCCCCAATGAAAGAAGAGGCTGGAGTTGAAAGGAAGATGAAAGGTCTCAGTGTCTCAATATGAAACACTGAAGAAGATGTATAAAAGGACTTGTAGTTGTATGTGATTGTTATGATAAATCTTGATGAGTTAACTAAGTTAAGAGGAGATACAGAGCTCTGGAATAGGAACGGCAAGTTGGCTGGTTTCCCAAACCCTGGAGGAACATGTAACCACATATGGCATCATTCTATCTATCTATCTATCTATCTATCTATCTATCTATCATCTATTTAATCTATTTACTATCTATCTATCTACCTATCATCTATGACAAAGAGCTAAATATGAGATAAGCAAGAGAGATTGGGCTGTCTTGGTATACAAGACAGTTAACTTCTTGCCATTGTAAAGGAACGAGTTGGTCATGTAATGTGAGAATAAAGAGAGTTAGGATAATTAACAGCACTTGGGACACCTACAAGGTCAGAGGGAAGTGATACTGGCTAAGTGACTAATAGTCACCACACAGTCAAGGACAAGGCTGGGATCCAAGGTGACCTACCTAACAGGGTGGGCAGCCCATGATCATCTTCCTGCTGGGAAGGACAAAAATAGACTATGTGAGCCCTCTTATGGGCTCAACCTGTGATAGCCCAGAAAATTGGTCAATCTCCATACATATTATCCTAGCCTTTATGTAGTTTCTTCCATCTCCCAATAAAAAACCCAGACAAAGGAAACACAATGCCCTTTTCCCTCTTTGCAACCCCTTCCAACTCTCAGAAGTTTCTCAGTTTTACTTCATTTCTCACATTTCCTCAACTTCTCCCTTTTCAGTAGTAATTCTCTTTCAAATCTTTCATTACATTGTGTGTGTGTGTGTGTGTGTGTGTGTGTGTACAAGTGGAGGTCAGAGGACAACTTGTGGGAGTTGACTCTTTTCTTCTACCAGGTGTGTCTGGAAGGTCAAACTCCCTGGTAATAAGCACCTCTCATCTGCTGAGATGTCTTCCTGGCCTGCTTTGCTGTAATGAGGTGGGGGTTTTTTTGGTTTTGTTTTTTTAAAGTCCGCTTCTACTTTGATTATTCCAATGAGAAGCACGTCTTTATTTTTTTATGGTGAGAAAACAAACTTAGAACCACTGCCCCAGGTCAATCTTTGATAACCACAAATGTGGCATCTTGGGTTATGCACAACTGAAAACTAGGAAATGTCCCATCACTCTCAAAAGCTCCATACAGCTAAAAGGTAGAAACAACCCAACTATCTATTTCCCCAGATGAGTGGATAAAAAAATTATATATATATATATATATATATATATATATATATATATGACAGTCATGTTTGTATGATGTTTCCAGAAGAGAGAAATTAATATAGACAGAGAATACCTAGAGCTGAGGGACTTGGGGATGGGAGTGTTCATGACATGGGTATCCTGAGTGTATCCCTCAGGATTCTGAACTAGCCCTGGAAATGAACAGTGGTCATGGCTATACGACATTGTACCTGTATATTTGAAAATGGTCAAACTGGTAGATTCAGATTCAATGCTATGTATATTTTACTACAATACAATGAATGGATATGGGAACTGTGATGTTTGCTTCTAAAAGCATGTAACCACTCGGAGAGGGATCCAGTGTTTGAACCTATCTCACACATGTTATGGGGGAGATATGGTGGCAGTTTTTAGGGTAAAACATTTGCTGTAAAACCATGAGGACCTGAGTTCTATCCCCAGCACCCATGGGAAAAAAGAAAGAAAAGAAAAGAAAAAGGGGAAAGAGCCAGGCAAAGAAGAATGCTCCTGGAATCCAAGTACTGAGGAGGCAGAGGGAGGAGGGCCCTGGGTTCAACTGGGCAGCTAGCCTAGAGGAAATGGAGAGTTCCAGATTGAGGTAGACAAATAATGTTCACATGCACACACAAATATGCATCAGTTAAATAAATAAATAAAGGGTCAGATGCAGGAGACTCATCATCAACAATAACAGCCTCTAGACCAGGCAGAAACTACAGTGTGTCAGCAGTAGCTCTCTGTGTCTAGCCCCAGCCAAGTTCCTAAGCCAGGGTTGATTTTTCAGAACAGGGCTGAGTGGTCAGAAGGAAGATTAACACATTGCTTCACTGAGTATTATCTAACCACATCCTCAGGAGTCTCTTCTGCTGCCGGCCTCATCTGCTACTTGGTCCCCGGGTTCCACCTCTATTTGAACTTTGAAAATAACTAAAGAATTAAATGAAAACTCAGTATGGCTCCCAATGCCTACCAGAAGCAGCAGTAGTGAATGTAAGTGCACTAGTTCTTTTTAGGAAGATTTACAGAACTTTCCAGGATAGTAAGATATATCATTTTGGTTTTGGTATGCGCTTTTTTAAGAAGTTTGTATTAGCATCCACTAATTATAGGTAACAAGTAATAACGGGTACCATTGGGACATTTAAGAAGATGTGTATTATATATTTTGATCATATTCAGTTCCTGTTAACACTCTTTCTCTTCCCATTCTTCCCCATCCCTTTCACTAACCTATAACTTCAAGCTCATCATCATGGTCTCCCATTCCTAGGTCTTTAGGATAGTACTTGACAAATGATCTATAGTTTTATTTGGGGTTCTCCTCAACCGCCACCACCATCATGCACAAAGGTATCTCCATTTTGGTAACGTGTCCTGAACATACTCAGTTAGTCAAAGGTCACTTAAGAAAAAATAAGCACCAGGTCTTTCTCTGGTACTAATGATGGCAATGTACAGAGAGTTCATGGTATGATCCGGGAAGTGTTCTAACTCTATGTTAGTGGTCCGTTTAATCTCTACAAGAGCTCTGAGATAAACATATTTTCATATAGTAATTAGATAAACAACATTTTTCTCACTTCCCTGCTAAGGAAGCTGTAAAGTTTGCCTGAGGTCACAAAGTTGCTAAAGCATTCATTTCTGGCCACTTTGAATTGCTACTCAAAATATTCAATCAACCATACACATTTCCCAATGAGACAATAAGTGGTCATTTCTAAGCTAGCATTTGTCAGGCCTGAAATGAATTATTTCCACTCAGACGGAGGTCTGAAAATCAGACATGGGGTGCAAGGCTCAAATGAACATTTCCACCTACATTCTTGGTCTGGGGGTGGGGTCCTAGCCCACAGAACTCGAGCCTCCTCTTTTTTATCTCTTAATATTCAGGAACACAGCTGCTGCAATTGCTAACACTCCTCACCATAGGAAGTTGTGTAACAACGTGACCTCAATCCTGCCAGAATATTGTTTAGGTTCTAATTTAGGGGACAGGTCACTGTCTTGACAGCACGAAGAGGAAGCTGTCAAGCAGTTTCAGCAGGCTGTTTACTTCATTGCTGCTGTGAACAGCTGGAGGCGAAGTATGGATCTACTTCCCTAAGTCTCTCTCTCTCTCTCTCTCTCTCTCTCTCTCTCTCTCACACACACACACACACACACACACACACACACACACACACAAGCGTTCGTATAAAGTAGAGACAACTTCAGATGCTGATCGTAAGGCATTATTCACCTGTTAGGGCTTTTTTTTTTTTTTTTTTTTTTTTTCCTAAGACTGTCTCTCGGGTGATCCTGGTGGTCCAGTGAATCTAGACTCTCAACTCTTCTTTTGTCAAATAGAGTTGACTTGGGCCAGCCAATGAAAAGAACCTTTGTGACTTAGACTTAACTGTACCAGCATATCAGTTTCACAACCAATTTTGTTCAGTCAGGAAAAGGTTAAAGAAAGTTTCTTATTGCCAGCTTTATCATTTTCCCCCTATGGCTCTTACTGCTCCACGGTCTGTTTTTTAACTAGGGGCTCTATTTATCTAATAACCAAGTGCCCAGGTGCAAAGATTCTCTTGTGACCCCAAGCAAGACATTCAAGGTTCAAACATTGGAGCTTTGTCGGAGATTCTCAAAAGCTAGTTCATTGCTTGGGCTAGAAATGGTCAATGCAAGCATGCTCTGTTCCTCCTCTACCCTCTTCACTTCCTGAATGTCACATTCCACTAGGCATATGAAATTCACCATACACCAGAAGGTACCCATGCGCTAGCAAAATCAGGTTGGTAAGGGCAGTTCAAGAATCCACAGAAGCTGGGCATTGGTAGCGCACGCCTTTAATCCCAGCACTCTGGAGGCAGAGGCAGGTGGATCTCTGTGAGTTTGAGACCAGCCTGGTCTACAAGAGCTAGTTCCAGGACAGCTTCCAAAGCCACAGAGAAGCCCTGTCTCAAAAAACCAAAAAAAAAAAAAAAGAATCCACCGAAAATTTCTTCTGTCTCCAAAATTGGACCAGGCGGAGTGTTTTCCTCCTAAAGTCAACAAGAGTCACCTAGGCTGATGACTCCAGTGTTGAGAGTTATCACAGATTCTAATTCTCTGACTAAATTGTAGGAAAAGAGCCTCTGGATCAAGGTTCACAAGTCCCTTGCAGGCTTGTGTGGTGTTGCATTGGTGGAGGTTTTCCCTAAGACAAACTACTCCCTGAGCTGAGGAACAAGGGCTGCAAAAACAGTGACTGAACTCTCATCTGGTTGGCCACTTCTGCCTGTGTGTTGGCAGCTCTCCTTGGCATGTTCTTACAAAGGAAGCATGCCTGTTTGCTTGCTTGCTTCTTTTAGCAACTTTACATCCTTTGCATTGTTCTTGAGTTTCACCTTTATTTGATAGAAAAGCTAAGGTACTAAAAAATATGTCATAGGGCTGGGGAGATGGCTCCTTGAGTGAAGAGCTCTTACCATGGAAGCTTGAAAGCCTCAGCTCAGAACCCCAGAACCCAGGTAAAGCTAGATACAGTAGTACGTGTCTGCAGTTCCAGCATTCCTTAGGTGAGATGGGAGGTAGCGACAACAGATTTCCCAAATGATAGCCTGGCATGTGTGACAGTAAACAAGAGATCCTGTCTCAAATAAGGTACAAGGTGAAGACCATCAGCTCAGGCTGTGCTCTGACATCCACATATATGCTATACACATGCATGCTAGCACCCCCCCACACACACACACAAACATACATATATGTGCGTGCACACACACACAAGCACAGGCTTTTTACACACACACACACACACACACACACACACACACACACACACACACATACACACACACACAAATACTGCCAGTATTGGAATAATGGAACAGGAGAAGCAGGGCTCCTTAAGTATAAATATTTCTCTGTCTCTGACCCATTGAACTCAGGAGTCAAGGTTCCAGACTCTAACCGTCATAGAGAACTTTCACGGCATCGGCAGCTCTGGGTCCTCGTCTCATATACTCAAGAATGAGTTTCACTGATGATGGCACATTTAAGAGGGAGTTTTTGTTACAGAAAGAAGGCTTGAAAGAGAATTATTTACTGCCCTATTACAGGAGGCAGAGCTCCAGAAAGCAAGTGGGGTTCTGGAAGGGACTGACGAGAGGGTCTCAGGGAAGGGTGGGTTCACTTCCATGGGGACGGAGGCCCAAGAAAGGAAAGAACCCACAGAACTACATTGTAGTGGCTTCTTCTAAGATGTGTGGCAGAAAGTAGACAAAGACCGTGGTGATGTCTGTAGACATGGGTTAATTCAGCGCATAGCAAGCCAAGACACTCGGGGGTTTGCAAGCTCTTGGTATGCTCTTCTGGACCATTACCAAACAGGGAGACATCATCCACTCTTCACATTTTTGAGTTTTTGTTTTGTTTTGTTTTTGTTTTTAGAGACAGGGTTTCTCTGTGTAGCTTTGGAGCCTGTCCTGGTACTAGAACTTGTAGACCAGGCTGGTCTCCACTTTTTACTCACCCAATTAGGGGAGTGGTTTGGCTTTGAAGTTTCCCTTTCCCCCTCCCCCATTTGACCTTGGCTCTTCTGCTCCACATTAGCTTTGGCTAACCTTGCTATTTGCTGACCCTGCAAGTGTTAACTGGTCTCTGACCTTGGTGGGCTCTGCTAATCTTTAAAGTGTACTCTCTTTGTTCTTGTTCATGTGACCAGTTTCTGTTTTAATCCTGGTCCTTTTTCCTTCACTGTCTCAGGAGAGTTAAATCTTACTGGGGCTATCAGAATATAGCTGTGATTTTTCTCAGATGCTTCATATGTACCTCCTGGACTTGGGGGCAGACTGGAATAAGAGAAGGTACTGTAGAAACTCACAGTTCTGCCTGCTACAAGTAGTTGCTCTGCAAGGGGGGGGGTCCAACTCCGGGAGATGCACCCCACAGCATCACTCACAGGCCACAAGTTCCATGCAAAAGCAAAAGGATTTTATTCCAAGACGTTGGGGTCATTCCCTTGAAAGAGTTTCCAAAGCAAGCAGTTTTTAATGTCTTTTTGGTCACTAGGCAGGAGTATAACAACATATTGATAGGCTATAACATACATGAGTCATTTACTGATTGGTTGAGAACTGAACTTACAATTTTGCCCACGAGGGGTTTGGAATGTTATTTTGGTTTTTACACCTGCAAGGCCATGGGACAGCTAGTGGTTTTTCTGGGAACAGAGTGACTTATACGTATTTTCAAAACTTGGGTGCTCTGGAGCAGGGTAACCCATAACAATTTTTAGAAACCAGACAGTTGTTGAAGATAATAACATACCTTGGAAACTAGTAATAACAATTTTCAGAGACTGGTCAGCATGACCGACCATTTCATGTATTCTTTTTCCCAGAGCTGTGTGTGTCCAGAGTAATTTTCGAATACATTCTGGGTATCAGGCTGGGTTTGAGTTGGAGTCTTTCATGAGACTATGTTGAAGGACAACAATCTTGCCCATGTTCCTAGGGATAGAGGGGCTTTCAAGGCATCCAGCAAAACCTGTTGACACCGGCTTTTTCCCAGAGCCCCATCCTTCCTCTTATCTAGTTGGCTGTCTCCTACCCAGCTACGGGTCCCTTATTTCTCTTCCGAAGTGTTCCAAACCTCACCATTTTAACTCAAACATTCAACACTTACCTCTATTTTTACTGGCACAGTATTGTTACTTTTGAGGCAATATGACATGTAAATTTCAATACATAGTTCTAAACCCCAGCCCTCTAGGGTTGGGGTGAGTGCCTGAGCCCTTGCCACCAGAACAGCAGCTCTGGGGGCGTTGGGCCCTACCCTTTGCCAGCTTGAATGGAGATATGGAAGGACATCCTTGCTTTTGCTGACCAGGTCTCAGCTTCGCTCAGAGGCTGACCACACCCCATCTTCCTCCAGGACATCCTGCCCCAGGATTTCTAAATCAGGACCAAAGGCAATGGAGTGTAAACTCTACATTCCATTCCTTGCGTAAGGAAGCCCTGTGAAAATTCCCCCACTTGGCAAAGAGAAGGCAGGGGAGCCCTTGAAAGCTGCTACTTTACCCCAAAGTTGAAGAGCAAATTCTCAAATCTTCCACTGTAAAGAGATTTCCAAAGGAGACAGGTTAGGAGGTTGGTTTTTCTTTTTTAAGTTTATTTGTTTATTTTTGTGTGTATGAATGTTTTGCCTGCATGTCTGTCTGTGCCCCATGTGTATGCAAAGCCTGTGGAAACAAAAAGAAGGCATCAAATGCCCTGGTACTGGAGTTACAGATGGCTGAAAGCCACCATGTGAGACCCTGTAAACAGCCCAGGAAGAGCACTATAGCTCTTAATGGCTGAGCCATTTCTACATACATACACACCCACACTCACCCAGCTCCACACACACACCAGGTTAAGGTTTTATATCATGTCCTAAAGTAACATGTTCTGTTCCAAAACAATTATGTTTTAAAAAATTATTTTATGTGGATGAATATTTTGCCTGCATGGATGCCTGTCTATGCACCACTTGCATGCCAGGTACCTGTGGAGACGAAAGAGGACACTAGATACCCCGAAACTGGAGTTACAGATGGCTGTGAGCCTCCTTGTGGGTTATGGGAATTGAGCTCCTGTCCTCTGGAAGATCAGCTAGTCCCCCTAAGCATTGAGAAATTTCCAGCCCCAAGGATTCCATTTTGCGATGAGATTGGGGTCACATATTCTCTCCAGTCTTGCAAAGTCTCACTGTGTCTTAGTGTGCTAAAGGCACAAAGGAAGACAGCCGAAAGAATCTTGTTTATGTTTCATGCAAGACTGCTAAAAACTTACTAGACCATACAGGATTTTCTTTCTGTTCTCTTATGTAACACAGCCAACATCTGTTCTGGGGAATCTGCGTTGGGAAATAGTGGCGTAATGGAAAATGGTGACCTTTGGAGTCAGCAAACCTACATACACTTAATCTCCACCTGATTACCAACTCAGGGAACCTTCAACTCTGCACTGCTATCTTCAAAGGATGAACTCATGTTCTAATGAAATAAAACTATTGCAAGGGTGAAATAAGAAAACACATTGCTGGGTACCAGATGGGGAACCCAGGAAGCAGAAATTGCCATGAACAAAAATGGCATCTCATAGAGTGGAGTTGTTAAAGCATTCCCGGATCCCACTTTGGGGCTGAAGGTGATTTGTTTCCTTGGCTTCTGGGAATGCTGCCAGGAGAAAGCCTTCCACTCTCAGTCCATCCAGCCTGAGGGCAAGCCCTATCCTTAGAGCAGCACACACACACACACACACACACACACACACACACACACTTCACAACCCAGCGCCCTCACCCTCTCTGCAGAAATCAGCTTCTGAGTTTCCTATAGAGTTGCCAGCGGTTCTCATGAGACCGTGGCAGCCTTTCTTCTTTTCCCTTCTCATCTTTCTTAGTTTCTTCTTTCCCCCTCCATCTCCTTGTTCCGTCCTTCCCATAGCCATCAATTAAAGAGTACTTCCTATGAAGCCCCTGCAGACAAACTCTCTGGGGGTTACCTGATGTGACATTGACTCTCCAAGTCCATCTTCTATCCTGATTTTGAGTGGCAGGAAAGGCAGGCATGCAGGACTCGGAATGCCTTGGGAAGACTCAGGCTTCCACCTACAGGTGAGAATGAATTCCTTAAAGAGGTACATAGGTGGCAAATACATGCCCCTCCCCCCCACACTAATGCCCTCTTACTATAACAGTACACAATGAGCCTTTGTTCACACCGTATGGTGACTCAGCAACATCCAACCATGGGCCTTGCCAGCCCTACCTAGAAACAAGTCTCAGGTGACACTAAGTGTTGTGGGATATTTGTACACTGTGTGAAGATGTATAGCTGTAATAAAAAGCTGAATGGCCAAGAGCCAGGCAGAAAGTATAGGTGGGATTTCCACAGAGACACCAAGAAAGATAGGAAACAAAAGGTGCTAGATGGAACGGAGGTAATGCCAGGTGATAGGATATGGATTAACACAAATGGGTTAATTTAAGTTATGAGAGCTGGTTAGGAATAAGCCTAAGCTATAAGCTGAGCTTTCATAATTGATGCGAAGTCTCCTTGTCATTACTGGGAGCTGTCTGGTGGGACAGCAAAAGACTTGTTATAACTTGGAATCAGTATTTCTAACAATACCTTCCAGTGATAACTTCCAGTAGCCTGGCTGGGCCACTCTGGGAAAGTGAGCACTACAGGCTTTTCTGTAATGAGGCAAACAGGGAAGTTTTAAGACTGGCAGGCCATGGAGTCTGTGTCACACTATACATTACTACAGTTGTAGCAAGAGAGTGGCCACAGACAACACAATATGAAGGTGAGTGCTATGTCTTCCAATCAGACTTAAGCTACTGCACTGGGGATTGCATTGGGCTGTCAGCCCAATTGGCTCCACATAGCCAGTTCCTGCCCTAGACCATTGCCTTAAGGGCTTGGTCCAAAGATTCATCAGCATCATCTGAACTGTGCTACACAAGTCAAGTCTCAGACCCATTGCTCAAACCACGCTGTAGTCTGCAACTTAACAACATCCTCAAATAATTTCTAGTGGCTTTGAGTTTAAGCATCCTTTTAGTATAGTGTCCTTTGAGTCAAGGTTTCATGAAGTTAGTATCAGGGAGAGCAGGTGCGCATCTCCATTCTGTGACTACTAGGGCTCTGCCAGCTGTCTTGCAAAGATGTGCTGCATAGAGTAGCCAATTCCATGCCCCCCTTTAGAGGTCAAGTTGATAAATAGTCATCATCTAACAGGAGGCCAGTGGTTTATTCATATAAGGACACACAGTCTTTAAATGTTTCGGTGCATAGAGGGTGCATAGAGGGAGGAAGAGAGGAAATGTTCTTAATCTTGGAGAGGAATAGCCTGAAAGAGAAAGTCTGGTTGCTAAGCACTGGAACTCATCTTCCTGATTCATGTCATCCTGTTTTTCCAGTAAAGACTCTGCAATATTGCAGTAGTCAAAGAGTTCTGCTACATCATTTAAATGACATAAGGCGTCTGTTTGTGTCTGAACATGACTCAAAAGGGCAGACTTGTGCCAACCCATCTGTTCCTCCGAGAAAATACTCAGAATTAATTCTATTAGGAACTTGAAAACAACGGGCTCACTTTGACAGATGACCCTGATGAGTGGATAGAAAAAGACCATGTGCCAAAAGTTATATCTTTCCTTCCCTTCTTTTGCCCTAAAGAAAGACCAGGGATGCTTTCTTGGCTGGGTATCATCATTGCATCCTCTATAGTAAATATAAGGGATGAAAAAACTTCATCCTCTTAGGACTTCCAGCTGGGCCTGAGAATTCAACTATCATGAGATCGATTAACAGGAGAAACTCATAAGCATTCATTAAAGGGTTTACATAATATGGAAACCCTCAAAGAAATGCCCAAATCTACAATCATAACGAAATGGTATGAGGAAGCTAAAGAGTAAAGTAATGCATATTTTACAAGGTCTCTTTGATGAAAATTCTCTGGGCAAGACTCCCACTAAAGACCACATCTTTTCCTTACGCATTTTATCTCTTGTTTCCATGGAGAAAGGAGAGAAGCTTGGGACACCTTTCTTGCATTTTTCAAGCATCTTTAGCTGCCAGTAATCCTATGTGAAAGTAGTGTGTTGTGGGGGATGGGAGTGACACATCCTGTTACTCTTCATAAATACTTTACTTTTATCAACTGTGAGATCTCAGTCACACTCACTCAACCCTGACATTGTAATTATAACACCAGTAGAAAATCGGATGGACAGAAATGGGTATGGCTTTGTTTGATACAACTTTGTTTATAAAAGCAGATTTGGCTTCAAAATGTTAACTTGTTGACTCCTCCAATAGTCTAGTCTAGACTATGGCTTCCCAAATGTTAATGTTCTTAGACATCCCAGGTGTCTTGTAAAGATACAGATTCTGGTTCAACAGACAGAGCCTGACATTGTATATTGCTAACAAGCTCTTGAGAGGGCTGACCATGAACCAAGGACCATATTTAAGAAGAACTTCTTTAAAAAGTAGTTCTCAGCCTAGAGTCATGCTAGAATCCACTTGAAGAACTATGAAAATGCCCATGCCTGGTTCCTGCTGTCCCCACCTCCATCCAGTTCCTTATCCTGAGGTGGCCTGAACATCAGAATATTTTCACAGGTCCCCAGACAACTCTGACATGCAGCTAACTTTAGAACAGTGTACAGCACAGTATCTCACAGGTGAAAGAGAAGTTTCTCTGAGGATTCACTGCTCAAGTTTATGAAACGAAACATTTGCTCAAAACAAAACTGCCCTTCAGGGAACAAAAATAGTCCTATCCAAGAAGAATAATACTCTCTTTTATTCGTAAAACAACCAGGCCCCTGAATTACCCAAGTGAGATCATATCAAAGCCCATGGAGATGAATGGAAATGTGTCAAAGAGATCGGCACTTCCTCTGAGGTTGAGGCAAGAAGAGAAACAGAATTTGTTAGAGTTCTGTATTGGCAACCTTTATTTTTGGTGTGGGCAAATACCTGGTGAGAAGCAAGTTAAGTGATGAAGGGTTATTTTGCCTGGCTTATGGTTTAAAGGTACTAACCATCATGGTGGGGATAATACTGGTGGCTACTTGTGTCTCCCCAGTCAGGAAGAAGCAAATACATGCTAGTGCTCAGGTGACTTCCTGTTTTTATTCAGTCTGAGATGCTAGCCCATAAGATCGTACCGTCTACATTCAGGTTGAATGATTTCTCTTCAGTTAATCCTCTCTGGAAACATCCTCACCTGCAAGCCCAAGGGTGTGTCTTCTGGGTGATTCTAAATTCAGTCAAATTGCCTGCAGGACATATAACCTTTCTTCTGGAAAAGCTCCACTAGCGCTTTCATGAGTGAACATCCCACAATCCTGGCATCCCCAACTCCTGGAGTTTCCCTTGTCACCTAGGCTTCACCTTTACAGCTTCATGCAATGGTTCTTTTGGATGTCCTTACAGGAAATTCAACCCTGAGCCACACTGCCTTGATTTGGTGGCTTCCCGGAAGGTTGGTGCAAGCTCCTGTGACCCCCTTCACTTTTCCATCATTCACACACAAAAGTAATACATGGATGATGTTGCCAAATTCTGTTGCTAGCTCTCGATATAGCCACCCCCACCACTACGGCTGTTGCAGAATCTGTGTGCCCTTTGAAGGCTGTGATCTTGCCTTCAGGACCCCTTTCCTTTTGTCTCAGCCTGATCTAGCAATCTCCCACCATAATGGTCCATTAAGCTGTGCTTCTAGCACTCTAGGGCTTTTCTAGCCCACAGTTCCAAACTCTTCCACATTCCTCCTGCTAACCAGCTCCAAGGGCCTATGAGCCATGTGATCCAGAAATACCCCATTCCTGTCACTAATTTCCTTTCTTACTTTTCACATTACGGTAACTAAATACCCAACAAGAAACAACTTAAGACTTCATTTTGGCTCAACGTACGAAGGTACATTATAGTGGAGAAGGCACAGCAGCAGGAGTGCCAGGTGGTTGCTTACACGGCATCCAGAGATAGGAAGGAGAGAGAGATGGATACTCAGATGGCTTTTATCTTTCTCCTTTTTAGGCAGTTTGGAACCCCAGTCTGTGCCACCCACATTCAAAGTGCGTCTTCCGTCCTCAGTTAAACATCTCTGGAAACAGTCTCACAGACATGGCCAGAGATATACGCCAGAAGTTATTCCAAAACTTGTCAAGTTAACAATAAAGAAACCATCACAGGTCCAATCTAGAATTTGGGGTATTCATGCCAAGTCTTTCATAAAGAAAGATTCTCATTCAGAAAACTTTCTCAGCATAGATGGGGGAGGGGGTCCGTTGCTTAACATGGGACACAAAAGTAAAGTAGAAGACGTCAAGGGAATTGTGACAGTTTATAGTCCGTTCTGTCAATACTAAGAGAAGATACAGAGTAGGGCACAAATGGGTTTCCCGGTGCTGTAGAGGGCCAGCTGTGGTTAGAAACATGTTTTAACTGAATAAAAAGAGGAATTTGCTGACAGTGGAAACTGCAAACTGTCCTGGGCTGACATCAGATATAGGGAATTACCAGTGTCAGGATCTCTACCATAGGAGAACTCAGCACTTTTTTATTTTTAAAGAAAAAATATCCCGTATGCATCAAGAGCAGCCAAAAGGAGTATTATTAGTGATTTGGGGTAATAATAATTAAAGAGCCAACCTTTGCAAGTACATGGTTGTAAAAATATACTTAGCACACAATAAAGGTTGTTTACATAGCAGCCGCCCCACTTTTCCCTTCTACTTTATTTTTATTACGTTCCCTTTAAATTTTTTATTTAATTTTTTTCATTTAATGTTTTAATCATATCCTTTCCCCTCCCCCAACCCCTCCCATACCCTCCTGGCTTCTCTATTCACCCAGCTTCATGCTCTCAAGCGTGCACACACTCTCTCAAAGAAAACAAAAACAGAACAAAAAGAAAAATATCAAAATTCAAAACAAACCAAAAATATCAAAACAAAAACTGCCCCCAACACACACACACACACACACACACACACACACAGAGTTCATTTTGTGTTGTCTTGAACACAGGGCCTGCCTTGGAGTGTGGCTGATATACCTAGTGATATTCCAGTGTAGAAAACTGGTTTTCCCTTTACCAGCAGATGCCGATTGCAAAGAGTTTTGAGGTGAGGGGTGGGACTTCCTGTCCACTTCCCCTTCTCTCAGTAGGTGGTGCTAGCATTTTTTTTATGGGGGGGGGTCTGGTGTGAACTTGTGAAGGTCTTGTGTGTGCAGCTGTCACTGTTAATTGCTTTCAGTATTAATTCACTTTGAGTGAAAGAAAAAGGAAGGGCCAAAGATAAGCATGCCCAGAATTGCACACACCCTGCAAAGTCTTATCTCAAATGCAGAGGTAATCTGTCTCTCACATGAATCTTATGTTCAGAGACTGATGATTCATGAGACAGATGATACAGCGTTGTGACTTTTGAGTCTGAAATGCCCCTCACGGGTTCACATGACTTGTTATTCAAATGATGGCACCACACCCGGAGGCTGTGGAATTGTTAGGAGACAGAGCCTCACTGAAAGTAGATGGCCCCTGAGGCCCCTGAGGTAGGGCATCCTTGTCTGCTTCCGGTGTTTGTCCCTTATTCCTGGTCCATGATGATCTGCGCCTGTCACATGCTCCTACTGCTGTGACCTGAGCCCTGTCTTCCCTGCCACAATGGATTGAAAAATCTTTAAAAGCACGAATCGAAACCAATCTTTCTTCCTTCAGGTTGTTTCTGTCAGGTGCTGTGGTGGCAACAACACAAATGTAGCCACTACAGGGTGGTGGACTATGGAGCAGTCATGTAAAATTTTACAACAGTCTAAGGTTTTCCAGTCCTAATATGCCAGGATTCTAAGAAAACATCTCAGCTTCAGTTTGAAAGTAAAAGCCTCTTATAAGAAGGGAATGAATCACTGTATAAATTATTCAAAGCTTCAATTCCTGCAGGGAACTGCTCTCTGAAATTTGATTGAGGCAGCTCTCTCTATCTAGCTATCTCTAGATGGAGGCTGTGGGCTTTCTTGTTTGTTTGTTTGTTTGTTTGTTTTTAATCTCTCAAGTCCAGAGATAGGCCACGGGTGACTACGAAACAAAAACTAGGTGTCCCCTCAGCTCATTTCATTGTGATTATCAAAAACATCACCTTCTTTTGCAAAAATCACATTAAGCTATATTCCTGAAAGCCCAGAGTTTTTGCTATGAGGCAAATTGCAAAATAATTTTATTTCAATATAATGTCATGGTGTACTTGGGTTAGATATTAGTTTTACCACATTGCAAGTAGTGACCTTATATAGGTGATTTAGGCATAGTGCCAGCCTTGGAAAAACAAGAACATCCATGCCTTCAAGGGTTATTATGAAAACATATAAAGTATTTAGAATAATAGGCCTCAAGAAGAAAAGAAGGCTTTAGTTGTGCTCATTTCATAATTCCTAGTATCTTGTAGCTAAAAGAAAGCTACACTTGCACGGACACATTTTCATAACACAGTGGCCACAAAAGGGACATAAAGTGAAAATAATGTTAACCACATGTTCTATTGCTTTTTAAAAATAGACTACCTTTTTGAAATTAGTCACTGGCTTATTACTTTGGTATCAAAGTCCATGAGAGGCTGGAGATGTAGCTCACTGGGATGGCACTTGCCTAGCATATACAAGACTCTAAGTTTGGATTCCCATCATCAGAAGAAAAAAGTTTTTCCTGACTCAATGCCACTGTTAGTAATATTAATGTGTGTGTGTGTGTGTGTGTGTGTGTGTGTGTACGCATGCGCATGCATGTACCTGAGTGTTCTCTATTAAGTGAATAGCACATGCATGAAACAACCCAGACTACTTGCTGTAGTCCTACTAGGCACCACTCTTTAAAAACTCAGAACACGTAAAGTATTTACTCAATGCGCATGTAAAAAAATTGTACTCCTCTTGGGTGACCAATATTTTTTCCAAATCTTAACCATCCAAGCCAAATGACTTCATCATGAAGACTTTCTTCCAACAACACTTGACAGAAGGTGCCTAGCCTTTTTTCCTGACACCTTACCACTTTATGTTTGTTACTGCACTTTACATACACCTCTCTGGTTTAGAGTTGTTTTGTAACCTTCACCCCTAGATCTTTAGTGCCTTGAAAGATAAAAGTTGTTCCCTACTTATCTCTACATCTCATCTTCTGATTGGATCCTACCATCCTACCCACCCAACACACATAGTTATGTGATGGTACTTCACTATAAGATTCTGATAAATCTGGGATGGGCCTGGCAATCTTGAGGATGTAGCAAAGCATGTAATTTAAATAGAGATCTGGAAGTTCCCTATCTAGCCTAAGTGTGGCAAGATAAAGCAGATGTCTGCTCCCTAGGCACTGTGAACACTTATTAAAATGTGATGTTTAGTGTTTAAGAAAAATTCTTACAATGCCCTCAGGATTCGCCAAGTTTCATTTGCTAACCACTCACTGGTCCCCTTCTGTAACAACTTCCCCAGTTAACCTCCAATGTCTATTTGCTCTGTTATATCTCCTGCTCAAACTAAGTGGGATCAGGACAGCGTGTTTATGGAAAGTCTGGGTACTTTTAGCCTAGTGAGACAAGATGAGCTCTGCCAACAACACCTTCTATTGCGGAATTTCCAGCAAAGACCTGGGACTACTGAGCCAGGAGCACAAACACCAGAATTAACATAATAGCAAGGGCAACAATGAGAGTAACTATACCAGCCACTGTGCTGAACGTTAGAGGCACTTATCTTTACTTCTCAAAGTGTCCTGTGAAGTTGAAGCTATTAAAGGTCCAGAAAATCAGAACACAAACTATAGTGTTTTGGAGTGTTGAATATTTTAATTAATTTCAATATTTCACTGTCCCTATCCTTGTTTCTCACCCTTTCCTTCCCTTGAGGCTCAGGAGGGAGGCATTGTTAATTCTTCCTGTTTGACTACAGGCCAGATCTTCTAGAAGGTAAGTGACTGGCTGGAAGGTAGGCTAGGGTTATCATCACCTAAGAGCCCAGATGAACTGGATCCCATTTTCTATTCTTCAGGCCCACTGACCACTCTAAAAATGATTTGTTTCCCTTCTGAGTTGCCCACACTCCCCCACTTCTCCCATTCTCTGTATACTATAAGAAGGTGTGTATGCTTCTAAGACTCACTGAGTTGCTGGGTCTTCACCCCCAGGGATGCCTTTGTACACATAAGATGCACACCTTCTGTGATGCTAATCTACGTACTGCTGGTTCGGTCTAATAACTCAGCTATCAAATCCACAGCGACGGGAGGGGAAGTTCTTATCGGTCCTACAAAGCTACAGTTGGCTCCATTTCACAGATGAGGAATTTGGGCCGTGGAGAAATGGCTCAGCCAGGCATCACAGGTATCCCTACGAACAACTATGGAAATGCGATTCTCCAGGAAAATGCTGGGAAGGAGAAGTGTCCTGAAGATTTTATCAGGGCACTTTTTTTTTTTTTCTTAAGGGTTTCAAAATGTCAGTCTGATGAGAAAACACCAGAACTACCATGGAGAATGATAAATGGAAGAGTAAGCAGCAGAAAAACAACCAAGAACTACACGGCTCATCAGCTGGGAATTCCCCAGAGTTTGGCAATGCTGTGTTTCCTGCCTTAGAATTTGTGACCCCCGGTTGACCTTTGTATCATTTACATAGAGGGGCTTCTCTGAAAGAAGAACCACATGCACACTTAATAAAAAACGGGTGGGGACTCAGAGTCACCCATGTGCTTCTTAGTTCCTTTTTACCTGATACAACCTAGAGACATCTGAGAAAAGGGAACCTCCATGGAGAAACTGCTTCCATCCGATTGCCTGGAGGCAAGTCTCTAGGGGTATGTTCATGATTAATGATTGAGGTTGGAGTGGTCCAGCCTAAGTGGGGGCCCTGCCACCCTCGGAAGGTAGTCCTGGACTGTGTAAGAAAGCTTGCTGAACTAGCCAGCAAGCAGAAATCGTTCCTCCGTGGCCTCGGCTTCAGTTCCCACCCCTAAATCCCTACCTGCTTCACTCACTGCCTTAGCTTCCCTTCATGGTAGACTGTGATCCAAATGCATAAGCCAAACAAACCCTTTCCTTTCCAAGATGCTTTTGGCTCGTGTTTTGTCATGGTAACAGAAAGCAAAGTCTCTGTAGACTGTCACATTCTGGAAAAGATCCCTGACTCAGATTTGGACTTATTGGAAAGCTCTATTAAATTCACAGGGAGGTCTGTTCCTTAATGTGTCTGAACTGACACAGTTTCATGTATAAAATGGCCAAGGCAGGGAGGGAACGGCTAATCACATTTGCTGTGTCTTCAGCTGAGACTTCAGCTAAGCTAAACTGTCAAATGTGAACACCACCATCACCCCCTCCCCAACTCTTTTTTCCTTTTTATTGTATAACATTACTTAGAGCTTGTGTTACCAGGTGGGCTGGGTTGGTCAGTAAAAAAGAAGGTAATTTTATCTATCCCGGTTTCATTTCACTCTGGTGACTGTTTACAAAGTCATGGGTGTTTCCAGAAAATGTCTGCATCCCTTTGTTGTCACTGTCAGCTCTGCAGGCATTGGGCTCTTCTTTATTAGTGAGTCAGGTTTATTTTTCCAGAGCTTTGTTTACTCATTATCTACACCATTCTTCCTAGGCTGGTTGTTTATTGTGTTGGTCTTTAGTCTTGTTGTTTTCTGCTTGGTCAAATCTTACTTTCCTACCCACTTGGACCAAACTGGCCACTTCCCTTCTATACCCCACTCCACCCCCTCAACATGTAACACATGGTTGGAAGAGACATTTACTTGGCCACAGGGCAATAGGTAAGATAGCAATCAGCCTGAGTTCAGCCAACTTTATAATTTCCTAATACAATTAAGTATACAGACACACAAGGGTCACATTTAGTTGCATTTTGTAGTGGATTTATTTGTAAATGAACCATGACTGTCTTATAAATATTACCTGGGGTCATTTCTGACTTTGAAAAAGTTTTAGGCCTTGAAAAAATTGCAAAGCTCACTGATCTCAATCTATCACGATCACATGAGCAGAACTATAGACAAACAAGATGTGAGATGGCTGAGGGACCCCACATTAAGTTGTGGGGCACAAAGGACCCTGGGAAAGGTTTGCCCTGGGTGGGATTGCTACATCAAGTAAAGGATGCTGAGTTAAATTTGAATTTCAGAGAACTAATTAATTATCAACTAATATTGCACTAGGGGGCAGAGGCAGATTTTTTATACTAAACAAAAATGTTGGTAACTGAAATTCATATTTCCTTGGGTATCCTGTATCTATATTTGGATCTGACCATTTTATCAAGAGCTCATGTTTTAATTCTTCTAGCAGACAATGTTTAAATTCTCCAGCCCTCGGACTCCTCAAGACGGAACAAGATGGATCCTAAGAGTTTGTGCAGCTCTGCAATTATGTAATCCTATGACTCAAATACTAATGAGCTGCAAGAGTGATGTTAGATAAGGCATTTAATCTCTTGGCAGATCAATTTCTTCATCTTCAAAAAAGAATTATGCAGCCAATGAATGACCTGGCTCATGCTTCCGTCATGGATAAGTAAAGCTGGATATTGGTGTGTAGGAAAACAGATTTTACTAGGAAATTAGTGAGGATAAGGGAATGACGTTCGTGCTGAGCTCTGATTTGGTGACTTCTGTTTTAAAGGGAAGATGAGGGAGTAGGCAATGGAAATGTGCCGAGTTCCTGCAGGGCTATGGAAGTGAAAAAAATCACAGAGCAAATGTGATTAGGTCAGCTGTGTGTGTCTGCAAGCTGGAGGCTTGAGAAGAGAGGATTCTATCTTCCCATGAGACTCTGGCCACAATCTTCCTGAGGATTTCTTTGCCAAAGAATGGATTTTAAGACACTTGAGAAAAGTGTTCCCGAGAGATAGGAGATAATATAACCTTCAAAGGAAAAGGACTCCTCACATTGAGCCCCTTTTATACCATCCTAGGGAAGGGAAGTCAGAGGGCAATGGTCAGCTCTTGGCTCCAACAGCCAACTTTTCTGACAGCTTTGAACTCAAACAGGGGCTGAATTGATCTAGCTATGCCACATTAGGCTGCTAGAATCCATGTTAGGCCAGGCCTTAGTACAGGATTTAGGTTTAGACAAGTCTTTTTCAAAAATTTATTTTTAAAGCTAATTTTGCTTGTTGACGATTTCACACATGTAGATAACGCTTTCTAATTACTCTCCCCTCACCCTCTCTTACCGCCTTGCCACCCCTATCAACCCTCCCCTCTGCCTACCAGCCACTTTCACAGATTTATACCTTTTGATTGTGTTTTGTGATCCATTCTGTTGAACCAGGGCTATCTGTGTGACCACTGGATTGAGATTAACCATTTGAATCTGATGGGGTCACCAGTGAGGTAAACACTGAAGACAATGATTCACTCATTCCCTGAGTCTATCGTTGCAAACAGATGAGCAATGAAGGGGACCCTCCTCCCCCCTCACCCAGTCCCTTCTCCCCATGTCTGACTATTGATGGGCCATTCTTTTGTAGACCCAATGTAGGCATCCAGAGTTGCTGTGAGTTTATGATCACATTAGCTGGTTTGCCCAGGGGATTGCATTTTGTAGCCATCTTCCCTATCTTCTGTCTCTTATGTTCTTTTTTTGTTTGTTTGTTTGTTTTGGTTTTTCGAGACAGGGTTTCTCTGTGTTGCTTTGGAGCCTATCCTGGCACTTGCTCTGGAGACCAGGCTGGCCTTGAACTCACAGGGATCCGCCTGCCTCTGCCTCCCAAGTGCTGGGATTAAAGTCATGCGCCACCAATGCCCGGCCGCCTCTTATGTTCTTGCATACTCTCTTTCACAATGTTCCCCAGGCCTTAGAGAACAGAGTCCAAATACCTTGCTTAGGTTTGAGCACTCATTTGTCACTTACTCTGAACACTGCATTCACTGGGGAGAGCGGTTTTCCCAACTAAGGCTGAGATTAGCATTTGTCTATGAATATAAGCAAAAATAATTAGAAGATAATTTAACATTATGTCAACTTAGCTAAACAGCCTTATTCAGCTCCCAAATGACCTACTCCACTATGGCTTTTGACCAAGTTTATAGAATCAGGCAGGGATTCTCTTCTGTGGAGAGATCTTCAAATTCAATTAGAGATATATGTTGGTTAACCCCATAACAGTGGTGCCAGTACTGATGAGTTTGTTTATTTATTATTTATTGAATTGAGGTCTTATATGCCCTCATCTGACCTCAAAGTCATCATGCAGCCAAGATTTGTTCTACTTCTATTTCCTCTTGCGTCTAGTTTCAAAATTCTGGGATCGCAGGCAAGCACCACAACACCTAGCTCTAGACATGTTCTTACAAGCAGCTCTGTCTCCCAAAATTTCTTGACATGTCCACTTGTGTCAATCCTGTCCGAGAGCAGCAGCGAAAACCTGTAGTGGCAGCTACTCAGGAGGCTGAAACTGGAAGATCTCCTGAGACCAGAAATTTGAGACAATCCTGGGCAATACAGTGAGAAGACCCTGTCTTAAAAAAAAGAAAAGCTGCTGGGAGGTGGTGGCACACATCTTTAATCACAGCATTTAAGAGGTAGAGAGAGCCAGGTGGAACTCTGTGGGTGTGAGACCAGGCCAGTCTGATCTACAGAGTGAGTTCCAGGGCAGGCAGAGCTGTTACACAGAGGAAACCCTGTCTCAAAAAAACCACAAAGAAAAGATAAAGAAAAGTTAGTTATTTACTTGCTTAAAGCAGTCTAAGGTCTTACATAATCAAATATACGTAGTTTAAAAACTGCTTGTATACATCGTGTGTGTGTGTGTGTGTGTGTGTGTGTGTGTGTGTGTGTGTGTGTGTGCTTCTCTGCACTCATTGGATTTCCATTGAGTGCAAAAGCTGAATTAGGCTCAATGCACACAAAAGCAACCACGGCTCACACCGGTAATGCCAACACTTAGGCAGCTGAGACACAATCACCATGAACCTGAGGCCAGTTGAACCTCAGAGTAAGTATCTACAGAAGATGGGGGCTAGGGGAGTTAGCTCAGGTGGGTAAGTGCTTGCAGTGGAAGCATGAGGACCTGAATGTCCTCTCCAGAGTTCAGGACAGAAGCTTTGAGTGGCTGTGTGCACTTGTCCTCCTCACTAGGGTGGTGGAGACAGATGCCTTGAGGAGTTCAGAAGCCAATCATTCCTAGCCCATCCAGTGAGTTCCAGTAAAAGAGAGAGGTGCTCTCTTAAAATACAACGTAAAGGCACCCTGAGGGATGACATCTAGGTTGACTGTAGCCTCACATGCACACTGGCACGTGTACACACACACACACACACACACACACACACACACACACACACACACCTCTTTCATAATTCTCCCCTTTATTCCTCCCATGATAATATCTTAGTATTCAGTTTTACTGCCTCTTGCCTGGAATGTTGTCATCTATTTGTCAATTTCTCTCACAGTTTTGCCAGGATAAGGTTAATGTGATAGAAACTCCAAATAAAAGCAATGTGAGTGAGATGGAAAACGTTTCCCTCTTATTTAAGTAAAGTTATGAACTAGCACGGCAGTCCTGCCCAAGCCATTGGGCTTCAGCTCATCTCTCTTGCTATTCCGTCATGCCAGAGTCACCCTGTGCATCTGCTGTGCCCATATTTCAACCTGTGGAGGAGGACAAGTAGGCAGAGGCCCTGACTCTTAAAAGCATGACCCAGACACTACATTGGAGCTGGCATGGAATTGTCTAGAGTCCAGCCATATGACCACATTTGCTGCCAGGTGAGCTGAAAAACACAATCTTTATTCTGGGAAGTCATGTGTTCAGCTAAAAACTGGAATTTCTATTCATACAAAGACAAAAAAGGATATAGATCTGTTCTGTATAGTATGGAAGCCACATATAACTATTTAAATTAAATATATTAGAAGTCAGTAACAGCAAGCATCACATTTCTCAGAGCACCTCTAAGGTATTCAATAGCTAAGGTGACATATTGTTTTTGTTTTGTTTTGGTTTGGTTTTTCGAGACAGGGTTTCTCTGTGGCTTTTGGAGGCTGTCCTAGAACTAGCTCTTGTAGACCATGCTGGTCTCGAACTCACACAGATTTGCCTGCCTCTACCTTCCGAGTGCTGGAATTAAAGGCGTGTGCCACCAACGCCTGGCTAACTAAGGTGACATATTGATCTAGACCATTTCAATGCTCATGGGATATGCTACTGGCTAGAGTTGCTATCGGTACAAACAAACAATCTCAACTGTGCTCCTTCCAGCTGCTTCCCATTCATCCCATAGATATGAAATTGATCGCTTCACCTGGATGTTACACATTTTTCCAACATGAACTCCAAATGTTGTTTTAATACATCCATCCTTTCTTTACTATGAAGCCTATGTATCCACCATCTCCACCTGGGAGTCTCCTCCACAAAAGTTTCTAGCTTGCATCACGTGGGACTGTTTCAAACACATCAGGCCTTTGCATGTCCCATGTTCATCCCTTGCTCACCTTCCTCTCCCTCCTAGTTTCCTAAATCGCATTGCCATCTGCTGATGAAATTATCCCACCCTGCCCCATTGCTTTTAGAACATACCCAGAAATATTCCACCAGAGTATCACACACCAATATGTTATTTAATGTCAGATGTTTATCTCCTCCATGAATTATCTTGCTGAACTTTCTATCTTGCCTCAGTATACTCATTAGACTGTATGCAGAGAGTGCTCATTCAGAACATGCACCATAGGAAAAATATTTCCCTTTTCACATTCATAAGAAAACTCGTAACAATTAGTACTACTTAGCCGTGGTTTTGAACTGTCATTTAAGTTCGTATTTCTCCCTTGGTATTGATGAGATTTGGTCCCAGGACCCACAAGGATACCCAAATCCCAGGATGCTCAGATATACATAAATGCATACATAGAGTTTGCATATAATCTGTGCACATTCTTTTGTATACTTTAAGTAATTTCTAAATTACCTATAAATCCTAATGCAGTGGATGCAAAGCATCAACTACAGAAGTCTGTCAGGGAGATGCCTCGGCTGGTCCAAGAAGGTCCAGCAGAACAGGAAGTTTCAATGATGATGTGAGCAGTGTCTGGATCCTCTCAGGAGACTAGGGTTTCAGAGCATCTCTTGCAATGTGTTAGCATGGGGAAATACTCTTGGACAATTCCACCAACGAACTCCACTTTTCTCCCCTCAAGCGAAGTTATGTTTCATCTTGGCCAGCAAGTGGCAAGACTACCCCAGGCACATAGCGACATGAAGCCTCTCTCAAGTCCTTTCCTTTTGTGGTTGACTTTGGCCATGGTTATCCCTACTGGCTTCCCAATACCCCTACCTATAAGAGCAAGAATAGTTGAATTAAACAGCTATGTCATCCAAATTCAAGGCCATCTAGATTAAAAAAAATACTATTCCTCCTTCAGTGGAAAAAAAAAAAACAGAGACAATGGTTTTATACAGAACAGTGTAAGTCCTTGGTATGCTCTTGGATTTACATGCTCTTGGTGGCTCCAGAACCACATGGTGACAAATACTGTTGTAACTTCTGCTTTGTCTGAGAAGTATTTCTTTGCTTACCCAAATCTGCACCTAACAAGCCTTCTTCTAATAAGAGATCTGCAGATAGCCCAAACCTTCTATGTTCATCAAGAACATCATGGACTGTAAGAGTATCCTACATGAATCTAGTGCCATTGGGTGGGGGAAGGGCAAACAGTACAGCCAGTACGTTGCCATATATTGATTTTTCAGTGAGCATGGAATACTGCTTTATGAAGGGAAGAGTTACAGATATACTGTGATGAAGTTTAGAGGTCAGAAAGTCCATACTCTTTACTTTTTCACTTATACTTACAAATCTAACCAACTCACAAAGTTCCCTAGATGCTTTCATGTATTCATTTATAAAATAGACACAAAGTTTTCTTGAAGGATTATTATTTGGTGGTGTGTGGGTGAGGTCCTACTATGCTGCCTATGTGGACTTGGAATTTTTTTCAACTTAAACACATGATTTTTCCTGCTTCAGCCACCAAGTAACTGATATTACAGGTGGGCAGGTGTGTGGCACTTTGCCTGGCTTTTGCAGGATGGTTTTAAGAATAAAATGAAATAATGGATGTAAAAATAGGTCATCAGAGAAGTTAATCTGAGTAACTGCTTTAGCAGATCGTTCCATTTGACCCAGTCGCTGGAAGAATTGTCAAAAGAATACTAGCAAACAGGCAATGATAAAAATAATTTTTAAGCCGAATTGTTGGTGGCACATGCCTTTAATCCCAGCACTTAGGAGGCAGAGGCAGGCGGATCTCTGTAAATTGGAGGCCAGCCTGGTCTCCAGAGCAAGTGCCAGGATAGGCTCCAAAGCTACACAGAGAAACCCTGTCTCAAAAAACCAAAAAAAAAAGAGGCTTTTTTAAATAGTCCTCTACGTTTATTTGTTGGGAAATACAATCATTTTCTTGCTCCTGTCATTCTTGTCCCTTCCTACATGTCTAAACCCTCACACTTTGCTGAATCCCTCTGCATTTCTTAAAACACCTTAACTAACATCCTGTGGATTATGGCCCATTCTTTTCTCTTACTCTGGTGAGGACCAGAAAGATCAGTGTAGACCATATACCAGTATTAGTTGCTGCTTTTCATTGCTACACGCAAACAAATGAAAGGCTATGGGAGCAAGGACACAGTCCATTATGAAGAGGAGTGAATGGCAGCAGGGCTGAGAGGGAGCTGATCACACTGTCCACTGTCTTGAGCAGAGACATGTTGGTGCTCAACTTGCTTTCTCATTTCCCCCTTCTTGTTCAGCCCAGGAGCCTGGCCCATGGGGTGTTCCAGTCACATTCAGAGAGGGTCTTCCTTTGTTAGTTAAGCCCTTCCCAGAAGCTCCACAGGAGATACAACTGAGACATACTTGCTGAGTGATTGCAAATCCAGTCAAGCTGACAATAAAGATCAGTCATCATAGTATCTCTGTCCCTCACATTTTCCCAGGTCATCATTTCATTTCCCATCATTCTCTTCAGTTACTTTCATCAGGAAAGTCTAGGGACTGAGCACTAAGAGACAAACGATCTTCCCAGCTCAGAGAATGTGGGTAGAAGAACAGAAAAAGGAGGCATTTCTCCTTTGAAGAAAGGGGGAAGGCCAGGAGACTTCCATTCAAGTAGTCGATTTACTCTGTCATTTGTAGAGATAAACCATAAAGCAGTAACACATCTGAGTGAAAAAAAAAAGTTTGTTGCCTCCTCCCAGAGCATCTCAAGGCAGAGTCTAAGCAGATCTATTGTTTTCTGATTGCTCCATCACTGTCAGGGAAGCAGGATCCAGGTGCTTGCTAGTCTCATCAGCATCCTGTCTCGGGACCCTGTGTGCCTCAGTCAGCAGAGCAGGTGTTTTCCCAAAAGCTGCTTCAGCATCTGGTGTCTACACAATGACAAATCTCTTCACATAAAGAACAGGTTGTTTTGTACATGTGTCTGCAGTTTTGTACAGAGGCCTATATCCCCAAATGCAAGAAGAACGCTTATGTTCTGTTAATGAAAAACAAACAAAAGAAAATCCACAAACAATAACCTAAATAAATAAATAGCCAAACCACTCCATTTTCTTCTGCTCCCACTATCTTAATCTCAGTTTCTAAACTGAAGCCAGTACTTCTTTTCTGCAATTACAGTTGGGATTTCTCCTCGTAAAGATGTGAAGCAGCATCTCACTCCAAATGTGTAGGCTGACATGTTTATGTGGGTGCGTGCAAAAGTTTGTGTGTTTGTACAAAAGCCGGAGGTCAGTGTCAGGTGTCTCTCTCCTTCGCCACCTTACTTTCGAAACAGGGTCTGTCATTGAACTTAGGCTGGCTGGCTAATACACTACAGCTATATATATAATATACTATAGTATATGACGCTTTCTTTGTCACTGGCTTTATCCATCTCAAGTAATGTTCTCAAGGTTCTCATTCATGTTGAGGTATGCATCAGCATTTTATTTCTTTGTCTTAAAAAACAAAAGCAAATCTTCCCAGTTTTAGGTTCAGAACAAGACTGACAGAAAAGTACAGAGACTTCTCACGCCCTCTCACATATAACTTCCCCTTTGTTACCCAAGGAAGTGGTACATCTGTTATAATTATGGTTCTTTGTTCCCATCCCTTATGTCATCATTTCATGCGGCTAATTTTCACTTATCTCTTTAGTTACTTCCATTGTTACCACCCACTGAACCACTGACCGTTTAGCTGGGGAGTGTCAAGTAGCCAACTGGTAGATGTTCGATCTATGCTAATTGTCAGGCTCTACTGTGAGTGGAAAGAAATCAAGCACGTTTTAAGAACTGTATTGTTTTAAAATTTAGGGAGGGGCAGTTGGCATACTGAAGGTATCTGGGGCTTAGTGTTAGAGGAAGCTGCATATGAATCTGTTTTGAATGAGACTAGTTTCTTTTTCACTCAGTGGATTGTACAAAATAATAGGCTTCATTGTTCAGACATTTTTCAGACATGCTATGATGTTTAGCTTTTTGAACTTGACACAGCCTAGAGTCGCCTGGGAAGACTCTCCATTAGGGATTGATTATGTTGGGTTGACTTGTGGAAGATTGTCTTAATTGAAGTGAATTGATGAAGACAGCCCACTTTGAGCAGCACCTTTCCCTAGGCAGGGGCCCCTGAACTGTATGAGAAGAGAAACTGAGGCTAGCACAAGCAAACCAGCAAGTGACCATGTATGTGTTTATGTTTTGTCCTCCTCTTAACTGTGGATGGGATGTGATCAGCTGTTTGAAGCTGTCTGAACTGCTGCCTTTAACTTGAAAGCCAAGTAAACTCCTTTCTCCCCACAGTTGTTTTTGGTCAGGATATTTTAGCACAGCCATAGACATGAAACTAGAATATGTGCCTACAGTATAAATTGAACAGATTTATCCTGCCCCCACCTTTTAATCTCCCTTCTCCCTGATCCCCCTCTATATTGAAGACTTTTTTCTTTCTCTATGTTCAACATATGACAGAAAAGATTCAATATTGTCTCTCTAAGTCTGGTTTCTTTCACTTCGTGTGGTGATGATATCCATTTCCCTGGTGAGGACACGGCATTGTGGAAGGTCTTTCAGAGAAACAGATACTCAGACCCTTGGCTGAAGAATGATTCAGGCCTCTATCGGGGTAGCTGCCCTTTTAAACTAAGCGTGTAGCTTTGGGATGGAAGCACCTGGAACTAAACAAGGAAATAGACATCTGTCTAGCCAGCTCAACCAGCCCACTCAACCCTGCAGATCAATGCCCTGACATATCGGAGTCAGATTATTTTTCCTTATGGCTGACTAATTTTTCATGCTGCCTCTATACACATACCGCATGTTCTTTCCACATCCTTTGATGGGCGCCTAGACTGACTCAATAACTTAGCTATTGTGGATAGTGCCACCTGTCAAAGCCTTGGCTTCCTTACCTGTGAAATGAGTAACATGAATGCGATGTCCATTCCTGCCAAGATCAAGATCAATGCAATAGTTGGGGAAAGTACTCCTGGGCACTTAAAGAACAGGAAACTAGAATAATGGGTGAAACAGTTCCCCAGTTTCGGGATGCTTCTTCATTCACTGAAAGCAGAGTAAACACTTGTGAACCTGGCCCTAAGCACCTCAAGAAGGTGTTTTGAGGAGTGAGGGACGGGCGTGGGCAGGAATCCTGGAGGGGAGCACACCTAGATTCCAGGAGCGGTCCAGACCCGCCCCGCAAATGTCAACCACTTTGCTATTTCTAGTATTCCTCTGACTCTTGTTCACTATCTCTAATCTTCTCTCTTCCTGTCTTATACACAGCTCTTCTGGCAAGTCCTCTTTGCTTTAAAAGGGGTTAGCAAAAGGGCCCCGATTTCTTTGGTTATTTCTTAGGTTAAAAAAATAGAAAACCAAATGGATGATATAAGAACATCTCTGCGGGAGTACCCCCTTTTCTTAGAGACTCCAATCTCTTCTTCATGGGATAGACAGGTTAATAATTTGTCTTCCCAGTAGCGTAAATGGTGAAGAAATAAATGAAAGGAAGGACGCAGAATTGCATGAAGGATGAATAAACTGCACGGGCCCAGGATTAGAAGGCAGAGAGAGGTCCTTGCTTGCTGCCACTTCCTGCACAGCTGCTTTTAAGATCATGGGGCCATCTCCTACACAATGTTTCTTCCTCTCGGTTTCAGCTCGCACGCTCAAAGCTTTAATGCAGAGCACCACCCTCCCAGCGCTCCTCCCCTTTCCGCTAACCACGCCCCTCCTCCCTGAGGTTCCGCCCCACCTTCCGAGCTTCAGGGGAAATGAATGGCAGCGGAGCCGCTTGCCGCTCCGGGTATTGATTGGCCACTGGGCGCGGTGACGCGCAGGCGGCCGCGGGCGCACGCAGCGGGCGGAGCGGGTGGGGGGCGGAGCCGGGCTCCGGGGCGGGGGCGCGGGCCGGGGCGGAGGAGCCAGGGAGGCGGGAGGCGGGAGGCTCCCGGGCCGTTTAAGCGGCCTCCCTCCCGCCCCCAGCCGTCTGCTCTGGCTCCGGCCCTGTGCTGACCCCCGGCGTGGCCCACTCCGGCCCTGCCCAGCTGCGCGGCTCCCGCCTGGCACGCCGGCGGCCTCGGGAGCAGCTCAAACCCATGAGGCCCGTGCGCCCCGCCGCCGGTGCAGACGAGACGGAGCTCCCGGCCCCCGCGGAGGAGCGGAGGATCAATGCGGTTCAGGAATCGATTCCAGCGGTGAGAGCGCTGCAGGGCGCGTGCTCCATCCCGGTGAATCCCGAGCCCTGACCGGGACCAGCTCCCAGGGAGACCCTCAATCCTGCGATCCCTTTCCTCCAAGCCGCTCGAGATCTGTGCCCCGGGACTCCGCGTCTGCCTTGCCTCCTCCATCGGCTTGCACACCCAGCTTGGCCCTTGCGCTCCTCATGCAGACACGGCTTCTTCTAGCTCCAAGTGCCTTACCCCAGCCTCAAAGCCCCTCGAGGCCACTTATGCAAACATCCTTGTACAAACCCCAGTGTGAGGTCTCTTGGGGCTGCTCCCACACACTGTGGCGAGGTTTGTTTTACAGTGCGGTAGGGGGTCTGGCCTGAGCGTTTTAGGTGTTTTGTCTGTGACTGGCCCTAGATACAGGGAAACTGAGGCACGCTTCCCTGCGTCCAGCTTTGCCCGATGGTGTCAGGTTTAGGGGTTCTCTAAGAGCCCAATAGTGTGCTTTGGGGGCTTTTGGCAGGGGTAAGTTCGCATTCAGGTGGAGAGACTTGCCTTTGAGAAGCCTATTTTTAGGAAATGGGGAGAAAGGAGGCGCCACCGGAAGGTGGGTCGGCTGCTCTACACTGGAGAGGTGTTGGGGACGCCCGAACTAGAGGGGCACAGTGGCCCTTCTCTGTGTGTACCTGTCCTGAAGGAATGATGAGATGAAGGCTCTGGCCTATTGTTCCTAAAGAAGGCTCTGGGCTTTTCTATTTCTTTTAAGTGGGTGAAAGTTCACCCGTCGGGTTTCTGGTAACTCTCCATCCCTTTGTCTGAGCCTGGCAGCCATACCCGTTCACAGTCCTTCACAACCAACAGGCTAGCTTACTGTGAGGTGCCAGGGAATCCAAAAGCAGAAATGCATGAAATCATCCATGCAGGCTATTGATTGAGTTTGAAGTAGTTTTTTTTTTTTTTTTTTTTTTTTTTTTTTTTGTAAATCTACAATTTAGTTTCCCTATCTGGTCATTTAACCCATTAATAATGCTTATCTCATTCCTCCCCAGCCCCAAAGGAAAGGAGCCAGTATGCATACAAAGGATGAGTGTGGGCTTTGACATCAGTAGAGGGGGTTCAGCTTGAAGATTTGGATTGCCTTCTGAATATTGCTTGTTATTTGGTGGCTGAATGCCTGACACTATTCTTGGAGGGGAACTCAGAATCCATGCCAAAGGCAAAAGGGACTTGGTCTTGTTTAGAACCTCATGGATTTAAGAGAGACTGTAATGTGTGTGAACCTCCTCATGCCCTGTGTGTGTGGTTTATTTGGTTTGGTTTTCTCTGCATGTCTGTGGGCTTCCTGCTTTCAGAGAACAGTGGCTATGTTCTGAAAAATTACCCCTTCCCTTTTTGATGAAGAGTTTGTATTTCTTTTCTGTCCCTTTGAATACGTCTATAAAAAGAATGAAAGTGTCTGGTTTTGTTTGTTGCACCAACATTCAAAGAGCTCTGTAATGGAAAAATAAAAGCCACTTCAGCTGATTGAGCAATCTCTTTGATGGGCAGAATTTTCTCTCATCCTATTTTGGAATCTTTTACCTATTCAAAAATTAGAAAACACAGGGATTATCTTTTGGAGTGTCATAAAATGTAATTTTTTGAGTGGTTACATGTTATTGTACTCCACAAATATTAGTTGTGTCTTTCTTGATCCCTAGGTCTCCTTTGATTTTGATTGACGTAATCCCTTCATTACCTGCTTTTCTAGTATAGTCTAGATTGGAAGACTATTTATAAGCATCAATTTGACTTGAAAATAAGCCTGCAAATACAAAGTAATGTTAGAAAAGTCCTGATGATTGTGATTCACACATCAAAATGTTGAAAGTAGTATTCCACTACTAATGCACTGTCTTTGAACAATATGTTCTTTTTCCTGATAGATGTGTTGGGACTCCATTGAGGAACAGTTCGTTAGACCATAGTTTATGCTCTGCCTAAATAAAAGAACACCTTGCAGATTCACTCAAAGTGGAAACTGGGCGGTTACTGTCTGTGGCTTTGGATCTTCTTCCAGACTTCTGCCATTTATATGGAGGAAGATTGTAAGGGAACAATTATAACAATCGTGGCTCCTAAAAAACAAAAAACTTAGGGTGTGAAAGAAAATTCCTCTGGGATGCAGCATATTTTGTGCCTTGCTTTATTCCTTTCTGTCTAGTCTCTCCAAACACCTAAGCATGTGCCTGCACACACACACACACACACACACACACACACACACAGACACACACACACACACACACACATAGACAGACACACTTCTCTAACATCTCTGACATGATAGTAACTATTACCATTCAGTTACAGCCTGTTTGTTTGTGCCAGTGACTGGCTGGGTACTTGCATATTTTTCAACTTACAAGTAATGGAAAAGCAGATAAGTTTAGAGAGTAACAAAATTCTTGCCCCAAGTGGTACAGGTTGGCAGAGGCAGACCTTGGAGTTCAGTTTTGCATCTCTGCAGCCACCGTTCGCTCACCCTTTCTGTCTCTCCACTGGAAAAGGATCGTTCTTTCTCAGCCCTAGCTGTGACTACCCTACTGATTAGAGTTTAGATTGAGTGCTTGGAAAAGCATCTCCTTCAAAACCAAAAACATGTCTGATGTCTTTTGGACCGGTTCTTAGAGCATTGAGCCACAGAATGGGGTGGTCTTCTATCCTCCTTCCTTTAGTAATTGCCAAGGGTGCCATCACTGACAGTGGCACTGCCTGAAATGCCATGCTCAGGCCTAGGAGGAAGCTAGTGTGGTAGCAGGGTGCTATGCATAGGGTCAATTAAAGTTGCAGCATCCAGTGGTGTTGAAGGGGCCTTGAGGATATCCATTGCAATGGCCTTTGAATTTTGTGTTCATAAGACTCAGGGTTCTTTTGGCTCTACTAAAAGCAAATTGATTATGGGTTATCTCTGTAGCTGGGAGGGCTGTATTTGCATCCGTCCATTCAACAATTATTAAGCTTCAGCAAAAGATGAGTATTGTGCTTGAAACTGGAAATAAAATAGTGAAGACCACCTTTGTAGATTTGCGTTAGTGTGAAAAGACGGAATTAAAAAAATATGTTTAGGAACCAAATTCTTACTGTTACAGCATGTACTCTTCTTGGGTGGGAAGGCCAAAGTGGTACTGGTGATGTCTGGGAAATCTCTTAGCAAGTGACATGAGTTAGCTGGAAGGAAGAGAAGCAATTGTAATGTTCTAAGGAGAAGTAAAGAGCCGGTGCCCTCAAGCAGATAAGACAAGAAGGTGGGAGTAGCTATCGAGGCTTGTGAGTCGGGAATGCATTGAAGTGTTACCCTAAGCATTCTGGGAAGCTGAAAGATAGTTTTAAGTAGAGGTGCACGATTGATCTGTTTTTAATAGAGAGTTATGGCTGCCATATGAAGAAGAGTCTGCATTGGGACAGGCAACAGGGCCAGTTATGAGGCTACAATTTCACAGGAGATGTTGCATCCTGCCTTTGTTTTCTGTTGGGTACTATGGAGTTGCTGTGGTGAGCTGATTTGGAATATACTTTGAAAGACAATATTTGGACTTGGGGAGTGGAGAACACAGGAGACTCAACTTGTGGGGTTTGGTCTTATGCCTATGAGTTCTGCTAGATGAGTTGCAGACCTGCAGAGCCCAGTGCTTGGATCTGGATTTAGTGTACTAATGATGTATAAAGGTTGGCGACAAACTGTTCTTTCCCTCCATAGCTGTGGAATACTGTGGGGCAAAGAACATATAAGAATAACCCAAAAGCCTGAGGCAAAAGAGAATATTGAAAAAGGAAGTGACTAAGCCCTACTTCACTATTCATCTTGTTAAATGTGGTTGCCACACTCAGAACTAAATCAGAGCCCCTGCAGGCGTGTCAATCCAGTCCATGGCCCACGTATATTTCAGGATAGCTGTGAATGAGGCCTAGGATACCTGTAGATGACAGTATCCTGTCACAGTGTCAGGAGGTTGGGTACCCCTGCATGCTGGCTCCACTGCCCAGGGCACTGAGTAGCCATTATGTTGCTTTCTCATTAGGTAGAAATGATTTCAATAAATGAGGGCCCTTTTTCTCTCATATGTAAACCTTTCTCAGTCTTTTGGGGTTGGAGAGAATAGGCTTAGGGTGTAGGAGTTTATTTGCATTTTGCGTTTGCTTTTCCATTTAGGCCTCAGGAATGGTTTCTTCAGAAACTTGGAGAAGGAGGCTTGATTGCATTCTGGCAGATGGAGAGAAATTGAAAATTTGTATTATCATTTCCCAGCAGAACTGTATTGTCTTTTCTCACTGAGCCCCAGACAGTAAAATGCTCCCAGGATAGTTGCTTTTCCCCTTTGTTTATAGTATAAAACCCATCCATCTATCAGGACAGGGTATGTTGGCCATAAGAGAGGAATCTCTTTCTCTATAGCTTCTCCTCTCCTCCTCCTCTCCTTATTTTTTTTTCCTCTTTCTTTGTCCTCTGCGTGTGTATGCACAGATGTGTGTATTTGTGTTCATGTGCACATGTGTACTGTATGCATGCCCATGGAGGCCAGAGGCCAGCTACAGGTGTCTTCTTCAATCACTCCAATAATTCCTGAGACTGAGGAGCTCACTGAATCTGGAGCTTACCAAGTAACCTAGGCTAAGTGACCAGTGATGGGGATTTGCCTGTTCCATCTCCATAGCACTAGGACTACAGGTGCATATACCTATGCTAACTTATTGTTTTTTTTTTTTTGATATGCATACTGGGGATTGAACTTGTCTCCATGCTCGCATAGCAAATATTTTACCTAGTAAGCCATCTCCCCTCCCTCCCACTTTACTTTTAACCTGAATTGTTTCGCCCGGGCAGAGACCAGCAGACGTGGCCATGCCATGCAGCTTCTTCACTTGCAGGAGAAAATGTGAAAGTCTATTCCCCCACGCTCTGTAATGGTCTGACTATTTTTAGACTGGGGCTGCTTGAGATACAAGTTGCTATTTTAGTCCTCAGCCTGGTGGTGGGTAGACAGCTCCTACTTCACCCTACACGGAGCACTTCCCGTTTCATCCATCCTCAACCATTTTGGAAGCTCGTTCTCCACCCTTTGAAGTTCCTCCTCGGAGCTCAGTTGTTTCCTCTCAGGGAGAGGATGTGGTGGATCCTCAGGTGCTTGGGGCAGTACGAAAGCCTTCCTCCCCGGGGTGTAATTATTTTTCTTTTTGCTTATGAGAGCTGCGCAGCAGCTCTCTCACCCCATAGGAAATGAGTGATATAATTTAGGGGATTACCAGGGGAAAGGAGAGTAGGCTGGGACATGCACATCCGAGTTCGAGGATATCTTGGATAAATTCTGAAGCTATTAGGTGGATCATTTGTTCTTCAAGCTGGCCAGTGGATACACTTAGTTCATTTAGGGCCTAGCTAAGTCTCTAGTCCAAGTGAAGCATCTTCACTGTCCCATGTCCATTATGCACTGGGTATGGACTTTTGGGGGACTACCTGTTGTGTCTTTCATTGGTTGATCTGAGGAAACCAGGTTCCCCCTAATGCGACGGGGGAGAATATTTGTTTGTCTTTTGTTTAAAAAAAAGTTTAAAGATTGGTCAGATTGGATACTGGCAAACAAACAAACAAAAATGACCTCTAGACTATCTGGATTAAAAAATAGCTTTTTATTTTGTTTTGTTTTGTTTTGTTTTGTTTATTTGGTTTTGGGGTTTCTTTTGGGGGGTTTACTGAACATATTGACAGGTAGAGTGCTGGGATTTCAAAGCTGTCAAGGCCTTTACCCATATGTTTCTCTTTGCCTACTGCTTTGCTCTTTTATTCTGTCCCCTTCCCTCTCTCTCTCTCTCTCTCTCTGTGTGTGTGTGTGTGTGTGTGTGTGTGTGTGTGTGTGTGTGTGTGTGTGTTAGCCTCCAGAGAATAGTCAGAATGATGCAGACATCACCAAGCCTGGCGTGAATGTGGGGTTAGTTTTGGAGAGTTCTCCTCACCCACTTGCTAGAATAGAACAGCAGTCCTCTGGAATGCATGTTTTCATCCTTCTGCTGATTATGGTAAGGTTAGCCTGAAGGGAAGCCTGGACCATGAGCATCTCTGCAACTTTGCCAGGCTGCGTGTATGTGTTTTAAAGCCACAGCATCAAGTACTAATAATATGTGCAGTATTTGAAGCAAACTCTTCTCACTCAGGGAGAATGGAGGTGAAAATGTGTCTACTTGTTTAGGTGGCCTGGATGTAGCCAGGTATCAAATAAGCTGCCTGGTGCCAGAACAGGTAATACAATACAGGAAAACTAGTCTGGCAGGCCCTCTAATGTGGGATGCAGGCTGTACAGATCTGCATACAGAAAGCTTTGCGTGTCTCGAGTGAGAAAGCAGAAACCTTTCAAATGTAATGTGTACCCTTTTGTTTAATGACAATAACTAAAAGTTGGGGGGGCTGGGGGGAACAGAAATCTTTCCTTTGATTTGGGGTGCACAGCTGAGTTTGATATAGTTTCTGTTTGCCTTTGCTTGGCACGAGGTTTATCTATTGAGCAAACTCAAGGGCTGTTTCATCAAATAAACTAGATGTTTACTTTCGATTCAATGCTGTGGGCCAAGTTGACACCTCTTTAATGGCTTTGGTTTTCTTGTTGATAACAGCAACCTTTTCATTTAGAAGAGACTGAATAACCACTGCAGGCTTCCAGCATGGTCGGTTTCCAGTGTGTCTCATGTGATGGCTTCTCTGTTTCCATAGTTTCATGAACCATCGGGCCCCAGCCAATGGCCGCTACAAACCAACTTGCTACGAACATGCTGCTAACTGCTACACACATGCAGTGAGTACAAACTTCTCTGTCGCTGTCCTTTACACAGGGCTCTGGTGGGACAAAAGGCTTCTTTAGTAACGTCAACACAAGTGATTAGAACTACCCAGCCTTGTGACCTTAAGTACCTGAATGGCAGTGGTGGGTTATGTCACCACAATCTGAAAGTTGTGAGCATGGAGAGTGCTCTGGACACTCTAACCTGTAGCCCATGCGTGCCTCAATACATCTTCAAAAGAAGAGGAGGAAGTAAGTACCCTAGTGAAGGGACACTGGAGAAGCTTGCTTATGAATGCTATGGCACCTTGAACGAAATTAGCTACTGGGCTGATTTGGCAAGGGCAAGTCATGGTTTGTTGAAAAGGGAGAGGGTTTGTTGTTGTTGGGATTGTTGTTTTTCTTGTGTGTTTGCTTTTCAAGACAGGGTTTCTCTGTAGTTTTAGATCCTGTCCTGGAACTCACTCTGTAGACCAGGTTGGCCTTGAACTCACAGAGATCCACCTGCCTCTGCCTCCCAAGTGCTGGGATTAAAGGTGTGCACCACCACCCGGACGTTGTCTGGGTTTTTTGTTTTGTTTCACCAAATGATTCTCTGAGACAGGGACAGGCTAAATCTTCTCACCTTCATAGTGACCATTGCATTTTCCTGTCATTATACATTTCCTTTACCTTTGGTTTTACTATTCTCTTTGGAAATTTCATTCTGTGAGACCTTGGGAGAGAAACCATGTCTGAGATATTCTGAAAGAGGTAGGGAAGGTGATGAAGTTGTTCCTTCAATGATGGCTATTTAGACAAGGCTTACATTACAGATGGGGTGGGGCCAGTGCAGTGGTTTGGATGTTACACAGCCTACCTTCAGAAATAACATTCGTGTAGGATGGGCCTGAATTCTCTTTACCTCTTCTCCACAAGTCACAAGTAACAGAACGAACAGTGCTTAAAGGGCAACTTAGTTAAAACCAATAAAAACCCCATGCTAATGTTTTAGAAAAGTGATCTAGTTAAGTAATGCATATTCAGGAGTATTATAGACCCACGATATTTCTAAAGACAGAAAGTATCTATCACCATCATTTCTTTAAAGGGAACGTATTATTGGGTGTGGTGATACATGCTAGCAATTTGAAGGCCTAATAAGGATTCTGCAGGCCTGTCTCAAAACACAACAATACCACAAACAAATACAAACAGAGAGGATGCCTTCACACAGCAAGAGTAAAGGAGATATAATCTGTAGGGATATTTTTTCCAGACAAGTTTTTCTTTATGAAAAAAAAAAAACAAAACAAAACACTATTACTCTCCCTGCTCTTGTCTTGTACTGGGCCAATGAAAACTGGCATCTGATGTTGAAATTTGGGTCTAGGGTGTAAAATATAACACAGAAACTGACCATTGTGGCATCACTTAGGAGATAGAGAAGGGAGAGCTCAAAGTAGTCCTTACCAACTTAGTCCTTAGAAAGGAAAGAGGGGAGGAAGGGAGGGAGAGAGGGGGGGGTCAATCAGAATTCTTAGATTTTGGTTTCCTCAAACTTTGGGCTTCAGGGATGGATTATTCATCATGTACTATTTAAAATGATGAAAGCCTGCCAGCCCCTTTGTTCTGCAGACACTCTCAAATACATAAAAATGAAGAAATTAAAAGTAAAAACCAGGATATTCTAATTCAACAATTGATTTGTGTGTGTGTGTGTGTGTGTGTGTGGTGTTTTATATAATATAATATGGACTTAATTCACTCATGTGTCCTTTACTTAAATAGCAAGATTGCAGACAGGATAGAATGTTTGGGAATCAGGACCTCTCTGGTGATTCTAGATTATACTTGATGTTTGGATATTTTAAATGCCTACTCTGTATCAGATTAGAGAGGAGAATGGAATACACTCTTGTTTAATGAAATTAGGATAAAGAACAGCTATTTTGCAACAGTTGGGCAATGCTGTGTCCTGTTTGTGCACCCATTGGTTGGCCTAGTTCCTGAAGTAGGAACACCTGCTTCCAGTGCCGTGGCTAACTTCATCTACCTCTCGTTTTGATTATCCAAGGGAGACAAATGTTTCCTTAAAACTTAAGAATTGGCAAACCTCTGTGGTTTTTAAGCGGAAGTCTTGATCCCGTAGATGCCAAAGTATTCATTTCTCTTTCCCTTCCTCCCAGTTCCTCATTGTTCCAGCCATTGTGGGCAGTGCCCTCCTCCATCGGCTGTCTGATGACTGCTGGGAAAAGATAACAGCATGGATTTACGGGATGGGCCTCTGTGCCCTCTTCATCGTTTCCACGGTGTTTCACATAGTATCATGGAAAAAGAGCCACTTAAGGTACATGGGGTCAGTGCACCTCTGGTGTTTATCAACATAGTTGACTAAGCGTGTTCTCGGGTCCCAGGCTACCACAGTTCAGTCGGGAGGGTGAAGAGTGGACCTTTTCCTATCCTGTAGGCTTGGAGCTGTCCCTTAATTCTAGGCATTCTCTTTGGATTGGACAGAGTTTTGAAGACCCAGCCGCCTTGTTCGCATCTAAGAAAGCAGTGGCCTAGCTGGCTTTCTAGGTCTTGCAGCTAAAATCCTGAGAGTTAGTTTCTAGTTCTCTCATGCACACCAGAAATGCCAGGACAGCCATGGCTGTGGCTGGGCAAGGACACTGAACTTTGCGCCCCAATCCTCCTGGATTTAACCTTGAGTAAGTAATTCCACCTCACCCAAGGTTTCTTCATTATGAAACTGGAGGTTATTATGCTGCCTCATAATATAAGTTATTATGATGCAATAAAGTGAATAAGGTGGTAAATTGGAAAATAAGTTGACAAGTGTTGGACAAGGCGAGCAGGAGATCCGTGGTAGTGAAGATTAACTGGGAGGTGCTTTCCAAACTATACGGTGGTCCTTGCAAGGCCTATCAATAAGAAAGTGAAAGTGTTTATATTTGTTACTATTAGACAGGAGGCCAGAGCATGTGAAAATGAATGCTTGCCAAATAAAACATTCATTGCTTGAGTAGCTCAAACTCCAAAGAGGTAAACACTTTTCAGAAAAGCGCAAGACTTGGAGCAGGTGACAGGTCATTCAGAGGAGTGGGAAATCGAGCTGGGCATGGTGGCACATGCCTGTAGTCCTAGCGTGAAGGAAGCAGAAGTGCGAAGATCAGAAGTTTGGGGCCAGTTTGAGCTATGTAAATGAGACTGGGCTTCTAAATAGAAATGTAAGAAAATACCATTGGTTTCATAAACTGTCAAAAAAAAAAAAAAAAAGTCTCCCCTGACACAATGACACTCATACTTACAATTCCAGGACTTCAGTACATGGGAAAATGTCATGTAGTTGAGGCCAGCCTGGATTACATAGTGAGTTCCAGTGAGCTACAGAGTGAGACTCTTGTCTCAACAAAACAAAGCAAACAACAAAACCCACTACTAGCGAGGAGGCAGGCTTGGAGAGAGGACCATAACTCTGCCTTGGCCTTTTTTCAGCGTGTCATTAAAATACTGCATGAAGCTTGCTCTCTGCTACCGTTCCCTATAAAGTGACAGTTCCCTAGGATTAAAAGAAAACCACAGCACTGAACCACAAGGGCACTGTGGGACATACTTGTTGGAGAGTCACAAAAGTACCTGTGCTGGCTTCCCGGGACACAGTCATAGGACCCAGAGGCCCGCATGGAGGCAGAGTACTTCATTATCTCCTTGGCACAGCCTGATGCTTGTGGTTGCCTCAGCTCACTTGGCTCTGATGTCTAGATTTCTGAATCAATAAAGAGTTGTAGATGCCTACTTCAGTATTAGGCGCCTCCCTGGCAGAGGCTAGAGAGAAGGTATAATGGAAACAAGACTCTCAAATTGAACCTTGAAAGAGCATTGCTAGAATCACAAACCATAACATTGGGGTTTTTTGTTTGTTTGTTTTTGCTCAGCATTCAGTCACTATTTTTTAAATGCCCAAAAAAGTCAGAACTAGGAGAGAGAAGGAAAGTGCCAATTGCCAAGTTTGTGCTGGGCACTCTACTGAGAACACAGCCTACATTTACCACATTGGGTGTTCTGTGTGCTCAGATGGTCCCCTTTTTGTGAGATGGTGTGAGTCAGAATGACGGCCGGTGGAGCTTTTTTGTTTTGTGGAGACGTGGTATTGGGGACTGACTCTAGGATTTCATGTGTGCTCGGCAAGTGCTCTGCCATTGAGCCACATCCCCAGCCCGCTTTTTACTTTTTCTTTTGAGAACACATTGTATTTGATACTCAGGATAGTCTTGAACTCACCGTGTGTCCCAGGTAGACCTTAACCTTAATATCATCCTGCTTCAGCCTTTCAGTAGCTGAGATCACAGACCTGTGTCACAAAGGGCTAGCTGCTGGTTTGAATATCTGCCCTAACCATGTCTAGAAAGCAGAATTAGAGACTCCTCAAGCCTTGCTAGGAATCAAAATCATCTCAGGAGTTCAAAACAAGAAATGAAACACTTTCAATTTCCTCCTCTACCCTGTTTTCCCAGCCCTTTCAAAGTAGAATCTTGCATCCGTGAGTCCACGGCTACCTTTATTCCTTGGTGATCCTTAGAGGTGATGAAGTTCGAGTCGATGTTTGCTTCATTAGGACCTGCAGCTCAATTAGCAGGGAATAAACTGCAGCTTCTGCACCATGCTTCTTCACAAGTAATAGTTTTTACTTAGGCATTCACACATCCTTATCAATCTGCTTTGCCCAGCGGTGTGTATAGTGAGGCTCTGCTGAGTGCTGAAGCTCCACAATAGATAGCTTTTACATCCTACAAACCAAAAATAGACTTGAAATAATGTCGTGGGTCCAGGCATTATAGCACATGCCTGTAATCCCAGAACTGTGACTGGGGTAGGCAAGAGGATCAAGAGTTCAGGCCCAGCCTTAGCTACATAACAAGTTCCAGGCTAGCCTGGGCTGCATGAGGCCTTATCTCAAAGCAAAATAATAAAGACCATCCTCTGTATTTATATATTTATTTATTAATTTATATTTAAAAACATTATTTATATGTATGTATGCACCTGTGTGTTAATATATGCCTTGTGTGTGCTGACAGAGGCCAGAAGAAGACATCAGATTCCCTGAATCTGTAGTTATTGTTGGGTATGAGCTGCCTGATATGGGTGCTGGGAACCAAATGCAGGTCCTTTGGAAGAACAGATCCCATGGAAGAGCAGTACGCACTCTTAACTGCTGAACCATCTCACCAGCCCCCTGCGTTTATAATTTTAAATGACCTCCACCAAAATACTGGGTCTTCCTGACGTTTTGTGAGTCAACCTCAGTGACTCAGATCTTTGTATATACACTCCTGGCTTTGACTCTGGGCCAATCTAGAAATACAATGGCTACCCTTCCACAGCAAATACGCCGTACCTATGTTTGTTATTGCTGGCTCTAAATTACTGATTTTTCCCTTATTACCACTACCCTGACATGTTTGAAGTTAAAGATGTATCAAAACAAAACAAAACACAAGAATATGAAGTCAGCAAAAACAAAAGACTTGAAAATGGGATAGGGACCTAGGAGAAGGAAGGGAGAGATGTTGGAGTTGGTAAGAGATAGAGAAATTAGTATGACAGAATGTGTTATGTATGTATGTGAAATTGTCAAAAAAAAGAAAACAGACATTTAGAGAAAGGATGTGCTCTCAGCTGGGGCATGCTAGCTGAGCACTAGGACTGAGCTCTGTTCTGTAATAGCACCCAGGCAGTGGTCTGCCCTCTCAGAATTTCATCTTCCAAAAGAAAAGGAAACTCACCTCATCTGAGTGTCGTGGGGGTTCTACTGTCTCATGCCTGTGGCGTGGATAGCCTAAAAATATACAGCTTTTACTGTGGCTCCCTGTCATTAAAAGGGAGAGCCGTAGCTTTGAAGGGCGAGTTATGAATGCCATGAAAAAAATGAAACAAGCACATGGAAATGGTGGCCTTGTAGAGTGATAGCCCTGTCGGAAAGTTTTGACAAATTTGCCTTATTGACTTCCTCCCACAGGACGGTGGAGCATTGTTTCCACATGTGTGACAGGATGGTCATCTATTTCTTCATTGCTGCTTCCTACACTCCATGGTGAGACAGAATCCGAGGGCTCTGGAAAAGCCTCTTAATGACTACAAGTCCCCGCTCCTTTCCTCTCTTCTTCTCCATCCTGCCCTGCAGCCCTCCTGCATGTACTCTGCCCCTCCCACAATGCGGACACATTTGCACCCCACCACCACCCAATTTGATTTACTTGGTTACATTATTTGGAAGGACTGTCTGACATGGGATCGTTTCAGAGGTGCTGCAGACTTGGGTGTAGCTAGCAGGCTCCCTCTCCCCCCCTCCATCTTCTTTCCATCTATCTCTGCTGCTTTTTGGAATATTTGAAAATGAAATTTGGCAAATGGAAGTGCTGTCAATACGCATGAGGGAAAGCAATCTTCCTTTTGCAATTTGCACTGTTTCTGCTCACCCTACTGCTAGTGTATAGCTGTACATTTCTCATTTCTTTTGCTAAGTAAGTAACCAAACTAGTTAACTGCTTAAAATATGTAGTCTCCTGTGCAGTCCTCTTGATCTTACTGCCCTTCAGACACAGGTCAAATGCAGCCTCTTGTTGCTTTAAAGGCCATAATTAAAGAAACTTTAGTTTTCCTCTATTAAGAGCTGGTCCAGTTTTAAAAACGCAGAATGCCCTATTGAGCCATCCATGGCTGTAGTCAATAGAAACAGCAGGCCTCTAGAATCTGGCTCATGCAGGCTCAGTCACTCAAAAGAAATGTAATTATCTGTTAGAATAAAAAGAAGTGCAAGGCCTCCCCAGTACCTCTCACTAAATTATAGGTCTGATTCATATAAGAGCAAGCGTGCTTAAAAGCTTTTGTGAAGCAATTTAAGTAAATATATAACAAGAATTCAATGTGAACTGAACAGTCACACGCAGAGTAGAGAATTTGTTCCCATGTAGTTTTAGATAGGTCTGTAGTTAATTTTCTATTTGCAAATATTAATTTTATGGCTATAGCTAAACTGAACTCTTTTTTCATATTTATTCTTAATATACCAGGGCACTTGATGTTGTGGTATGTTGAACTGTGACAAGACACATCCCATAGCACATGCTAGAGGAGTTCTCCTCGTGCTCTGTCTTGGCAGAGGTTGCTAAAAATGTATATATTAGGTATCTACTGTGGGTATGTGATCCCGGTTCAGGGTTTTATTCTGAGTTCTCAATAAGCTTGGTAAGCATTCCAGAAGCTTGGTCAGAAATAAAACAGCCAGCAGTCTTTGCTTCAGTGGGTCCTGCTAGGGAAAGTCAGGCTCAACAGGCATCCTGGCATGTCTGTTTTTAACTGGTGCTGTTTTTAAATTGTGCTTAATTCCTAATATGAAAATTTGACAACAGTCTTACCTTTGGATGATTAATTTCACCCAGACTTCCCAAATGCCTCCTTGCTGTATTGTGGGACTGTTACCCTATTGTTTTCTGTTTGGTGTTACTAGGAGAGCATGGGCTCTGAATTCCTGTCATTTACCCCTTTGTTGTCATTTACATTTGTAGGTTAAATCTCCGTGAACTTGGACCCCTGGCATCTCATATGCGTTGGTTTATCTGGCTCATGGCAGCTGGAGGAACCATTTATGTATTTCTCTACCATGAAAAGTAAGAGAAAAATCACTTCCATTTGATGGCTTAACAATTAACTGCCTAAATTATTCCTGTGTTACAATGCAGTTCCCTTTGTCCTTATGCCTCAAAATAGTAGAAATACATAAATAGAAAATATATTGCTTTTAGTAAATCTTTACCTCCATTTGGTATTCACTATTGCTGGACAGGTAGGGGTGGGAAGGCATAAATGGCACCTGTATGTCATGATTAGGTTGAAAGACAATTCAACCAGTCATTTTAGAGCTGTGGGGGGTGCCTCATTTCTCATCCAGAGGCAAGCTAGCCCCATCTATTTCATAGAAAACTCATATGGAAAATGACCTTCTTTCAGTTTCCATGGTGATCAAGGATAACCAATTTTAAGTGTCACAGAACAAAACTTACCTAGATAGAAATCTGGAGAATATTTGAGAAAAGAAGCTAACACTGGACACAGCTCTCACTCCCCACCCACCACGCACAGCTGTAGTCAAAAGTATAAGCGATATAAACAAAGGCATATTGATAAGTACCATTTGGGCTGGGTGGTGGTGGCACACACTTTTAGTCCCAGCACTCAGAGGCAGGCAGATCTCTGTGAGTTCGAGACCAGCCTGGTTTACAGAGCTAGTTCCAGGACAGCTTCCAAAGCCATAAAGAAACCGTGTCTCAAAAAACCAAAGAGAGAGAGAGAGGAGGAAGAAGAAGGAGGAGGAGGAGGAGGAGGAGGAGGAGGGGAAGGAAGGAAGGAAGGAAGGAAGGAAGGAAGGAAGGAAAGAAGAAAGAAAGAAAGGAAGGAAGAAAGGAAGGAAGGAAGAAATGTATCATTTGGGACGTTCTTAGTAAGAGCCAAAAGAAAACAAACTTTGCTATGAGATTGTGTCTCCGGGAATGTCAGAAGCCACACCCATGAGGTTTACAAACACAGTCACCTAAACCATATCTAAATAAAGAATACCAAATAGACATATTGATGCTGAGCTTATGGCAGACACCTGACTCCAAGTACCCTTTGAATGTAATGAACACTAAATGTATTATGTAATGCATGTCAATCCAAGAGACATTTGCTTCTTTGATTCACACTCCCAGGTGATACCCTCCAGACAGCATAGTGAGTAAACACAGGTCTTTCTGGTAAACTGAGCTCTGGGCCCCATTCTTCCTCCCCTGGAGTTAGAGATCTCAGACGTCCTGAAGCTTGATGGGATAAGACTGGAAATAAACATGCAAAATGAAGAGAAAACAGGCAACACATCATTTACTGTGGCTGCTACTCCAACCCTGAAGAAAGTTGTGTTCTAACTCTAGATGGAACTGGTGGTGGACCAACCCCAGCTGAGAAAGGGAAAAATAGTGTACTGGACTAGATTACAACTAGCTTTTATGGTATACCTGTTCTAGGCAGCCTGGGTCAATTTACTTCCTTTTCATCCTAGAAGAAATGTTACCTACCTCCTCATTACCTAGTTTGGCATATTAGAGAGAAGCTCAGTGGTTAACTGAGCTCAACCTTCTGGGAACTGAATTCTTTGAGTAGTTTCAAAGCTTCTATTTCTCTTTCAAAATGAAGAAAGGGGAAGCTGGCATGTGCATGATCTAAGCATCCCTGGAATGTGTGTCCAACTCCTTTTGTGTTCCTGCAGGTATAAAGTGGTTGAACTTTTCTTCTATCTCACAATGGGATTTTCTCCAGCCTTGGTGGTGACATCAATGGTGAGACACAGCTTTATAATTTTAGTTACCCCCTTCTAAATTCCTGATACTCAGATGCAATAATACAGTTTTGCCTTTCAGAACTATGATGTGTCCATTAGTTATAGACTGAGAGGGAAACCTATGTAGATAATGCAGCTTCTCACCGAGTTGTACTAGGGACCACCCAAGGCTTGTCGAAGCTGTGTATGTTAGGTTTATTCTGTATTTGTTTGTTTTGGATGATGGGTCTAGTTCCCTCCAACCCTCACTAATTCATCACCCTTCTACCAGAGAAGAGTCTAGCCAAACTATTTTACTATAAAGAAGTGGCTGTTTCTGTTACATAAAGGAGGTGTTTGAGCCTGAATCCCGGGAAGAGGCTATTGGTGATTTGTTATAGGAAAGAAAACCTGAATTGCCGACTCAAAATCTGAAGAATTAGGATTGTGGTGGCCTACAACTCTGATCCCTACCTAGCTGAGGAAGAAAGATGGTTAGTTTGAGATCAGAAAGTTCTTGTCTCCAAATTAAAAAAGAAAAAGAAAGGAAGGGAGGAAGGAAAAAAGCGCACACTTTGCTTCAGCATCCTACTGGATAGTTTTCAGTTCCATTTACTCTTTTTCCCATCGTCTTTTAAGTAATATTCTCTCTCTTTCTAGAGCTTGACCTCTCTCTCTTTCTAAAAAAGGAAAGTGGCCTTTGTTTCTGTTTGTTATTTTGCTTTTAACTTTGCTTTAAAATAACTTTTGGGGACTTAAAGTATTTATTATGTTATCTTTAGTGGGCTCTTGCATGTAGTATAGTCTAAATTCTCTTTCCAGTTGAATTACTGTTTAGAAATCTGTGCACATCTCTCACCTTGAATCAAATATACACATTGCAGTTTGATTTAGCACTCCTGGCTAGGCTAGTTGCTTCTGTTTGCCGGTGCCTGTGTTGAACACCTGGCATTAGCCACTGTGTTAATTAAAGAAGTCCAACTTGTTTAGTTTGAGCTTTTTTTTTTTTTTTTCTCGGTTACCCTGAGTCAGGATTGTACTTGAGATGTCATTACTAAGGTTTTATATACAGTGTGAGAACATAATTCCACTCCCCAGTGCCCCTCCTCAGAAAAATGTCTCTCAGAGCTGAAACCTCATTCTGAATATTCCGGAAATAGGGCTTGTGAAAATGTCAAAAAAATTATATAGCCTTGAGATGTGAGCTTGATGATGTATGTGGTACCACTGCATCCATAAATATGTAAATGGATGTGTACTGTGCTGTGTGCATATACATAGGTGGATATAGTTCAGTTGGTACAGGCACCAGAGAATGGAGAGGGAAGCAGCTGACTGAGATGAGAAAATGGGCCATGGCTGTTTTATCGTTCGAGTGCAATTCAGGACAGCCAGAGCCATATAAGCAGACTGTGTGGATTGGTTACTAATTATTAGAACAGAATTTCAAGTCAATTCCCTCTGGCTGTCATAAAAGCAGGTTTATCCGGTATTTTTACTAGCCCAAATCTTTAGTCGGCCTTTTCATAGGTGGCATAATAGCAAGTGACTAATGTTTATGAAAATGAAGCAGGATAATTCACACACTGCTGTCACAGAACTTAGGATCCAACAGGCAGATACAGTTTCTGTTCAGTAGGAGACTAATAAAATTTTATAATGTCCTTGATGGTGGTAGTGGGGGGGGGGAACGACTCAGGTTGCTATGGGAACATGAGAGCGAAGTACTAAAATAAGTGATAGGTAAGCTGATTCAGAAAGACAAGTAGGAACCAGGAAGTGGTTGGAATGAGGCAGGTGTTGCTAATAGAGGCTACAGCCTGCCTCGGGGAGAGAGCCTTGGTCTTTGGAGAATTGATAATTATCTAGACAGAGTCCAGATCAAAGGGGTTATGTAAGAATGAACACTCTGAGCTGGTGAGTTGTGGATCTCAGATTTACTCCTTCTGCCACCGAGAGCAAGAGAACTAGGTAATGAATTAAAGCAACTGGGTTTTTTGCATCAAGCATGGACAGTGTGGGACTGTGATGCTTGAAGGGAGAGAAGCCCAAAACTGAGCTCTGTATTCTACCACCTCCCCCATTGTTTTTCTGTAGACTCCCAGTAGCAACTAAAGACAAGCCCAGAGAGCAGCAGTCTGCCCAGAAATCAGCTGTGAGACAGTTCATGGGGCAGGGACCTAGGGAGGAGATAGCCGCTGAGAGAAACCTCCAGAAATCTACAAAGGAGTATGTTTGGTCAAGCATCAAGCTGGGTTTGTGCAGGGCAAAATACTGCAAGGTAATTCTGAGGGTAACAATTGGAAGGCATTGAGCAAATTTGGTGATTCCAGAAGCACAGGTTTTGGGGACAGTGGAGTCCCTACCATCCCAAGTGGTGAAACCACACTGGACATCAAACATCTCCAGCTTTAGGGTGACCAGAGTCACCTTAGGGCCAGAGTTCCTCTGCTCCCTGTGTCTTAGTTGCTTTTTATCACTGTGACAAAAGGCTACCTTTAATGTCCTTCCTCTATAGTGAGATTGATGACTACCTTAAGTGCCATCCTAGAGCCTTCACCCAGTAGCTGATGGAAGCAGAAGCAGACACCCACAGCTAAGCACTGAGTGGAACTCCTGGAATCCAGTTGTAGAGAGGGAGGAGTGATGAGCAAAGGGGTCAAGACCAGGCTGTGGAAACCCACAGAAACAGCTGGCCTGAGCAAGTGGGAGCGCATGAACCCCAGTCTGACAGCTGGGGAACCAGCATAGGACCAAACCAGGCCCCCTGAACGTGGGTGTCAGTTGGGAGGCAAGGGCAGTCTATGGAACCTCTGGCAGTGGAACCAGTATTTATCCCTAGTGCACGGACTTGGGGAGCCCATTCCCCATGGACGGATACTCTCTCAGCCTAGATACATGGGGGAGCACTTAGGCCCTGCCCCAAATGATGTACAGACTTTGATGACCCCCCATGGGAAGCCTCACCCTCCCAGGGGAGGGGATGGCGGATTAGTGGGGGGCATGGGAGGATGGGAGGGAGAGGGAACTGGGATCAGCATATAAAATAAGATTGTTTTTAATTTAAAGTTTTAAAAAGCCACAAAAAATGGAGGGAGGGAGGATTTCTTCTGGTTCATAATTTCAGAGGCTTTAGTCTATAGTCACTTGGCTGTTGGTTGTGGTCGTGCGCATGGTGAGCAGGGTGGCTCACCTCATGGCAGACAGAGAGATGGTTAAGAAGGAGCCAGGGACAATCTAAACCCTTCAGAGGCATACTCTCCCACCCCACCCCACCTCCAGCAACCTGCTTCCTCCAAGAAAGCTCCACATTCTAATAGGTCAGTATACAAATTCTTTTGATCACAATAGACAGCATGCTGGCATGCTAGACTGTAAAATAATCTTTGATGCTAAAGAATTGAAACTGTCCCACAAAAAAAAGAAAGAAAGAAAATATAGAGGACTCCCAAATATTTAAAGATTAAACAACACACTTCTATATAAACTCCTGGGTCTTTGAATTGACTAGTAATGAAAATACAATCTGACAGTTTGTGGGTTGTAGCCCAAGCATGATGGGAAAGAATGTGGTGCTTTAGATGCCTCCGTGAGTGTGCAGGTTAATTGTGTGACTCCACTTGACCAGGCCCAGGTACCCCAGATGTTTGTCAGTTACCAGCCTAATTGTTGGGAAGGTACTTCATCAGTAATATTAGGATCTGATTCAGTAGACACAGAGTGCATTTCCCTGTTATGTGGTAGGCCTCAAACAGTTGCCTGAGGGACTTAGGAGAAAAAGACTGAGGCCTTGCTAGGATGGATTCTATGCTGCCTTTTGGATGCCAACTGCAGCAGCAGTAGCATGACCTGGACCGCGGTCTGCCTGCCCCCTGAAGAATTCAGCCTTGCTTCTCCATAATTACACAAGCCAGTGCTTTAAAGTCTTATCAGTGCACAGATGCACCTGTGTGTGTCTCTATGCTGCATGCAGACATACACATGTGTCTTACTGATTCTGCAACTGATCCTGCGAACGTAGTCCTGGAAGCCTGGCTAGGGTGATGAGAAAATGAAGACGAGACACACATACAGAAAAGCTGGGCTGAGGTGGGCTGTGTTCACTCTCCAATTCAGTAGCCTAAAACCTCAGAGAGTTTATGATGCAGTGCATGAGGAGGACTTAGCTAGCCTTGGTAGGAGGGCTCCGTAGGGGAGCAGTCTCAGATTGCAGCCATTTGTAAGGAAGAGGCCACAGTTGCTAGTTCTTGAACATCCTGTAGGTCAGTCCTTGGTAAATCCTAGTGTTTGGACCAAAGTGATGCTTCTCCGTCCCTCTGAGCTTCACCCAGAGAAAGGTTCTGCCAATTGTCGTGAGTCTGGGGCATTGGTGTCCATTACATATCTGTGCCCATGTTAGTAACACACATTCACTCAGGGCTTCCTCAGCTCTCCACAGGGCTATTTAAGAAAAAAAAAAAACTTCATGTAATATTATTAAAAAGCAGAAAGTTGTAAATTAGTGGTGTAAGCATCTACCTTTAGACAGGAAAGAAGAGAGTCAAGCCTATAGTAGCTAACAGTGAAGAAATAATTGGAGGGCTATGGACATGACTTGGTATAGAGCTTACTTGTCATGTAGGAGGACCTGGGTTCAATGGGAGAGAGAGAGAGAGAGAGAGAGAGAGAGAGAGAGAGAGAGAGAGAGAGAGAGAGAGAGAGAGAGAAACTGGAGAAAAATCATTGAAACCAAAAGCTGTTTAGGTTACAATCAGCAAAACTCAGGTAGACTGAACGGGAAGCAGAGTAAGCAGAAAATAGCATCATGATGTATGAACTACAGAATATCACCATGGAGCCTACAGCTGTGAAAGGGTGATGAGGGAGTATTGTGAGCTACTTGGTGTTGATAAACACTGCAATTTAGATGAAGTGGGCACATTTCTTGAATAGTTTCCCCAACAACAGACTGAAGAAGAACCAAAGATCTGACATCCTTATAATGTAAGGAAACCAAATGCATAGCCAGAAGCATCCTGCAAATAATAAATAAATAAACTTCCAAAGCCTAGTGGCTTTATTCATACATTCTAGCAAATTTTATACTTAGAGTCAGAATAATAATACTTCTACAAAAACTTTCACAAGTGGAGTAGAGCTCAGTAAGGTGGGACATTTTTGTATTTTCTGTACCTGGGAGGTAATGGAAGAAAGGTCAAGAGTTCAGGGCCAGCCAGAGGTACCCGAGGCCATCAAACAAACAAACAAACAAACAAACAAAACTGAAGTGGAGGGAACACTTCTAGTTCATTTTCTAAGGCCAATATTACCGTGAACATCAAATGCATATTTTGGGAACATTCCTAACCAGTATTCATGACACAGAAAAGCCTCCAGCAGAACTATCAGCAAATCTAGTTTCATGAGAATGTAGAAAGAATCATAATTAGGTTAGATTTCCTGTAGGAATGCAAGGTTGGTACACCACTTAGAAATCAGTTGTTGAAATTTGCCACATTGAGAGAATCAAGGAGAAAGATGGGTTAGCTCAGGAGATGGAGGGAAAATCTTTGGCAAGTATTCAGCCATAATTCTAAAAGTCTTCGAAAATGTAGAAATGTCACATATCTGGCAAAGGACACTAATGAATACGCCACCAGCAGATACATTTTTTTTTGCTGAAAGACAGTGGTGGGTAAGAAGGCAATAACCCCTCACTACTTCTAGTCAACATGTAACCAATGTCCTGGCTATGCAGTAAGTGATGAGGCACAGAAGCATGCCCGTGGAAAAGGACAGGAAATGGGCTTTATTTGTAGGTGACCATCATTGTATAGTAGCAGGTATTTACAGAAAAGCCCTAGACACAAAGAATGAGTTTAGCTATGCAGTAGGTTGCAAGAAGTAATGGCATCCTTCCTCTGGAGGCCTCACACCAGCTTGTGCCACCGCCATGGCGCTAGTGATCCCTGAGAAATTTTGGCACATTTTGTGAGTACTCAACACTTAATGTCAATGGGATGCAGAAAATAGCCACCACTGCCCTTAAGGGTGTGACGAGGAAATATGTCTGTGTGGTGGTGAAGAAAGCAGACACTGACCTCACCAAGAGGGCTGGAGAACTCAGTGAGGATGGGGTGGAACACATCCAGGTCAGTACAAGATCCCAGGAAGGTTCCTGAAGTGACAGAAGGATGGAAAGTACATCGAGGTTCTGACCAATAGTCTAGACAAGTTCTGTGAGGACCTAGGACAGTTGAAGATGATTGGAGGCCACAGAGGGCTGTGCCACATCTGGAGTCTTCAGCTGTCCGTGGTCAGCACACAAGACCGCTGGCTGCTGGGACTGTACCGTGGGTATGTCCAGGAAGAAATGAGTATAGACCTTTTCTGTTGATGTAGAAAGTAGTGGCATTTACATATGAACACAACTCAGTAGAAGGCGGCAAATGTTTGTAGGAAAAGTTTTAGAACATTTTGAGTGTCAATTTCATGTCACGCACAAACTGAATTTGAAGTATAGGTTTAGCTATCGAGTAGAAAGCATTGTTTCTTGAAAACAGAAACTTCAGGACCTGGGATATCTTTTTTTTTAATTTTTTATATATTTGAATTACAAACAAGATTGAACTACATGACATCCCAGTTCCCTTCTCCCTCCCTTCCTCCTCTACCACCCCCCCAACTAAAATCCTACCTGTCATATGTCCTTTCTTCTAATCTACACCTGACTCAAAATTTCTGCTTCCTCATGACCTCTGCATCCTTCCTTTTCTTCCCTTCTCACTCTCGTAGCTTCCTCCCCCCTCTTCCCATGTTCTCAATTTGCTCAGGGGATGGTGACCCTTTCCCCTTCTCCAGGGGACAAAGTTTGTCTCTTTTAGGGTCTTCCTTGTTTACTAGTATCTCTGGCAGTGTGGATTGAAGGATGGTAATCCCTTACTCTATGTCTAAAATCCACATATGAGTGAATACATATCATGTTTGTCTTTTTGTGATTGTAACCTGGGATATCTTGTCATCAGTTTTAGGACAGGCACAGATTTTGTGAGCCACAGAAATAAAGACCATAACAGAAGAAAAGTATGCTGGGGAGTTTTTCAAAATTAAAGTCTTTGCTTCTCTGAGAACTCAGTGAAGAAAATGGACAGGCAGCGACAGTCCGGCCGGAAGTACTTGCTGTGTCTGTGATAAAGGACATGTGTCCTGACAGCAGCCAACGCTAAATACAGGCTCAGTCTGTGAACTTCCAAATCAATCTAAAGTCCCTTAAAAAGGGTACAAGATTTTAACAGAAAGAAATAGGTATATCAAAGAACCCATAGCCCTTCAAAAACACATGCGTATAATTAGTGGTCAAGAAAATGGAAGTTAAAACCCCTGTGACTACCACAGCATACCCCAAAGAACAGTGATAATTAGAAAGATGAGATCCATGCTAATAGCCAGGCTGTGAAATATTGTGCCCCGCCACTGTGCAATGTATAAAATGATAGGGCCCACCTCCAGCAGTTTCAGTTTCCTGATTTTTTTGGTTTCTAATCAAATTAAGCATGCATTTATCCTGTTACTCGGTGGTTTACTTAACAGAAATGGAAAGACTCATGAAGTTAAGATTAGTCTCATTCTTAGCAGTCCTCCAAATGGCAAGAATTAGTAAGTTATGTTCAATAAAGGAACTACTAAGCAAAATAAAGGAAGGAAGGAAGGAAGGAAGGAAGGAAGGAAGGAAGGAAGGAAGGAAGGAAGGAAGAAAACTACACTCATGTGATACCCAGAAAACAAGCAGTGTAATTCTATTTATGTGAAGTTCTAGAGCAGGCGGGACTCATGTGTGGTGGTAAGCATTAAGAACAGTACTTGCACTGGGCAGTGGTGGTGCACACTTTTAATCCCAGCACTTGGGAGGAAGAGGCAGTCGGATGGCAATAAGTTCAAGGCCAGCCTGGTCTACAGAGTGAGTTCCAGGACAGCCAGTACTGTTAACACAGAGAATCCCTGTCTTGAAAAACCATTAAAAAAACAAAACAAAACAAACAGAAAGAACAGTGCTTGCCTTGGTGGCTGGAGGGGTCCAGGATTGGTTACCAAGGGGCGCACCAAAGAACTTTATAGTGGCACAGTGGCGTTAGGGTTATATGGATGTAATCAAAGTAATCAAATTCATTATGTACTTCGTGCTCATTCACAAAATTAGTCACACAAACCCCTGTTTTGAAAACACTCATTTCCCCAGTCCCAAATCAAAGCTCAAGTCAGACCATTTTAGTCCACATCCCAATTCTAGGAAATTCCTTGGCCTTGAGAATGGAATTTAACCTCTCCCTTTCTTGTCAGTTAATGCTGTTGACTGTTGCTAGTACAGATTTAGGGTCATGAAGCTCAGAGTGAATAAAAACAGGTGGTACCAGCAACATCAAGTCACAAAGACAACACTTGGCTTGCTCCAGAATTAAGTCTATTCTAGTCTTTGAGTGTCTGATGAAGTAAATGTGTTTCAAGGAACTGTCTCTTAACAGAATGTGTTTTAAAACTTATTGGTATACTTGGTTTGGCCTCTAGCTTATCTGGACAAAGAGAATTGGAGTGTGTCAAAACCAAGTCAAAACCAGATCATGGTATCTGTGAGAACAGTGTGGGGTGGTGGCCAGCCACGTGACTTTGTCATGCTACTTTCTTAAGTTAGTCTCCTTCCCGCCAAATAAGGAGGTGGTATTATTACATGAGTGGCACTTCTACTTGGGGTTCCTGTCCCCTAGGAATCTGTGGCAGCTTTTATCTTTCTAGAACAGTGCTCCCAATGTACATACAAGGATGTTGTATGATGGGCCTTGGTAGCCCTATAACCTATATGACATTATACATGTGTGTAATAAATTAGCTTGGGTTTTTTTTTTTTGACATTGTTGTTTTGTTATTTTTGTTTTTAAAGTCTGGTTGAGCTCTCTTCTTACTCAAGAGTAAAGAAAATCTGGTATCAGTCATTTGGAGCCCTCCCTAATCTTTTAATCCTACAAAACCCAGAGGTTCATGTGAATGTTGAAAATAAGGCTAATTGTCACACCCGGCCTTATGTCCTACCACCTGGCACTTAGCTCCCTCTAGGCTGTTGTCATTGCTTCTGCCTAGGCCCCTGTGCTCCTTGCTAGCAGGTGGCTAAACTGGAATTTCCTCTTGCTTTTGCCTGATTTGGCCACTAGGACCTTGGGGCCTTATGGACTTGCCCCAAGGCTGCTGCCATTAGCACCCAACTGTTTTAGGGCATCTATATTCTTGTTCTCTTCCAAAGCCTGGCTTGGCTTTCTGCTCCCCCTGCAGGGCCTCCTGTAGCACCACCTCCTATATCTCCTCATTCATTCAAGTCAGTTTACAGTTTACACTTGTAGATGAGCCTTGGTCTTTGAATCTCTCAAGACAGCCTTTAAAATTTTTGCTTTTGACCTCAAATACACAGGACTTAACTTTACCACTTAGAAGCACAGGGCAAATTAGGAAATCATTTAGGCTGTATGACATGTCCCATGTCAGCAGTACAGACGGCCCTGTATTCATATATGCTGCAAAGATCTAAAAAGGCAATCCATGTAGATGGTACTAGAGAGGTTGTTAGACCCCCCCCCCGGAAAAATTCAGGTCTCCGGGGTCCCAGTCCAGGACCGAAGTCACCCCAATCACCAGGCAGATTCGAAAGCTTGCTGCAAACTGCATGAGGCTTTATTGTTTTTTTAACGAGCTAACCCCATGTTAGCTTGGGTCTTTCACCCACCCGCCATGGTGGATGGCCAGCAAAGACAGCTAGAACCGGCTGCCGAGAGATCTTGTAGGGCAGCGTAAGGGGAGTGTCCAGGGGCACGCACAGGCCCAGGATTGGTGTGCCTCCAGGCCTGGAGGGCTTGCCCTTTGCTGATTGGCCAATTGGTTGCCATGGCCCATAGGCCCTCCCAGGGTGGCCACCATGCTCTGTGCGTCATTGCTGTGCGCTTGTCCGCAAAGCACACCCAGAGCTGCAAAGCATACCACTACCAGATAACTTCTGATTGGCTTCCTGCCACGAGGCAGGCACCTAACCTCTAGTGACCAAGGCAAGGCCAGAAAAGCACCTGTCCGGCTGTTATGGCTGCCGAAATGGGGAGCTGGTCCCTTCAAGGTCAAAGGCATTTGACAAGCCTGGCTGAGATATAAACTATAAACAAGTTTCTTGGGCCTGCCGCATGTGGAAGGAAGCTTTCAAAGGGCAGTCTGGGAAGTGTGTATTACCCAGCAGCCTTTGGAGGCATTTTATGGCCAGCTGTGATTACAATCTGCTTAGATACAGTTAAATGAGCAGAATCACCACGTTGTCCTGTGGAGCCTATAATGTGGTCCAATGGTCAAATCCTGCGCGCAGCTCCAAAGGGTATTCCAGGTCAGGCGAGGCAAGGCATTTTAGGGTTGCTGGATGTTTCCAGATTAGGGTGTTGTTCATACCAGACTTCCTATTATGTAGAAAACGAGGAGCATTTGGGGGAAGGAAGGTGACTCTTAGCTTGTCGCACGGAAGTAACATCAAACATTTCCCTTTCCCTCTGTTGACAGAATAACACAGACGGACTTCAAGAACTTGCCTGCGGGGGTTTGATTTACTGCTTGGGAGTTGTGTTCTTCAAGAGCGATGGCATCATTCCATTTGCCCATGCCATTTGGCACCTGTTTGTGGCCACAGCAGCTGCAGTGCACTACTATGCCATTTGGAAGTACCTTTACCGAAGTCCCACGGACTTTATTCGGCATCTATGACCAATCCGTGCTAGGTCTTCAAATCAGTATTATCCCAGTTGACACTTGAGTAGGGGTAAGAGCTGAGTGTTGCACAGGGAAGAAGAATGAGCAACTTGCACTGACTTCCTTTAATTTTTTTGAATCTAATTACTGTGAAAGTATAAAAGCTGTGCCTTGGAGTTTTTCTCCTCACAGCCAACAAATAAGGTAGTGAATTAATTCTTCATTCCATTCCACTATCATGAAGGACTCTGGGTAGACTTGGCCAACTGATGTTTACAAACCAGAATTTTGTATTTTCGTTTTACAGATTTTACTAGATGATTTTTCTAAATTACTAGGCCAGGCTGTCAAAGTCAGTGCGGTAACACAACTTCCTTTTTAAGAAAAACAAAAGTTGTTTCTATCGCTTTTCCCGTTCACTGTGTTAAGAATCATGGAAACGGAAACGGAACACTACTTTTTACCATGTTTCATCTTGACATAACATGGCTATTTTTTTAAAAAGAGACTTTAGTTGTTTTGTAAATTTTTAAAAAACTACTCCATTGACCTGCACCCACACGGTTCCTCAGTCATGTGAAGTTTTGCAGCAAGCGGTCAACATTCCACAAACACATATACCTCTTCTGATGGTTTTATTAAGTGTGGAGAATTTGCCAATTAAAAAAACAAAACAAAACAAAAACAAACCTGTAGTTTTCCAAACCTTTCTGCCAATATCTGACCCTGAATTCAGTGCTGCTGTGGGGTTGTAATACTTGACCTGGTGTGGTCCACCAGGGATGAGAAAGTATTTTGATATCATCAACTTTTTCAGACAACGTCACTTTCCTCTCTGCCTTTGCCATGTTTTCTCCAGGGTCTCTTTCCACATCGAGGAGGATCCTGTGTGTATTATAATAGTATTGTTGGGCTGGCCATCTGCCAGACACTTCTCATGAGCATTCTGAATTATGGTGAATTGTTGTACTGTCACTTTGGTGGCCAACAGTTCAGTCATCGTGGTTAAGTCACTGAACTTTATTGTATCAGTTTGATATTCATTTTAAATTGTGGGACTAGATATATGAATTCACATTTCTGCCTTTTCCTCTGCATTTCTCAATATACTATTTTTTTTCATACCATATATAAAACTTTGATTGACAGGTAGAAACTTGTTATCAGTAGTCCATGGTTTTATGCTGACTCAGTGGAATAGTATTTATATATTATTTCTAGTTTTCTCTCAATGTCTTATATTAAGATTGATGTATTACTTGCTTTGTTGTGTATCTTTCTTGGTGTTTAAAAGACATGAAATCACCTTGCCTTTAGATCAGATGTTAATATAACCTGTTTGTCTAGAAATAGGCTTGCTCAATGGAGCTGTCAGATTGAAGATACACTTTATTAATTGAAATTCTGTACCATTGTAATTTTAAAAGAAAGTTTATTTTGTGTGTCTGTTCAGGCTCTGGTTTTGGTAAATTGTTGAGGATACTTGCTGGTGATTTCTTCAGTAGGCAAGGGTACCCAAGGATAACACCAGCCGGGCCATTCTATATGCATGATACTGAACATGATACTGAACATTTAGCTGCCTGTTGTTTTACTGTGTAAAATATTTTACTTTAAATATATTAACTTTTGTGGATTCATTTAAACTCTGCCCATAAGCAACACTGTCAAAACCACTTAAATGTATGTAAAAACTTGTGCTGTAGATTAGAATAAAGTTGTTACTTGGGTTGACTCCATTGTCTCGAGCATATGGCTGAAAGTAATGCTGGTATTTGAGAGCTTGAGTGTATCACACATTTGTAATTTGTGTAGTCATCTTCCAAAACTCAGAATGTAGGGGAAAACAAAGTGGCCCGTTCATTTTTAACTTTCTAATCTGCCTGCTAAACACTGACTTGCCAGAGCTAACTCAAGCACCAATCAGCACATTATCAGTTTGCCTGCTTGCCTGGTGTGCTCGTGTTCACATGAAACCTCAGCATTTAGGAAACTGAGCCAGGGGGGTTTGAGGCCAGTCCAAGCTACATAGTGAGAGATCATATCATATTGTATAATAGTAATGTGTGTGTCTGTGTGTGTGTGTCTGTGTGTGTGTGTGTGTGTGTGTGTGTGTGTGTGTGTCCAAGATGACAGTGGTCATTTGTAAAAGTGGTCATTTGTAAAAGGTCAAGCCTCACAGCTTAAAGAGATCACTCCATACCTTCCTGTAGCTCTCTCAGATAGTTAAGGAGCTGTCTGTGCTGTGGTCTAGCTGTAGCCCCTGATTTATGATCCTAACCAGCACCTGGCTCTTCCAAGTTCTGTCACATATGCTATTGAACTAAATCACTTGATGGGAAACGTCCCCTAATAGGTTGTAAAAAGTCCAATTTCTTCTTTGATGGGCGTTGGTCTAGAGACTTCACTGGGGATTTGTTCAAGGAGGAGTTCTGAAAATTGCTGTCTGAAGAGGCCCTTCTGGCCTTCTCCCATCAACTCTCTTACGGCAGTGTACTCTTGAGTGCTCGCTCTCTGTCTCTCCCTGTCCTCGTTTTCAGTCTTAAATGAAGCTCCTCTCCAGGTCTATAGGGGAGCCTTTCCTTTCCTTTAAGGCCGCCGTCACTCTTCCCTCTTCATTATATGGACCATCTCCTGTGTCATGTTCTTCCTCCCACCTCGAGGCCCGAAGGTTACACATTTGTAGATATGTCTTTGCCTCAGGCAGCTTTTGTTGAGCTTCTGTAATGCATTGTGTGAGTCAGGTTAAAAGCTTTCATGGGACCAGTGACTAGGTTAGACAATACTATAACCCCTAAGCACATCTCAAGGGTTATATATAATTCTTGACTTTTGTTTCTGGTGCTGGGGATTGAACTGAATACCTACATGCTGGACAAGTGTTTTAGCACTGAGCTATACCCCTAGCCTCTCTCTGTATTTCAGGCAGTAAGAGAGGGTGATGACTCGGTTCTGACTGCTTCATCCTCAGTGGAGGAAAGGCTGGGGGGTGGGGGGTCAGCCCAGCTCCAAAGCCTTGCTTTTGCCATGTACCACTACCTTGCTCCAGTCAACAAAGTCAAAGAACTTGACCCGAACACTCACCAAGCACGGACACAGGAAAGAAAATAATTTCCATTCAGTTGAGAGCCTCAGTAAGCACCTGATGACCCCTCCATGGCACTGAGAAGTCATTTCCAGGAACTCTGTCCTCTAGCCTCAGGGTGTTATCACCCATGCCCATCTGCCTGGTGCTGCCTCCTTAACGTCTCCTGTCTAAAGCTGCCCTGAAAGACTAGATCTCTCTAATTCACCACCCACCATTCCCCACAACCAGTCTTCACAGCAGCAATTTCTTCCTTCCTCGCCCCTCCAAGATAGCATCCCTGCCCCCAAGTAAGGTTCTAGAAAACTCTAGTTAGCCCTCAGACTACTGCAGCCACTCTCTTGTTTGTTTCTCTGTCCCTGCTGAGCCTTCCTGGAGCAAGCAGCCTCCACACTGCTACCAACATCACCTTCCTGAAATAGGACCTGTGCATGTCTACTGTGCTTCTGAAAGTCCGCTGCTAGACCGTAGATTCCTATCCAGTGCTTCTGCCTGCACCCTTCTCTTTCAGACTCCTTTTGATCTTGCCTCTCCCAGTGAAGCCCATGACACAACCCTGCTGGTGATTTTCATAACTCCCACCCCAATGTCTGTGTCCTCTTTCTGCTTTTGTGTCTGCTGCAGCTAGGCATGAGTTGTGCTTACCCGAGCCCCTCTTACTCAGCAATATGCCCATTCCCAACCGCCAAAGGATGCTAAACTTCACCTTGCCATGGACTCAAGGTGCCTGGCATGGCTAGAAGATCCTCCTGTTTAACTCACCAGCTTTGACATTCCTTTCATAGTCTATCACATATTAAGGGTGTTGCTATCTCCTGGTCTGTCGTCCTGAGAAGGAAGTCTTTCAAAAGAAAAGTGGATCCCACCTACCTCTCTTCTCAGCTTCTAGTATGACACTGGGCTCAAGGTGAAAGTTTGTTGGGTGAAAGAGAAACAAGATGGTTGGGGGTATTTATTATTTTAGATCTCAGAGCTTGGCTTTTCTAGACCAGTTGGAACTGGACTTTTCTGCTCCAGAGAGCTTGAATAAGATACAAGGAAGTTGAGAAACGGGGGTGTAAATGTTAGACACTGCCCTAGATAAAGAAAAGTTACACTTGCTTATTGAGGCGCTCATAAAACCTGTCAACAGTTTACAAGCTGAGAAAATGGTCCTTGCCTACCTTATTTCCCTGTGGTCTCTCCTCCTTTTCTGACTTAATAATAAAATGGACAGAATCAGCGCTTGGTTCTGCAGCCCTGGAGCCTTAATGCAGATTGTGCTAAACAGCAATAACTTTAAAAACACTTATTGATATTAAACCATATATTTTATCCCCAAGTCATGCAAGTGTATAATTCTTGGAAAAATAAAGATAGAAAACATTTAAATCTCTGAGTTGACTCATTGGAATACACCTCCATATACATCTTGTCAGTCTTCTCCTCCCGTATTTAGAGGACTTGGTTTTGGTTTCATGCAGCTATCTATTCCATACATAAAAATTGTAGGGCTGGAAAGATGACTCAGTTAAGAGCATAGATAGCTCTTGCAGAGGCCTGTAACTCCAGCTTATGTGGAACCCAATGCCTTTGGCCTTTGCAGACACCTGTATTCATGTGCATACAGACAACCAAATTAAAAATTTTAATAAAAACAAACCTTTAAAAATGCTTATATGGCTCTGCATTTTTCACACTTACCATATGCATTTAAACCTATTATCTATCTCTCAGCTGGTAAGATAGGTCTAGCTATCTAGCTCAGCAGGTCAGGGCATTAGCTGCCGACCTCAGCTCCATGATGGAAGTAGAGAACTGACTCCCAAAAGTTTCCTCTGACCTCCCTGTGTGCGCTGTGGCAGGTGTGCAACACACACACACACACACACACACACACACACACACACACACAGTAATGTAAACATTTTCAAAGTGTTAAGATATATGTTATAATACATCATTTTAATAGGCAGAATGTTTGTTTTGGTGTGATACTGGGCTTTGAAGGTGAGATCTCATGCATGCTGAGCAAAAACCAGAATTTCTGTGGCTCTACTATTTTCCAGAAGTAAAAATTTTGCTTACCCATGCAGCTGGTTTTTTATTTTTTAGGGCTTGTTTTCAATATTTTATTATTACAAACAGTCCTGCAAAAAATCTGAAGTTTGTTTGCATTTATGATTTGAGTTTAAAGGCAATAAGCAACTGTGTTTATTTGATTATATGTTTAGATGCATGGCTATGTAGTTAGTACGTATGCCTGTGACAGGCATACAGTGCACAGGGAATCCAAAAGGGTGTTGGACCCCCTGGGACAGGAGTTTGAACAGTGAGCCACTATGTGGGTGCTGGGAATTGAACCTGGGTCCTCTGAAAGAGTAGCCAATGTTCTTAGCCACTGAGCCATCTCTCCAGCCTCTGTGTGATTCTGGCAGGGAAAAGGCTATTCTAATTTACCTAAGTTATCTCATTCAACCAATTAAAAAATTAGTGTTAGATATTTTTCTTGTCCCCATTTTACACAGAAGGAAGTAACCACAGAGCATGAATTTTTGCCCAGGGTCAGCAGTGATGGTCTGGAAGCCAAAAAGCCTACAATCTATTTTTCATTTTTTGCCAGCTCAACTTCTAGGTCAAAGTTTTGCTGATAGGCTTATGCAGAAGAAGATTTTTAGAGATAGTTCACTCTATATCTCTCCATTTTTTTGTGTGTGTGTTTGGTGTCTGAGTTACTGTTCCTGCGGTATGCCAATTAAATAGAGAGTGGAATAGGAAATGACCCCCTACTCCAAAGAAGCAACTTCCCCCTCATGATGAAGCAAACTAAAGTTTCCCCAGAGGACCTGGGCAGCATTTTTAGTTTAGCTAGGCTAGGTTTAATGCTCTCAAGTCTCTCTGCTGCTCTTGCTGTTTTAAATAGACAGCACCAATATGTTCTTAACATTCTGTGCCGTTCCCACCTACATGCCTGCAGTGTCTCAGTGGTGGTATTTTCCAAGAAATGGTGCCACTGTGCACTCTAGCTGCTTTGCATGGGGAGTGAAGCTATTCTCATCAGGGCCTGCTTGGCCCAGCAAAACCCGTTCTCGTTCTGCATAGCTCATGATCACTGTGACTTTCAGTGCAGTCAAAAGGCGTTAAGTCAGAGTGGCCTGAGTAGGCTGGGGGCATTTGGGGAACTCAGTTTTGGAGCTTTGCTCCATGTCTGAACTCCATGTTGTTCTAGGTCGTTCTTAATATGCCCGGTTGATGCCAGCCAATGAAAAGGTCAGGCCCTATTTCCATCACGCATATTTGGTTTTCTTAAAATTGCATTAGGATTTTCTTGATACCATCGGTGAATGGCATAATCAGGTCAGCATAACATCAGAGCACCTGGAACAAATTGGCTGGATTACCTCAGGCAAGTTACACTGAACCTCAGTTCCTATCTGTTAAAGGGGTCTATCTGCTTCTCTGAGTTCAGTCATGAGGAGCGAAATGGCATCCTGGGATGTTGTTGGTGCTAGATAAAATATTCAAGTGCTTCCTTGCCATATGGCCAGGCTTTTGAAATGATGGCTAGAGCCCACCTGGGGAGACTTTTCATGCAGAAGCAGCCTTAAGGAACTCTTTAAAATGTTTGTGCATTTTTTTAACTCTTAAATATAACCATGGGGGCTGGAGAGATGGATCATCAGTTAAGAGCACTTGCTGCTCTTGCAGAGGCCCCAAGTTCAGGTCCCAGCACCCATGTCTGATGCCTCACAACTGCCTTTATCTCTACTTCCAGTGGATCTGACAACCTCTTTTGGGTTCTATGCATGCATATGCACATGGAAACCTATTTTTTTTAATGGCCCATGCTTTCTAAAGGTTTTGTGTGATTTAAAAAAAAAATCAGTTCTTTAAATATTCAACATTTCTCCAGGCAAGAAGTTGTGTATTCATGGAGGAACATGGAGGAGTTATTTTGTACCCAGATGGTGGTGTACACTTAGTAACATATCAAGCCTTCAGTAAAATCTGTTGTTACTTAGCCCTGCCTCTTGGGGACTCACAGACTAGTGGTTTTTCTTTCTTACCCCACCCCCCACCCCCAGGAGTACCTTCCAACTATATTGTTGTAGTGCCTTTACCTTGTTTTTTGCCCAGTGACTTATCTCACTTTCATTCAACAAATGTTTATTGGGTTTCAACTATGTGCCAAAGACTGGTCAAGACATGTGGATGCTAGAAACCCAAGCTCCAGCCTGATGCAGGCTACAGCCTTCCTTGCCTCACTCTGTAATCTTTATTGTGGGTCTTCATGAGCTTTTGTCAGTCTCTTTGTTGACACCATATGAGTGGCTATTAGATACAACAATGTGTATAGGCAAAGAGAAACAAAGGCTGACTTACCTAGATTTTCAGTGCAGGGGCCTTACATTTGCTTATCTACTAGACTGAATACAATTTCCAGTTGGAAAATATTTCCTACTGTTGAGATCACCCAAACAGCACATAATTAAGGGAACCTGTGATGAACTCCCCTTCCAATGAGAAACCTTCACAAGCCAGTGAGTCACCCTCTACTTGAGCTGCACTTTGGCTTGGCAGGCTCATTGGAAGTGGGAGCTGATTTCCCAGGCAAGAGATGATGCCTAAGACTACGCCTGCCTAGGCAGAGAGGTTTTCCTTTTTCTGGAATGCCTATAGTCTCTCCATTATCCATACCCAGTCCTTCTAAGTGTCATGCTGGTAGTCGTGGCTGGGAGTACCGTGCTGATTAAGGTGAATCTTTGCTCCATGGCTTATCCAGGGGAGGGCAGGAGAACAAATGAAAAGTTATAATGCCGTGTTTATATTGGGTGTTGTTGTCAGAGGGGGCTGTCATTAACTTGCCTAAGGAGTCAGAAGATTGCCCAGAGGAAACATCATCTTAGCTGAGACTTGAAATGTGACTGAGGCCTTGGCAAGGAGATGGGGGAGCAGTGTGAGTGTACAGAGGCAGGATAGGGGAGCAGCATGGGGTGCATTTGGGAGAGTGAACACTGCAGGGATGTCTGGAAGGGGTGACAATAATAACAGCTAATATTGATTGAGCTCCCACTGAGAGTCTGGCCTGTTCTTCACAGTTTTCATCCATGGTGATTTTGTAAGCATGTAAATTCTTTTCCAGCCAAGTGAATTTCTTTGTCTCAATATTTCTGAATCTCTTTGCCTTTTATCTACCCCCTATGATCATGGATCTCTCTAAAACTGTTATGAAAGGAAAATATTTTATGGTCCATCTGAGTTAATGCCTGTGTTAAAATTGTGACAAAAAAAAAAGCATGGAGAAATACATTATGAATGGGTCACGGGTCATTTGTCATTGGGAGTTATTGTGCTCTGCTACTGACATGCATAATTGAGATCTGAAGGTGTTTATGGAAGCTTCATCCAGGCATTGAATCCATTCAACTAAGAGAGCCCTTCCCATGCACCACGTGTCTCTCCGGGCACTGCAGCCAGGAGGAAACAGACAGTGTGGCAGGTGGTGGCGATTTCTAGGGGTAAGAATGGGTCAGGAAGGCATCCTAGGGAATGTTGAGATGGGGTGATAGAGGCACAGATTAGGGAAGACCTATTGGAGAAGGGAGGGGGGTGGGGTGGGGGTGGGGCAAAAGGCCCTGAAGCTTGCTGGGAAATGCCTCCAGGCAGAGGCCACAGGAAGTGCAAAAGCCTCAGCTGGAGACACTGATCTGAGTACTGTGGATGAGGCGATGACAGAGGGGTGACAAAGGCCCTGAACCAGGCTTGAGTCAGGCTCTTCCTGACCAGTTCCTGACCCCCTGTGTCATTGTCATAAAAACTCCCTGCTGTGGAGAGTGGGTTGAACTCCTTGTCCTACTGTTGATGTTTCTTCTTAGTAATTTTCCATCTGCAGAACCCACTGCTCCTTCTGGGCTATAAGTCTTCACTGGTCCTTGTTTTTAGAGTTCATCCTCATAGCCTCACTGGCTAAACATTGCCTTGCTATCCTTGAGAAATGTCGTAAATTATTTTCTCTTTAATGGTGGTTCTGAATGATAGGCTACGTAAGGCCCAGTGGCATGTGCATGGCATAATTGTTATTGGTGACGTTTCTTGTAGAGTCTTCCACGTAGCAGGTAGCATAATTATCTCGGCGTCTCTAATCAGAGTACTAAATTGAGACTTGGCTCCCAAATGGCGGAGGATACTTGGACAAAGACCTCAGTCTCAGCTCAGTTCCTGCTAAAAGGCATGTGATTGACTAAGGGCATTGATGTCACAGAACAGGAGAACACTATGAAGATAATAGTTTAAAAATGATCATCTTTTAATTTGTGTGTATGGTGTATGTGTGCATGAATGTACAAGTATGTGTTGTTGTTCATATGCATTCCTGGGCAGAGGTCAGAGGTTGGCAGAACCTCTCACTGAACTTGGACTTCTTCAATTCATCTAGGCTGGCTGGCCAGTGACCCCCTAATAGCCTGTACCTGTCTGTACCTCCCAATGAGAAGATTATGGTGGTATCCACCTGCTCCTGGCTTTTTATGAGGGTGCTAGGGAATCTGTACTCAAATCATCATGCTTGTGTAGCAAGTATTTCACAGATTGAGGCATCTCCCCAGCCCCTGAAACCCATGATCCGAAAGATGAGTGTGAGCCAGCATTATTTCTAAGAGCCCCGGGAATCTAATGCTGCCTCCCTGCTGCAGGCTGGTGTAACTGCATTGCTGTGGATGTCTCTCTGAGGGATAACATCCTATATCCAGCCAGTCTTGTTTTTGCTTAGCATTAAGGGCCTGGGTGTACCAGTGAGAGTGAAGAGGCTCTTCGAAGTCTTGCTTAGGCAGTTGTAGGCTGGTGACTGCTGGAGAGAAAAGAAGAGGGGCTGGTAGCATGCTGAGGCTTGATTTCTTCCTATCAATAGGGAGAGAAGGTTATGCATCCAGCTTCAAGGGCTGCCGTGTAGCTATTTACATATAGTGTCTAGCATAGGATCTGACAATCAATATGTGCTAAGTCCTATTTCCACTTCTTCTTCTTCTTTTTTTTTTTTCAGTCAGGGATGCTCTGACAACTGTGAAATTGTCCTTGGCTAAGAATTAGGACAGACAATGCAGGTAGGAGGATCACATATTTAGGTCCTTTTATGGCATGTTAGTGGCAGGCAGGCAGCCCTGGTCCTGTGTAGATTCTTCTTAAGCGTATCAGTTGCTTGGCCCTTACTAAGCCCCTGAGTCTCACCACCTCTCCATTTAGGGCCTTCTTTATACTTCTCCTCTAAGAACCTACATAAGGTCTGAGCATGATGACGGACTCCTCGGCCCTGCTTTTCCTGGCAAGAATACCTTTGTTTCCCATGTGCATTTCTGACCTCTCCTTCTGAATCTTCCTACGGCTTCCTCCTGTTCTAAGAGCCCTTGAATCTTGTTTCCCAAGATCCTCCTTCCCCTCTCTACCCACTATCCCTTGGTGATCTCATTGACATCTACAGTAAGAGTCTGAAGCCCTGGGCCAGCCCCTGATTTCCAAATCCCACGGCCCTTTTATCTACTAGCTATTTCTACACAGGTGTCCCACCACACCTACCTCAAAGGCAGTATTCTCAAGGTAATCATCTTTTCTCTTAAACCAGATTTTCCTGCTACATTCCCCAAGCAAACCAACACTGTAACTATCCGTATAATGACCCAGGCCAGAGACCTGGAAGTTACTCAGAACTCCTCCCTCTATCGTGTGTATGCTCTGCATTCCACGGTCCCCAAGTCTCTGCTCAAATGCCTTCCTGGAGTCTCACCTTCTCCTCGGATACTCCCTTGGCTACGGTCTTGCTGAACTCTTAGTTGGCATATTCTGATCGCTCCCACAGGTCTTCCTGCTGCCCATTCCATCCCTTCAGCCTCACACCAGTGATCCATTCTCTACCCTTCTCTCACACCACTAGTCCGTTCTCTGTCTTTTTCTGCCAAAGTCTTGTTTGTATTGTGAGACTCAAGTGTTGCACTTCTCCTTCAAGATGAACCCAGGACGGGATCTGCCATTAGATTTCCTGCTAGGACTCATCTCTCTTCCCCCTCTTAAGATGCTTGTTGTCCCTCCCATCCAAAATGCCAATGCTTTCGCTCCCTCCTCAGGCTATCCACACGATGGATCCTTTTCCCAGGATGTGTTTCCTGCCTCAACCTTATCTTTGTCCATCTACATTTAAAATCACTCATTCTTCAGGGCCGATGTCAAGGGTTACCTATTTAATCGTGACTGCCTACTCCTCCTAGTATATCCCATTATGCCAGTCATGAATCACGTCGTATTTTACTTACCTGTTTCCACAATAAACCACAAGGTAAAGAAATTTCTCTAATCTTTGTAGTCCTGATCTCCGAGAAGTTCTTGGCCCATTAGAACTTGTTTCTAAAGTGAGTGAGGGAATGACTTGGAAGGCATGAATGAAGACTTGAAGGTCAGCATATCAAAGGGAGCACTCACCGAAGTGAATGCATGAAAAGTTCTGAAAAGACAAGAATCAAGGAGGCCAGGCTGTCCCCTGAGCTATTAACCCATGTACTGACATCTTCAATAATGACAGCAAGTAAGGGGAAAGATCTCGAAGCAGGCTTAATTCCAAGTGATCTTCACACCACCCCCACCTATGAAGAACACCTCTCCCCTTTTCTAGGTTCAGCCTGAACAAAGCAAAATTAAGACTCTAATAACCTTATTGCCTTTTTAAATTATCACGATGCTGAATTAGAAGGATTCATAAGAAGAAGTGTTCTTTGAGGTGGTTCTGTCTCCGTTAGCATGGATATGGAGAATTAGTTGCATTCTGCAAGAACACTCGCCCATGATGCATCAGAGCAAACTGATAACACCTTACAAGAGGAAAGCTGTGTCAAACCAAACCAACCAGGGGAGCAGAAAGAACTTGGGACTTTGGACAGCTAAGGTCCCTTTACAACCACGCAGGCAGTTAGGGTCCTGCCACATTTAATGCCAGGGAAGCTGAGATCCCTGAATTATAATAACCATGACCCAGGGGATTCTGGGAGGTACAGTAATGATAGTGTCCCCCACCCCAAGACAACTCTCTTTGGAAATTGCTTGAGCATCTTCATGCCTGTCACTCTGGCTCCTCTTCAGTTTTTCTGGAGGCCACTGCATGGCAAATGTCCTAAATCCTATGTTACAGCTGAGGGGCAGAGCCTTCTAGGAGGTCATGACCCAGGACCATACAGGGAGATGGGAAGCCAGCGGGGCTGGGCTCAGGCACAATAACTTATGAAGAGCTGTTTTACTGAGTCCTCTATGAGGCATCCTGTGTTCTTTATTTAAGTCTGGGGTGAAATTAAATTTGGGTAAAAAGAATAGAAATATAATTAAAGGATCTGGCAGGAGAATATAAAACCCCGGGGGAGCAAGTAATTCCTTTGTGTCTTTCTCCTTTCTTATCTTGTTAGCTGCTTGAACATGCAAGTGATTTTCTTTTCTTCTTCTTTTTATTCCCAAATGTTCCCCTTCCTGTTAAAAGTTCATTCTTAGAGCACTAAAGCCCAAGTCTTCCACCACCTGGCTGCTTTGGGCCTGACCTCTCCATGATGTACTCTACAGGAGCTGACGAGGTGCTTCAACTTTGGTCTTTTAAATTTTTTTTTAAGTTTGCATTATAGATAATGTCATACTTATACAGGTGTTCACAACAACACAAGTCTACACAGGAAATCTAGCCCAGAAAGATTATAAACCTATTACTATCTCAAGACACTATCCCATTTCCAGCTGCACTGAGGTGGAATAAACTCAAGACTTGAAGAAGAATGTCTCCATCCAGTTTGTTCCACACCAACCTGGGTGGTGTTGGGAAAGGTACTCTGAAGCTTACGTTGTCCAATTGCAGGTTAGCCAACCTTTAGAAACTGTGACAATCAAATAATAGAGAGATGTTGGAGACTGGGTTCAGCGAGTTATACAATGCTGTTAAACATGAAGAATTATTACTGTTCCTCGGGATTCTTGGAGCCTCCACATGGAAAGCTGTTCAAGAACATAAGACAGTAGGTGTTCTGCAGTGCACAGCTTCCGTTCAGACTCCTCATGCTGAACTGATCACCTCCCACCATCTTGTGTTTTTCTTTTTCCTGCTTACTTCACTACCCACCTTGTTACCACCTTTGTTTTTCCTCTCTGTTCATAACAATCTTTTTTTTTTTCCTTTGGTTTTCTTGAGACAGGGTTTCTCTGTGTAGCTTTGGAGCCTATCCTGGCACTCACTCTGGAGACCAGTCTGGCCTTGAACTCACAGAGATCGCCTGCCTCTGCCTCCTGAGTGTTGGGATTAAAGGTGTGTGCCACCAACACCCGGCTCTGTTCGTAACAATCTTTACAACAAGCTTCTCTTCCAACTTCTATCTAGACTCCTCCAGTCACAGGTCCTGGTTTTGATACCCAGACAATTATAACTTATGACTGCTCTGGCTAGACTTTTTCCAGAGAATGGCTAGTGTTTTCTTATTCTGGAATATTCCTGTTGAACCCCAGATTAGCAGTGAGAAGCCAAGAAAGCAGCAGCAGGCACATGAAAGAGAACAGAGAAGAGCGAGCCCTCGAGGCAAATGTAAGCTCTCTCTTGTGGGCTATGGAGAGATGTGATCTCTTTATGAGGGGATTTGGGACCAGTGATGGCCAAGATGAAACACAAGACCTCATGGAAAGTTACGGTCCGTCCGAAGGGGGAGATTTGGAACAAGAAAAGATAAAACTGGCAATAAAACAAATGATAAATAGTTCAGATGGAAGCAATCCAGGCTTAGGAACAGACAGAGGGTAGTTAGTCAGATGGTGTGGTTAAGGTCAAGGATGTAGCCATCCCACCATAACTACTAGGGCCAAGGAAGTCCTGCTAATTGCTGGCAGTCCTCCCGATACTAAGGAAGTTAAAGGTAAAGCAAGACATCATTGTAGATAACAAAATGCTTTTGAGCTGGGTCCTTGAAGCTATGATTAAGACAATGACTTAATAAACCTTGAAGATCACCCACATTGAGACTTTCCCATTGGCCGAGTGAACAACTTCTTCAGGCCATTTTCATTGGGGTTTTCAGTCCCCAGCATCCATAGACGCTGTTGCTAAGTTATGACTCTCATGGGTTCCCCAGGTAGTTTACCCATCTCATCACCTTCTGTTCTTGCCATGAGAATCGAAAAAGACCAAGTTTGTCTTCTTCTATTTCCAGGAATGCCATTAACAGTCTGAGGCACTTCTTAATGTACCTAGCATATCAATGACGCTTGACAGATGTCTGACAGACTGAACCGAGTGAACAAGTCACAAGGCTGCTTTAAAAAGGTGAAAAACTGAAGGAGGTCCTCATTTCCCCCAAGACATTCCAAAATAAGATCGCAAAGTCCTTTCTAGGTCACAGAAAGCTTTCACATATCTTGTATAATTTAACCTTAACCTTGTACTACTCCAGGGAGCGTCATTATCTTCACTTTGTAGATGAAGAAATAGAATAAGAAAGGTTACACCGGCAAGGTTAAGTCAGCATGGCACTTAAGCAATACTCAAAGATAGTCTGCCTCCCACACTTTGCTGGTCTCTGTAAATAAACGGGGTGATATTCAGTTGATATTCAGGCTCTAGATATGCCTTTAAAAATGACCTATGTGCTTACTGACCTAGGGAAACAAGGCTGAGTGACTGGAAGTGTGTCTGGAATCCACTGAGCACTGGTGAGATCACATATTTGTTTCCAGACACAGAGCCCGTTTCCCTTCTAATTCCACCAAAACTGATTGTACACCCAGCAGACTCATGGGAAAGTTGCATAGCAACCCGGGGGCATGACTCAGTGGTCATCATGCAAGCAAGAGCTCTGCATTTAGAGCCATAGAACCCCTACAAAGCTGGATGCAGAGCTTACATCTCTAGTATCAGTTCTAAAGAGAGATGGGGATGGAGACAAGAGAATGCAGCAAGCTTGGGGGGTCACTGTCCTGGCATTCTCAGCAACAAACAACCACAGACTGTTTCTCACGTGAGGTGGAAGCTGAGGACCAACACTCCACCAAGTTGTTCCCTGACCTCCACATGGGCATGCATATGTCCATACTCCCACACATGAACATGCACAAACATGCGTGTACTAGGGCTCCCTAGAGGAATAAAACCAATGAGATGAAAATACATATGTAACAATAGAATTGAGAGCTGGTCATTGCTCACTCAGTTCCTTGGGCTGGGTGGTTTCTTAGCAGTCTCAACATGGTGCCCGAAGCCAGAAAGTTTTTGGAAGTCTCTTGGTCCCTAGTCTACAAAGGAAGTTTAGAAACGCTGGTTCTATCAGCAAAGAGATCAGCAACAGCAAGAGAACAGATTAACTCAGTAGCAAGAGGGATGGCCATGGTTGGAAAAGGCAAGCTGCTCTTCCTCCTGCCATGCCCACATCCAGGTGGGTCATCTCACATCAAACAGGGCAATTAGGACACTTCTAATTTGTGACAAGTTGACATCAAAACCAACCATAGTAATATACATATACATAACACACACACACACACACACACACACACACACACACACACACACACACACACACAAAGATTTTTAAAGAGGACCTCTGCCTTCTAATGCTAGCAAATTGCAAGCTTTTTTTTTTTTCTATTTTGTAACTCACCTTTGTTTTTAAGTTTTATCTTATTTTTGGCATACTTTTTATTTTAGAGTTACAGAAAAGCTATGATGATAATTCAGAGTTCCCACATACACCGTGCCCTGTTTGCCCTATCTTAGATACCAGGATGTATTTCTTAATCATGGTTAATGCACCAAAATCAACAAATCACTAGTAAGTAACATTTACAACTTGTTCACATTGTTTTTGTATTTTATGTAATTCCCTTCATGTGATCCAGGGCCCCATACAGGATACCATGTTACATTTAGTCATTTTGTCTTATTTGACTCTTCTTGGCTCTAACAGTTTTTCAGTTTTGTTGTTGCTGCTGATGCTGCTGCTGCTGGTGGTCCTGATGGTGGTGGTGGTGGTGGTGGTGTGTGCGTGTGTTGTCTGTTTTGAAAAGTGGTGGTTGACTATGCTTGTATAAGGTGCATTCATTTGGATTTGTCGGGCATTTTTCTCACAATCATTCAGTGGTTCTGGGTTTTTGACGGAGACTGTAAAATTCCAATGATATTTGAATTCTGTGTTTTCATGGGTACATTTTTCCCCCATAACCCATCACAGGTGATGTTGACCTTCATCCCTGGCTGAGGAAGTGTTTATCAGATGGCTTCTCTCTAAGTGGTCTTTCCCCCATTTCCACACTAAGTCCTTAGGAAGGATATCACAGTTCTCAGCCCACAGTTAAGAAATGGGGAGTTAGACTCCACATCCTTGAACATGGAATATGTATGTAAAATTACTTGGAATTCTTCTCCAGGCAGTTGGCTTCTTCCATCATTTGTTTCCATCCATAGCCGAGAGTTTTATTTTATTTTCTGAAATATGCTTCTTGACTTGCTTGGTTGCTCAAAGTGCTCTGACTTTAGCCACCACCCGGGGCTCTCTCCTTTTGCTGACTGAACTTTTAACCCACACAGATGTTCAAATGTCTCTGTGCAAAGCCACGACAGAAAAGGATTATTGTCACCTCGAACTCTTCCACATATTCTCCTGTCACTTTGGTCATGTCTCAGCCTGTCTCTTCTGTCAGGTTGACACCATCTGCTCATCTTCACTTCTGCTGTGGCCATGACACTGCCCTGACAACCTAAACAAGAAAGGACCCTAGAAAGTGAAACACACACAGGGGAATCCTACACACCTTTTAAAATCACTCTGCCCCCCCTCACACATTGTTAAAGCTTCACAGTTCCAACTTAATAAGCAAATGACTGTTTTCAAATTCTCAGACTGAGCTTGTGAATGAGTTAGGGAAGAGAAGAGTACAGCCTTGCTTCCTGGGCTATGGCAGGTGAGAATTAATTGGGGGGGGGACTTGAGGGGAGAACTGATGGACAGACAGGACTACACAACATATTTGTGCCAGAACACACTGTCTGCAATCCAGTGCCTTTCCAACAGCAGCTTCACAAACTAAGTTGGGCTTCAGATATGCAAACCTTGGCCTTGGAGGAAGCAGAAAAGCATAAGATACAAAATACACCATCAAAAAAATTTATAGCCGGGTAGGGTAACTGTTCTCATAGTATGATATGTTTCATGGGCAACAGAAATGTACCTCTCCAGGAAGCATGGCTTAACCTGTTCCTTCCACGTGACTGAACACTTAGTTAAGCCTATTCCAGGCTTTTAGGTCCTTGTGTCTCTCGAGCCCTTGTTTGTAGGACTGTGTCTGAGTTACAAACCTCCATGTACTGACTAGGCATTCAATACCTTAATTCATGAATAATCAATTGGATCTCACAATGCCATCCAAAATCCTAGGCTAGCAAACTTTCTTGAGACATCCACACTTTCTCCTGGTGTCTGCTTTCAATCTGAAATAAACTCCCTCAGACATACTTTGTGTCATCTCTAAATTCCTTCACTGATGGTGGCAATAACGGGGAAAAGTGGGTAGAGGTCTCCATCCGGTCTCTCTCACTGCCTTTGAGACCTCTCCGTCCTTCATCTACCTGCAACCATTTTATTGTTTCTCATTATGTTTTAAATGTCCCTGTAGTCACCTAAGATTATATGTCTTAACCATATTTCTTGATGTCTTAGTTAGGGTTTCTATTGCTGGGAAGAGACACCATGACCATGGCAACTCTTACAAAGGAAACCATTTAATCCAGGCTGCCTTACAGTTTCAGAGGTTTAATTCATTAACTTCATGGCCGACGTGATGCTAAAGAAGGATCTGAGAGTTCTACATCTTGATCTACAGGCAGCAGAAGCAACTGTGTCCCACACTGGGCACAGCTTGAGAACAGGAGACCTCAAAGCCCACCCCCACGGCGACATGCTTCTTCCAACAAAGCCACACCTCCCAATAGTGCCACTCCCTTTGGGGGCCATTTTCTTTCAAACCACCACACTTGGGAACAGTCTCAACTAACTCTGTGTTAGGATAATATTGGTTTCATGTAGAATTGAACATGATCAGATATTTGGGGATAATAACCTGGAGAGATGTAAGGATGGAGAAGGATATACTAGACTATTGAGTGTGTGTGTGTGTGTGTGTGTGTGTGTGTGTGTGTGTGTACACCTGTAGGAGGCAGAGGCCTCATGAGAATAGCACACTAGTTGGGAAGTGATTGTAGCAGTTCAGGTGTGAAACAGTGAATGCATATCTTAGCAGCAGCTCCTGGGATGTAAAGGAAGATGAATTTGTAGCATGCCCCAGGATCACCTGGAGTATTTATTAAAAATATAAATCTCAGGGTCCTGTACCCAGAGATTTTAATTCAAGAGAACCAGCATGGGGCTCCAATACTTTTATTTTTGATGACTTGCCTTATGATGCTGGGAGTCACCATCAGGAGACTCTGGGGACTCTCCTCATCAGGACTTGGTACCAATAGAATACATTAAGAGAAGCAAAAGGAAAAGTCTATAACTTTCCAGGATCCTGCTCTTGTCACCTGGGAAGATAGAGACAATGTAGAATTTTGTTTGGGACAAAAGGAGATGCAAAATTGGCCATTTTGCAGAGATTCGGAATCCTTGTTAGGAATCTAACCCACAGTGACCTATGCTTTGTCTATGACACCAAGTGAGTTAAGCCAAACTTTTCTTTGTGATTTTGATCACTAATAAAGGAGTCCTGGCTAAGTAGTAGAAATCGTCTATGTTCCAAGCACTTTGTCCATAAATTGAGGGCCTATAACTGTCACACAGGGCTATTGGGAAAGTAGGGATACCATGTGTATGCATGGGACTGGACTGGCTAACAGAACCATCTCAAGAAAGATAATTGTGACTATTGCTGTGAGATAAGTGTGCTGATGAAGCTGTTTCTTTACCGAAGAGTGATTACAAGTCAATAATAACAATGGTAATTCCAGTTTTAAAGAACCATGGTGTTAGAATTCAGGGAGAGAAAAATAACTGTTTACCAGAGCAACATATGTGGCCCACTGCATCATTGTGTTTTTTATGGTAACTGAATTGAAAAGTACACAGTGTTCCTTCTTGCTAAAATAGATACATTATTCATTTAGATTGCCAAATAATTACCAATGTAATACCATTAAGTCAGGCTCCAGTGAATGACCCCAAAAGTGACTCTTGGGAGTTCAACAAGTGTTTTTTCCAAGCTCATCAAAATCTGGGCCCAGGTCTAGAGAGATGGCTCCATGGGTAATAGTGCTTGCTGCTCAAGAACAAGGACTGGAGTTTCATCCTCAAAACCCATACAGAAATCCAGGCAGGGCAGTGTATGTATGCAGTCCCCATGCTGAGGAGGCAGATACGGGAGGGTCCTTGGGGCTCAAAGGCATCTAGTGCAGCCAAGGCATTGAGGAGCTGGCTTACTAGTCAAGAATACTTCCTTTTCAAGTATGAGGCCTGAGTTCTAATACTCAAGACCCAGACCACATTTGCCTATAGCCCCAGCATTGGGGTCTGGGGACAGGTAGAGCCCGAGAGCTTGCTAGCCAGCCAGCCTACCTGAAAAAGTGAACTTCTGGCTTAGTGAGGGAATCCATTTCAAAGTAATAAAGCAGGGAGTGATGGAAGAGGGCACCTGAAGTCATGCTCCAGCCTCCACATGGGTGCCATACTGTTATTCTCATTTACCAAAAACATACAAACACACATACACATACCATACAGAGAGACATGTGTACACACACAGACTACACACACACACACACACACCATAGAGACATGTATACACACAGACTGTACACACACACAACCAAACACACACACACACATACACACACACACACACACACACACACACACACACACACACACACACACAGAGAGAGAGAGAGAGAGAGAGAGAGAGAGAGAGAGAGAGAGAGAGACATTCACATACATACAACACACACACCCTTCACACAAATAAAGTAGAAAGCGAGTGAGGAAATTGAAGAAGACACTAGATGTCAAGTTCTAGCCTCCCATGGACTGGTACACATGTATCTCCCACATGAACATCCACAAACATGTACATACACACATAAAAGCTAAGCTGGGCTGTCACACATGGCGTAGAGTCTTATGGTCAGATCAGTGGTTGGCTGGACCTGGTTCTGACTCCACAGATGGTAGGCCTGACCCAGGGGGACAGTCACAGCTCCTGTGTGTCCTCTTTTTTTTCTATGGCCTTCTCCTGTTCTCATTTTCTTTGGGAGCCACAGTACTTCCTGAGTCACCTACTATTTTGCACCAAACAAAACCCTTTCTCACCTAGGGAAGAAGATCCCTCTCCTGCTGAATACATACCTAAGCATCTTACCTGCCTTACCTACTCCAGCAGCTTGGATTCCTAAGAGGTCTGGAAAAAGTCAAAGTTAAATTTGTGAAGCCATCCTGATATCTCTCCTCATCATTCGAGTTTTCATTTTCAGAGATTTCTCACTTCTCCCCACATCCTGGTGCACTAATGAAATACATATTCTTTTTGGGTTGCTGCTGGGCACACAGAGAAGCCCAAGTGCATTTCCTAATGGTTTATTTTCCAGCTGAGCTGAACAGAATCAAAGCCACAAACCACCAAGGAGGACCCAAGATATCGAAAAGAACAAAGGAAGCCATTTAAAATGGCTAAAAATAAAACCAAATCAGATACCACTGGGATTCTCTGCAGTTGTTTTATTAAAGGATGGGGAGAATTGTTTTATATGCACATAAATGTATAGCCTCAACAAATTTTCTTCTATTAAGTTATGTACCAAGCAACCAGCTATTTTGGTACTATTGCAAAGGTCTATACCTAAGGACAGAGGAGATGGTAAAGTGCTTGCCGTACAAGCATGAGGAACTCCACACATAACAAGCACCCATGTGCATGCTCACATGTATACACCACATACATGCGTGCATCCATATATGTACACACACACATATATACATATATATATATATATGTGGTATATGTATATATATAATATCCCATCTAAATAGTCCTGACTTTTGCCCTCCCTTCAGCCCCTATCACTCGGTCACTGAGAGCCTACTAGGTGATTAACACACTCTCCTACATTCCCAATGTTCTTGGAGCATCTGCTGTACTTGATTCCCTTGGTGAAACTCAAGATAACTGTGTCATGTGCTATGACCTGAATGTCTGTGGCCTACCATTCATGTGTTGAACCCCTAGCCTCGATGATGACAGTATTGAGAGGAAGGGGCCTCTTAAATCAGGAGTCCTTGTGAATGGGATTGAGACACCTATGGAAAGACAGTGGAAGGAGATTGTCCTTTCCAGTGAGCACAGGCACAGAGGGGAGGCACCATCTATGAGGAGTGGGCCTTCAGCTGACACCAAAGTCTACCAGCACCGTGAGCTTCCATTTCCCAACCTCTAGACTTTGAGGATTACATTTTTGTTGTCTATAAGGCACCTGGTTTGTGGTATTTTGTAATAGCAGCGCAAGTGTTTCAACATTGCCCTTGTCTCCCACGGTCCAAGATTAGATGGTGGGACTGGTGTCTTCTTTGTTTCCCGCTGCTACTTCAAGACAATCACTCCTGTTAAAAACTAAATGGAACAACACCACATTGTCATTATAAACACAACTTCTTCCAATGGGGGGCTGGTTTATGCCACACCCCTTTCTTCCCTTCTCTTTGGATGAAGACTTTAGGACCTAAAGCATGATCTTTGTCTCCTGGAAGCACACACTCCACTAGCTTTGAAGCAGGCCAGCTGCTTACCCAATACCTGGGCATTCTGAACTCAAAGACCTCCTCATTCCCACCTCAGCTCATCTACTCACAAAACATACCGAGTGTCACCCTCCTCGAAGATCCGCACACCTTCCCAAACCATGGTTTTGCAGTTCTCATCTCCAGACCCTTCTTACCAGCAATCCCTCACCTTCAAAGAACCCTTCAAACTGTTAGTTAAACTACCTGTTTATCCTTGGTCCACTGCTCATGAAGTTATCTATATTTTATGTTAATCTGACAGGATATAGTGGGACCAGCCACCCCCTTGCCATTGCTTCTATTTCATCCATCTCACTTTCATCACAAATTGAACAGTCCCTCCTTTGCCCCAATGCCTCTTTCTCTGAGCTGGTTTCAACACAGACCCTAAGGATGTTGTTCTATTCAAAGTACAATGCACTCTCAATTAAGTCAGGACTGTGCTCTAAGAGTTTATCAGGAGCTTGGAATTCCTAAAGCTTAATACTTCCCCCAGAGAAATCATGCTGGCTCTGTCTTGACTTCTAATCTAATTCACAAAGACTGCTGAAGGCGCACTGTTCCTGGAAACTTCCCAAGGGCCAAGAGCCTGTCTAATTCATCGTAAAAATTCAGCTTCATGGAGATAGGACTCAAGCATCATCCAACTCATCCACCACATTGTAACTCTAAGGCATTTTCTTCCCCCTTCTAACAAACTGCCTGCCCTTCAGCAACCATTACCTCATCCTACACCACTCCAACCCTAGGCAACCATTTATCTATTTTCGGTCTCTATGGAGTTACTATTCTGGACATCTTCTGAAATAGATCAGTGCACTTTGTGACCTCATGTGAATGGATTCTTTCATTTAGCATACTTGTATACTTATTTTGTTTTGAGGGGGGGCACACACATGCCACAGAGCACTGTCAAGGTAAAAGAACAGTTTGTCAGAGTTGGTTCTCTCTCTCTACCCAGTGGGTTCTGGGGATCAAACTCAGGTCTTCAGGCTTGGCAACAGGGGCCTATCTCATAGAGATTGAACTATCTCACCACCCAGAATAATTATTTTTGTTTGTTTTCTTTTTTTTCTAGTTTCTTTCATCCATGGTGTATCACATATCTTCAGCAAAGCTGAACACTGTCTAAGGACATTTCAGTCAAGATGCTACATATAAATCAGTGGTCCCAGAAGATTACAATACGATTGAAAAACCCCTGCCAACTATTGCGTTGTTATAGTGGGACAACATGTTTCTGGTAATTTTGTGATAATACTGGTGTACATAGAACTACTGTGCTACCAGTTGTGTGCAAGTACAGAACATGCAATTAACAACCATACAATAATGTTTGGTAGTGATGATTAAGTGTCCATGCTCCTGTTCATAAACAGGAGCTTCTTGTGTTATGCTTTTGTCATTGTTCTAGAGTGTACTCTGCACATCTGAAAAACCACGGGGCCTCCTGTAGTATCTCAGTACTTATCCCTAGCATAGGTATGGACTTTGGGAGCCCATTCCACATAGAGGGATACTCCCTGAGCCAAGACACACGGTGGGGGGGGGCGGGAGGGGGTAGGCCCTATCCCAAAGGATATGACAGACTCTGAAGACCCCCTATGGAAGGCATCACCCTCCCTGGGGAGCAGAAAGCGTATATAATAGATAGAGTTTTAGTTGGGGGGTTGGCAGGGGAGGAGAGGGAGAGGGAACTGGGATTGATATGTAAAACAACCTTGCTTCTAATTCAAATAAAAAAATGAAACAAAAGAAAAATGTTTGGTGTAAAGTAATATGCCCTGCTATGCCAGCATAAGCCTTATACAGCTCATGATTGCTGAATCTCTTGATTACATAAAGAGGCCAGGACACAACTTCACCTGTACCATGTAGGTTTGTTAAGTACACTCTGTGATGTTTAGGTAGTGATAAGATTACTCAACGTTTCAGTGTTCAGAACACATCCCCACTGGCAAGCCAAACACGACTGTGCTTCATTTCTTTTCATTGCCAAATACTATCCGTGTCTATGTTGTTTAGTCATTCACCTACTGGTAGACATTCACAGAGTTTTTGCTTTTTAGCTACATAAGCCATCCTGTTCTGAACGTTAGTATGTACGTGTGTGTGTGTGTGTGTGTGTGTGTGTGTGTGTGTGTGTGTGTGTGTAAGCATAAATTTTCATTTTTCTAAGAGTGGACTTACCAGGTGATGTACCAATACTGTATTCAGTTTTTTGAGTATGTGCCAAGCGGTTTTCCAAAATAATTGTATCATTTTGTATTCTTGGTGAATTTGTCTTTGTGGTCTTTGAATGTGACTTCTTCCTATTTTCCAGCCTCCACTGTTTCCTGTATGAAGTTGACTTTCAGTGTTTAAAGAGCCCTGCTTTTGGGGTTCTCTCTCATTTCTTTGACATTTGACTAGGATGAGGCTGAGTATAGGTCTTTGTGCATTTACATGTCTTGGTGTCCACTGATCTCCTGGAGGTGTAGATTAATGCTTCGCATCAAATTATGGTAATCTTACCCATTATTTCTTCCAGTGTCTCCCATCCCTTCCTCTCCATCCTTCTGTTGTTCCCATTTCCTGTATGTTGGTGTGTCTAATGGTTCCACATATGGACTAGTTATTTTTTTCTTTTTATCTCACAGCACATTTAATCTCCATCAATCAATCTGTCAGTTCATTAATTCTTTCTTTTGCCAGCTCATTTCTGCTATGGAACCTCCCTCTGGAAGTATTCATTTTGGTTCTTACCGTTTTCAGCGGCAGATTTTCTCCTTGTTTCTTTGGAAAACAAATTGGCTCTTTACTGAGATTATATGTTTGGTGAGATTTTCATCATGCTTTCACCTTCTCCGTTAGCAGGTTACCCTGCAGACTTGGATCATCAAAGCAGCTACTTTGAGATTTTCATCTGTTAAGTGCAACATCTAGGCCTTCCCCAAGCAAGTTTGGGGTGCCTGCTTCTCATTGTTTTCCTTATGTGAAGGTCACATGTCTTTGCTTCTCTGAATGTCTCATAGTCATTTCTTAGAAAGTGGATACATTTGCTAGCTCTGGCCATAGTCTCCCAGGGATGGTTGTTTCCTTGGCCATTGGTCTGTCTAGCAGCTAGGCTGAAGCAACTCTGAAGGCTATTTTATCTGCTGTGTGCAGCCTTTAATATTGCTGCTTGGGTTTTTCCCCCCCTCCTTCATTTTGTCTCTTAGCCAAGTGAAACTAGCTAGCCAAATGCTGTATGTTCCATAACCCTTGGCCATATGATATGGAAGTTATTACCACAGTTCAGAGGGCCTAACTACTTTTCTTCCACATGCAACCAAGAAGCCATTGTTCGGTGGGTGCCTCTGATTTCCCCTATGAGGGTGTAACCTTAGACATGCACATGGTTTTCCAAGCTATGAGGGATGAGCAACTACGTCTGAGTCTGGCTTTCTAGAATTATTCTTGATTTGGAAGAGCTGATTGTTCGGTCAGCCCTTGATAAGAAGTTGGGGTTAATCCCCTTGTGCCATCAAGTTTCCACTCCACATTGCTGAATCTATGAGTGCCAAGGAACATTTTAAACCTGCTCATATCCTGCGCTGCCTGCTCCTAGTGGGTAAAACTTCACAGTGTTTCTGACCCCTCAGGGTCACAGCTCATGAGCTTTTACTAGTGTTGGTGGCTGTTCAGGAAGCTCCTGACCTACCTATATAGACTAGGATTTCTGCAGGCTGAGGCTTTGGATTTGGTGAGAAATGCACTCTGCCTCTCCAGGGGAGAAACCGTAGCTTCAGACTGGGGAGAAGCTACACTTCATCAGCTTTGTAGTACCACATAGCCTGACTCAAACGCCACAGACCCTTACATTACTATTGAGGTGTTATATGTTTTCTAGAATGGATGCTTCACCTTTGCTGTATGGCATATAGCAGTGGTTCTCAGCCTTCCTAATGCTGCGACCCTTTAATATAGTTCTTCATGTTGTGGTGACCCCCAACCATAAAATTATTTCATTGCTACTTCATAATTGTAATTTTGCTAGTGTTGTGAATCATAATGGAAGTATCTGATATGAGACCCCCCAAAGGGGTCGAGACTCACAAGTTGAGAAACACTGCTTGTACACTTTCTGGATACTTTTAAGTAATGCATATATTAAATAATGTTGTGTAGTTCAGTTGTTCTTTTTCTTTGGTGAATCTTTACCAACATTTTTGTGCCATCATTCCAAAGTTGCTGCCATTAATTCATCTTTATAAACAGACCGTAGTATCTCTTCCCATAATATAGGAGTTAGAGGCTAAGCCTCCTGTCTAACCTGCCTAGATTCAAGCCCCTCTCTTCTTGCCACTCACTGTCTATGCTGTTGTGCATGAGTTACTAAACGACTAGTAGCTACCTCACTTGTTACTGGATTGCTATGAAAAACAGTCTACGTTGAAGCTTAGAATTAGGCTTTGCAGTCATGGCCGTCTTGGAAACATCTGCATGGCTACAGATCACCACCAGGGGGCACCCAGCCCCGTGAGTAATGTTGAAGGACTCAAGGGTTTCTAAGCCATCCCAAAAGCCACATTAGTAGAAGTGTCTTTCCAGACAACAGAAGGTGGACATTGAAATCATTTCCTATCAACATTTCACACAAAAAAATAGATGATCATGATCCTTCCCCAAGTCACTGGGCAATGCTCTCAAAATGGAAAGTTAGCATATGAAAATGTTGTAAGGGGGACTCTCTTTTAACTTTGTGAGTTTCCATGTACAAAGGTACCGAACTGGACAGAGGCAACAATTCCCTTAAGGAGCAATAACATACACTATGTTGGTGTTCACTCACTGGGGGGCAGGCTGTGTACTGACAATTCTAAACAGCCTAACACCTTGGCCTGGCTCTTTCATTCTGACTGAAGTGGGTCCCCAGAGGGTAAGGCTTTGACCTATGGCCAAAAGATGATTAAAGAAAGACAACAAGATATTCTGGAGCAGAGAGAGGTAAACTTAATGAAGGAAGCACTTCACATGATTTACTTAGAGTGGGATACAAGAAGGAAGGCTGGCCAAGCTGCAGAGTGGGTGCTCCTGGAAAGGTTGCTATAGACTGATGCAAACACCGTTAAAGCAGACCCTCATAATATATGTGAATTTTAAGAACCCATAATAGTTAAGAGAAATGAACATGGAACTTTTGTTCTGGCTGAAACAATAATAGAAAACCCAAGTCTCAACTTACTATGCCTCCCTCTTACCTTCTAACATACCAGAAGGTTGTGGCTTTTAAAAACTGAATCGAATGTTGGAAAGATTCTTGGGTACCTACCTGTGTGATACAATTTTAAAACACAATTCAGTGACCCAAATAGACAAATGACAGATGAGGACCCGGGTAAAGGATGGTTGTGGGGAAGAAGATGGAGCAGGTTGTGACGGAATGCCTGTATCCCAGCTGGCGGCACAGGTGCGCTTGTTCAGTCATAGCCATGTCCTATACTCTTTATCTCTTTCTTTAGCACTGCCTTCCTTTGTATCCTGCCCAATTCCTGGGACTCGCACAGCCTTGGCGTTTGAGCTAATCTGTGGAATTAATCTTGCTTCTTGTCATTGATTCTGATTCACAGCTGCCTCTCACTCTCCAAGGACAATCTTGCCTAACCCTGCTCTTTATGTGAGATCACTAGCTAGCATGGGCCCAGAAGGCTACTCATTCTACAAGGATATTCTAGCTTCTGACAGTGAAGAGAAGTCGATGAAAAGCACCTACCTGCTGCCCATTCTTAGAGTCAGAACAAAGGATGGAAGCAATGAAAGTTTGGAGCGTTATTGGTAAGCTAATATTAAATGATATTTTATGGGTTGGATACATTGCTAACACACACACACACACACACACACACACACACACACACACACACACACACACAAACTTATAAACACACATACATATATGTTCCCTCGCACATGGATGCACTTGCCTAACAATAGCTAACTTAGAAGTAGTAGAGTGTAACTCAAATTCACATTGGACTTCAAACCTCTTACACTTGGTATTTTGTAGATTCTAGAACTCTTTGCCTGCTTGGCAAGCTACCCATAGTTAATCCCACTCCGAAAATCCCACCCTATTTCCCATAATTAGTCAGAAGGCATCCACTAATGTGAACACAGGAAGGCGCTTGCACTGTATGTAGCATCCCTGTAGATTCTCATCACATGATCTCAGATTACAGACCCCACTTTATTTAGTGAAGTTCAATAAACCCTCATCGGATGATAGCACTATCTAGCAGAGACTGACTACAAGAAAAGCACACAGACATTGAACATTTCAAGTCACCTTTATAACCTACCTCATTACAGCTGCATAGCATCTCATACAGCAGGCGTGACAGGTATGGTCTTCTCTTTCCTAGAGATGAGAAACTCAAGTATAGTTTGACTGCCTCATATTAAACAAACCTTACCCATCATCCAGGTCCAGTGCAGCTAACCCCATACCCTCAGCTCTCTCTAAAGAAATTACTGCTGGGCTATGGCTATACAGTTGTCAGCACCCTGTTCTGTTTCTATCAGTACCATCCACAGTTTTCCTGGCTGGTCATGACAGAAACAGTGATTTTATGAACTGTGGGGTTTGGGTGGTGGTAGTTGTTTTGGGTTTCTTTTTTTACAAACATAAACAGAAGCCAATCCTTAATCTCTCCCACCATTAATAATCTATTGAGCACTCGGAAATAAATACTTTAGGAGAGAATCGACAGGTTGTCCTTGACTTACAGATGACTTACAGTCAGAGAGGGGTAAGATCCCCACAGGCAGCCCCTGAGAGGGCATGGTACCAGGATGTGAAGATGAAGGAAAAGATCATGCCCACGAACACGGAATGAATGCTGAGGAAAGGGACAAACAGTGGTATGCAGACATCAGCCAAAATAAATCATTTTCCTTTTAAATCATTTTGTGAGGCAGGATGGATGCATGACTCAGTAGTGGAGGACTAGTCTAGCATGGACAGGGCCCTAAAGTCACTCCCCAGTATGCCAAAGAAAGGACATCATTGAAGTATTGCATTTAGGTATTTTGTTACAACAGTGAGAAAAGTAACTAATATAGTAGCTCATGTCATCCTCCTGCCTCGTCCACCTCAATGCTGTGATTACAGGCATGCACCTCTGCATCCAGCTTGGGGTTTGTCTTTTTAAATTTGCCAAATTCCAGATGTTTGTCACCACATGCTCTACCACTGAGCCACACCGTTAGTCCTCCTTTCCTAACTCTTTACATTTGCTTTTCGCCACTTTCCTTTTAGATATGGCATTATCCACATATATTAGCATGCTCTCTGCTTGCCTTTTTTTCCTCACAGGTCTCTGACGATCCCTTGATTAGGTTTTCTCTTTTACCCAGACTTCATAAGCACAATTGACCCACTCTCCAGATCCCCTCTGCAGCAAGCTCCTCGAGCCATCACAGTTATTGTGTGCCTTTCAACTCGAGGACTTCTGTCTGGCTCTTTCCTTACAACTTCTGGCTCTGTGTTGACGGTCTCCATCCAGCTAGGCTTGTTCTCACGATTCCCCTGCATCCTTTGCACATGGTTTTAGTTCTTTGAGCATAGCCATAATGGCTGGTTTGAAGTCTGAGCTTCCTCATGGGCAATGGGCAATTTCCATGGAACACTTCCTTCTCTGAACACAGGCTGTATTCTTCATGCCTAACAAGTTTTGTTGTTATCTGGATCATTTACACGGTACAATATGACACCCATGGAAGTCAGATATGATCTCCTCCTGAGAGTTTATGATTGCATTGTTGTTTGCTTATATAGTGGTGCTTCTGAATTAATTCTGGCTGGGCAGTGGTGGCACATGCTTTTAATCCCAGCGCTTGGGAGGCAAAGGCAGGTGGATCTCAGTGAGTTTGAGGCCATCCTAGTCCATAAAGCAAGTTCCAGGACAGCTGGGACTGCTACACAGAGAAACCCTGCCTTGAAAAAACAAAACAAAGAAACATTAACAAAACAAAAAACCCAAATCTGAGAATTCTCCACCCAGTCAGTAGGTGGTCAGCTAAGTACTGAGTAGAGATGATCTTAAATGCATTATACTGTTTATCAAGGACCTCTCTGTGAGCTTTTTGATGAGTCTTCTCTACTCTGGCAGAGCATTTACAACTCTGCCTCCATAGCACTCCCTGCTAATGTGGAGCACCGCTGTCAACCTAAGGTAAGAAGTAGGGATATTCTCAGGTCTGCGCTGGGCACAGCTTTGCACACATGTGTGGCCTTCTGGATCTCTCTAAAGCTGCTGTAACTTTCCAACATCTCCTGGGAGCATCTCAGGCTGGAGTTTTTTCTTTTAAGTCTTCTTGGTCCCAAATGTGCCCACAACTGATCTATGGTAGAGAACAACAGATCAGGGGTGCCAGGCCCAGTGGACGTAACACAATCTATAACACACATCCATAATACAATTCCTGCCTCTTAGGATCTGGGAGCATGGAGGAAAAGAGGACAGAAAGATTATAAGAGCTAGAGGAACAGAAAGTCTACTGTGAGACTGTGTCTCCTAAAAATGAGAGAGAAGCTACACCCATGACACCTCAACAGTATGGCTTCCTAAAAAAGACCTGAATGATAGCAATACCAGTAGATGTGCTAATGTGCAAAGGGGGAAATCTTGCATAGTCCCATCCCTAGACAAACTGCAAGCAACTAAAGACTTAGTTGCTCCCAGGGATGATCTTGAATGGCTGCCCAATTCCAGATTGTCAGCCCTGAAATCATATACATAGAAGCAAAACTAAATGGACTCATCAGGTTTCATTTACATATTTATACATAAAAACATACATATACACACATCTATGTATATGCATAATATATACATATAAAATCAATAACAAAAGAAAATAAGGCCATGATTTTTAGATGGAGCAAGGGGCATAAATAGAAAGGGTTGGACAGAGGAAGGGAAAGAATGATATAATTATATCTTAATTTTAAAACTAAATAATATATTTATAGAAAAATAAAAAACCTACAAAACTTTGTTGAAATCCTGTTTCATACTGGTCAACAGTGTCAAGAAAATCATCAAGAAAACAAGCAGCTGGGCAGTGGTGGCACACACCTTCAATCCCAGCACTCAGGAGGCAGAGGCGGGCTCATCTCTATGAGTTTGAGAACAGCCTGGTCTACAAAGCCAGTTCCAGGACAGTCAGGACTACACAGAGAAATCCTATCTCAAAAAACCCAAAACAACAGCAACAACAACACTCCAAAAACAAACAACAACAAATGTTGGAGAGGATGTATGGAAAGATGAACCCTCGTGCACTGTTAGTGGAAATATAAACTGTTGCAGTCATTATGGAAATGTGACTAGAGGTTCATCTAAAAACTAAAAGTAGGATTAACATATGAACCACTCCTGTGTAAATACCCCAGTCAACATACTCCAGAGATGCTTGCATAGCCATGTTTGTTGCTATACTATTCACAATAGTTAAGATATAGAACCAGCCTAGATGGCCACCCATGGATGAATGGATAAAGAAAATGTGGCCTATATACATAGTAGGGTTTCATTAAGCCATAAAGAAGAATAAAATTACACCAAGGATTTGGAGGTCATGATATTAAGTAAAATAATCCAGACTCAAACAAATACTGTGTGTTTTCTCCCATTCATGAAATCTAGATTTAAGTAAATATGACATGACCACACACACACACACACACACACACACACACACACACACACACACACACGACATAAAATTAAAAGAAAACTGTGAGGAAGAGAGGAATTAAGAGGGGGAAAGGCATAGGAACAAGAGCAAATAATGGGAAAAAGAAAGACAAAAATGTTTTCTTTCAGATACAAAATCTAGATTTAGCAATATGCATACATACACATATCTCTATTTACTTCTATCTATCTATCTATCTATCTATCTATCTAATTATCTATCATCTATTTAACATAGAAACAGAAGGGATATTGCTACTTAGGGAAAGGAAGAAGACCAATCAATGAGAGTGAGGAGGAGAGAAGGGTAAGGTAGTGGAAGGGTGAACATGAGCAAAAAATGAAACGTGTGTGTATGAGAATATCATGATGAGATCCATTTTACACACTAAAATTAGTGCTAGTTTTTATTTGAAAGACAAGCTCTGCAAGTGGAGATCTTCAGGGAGTTCCCGACAGCCATATAGCAACAGTTCTCTGTGTTAGGTTTTGGGTGGTCTGTAGCACAAATAGTGAAAACCCAGAGACAGATATTGAGTTTCAAGTTGAAGATCAGAAAGGCAAAGCAGCCCACCAGCTCTTACCTCTGCCAAGGCTGAAGCGGAGATCCTGTCTTCCCTGTGACTGTAAACTGAATCTCACATGAGAGCCTTTGCTTCTTCCTTATATACCTCCCTAGTGTTGGCATTAAAGGTGTGAGCTGTTACTCTTTTAGACTGATTCAATCTCATGTAACCCTGGGTGGTCTTGAACTCAGAGAGATCCATCTGCCTCTGTCTGCTGAGTCCTGGGATTAAAGGTGTGTGCCACCACTGCCCAACTTCTATGGCTAATTAGTGTGGTTGGCTTTGCATATGAGCACCAGGCAAACTTTATTAAATCATGAACAATATAACACCACAGTGATACTCCAAACATGCTCTGCTCTCCCTGGGCTGCTAGGATGCTAATTTCTCAAAGCCACCAAAATTGTGAGGCCATTGGGTTCCATGGCTGCTGTGATGCTGGGAAAGGGATAATGGGGTGAGGTAGATGTCCCAGTTACTTTTTCTGTTACTTTGATTAAACACCCTGACAGAATCTTACTGAAGACAAGCAGTGTTTATTCTGACTCTCAGTTCAAAGATACAACCTGTCGTGGTGGAGAAACTCCAGCAGCAGGAGCTTGTAGCAGCTGGTCACACCACATCATCACACCCATAGCCAAGAAGCAGACAGCCATGGATACATGCTCCCTGATGCTCAGCTCTGTAGCAGGCTTTCTTGGACTGCCAACCCCCAAATCATGACATGGAGACTTATTATTAATTGTGAATGCTTGACTTTAGCTTAGGCTTATTTCTAGCTATTTTTAACTTAAATTAGCCCATTTCTATTAATCTATGTGTTGCCGAATGGCTCATTTACCTCATCTATGTACTGTCTATCCTGCTTTCCTGCTTCTTCCACGTCTTCCTGGATGACCCCTGGCTGGCTGGCCCCTGGCTGGCTGGCTGGCTAGCTACCTTTTTCTCTCTGCCAACAGTCCTGCCTATCCCTCCTCTGACTAGCTGTTGGTCATTCAGCATTTTATTAAACTAATCAGGTGCCTTACGCAGACAAGATAAAACAGCAACACATCTTAACCTAGTCAAACAAATTCAGCGTAAACAAATACAACACATCTTTACATAGTGAAACAAATATTCTATTCCACAACACAACTCTCTTTCTCTGCTCACACAGTCCAGGATCCCAGACAGGAAACCATGCCACCTGAAGTAAGTAGGTCTTTCCACCTTACTTAACTCAACCAAAATAATCCCTAACAGGAATGCCTAGAGGCTGTGAAGAGTAGCCACGACCACAGCAACTCTTACAAAGGAAAACATTAAATTGAGACTAACTTACAGTTCAGAGGTTTAGTCCATTAGCATTATAGTGGGAAGCATGACGGCACACAGGCAGACATGGTGCTGGAGAGGTAGCTGAGAGTTCTACATAAGGATCTGCAGGCAGCAGGAAATGAATGCCGCTAGACCTGGCTTGAGCTTCTGAGACCTCAGAACCCACCCCCTAGTGCCTAATGACGTACTTCCTCTTACAAAGACACACCCACTCCAACAAGGCCACACCTCCTAATAGTGCTACTCCCTGTGAGCCTATGGGAGTCATTTTTATTCAAACCCCCATAAGGCCCATCTCCCAGGTGATTCTAGATCCTGTCAAATTGACTGATAATACTAGCCATTACAGTAAGTTAACATGCCACAGAGCTCTCCGAAGCTCCTAACCTCATTCAGGGGGCTCTGGTGTGCTCTGAGGCTGGCCGTTGTTTTTAGTCACTACGGCACCTAATCAGTAAGTAGTGGTAGGTTCTCATCATAATGAGGATGCACAAGAGTTGGACAACAACACTGTGGGTGTGGAGAGCCCCAGCCTATGGACACCCACAGCTTATACATTTCCTGACAGTATCATCATAGTTCCCTTGGAGTGTGGAGCATCCACAATCCCAAATGCAAGAGGATGGAGAAATCACAGGCTACCAAGAAATACTACTTTTGAGAACTGATACAGTATAGTGGAAATAAAGATTCCAAGAGCACAGATTAGGGTCAAATTCTTTGGCAAGCTTCTTGGTATCTCTAGGTTTCTAATTCTTAAGACAAAAGCACATCTCAGATTAGGATTTGTAAGAGAGAAAAAGATGTGCAGGCAACACTTGACATCCAAGAGGTTCACTAAGTTGTACGTAGGGATTTTCATTTTCTTTCTCTGAGCAATTGCCAACATTTACTGCTAGGTGGCGGCAACGAGCAGAGCTGCTGTTTCCAAAGGCTTTTATTTTTCACCCTAGACGCTAGGTAATCCTTCCTCTCTGCCAGTGCTCAGGCTGGCATTTAAAAATCCAGTGCTGCACACAGACTTTGTGTTGTTTGATCCATCTGCTCCATGGAGAACTGTGAAACTCAGAAGTACCTATTCCTAGCCAGACATCCATAGGAGTTTTTAGATGATAAAACTTGGTGCTAGCTCACCATGCAGCTGGGCATTCTAAAGCAGCCAGACAACACTTAATTAGTCATCTGTGTCTGTAAGCTTACCTCTGCTATACACTGGGAAGGCTGCAAAGAGTTCAGAAATTCAAGTCCAGGCTGTGTGGGTTTGTGTGTCAGCACCAGCATTACCTTGAACAAAAGATTTGGTCTCTCTGAACCCCATTTTTGCAGCTTCATTGTGATGTGATACTTGTTTTGATGAAAAATGAGACAATATCAGGTACCTATAAAGTGTTCACTGGGTATAAGTGATGATGCCTCCTGGAGTGTGAGCTTTGGGGTTAGATGAATATCGCTTTTGGACATCCTAGCTCTTTCACCTGGAAGCTGTATGATCTAAAAATGTTAGGTTCCCACTCTGTCTTCCTTTGGGTTTCTATTGCTGTGGTTAAACACCATGGTGAAAAGCATCTTGGGAAGGAAAGGATTTATTTCAGTTTACCGTTCCACATCACATTCCATCTTGAAGGGAAGTCAGGACAGGAACTCAAACAGGGCAGGATCCTGGAGGCAGGAACTGATGGAGAAACCGGGGAGGAGTGCTGCTTACTAGCTGGCTCTCTGTTGCTTGCTCAGCCTGCTTTCATATACTCTAGGATCACCTGCCCAGGGGTGGCCTCACCCACATTGGGCTGGGACCTCCCACACCAATCACTTGTTAAGTAAAAGCTTTATAGACTTGCCAACAGGCCACTGATACGAAGACATTTTCTCAATTGAGTGCCTCTTCCCAGCTACGTCTCGGTTTATGCTGAGCTAACAAAAAACAAACAGCACACCCTCAGAGCCCCACTTTCCTTGTCAGTTGCTGAATATTGGGAAAACTACAGCGGTATATGTACACTATATATTTTACTTGTTAATGTTGTTCTCCTTGAGCCAGGATTTGAGCATACTTCTCCGAAGCACGGGCATGGGGGGGGGGGGTCAGGATGAATATGGAAGAAAAGCAGAGACAAAACAAGAAAAGAATAAAGGTAAGATTAGTATTTTATATTGTGTCACAGGATTCAGTAGATATGCTAGGGTTAGGTCACAGATTTTTCTTTTTTCTTTTTTCTTTTTTTTTTTTTTTTTCTTTTGGCCTGGAGTGTCTGAGCATCCAAGGCAATAAAGAAAAGGAAATATGGTTGGCTAGATGACTCACAGTGCCAAGATACATGCAGAGGAGTTCTGGAGAAGAAATCTAGCTATTCCTAGTCCCGGTACTTAAGACACCGTAGCACATGGAGGGTGCACAATGGTTGTCGAAATGTTAGCTGTCCTCATCTCCGAGCACAGAGGGAAGAGTCAGCCTAAGAATAAAGGCGATAAAGAGGTAACTTTGGAGCTGAATTGGGCTGAGTATGAGGTTTCTAGGCGCCTGGAGAGCCAGAAACGGCAAGGAGTCTTTCCATAGGACAAGTGCTGCAAGATCTGTATGGTCCCTACACATTAAGCATGGTAACTTTTAAAGTACAGGGCCCATGCAGTTGGAGATGTTCCCTTTCAGCCCAAAGGTGCAGGAACTTGTGGTATGAGGGCCTGGAGGGGAGGGAGGCCTGGGGAGCAGTGTCCAAACAGCTGCTTTGTTTTATAGGCTTTCTCGACTGGACATCTGGCACTTAATGGCAATCCTTAGTGGGAAGTTAGTTGTCCTTTTTTTGTTTTGTTTTGTAAAGTGTGTTTTCTTTTATTTTCCTCAGGACTGAGAACAGTGCCTTTTGGATGAAGAAAATGATGAGAGGGGTTACAGAGGATGCTATCTTTCCATCCACACCTTTTAACCCGTTCCAACCAGTAGAGACGGACGTAGTCCCGTGGCAAAAGGAAGCTTGGAAGCATGAGTGAAGAAAGGAGGATTCTGGAACTCAAATAGTTTGAGGGGAGGCACATCACCTTAACAGGACACCAGCATCATTTTGTTCTTTACTCTGTCGCATCTCAGAGAGGGGACTCTCAGGGCTGGAATGACAACTTTTAGCTCCTCAGCTTATAGATGAAGACCATAGCTTATAGATAAAGATTGTCGTGATGTTTGGGTCATGTTGGCCACACAGGTAGCTTCTATCGGAGCAAGGGCCACTGCCTCTGGACTCCCGGGCAGTGGAAGAACATGTTGTTCCAGAGCATGGGTTATGAGCAGCAGAAGAGATCTGAGGAAGAATTTTTGGTCTCATTCCCCAGGGCAATAAAGCACATATGAAATAGCTGGAGGGGAAACAGCCAGGGGCCTTTGCACAATCTAATGGCCATGTGTCTGCCTCCTGCTGTTACACTGGCTCCAACTCACCGGCTGTAAACTCAATGGAGCTCTTCCTGCTGGCCTGCTACGGAAGATCTGCATGGTCTTAAGTAGGCCAGTTGTCTACAAGTAAATGTGCAGTCACACTTTTAACTACCCAGTAGCTGCTAGGTGTTCTATCAACAGCTGGGGCTCTTACCTCCTCATGAGCATCCTGGTCTAATAAATAGGCAAGGGTTAAGTGTAACAATCATGATACAGGAAGACAATCTATGGAAACATGGGGGAAAAAAGTATTGAACCAACCTGGGAGAGAGAAGGGATCAGGAAAGTTCTGGCATAGAAAAGCTAAGGGCGGAGTAGGTACTGAATGGGAGAAGGACTGGAGCATAAGAGACAGTGGTAATCAGTGGATAAAGGTGTGGTGCATGGAACCAAAACACATGTTCAGAAAAATGAAAATGGTTTGTTTTCCCTGAGTGATTAGTCTGTAGAGGAGATATTGGATACCGAGTTCCTAGGACTCATGTAATAAAATGTTTCAACTGGTACCTTAAAATAACCGAAGTCATTCTCTTACAGTTCAGGGGACCAGACATCCAAGATCCAAGTTCCAATGGGGCTTCTTTACTCTCTGGAGGCTTTGGGAGAGGGTCCTTCCTGGTCCCTTAGCTTCTGCTGACTTTGAGTGAGCCTTGACAGCCATGGGCTGCAGCAATGCCATCATCCCACGAACAAACCTTAGCATTTCATGAGCTGTCAATGTGTCACTAGCCTCTGTCTCCATCATCCTATGAGCTAGGCTTGACATTCAATGGACTGTCACCCTGTCACTAGCCTCTTTCTCCATCATCCCATAGATTCTCAACCCTGAACTCTTGGCACTTTGTCTGTACACCCTCTCCTCTTCCTATAAGGACAGCAGTCATTGGATTTAGGACCCAGTCTAATCCAGTTTGAGCTTCTCTTTAAAAATTGCATCTTCATGACCTTATTTCTACATGAGATTGGATTCCGAGCTCCTGTGTAGATTCCAGAGGAAACAATCCATAGTTTTTTATTAATTTTTAAAAAAGGGTCCCTGATGCAAAAATTCTTGAATTATTGCCTAGATAATTTTGATTTGGGAAAGGAACGAGAATCATTCTTCATTTTAACCAACACTGTGTCACCCAGTTCTTAACTCCAAAGCCAATCTGAACAAAGGCTGATAACATTTCTTAGCAGATGGTTGTCTGAGCTCTCTAGGACCCTTTGCCAAAATGTATCCAGTCAACAGGTGGAGTCAGGAAGCAGAAAATGGCTGGGAGTTGTCTCTCTGCTTCTCTCAAGGTCTCTCATCTATAAAATGGGGCACAGATCATTTTCCAGCCCATATTCAAAGCCGCTGGAGGACAAAGTGCTCAACATCAGCAACTGAGAACATGTTCCCCAGGCTGCAAAGACCTCACATTGTAGGGGAAGATGCTCCTGTTGCCACTCACACCAGCATCATGGCTCTTTCTCCTTCCTTTTTCATTTTCAAATTTCAGTTCTTTGAATGATCTCTCTCTCTCTCTCTCTCTCTCTCTCTCTCTCTCTCTCTCTCTCTCTCTCTCTCTCTCTCTCCTTCCCTTCTCCCCTTCCTTCCCCTTCCACTCTCTCTCTTAGAAGCAGAAAGAGTGCTTCCTTCTACTACAGACAAGGGAGGCAGGGGTGAAGGACTATTCAAGTGTTCCATCCCCTTGGGACTTTGCCCTAAACCAACTGGCTTCCAAGGATATGGAGGTGTTGCTTTGTGCCCGGGAGGTTGAAATGAGCTAATTAGTAATCTCAACTAGATTTGAATTCCTGAATAAAACACTTGGAATTATTGCCTTGCTCCCAGGGACAGTGCAGTGAATAGTCATCCATTTCCAGGACTTTAGCACTCTTTGCTCTCTTCTGCCCAGGACAGACATAACCTGGTTACAACAGCCTCATATCTTAGTTGCCGTCGGTTTCCTAAGAACTGACTCTGGGACCAGTTCTTGGTACCATTCTCTTACCTTTGCATCCTCAGTGAGTGTGGCATTTACAGTTTGGCTAGGAATTGCAGCAGGGAGAAAGGATTTGATGATCTGAATATCTGAGTTCTGGGTATGAAAAAAAAAAAGACATGATGGCTTTGAATAAGTCACTTCTGGTTTTTGGTATTCAATTTTTACCAACTATAAAAAAATAAAAATATAATGTATTGGGCTGAGAAGATGTCTCCATTGGTAAAATGCTTGCTTTCCATCCTTAGCAAGCACGAGGACTTGTCTTTGACCCACAGAACCCATGCAAAAAAAAAAAAAAATCTAGCTGTGATAGAATCCAGTGCTGGGGAAGTGGAGGCAAGTGGGTTCAGGGGCTCACTGGCCAGGCAGTCTAACCTGCGTGGTGAGTTCAAGGCCAGTGAGAGGCCTTGTTTCAAAACAAGGTGGATGGTATTTGAGGAACAGCAGCCAATGTTCTCCTCTGCCCTCCACATGTACACATGTGGATCTGCATTGCCACACACAGGAACGTGAGGCCCACATGGAAATCTTTTGTTTAATTGTTTAGTGTTGCATATTTTAATAATTTGCCTTGATAGTGAAGAGAAACAACCTAAGTATCATGTTGTTCGTGGAAGAACCTTGCCAATTTCCGTTACAAGACAATTTCAGTTATGTGACTCACGACAGCAACAATTTAGAAAGAACATGACCCAAGAAGGCAATTGAACTCAATGATGTTGGGACAATAACTGTGAGTAAACAACCCATTTATGGGGAGATAGTCTTCAGATGCAGGATGAAATTATTTTTAAATAATATTTTACTAACTCTTTGAGAATTCCATACAATGTATTTTGATCACATTCACTCCTAACTTCTCCCAGATTCCATGTCTCCCTACCAGCTTAACTTTTGTCTCCTCTCCTCCCCTTCCCCCTCCTCTCCTTGCCTTCCCTCCTCTCTCCTCTCATCTTTCTTTAAAATTCATCAAGTACAATTTGTGTTCTCCAAATACTCGGGTATGGGGCCTTCCCCAAGTCATAGCTGACCTACCAGGGGTCACATCCTTTAAAGAAAACACTCTCTCCCTCTGCTAGCAATTATCAAATGCCAGTACCTCCTCAGTGAGGGATGGGACTTAGTGACTACCCCCTTCCATGTTGGATGTTTTTTACAGTATTGAGGTTTTGTGCACTGACTGTCACAACCACTGTGAGTCCATATGTACAACTGTCCTGTTGTGTCTGGAAGACATTTTTTCCTTGTAGTCATCTACCACCTCTGGTTCTTAAACCTTTCTGCCCCTTCTTTTGAGATGATCCCTGAGCCTTGGGGATGTGTGTGCAGATGTACCATTTAGGGCTGGGCACGCCACGGTTTCTTATTCTTTATACCTTGATCAGTAGTGGGTCTCTGTGTTAATTGCCGTCTACAGTGATGAAGATTCCTCCTATACAGCCTAGGCTGACCTCAAATTTGACACCCCCTACTTCAGCCTTCTGAGTGATGGGACCACAGGCCTGCACCTCCATGCCTGGAAGGAAATACTCTCTTGTGTATGGGTTCTTCTGGAGGACAGAATCCATGGCCATCATCACTTTTCTCCAAAGCATCTGTGACCAACAGAGATTAATAACTAAGAGCAACCCCTTGGTCCTTCAGGAATGTCATGTGCCTAACTGTTGAGCAGCTTTTTGTGGATTGCCTATTGCACACAAGGTCCTTGGAGATGGCTCTTAGGGATAGCCCAAGGCTGCAAAAGCAAATAAGACCTCTTCCAGACCTTTAGAGACAGGATGGCATAGGATGTAACATACAATACAATGTGATGTAATAGTGATACCCTCAGTAGAACAGCTATGGAGCTCACAGAATGTCTGGGGTACATAGAACTCTTAGAAATGTTTGGAAATTCTATCTTACCTCCAGAGGAGTTGTGAATTGTTAGAAAAAGTGGAGTCTGGGGGCTGCTTTTGCTGCAGGGTCTCACTGCAGGAAGCCTACACCCTCAAGTTCATCTGTGGCCTTCTGGTGCCCAGCACTGTCTGTCTGCTGGTCTGTCTGCTGTCTCTTTCCTTCTGCTGCCATCCACATTGTGGATCTTTGATGGGCATGAGCCTCTTCTTTCTTGTCTGGCTGCATCTTCCTCAGACTTCTTCAGGGTCAGATGCTCCACAAGAAGGAGTTCAAGGTCTCTCAGCTCTTTTTTTTCTCACCCTTTCCTGATGGCCTCCCATGACCTGTTTGTTCTGTGACCAGGATTCCGGGAAGGTGGATGTCAGAGATGCATATGATCATGGCTCACACCATGCTACTCTAGCTCCTGTGGAGACACTAGCAGTCCCTGTTGATCAGGTCACCCAGCAGAAAGCACTGTTGCAGGGATGAGGGGAGGGGAGACAGATCCAGGCATGTTTACTCTGGCATATAGTAGGCCTGGGACAGAATGTACAGTGGACTTGAGCACTAGTTCCTATTCTCTCACTTACCCATTGGGCCCAGGCCTTTCCATAATGTCACTGCCTGCAGTCCAGGCTACCATCACCTCTGCCATGGACTATTCCACTCAGCTTTCGTGCAAGCCTCGCTCTAATTCATTCACCATATGGCAGCCAGAGGGATCATTTTAAAATGTAAGCCAGAGCAAGCCTCCCCTCTGTTAAAACTTTCCAAATATTTTCACTGCTTTTAGAATAAAACCCGAGATTCATACCATGCCCTGTAACCTCTTCAGTACATTGGCATCTGCCTTCTTCTCTGTCCCTGTGCCTAACCCCTCTCCATCCAACCGAGCCCACTGATGTGTTCATCCCTGCATCAAGCTTCTTCGTACTTGCTGTCTTTTCTGCTCTTTCCTTAGCTGGAGGCATGGTTTCTTCTCCTTATGAATCAGGTCTCAGTTTTAAAAGCTGTTTTTTTTTGTTGTTGTTTTGTTTTTGGAGTCTCTCCTGACTGTCTGCCCCTTGCCCATCATCACAGCCCTTTAGCACCACTCTCTTTCCATCTCTTCACAGCTTTCATTATAATCTGAAGCCATCCTGGTCATTCGCTTACCTGTCCTCCCTGTCATGGTCATTACTATTCACCGCTCCATCCCTGTCATCTAGAATACAGACTAGCTGGCAAGACAGGATTAATAATACTTGTTGAATGGCTATGGTAAAAGACATGTGATACATCTGAGGCCCCACAATTCTTGAGCAGAAAAACAGAGAAAGGAGAAATGGCTGCATAGGTAATCATCTATGACCCTTAGAAAAGCTAAGCAGACACTTCAATTATGGTCATGTGACTGTTAAAGACCTGCAAAGTCAGGTGTTGGGGAGACGGCTCAGCTGGTAAAGTGCTTGTAGCACAAAGGTGAGGACCAGATTTCAATTTAAAAGCACCCATTTAATGTCGGAAAGACACTTAAGGAATGCTCAGCATCCTTAGTCATCAGGGCAATGCAAATCAAAATCACTCTGAGTTTCCATCTTATACTGATTAGAATGGCTCAGATAAAAAATACAGATGACAGCTTATGCTGGAGAATGTGGAGAAAGGGGAACTCTCCTCCATTGCTGGTGGGAGTGCAAACTTGTACAGCCTCTGTGGAAATCAGTATGGTGATTTCTCAGAAAATTAGAAATCAACCTACCTCAAGACCCTACAATACCACTTTGGGGCATATACCCAAAGGAGGCACATTCACACCACACAGACATTTGCTCAACTATGTTCATAGAAACATTATTTGTAATAGCCAGATCTTGGAAACAACCTAGATACCACTCAACTGAAGAATGGATAAAGAAAATGTGGTAATTTACACGATGGAGTACTACTCGGTGGTAAGAAACAATGACATCCTAAAATTTGCAGGCAAATGGACAGAACTAGAAAAAAACCATCCTGAGTGAGGTAACACAGAACCAGAAAGACAAATATAGTATGTATTCACTCATAAGTGGATACCAGATGTAAACCAAAAAATACTCAGCCTATAATCCACAACCCTAGAGAAGCTAGAACCCTTTTCCAGAAACAGATGGAAAGAGATGCAGAAATCCACAACTAACCATTGGACCAAGCTCCTGGAGTACAATTGAAATAAGGGAGGAGTGATAATATGAACAAGGGAGTCAAGACCATGATGGGGAAACCCACAGAATCAGCTGACCCGAGCTAGTGAGGGATCACTAAGTCCGGATTGACAAGGGGGAGCATGCATAAGAATGAACTAGACTCCCTTAATATAGGTGACAATGGTGTGGCTTGGGCGGTATATGAAGCCATTGGCAGTGGGTCCAAGATATAACACTAATGTACAAACTAACTTAGTGGAGCCCATTCTATATGGAGAGATACCTTGCTTAGCCTAGACACAGGGGTGTGGGGAATGAAGAGTTGCCTTGGTCCTGTCTCAATGAGATGAGGGGACAGACTTAGTAGACTTCCTAGGGGAAGCCTTACCCTCTCTGAGAAGCAGATGGGAGTTGGAGGGGTGTGGGGGGAGTGTGAGGAAAGGAGGGAGGGGAAACTGGGATTGGAATGTAAAAAATAAATTAATAAAAAAACAAAAGAAAAAAACAAAACAAAAAAAGCACCCATTTAAAAGCTGGGTGTGTGCCACACACATATAATTCCAGTCCCAGCAAGCTCAGACTAGAAGATCCCTTGGACCTGCTGGCCAGCCAGTATAGCTACTCCAGCAAGACCCAGGTGGTCAATCAGAGATCCTAGTTCAAAAAATAAAATGGGGAGAAATTGAGGAAGATGCCCAGTGATGCCCTCTGGCCTCCACATATGCATGTACAGACATGCACCTGAACACATATACACAAGGAAAGAAGAAGTTCAGTGGCTTAAGGATTGCTACTAAAATCATAGTTGTGGGCTGAAAATGTATTTTCATCAAGATATAGGAAAGAAAGGCATGAGAAAGGAACTTTTAAAAATAGATAAGTCTCAACAAAATGATAGCTATTCATTGGTAAGTGGAACAGTACACTATAAGAGGTTCAAAAGTGAAGTCTGTGGCTCAGACCTTGTATGTATGTATGTATGTTTGTATGCATGTGTATATACTTTTTATGTATCTGTTTCACTCTGAATATCTCCACCACACTCACAATTCATTTAGTTACACATAGGCCCCATCCTACCTCTATTGCTAGCAGCCAGACAGCATAACAGGTAAATAGTGGCTGCAGGGATGAGTCACTGAGTCTCGCTAAGGGCATGCTCCCTGACATCTCCTGAAGTATTTAGTTACCAATTAGATCAGTTGTTCAAACGCTCTCCTCTTTCTTAGGTAAGATAATGACTATGATGCCCATTACCCGGGATTCTGGGATGGGGTAGAATTTTTTCCCCTACCAGATCCATCCCATTAAAAAAATATAGTTCACGTGACTTTTGTGGTCTTTTCTTAATCCACAATCTGTACAAGCAACTGAAAGTAATAAGCATAATTTAAGTGCTATGTCTTTCCTAATTAAAATCTACCCCGAAAGGGATTCCAGAGTTATTTTAGTCAATGTGGCAGAGGAAGTTCCATTATCCAGGCTTCTAAACCAAGTCCAAGGGGAGGCGTGCCATGCATGTGTGTATCACATGCATGTAGCAGAAGTTGGGGACGCTACCAGGAATGCATAGTTGGCCCTGAGTGGGCCGAAGGATCTGAATTTCCAAAGGTAACTGCTGACAGAGCTATTGGGAGTTGCTTTTGAGGTTCCTGTGGCTGGTAAAGAGTCCTGGAGTCCACCCTGGCCTTCTCTGGTGATTCTGAAGAAACACAGTTGAATGGTTTTTCCATGAGGGAATGTTGTCTGAGCTCTCTCAGGAGAGGTCCCACATGCTTGGCGACCCTCCTTGGAAACACTGGTTGCCAGCGCAGCTGTATCAGTCTGGCTTCCCTAGAAAAGAAGGAAGGCAGTCGGCAAGCCCTCACCCAGGGGCTTCCTTCCAGGGACAATCCACACAGGAAACCAATTGAGAGAGAAGGCAGATGACAGTGGAAGGAGGGTAGAGAAAGGACAACTCAGAAAAGCAAGGGGGTTTTTCAAGGCTTAAGCTGCAGTCTCTCTCAGGGTGGGTTTTGCTTCCCAAGGGCAGCAGATTATTTCCATGTGGGAGGATAGTTGGCAGAAGTCTGAAGATAATTTGGAGCATGCTTTTCATTTTCACAGAATTCTTCCCATCACCTGGCCATGAACCCTCACCATAACTCTGTGTTTTTCAAATGGACATCAGTGTTTCGATAAATCTGCTGTCCCTTGAAAGGAGAAAACAATGTTTCATAGATTAGAGTAGATAAATTGTTAAGGTGGTGTCCTACTTCATTACAGGTGTCAACTTGACATAGCCTAGAGTCACCTAAGACAGGAGTTTCAGCTGAGGGACTCTCCAGATCACATTGGCCAGTGGAAGATTCTGTTCATTGTTAATTGATGTAGAAGAGCCCAACCCAATATGGGCATCACCATTCCCTAGGCATGCTGTCCTGGGCTGTATAAGAAAAGCCAACCAACAAGTGAGCCAGCAACTGAATCTCCAAGGTTTCTGCTTTAAGTTCCTGCTTGAGTTCTGCCCTGACTTCCCTCAGTGATGGACTATGACCTGGAAGCATAAGCCAAATAAACCCTTTCCTTCCCTAAGTTGCTTTTGGCTAGAATTTTACCACAACAATAGAAAGGAAACTAGAAAAGTGAGAAAAACATGGTGGTGCATGCCTTTATCTCCAACATTTGAGAGGTGGAGGCAGGAACATCATGAATTCAAAGCTAGCTATCTAGAGCTTCATAGTAAGACCTTGTCTCAAAATGAAAAGATAAAGGGATTCCTTACTCAATAGGGAAAGGAGTGATGGTGGTGGTTGTGGTTCTGAGAAGGTTCAGAACAACTTAGATTGTTTCAAGTGTGAAGGATGAAAGGATGATGAGCAGGAAAAGAAAGATAAGGAAATAGAAAAATCACTTACATCTGACCTAAAGAGAGTCCTTGGTCCACCCAGCTCAGTCTCAAAGATAGCTCCAAGGCAACAGGATAAGGGCTGGGAAGGTGTCCAGGTAAGTTGGCTTGAAGCACTATATGCTAATATGTACAGATTCTAGTTGATGTAGGGGGGACACCAAAGCTGAAACAAATGAAAGACAATAACAGACTAGGTGATCAATATGGTGACTTCAGAATGCAGAGACCCTACTCCTAAAGGCCATGTCTGGGAAGACACATGAATTTCCGAGGAACAAGATGAACACTATGAACCCAGCCTCAAATATCCCAGAGATTAGCACAGACCTGAGGCCAACATGTGCATTGAAACTCTACCATTCACTATCATAGGACTGATAAGTTACACCTGACTCCAATATACAACCGTTAGGAAGATGCCAAGGAGAAAAATATCATGAACAGTTGTCCTTTGAATTTATCTTCAAAGGTATTGTGTTGAGTGGAAGAGCCTATTTTAATTTAGAAAAGAAGAAATTACCTTTAATTGGACAATTAAGTTTTGAAGGACTGAAATGAAGATGAAATCAGTTATAGATACTTTGAAGAGATTCATTTGCCCCCACAATTGAGTTGTTACATCCAATTCTTTACCTGCCTCTCATAATAACTTTCTGCAGCTGTACAAGTCATTTCCCTGTGTTTTACCTTTTGTGAACTTTACATCAAATCATTTTGTAAGCATGAGTTTTTTGGCCTGGCAGGTCCTGAGGCCCTTGAGCCTCAAATGAACACACAGACTCTATATTAATTATGAAACTGTTGGCTGATGACTAAGGCTTCTTATTGTTTAGCTCTGTCTTAATTATTAACCCATTTCTATTAATCTCTGTATTTCCACATGGTCTAATCTTACTGGAGAAGGGTCTGGACCTCTAACTCCTTAGGTGGCTCACATTGTGACTACTAAGCATCTCTACAGAGAAGAGAGCGATTTCCTGTTTGTCCCTGCTTATATCCTGATTCTACCCAATTATGTCATTTCCTGTCTGGCCCATCAGTGTTTTATTCATTAACCAGTAAGAAAAACATAACCCCCCCCCATCAAAATCAGAATAGATGGTATTATTTTCAATTTCTAGTTGTGGGGGCAGAGGAGGAGGAGAAGCAAGAGAAAGAGGAGGCAAGCTCAACAACTGTAGGAGCATTGACCAAATTCAACAACATAAAGGAGTCATTTCAACCAAGCAGTGCTGGAACTCAGTCTCTTATAGTGGTTTTCAACTGGGTGATTTCTGGTGGGAAATCCTGTTGTCACAATCAAGGGGGAAGTACTACTGGTGTTTAGTGGGCAAACATCAGGGATGTAGCTGAACATTCTATGATGCTCAAGGTAGTTCCACCTAATAAATTGTCTGGCCAGAAATGTCAATAGTGTCAATGCGGAGAAACCTTCTACTATGTGTCAGGAGGTTCTGAGGATGGAAAATGTCTCTCTCCTTCCACACTTTTGAAAAATAGACAAGGACCAGAAATTTAATAAGCTCCAAGCAATACACCTCCTTTCCAGAGACATCACCTTATTTGAGCTTTGTTTCCAAAATTCTGTAGAGGTGTTGGAGGTCTTGCCAAAGGATAAAGCAGCTAGCCTTTTAACTTCCTCTCCTCTGTTTAGTGTAATTATTTTTTAGTAATGATGCAGCTTTTAAAAAGTAATAATATTGGCTAGAAATCCATAATTTAGTTCTTCTACTGACTGTCATAAAATAGGGTAGTAAAATAAATATAAACCAGAAAAAAAGAGTAGTTATCATAATGTTCTTAAGTTTTCATTAATTTTTGTTTGTTCGTTGTTTTTAAGACAGCATCTCACTATGTGGCAGATCCTGGTTGGAACTCATCATTATCCCCCTGCTTCAGACTCCAGGGAGCAGAGATTATAGGCATGCACCACAAGATCTTTCTCATTAGTGTATTCTGTGTTTATGTAGTGTGCACGTGTGTGTTAATAGGTTTGTATATTGTGGTGCATATGTGTGTACATGTGTGTACAAGCCAAAGGTCCACTTCCAGTGCCACTCTTCAGAAGCCATCCACCTTGTTTTTTGAGACAGCTTCTACCTAGTACCTGGGATTTGCTGATTAGGCTGACTGGCCATTGAGTCCCAGGGATCCTCCCGCCTGTTTTCCCAGTGCTGAGATTACAAATGCAGCCTCTACACCTGCTTTTTATATGGGTACTGGGGAAGAACTTGGGTCCTAAAGCTTGGATGGCATGTATATTACTGACTCAGCATTCTCCCCAGTCTCTCATTAGTATATTTTTAAAGGGGAGAAACGCATACTTGAGTATTGAGTTTGAAAAATATTTTTATTATAGATTTTATATTTATGCTTTAACATAGGTAAATTTTTTACTGACTGACTCTCAAAATTGCACTTTTTAGCACATTCAGTTAATGGACAGGGCAGCTTTTTTCACATCATGTTTTCTTCTTTTTTGTTTTTTTTGTATGTGGGCAATTGGTGAACATTCAACAATCTAATTTTGAAAGTTTTCTTTCACATAAAGCAACAGGTTTACAGATAGGAATTTTCCAAAAAGAATTCAGATATTCATGTGTGTCCAAGATCTTTAGTGATTCATTTTAAAAAATCCCATTTCCCAAAAGATTCTTCCAAATTACAACACTCCCAAAGTCTTTGTTTCCCTCTGGGGTCTAGTCTAGCAGTACTCCAAGTTTCTACAACTAAAAATTTCCACTAAAATACCTTCAGCAGAAATTTCATAATTCTGATTGTATTTGGTAAATGTTTAGATAAATTTATTCTGAGAAAAAATAAAATAGTTGGACAATAAAGAATATTAATGATAAAGAAGAATATCTCCTTTCAGATCACTTCAAGCTAGGCACGGGAGCACACTCCTGTAATGCTAGCATTTGTAATGTGGAAGCAGGGATTTGAAGGGAGGGTTCAGTGTCACCCTGAGCTACATAAGTAGTTAAGAGCCAGTCCGGGATACATGAAATCCTATTACGAGATGGAACAAAACAAAAACCACTTCTGAACAATTGACCTTTTACTACCTATATCCGGGCCTGACCCATCCTACCCTGAGCCTTTGTTGTGCACATATTGAGGGTGATCTCTTGAGGAGGTGTTTTATTAGGGTTGGGCTATCTGTGGCAAGCAGACTTCAATATATAACGGTGCTCCAAGATTCGATTCTTCTCTGAGTTAGTTGTGTTTCATGTGTGTGTATGTATGTGCATGTTCATGTTGTACAAGCATGTATGTGTGCATGGATTTAGAGATCAGAGGCCAACTTCAGTTGTTGTTTCTTAAGTGTAATCCACCTTGCTTTGATTTGTTGTTGCTGTTGTTGTTTTGAGACAGGGTCTCCCATTGACCTGGGCCTTGTCAGGTAGGCTAGGCTGTCTGGCCAACTGGGGTTGCAAGTGCACAACACCGCACCCAGCTTTTTCAATTTCTATTTACTATTTATTTTCTTTATGATTAAGTACATTCTAGGTGATCAAACTCAGGTCCTCATTCTTGCATGATGGACACTTTACTGACTAAACCATCCTCCCAGGCCTTCACTGAGTTTCTCACTTAATTTTCGTCAAAAGCCAAGAAGGGTTTGTTGTGTTTCCTTAAAAAATAAATCTTTGCAAGCCAAATCTGTGAAAACACAGAAACACATTTTTAAAAACATCACACAATGAGGTAGTTAGGGTTTGATCCAATCACAGCCCACACATCAAGTCTCTGTCCTCAGAGCTGCTGGCATCTCTTGGGCCAGTGCCATACTACGGACGGATGTACTTAATCCCTATTATAGGGAGTTAGGTATCACAAGAAAAGGGCATAAGCAGCCTTGAGTGGAAATGGGTGGAATTCTAAGGAAGGAGCAACCACTGGCAACATGGGAGACTATGGGATACTTCCAAGAAAGTGAGTTCAATTTATAATGAAGAGTAGGTAGGATATAGATATTTAGAGTGTATGTATACTCTATTCCAGGAGAGAGTAGACAGAAGAGATGAAGGTCTTCTTGTGCTCATTTCTCCATCTGTAAAACAAGAATCAGGCCAACTTTGTACTTTGGGCCTAGTATGAGGAAATAGCCAAAGGAAAGAGAGGGTACCACATTAGACACTATGGGCTGGAAAGCAGGGGCTGTTGGAATGTGATTGTGGGTTGTAACTGTGTGCAGCATTCTGCAAGGCACCTTTCTTCTCAAGACTTCTCATCCAGGGAGTGAAGGAATTTGCTATATGGAATATAGAAAGGGCACCTTCAGAGTCAAACATTATGTTGTGATGCTGGGGGGGGCAGTATTTGAAGATGGTAAATTATACTGACTTTTTCCTGACTGAGTCTCAAAACCATGGCATGTATATGAGGTCACTGTCAAAGAGCCAGGAGGTCTTGGCTGCCATTTGGCAACCATCCTCTGCCTGGAGACATGAATCTCATCCTCACTTTCCCTGGTGCTATTCCCTTCTCTTGTCCATGTGCAGTTATCCTCCTGCACACAGAGGGAGGGAAGGGTGAGAGCATGGGGGTGGGGGGAGGAGAAGAAAGGAAAAGGGGGAGATGAAAGACGGTAAGATTGAGAGGGAGAAGGGCTCTCAGCACACAAATATCTCAGATCCAAGGCTCCCACTGGGAGCTGGGAGACCAAGGAATGGCTCATCTTCTTTCTGTACACCCACCTGTCTCCTCTTTCAAATTGCATCCCCCTATATCTAAGTGCCATCTTCACTCAAAAGAATGAAAAGCCTTTGGTCTTCTAAGAGTTCTTTCATGAGTCTCTTCCCTGTCTCCGCTCCTGCTCCGGTCTGTCTGTAGTTGTGGGAGAAGGCGACCTGAAAGAAGGGTTGCAAGGTTCTACAGTGCTGCCCACTGGAGAGGGAGGCAGCAGCAGACAGGGAGGGGCATTGCCAGGAAGCTTTGTCAAAGAACACTCGTTTTAACTGCAAAGTTCTGAACAGAAAAACTGGAGAGAACTTGATTCCAGGTGAAGGAGGTTCATTTTGGTAAAAGGCAGCCCTGTCTGGAATGGAGTCAGCGCCAAATTATCTTCTTTGCAAGTCACAATCTTCCATGTCAGGGGGAATGGGTGGCGAAGCGCTGGGGCACAGACTAGGGACTCAACAAACTGATTCCAGCGTTCATTTTCTTGAATTCATTCGAGATGATTTAGCTATGGCTAAGAATATTTGAGTGTGTGTGCAGAGGACTGAGAACGGCACACGCCCTCCCTCAACCCACAGGGACTGAGGCTGGGTCAGGATGCACCCCCTTAGGAATAAAGAGATGTCAGCTGGCCTTGCCACAGAGGTCTGTCCCACTTCTCAGACCATGGGGAGAGGCTTGCCATCAGGAAATCTGTTTCTTTGTTTGTTCTGCCCTGAATACCTCCCAGGGCTCCTGAAAGGGCTGTGATGAAAACCAGGTGAGAGAGAGAATGTTATTCGTCTTGCTCAGTAATATTCAAACATGGTAAGATTCTCGTCAGAGGAAAGGGAGCAAGCCATCTCCCTCCTCCCTCCCTGACTGCTGCTTTCGGGGAGAAGTTCGTGGGAAGACCTTCTACTTTCCCTCTTCCATCTCACCCCTTTCCAAGACATGAGATCCTGACAAAAAGACAATGGATTTCTGGGGAATGAAACAGGATTGTATCTGTGCCTTGTGACTCACACTAGAAGTCCACCCAATCTACTTCCAAGGAAAATTGCACAGTTTCTAATTGACTGGTGACTGCAGGTTCAACTATAGGGCACAGATGTCCAGTCTTTTATATCTGGGAATTCATTGTCAGCAGTGGTTTGGGGGCTGCACTTTGAAACAAAGCTATGTTGTCAAAAAAAAAAAAAGTGCACCCTGTTTACTTGTGCATATACAAAATTAGGGTGCCTTTGGGGATGATGAAGGTAGAAAAGTAGCTTATACTACTACTTCACCTTGGGGTGGGGGGAAGGTGATGGTTGTTAGGTCTTCATTGGTTTTCCAGTTAGGGTTATAAAATATTCAGACAATAGCAACTTAGGCATGAAGGGTTTACTATTATCACAACTCCAGGTTTCTGTCTATCATAGTGGGACAGTCACAAGAACTTGAGGCAGCTGGCCAGGTTACATCTGTAGTCAAGAAATGGAGTGATGAATGCTTGCTCAGCTCATAGACCAGGATCCTGTCCCATGGAATGGTGCCACTACAGTAGGTGGGTGAGTCTTCCCAGCTCCATTAACTTAAAGTCACCCCTCAAAGACATGCCCAGAGATGCTTGACAAAACAAAATAGCGACATGAATGTGCAGCAGAGAGAAGAGTTCGCCTCAGACAGGAAGGAGAGGGGTAGTGGGAGGAAACCAAGAGGGAAAGAGTACTCCCACGAATCCATCCCAGTGACTTACATTGTCCCTATAGGTCCCAGCTCCCAGAGGTTTTGAAACCTCCAAGCATAGCTTTACCAGCTGGTGACCAAACATTCAAACCATGAGCCTGTGATGGACACTACAGATATATGGATCATAATAGATACCTGGATATGGCCGGACCATTAATCCACTCCCGGCTCTCTAATACACTTAAGAAAGAAACCTTACAAGTGAATCTAGCCTGAGGGACAAAATGGCTAACTGGGTTCTTTGTTTCCTTATGCCCCTTCTGCTACTCATTTGATTTCCAAAGGCCAGATAGGGTTCATTCTAGAGGTTCTTATCTATCATTTGGAATGTCCAAAGAAACAGCTGTACACAGGCAAAGGTTAAGGAGTTTCTGCTACCTTTATATATATTTTTCTGTCCTGAAAACTGATCTGAGAAAGTATGTGATAAAGGCCCAAGCTGGATGTTGCTCTTACATGCTGTGTAGTTGGGTCTGGGATGGGTGTGTCTACACTGCACATGCACAGACTTTTTCCCTCTTCATCATTCCCTATCAATACATCTTCTTGTATAACATTTACACTGTAGTAGGAATAGGTATCTCAGAGGTGCTTTACAGCATTCATTGAAAGACATAAAGGCTACATGCAAACACTGTACCATATTATATAAAGGACTTGAGCATCGCAGATTTTGGTCACTGTTGAAGGGTCCTGAACCAATTCCCTTCAGATATGGAGGGTCAGCTGTGCTTGATTATGTGTGGCAATTAGCTGGGAGCATTAAAATATTCAGGTTTCTGGGCCCCAACTCAAACCAGCTTCATAATTGCCTAATCTGTGCCCCTAAAATATATCCCCATGTAATTTTGTTTACCCAACAAGAGCACAGACCCAGATTACCTTTTGTGATCTCCTTCTATATGGTTCCTAGTCAACAGATTAGTAATCATTTCTGTAGCTTCTATGTTTGTCACTTTGAGGATGCTTTATTTTTATTTTAAAATTTTTACTTTATGTGTACCGGTAAGTTTTGCCTGTGTAAATGTCTGCACCCACAAAGGCCAGAAGGTTTCCTGGAACTGGAGTTATCAGTGGTTGTGAGCTGCCATGTGGGTGCAGGAAATTGAACCTGGGTCCTCTGGAAAAGCAACCCATAGCTCTTAACTACTGAGCCATCTCTCCACATACTTATATAAATTTCTTAACTTGCCTATATTGTCATTTCCTCTTCTGGGACAATTGTTGTTTCACTGGTTACTTTGGGATTCAAATATTCCATGTGTACAGTGTAGTATTTGGTACATAAGTTATCCATAAATGATACCTCATTACTAATTATCTATAGTACAATTATCATCTATGCAAATATCTGCAAATGATCTATCGGTTATGGTAACAATTGGTAGCCGCTGTTCACACGCATAAAAAAAATACATGAAAAAAGGAAAAAAGTCAGTTTATTAAACATTTAGAAGAACAAATAAAGTTTTGGACTTGACAGCATAAATACCACCAACATCATGGTGTACAACTACACTAACCTCCAGCTAACTTGAACCTGTTTAACAGATGCAGTCTGTGTGGTGTTGCCAAAAGAATAATAGCTAATTGTTGTCTGGCAAGGTGCTAAAATTTTTTTACAGATTTTATGTCTCCACTTAAATATCCATACACAAACACACATTGCCTTGCGTACATTTTTGGCAAAATGCATTGGCTGTAGTTACTAAAATTCCAATCCGTTGACACCTATGTTTTGTCCATTTCTTAATGGCCCTGATTTTACCAAACACCTGGAGTTGAATTTGGCTTCACCAGAGGGATGTACTCAGGAGCCCTCAGCAGGAAACAAGCAACTTCAGAACCAAAGCTGAAGGCATCTACCACAGAGAGGGCATCACACCTCAGCTCAGTCACCAATAGGGGACCCACCTCAAAGTTAAATATTGGCCTATGGAGATAGGCCACATACAGTCCAGTTGCCATTGCCTGGGGACTCATATTTAACTCTGACAAAGTTTGAGTTTTTCCTCAAAGGAACAAGGACAGAAACAGGTGAACTCTTAGAAACATCAGAGTCCAACTTGCACAATATCAGTTGCTTCACCCTTGGGTGGGAGGGAAATTGCCATCTACAACCTTGCCTCCCAGCTCTTCCAAAAACAAGGCTGTGGACTTTTTGAAGGTATATTTAGAATTAATGTAAGTTCCCACACTAAGATAATCAGTTAGAAGGAACCTCTGGGTTCTCTAACCTAGCTTCCCATTCACCCGGTGACTGATTCCATCATGATGTTTTCAGACACAGGGTCCTTGTGCTTTGAGGGATGGTTCCTTAGAGGCCTGTTACATTTAGAGACCAAGGCCTAGCCCACCATGCCTGCTGTGACTTGTGAATGGTCCAAAATGCCACTTCCTCTAGAGTCCTAGCTGATCATTTATAGCCTTCCTATCCTCTCAAGGTAGCATGAGCAGAGAGACACACTGATTCATTTTTGGTTGGTTTTGTTGTTGTTGTTGTTGTTTTACTTTCTTTGATAATAGTTGAAAAATGAGATGACATGGCCCAATGAGGAAGTCCTTTACTGCTCATTCCAAATTATGTCTAAATGACAGACATGCTACAGTTTGGATGCATATTTTAATGGCCAAATAATCACTGAAAGATGCCTAGGTTGAAACAGTGACAGCTGAAAACAGGATTTCCTAATGGCTGTGATCTGCTGTAATCATCTGACCCCGGGTCCTAGCTTTTTGGGACACTGAACAGCATTGCCTCATCTAGTTAATGTCCATGGACAGACAGAAGTCAGCCTGGGGAAGGAGGGGTGACAATGACCTACATATAAGGCACCTGTGGAGACTCCAAAGTGGTGGTGTTTTGTTTTGTTTTGTTTTGTTTTGTTTTGAATGAGGTAGGTTTCTAAAACCTTTCCTGGCATACAAAAGAATAAGTCGTATTATGATCTTTTTATCTCTTCTGCAGAAAACATTTGTAATGTTCATTTGGTACAAACAATTCCAAGAAAGATCAGGTATGCTTTTCTGCCAGTTACCACTTAATAGTTCCTGAATCTGGATGGTCCACATCACAACACTTCAACATTTCTCTACTTAAGTTGAAATATACTCATCTTTGCTCTAATGAATACTGTCATTGAACAGTTCTGCAATTAGCCTCTTTATCATCAAAAAAGACCAATGCTTTGTCATCTCATGGCTATTACCAAATCATCTCTTATTCAGTTCTATGTGAGATTGTCAAAGTATTTTTTTTATTAATAGTTTACCTGGGAAATGTATTGCAAGTCTCATACTCTCTCATCTCCCACCATTATCTATGGCTTGGAACAAAACAGGTACCTGGGAAGAGATGCTAAAGGTCTCATTTTCTAGAATGACACTAGACACTAGACAGAAGGGTGGCTGATAAATGGAAAGGGCATCACCAGATCTGCAGAGACTTCAGATACTGTGGAGGCAGGAAACTGGAAAACATCCACGGATGAGAGGGGATTTTAATCAAGCACGAAATGTGCCTTTGAAGAAACAGCAGACTCTCTTGACATTATGCAACTCAGTGAAACAAAAGAACAGCCATCTTTATAGTCAAAACATCTATCAAATTATAAGCCATACACATAGCACCGAGGTCAATCTTACACTGCATGAGATGCACAGGCCAAAAGAGAACAACACCATGTAGGGCTCTGGCAACAACACTCCAATCCAGAAACTCAGAATTTTGAAGTGAACATTTATGTGGCAGATGCTTTTCCTAAAAAACACTGTATCATCCAATAAATATTTGACTAAAACCCATTTTGTGCTTTTGGGTGACGTTAACTGACTTCCTTCTGAGACCTAATAAGAAACAAGAAAGCATTGGAGCAGGATTCGTCACAGCAAGCCTCAATATTGTCATAAAATTTTAATTTTAAGCAGAAAACATGCTGATGTGTCAGTAATAGGTTTAAAATATTAAAGACTTCAAAAACCCCCAAGCACTCCTCTGAACAGCATTGGTGAATATATATCTTTGCTATATAATTTTAAAACATGGAATAGTTTTCCTTTTTTCTCTTTTCTATATATAATATATGTCTTCCAAAATACATTGTCAGTATTTATATCTGAAAAATACTGTACAAAAAAAGAACTTCCTATAATTACTCTGTATAAACATTAAACAATTTAATAATCTCTCCTTTTGGTCTATAGTAAACATTTAAATTGATTGGATAAACCACAGTTTGTGACAACACCATCCCCTTCTGAGATACACCAGTGTCTTTTACATTCATTTTTCAGAAGTCCACTTGATAGGCGCACATATGTTCAAAAGCAAACAGAGAGGGTAAGAAACAGAGGCTCCAGAATCATTAATTTGTGAGGCATTCAAAGAGGACACCACAGGGGGGAAGGGGCTTTACAAAAACATCAACTTTTTAACTTAATTAACTGAGTTCTAAAAACAGCAAAATATCCTCCCCAAAAATATATATGTTACCAAAAAAAAAAAGTGGGTGAACTGAATCTTAAGTAATTCAATCATTTTGAATATCAAGAGGGAAATGGAAAAAGTTAACTAGAAAAGCAGAAATGGGCTGGGTGTGGGAGAAGGGAGACAGCAAAAACAAAGCACATCCATGGCAAAGGCTTCTCCAAGATGCATTAGTTTTTGGCTTCCATACCCTCTAAGTCAACCCCTCATTCTTAGGCTTCCCATCGCCCTCTGCTTCCCTGTCCTGAGAATATTCTGGTCATGCGCAAATGCATTACTTTAATTTTGATTTTTAAAAGACAGTGAAATTCCTAGGTAGGGAAAATTTCCTACTTCCACTAGTAATACTCAGGCAGCATGCTCTAGCGTACACTAGGATTATTGCTTTAGGTACAGACAGTGCAAAACACACTCTGTGTTCTATAATGGTACTTACTTATCTGGGGTCAGTAGGATTAAAAAGGAAACTTAGTAAGGTAGCAGTAAGTAAATACAGGATCTACTAAATCTAAACAGCACTTTAAATTTGAAGACAATTATCACCAAAACTGAAAGGAAAAAAACGAGAAAGGGTGGGAGAGAGAAAGAGGGGGGCGGGTGGGAGGGAAGGGGCAACCTATGAAGGAATTCAGCTGCTGCGTAGTGCTAGGGTAGGTTCTGCACCTTTTTTAGCGTGGTAACTCATGGTTGAAACAGAAACAAGAGCTTATGTTCTAGATAACTGAGATCCACTGCTTTCCCAGGGCCCTGCTTCCTGAAGCCACGCGGACCCGGGAAAGTAAGTTTGCTGGAACATGAAGCCAGGCGGGAAAGGGGCAGGAGTGGAGAAGGGAGGGGAGGAAACCCCACAGGGGTCTCCAGAGTCTAATAAAAACATGGCACCTTTCTTGTTCGGAACTAAAAGACAACAGGAGGACTACCTTTTCAATGGCATGTGGGAAGGAACACACAGGCACGCACACAGGCACACCGCTGACCGCACGCAGGACCCCAAGCACGTGTACACGCACACACATACACACGGATGCACACCGAAATGAGAGTCAGTTGCGTTTATGCCTCTGGTAAAGTGCTGCTGTCGGAAAGGTTGGTTTGGGTGTGGTGCTACCAGACAGGAAACAAGCTGTCCATCTAGTCAAAAGCCAGCCCACAAAAATGCCATCCTACAGGGGCCCGTGCCTGGCCTCGTACTTGGCAAGTATGTTCTTGCATTTGCCCAGCTCCTTCCTTAAATCAGCCACCTCCTGGCGGAGGGCCGAGTTCTCCTTCTCCAGGAACGAGGCCCGGATTGCAATCTGGTTCTCCTTCAGCCGCCGGGCGTCACGGGAGCGCTTGGCCGCCATATTGTTCTTTCTGCGCCTCGCCCAGTACTTGTCATCCTGCTCATTAGTTACAGAGGGAAAGAGAAACAAGATATTAGGTTTCAGCCGCACATAACTGGGTGTCAGCCAGGGGTTTGCTGGGACACCAGCCTGGGTTTCTTAATTCCTGTCTCCTTCCTTTACAGCTTCTACATGTCTGAGGGAACGGTGTGCCAGCCACGGCTTCCTTCCGAGAGAAAGGACCGACCTGTCACGACAGGCTTTGCCCAGTGCAGCTGTGTGCCCAGTACAGCAGAGCTCAGAGCTCAGCTGAAAGCTGCAGGCTCACCACACACCCTAAATTCCATTCCAAATTTCTTCACTTTCTTGGCTTAAAGTTTTTCTTAAAAAACTTATTTATTTTTTCTTTCATGAATACACATGCAGGCTTTTCTAAGTTGGGACCTTGTTGCCGTAAGGCAATATGGTGGTTTCTCTTGATAATATGCATATGTATTTTTCGTTTTTTAACCTACTAATTACCCTCTCCCCCTTATGATAGAGTCTTACATAGCCCAGGCTGGTCTTGAACTCACTATGTAGCTAAGGTTGGCCCCGATGAACTCCTCATCCTCCTGCCATTGCCTCCTTAGCACCATCATGACAAGTTTCTCTAAAATCTATCTTAACGAATACACTGTGTATGCAGACACCAGTGCAATTTTTTATTATAGAGTTGTTTGTAAAAGCTGAAAAATGAGAGAAACTAATCATCTACAGTAGAGTTGATAACTATATTTTCATACAGTCACACAATGGGATACTCCACAGTTATGAAAAATAAAGACCTGGGGTGGGGGAGACTGCAAACGTGTGTGTGCGGTACACTGTGATGTGGAGAGAAACAACAGCAATCTGCTAGAGAACATGCATGTTTATCACAGTTTGATTAAAATTATACTTTACTAATTGTGCAAGGCCCAGATGGATTTATAGTGGCCAGTATAGGTGCCTCTATCAGAGAGATCAAACCAGTAAGGGAACAGATAAAACGAGGATCTCCCACCCTTTTAGTTTATATACTGAGCTATAAGAACATCACATAAGGGGCATATATACTTCAGTAATTGAAAACAGAAATTAAAAAATAATGCATTAGCTCTCATTACTCAATGTATTCCTACCAATGGCTACCATTTAAATAATGTATTCTAATTTCCCATTTCACTGCTTACTGGGCTTCAATTACCTTATCTGGAATTCCCATATCTGCCTCCTTCATTGCTCTCTCTACCAAAAAAAAGGAAAGCTCCCAGGACAATTGGGGGATCTTTTGGACCTTCTTAATTCATTGATGGGATAGTGCCAGAAGGAATATTTTAATTCCTTTTGTATCAACAACTTGCTACAGCTAATACTTCTGTCTTAGCAAAGGTGACAATTTAGTTCACATCACCTAGACTAAATGGGTGAGGCCACTCCCTCCCCTCTCTCAGGATGCCAAGAGACAGCTGGCACTGGAGGAAGTCACTCACATGGGTGGGGCTCAAGGCTGTAAAAGAAGTCCAGGATCAGTGGTCTGCCCCTACACCCACCTGTCCATTATCCTCAGCAGACACGTACCTTTTGTGAAGACAGTGTGTGAGATAGAAAGTGTGTGAAGGTACTTCCTGTCTGCTGGTCACAAGGTTGCCCTTTGTTCATAAAGTGTCTCTAGACTTCTATATATTTCATAATGTGTCACAAGAGGAAAAAGTGATCTTCATAATAGCTGGCATGAGAATTTGTCTTAGGGAGGAGGCAGCCCTTTGAGGAATACCTAGATGAACAAGTGTGGACAGGTATGCGTGGCTGTTGATAGAATTTGTTGTTTGTGCTAGTGGGAAGGGCAGAAAGGGAGAATGGCTGGGAGGTCCTGAGACCCAGTGACATCACATAGGCGAGGGGACCCAACGGTACCTTTACAACAGCAAAGCACCCAGCTTTGATGGAGGCTGCTTGTCTCACTTGGTTGTCATCCTCCACCCCACCCCCTGTATAGTATCAAGAAGCCTACCACACTTGTCAATATGCCCAGGAGTATGGTTTCCAAGAACATTCCGATGAAGGGCTGAGTCAGAACAGATCAGAACCTACACACAAGGGAACATGAGCGCAGGAGGTGAGGCTGCCCATGAGAACAAGCCTCTGGGAAGTTGCAGAATGGATTTGGCACTCTGTGACAATGATGACCATGTCTGTAAGTACCACAGAGTCACCAACTGATCTGAGTGTAAGGACCAACTTCCCTTCCTCTGTTCTTTTCAGACTTAACTCAGATTTCGTTCAGACCTCTTACCACATGTAAGGTGCTCCAGCCTCGTCTGCCCACACGTGCAGATGAGCTAGCAGAAGTGTGGAATGGAGAATAAAGCTCTTAAGCAGGAGGGAAGCAGAGAACAGAGCTGTTAAGAAAGGATGAGGAAGATGGGAACTATGGAAGAAGGGATGTTCTGGCCTAGAAAAATCAGCTTGCCTCCTTTCATCATTCTGAACAGAGACAGGGAGGCAGGACCTTTGAAGGAATGATAGACACAGTGTCTCCTGTTCCATCCTGCCAGGAGCTGATGCTATCTCGATACCGGGTTACCTTCATACAGCAAGGATCTACTCATCCCTCCCACTTCTAACAGACTTACACGCCCCTCTTGTCTACAGACTAGAGACTGAATACTGTGTTGAGGTTGGCTCACTTTAGGCATTTCCTATCTGAAAGATTTCTGTCAAGTGAATAATGGCTCTTAAGAGTAGTAAGAAATAGATGTGACTATGTGTTATCAGTTAGGAAGCCCCTGTGTGTCATCATTTAACTCTCCCTCAGTATGTATGCTAACCCAACAGGCCAACCTCAGAGAAGGAAGTCAAGCCCTTGTGGGGAAAACCATTCTTAGTAGGCTCCACCCAACTCTATTGGTTTGCTTGTCATCCAGCGCATAGGGACACACACACATACCCTGTCTCCCACCCACCCCAGCTCAGGCCTCTCTGCTGAGAGAACACCTCCCAGCTCTTCTTCCTGCTTCTCAGCAGCTCTCGATCTGTGTCTTGTGGCTTCACCTGCAATTGAAAAAAACCCCTAAGGGCACATTGAAGGAGAAGGTTCCTGCCAGTTTCCTACCCATCATGTGGAAAGGGCGGGCTTAGCCATGACAGCAGCAATACGTATCATTCCAGCACAGATGGTTTTCAATGCCTCTTTGCTGCCAGGAGTACACGGGCCATTAAGTAGGCTCACTCTTCAAACATGCAAACTTGGAGACTCTGTGAAGGTCTGGCTAGAAGTTCAAGCTACTACTCAGTAGTATCCTGTCAAACCACCTTCCATTCAAGAAGTAGCCCCAGATGAATAGGCTTCCTGGTTTAGATGAAGGGCTAAAACTCCAAAATACACAGATGACTATGAACTCATGACCCTGGAATGCATCCAACTGCAAGAAGGTACTTACTTAACTTAGCTTGGACCTAATCCTATGGCCCCTTAAAGTCTAACCATCAGAGCCCTGAGAAGTTTAGGTTTTCTAGGATTTTTCCTGTCAACTTTCTTGGTTTTAATTCTTCGGGTGACAGCTTTTGATTCGTAATGCAAGGGCCCCTTGTCTGGGCTAATATGCTAACGTGACCTTTCCAGAACTGGTCTTACTCTAAAAGTGGAGTTCACCTCAGTTCCCCTTTCTGCTTCTCCATATCCTCCACTGTAAAGCACTAACTCTGGCCTTCAGCCTTGACACTTGCGCATTCTACAGCAATTAAGGAGTTCTCAGATGTGGGGATGTCAACCATCTTTGGATCTTCTGTGTATATCTGCCATCTGTGTTCTTTCTAGATACAAAAAGTTGAAAAGACTGGCCTTTATCAGTTCACACAATATCCCAAACTCTCATTTCCCTAGGGAGTGTCTCTACATAGCAAGCATACTTAGGGTTGGGCAATGGGTATCGGATGTCAAAAGGGGCTAATGACACTTGGTCCTAATGCCTTGCATACATATAATCATTTATATGTTCTCATAATTGGAAAGAAGTGTGAGCAGAAAAAGTCCTATGAAACAGCTAATCGTAAATAGTTCTGAACTGGCATAATTTCAGGAACATCTCTTTCTAAGGCAAATGTGTCAGAATAAACAGGCAGGTCTGTTTCCCTGGATGAATGGTGCATCCCCTTCAACACAGTTGTGAAAACCCAGTCACAACTAACTGCTGAGATAAGATGAAGAGAACCTGACATGGCACACAAATGACAGCAGCAGATCCACCATGTCTGCCCACAATATTCTATGCTATCCTGGTCGCCCAGAGTCAGCAAGATGGAGGGCAGAGTTCAGACTTGTTTAGTCCCCAACGCACTCAGGGAAATGGTAGCAGTCACTATCAACAAACAATGTACAAAGGAGTATGTCTCAGAAAACCGAGGTCCAGTCTCAAATCATCCTTTTTTTTTTTTTTTTTTTTTTTTTTTCCTTTGCAACCTTGGAAGATTTGGGCTTGATAACATGGGCTCATGGGATCCCTTGTAAAGAGGAGCCAGTTTGCTTCCTTTGGGGATTTAATCTCTCTCCAGCCTTTTACTGCTTCTCCTTCTTTCTGATCAGTATCAAGACATGAAAGCATATTTCAGAAAACTCCTAGAGAGGACGTCCTGTGCCAAGAAGTCACATGCCAACAAACACAATCAGAGCTCACAGGTCCTTCCTTTCCAAGTGTGTGTAGCCTTCCTGGAATCACCCCTTTACTCTCTCTTATTCCCGCTTTCCATCTCCCCACAGTCTGATTACCAGTTCCAACTTACCTTCAAATCATCTGGAATGAAGACTTTGCGGGCTTTCTTAATCATGGGCTGTGGCTTCAGTTCTTCCTCAGAGAACTTGCGTTTGCGAGGGTCAAACATTTCCTGCCCCGGGATACTGGAGAGGGCAAGGTCTGCTGGGTCTGGTTCGTACCCCACAGGGACTTGGATGGCATCAGGGTCAATGGGACTCGGTGTATTTCGGTTGGCTGGCAACAGCTGGCCTGGAACAACACAAGAGTTCTCATTTATATCAACTCTAAGCCAGCCCAGGACACAGTCACTTTGTGGTTCACTAGGCGTGTTGAGTGTCTTTAACCAACTTACGTCTGATCCCACTGTCATTTGTCCTCATTCACATTCACTGTGTTTCTGAGAACACAGCAGGCAGCACATGATTGACTCGTGTCTTATCAGGCAAAACAAAGGCACATGTGTACTTGTTTGCAAACATTCTTATTTACCTATTACATTCATTGTGTTGGTTAGTTTTGGGTCAACCTGACACAAGCTAGAGTCTTTTGGGGAGAGGGGAACATCAATGGCTGAAAAGCCTCCACCAGAATGGCCTGTGGCAAGATTATGGTGCATTTTCTTAAGTGATAATTGATAGGGGAGGACCCCATTTACTGTGGATGGTGCCACCGCCAAGGTAGTGGTCCTGGGTGCTATAAGAAAGCAGGCTGAGTAAGACTTAAGGGGCAAGCCAGTAAGCAGCACCCCTCTATGGCCTCTGCATCAACTCCTGCCTCTAGGGTGCTGCTTTGTTTGAGTTCCTGTCCTAACACCTTTCCATGACAGACTGTAATGTTGAAGGGTAAGCTAAATAAACCCTTTCCTCTCCAAGTTATTTTTGGTCCTGGTGTCTTATCACAAAAATAATAATCCTAACTAAGACAGAAGTTGATACCAGAAAGTGGAATGTTGCTGTGACTGACCGGACCGTGCTGTTTTGGGGAGGACTGTGGAAGGAGTTTGTTACTTTGGGAATGCTGGACGATGGGATGGATTGTTACAGGCTTTTAGGAATAGAGTTGGAGGACACTTCAGGCGTTTCCCAGGTGAGTCACAGAGACAGACCTATCATTAGCCCGTTAGGGTAGAGTGTAGTGGTAGAAGGATGGAAGTAAATCTCATGTGTATCCAGAAGTAGGAAACCATCAAACCATAAATGAGGTTAGTGGGTGATCCTGGTGATGACAACTGGTCCAGCTGCATCTTGGAATAGACAGTAATCAGCAAAAAGGTACTCTAGCCACTAAGTTAAAATAGACATTTGCAAGTGTTTTAGTATATGCATGTGTGGTGTTGTATGTGTACTTGTCAGTGTATGTATGCAGAAATTCTCAACCATTTCTCAACCATTCTCCACCTTTATTTTTTCAAAATGGTGTCTCTCATTGAACTTGAAACTCATAAATTAGACTGGCTGGCCAATGAGCTTCAGGGGGGTCTCACCTTCCTCCATCCCCTCTCCCTTTTGGGTTTTTACATAGGTTCTAGAGGTCTGACTCAAGTCCTCATGCTTTTGTGGTAGGCACTTTACCAACTGAGCTATCTCCCTAAGCCTTCTCTCTCTCTCTCTTTCTCTCTCTCTCTCTCTCTCTCTCTCTCTCTCTCTCTCTCTCTCTCTCTCTCTCTCTCTCTCTTCCCCTCCCTCTCTCCCTCTCTCCCTTCCTCTGCCTCTCCCCTCCATCCTTCCCTCTCCTTCTTTCCTTCCTTCCTTTCTTTTTCTACTGGAGATCAAACCTAGAACCTTGATCATTGTAGGCAAGTGCTGTGTCACTGTGATCCATCCCCACCCCTCCAGTTTGCATTTTTTGAGAAGCTACAAATAGTCTTCAGTACTTGGAACCAGAAGCAGATTAGGTAAAACTACAGGAGATGCGGCCACAGGTAAAGTGAGCTGTGGGGACATGACAAATGACATTGAATGTCACTAGAGGACTTTGAGGAGTGAACAAATAGCTACTTAGATAAAGGCCTGTAGTATAATGGACTGAAGAGGCACAGATAGAAATGGTTCGGGGTCAAGGCTGTTGAGATACACCAGGCACACTTTAACAGTGGCTTTATAGATGCTGAGGAGACATTTAAAAAAAAAAAAAAAGATCAGAAAGGGCATAATGGAGACAACCTAACTTCTACTTGAATCCTCTACAGACTAAGCCACTGAACTACACAAACATCCATGGAACAATGGGTGGATTGTGTTTCTTTGACTAGCTCCTGAAAGTGAACTTAATAACAGACCAAATGTTTATGCTGGGAGTCCTGAAGCTTAACTTCCGGTTTCATCTGAGTTTTACAATTGCTCCTTTCATGCTTGAGGAAGAAATAAGAGGACACAGCTTGGCTGTGTTTGGCCCAGCTCCTTTTCTTCCTTATTGCCAAAGGTAGCCCCTGTGTGTGAAGAAGTCTTTAGGTTTCTTTAAGAACCCACTCCAGGGTGAAGCATGAAGTCCGTTGCTTCTATTGCAGTGAAACTGAACCCCTGCATGTCTGTTTCTGAAAAGGCCTGGAAGGGAGCTTGAAAAATAAACGACCCAGATGACCTTCCAGGTCCCGTCTTTGCTTTGAGCTCTCTTTGTATACTGCTTGCCAAAAAGGAAGAGACAGCCCCTGAGGCATTGGCAGATGATGGGGTTTTCTCATTAGCCAAGCTGCAGCACAGCTCTAGCTACTAGGGACTGTGGAGCTCCATCCAGTATGGTGATAATACAATTTCATCTTGTGTCTCCTGACCTTGCCTTTAAAAGGAACCTCATCTCCATCATACAGGGTTGTTATTTTTCATGAAGGAAATTTCTTTTAACTTAATAACAATACTCCTAATGTCTTATCACCAGCCCCCCACACACACACATGTCATAGGCATCTACTCTCTTCTCCTATCTTCTTTTCATTATATTCGTGTGTGTGTGTGTGTGTGTGTGTGTGTGTGTGTGTGTTGGCACACATGTGGAGGTAAAAGGACAATTTGCAGAAGTCAGTTCTCTTTTTCCATAATGTGAGTCCTGTGGTTTAAATGTATGCCATCCCTGAACTTAGATTATTATTATCAGGCTTGGTGCCTTTACCTATTCAGCACCTTACCCACCTCCCCCCCTCCACCCACCCCTACCCTCCCTGCCCCACCCCCACCCGCTTTGCTCCTGTTTTTTCAAAGCAGGGTTTCTCTGTGTAGCCCCAGCTGTCCTGGAATCACTCTATAGACCAGGCTAGCTTTAAACTTAGAGATCCTCCTGCTTCTGGCTCTGCTGGGATTAAAGACATTTGTCCCTGTGCGTAGCCTTGAGTCATCTCTTAATGCATCCCAAATAGAATTTCTCCATTACTTCCAATTCCTCCTTCAGATTTCAGTCTTACGTTTGTTATGCTATCCTCAATTTTTTTTAAGCTTTGCACATAGAAGTATGTATGTGTGAGTGGAAACACACTCATGCACACACACACACACACACACACACACACACACACACACACATACACACACACACACACACACACACACACACACACACACACAAACAAACCCACACACTTTCTACCAGAGCACATAGATCTTCACATTTTAACTATCTCATACCCATCCAACTCCTTGTTATGGTATGTGCTTCCATGTTCCTCTTTGGTAAAGAGAAATCCTCTTTTTTTGGTTGGTCCTCTGAGACCCTGAACTCATTCTAACAGTGGTCATTCTAACAGTGACATTTCCCAATTAGTCAGAACATTCTAGCAGTCTATCTCTGTAGCCCTTTTCTATAGAGAAGCAGGTCAGCCTTTCCTGCAGAATGGGAAAATGTAAGTGGACCTCAACACAAGTAAATGGCTGCCCCAGTGTCAAGCAGAAAATGGCTAAGTACTAAGAGACAAAGTCATCTTTTCTGCTAAATTACCTCCTGCTGAGGCTGTTTTTCCCCTTTACTGGAAAACTCTCAAGAGTCATTAGGTCACAGGAAAAAAGGCTTTTGTTAGATTTCCCTATCATTTATAGACTTTCCCATTTCTTTTTCTTTTTCTTTTCTTTTTTTTCTCTAATTATGAAAGCTTGACCGATAGCTTAGGCTTGTATCTAACTAGCTCCTAAAACTTAAATGAACCCATTTCCGATTTCTAATGTAAGACTTGTTGACATTGAGCAGAGCGTTAAATTTTACTAGGAAATTACCAAAAATGTTCACAGAAAAACCTCAAATGCAGAAACGTGTCAAGAAAGTGAATGTGCAGTTTCCATGGCTCTTCTCTACAGTACCTCTCAAAACTCCCCCTCCCCCACCAAGATGAACACCTTGATGCAAAGCTCTTATGCCTTGAATATTTAACATTTGAAAAACTTTAGGGACTGGTATTGGGGATCAAACCCAGGGTTTCCAACATGCTAGACAAACATGCTACCATTGGGCTATACCCCTACCCCATTATGCCTTGGCTTTTACACATAAGCAGTATAACCCAAATGGGATTATATATCGTATATTGCTTTTTTAATATTTTAAGACATAAAAATATAAATAAAATAATGAATGTGCGATGCATTGCTATGTAAGGATCAAACCCAGGGGCTCTTGCATGTTAATAAAGTGTTGTCATCCCACCCCCAGCTCGATCCCAAGTCCCTATTTTGTTGTTAACGAATGAGTGTTGCCCCACAGTTTGAATATAATAATTTATCCAATAATTCCCCAGCTAATGGGCTTCTTCAGCCGTGTGTGTGTGTGTGTGTGTGTGTGTGTGTGTGCAGGAGATCCCTAGAAACCGGGCTGCTCACACAAAGCCAAGTATGCTTTTTTTTTAATACTGTGATGAATGTACTTTCAAATTTTGCCCAAAATGTTGTCCTATTCATACTTACACAGACACAAATGAGTCCAAATTTCATACAACTAAACATTCATTTAAAAAGTGGTGACAGCTTTATATGCACAAATTTTCATTCCTCTGGTTACTAGTTCATGCTCATCATTCCACATATTTATTGGGTGCCAACTTCCTCTCTGTACCCCTCATAGCTTTATTCAACCCCAACTGATACATCTGCAACACAGCTCCCACACCTATGGCTACAACACAGCTCCCACACCTATGGCTACAACATAGCTCCCACACCTATGGCTACAACACAGCTCCCACACCTATGGCTACAACACAGCTCCTACACCTATGGCTACAACACAGTTCCTACACCTATGGCTACAACACAGCTCCTACACCTATGGCTAAAACACAGCTCTTACACCTATGGCTACAACACAGCTCCCACACCTATGGCTACAACACAGCTCCCACATCTATGGCTACAACACAGCTCCCACATCTATGGCTACAACACAGTTCCTACACCTATGGCTACAACACAGCTCCTACATCTATGGCTCCGGGAACATGGAGGAAGAGGGGGCCAAAAGATTGGAGGACTAGGAGGACCAGAATGTCTTCTATGAGACTGTGTCCTCTCTATATGACAGGGAAACCACTCTCATAAAATTTCAACAGTACTGTTGCCTGAAGAAGACCAACACAATGACACCACCAGTTGACATGCCAACACAAGGATCGGGGAAATCATACAAGGCCCTCCCTGTAGATGAAGAGCTACAGTAATTAATGGCTGCTGAGAGAGGGAGAATTGTGTTCTCAAGGGACAAGCCACCAGCAGTTTATCCAATTCAGTCCTAAGTGCTCAGTCTTAACCACATATAGGAACAACACTAAATAGACTTAGCAGGATATAAACATATTTATATGTGTGTATATGTATATATGAAATTAAATAAGAGGTCATGAATTTGAGACGGGGTGGAGGGCACAGGTAGAGTGGAGGGAGAGACGGGGTAGTGGAAATGATAATGTAAACACAATATACATGAATTCTCAAGAAGACCTAAAATGAAGTAGAAGATTTTATTAGTTTAAAAATACTTTTATTATATTTTATCCTGTGAGCCTGCATGAATATTTGTATGGGCTCATATGTGTACACAGAGTTGAGGTCAGTTGCAATGTTGGGGAGTAGGTTCTTTCTACCATGTGGGTCTTGAGTATCAAGCTCAGGCCACCAGTATCAGTGGCAAGCACTTTTACCCATTGAGCTGTCTTATGAGTTCAGGGTTGATTCAATTTTAAAATTAAACTTTATAGACTATTGATTGAATTTTCTCATCTGGTTTTCATATAACAGTTTTCTCTCACTGTTTATGATCTTACAGTTTTTCACCACTGAGAGATTTCCCATTGTCACTGTATATCTTATATATGCCCATATATCTGTAAATAACCCTGTACTTTTCTTTATTACAACTGAACCTGGTTTATTCTGAGTCACCTGGAATTTCTTTTTATGTTCAACATAAAAAGGATGTTAACTAACGCTTTCCAAATGCTTGATTCTAATGACTGATGTTGGTAAGGCTTAACGTTTGACAGGACAAGTTTTGTCCCCATTATTGTTCTTTGTAAAAAAAAAAATATCTCTGGGTGTTCCTATATATACATCCTTTTAGGTGAGAATGCATTTGTTGTGTTTTATTTAAAATCTCCATTAGGAGTTTTGGGTGAAGATCACAAGTGAGCCATGCAGGAACAGTTATCCTTAATATAGTGAATATCCCATTTTTATTTGGGGGGGTCCTTAAAAAGCATGTATTATTTCAGTGTTTATTTGTTTTAAATGCTCTATAGCAGTTGCTACTAGTACCCTTATTTCCTGACTGGTTGTTGCTGGTGTGTACAAAGGAACTGGTTTTAAGATGTCAGGCTCATATCCAGCCACTTTCCCCCTATCCTTCTAACAGTTTTAGCAAGTCAGACTTTTCTTAACGTTTTAGTGAATAATTTTATCAGCCACATCTAGGGCCAGTTACAGCTTGTTTTGAATGCTTATAATTCCCACTTGTTTCTTTTGAAGAGTTTTAATCTCATTGAATCAGCAGCACCTGTGATATGAGGTAGACTGAGGTGAGATGTCTGATCCCACTGTCCAGATGTCAATGGAAAACAATGATGCTGACCCCTCCCAACGCCCCACACCATTGAGCCTGGTGGGCCACAGCCTCACAGTTAGGGAGTTAGTTCCACCCTTATTGCAGGGCATTGGGTTCTTCTTCTACAGGCCTCATGGTGACATTTCCAGAAAAGTAAAGGAAGATTCTGGAGGAAAGCGTGGAATAGAGGTGAACCCCAAAGTTGGTCTCTGCTTCAGTCACCACAGAGGCCAGCTGAAATCTTGTCATTCCTCCTCTTTAGTAAGAGTTTAGCAGCCCTGTTCAGTTAGCTAATTAGCTGGCAGCCACGAATGAAGGGGACAGCAACAGCCTGTGTCCTCTCCACTCAGGTCATTGGTTTGTGTTCTGCCTCCAAGTAATATATAATGGGGTTTTATTTATTACTTAATTCTCAAGGCTAGTTGTGGCAATGGCAAACCCTCTGGTGTGCTCCTCATTCAGGTAGCTTAGTAGACAGGCATTAGATTAAAGCAGCCAAGTAAAAGGAGACAGAGACATATCACTCAGTGTTTGCTACTCAAGAGCATGAGCAAGCTGAGGGAATTCATCCTTACCAAGAAAAGCTGAGAAAAGGCAAGGTGATGTTTACACTGGCCAATAGGATCCCTTTCCAGCCAATGAGTGAAAAGCCTTATGATCCAAAGCCTGCTCTTCAGTCTTTCTCTCGTGCCTACTTCTCCTCTCTCCATCATTAGTTTGGGCCTGTTTGCTTGATATGATCTTCAGGATCCCAGATGATCATAATAACGTCTTTTATTCTCTTGGTACCTTCCAGATTTCAGGAGAAAACCACATTGGGGGTTCATAGCCTGACTGCTTCTATATAAAAACACCCCTGTTCCTGGAAATCCCCTTTCCTAGAATGTAAGAAGCCCATTGCCTTAGGGGACTCTAATGATATTTCAGGATCAATAAGGAGAGTTTGCAAAACGTACAGAGATTAAATAAAAACCTCCTGAGCAGATCCTAAAAATGTGGATCTCCCCAGACGCTGAGTCCAGGTCAGCTGGTTTCTGTTCTGATGGCAGGGGATGAAATCCCCTTTAATAAGTACCCTACAAGTGCAGGTATGTCCCAATGGCCCAAGGTCCCATCCCTCTCCTGGCCACAACTTTTCCATGTGGCTTTGCAATCCCAGGCACAATCTAGTTCCAAGCCTCTCTAATGTGTACCAGTCTCCTACCTTGCTCTGGCCAAGAGAATATGGGAAGAATGCTTTGGTGTTTCTGCAGCTGGGCCTAAAGGCACTACGCAGGTTCCCGTCTCTTTATTAGTAGCACGTGTGTCATCACCACACACATGCCTGGGCGAGCCTGCTGGAAGACGAAGGCACTGGAGAGGCCAGAGGATCAGCTCAATCACCTGCTCCCTAGATGCATGGGTCCAGCTAAGGTCAGAACAGCCACTGACTGACTCACAGCAAATGCAGATGAGGGAACAATAAATCCTTACTTGCGTATGTTCCTGAGTTTTTGCAACTGGTTAGCATTCTCATGACAGCAGATGACTGACCCAGGAACTGAGCTACTGTGCATGGGGGATGTTTATGGTCCTGTTCACATTAAGCCAGAGGTTAGATAGATAATATTGAACTGTGAAGTGAGACATGCTTGGGTTCTTCCTAATTCCAATTCTGCCACCTGTATATTATATGTCAGGACACTTGTGAATAGAAGAACGAAATGAATTGCTCTGCCACACCCCATCAAAGTCTGTTTGGGAAAGGAATGATTGGTCTCATACACACAGAGAGAGACAGAAACAGACAGACAGTGAGACAGAGACAAAGAGAGAGACACACAGAGAAATACAGATACACACAAAGAGAGACAGAGAGTCAGAGAGACAGATATACACACAGAGAGACACACATAGACAGAGACACAGAGAGACACACAGTGATGAAGAGAGACAAAGAGTTGGAGAGAGGAAGAGAGAGAAGGGGGAGAGAGTTGGAGAATGAGAGAAAGAAAGACAGAGTTGGAGTGAGACAGGGATATTTTTATAGTACCTTTCTGAGTTTTGATTTCCTTGACTACAAAAGGAGATGGGACTGTTGGCCACACAGCCAGGCAGAGAAATACATGAAAAGGGATGAGACTATATATACAGGTAAAACATTTAGCATAATGCATAGTACCTGGAAAGAACTAGCTGAGTGGTCTATATATAACCACAAATGCAAAACTGTAGATTCTACAATCACAGAGACTGACTCACACATCCATCCCTGTTTCCAAGCCAGCACCATCCCTCTCCAGAACCTCTGGAACCTCTGCCCTCCTTGCTATTCTCTCTGTCCGTCCATCCATGCCCCAACCATGTGATCCAGCTGCCAGAAGATATTCTGCAAGCAGACACTCAATGCCCACTGCCTCAGGCCTGCGTGTTTGGTATTGTCCCCACCCACAACATTCTTCCCTCCATTGCCTTTCTGCTCTTTTGCATTATTTGATCCCAGCTCCAGTACCATTTCCTTCCGGCCTCTGACATGCTTTGGCCCCACCCACTGCCCGTCTAATTGGTTTCCTCTTAGTGGTTGTCTCCATCCACAATATTATTTTTTATAGCATTAGAACAGGGACTAATTTTCCTCGTTTTTGCTTTCAAAATAGGGCATCTTTGCTTTTCAAAATCTGAAAAGTAAAAACATGTATTTTGAAGTGGGCATGTCTTCTTGGATATGTTGTAGGAGGCTGCACTAAACGTTGCTGAGTAAGATCACCTAAGGAGCTACAAAGTTAGAAGAGGAGGAAGAAGGGGAGGGCGGTTTAAGGAGATGTCAAGAAATGGGATGGAGGAAGAAACCAATGAAGGGACACATGAGTGAATGAAAGAAGAAAGTCAGATTAAATAAAAAGAAAGGATGTGGAGGTGGGGAAAGGAGATAAAAGGCAGAGGAGGAAAGAAAAGAAAAAGACGGAGATGGAAAAGGTTTACCCTGCAGCTGGAGAGATGGCTCTCTGGGTAAGAACACCTGCCGCACAGCATGGGAATGATTTCACATCAGAGCATCTCAGGCACAAGGACAACAAACCTGGGCATGGTCCTGATGCTGCTATAACCACAACACTGAGGGGGCAGAGACAGCAAGATCCCACGGGGGGGGGGTTGCTGCCCACCAGCATAGCTCAGGGGAATGAATGGAGAATAATACAGTAGTCCATTCATCCTCCTCTGGCCTTTATATAGATATATACAGATATATATATGTGTGTGTGTGTGTGTGTGTGTGTGTGTGTGTGTGTGTGTGTGTGTGAAGGGAAAGAAAAGGCTTAGCCTACAATTATATTGGAAAGTGTCCTTTGCTCTCTCAGGAACCAGAAACCTATCAAGACTTGGATGTTTTAGTGTCCTGAGCCTGGGATCCTGGTTCTCTCTCTCTCTCTCTCTCTCTCTCTATATATATATATATATATATTATATATGTGTGTGTGTTGTGTGTGTGTGTGTGTGTGTGTGTGTTGTGTGTTGTGTGTGTGTAATCTTCCCCTTTGCGCGCGCGTGCATACACACACACACACACACACACACACACACACACACACACATTTCAAGACCTATTCAGACATGGTGCCAGGAAGTCTTCACTCTCAATACTGCAGAATAAATACAAAGAAAAGTCCCACTGTAAAGATGCCTTTGATCTCCAGGCTCTCATCCAACACCTCTATTCACTGAGTAACAGGCTGTCAGCAGAAACAAGGGTAAGCAGTAAATCTGCAGAGCCATCTGAGCCCTGGTGTGTAAACAGCAGGAGGGGAGCTGCTCTGTTCCATCTAGTGTGAAGACTGGCTGCTGCTGCTGCTGAGTGTCCTGGGGGCAAGCAAGTGGTCCCCCTCCCCTGAGTATCATTGTTCCTAACCCTTGCTTCCGCCAGGCTTTTAAAGGAAGGTCATGTTTAATCCTCAGGTTATCTCTCTGAGAGTGGAATCATCAGTATCCCCACTCTCTAGGTGTTTCTGGAAATAAAGGAATGGAAAGCAGAGGAACAAAATCAGCTCTGAAATGCTGTGTCATTTGCCGGGCATGCCCAGTAACAAAGTCAGATTGGCCTTCCTCTTCTTCACTCTGCAACAGGCAAGATATACCACAGCTGGGGCTGTGAAGCCTGGTTCTGCCCCTAGGCAAGCTAGGGGCAGCGTTGCATCATGACTGGGCTAGGGATTCTCTGAACAGAACCACATTGAATCATCAGCTTGCCCTGCTCAGGGGACACTGTTTCATGTGCTACAGAAGAAAAAGAGAGAGGCCATAGTGATGAGACCACTTACATTGAGTCACTCGGGTCAGTGAGAACTCAGCCACCAGCCACCAGTCAGCCAGCCCCTAAAGGCATACTTTCTCCTCTACTTCCCTCTTATGGGCAGCAGAGGAAGAAAGAGGTCTCTTCAGATCCCATCTCCAGGCCCACGGGCACCTAGACAAGAGTTGGCAATCCAAAGAGACAAGTAGAGCCTCTGTCGTGCACACAAGCCCCAGAAAATTCGGGCCTCTATCCTTGCGCCTCCCGCCTTCTGTCACAGCTCTATCTCCTCAAGGCTCTGGTTCTAGAATAGCGAACTTGTACAGAGAACAGAGAGCGGGGACCACATTTGTCAAGACAACCGCTGCCCCACCGGGCTAGCACACCTGCTACTGTGGTCCCTCTCATCAGCGTATGTAAGAAACCTCTATGTAAACCAGACAGCTCTCCTCCTGAGGAGACAGGTTCCTGAAGAGCAGCACGTACACCTTCTGTATGTAAACAAGAAGTTGGCTTACAGGTCACTTTGTGGGGAAGAAGTGTTTTGTCTATACTCTCAAAAGTATGAAAGTATAGATTAGCATGACGATTAATGTGTGTGGTGTGAGTAGAATGCTAATCTGAGGCTCTCACTCATGCCTAGGACCCCTCTCTGTGGACCTATTCTAGAGGAGGGAACATCACTCATCAGAAATGCAGACAGATGAGGGCTTTCCCCTCCCAGAGCTCTGATGGTTGGGGCCAGTCACTAAACCCTGAGGAGTCCTATCTCCTTACCTGTGGACTGGGGAGACAGAGAATGTTGCTCACCTTACCTGGAACCATGGGACACCCAGAAAGAGGGAAGGCCTTGTGTAGATCTGGAGCCTGAACTTCTCACCTGCCATGCCCCTGGCACCCATTTCCTCCAGCCCCAGCCTTGCTAAGCCTGTTAGACACCACCAAGTGTGACCCTGTGCCCAGGACAAGCACTTTGCCCTGGGGCTGTGTATCAGTACTCAGAGTAGCCCTGACTTGACTTGGCAGCTTCTAACTTGGCAAGAGCTTGGCCCGGAGGATTAGCAAGGCCTCTCATTCCAAGGGTGTTTGTCATCAGGCCTCTTGCCAGAGCTGTCAGCAAAATCTGCCTTCTTGAACCCGCTGAGCGGTGGGACCAGAGCTCACAACCACAGCCTGGCAGAAGCCAGTTGGGTGGGGAAGGAACAGATGTTTCAACTAGAGGTCACAGTGTGTGTGGCCCTAGGCCTTCCCATTTGTATCAAGAGGACAACAGAGTACCCTGTTCCCTAGGCTGAGAACCTCTTGAGGACCTGGGTGAGGGCATCCCAGAGTGGCAGAAGTCAGCATATATGGCTCTGAGGTTTCTCTGTCACTGTGACAGCCCGTCAGGAAGCCACTAACGAAACTCACATTGCCAGCGGTGCTGAGTACCAGCGTTAAGTTCCATTTGGGATCTTGCAGCTCCAAAGCCCTAAAATTGGATGCAGTTGCCATGGATGGGATGGGAGGCAATGTCAACCCCTGACCCCTGTCCTACACCTATTCCCTGTCCACACTCCATCTCACAGAAATGGGGTAGTTTCCTCTGCACTGGTGGGGAATGGGTAGGTAGGGTTAAGTCCTGGGGAATGAAAGATGAAGTCGGGTAGCCAATTGCTGGCTGGCTCAACTGTTTGTTATAACAGTGGTCCCTCTGAAAGGGAGAAGCAGCCAGATCCCTCATCCCAAGGCTGCTGCAATGACAGAGGCGGAGAATGGTCATTCCAAGCCGCCTTTCAACAACCCCACATAGTAAAGGAGAAGCCAAAGGGTCAAGTGGAGTGGGAAGAATGGAGATACACTACAGTCAACCCACTACAGAGCCCCCTGTGGTTTGCAAGGTGACCATGACCATCCATGCCACTGTATCTCCACAGAGGAAGAGTGGAGGGCTTCTGCCCACAACATGAACACCTAGACCTTTTTGAATATCTGCTGCCCTTCATCTATAACCTCATTCTGCCCTTCTGCCAACCCTGTGAAATGGGTAGGACTAAATGGGCACATTTTACAGGTAGAGAAATTGAGCCAGTAAGCAATCTACCTGACTCCCCCTAGGACAGGCGACCTCCTTATGGAGCTGGGAAATGAGCTGGCCCATACCTGCAGTCTATTTTCAGAAAGCGGCTCTTCCCGTTTTCAACGGCAATACCCAGCACTAGCATCAGCACTGCCTAGGTCCCCAGAGACTCTTTAATCGCTGGAGTTAGTGGAAATGTGCAGGCCTAGTCATTTGAAACCTGCAGTTTACAAAGTGCTGCCGGGGTTAGTTATTACACTGATGGTTTCCTTTGGGCTATGTGCAGATTTTGGGTTGGATTTAGAAGGGGGCAGTGAGGCAGGAGAGCAAAGGAAGAGACTGTGTTTGCTCTCTGGGCCACACTGAACCTAGGACTGAACCGCAAACAAAACAAACCTAGGATGTGCTCTCCCTAAGTGACACCCTTGCTCTCTCCCCAACCCCAGCCCAATTTAAACAAAACGGAGGATGGAAAACAGGATTGTCTGAAACATCAACTTCTGGATAGCATGAATAGCATTCAGGTGTGTCTGTGGCATCTCAAGGAGAGGCACAAAGTTTTCCCTGCACGAGGCACCGAGTTTGGCACCCACAAGTAAACGTGCTCCTCCCCCCACTCCTTGTCTTGGCTTCTATCCTAATGCTCTTGCAACTCCCCTGCACTGAAGTTCACACAGAGTGCTAAATGAGCTCCGGCCTGCCAGTCGGTGCCTCCAGCCTCACTGTCATCCTCCTGGATGTATTCAAGCCCGGATCACCTCCAGCTTCTGTTGACCTTCACCCTTCCTGCAGGACTCCTCGTGCCCGGAAACTGGCTATTTCTCAATGCTGTCTGGCTTTAAACTTTAACCATCTACTCTCAGGCAGAATGGAGAAATGAGCTGTGGTCTGGACTCCAGGGGCCCTCTTCTCAGTTATGGGAACCACGGGGTGACTCCCAGAGCCCCAGTATGCACTGGCATGAAATAAGGAGATAAAAGGTTGGAAGAACAGTCAAGGCTCCCTCTGGGTGGAGTCATATAGGGGTCCAATGTATGTGTTTTGGAACCTGTCATGGGCTGGATGCCAGCCTATTCACATACGACTTAGACAACCAAGCTGTATTTGTTCCTGGTATTTCGCCATCTGCTATCCCAACAGAACATCTTTACCATGATCAAAGCAGCCCATAATTTTCCAGTGCCTCTCAGTCCCAGCCCTTTGATAATGGATGATCTCCATGGTGAGGTGTATCGCTCCTGCCTCGTACAATCTGCCCAAGCCAAACTCTTGTCTTGCCTTTGCCTTGTGCTACACATCTCTCAAGTTCTTTGTCCTTCTACCTAACAAGCCTTGATCCCAGTCCTTCACCTCCCCTGAGCTACAACAAAGTTAGCTGGAGTTAGGGCAAACTAATCTCTCTCGTATGCCATTTTGCACTTAACATATGCCAGTCTGGAGTTTCTATCATATTAAGTGACTCTTGACTTTTAAGTAATTACCAGTCCTCCGACTTGACTGCAAGACTTTTCAGGCAGGACCATAGCATAGCCATGACAAGAGAGTAACAAAGGCTTGCTGATAATATATACGTGTGTGTGTGTGTGTGTGTGTGTGTGTGTGTGTGTGTGTGTTTGCTTTAAGTACCTTTGTTGGGTACCTATTATGGACTGGGTTCTGAGAACATAAAAAGGAAATGTAAACTCTAGGAACACGCAGTCTGGCTGTGGAGACTAGTAAGTACACTGATGATTAGAGCTCAGGGTGTTAAGTGATTGAAAGAACTCTGTCCAAAGAGCCAAGGGTCACAGTCGAAAGGTTAGCTGTTAATCTATCTCTTTAGAGGGACTACAGGACATTAGGAACCACTTTCCAAAGGGAGCTGGCATCTATGCTAGACCAAGTCTGGAAACTGGCCAGAAAGTAAAGAGATAAAGATCAAGGGAAAGGAACAGAACAAACGAAGACTCCAGACACAGGAGAAGGCATACACCAGTTGGGGAACAGCTGGAACTCAGGGGCAAGGGGTGTGGATTGAGAGCAGAGAATAGTTAGAGATGTTCAGCTTTTACCATCCAGGAGATGGGGGCCACCTGGGGAGATGAGAACAAGAATATCATGTGTGTGGCTCTTTTCTGGAAGATGGATGTGGCTATTGCATGGAGGCGGGGTTAGAAGACAGCCAGAACGGATGAGGGTCCATGCACACCAGGGGCAGAAGGCTCACACTGATGTGAGATAAGTTTGAGTTTTAGCCGACTGGATGGGAAGAGGGGAGAGGGTGATGTTAATGTGGATACCTGGGCGGGTGTTATCACTCACTGAGGAGGGAATAGACAGAGGGGACACATTTAGGGGAAGAGGCAGAGTCTGGTGGCCCTGGCTGCCTACAGACACCTGATGGAGGAGCCTCCAGGACAGGTGCCTCAGCTTTAGGGGTAGATTTAGATGTCTGAAAAGCCACATTAGCCAGTGACAGACATACTGATCTTGAGGTTTCTCTCTCCAGGAGAGAACGTGAAGCAACAAGAACGTCTAAGAAATGATCCCTGGGGAAGGAGCATTGACCCTTTAGGGACAGGCAGAAGAGGGGACTCAGTGTGGTATACTTAGAAAGGCTACTGGCTTTTTCACAACCCGGAAATGGGACTGAGCAAAGAGAGCTCCTTCTCACTGCTCTGTTGGTCACTCATGAGCAGTTACCATGCCTCCTAACCAAGCAGCTACCCTATCACCTCCATGAAACAAGTAAGAAACAGCACATGCTGAGTGTGGAGGGGCACACCTGCAAAGGCACTGGGAAGTGGAGACAAGAGGGTGGGTGGCAAGTTCAAACCCAGTCTAGGCTAGTAGCCAGATTCTGTCTTAAAAAAAAAAAAAAAAACTAAGCCAACCAAGCAGACAAACAATACAACTGAACAAATGAAGTCCATTGCTGAAGCTTAAACGGTGTGTTGAAAGAGGCTACATTCAAGGCTAACTCCAAAGTGCTTTCTTTCTACACGTCCACTCCCACACACCCAAGACCATCAAAGGTATCATTAACACAAACAGCTAATGCCAGATGATTTCCTGCAAGCAACACTCACATGGCTTCCGCCCGCATGAGGCAGGCATGCTGGGGCTCTCACATGTGTCTTGGGATGTGAGGTGCCTGCATCTCTGTGGGAAAAAATCAGAGAGGTGCTCATAAGAGCATCTTACTAGGTAGACTGAGAAACCTAGTTTGATAAAGGTACCTCTTATTACTGTCCAGTAAACCTGGGGCCTAATGGTGCTACTCCATCTCTTTATGCATTGTTCACGTCTAGGTCTAGGAGAGTGATGGTATGGAAGAAGAAAGAATGGCAAGTGAGATGCCTGCAGAGACATCCTCTATGGTCTACTATCAGGGACATCCGCCCATAGGCTGTGAAAATACCACAGGATAATGGCCGCTCCCTCTCTATATTATTGGTTATTTATAAATCTGAAAGATTACAAAACATGTTGTTAGGTGGTGGGGAATTCTGAGGGTATGGGTTGGTGGCATGCTTTGTCAGGAATATGGATCTCAGAGAACAAACCGAGTCAGTTCCACAGGGTCAACTGTTGCCTAAACAAAATGAATTGTGTGTTTCCAAGATCTCAAGGTTTACAATCTCCAATGCACTCACTGCTGGGCAGGTTGGCGGCATACACGTATCAATGCCCAAGTCATCTGGTGCTAACTGGTATGTACCTGGATGTATGCTTTCTTCATAACAGGGAGGACATCCCACAAAAAAGCTACATCTCCATCATCAATCCCCGAGGCAGTAGGAAAGGGAACACTGTGGAGCCGCGTGTCTATTACAGATATCTCTAATCTGAATCAACAGTCATGGTGGATACATTTGATTTTTACATTCAGATACAAGCCAAGATTTGGAGAAAAGCCTACTTGAACTTTCTAAATAAATTCAAATCTTGAGTGAGAGAAAAACTGTTTAGCAGCCATTGATACAGCAAGCAAGAAAAATGAGGGGGCGTCTTAAGTCTCTTCTTAATATGCCAAATCCTCATACATATATCTAAGTATACAGTAGTTCAGCTTTGCCCTATAGCCATGCTCTCTTAGACATCCATGAGAACAATATTCCACACCAGACAATTTCTTAGAAATGTGTTATTTCAGTTGAAATTTCCCAGCTTGCACTAAGATTAGCCAAACTGAACCCATCTGGCTTCTGCATAATGTAGTCTGTGCAGAAATCTTCATGGGACAAAACCTGCTTTTCCTTTCACAGACACAAGGTGAGGTCTGTGCCCTTCTTGGTAAACAGAAACTCAGCACTGAGTTGTCGTGAAGCAGTTGGATCACCAATGCCTGTGGCTCCCTTTCAGATTCTCTAGCGCATGACCATCTGGCCTGTGCACCAAAAAGAAGTCCCATCTTAGTCCTCATCAAGATTTCCATGGACCAAGAACATCCTAGAGCCTCCAACTCCCTTTGTCATTCCAGTGTGTTGACAGACAACACTCTCTTTGGTATTTACTTCCTACACAGTACCCTATATGAAAATCAATCCTTACCTAACCATGGGAATGAGTTGACTGAAAAGAAAACCATTTGTAGGGATATGCTAGGCTTGGTGGTTAGTTTACTACCAACTTGACACAACCTAGAATCATCCAGGAACATGGTCTTACTAAGGAATTGTCTAGATCAGGTTGGCCGGTGTGCATGTTGGGGGTGGGGCAGTGCTCTTGATTGTTCTTTGATATAGGGACACCCAGCCTGAATGTGGGCTGCTGGTTTCCCTAGGCAGGGGGTCCTGAACTATATAAGGCTGGAAAATGCTAGATGAAGCAAGCAAACCAGCAAGGGTCTACATATTTATTCTCTCTGTTCCTGGCTGTGGATATGAGGCTTAAGTTCCACCCTTGACTTCCCCGCAGTGATGGTTTAAAACTTGGAATTGTAAGCTAAATAAACCCTTTCTTCCCTAAAGTTGCTTTTGGACAGGTTTCTCACAACAGAAATGAAAGAAGAATGCTAGGAAAACCCTAGGTAGGAGGGGACAGGAGGAAGTTTCCTCAGAATGAAAAAGAAAGAAGCCCAGCATGGTGGCTCATGCCTGGAACACCAGCTATTCTTATGCCCATGACACCAGCTATTAGAAGTCTGAAGCAGGAGGATTGACACTCAAGGCCAGGTTGAGCCACATAGCAAGCTTAAGGCCAGCCTGGGCAACTTGATGAGGACCTGGCTCCAAAAAAAGTAATAAAACTGTACAGGTGATATAGCTCGGTGGCAACGGACAGGGCTTGTTTGCCATTTGGGATGCTCTGGGTTTAATCCCCAGCACTGAAAAAGAAAAGGGAAAAGAAAAAAGAAAGAAGTCCTATTAGGTGAAGACAAACTCTCTCTCTCTCTCTCTCTCTCTCTCTCTCTCTCTCTCTCTCTGTTTCTCTCTCTGTGTGTGTGTGTGTGTGTGTATGTGTTAAGTGTGCACTATGAGGGAGACAGCAGGTGGGGGTGGGGTTACAAAGCAACTCAGCGACTCCCAGGAGATGCTACAGCCTCAAAGGACAGGATCAAAGAACTGCAGGCTGGTGACGACTGTCTGAAACAGGCTGTAGAGAAGGACAGTAACTAGTGTGAGTCTTAAGGTGCCTGACATTTTCTGCATCTTTCAATGTTTTGAGTTCCTTAAGCAAGAGAAAGAAGAAACCTTGAATTTCCTGAAGCTGGCGAGTATTTGCACCAACCTGGAACACTTCATATTGCAACAAAGGCAAACAGTGTTAAACTTTTTTTTTAAAGACCTAAGAAGTCAATTTTTTTAAAAGATTTTTTTTTATTTATTATGTATACAATGTTCTGCCTGCATGTATGCCTGGAGGCTGGAAGAGGACATCAGATCTCATTATAGATGGTTGTGAGCCACCATGTGGTTGCTGGGAATTGAACTCAGGACCTATGGAAAAGCAGTCAGTGCTCTTAACCTCTGATCCATCTCTCCAGACCCCCAGTGTTAACTTTTAATATCTATAAACTGACTACTTCTTAGTCCATAACTTTTTCTTAAAAGCCTATACAAAGAAAAAAAATGCATTGTGGCTAAACAATTACAACACAGAGAAGAAAGTATCAAACAGAACCTAAGTGGCACTTCTCTGGCTCTTGTTGCTTCAATATACTATGTTTATGAATAGATTCATTCAATGCCATGTCTATCTAAATGGGGATGCCCCACCCACTTCATGGGAATTTCAGAAGAAATACTTCTTTCTGGTTTTCCCAATTCACAACAGTGCATGAGGCCTTGCTTTGCGGATCTCAACAGACATGACCAGGCAATTACCCTTACTCTCTACCCATGGATCACATTCCCCACCTTGTTAGAGATCCACCTATGAGGCTCTTAGGGACACTGAGGTCACACTAACGTTGAGCACCCCTCCCAGCTCAATCAGAAGATCTGAAAATGTGGTCTGGGCTCTCTGATTTGTCAACCGAAAGAGGAAATCGCTTCCTTCCAATGCTTCTAGTGGGAGTGTGAATTAGTTCGCTTCCTCTGGGGCCTACACATTTCGATCCAGCATTTCCACATCTAGGAATTAAATTTTAGGTCTCCTACAAACGTGAAGGATGGCATCTGTGGGAGAAACCAATCTAAATGCCTAGAAGCAACGATGAACCATAGAACACCCAGACAACAGCATTCCATGCAGCTGGCAGAGCTGTATGTGCTAATATGGATAGTTCTCCAACAGATATTAAAGAGGCAAGTTGTACAACAGCATGTGCCAGGTGCATATAAGTATATATACATATATTTTCATATCCTCAACACACAATATACACACACACCCACACACACATATATATGTATATGCTTACAAAGGCAAAGGGACTCTCTGGAAGAATGTGCTGTAGACTGTTTCAAACCAGTCTGGAAATAGGCTGTAAGAACTTAGGCTATATTGCTGTACAGTCCTGACTTTAAGAAGAATGATACTGCGTACTTTTGAAATGGAATATTTAAAAATAAAAAAGTCAAGAATTGTCACTAGTCATTCTCATGTGAGACCAAAGTTATGAACTACTAAAGTGGGTGGAAGAAGCCTCTGCTTCAGAGGTTTGTAAACCAAAGCTTGCCTCCAACTACATTATACAATGACTTGCCAGAAGGTGGCGCTGCAGAGGCAAGCACTGAGTTCTTTGAAACTTGTCATAGCCAATTTTTCCTTAACCCAAATCTTTCTGCCACTCTAAAGTCTATTTTACTTAATGTCCCCAAAGCATGCTGCGCTACTGCTTATAACAAAGGCGGTTTACACTCATGGAGGTCATATGCATTTATGTTTTTCATGGAAATCCACAGCTACTCCATGCTTTCCAATATGGAGAGATGGCTTTCTGAAGAGTGGGCAAGCTGGCTCCAGGTCCCTCTCCCTCACTGCTTCCCTATAACCTTCTAGGTGGTTTTCTAACCACCTCCTTATCTTACTCCAGGGTCAATTTTACAAAGACTGGTTGCAATGAGCCACGTGGGGCATTTGTTCTTTTAAATTTGTCCAGACCTTTGGCCCAGGGCGGGTGAAGGCAGGACACAAGATAGTCCAGGGCAAAAGCCACAAGCTTGCCTGTCTTCCCACAGACACTGACTCTCTACAAGTAGGTGTGTTGCCACAGCAACTTCTAAATCATATCAATCATGCTGCCTCTAACCTCCCAACACCTTTAAACACACCACGTTTAAGACACATGGTTGACGCCCTGGGAGTGCTGACACAGGCCCCACACTGTGCCACAAACTCCTTCATCTGGAGAAGGAGACTCAGTCAGGTTGAGTATTAACTACCACCTTCATAGTTTGTCTTTTCCCTCTTTTCTTTTCTGACCCAGTCCTCTGTTCTATGACACTCTGATTGGTTCTTACCTATGATTCGCTGGTGCAGATTTCCTATTTTCCCTACAAATTACTGGTGCATGTTAAGGCCTGTTAGGAAAAACTCATTAGGTCATGTCAAACTCGTTAAGTCAGAAATCCTTCCTGTCTACTGATGTCATTTTTTTTGCTTACTCTCCAATATATGGAGAACGGAATTAAGGATAATCTCTGCTATCCCATCTTCTACCTATGCAGAGATTATCATTCATATTTTCCTTTTACCTCTTATCACTCTCCAGTCACAAGTATTTATCTCCTTCGCAGCTCATAAGCTTTAGCAGTTCAAAGGATGACATCTTTCTTGTATATCAACGTTATACACCCAGCTCCATGCACAGTAAACAGCTGCCTCTGAATAAATGTGAGGTCAAAAAACAACAAACACAAGCAGCTCAAAATGAATACCCACAGGCTATAGTTTCCATTCATTTTTACTGTCACTAAACAACCAGGGAAATTGATACGATGGCCACATCTCTGACTTGAAGGTAATGCCTAAAATCCATATATGCACAACTGCTTTTGACAAAGGACAAGCCTCTTGAACAGTCCCTTTTTGCTCTTGTTTTTCAGATCCAGAAATCACATGGGAAGGGAGGCTTCCATCTGGAGAGAGGCAGTGAAGCCCTGCAGAAGGAAGCTGTCACATTCCTTGAGTCCTCACCAGGCAGCCTAACATCTGGTCCACACTCGGGGAAAGGAGACCACATCCTCACAGGCAGAGCTATTTTTGCTTCCTGACTTGTTGAAGCCTCACTCGCTCCCTACAACTCGCCTTACATACAGGAAGCAGAAGAAAACTAATATTTACCAAGTGAGGCTCCATGCCCTGTACTGCCTCCCATAAGCATCTCCAAAGCAGCTACTTCCTTCGTGTGTATTTGGAAAGAGCCCTCACCAGGTGTGTCACGGGGAAATAGGTGGGCAGGAATACTGAAAAAGTGCCTCTGTCTCCCTCCCATATCTCACCAAGTGCTAAACTCATGGCTCATGCACAGCATAGTCAGGTACTCATGCATGTGTCTGGCTAAGGACATACAGGCATGTGTCCATACAAGAGAAACCTATCCGTGAAAGATGGAGGCTCTCTTGACTGTATTCACATATCCTCTGCTGCACTGGGCAGTGTGGGCTGTGACTTTGACTATGCCAGGAATTGGGTACTAGAGGCCTCAGAGACACAACATCATTCCATGTTCCTACCCCCCTGCCATTCCTACATATTGCTTGATTGCTGAGTTCTTCTTTCTGGGTATATCTCTGCAGCTACTATGTCAGAAGGAACTGGGGTTTTGCAAGTCATACAAAAGCACAGAATTCACTTTTAAACTAAATCTTCATGATTTAAACATAAACCTTGTGTTTTGCAAGCTGGTCTGGCTGTCCTTTAAAATTAGATTCCCTAGTTGCTGGCTGAAGAAAGCCTAGGACTCGAGAGATGCTGCAGATCAAAGCATCTTTCTCTCTTCTGTCCCCTCCACATTCAGAGTCCCAGGACCTAGTAGCCACCATGCCATACCATGAATGCAGGTGCACTGATGGCTCCCAGCATTCTGCTATCCCCTGCAGGCGAAGAGCCCTCCTCTCCTGAATAATGGAGGAGGCTGCGGTGACCTAACATAGAGCCTCAGTGCCAGATGGTGGCACTGCACCCTATCCCAGCTTTGCCAGCGAACTGCTCTCTGTCCCATTCTGTTCACTTTCTCCGGGCCTCATCTGTAAAGGACAGCAATAACAGTACAGATCTAATACTAATGCTAGTAATACCCAGGGGTGGCTTTGGAGTTTAATGAGATAACACATATAAAACTGTGTAGCCTGGTGCCCGAATTATCATAAGCACAATAGAAGGGGTAGGTAGCTAGGGATTTATTTCTTTTCTACCTCCTGCCGGATAGAAGGTCGAAACTCGGAGTAGAGGGTACACTGTTTCTTGCCAGAGTAAAGATTTCCCAGGAAGAAAGGGAAGAAAAGCTCCATCCTCCATCAATGGTGTACAATGATGACTGGCTATTGTTTAGTGCAGCTGCCATATCCAATGGACCTCCTGCTGCCATCCTGAGGTCACTCAGGCAAAGCTGCTCTTGTCCCTCAAGAGTCTGCACAAGAGTCTGCACGGAGCCCCTCTGTTAAGGTGGCTCTGCTTATTTACATGTCTACTTCTCTGGCTCACTAAGGGGGGGGGTCTCTCCATGTTGTTCAAGACAGAACCTTTCTGTACTCCAGGTGGAGCCTGGAAGCAGCCCAGGTCGATCAGTCTCTTGCCCTCTGACACAGTATAAACAAAGGGAGTGCAGGATTCCACGAACTAGGCAAAAATCAGGCATGTTTAGTGATATGATGGAAGGGCAATTCTGGGAGCGATTAAAACTTAAGGAAACAGATGTGGAATCCCTGCAGTTTGATCTGAAAAAGGAAATGTTTCTTTGGTGAAAACCAAGTTCTTAAGGCCTGAACTGTAGTAGTTAAGACTCACACATGACTCTTAACAGTGAGTGGATAATGAGTGTTAGGCAGTACTTCTATCTAAAGAACTCTGCTACCTCGACCTGCCAGGTGAGAGGGCTCCTCCTCTCCTTAACATATGGATGAGCCCAGGCATGGGGAATGTAGGAAGGATTAATGACTCCAGCCACTGCCAGAGACTCACATTCCATGCTCTGGCATGGACACATGGGATGGGATGGTAGGCTCAGAATGGATCCAGGGAGAACTGAGGGCATCAGGAAGAAATAGCTAACCCTTGCACCTAGAGTGACACTGCAGTAGTGGCTGCAGCTAATGGTGATGTGGTTCTCTTCAGCGCTGGTCATTTCTGTTTCAGTGTCAACTGTTGGCTGGTGTGGGACTCACCATTTTGTAAGGCAGCCAAATTCCACACACAAAGAAGCTGCAACTAGTATGTCTATAGAGAGGTGCTTGCCTTTGTCTATGTAACTTGATGGTGTGTGTGTGTGTGTGTGTGTGTGTGTGTGTGTGTGTGTGTGTGTGTGTGTGTGACCACATCAGCTTTTTATGTGGGTAGTAGGGGATTTGAACTCAGGTCCTTGTGCTTGTAAAGCAAGCACTTTACCACATAAGTCATTTTCTTGGTGGATAGTTACTTAAAAAAAAAAAAAAAGACATGTACATCTTATTCCCTCAACCCACTTGGATTCTGTCTACATACCCAATTAAATCCCAGCTAAGAACTTGTTGGGTGGTTCTAAGAACTCTTAGCAGGGGATCTGGGCACATACAGGTGGACAGCTAGCTTCCAGACATGTCTCTGTGATTAAAGGGTGGAAAACTGGAATTTTATATCCCCCTGGATTTGCAAGCATCTAAATTCTCTACTCTCATAGGTCTCCTCATTCTTGACTCTTATACAATCAATCAGAAGACAATGACACACAAGAAAAGCTGATCATGAGTGTTATGTGTGAAGGATCCTAGAGCCTGTCATTGCATCAGCTGCAGGAGACTTTATTTGACCTCATCTAAGACCCACTGGCTAAGGTATACCTGGTGACTCACTGTGCCATCAGGACCTGCCATATTGGAAAAAAATTCTGCCCGCACAAGCATCTATTTAAAGCCATTTCTAACAAAACAGGATCTTTGATGCATCATTCATTCATTCATTCATTCATTCATTCATTCAACCAATGATTCCTGGCTCTCATTTCTTGTGGAAAACACCTGTCCGAGGTGTTAGCAACAAAAACCTAGTCAAAAAGGATTGACAAGACGTCATTATGAAGTATAGAGAGCTGCAGGAGCCTAGAAGATCAGTTTCCACACACCTTTCCTTAGGAAAAGGCAAAAACCCTGCAAGCCTCAGGTTTCTCACTGGTGAGAGGAGGGGCCACAATCCTGCCCTACTACCTTAATGATTGATTTTCTTAGTTCAGGCACAGTCTGAATAATTATTGTCTTATTGTTATAATGTTCCAAACATGTACACTGTTACTTGTGAAATGAAATTACATTCCCCCAAACACTCCCTAAGTGGGACAGAGGTCGATCTTCTTTCCCTAGGTGGCAAACAGTAACTAGCCAGGTATTCATTTACCATGCCCAGCACACTGAGAAAGTAATCCACACATTCACAGTGGAGAAATGACACTCAGTGTTGACAAGTGACTGACTCTCCATCCTGTCTCGGACATTTTGTCAAGCAACCCCCACCTGCCCCTGCCAACGACATGATGGGTTTGGGGGTGTATCTTAGTGGAAAAGTGCATGTTTAGAATGTTTGAAGCCCTGGTTCAATCTCCAGTCTCCTCCAAAAAGACACTAAGACTTAAAAACTACTCCAGGCTCATATATGAAGAGAAGGGGGTGTGGCTCTGAGTAGATTTCTGAACTTCCACTATTCCTCAGCCCTTACCCTTGCAGAAGATCTCTTGGAAGGTGCAAGGTGACTTCAGCTCCCTGATAACCTGACGTAACCCTACCTGGCATGACTAATGTGATGGCCACAGCGTTGAATCTGTGAAGTGGCACTCACGTCCTACCCCAGTGAGTTAACACACCCAGCAGCCAGCAGTGTGTGAACCTGGCATTATTTTTAAAGCTAATTACCAACAGGTTTCCAGGCAGGTGGATGGGTCTCTGTCACCTGCCTTCTGCAAAGAAGGCAAAGCCTTTGCCAGGAGCTGGCCAGCAGGAAGCTGCATCCTTGACAAGAGGATGGGGGCTTCCCAGTGGCTGCTTGGCCTGTGAAGCACATGCATCTGCCAGGGAAGGTTCTCTACATCCCTGTCAGTTGCTGCTTGGCCACACAGCATTGACAGAAGTGCAACCTTCCCAAGTTTCAAATGCTAGAGTGAGAGCAAAGCTTGGCCACTGCTTGGCCACCCTTACATGGCTTCTGAGTGGCGGTTGATGGCAAAGACAGTTTCTTTTCATGAGAGTGGTCTAGCTCATTAGGGAATAGGGAGGCCCATACTATGCCAGCATTAACCATTCTGATCTTAAGGAGGTTTAAAATTCCAAAAGCAACTTCACTGTTGAGCCTCAAGTTAGGCTTGGGGTCACCACCTCACAAAAAGAGAACAAGAGGCAACAGAGAAAGATTACCCAAATTAGACTTCCCTTCTTAAGATTCCTCCTTTTTGAAGTTAGGCATTTTGTTTTACTGCAGGCAGAATAGTTAAGGCCGTCCTGGAGAACATGGAGGTGGGGAAAGGAGCAGTATAGAGCAGACGGGGTACTGCAGAGTGCTAAAGAACAACCGGGGGAAAGAAACAAAAATAGACAAGGGAGGGAGAAAGGAATGGAAGAGTTCTGTTTGTTTATTTTCATAGCATTCACCATTCCAAAGGCTTGCTGGAGTTCCTTCCTTCCCTGGCTGGCGGAGGCCCAACCTTAGGGAAGTCTCAGATCTTTTGGAATGAAAGATTTGGACAACAATATTGTTTTATCTGGGAGAGGAGCTCCTTTGCCCCCCGAGTTGCAGAACTTAGCTTTTGATGTTATTACCCTGGCCTAAGTTTCTCCATCCCAGGCAGTGCTGGCGGCTGTGTTTACTGATTTTGCAGGGCAGCCAGGGACAAAAGGGGCTTCTCTTTCTCCCGCTGCCGCTTCCTTTTTGCTGCACCATATCGATACTTGGGCACCCCGAAGATGTGAGGATCGGAAAAGTAAAACACATTCTAAAGGTCCTATCTCCTGACACACTCATAAGAGAAAAACAACACTTCTCTAACTTACTCCCCAAATAGACACCGCCAGGGATGTTCTGCCAAGGAGTGATTCGAAAGTGTGCTCCGAAGTGAAATGTAAGCTTGGCCCAGTGCCCAGCTCTCTGCTGTATTTTGCACAGAGAGCTGCAGGCTGGCGGACCAAAGAAACACATTTCCCTCCACGTGACTGTAAAACCAGGCAGCCCAAGCAGATTTCTTTGTGTTAATAAAATGTGATCTCTAGACTGTACACACACACTGACAGCCCTGGGAAAACATGAAGGACCAAAGAAACCCAGGGGCCCAGCTTAGAAAGAGGTGATGGATGCTGAACCCATGGCACGAAGGTCTGGGAAATGTAAAATGAGAACCCAGGGAAGAAGATATGTCAGGTGCTCCAAGGAGTGTTGCTTAAGACATAAGGGCAACCCAAGGAACCCCATCAAACACGATGTGTGCATGTCCCCTCTTTCTTTGGGATCCACAGACCTAAGTCCTTAGTGGACACTTTCTCAAGGTTAGGAATACAACTAAGACTCAAGGTATCTGTTGTTGCCCAAACCAAGATGTGGTGAGAACTTGACTCCAGGTAATGGGATTTATTATGACCTTGGGTAAGGTATGGCCAGCATCCGTATGTCTGCTCTCCCACCCTCTGGGGACTCAGGCAAAGGTGGTCAGCTTTCTGTGAACTAGGATGAAAATGAGAGCCAATGGCAAAGCATCCCAAACAATCACCTTGGATAGATCAGGATCTTGAGGAGCTGGCTTTTACAAGCAGCACCTGACCCCATTGTCACCATGGCCTTAACTTCCACAGACCTCTGATGGCATCCGGTGCTGTCAGTTGAGTTGTGTGGAGAGAGGAGGTTTACAAACCGAGGAGGAAGAGGAGGACAGCAGCCCGCATTGCTGTGTACTGGGCTTACTTTCAACACAGTAGATTTCTAATCAGAATGACTTTCACATTCACAGCACCCACCCACGGTCAACGTAAATTTCCCAGTTTGGAAAGTTGGTTGGAACAAAAGATGGGGTGGGGGTACAATAGCAGGATCCCAGGGAATGTCTGTCTGGACCTCTCGGGGATTGGGCTAGGGAGTTCAGAGCTCTCCATGACTCATGAAAACCTCTGGCTGAAGAGAGTGAAAGATCATGAACAAAGTTGCCCCTTGACACCCCCCCCCCCCCCGCTGTAAGTAGCCCAGTCCCAGGGCTTCAGAATCCTAGAGCAGGCAATCAGCCATAACCAACTAATTAATCAGCAAGAGCAACTGAGTTGAAGAGCTACTCACAGACCCAGGTGAGCCTTCACCTTAGTTAATCTGCAAACTGACTAATAGGGCTCAGGGTAATTGAAAGTTAATTGTATGCAGAGCTCAAGTGCAGTCACTGGAAAACAACAGGAAGCAGCAGGAACAAAGGAAGTCGGGGCCACTCGGAGCTCTGCGAGGTCTTCAGTAGATTCTTGGCTGTGTTTAGCCTTCAGCCCCTTCTCCCAACATTGCCCCACATACTCCTGAATATACCCCTTGTTGCACAGCTACCAGGATTCCAGGGATCACATAGTAAGAGCAACACAATACAAGGTAGGTGTAATAATTCCATTGGTACCATTCATGGGCTTTAAGTGTGGAGGCTCAGAGACATTTGGCTGGCTATGAGAAACACATTGAGAGCTGCAAAAAAGCACTCCTCACCCCCTCCACTGTTCTTAAAAAAAAAAAAACAAAACTGAAATGCTCAAACATCACCAGGAAAGCAGATCAACAGTATAAAAGCATAAATCACATTCCAAAGCTGGAGAGAAACAGACCTCAGACGCTCTGTTCCATCAGCCTGGGTAACTGAGAGGCACCTTCAATTTTAAATAGACTGGCAAATTCTCCAGGGCCATTGGATATGGAGTGAATGACTGCCTACCAAGAACCCAGTGTCTAGGGAATTTGTAGCCATGACCTTGTGGCCAGAGGCAGGCAGGATCTGTGGTCTGTGGTTGTCTTTGCTGGGCCAGGGGGCACCTTGCCTGGTCTTCACCAGAGTTTCCATGGAATTACATGGTCGAGTTTCCAACTTTCTTGACCTTGCAGCTCCTGTCTTGTGACTGTGGAGCAGAACCAACAGACTTCCTTTCTTTCATTCTCTCTGCTCACTTAACTAGAGTGAGCCTCCCCTAGGAAATAAAACAGAACTTGCCAGAGGCTTGGAAAAACATTTTTTTTTCCAGGACACCGGAAACAACACTGGCCCAAGTCCTTGATCTGCTGCCCAGTGGAGGGGACCTGTCCTAAAGGATCTTCCCAACCTGCTCCGGAGGGACATCGGATATCTGGCACTAGTGCTACCTCACCTTAGCACAGCAGACATTGCTAATTAATCCCAGAACTCTTTCTTTCCACTGATCCAGGCAGAGCCTCAGAATCTTTCAAGATGACATTTCTGGCTGTGAGATGAAACTTATCACCATGAACAGTACTAGAAACCTGCATCCAGACACACCAAAGGACAGTTAAAGCCCAGATGGAAAAATTGCAATCAAAAGAGGTAGCTGAGGACCTTGGGGGTGTTCCCCTCCCCCTCCTCCTTGTACGCTGTCTGGCTCATGAACCATTGCTGTAACCAAACCTTGGAGCAATGATTCCAGACAGATAACTGAGGATCGTAGTAACTCTGGAATGTTTAAAAAGCCAGTGGTTTTTCATCCGGAATCAAGGTTGCTTTTAACCCACTTTAATTGTTTCTCCACCTCCTATGGTGTCAAATGCCTGGCATAAAGCTTTAGTTTTTAAACGCCATCGACTCTTATGAGTGGCAGGCTGTTCGGTTCTCAATCCATTTCCTTAGCACCATGACTCTAAGAGACTTTTAAAAAGTGATTTTGGTTTTTGGGGGTATGGGGGTTGGCCCCCAAATGTGGCTATTAGTTCAGAGAGGAGTCTTAGCACACAGAATCACAAAGCTAAACCCAGCACCTGCATTTCACAGACAAGAGTGCTAGGGCCTTGAGAGCAGTGGTCACCTGTCCAAAACCACACACCCTCATCCTGCCAAAGTGGCTGCCAAGCCTAGAATGACTGACTCCAAGTTCTTCGTTCTTCGTGGCTACACTACCTTTGAAGTGGTTTTGCTACGTGTTTCCCCCTTTGCCATTTCAAATCCAATGGAAATAATAAAGCCAACCCAATTTGAACTTGGGATTGAGTTTTGTTTGGTCCACTTCCTAACTGGCTATCTTGCATCTGTGACACAAAGAAGACACACGCATTGTTCTCATTTTGTAGACAAAGAACTAAAACCCGGAGAGGTGGCTAGCATAAGGTGATTCTTGTAACTAGTCACACAGAAGAACTCTACACTAGATCTCTTCATGTCCCCAAGCAAACAAGCGTCAGGGAACTTGTAAACAACTCAGTCTAGCAATGCTAGATACTCCAATGCTAGGAACTACAAATGCATTTTAGAAAGTTTTCTTAAACAATAGAATGGGACTCTGAATTAAAATGACAGTCACAACTCCCAGGTAGGCCCAGGCTTAGGCTGTTTCATGGATATCATGTTTAATAGAGCTTAACTCTCATGGCAACCTTGTGAAACAGGCCACCATTTCTAGATGTAAAGAGCAGAGCTCAGAACTGACTCAATGTTTCATGGCTTCCTATAAGAGCTGTGATTTCAGATGCAATCTAATTTGGTGACATAAAGGTCCATACCAGTGTGTGAATGCTCTCAGGACTGTGTCTCTCTGGGGGTAGCTTTATCAAAGCTTGTTATTTCTGCTTTGATAATTAGTTCATCCTGATTGCCATGGTTTCTGGCCACTAAGATAACCCCAACTTATTTTTAAGCTGCCCATAGTCAAGATGGAAGGGCTAATGGAGAATAAAAGAAAATGTATTTTGGCAAAATATTTCCAACATTCAAAGTCTCCTAGGAAGAAACTAAATTCCAAGAACAACTACCTTGAGTAAACTCTCGACACCACTTACATGAAATCCTTAGCATGCCCCTGGCTTAACCATATCATGGGAACTACAGAAGTACATGGCTTGGTAGGTAAAGCACTTGCTCTTCAAGCATGGGGACCTGAGGTCAGATCCCCAGTAATTCCATAAAACAAACTCAGCTTCTCTTGGAATGTCAGGCTCCAGAAACAGAGATGGGACCCACTATTAACCAAACTGGGGAGCTCTAGGTTCAGGAGAGACCCTCCTTCAGTGATTAAAGTAAAGAGAGATTGAGGAAGATACCTCAGTCAACTTCTGGCCTCCTTATGTGTGCAGGGGACACACACACACACACACACACACACACACACACACACACACACACACACAGGGAAAAAGTCCATATGCATGTGGCAAAGACTCCATATTGCATTTTGCTAGTTTAAATTTAGGAGGATTATATCTACTCTTTTATAAAAGGAGAGTCCAGCGATACTTGAGAGGATGAGAAGAAACGATGAGGGTGTTTTATCTAGGATGAAACAACCTTCTTAAGAGGAGAATATTGTGTTAGGTGAGTGCTGCAGTACTGTGTAACACCTTTGGGTTGCTGTATCTTCTCTAGCTTTCCCCTGCCTTAGTCACATGAGTGCACAGCACATGACTGGGTGCCAATAACTACGACAAGAACCTCACACCCTCACACTCTAACGTGGTATGAAAGCCAAGACATATCAGCTTCATTACTTTTCTTAATAATTGTTTACAGCAATCCCTTTATGTTTCCATTTCATGTCAAGAAAAGGACATCAGTTTTCCTGTGTGAGCTTTTCTAGTCACTTTTCCGTCTGACTGGATGCTCCCCAGTTAGCATTGAAGAGATTACCATGAAAGGGAGCATGGACTTGTGGGGGTGCTAGCTTTGGAAACCCACTATCCTGTTTGTTCCCGTTAACAAGAGTGTCACCCCCAAAATGGAGACAGCAGTCATATCTCTCCTTTGTGACTCAGAGGTGTTCCCCCAAAAGAAGACAGAAGGGAGCATCGCAAATCTTCCATCATGTTGAAAGGCTTAAGGGTAAAGAGACACGTATCTCTGCTTTCTTTCTCCTCTACACACGGTAGCAGTGCTGGAGGATGGCAGTGTGGAGGATACAGATGGAATACAAATTCTAGCTTCAAAGATGTTGATTAGAGGAGCTATCCGGGAAAGCTTGTGGTATCTTGAGGGGCTAATGGCAACAAGATGAGTCATAGAACTGCAAACGAGTGCATCTTCCCACAGGTGCAAACTCACACAGGGTCACCTGCTCTGCCTCTTCATAACTTTCTCTTTCCTATACTGGCCCAACAGGTGTGGAACAGTATCCACCCATCGTCTCACTCACACAGGTGTGTTCATACATAAGGGCCCACAGGTGACAAGAGGAAGAAGGGGAGAAACAATAATTGTGGAGCACAAACAAGAGTGATGGAAGTCACCATTTGTCACGTACGTAAGCAGTGGCTTCCTATATGCTACCTCACTGGCTCCTCCAGGAGTCTTGGAAGCGGCTACTTCCATTATCTTACAATGCAGGAAATAAAGGCAGGGGCTGTATGCTGCTGGCAAACAGTGAAGCCAAGACTGAAGCCAAGGGCAGAAGTTTAGCAATCACTTCTCAATAAAAAAGGGAGATGACTAAGAAGTGGCTCTGACAGATGAGTTTTCATTAGTAACATTCAAGGAAAAAAATTATCATTGGGAATTGTCTATGACATCCTCTCTGATGACTGATCAATGAAAAAATAAGCTATTTGGTTTTTATGTGCTTATATGAAATTTTAGTATTGAAGTATGACACACTTCTATGTTAAATGGCACTGGAGGGGGCAGCAGGAGATAAAGGGCAACAATGTGAAGGGGACACAAATGAGATCACAGAAACATCTGTGTCAGAGCTTCTTTGACTTCACTAATTCATACTCGTGGTTAGGAAGATCAGTGTAGATGCTTATGGCTAACGCCCTAACTATTTCCTGCTCAAGTAAGTCAGTCAAGCGTGCTGCCCCAATTATGTTTTGATAGTTAGTATCTTTCTTTATAAAGAGACACAGTGGGTAAAATGTTTGCTCCGCAAGCATAAGGACCAGAGTGCCTGATCCCAGCACCCACATAAAAAGCCAGGTATGGTAATAGACACACATCATCCTAGCATTGACAAGGTAGAGGCAGGAAGACCCTGAGCCTCAGTGGGCAGCCAGTGAGTTCCACATTCAGTGAGAGATACTGTCTCAAAAAATTAGAGGGAGAACAATAGAGGAAGATACCTGATAATAATCCCCGGGCTCTACATTCGAATATGTGCATGTGCGCGCACACACAAACATGGATGCATGCACATACTACACACATACCAAAACAAAGAATGCAAATTCCAGTATCATTGATTCAAGATCAAATGATCACAAACCCTAAGTCAATGCAATGTTACCACCAGACAAGCTGAAAGTCAAAAAGGAGAAAAACACACAAGCAGGCACAAACGTTTCTTTATGCCTAGTTGATAAAATACCCACACCTTCAAAGATGTAAGGAATCTAATAATTGGATAATATTAGCTGGCCTTCTCTATTTAGATGAGTTTCACTCATTAGCTAAAAATGAAATGTATTTTTATATGAATCAAAACTTTTTAAAACTTGTTCATTTCCTTGCGTGTTGCTGGCTGGCCATTTAACCTACCATGGATTCTATGAAGAACTGTAACAGTCTACTTCCCTGAAAATGTAGATCAGTATAAATAACTCATTTGTAGTGAAATGAGACTTAGGCAGTTGTTATAAAGTGGGCACTGCAGGGCTGTCGTCCTCAAAAAGTCTACCCAGACTTTGTTTCTCTCCACTTTCTCCTCTTTCTTACTTTTCTACCTCTCCCCCTTTGATCTTTCCGGGGCTTTTGGCCTTTTAAAGGCAATACTAGGGCAGCAGGATGGCTCACTGGGTAAAGGTACTTGTTAAGTCTAACAACATGAGTTTCATCTCAGGGTATATGTGGTAAAAGGAAAGAAGTAAGTTGTGAAAGCTGTCCTCTGACCTCCACATATAAACTGTGGCACACAGTAAGCACTCACGTGAGCACTCATCCGCGCGCGCACTCACGTGAGCACATGCACACACACACACACACACACACACACACACACACTAAATTAAATAAATAAATGTAATTTTTCAAAAGTATAATGAAAGTAGAGAAATGCTATCGTGATTGACTTAGAGAACAGTTCTTCCTTTGTTTCATAGTTCTTTTGAGCAAAATGCAAGGTGTGTTCTTAAGTCCTTACTATAATGAATAAGATGAATTAAGTCTTCTGTGCCAAGCATGGGCCTTTCTCTGCCTATATCCTTAACAGAGTTTGTATGATACCTAGGGGATGGTGATTTCTGTCCAGGGTAAGCAGACTGCTGTGTACCTGGGAGATCTTGCTCATCTGGTTTCCACCACTGATTCCCATTGGTCAGCGCCCTGTGGCATCCTTTCCCTCACTGGCAAACTTTCCTCTTTCTGGCTCATTCAGTTCAACTCAAGAGACATTCCCTATGCATGGGCAGACAGCATGCTTAACCCTTTCAAATGAGAGTGCTAGCCCTGAGGCTGAGGGGCCAGCTCAGCTGAGAAGGTGCTTATCTCACAGGCATGAGGATCTGGTTTTAATCCCCGAGTTCACATAAAAAGTCAATGGTGTAATCCCAACACTAGGGAAGCAAAGACAGGGGGATGCCTTCAGATCACTGGCCACAGTCTTTCGTAATTGGTGAGTTCAGGCCAACAAGAGCTTATGTCTCAAAGGAAGTGGACTGTATTCATGAGATTGACATCTGAGGTTGTCTTCTGACTGCCACATGTACACATATGCGTGCAGACGCACACACAGGCACACACTCACACACACAGATTTTAAAAAATATGGCAGCTGTAGCAGACCACTAAGGAGACCTCAGCCTGGGTTCCTCCGGAAAGACATCAGGGAAGACTGCTACCCAGAGCTAATTAGAAGAGCAAACAGCGCTTTTCCCCACTCAAGGAGTTCTGCCAAAACACTTATTTCTGCCGATCCGTTTATGCAATTCCACTCTTTGCAAGAACATTCTGTCACAGATGATTTAGTGTTGTGGGTCCCAAGAGCATCTTTCTGAAGCACGCACTCATTGTTTTTTAGGAATTCAGGGTCTACGGGGAAAGAAAGATTGGAGTGCCAAGGGGTTTCCATTAGCCACTAGCGATTCCTCATTATAAAACCTGCAGATTCTAAAGCATTCTTGCATCAATAGTAACATGCCAGGTTAAACTTTTAAAAAAAATAATAAATCTTTTAGGAACTTGGTATGACCAGTCATTTTTCTCAGGAGCGAACATGAGACTGGGTAGATGGTGATTTCAGATGGTAATGATATTTGGTGAAGTTGGAAAAGAAGGAACTCAAATGTGTTAGGAAACTTTGTATATACAGTCACAGAGAAACAGAGGCATATGCTGTATAATTTCTTCTCTAGTAAACTCATCCCAGGGACTGTCCACTGTACGCAGTTGGAAATGAAACTGCACAGCAGCCTGTTATTTATTTATTTTTATTAAGGGGACTATTTGGGTGATCATAAGTTGTCCAGTCTCCTGTAATGCTAGCTTGATATGTGCACACTCCAGGGGGCCCCAGAGAAGTCATTTCATGCTTGTATATTCTACAGCTCTTTTCCATCCCATCACCTCCCACCAAGTCTTCTCTAGCAATACCCGCCCCCATACATATGAATGCTATAAGCATGAGGTACATTTCATTCTGGTTTCAGGGAAGATGGAAGCCACAAATACAAGGTCAGATAACAAGCATGTAGCAGTGCCATGATGATTGCTGTGTTTCTTGGGTTAGTTTCTGGCCAGAAACTTGGGTAAGTATTTTTTTTTTTTTTAGCTTGGTATTACTGTTTTAGTTAATCCTTATGATCAGGGACTACTTGTACCACTGAGGCATTTATTCCTCCCACACTTGCATGTATACACCTACACACACACACACACACACACACACACACACACACACACACACACACGGATGCACACACACACACACACACACACACACACACACACAATGTGCTCATAAAAATTGGTTCAATATACTTGTTTGCAAACCTAGTAAGCTGTATAAAATAGAGGCATTTAAAAGCAATGAACACTAATGGGCTGAGTTTATTAAAATCTATTTTTTACTCCTTTGAGGCCAGCTCTGCTTTTGGACATTTAAATTCTAAACCATTCAAATCCCTCCAACTATTTTCTTGCCAGAGAGTGCTTCCCCCATCACCAAAATTATGGGTTTCACAAGTGAAACTTAAACCCTGTGTTTTGAAATTACTTCATCTAGATCAATTAGAACATCGTGTTTTTAAAAAGCTGTTTGATGTTGGAGGGAGAGTGTTTATTTTCAAAATAATAATAATAAAAAAAAGGAAATCCTAGTTCGCCAGAGGAAACTATTGTCAAGTGTCTAAAAATGTTTCAAATCTAACCTTGAACTCAAATAGAAATGTTCACACACTGTTTCCCTGTTCATAAACCTCCAATGGCTCCCCACTGCCTCCGGACACAGTTCAGGCTCTGAAGCCTGCTATGCATGAGGTTGCCTCGGCGACAGACCATAGACCACCCATTCTTTACTGTGTCCTGAAGACAAATATTCTGCATCAGTCTGGACCTTGTTGCCCAAGGGCCCTGTGGGCTTCATGCCTCTACAGTTCTGTGCCTCCATCCTAGCTCTCCCACATCTTCTGGGGCCCTAGCACTGGATCCAGCTCTTCTAGGAAGCCAGGCCTGGGGCACTTCCTGTGGGGTCTGTCAGCTAGGGCTGGCACTGATCCCTTCCACAGTTTTAAATGTTATGTGTGTCTTCCTCATTAACATTTCACCCTCCTTTATTCAATAGACACTTGAGGTCTCAATAAACTCACCACTTGGCACTGAGAACACGGTTTGTCCTGGCACTTATCTGTGTGCTGCAAGTTTGAACTTCCCTCTGAAATGACCACCCCCCTGGAGACAAGCAACCAGATCTTGCCTCATCTGTCTTCCCCTAGGAGCACAACGGAAACAAAGCAAAACCTGATGCTATTTCTGGGCCTGTCCATCCTGCCCCTGGCATCTTACAGCCTTCCCTGCTCCAGTCCAATCCCGGTATCATTGGAGAAAAAGGCAGAGGAGCTGACTTGTGGGAAACACGGTGTCTGCCGGACCCTTTTTGCAGAAGGAAAGTTCAGGAAGTTCGTGGATGTTTTACCCAATAAAGGAAAACATGGAAGGGGCAGGAATATTACCTTCTGAAATGCTAATAAACATTTTTGCTGGTCACCAGGAGTATCAACTAAATCCTCCTTTTCCAATATCTTAAATAGTCTTGCTTTCCCTTCTCCTAGGGTCAAGTGCAGTTATTAAAACTTACTATAAAAGATGTAGGCTATGGCATTGGAAGATTTCCTAGCAAATAACTCACAAGATAAATCTATGCAAGAACTTTTCCAAGTTGCCTTTTGTTTGCTTGCTCTGTTTTTTTTTTTTTTAATCCTGTAAGTGAGGAGAAAGGAGTAAAGGGCACTTGAATTAAAAATCCAGAGGCTAAAGGAGGGCCAGATAAGACAAAGTAGAGAAGCAGAAGAAAAATCCAGAGTCCTTGGCCTGAACTCTGGTCAAGACTCTGAGTCTCTGGCTCAACCCCCTAAGAGAGTGATACTCACTGGAGATTAAGGGGCGGGGGATGCTCACAGTGGCTGTGTACCAGGCTCTGGGCTTCTGCGCTACCATGCATTATCTCCAATGACCTTCACAACCCAATGAAAGAGATCCTACAATTATTCCAGAATTCCAGATGGGAACACAGAGGTTCACATCACTTCAATGACTTACCTGAGATCACCTGGGAGCCTGGAAGTGGCTGTGTCAGGATTCACACTTGGCTCTGTTTCTTGGAACCCATGCTCTAGAAGCCATTGCTACCTTGTCTGTGGACATCCATGTCTCAGACCCAGGACATCCTGAGACACATGAGCCACCAGGCCCTTAGGTCTTGAGAAATTTAAGTTTAGGGCAAAATAATGGTTCAGCAGTTTAGGTGAAGATATTTGCAGGGGGGTAGGTATGTGTGTCACACACAAAGAATGAACATCACTGGACCAAACACTGTACCACCTGTCTTTCTCCGCCTTTTGGTTGCTCTTAATGTGTTTTTCCATCTTATTAGTTCCTCTATCTTCCTTCTCCCCTTCATGTTCACTGCTAAGACATAAAAAAATGATTCCTGGGTAAAAGTGATTAGTGCAAGTTGGAAGAGAGGTACTGGAGTCACATAATAAATCATCACTGTCTCCTCACCCTCTGGCGTTCTGCATTAGGATGTCATCAAGGCTTTCTCCCAACTCCCCCACCGTCGCTCCCTTTCCTCCACCTAATTCTGTCTTTCTAGTGCTATTTTTCTAGTCTGGTAGGCACAGCGCTGAACCGAAAACACTCTGCCAAGACCCTTGGCAGCAGCTGGCCTCCAGGAATCCTGCCCACAGCCACGGTGCAGGAAAGACAGAGGAGACAGGGCCTCTGAGAGGCAAGCCAGAGGGCCAGGCTTAGGGGGCTGGCTTGGATGCTGGTCAGAACAGGTTTCCCCGGCCTATCAATGGCCCTCCCTTCGGAGCTCAGCTTTCTCATGCTAGGGTCAGGATTACAACTGCTCACTGGCACTTGCTATAGTTCTCCTGGGAAAAGAAGCAAGAGGGAGGAGGGGGATAAAAAAAAAAAAGACAAGCCAGTACACCACCCAGTGTTGGGCAAGCTCCACAGGGCATGGCCACGTGCCTGGAGCACACGGTCCTGCAGGCAGGCAGCCAGGGTGCCCAGGGCTCCCATGAGAGAGACCTAGGGGTGGGGGATAGATGCTGGGTTGTTTCCCACAGGCAGAATAGGAGCTGCCAACCAAGAGACGATACTGCTAGGCTAACATCAAGGAAGTAATTCATTCTAACCCAGGAGGGAAAGAAAGGTCACACCAGATGCAAGAATGATCGTTGGGCATGCTGAGGGAGAAAGAAAGAAAAAAAAAAAAAGCATGTCCTATTTTTGCAGAGGGAAAAGGACTAGATGAACACATCCCTAAATGGAGAATGGGGACAGGGAATCCAGCCATTCCTTTCCCCTGCCACGGCTCTCACAAGGGCACTTTATACTGAGCTTTCCTGTGCCGGGCACTTCACTGCATTTTGCCACGCTTTATCTTGTTTAAGCCTGATAAAACTCCATGGGGAAAAGATTATTTATAGCCTCCATTCTATTTCCACGTAAACTGGGGCTTAGAGAGGTTAAGCAGCAAACACAAAATGACCTGGCAAGCCAAGGGTGAGTCTAGGGTAAAACCTCAACCTCCAGTACCAAAACCTACATTCCTACCACCAAGCTGTCTTGCTTTCCATTCCCCTTCCCAAATGTCTCTTGCCCCAGGCAAGGGATTGCTATTCTGTCCATGTCAGCAACGTGGACATGAGAACAGATAAGTCTGCCTCTTCCAGGGCATGGTGGACAAGATAAGTAATTCTAAGTGACCACATTCAGAACAAAAGGGGCTTCTTCTTATCTTTCTTTCAGAATTCTCTTGATCCAAATGAAGTAGAAACTGCCAAGATTTTTAAGGTGGTATTTATGATACCATCACTCACAGGGCTCCCAGCCAGCGGATGGTCATACGTTGGGTAGGAAAATATATGATCCATAGGTCCTTAAAGTAATCTTTATCCACTTTTCTCTGTGGGACTTCCCATAATCCTAAAACCATCTGCCCAGAGCTCCCCACATAATCACACGAATTCCATAGCTGGGATTTCCCTCCCATGTCAGAAGTCCTACCACCAAGGACAACAAGCAGAAAGAAGACACCAACTTCCTGCTGCAAAGCTACAGCTCATGTCCCCATCCCCTTCTCTCGGTGCCACTCACTCAGAGTTCTCTCTTCCTCCGTGTGTCCACACGGAAGGGAAGATTTTTCACTTTTCTGTGCACCCAGCCTTTATTGTAGCTCAGTCCCTGGCCTCAGGACTGAAAAGGAAACCTTAATTCTCCACTGAATCTGAGCCTTAAAGTGGCAGGACACCCAAAGCTATTTAAAAAGAAAAAGTTTCAAATGCATCTTTACAAGCACAGGTTTAAAAATAACTCTGCCTTTGTCTGCTATAGAAGACTGTCCCTAAAGGGACAGCTGTCCTTAAAGCAGTCACTCAGTTCTCAGGGCAAACAGATTCTTATTTTTCCAAGTACCCAGCACACAGCCTCCAGGAGCAATGCTGCCCCCACTACCTCTGATACAATCTGATGTGCAAACGACAAAGCCTACAGAATAACTTCTACCATCCTGCTAGGCCTCAAACAGCCAGGGTTATGCATTCAGACACCCTGACGCCTCCACACCCAAGATCCACCACTCTCCCCTTCAAGAACAGGAAAACCACGGCATCATCACCACTACCACAGCTTTCATTGTGTCTCTGGAATAGATCTTCAGGAAAAATTTTGTTTCTTCAGATACTGAGTCATTCCTTGATCAGACACCTGCATGGGGGAATTGGATCAGGATGAATAGCATAGGGAAAGGGTCTGGGGAGTGGTCATGATGAACAGTTTTCAACTGTGTTCACCTTGTCATTCCAAAATACTCTCTAGCTAGATCCATCTCATCCTGCATGATCTGTCAGTCTGGCTTCACTACCTTTCACCCAGACAGGTAGTACTATTGACACAACACCATCGGGCTTAACTCAAAAGCTGCATACTGAGCAAGCAGTTGAAGGCAAATGTTTGAACAGTGCTGCACTGTCTCCTGGCTACCTTGATGACTTCGTTCTATCCCCTAAAAGCACAGGACACTCTTATTAATATACATTTTTTTTTCTTCTTGGCAACCCAATGTCTCCAAATTCCCAAAAGTTTTGCCATAGAGTATTATAGGGGGATAAAAAGCACTCATTTTTTTAATGCTAGTAGCTTAAGTTAAGTCTAGATTTTGTACCCAAGTTGAAGGTCCAGGGGACTTTTGGAGGTGACTGAAGACATTTTTACTTGCCCCAATTGCAGGGTGAGTGTCACTGGCATCTAAAAGGGAGAGTAGGTATATCCCTTAATATCCTATAATCCACAAGGCTGTGTAGCACATACTTGCCCTCAAGGGAGAGTGCCAAAGTTGAGCAATCTCAGTTGAGTCTGAAATTGCACAGTTCCCAGAATGCTCAGGGCTACATCTGCACTCTTCCATTCTGAGGACTTCTTTACCTCAAGATTCACTTGGTACTTCTATTCTGGTCACTCCTGTGAGCTATGAAGAATAGTCAAGAACTCTGTCCTTTTTCTGGTTGGCTTGAGATAACAAATCCATCAAGTGTGTCCCCTAGAATTTCATTTCTCAGTATGATCTGTATCATGAGCAACATTGTATGAATGGCAGAATGTGATCATTTTTTATCTATTGTCATTTGAAAAGGAGTTTTATTTTTTTTTCTTGTTACAACTATCACTGAATTCAAACAACAATTCAAAGAATGAAATCATTTTGAAATGTAATTCCACTACTTTTTAAAGGATATTTCCAGACCCCTTGGTATGTTTCTTCTGTAACTTAATAAGGTGATACCCACAGACACTTGGGAGCTCCTTGCTATAGGCAGCAACTCTGGCTGGGGAATCCCCATCACCTGAGCCATGGACCACTGTGGTCTCTAAGGAACTCTGAGAAATTACTTGAGCCTCAAATTCTAAGATCCCAATTTCTCACTCTCAGTAGGAATACCCTAGATAATACGCACAGGGCAAAAGCCCTGATATTCCCCTCCAGAGAAAGGCTGTGTACTGTATCTAGTGACTTTAGGAAGGTATTTCAGGTGACACTGTCATAACAGTAAAAGGTAGCAACAACCACAACCACCTGAATTAATGAAACACCCGAAGCTAGCCATCTGACCTTGGTGCATTGCCTACAAATTCCAAAAGAGCCCCATCAGATTGAGGTTATACCTTTCTATTAAAGGGGAAACTGAGGATCCAGGAAGTTATGCCATTTCTAAGGTCACTCAGATATGCAGCAGAGTGTGGGAAGTGCCAGTGTCCACTCTCTGGGACTCTGCTCTCCCTGTGATGCATTATTATATCAGGCATGGAGAGGCTATGTATTTTGCTAGCTGCCCCTGCCAGAAAAGAAATTAAAGACACTGGCACTATGCTTCCTTCCTAGTAAGCCATCTAATACGCATCAAGGGGGTAATACAGCTCTGGGGATAGCAGTGGGTTAAGATTTCATTCCAATAGAACCACGGCCTAGAGTTATCAACCAAGTGGATTTAGGAGATGGGGTAAAATATACTTGAAAGCCCAGAGATACACGAAAGGGTGAACTTGAACTCTGGGACTAACCCATAAAGGTAGGTGTGATCTTTCCTCCTTCCCCTTCTTCCCTTCCATTTAAACCCTGCTCTGTGTCTGACAGAAATTTCTGCCTGAGTCGAGGACACAGAGTTCAGCCACAGATGCTAACACAAGTCTCTCATTGTCCTTTTCTCTGTCTTCCCTGCAGCTAAGACCTTCTGTTCAGTGACCTTCCTGTCAGTTTTATCAGTCTGAATCTTTGTTCCTGGTACCTGTGCATAAAATGATCTTTTTTCCTTCTTGTGCGCTGCTGTGGTATATTAAAGTTATGGATCCCGGGCTGCCATGGCCTGTGGTTATCCCTGCTCAATTGGCAATGGGCTTTAAAGCCTCGTTCCTGCCAGGCAATGCTTCTCTGTCATTTTAGGACCTCTTTTATTATTCATTTGTGCAAATGTGTGAGCCTGTTTAAGTGGAGGGGTGTATGTGTACACGTGGGTGCATGTGTGTTTGATTTGATTTGGCTGGCTGCCCAATAATCTCAGCAATCCTCCTGTGTCCACCTCCCCAGCACTAGGATTACAAATGTGCCCCCAGGCCTGGCTTTTTCCATGGTCACTGGAGGTCAAATTCTGGTCCTCACACAAACACATACTTCTCTCCCCAGCCCTGTCATAAGCCCTGATAAAGGTGGAATAAATGTGATGAACAGATGACAGTGAAAGGAATATAATGGCAGATTGGATCATAGGAACACAAAGTGCCAAGAAGAAAGAGGCTTAGCCTCAGTGAATAGGACAGCCTGCGTGTATTTGGATTCTAGGTCTTAGCCAATGACAAGAGGAGACAGATGAAAAACCAAAACAACTGTGCCACACATCTACTGGCATTGACCTCTTTAGGCAAGAGAGGAATGGATATGGGTTAACCCAGCCTTCTGGGGTCTACCCAAATTATCCAGCAAGATCCTATTGTCTTTGTGTTTAGGGACCAGGGGAAGAGGGCAGGAGATAGGATGGATGTTTACATGAACCCATTAGGCCAGTCATTAACTCCAGTCTAAAGTTGGTTCTCCTGGGAGTTGGTTAAAATGAACACTCTGGGTTTACACCATAGACCTGAAAACACCAGCTTTCTAAGGGCAGGTCCATAGTGTCTGAATTTAACCGACTCTGCAGGTGAGAGCTGCGCATGCTCACTGAAGGAGGAAGGCTGTTCAAAACCGAAAGAGGAGAGGGCTCCTCTCTAGGAAGGCGGGCTAAGGTCTCCCACTCATGACAACCTCTCCCCTGACCCCCACATTTAAAGGGTGAACTGTCTAGAATTTACCTGGTCTGATAGGGCTCTGCATACAGTTCGGAGATGGGATGCCAGGGTGGAGGGGTGCAGAGGCCCGACTGCTGAGGTCCATGACCGACGGTGCAGTGGAGGAAGCCGGTTGCAACCCAGGAGGGTGAGGGCTGTGGTCATGCTGCGATGGGCTGGGGGGGATGCCATTTTCTGACAGAAATTCTTCCAGGTCCATGTATTCCAACTGGAAAGTATCTCCGTCATAGGGAAGGGTTTTGTCCCATAAGGTGGGTCCCAAGAAGGCCGACTGGGGGACGGTCGGGCTGTTGCTCTCATCATCCAGCTTCTTTCCTTTGTCTTTATCTTTGCTAAATGCTGAAGAGGAAGGGAAAGGGGAGCTTTGTTTAAAAAACAGAACAGAAAAGGGGTCATCCTCTCACCAGCCTTCCTGCCATCTGCTAAAAAAACTACTTCTCGGGGCCACCAAGGCCCTCTGGGTGCTGTCGTTTGTGAATCTGGAGTTTCAACATCTTCCTATTTACTTTGGAAAGAAAGCACCGTTCTGTAGAACGGGGCTACAGGCTGATTTGGAGTAAAAACAAGAGGACAGTCCTTGGTGTGTTATTTGCAGGGACAAGTCACTGGAATCTATGTTGGGAAAATAACACCCAAGATTATATACAAGTAATGTGACTTTTTTTTTTTTTAAAAGGAAACCACCAATAAACCTGGCATGATTTTATCTTTCCCAAATTGATTACAGTAAGAACTTGAGGTCGTTCAGATTTATAAACCAGATTATTCAGGCTTAATCTTAGTAAAGCAGCCCCCCCCTGCATTTCCATAATACTAGTATCCCTTTCCATATACTACCTCAATAAACCTGCAAGACTACAACTATCCCCATTTACAAGCAAGATAAGAAGGCTCCTGTCTTAGAAGGGGCCTGTGGGACATGGGTGCTGGGTGGGGGTGGGGGTGGTTGAGGAGAAGAACTTTGAAACTCATCCATCTACTTGAAAAGCCACTGGGACATATTTAAAACGAGTAAGTAGTTTTAAACGGTGGTTTCTTCTTTCTTTTCCCCAAACATTTAAATATTACCCAATTTACAAAAAAAAAAGGTATACATTTATGCATCCCATCTGAAGCAGTGTTGCTGCAATGGTGCTGAATTATACACTAGGTTGGAAGAATGCAGCTGTTTTCTGCCTGCAAATACAGCTCCCCAGATTTGGTCTTTACCAAGCTCTCTGCATTTTGCCGATATCCAGGTGTGGGCGGAATCTAGGATTACAGAATTGCTTCTGAGTTTTTATTCCTCAGAGATATACAGCCCCTGTGCCACTCATTCTAATCTCCAAATCCTCCACAGTCTCATTAGCGAGTTGGACTTAAAACATCCACCGCAAAAGCCTACCACATCCGCTTTCTCTCAAATGCTACTTCTTAAGGCGCGGGAGGGTACGGGGTTGGGGGGGGGGGCTTCTGTACGCGCAATCAAGCACCAGCAACTCTTGCAACGCAACAGGCGTTCTCTCCCAAAGAAAATGATTCAAACACCCCGAAGCTATTTGCCAAATAATCTTTCAAGACTTTATTCAGGAGCCGCCTGATTTGCTTTTGTCATTGTGATACCACCAAAGGCAAGAAACTGCATCCGCCCAAAACACAAATCCGTGCGGCATCGGCTGGTTTCCCCACCCGGTCACACATGCATTGCCCCCCCCCCCCACCTTATCCCTGTCTCTCCAGCTCCAGCCACGGTTGCCTAGGGAAGGTTTGAGACTTACCAAGAAAGGGCTCAAGCCAGAGGAGGCTCCTGCACGCGGTTACACGTGAGCCTGCTCAGCTCTCCCCTCCCACCGGGAAGAGTGCACCGGGAAAGTGTCAGCGCTGGAGGCGTGCACCGCTTCCCGCCGACAGACCACTCCCCCCACCGCCACCCCCACCCCGCTTTGTGAATTGCCCCGCTGCGGGAGAAAAAGCCTCTCCGCTCATGCCGCGTGAGTTCACAATGCAAAACAGTAACGGAAACAGTAATACAATCCAAATATCCAGGCTGCCAAGTGAGATGACCGCCCCCCCCCGCTTTACTCGGACCCCCTGCTCTAACCTCCCCCCTCCCCCCCTCGCCTTTTCTCCTTAGTCACAGAGACAAGGCTGTCCCGAGGAAGCTCATGTCCTGTCACTCCAGGCAGCGATCCAGACCTGTCAAGTTCACCTGTCACCTGCGCTGCAGGAGGACAGACCTAGACAGTGCGGGCCAGGTCCCCAGCGCTATTTCAAATGTCACCCCCGGAGGGATCCCCTTTGCTTTGAGGAGAAAGAGTGGGGGATGAACCCCCCAATTTCATTAAATCCAAGCAACGGGAAGAAAGATGCGGGTGCCAGGACAAGCAGGGGATCCCTGGGAGTGTTGTCCCTTCCCTGAGCCCTGCTGCCCAGGCAACGCTCACCGTCTTCAGGATGAAGGGGGAGCTTCAGCGGGTTCTCCAGCAGGGACCTGAGCACGCCGTAGGGAGGCGGGATAAAGGTGGGGTTCAGGGGGAGCTGTCGGGACATTTTCTCCATCGTGATGCACTCAATTGTCTTTTAAAAAGAAGGCCAATCGCCGCCCCAAAATGTTGCTGAGTTTTTTCGTCCGTCCTTTGCCAACCAAAAGTACTCGCTCTCTAAACAGTTGCAGACAAGAAAGAAAAAAAAATGTTTTTACTTCTGTCTTGGTAAATACATCAGCATACAAATATCAAAATAAAAAAAAAAAAACTTTCTGGTTCTCAATGTTGACAGTCCCGGGAAAGCGAACTCAGCACCGCGGGCTCCTCTGGCCCTGTGCGGGATGCTCTCACCTGCCTCCAACCACTCAGTCTTGCAAAATGTTCAAAATTGCAAGAAAAAAAAAAAAGAAGAAGAAAGAAAAAAAAATGCAGATGGCTGCAGACGAGCGGAAAGCAAAGCGCGGGCCGCGGACCCTCGCGCGAGCACCCGAGGCGGTGCCGTCCCGCCCCACCCCCCTCCCCGCCGCGGCCGCTGCTCCCCGCTCTCCGCGGCCCCGCAGCGCCGGGCTCAGCACATCAGGCAGTCCATGTGCCGCTGCCCTGACAAGAGTGACGTCAGGGCCCGCACCGCGCGCCGATAGGCGTGCAGGGGTGGAGCACCAAGCATGCCCGCCCACTATCCCCGCCCTGCCAGGGCTACGTGTGTAGCATCGCCGCACGCTCTGATTTTCTGGACCTTGCAGGGACGGTGGGTTGCTGAAAGCGCAGGTGCCAGATTTCCTGGTTCACTTACTGCCTTGTGCTCTCAGTAACCCCACTCACCCCTACCTCGTCTCCTTTTGCGCGCTCGCTCTTTGTTGTTGATTTTTCCAGAGTGAGCAGAGCAATGAGGAATTCGCATCAGTGGGTTTCAATGTGAAAATTAGTGATTTAAAGAAAAAAAAAGAAAAAACAAAGGTGACTAATGGCATCCCAGCTTTTAATTAGACATCCCCTACCCTTATCCCCCCCTCCCCCCGTAGTGATGTCCTGGCAATCGCCAGTTTTTAAAGCTCCTCGGGTGGCTCCAGCCAGAGGCTAAGTTTAGGAAATGTCCGTTTGGATAGACTTAAAGTAGACGACTTCTAAGTATTTCTCCTGGCCCCTGGCGAGCTTTGTGCCTTCTTTTTAGCCCAACTCCTTATCCAACCTAAAATAACTACTTTCCTGAATTCTAAACAGGGTACAAACGTAGAATGGAGACCGGAGCGGCAGACTGAGCTGAAGTGAACCATCTCCCACGCTGTCAGAGGGAATTAATGAGGTAGACATTTGCTTGCAAGGAAGGATGGCCTGAGAGACTTACACACTGAGATTTTAGGAGTATTTACAAGACCCAGCACAGCTGTAACTGGTCACAGCTGTAATAGTCTGAATTCCAATTAACATGTTATAAACTATTTGTTAAAAGGTCATTTGTGCTGCACTTCCCTCTGGCCGTTTGAAAGCTGGTAGAGCGGCCGGTCAGTTTTTTGACTTGGTGCTGAGGTGTAGAATGGATGAGATGAGATGTGGCCATTCAACATCACATGCTGGGAGCAGATACCCACCAACTGTATCCTCGAAGCCCTCTTTCACCTTTATCCCCCCCCCCCCGTTACACATTTTCTAGCCAATGAGAAGACCCCTGCCCCGTAAAGAAGCCTGTGTGATAGTTTTTGCAGTAGTGATGACTGAATTTAGGCCTTATCCATGTCTGGCTAGTGCTCTACCAGTGAGCTATATCCTCAGACCTGTGGGGAAGGGTCTGCAAGAATCTTTCAATGAGACATCAAGGCCTTTGTGACCATAGACTGGGTCCCTGGGGTGCAAATATTAATGGGAGACACCCCCTCCCCCAACCTCACTACTGAGAGTGAAGGGCAAGGGGGGGGGAAAGAAACCTAAAATCCAGGAAACTCTGCAGGGCATTGGCCAGGGGCACAGGACAAGTGTCTTTGGCTCCCTACTGCCCCCCCCCAGCAGAGTTTCCTGGTAAAAGGATAGATGATTTCATGGCCTTCATTTCCTCAGGCTAAAACCAGGACAGAATGGTAAAGAAACATTCTAACCGAGACACTTTTGTAATGTTGGATTCCAGAAACCCAAACCTCTGCGATGAATTCTGTGCACCTCTATTGAGCATCATTGCATGCCAGTGATGGTCTGCAGGGTCTGGTCTGCAGAAGATGGATAAGATATGAATCTGTCAAGAGTGAGCCATGTAAAGACTGCCACAGAAGAAACATAACCTAGACTTAAACACACACACACACACACACACACACACACACACACACACACACACACACACACAGACACACACACACACAACACACACACACACACACAGACACACACACACAGACACACACACACAGACACACACACACAGACACACACACAGACACACACACACACACACACACACACAGAGACACACACACACAGACACACACACACAGACACACACACACAGACACACACACACAGACACACACAGACACACACACACACACACACACACACAGACACACACAGACACACACACACACACACACACAGACACACACACAGACACACAGACACACAGACACAGACACAGACACACACACACAGACACACACACACACACACACACACACACACAGGGTTTCCCTTCCCATAATCTTTTCAGAGAGAGAAGTATCTCTCCAACTTACTTTCCCTCTACAACCCTGTGGGCCAACAGACCAGGAGAGGTGCAAGCATTCTGACTACAAACAAATGAAGATTCCAAGCGCAAGAAAGGAACCCCCTTTGCCGCCAGGCATTGGCATTCCTTGGTTCTTCCCTGTTCAGGGTTATCTCTGCCCTTCTTCACTTCCCCATGTTTCCACATATGAAACCCATACTGATCTGAGGAATCTGTTTGCCCTGAGAAATCCTTTCCCTTTCCACCTGAGAGTGCCTAACACTGTGGTTTTTGAAATATTTCTCATTGCAGATGAGTAAATCAGCATGGTGATTGATCCATCATTAAGCTTCTTGAGGAGTTGGTTCATATAATTTATTTTCATTGGGCCTGGTCATCTTCGGATATAGGTGCCCTGGAGCTCCATACCCTTAGACTAGTAGTTCTCAGCCTTTGGGTCACCACCCCTTTAGCAACTCTCTAGCTCCAAAAATATTTCCATTACAATTCACAACAATAGCAAAATTACAGTTACGAAGTAGCAACAAAGAAAGTTTATAGTTAGTTGGGGAGAGGTCACCACCATGAGGAACTGTCTGAAAGGGTGGCCGCATTAGGAAGGTTGAGAACCACTGCCTTACACCATAGTGAGTCTCTCTTCTCGCCAGCTCTGCCTCTCTACTTCAAGTTTACATGCTAGTGTTCCAGAATTTGAATTACAAGACACACTGCCTCAGCAGACTTCCTCCCATTCTTTCTCTTACAAACCTTAGCCTCCCTCTTCTGAAATGCTCCCTGACATATACATGTGAGAGCTGTGATTTAGAGACCATGCTCCCCACCATTCATTTATCTCCGCATTTCATCCGGCTGTGGTTTTCTGCGATGCTCTGCATTTGCCAGGGGCCGATTCTTGAGTCGACGCAGAGCTGCAAATCCCCATAAAGGCTGACCTGAACCTACACCATAAGTTACAAATAGGCCTTGCTCATTTTCAAGACCCTTCCATACCACACTATTGTTTTATCCTGACAGTTCCATCTCAATCTTCTATTGTTGGGCAATAGACTCCAAAACCAGTGGTTCATATACATCTAACATTTTGTTGTTTCTCCTCACTCTGTATTGTGGCTGAAGCTTCGCTGGGATGCTTGCATGGTTGGCCTTTCCTTTTCCCCCTGTAGTATCAAGGTCTCTCTCTTCTCTCATGACTGCCTTGAATGTTTTTTTCCATGTCTTCTCTCAGCAAAGTAGTTAAGCCCCTAATGTGCTATGTCTCTGAAGCCTTAACTTGCTGATGCCCCATCTGTCAAAATCACGTGTGTGGCTAGGCCCGAGTCAACAGGGATGGGAGTACATAGGGAGCATGGAAGTTAAGTGGGAGCCGCAAGAGTAACCACCTATCTCATTCAGTTATTTTAGTTTCCTATGAAGAATCAGGGAAGTTAGGAAGCACTAGACACTTTGGCTGTCAGCTCAATGATTGAGCTATTAGCCATTCATTCCATACCCATTCTGAACAATGAATATGTGGAGCTAGCTATCTGTGAGATGCAAAGATAAACCAGATGGAACCAGTGTCAGGAGCTCAGTCTAAGTGGGCTATGTTGGGAATAACTACAGTACATGCCTCCTGGTTTCTCACATCTTCACTCATGCTGTTCATTTCTGGGATGCCCTTCCTTCCTGGCCCCATCTCTGAATCCCAATAGACAATTACTGAGCATCCTTAGAGTCCTAAGAACTTTGCTGGTTGTCTTTCTTCTGATCTGTCAGTCTGCTGTTCAGAGAGTGGGATAGATCAGACCATGGGAAGGAAGAAATGTTCTACGCTAGCTATAAGGTTCTGGAAATTGGCCTTATGTACAGCCAGTGTTTTCTACCTGTTGTCATTTCAAGAGACTTAACACTAAGGTTAAGTGGGGACACTTTGAGGCTGTGCAGGGGAATGGGGGGGGCAGGTGGGAGTGAGCCATCTTGGCCCTAGCCCTGAAGCTCTGTGGAGGGTCCTTGCCATGTGAATAGTGTCTATGTTTCAGACTCCTGGTGGCTGTGAAATCCAGCTCTGCACACAGTGCCTGCCCTGCTCCTATGCCCTCCCAGGGCCTGGGAACCTGTGCATTGGTAGACTGCCCTGAGATTATGAAGTGCATTGTATGGTAGGGCCAAAGCTCCAGGTGAACCTGTTTAGCCTGTTGCCAGTTTATCCAGGGAATTAATTTTACAGTGAATAGTATCGAATTGCCAAACCAAGGATTGTTCCTTCCCCTCTTCTAGAGGCCTCCAACTCACCTAAAACATTGAGAAGGACTATTATAATTACATTAACCACTAAAGAATGGATTCTCTGGCATGAAGGCATGTGCTGGGAATATTAGGCTCTTCTTCAAGAATGACTAGTGAAAGGATAATGGTTAGACTTCCCTACTCTTCTCCTAAGCCCAGTACTGCTCTGGTAAATGTCAATGGCAAATACTAAGAGGGGTGTAAAAAGAATAACACTAGGTATAGATGGAAGGACTTATGAAGGTGTGGCAGAAGACCAAGGAAATTGTTTAGAAGAGAAAGAAAGAAAATATATATAGCAATGAGAAAGGAAGACAATGTAGAGTGTTACACCATGGATAGAGAGCACAATTTGAGCCCGGATGTACACTGTTTCCTGGGTACCTGCTGCCACAAATACAAACATGAGCAACAGCATGGAGGAGGAAACGGGAAGAGGCAGTGGCAGAAGCATGTTTATAATGTACTTAGCCGCATTCTCTAACTGTGATACAAAGTATTAATCGTGGTAACTCCTCATCTCATCTATGACTTATCACACAGTATAGACTCTATGGCATTGTTATCCCATTTTACAGACAAGGCAATGAGGCCCAGAGAAATGAGAGACTTGCTATTTTCTGTGGTTAGCTAGCACACACACCAGTTATGAGTCAAAAAAGAGCTCTGCAGGACTCTAGCACGTGCGTTCCTTCCCTCTAACTAGAGAACAAATGACATACATCCATTTAGTAAAACCATTGAGTTTCCAATGGGTTCAACTCTGGTTCTGTGGCTTAGGAGAATCCATCTGTGCTCCATTCTCTGTGAGTGAACTATAAACAGATGCCCGTTTCCCAGGCTTGCAGAGTCACTAGGAGACTGAAATGCTACAATGCACAGACAAGTGCTTAGTAAACTTTGAAGGCTACACTAAGGTGAGGGCTTGCTATTGGAGACTTCATTTTCTCTTTCCTCTGAGGTACACTCACAGGTGAACCTGGGCCCATTTCTTTAAGTCCAAGTTGTTAGAGGCGATTTTGCATCTAAATAGGAATCTTTTTTTTTCACCTTCTTTCCCTCTCACCAGGTAGCCATATCACACTTGTGCTAAACTCAAAAAATGCAACCTAACATTTAATAATAATAATAATAATAATAATAATAATAATAATAATAAAATCCAGCAGATTCCAGGTATCCAGAGTAGAGTAGAGTTGCCCTTATCTTGGTTCATAGTAAAGGGTGACAAAATATAAACTGGGTAACAGTTTAAAACAAGTAAATATAGCTGAAGGGAAAAGACTGAAGGTAAGGACACAGGGGTTCACCATGACGCAGAATCGAATGTGTAATTCAATCAGTTGATAAGTCAGGGGAACAGTTTACCACAGCTAACATTCATCAACTACATTCTAAACTTCAGATCATCAGAGTTCCCCTTTAGGCCAAGGATAAGGAGAGGACTACCAAACAAGCTTGGTAGATCAAGTACTGCCGCAGACAGTGCTTCCAGTAGAGCTGGGGAGACCTAAAGCTATGGCCAACTGTCTTAGTTAAGGTTTCTATTACTGTGGTGAGATACCATGACCAAAAAGCAAGTTGAGGAGGAAAGGATGTATTTGGCTTACATTTCTAGATCATGCTCTAGCATTGGAGGAAGTGAGAACAGGAACTCAAGGAGGGCTGGAACCTGGAGGCAGGAGCTGATGTTAAGACTGTGGAAGAGAGCTGCTTTCTGGTTTGCTTTTCCTGTGCTGCTCAGCCTGCTTTCTTATAGAACTCTGGACCACCAGTCCACTGTGGGCTGGGCCCTCCCCGATTGATCACTAATTGAGAAAATGCCTTATAACTGGATCTCATTAGAGGCATTTCCTCAACTGAGGCTCCTTCCTCTGATGACTCTAGCTTGTGTCAAGTTGACACATAAAACCAGTCAGTACAGTTCATTATCACCATGATGTGACATGGTGGCAACATGAAACAGGCAAACATGATACTGGAGAAGCAGCTGATTGTCCTACACCTTGGCTTGCAGACAACAGGAAGTGGTCTCAGACAATGGGCAGTATCTTGAGCATATATGAGACCTCAAAGCCTGTCTCTGCAGTGACACACTTCCTCCAACAAGACCACACATATTCCAACAAAGCCACACCTCCTAATAGTGTCACTCTCTTTGGGGGCCATTTTCTTTCAAACCATCACAACCAACACTCATGTAAGAGGCTCAGGGCCAACTCCCCTCAATTCATTGAGCCTTAAACATCAAGATAAGGTTTTGATTCATCAATATTGTCGCCACCCTACGAAGTTCCTGGGCTTTTGTGTGGGCCATGCCATGAATGACTGGCCAGTTTTATGTCTATATATGCAATGTCTCTGTTGGATAATTGGTAATTGGTTCTCTTAGTACAGGCCAGGGCAAGCTGGTTTAACTCAGACACATGGGTGTTCCATGTTCAGCCAGATTAGCCTGGCATAGCTTTTCTTTAGACAAGAATTCTTTCAAAGGCACATGTCAGTTATGTTGAACTTCTAGCAATACTTTAAAAAAAATCCCTGTCAGCCCTGTCATCTGGACAGTATGTTCCCTGCCCTGTAGGGCTGCTTTTTGTGGGAGCCTTTTTGCTAAACATGGAATCAGAGCACCAGAAGTGACTAGCGTGACCTTAATGATGTGAGGCAGTGCCAACCAGGTGCACAGATCTTCGCTGGTTTCTCTCTAGCTGAGCAACTGTGTGGAAATGGGCATTCATCACAGGGACCTGGGCTGAGGGGAGGAAAGATTGTGTGTGGCCTGAAGTGATTTAGACCTTTTTACATGAGATGGATGGATGAATTCTAAGGTTCCTCTCTTCCTGCTCATTATGCCTGTCAGGCACCTGCTGGTCTCTGCACCAGGCAGGAGGCAGCATTCCTGAGGTCTTGGCCTCTGCTTTACTGGGTTCCAAGCACACTATTCCCCATCTGTTAATGCCAGACAGAGAACATTAAGATTGATGGGCTCTCCACAGGACTGCTTTCCTGAGATGACAGCATCATGGTCTCCTGGATGTAAATACCACCAGTGGAGGGCTTTCTGGACCAGGCACTGACAGATTTAGCTCTAAGGCCCTTGCAGTTTGGCCATCTACCATTAGTGGCAGGGTGGGGATGGCGGCACAAAGGGCAATTTGCTCTGAAAACTCAAGAGTAGTCTTCATAGGGCAACTGTGGGGAAGGCTTTGAAGACAGGAGTGGACCAAGGAGGCAGGGAATGGGGAAGCAAGTCCAGTCAGGATAGACAGGTGGCAATGGCACAGTTGGAAGTACAAGCTTTTCAGTTTTCTGCCATGTGAGTTTAGTGGATGACCGTAAGAGGCACAGCCATTGTTTACTATGCTCCACCTTGGTGAGACTTTGCTAGAAGGTTTGCATACCACATGGTCATCCATCTTTAAAACAACCCTGTGAGTCGGTTGCTAGCATTCCCTATGAAACATAGCTCTGAATTGTATCCCAGGTCAGAGTTGAACTGGCTAGTGTAGCACAGGGTGAGTATCAAAAGCCTCCTCATTGCCTTGTTAACTTCTCTTCCTGATGCTTTGTTCCCTCTCTACAGACTCACCTGAGGTGCACACTGGGGCATGCCACACCCCGGAGTTCAAGAGTTTGTTGTCTTTGGATTCCATCCACTGACAGGAAAATTCTCTCCCTTGAATTTAGTGTGTGTGTGTGTGTGGTGTAGTGTGTGTGTGGTGTGTGTTTGTGTGTGGTACGATGTATGTGTGTTGTATTGTTGTATGTGTGTGTGTGTTGTATTGTATGTGTGTGGGGTATGTGAATGTGTGCTTACGAGTGCTCTCACACTGGCCACAGAGCAATACTGGATATCCGTCCTCAGGTACCAACCATCATGCTTGTTTTGAGGCAGGGTCTTTCACTGTCTTGGACCTCACTAAGGCAGCCCCAGAGATATCACTCTCTCTCCCACTAGTGCTGAGATTTTAAGCACATGCAGCCACATGCAGGTTTTTATATGGATTCTTGGAATTGAGCACAGGTCCTCATGCTTGCAAGGTACTCTATCTGAGCTGAATTACCATCATTGGGAATGGCATGAAAGACAGGCCATCATTGCTTGAAGGTATATATAGATTCTATGGGGGGAGTGAGGGCAGTGCCAAAGTTCAGGGTCATCTGCCTGAGCCATATGCTTGGGCAAATCTGTCTGTAGAAGGATTGTTTTCTCTCCCTCTCCAGTTTCAACTGTTTTTCCTTGCCCACCTCTGAAGGAATGAAAACTATCACTATAGAGTGAGAAGCTTGTTCCTTCCTTCTTTGCCTGTCAGTTCTTATCCACCCCTGAAGGCCAGCCGTGTTTGTTATCAGTGCCTCCCATACTCTCCATTACCTCTTCGGCTTGGGTTTCTGTTTACCTGCTGGGGCTTAGTCCTGACCATTCAGCTCTCCTTCCTTATTCCTTTCAGAACACGCCCAAGCACAATGGGTTCCCATCCAAATGAGACCCACTGTTGTGTTTGTAGCCTCGTGCCTCCAGTTGCCAACTAGTCAGCACTTACGTAGTTACAGAGGTCCAGTAACTAATAATCTGGGTATCTCATACGACTGCCTAATTGTCTTGGGTATTTGCTAAGAAAATGGCAGGCAGCCTATGAGATTTCCATTCTTATTTCAAAAATGTTTGGCAGTACTGACCTATTGGAGTCCAGAGAGACCAATGCCGTACTCGGTTGCTCTTTTCCAGTAGCAGGCAAGCTTGATTGTTCCAAAGTTCAGAGGAATGATTCAGAGTGTAGATCCTTGGGTCTGCTGCTAAAGAGTCTGTCCTGTCTGAGGCAGAATATGTATGTATGTGCTTTCTAAAATTATAGAGTCATTCAAGATTTATTTTAGTTTATGTGAATGAGTGTTTCACATGCCTGTATGTCTGTGCACCATGCACATGCCTGGTCAGAAGAGAGCATCAGATTCCCTAGAATTCCTTGTGAGCTGCCATGTGGGTGCTAAGAATCAAACCTGAGTCTCTACAACAGTAGTTCTCAAGCTCTAGGTCTCCATCCCTATGGGGGTTGCATAACAGATATTTACATTTCTGTACATAACAGTAGCAAAATTACAGTTATGAAGTAGCAATGAAAATAATTTTATGGTTGGGGCCACCACCACATGAGGAATGGTATTAAAGGACCTCAGCATTAGGAAGGTTGAGAACCACTGCTCTATAAGGACAAGTTGTCCTGGAGCCATCTCTCCAGGCTTATGTCTGCCTCTTAGAGATGTGTCTTGTTTTCTAGAGCTGCCTAGCACAGCACCACAAAGTTGATGCCTGAAAACCACAGAATTCTCTTAAGGTTTTGGAAGTGAAAAGTCTGAACTGAACATGTTAGCAAGGGGGGGGGGGTGTCTTGCTTTCCTTCTTCTGGATCCCGAGCACTTGGTATTTTCCTTCCCAGCCACTAGCTTCAGCAGAGTTTTGCGGGGAGATATTGTCTCCCAGTCAAAGATATCAGGTCCAAGACTTGAAATTGAAATATCAAATCTGTAACTGAATAAGCAAACACAGAGGTATGGGGACAATGTTCTCTTCTTTTAACTCATTCAGGGTTTTATGTATTGAAAGGTGAAGGAAGAGTCCCCTCCTCCCTCTATAACACACACACACACACACACACACACACACACACACACACACACACCAGCACCCCAGTGCCTTATCAGTATACATTTATCAATGAGGTAAGATTTCTTCTTTCTCTTCCGGTGGTGCCTTAGTCTCCTTTCCTGTGCCAATTCAAAGCAAAGGTTTTATTTAACCAAGGAACTGCACTGCTACTGACTCTTTCTGCAGAAGTGTAGAAAGCTCCATCTCAGATCTGCTATCTGCCTGTCCACAAGAGCCCCTTCTCTGTGGTTCAGGGTTCATTTCCTGTGTCCCTAATCCTCCAACTATCAGCTACAAATCCTTTCCTTGGTGTCTCTCCTGGGACAAGACACAGTTTACTTTTTGTAAATCCCCCACTTCCTCCTTGAAGGCAAGTCCTGGTCCTAGGAGGCTCTCCCTAGGCTGTGACCTCCAAATGACCCCCAAGTCAGGGATTCTAGCCCAAAGCATCCTTTGGGAACTCAGCTAACTCTGTACTCAGACCTGCTCTTGGTAGCAAAACTCTAGTCCAAAATACCTTTTCACGCTCTTCCTCTCCCCTGCCCTCGCCTCCCTGCAAGGATACATTCTCCTCTTGGTGATTTCTTGCCATGTTAACAGCAGGATGAACCTCACATGATGTGAATGGAGCCAGGGAAATGAAAACCCAAGAGTATATACTATAAACAGTAGGCCCTGTCATCCCTCGCGTGTGCAAGCGTGCTCACAAACACTTGTGGGTGGAGACCAGATGTTGGTGTGGATGTTGGGGGATGTCAGCCACTCTCTTCTACCATGCCTAGGTTTTTCCATGGGAGCTGGGTACGTGGCAGGGGGTGGCTGAATGCAGGTGCTTAGGCTTTCACAGTATGTCCTTTACCCACTGAGCCAGCTCCCTAGACCTGAACTATAAACAGTTCTTATGAATTTAGAAACTACCATACTCTTGTCGCATCCATATGTCCGTCCAACAGCTGGCTGTTTGGGCAAGTGAGCCACAGTTTTACAGCCTTGGCTGGTTCCTGTAGTGTCAAAGCTCTTACCTCGGCAGATTTAAGTGACGAGTATGACACACTTAACATGGAGTTGGTAAAAGGAGGCGGTCCCACAGAAGTCTGAGGCTTTTCTGCCAGACAGTTTCATGGGAGAAGCAACCTCAATAGCGTAAACAGCGGTGGACTTTTCTACACTGACCTGAAGCAGTGAGTGTGAATTGATTTTACCGACGTCCACAAGGTGAAAGATCTTCCCAGCAACTCCCATTCAACTGAGGCGAATGCTTCAATAGCTCACCCGAGATGACAGGATTAACCTGGCTTTCATCACCCAGCCACACCTTGGATTTCCACCTTCCTGGTCTATCCCCAAGTCTCAGCTCAGCTGTTTAACAAATACAGGGTTTGGGTACTTATTTCTCTTTTGATAGTTTTATTGAAGTTTAATTGGCATATAACAAACCACACATGCAATTTGATTAGTTTTGACATCTGTATACACCCATGAAGCCATCACTATAATCAAAATACAAAAATGTCCAACCCCGACTCAAAAAAGTTTTTCCTGGCCCTTTCTGGTCCCTCCGTCTCTCCTCCTGCCCCAGGTCACAGATCTGCTTTCTGTTACTATATATTAATTTTCACTTTCCATGTATTTCTTACCTCTGTACTTAGCATGCTTTATTTAGCTGCAAGTCTATATGAAGTTACTTTTAACAGGACTGTGTGGTGTGTAATTATCAGCTCCTAAACTGAAAATGTGAACATTAATTATCAGAAGCACCAAGTGGGCAGCTAGGTTATGCAAGTGAATGGAGGAGAGCCTGAGAAAAGACTCATAGATTCATGACTTGGGGGAGGTTCTGGTGTGTGTGTGTGTGTGTGTGTGTGTGTGTGTGTGTGTGTGTGTGTGTTCATGTATGTGCATGAAGGTATATGCATGTATGTGTGGGCATTTAGAGGCCAAAGGTCAACCTGGGATGTTGTTTCTCAGGAACTGTTCACCTCTTTCTTTGAGACGTCTCTCACTGACCTGCCGTTTAGTTAGGCTGGCTTGACAGCAAACTCCAGAGATCTGCCTGCCTCCTTTCCCCCCGGTGCTGGGTCTACAAGCAGACATTATCATGTAGCCTTTTTAATGAAATTTCTGAGGGTAGAACTCAACCTCCCTCATGCTTGCACAGCAAACACTTTGCCCAGTGAACCATCTACCTGTCCTTTCTTCCCTCTCTCCCTCCCTAACTCTCCATTTTTCATATTTATCTACTCATTTATTGATTCTTAAAATTACTTACTTGTTTTTGTCTGGCCTGTGCCCGACAAAAACTCCAGGAGGACAGAAAACAGATGAATTTGGTCCATCAGTGTGACCCAGGCATAATGCTTACTGTCTAGAAATTGCTCAATACATATCTAGTGATTGTAGCACATAACTCCTAGTTTTCTTGAACAACTCAGGAAAGCTGTGCCTGGAGGGTATGTGTGGAGTTCCAAAAGGAAGTGGGGCAGTCTAAAGGAATGAAGGAGAGTGCTTAACGTGGGGCTCTTTCTGTCACTCCTGTACCAGATACAGGCAGGCTCCACATCCCTTTTTCCTTCTGAGGCTGAATGGAGACCATCTACCTCAAGTCCAGGAACGCATGCATTCAGACAAGGCAACCGAAGCCCAGAACGCTCAAAGTCATGAACAGAGGTAACAGAATGCCAATCTCCAGACTCCTCTGTAAGCTGTCAGTCACTTCTATCTCCCATTGTCAGAGGCACTATTTATGCAGAGAGGGGACAAAATTGGAGCTGGTGTGGAGGGGAAAACATGGACATTGGCTAGATCCAGGCAGGGATGGCTGGGTGTGGATGGTGCACGCCTTTAATCCCAGCACTCGGGAGGCAGAGGCAGGCGGATCTCTGTGAGTTAGAGGCCAGCCCGGTCTACAGAGCAAGTTCCAGGACAGTCTCTAAAATAATACAGAGAAACCCTGTCTTGAAAAACAAAACAAGAAAAAAAACTCCCCAAAAAACGCAACCAAACAAACAAATAGATCCAGGCATGGAATTGAATCTTGTAGTGAGAGATCTAACCAGTCTCACTAGTGGCGATGACCACCCCCATTTGGGAGTGGTCACAGGTGTCTATGTGCTGTGTGAGATTTGGTCTGGCGTCCCAGACAGGCTTGCTCTCTCTTGGTTCTGGTCAGGTCACAGAGAGCAGCTGGGTGTGGATCCTTGGAGCTGGGACTTGTGGGTCCTCAGTTTCTCTTCCCAAATAAAATTAACTTATCTTGACCCTAGTCCCATGTATCTTAATCTGTACCTCTACAGAATCTAGCTTTGCAATCATCTTGTTCATCATTCTTAGTCAAATAATCAGTGTTTCTCAGCCTCAATTTTCCCACCAGTAAAACCAGGATCATAATGGCTATTCTGGGAGTCGAGTGAGACAATAATGGGACTATTGCATGCAAACACACCTACGTCAATTTTGGTATTTAGAGCAAAGCCCATTGGTTTCCTTTCTCTCCTGCAGCTTGGACAGCTAGTGGGAACTAGGTAAAGTAAAACCTCTCCTCAGGATCCCACAAACATCCTAAGCAAGACTCTGATCGCTGCACAGTTGAATTGATATGCTAGCAGTGGGCTTGACATTACAGGCTTTAACTAGCTAAACAAAGTGCCAGCACTACATGTTGCTAACACATCAAGCTTCTGCCACTGAGTGTGTCTAGTGTACTCATTCCTGTATGCACTCTGAGAAGAGTGGAAAAACTAGCTGCAGAGTGGACAGAAAGCTCTCTATGACAGTTGAAATGCATATACTCAATAATTCTCACCTTCCTAAAGAACTAGAACCTCTTGAAATTCAGATTATAACACAACACCTCCTGATACACTGATACCTATCCTTTTATTGAGCAGTTTTCTCTAATGGAAGGTATTATTTAGGGCCCCATTAAAACTCAGCTACACTGATCTCAGAGTTCCAGGCACTAAAATCGTGTGCTGGGTGAACAGGAGGAGGAGAAAGGGGACTGATCTATTTTTAATATTGTTCCAGGCACTGTATTGTCTTCCTGTGAGAGACACACAATCTTCTTCTAGTTAAGGACCTCAAGTTTCACTGAATTATAACAAGAAATATATCGCTTACACAGAACCTAAGAGGCTGTGACCAAGAGATTCTGGATGTCCACAAGTTCCAATACATTACAAGTTTGTGTTGCTGGCAGTTTCTTTCCAGCTAGGTCCTGCCACCCTCATCCCCAACTGAACATACAGAGACGCTATATTAACTATTAAACTGTTGGCCAAAGACTAGGGCTTCTTATTGGCTAGCTCTGTCTTAATTATTAACCCATTTCTATAAATCTATGTATTTCCACATACCATGCTGCCAAAGGAGTAACATGGCAGATTACAGGTAAGCCACAACATAGATTAACAGATATGGGTTAATAATTAAGATGGAGCTAGGCAATAAGAAGCCCTAGTCATCAACCAACAGTTTATAATTAATATAGCGTCTCTGTGTGTTTATTTGGGGCTGAAAAGAGGGCGGTGGGACTTGACCAGATGAGGAAATCCAGCAACACATTTTTTTCCTGGTCATGTAACTATCCAGAGATGTGCAGTCTAGGACTCTGATGGCTCTGACATCCTCAAGGTGGTGCTTCCATTTCTGAGTCCAACACAGCTGCTTATTTGTTACTATTGTGCAGCAGCAGAGAAAGGCAAGGTGGTCTTTCAAGGACACAATCCAGAAATGCCACACATTGTCACCACTCGAGTTCCTAATGGTAGTGGTTTGAAGAACATAGAAATATTTTCTCTCAAGTGTAATAATCTGAGCATAAATGATTTTACGCTTCCACGGTGCCAGGAACTATATTTCCCTTCAGCTCATCATCCACTGGAATTACCATTTTCTGCATGGCAGACAGCAGTACTCTCCCATGTGGGTCTTCATTGCAGCCAGCAACAGAGGGAAATGGGGAAAGTCCTCTTCTTCTTGCAAGCACAACCTCAAAACTGTTCACACCACTTCTGTTCATGACCCATTCGTTGGCCAGACTTTAGTGACATGGCCAAAACTGACTATAAAGATAGATGAGAAATGTGCCTGGCCCCAACTGGGTGATTTCATTACTGAAGGAAAAAGAGATATTCGAAAATAACACTCTGTCACAGAAAGCCATTGCTAGGCTATGTGCAAGGCAGTGACATAATTTGACTTATTCTCAGAAGTCCCTGTGGATACTGGGAGGGAAGGGAACTCCAGAGGGTAGGCTCAATGAAGAAAGCAAGGAGGAAGTGAGACAGCGGTAGCTTGGTTGCATGTGTGACCAATAACATGGTGAGAAGTGGTCTGCTTCGAGATGCATTTTGAAAATCACTTTTCCAAATTCCTCAGCAAGACTTTTAAAGGGCTGGACACTGAATGCGACAAAGAAAAACAATCTGGGTGAATAGATTTTTCCCATCTCTCACGGTTCCACTGAAACCATGGGGCATCTTTTTGTGGCAGTCACACCATGGCATCACCTTGGATTCTCTTCCTGGAACGTATCTCTAGCCAACATGCCCTTGTTTAGTTTTTATTTGCTTAATTATTTTCTGCTTCTTTCCCTAAAAGGCATGCTCTGTGGAGTGTAAACTGCCTATCCTGCTCATTATTCTAGTCCTGGCCTGTTGAGCAGTGCTTGACACCTGAGGATATGGGGAGCAGAAGCCAACTTTATTTAATATTTTTTGAATGGATGAATGCATTGAGATAGTTGAGCTCCCAGGCATGGTGGTGCATGCCTGTAATCCTAGCATTTTAAAGGTGGAGGCAGGACGATCAAGAATACAAGTCTAGTCTCTGCTATACAAAGGCTTTGAGGCCATCCTGGGCTATAGGAATGAATGAACGAACGAACGAACAAAGATAGATAATACGTCTAAAGATGCTAACAGAAGAAAAATAAAAATTAAACAACAGAGTAAGAAAATAGGATCGTCAAGATTGTGCACATTGAAGATTTTATGATATTCTTTAAAGATAGTTAATACTGATCAATATTGTCACATATATTTGTGACATTGTTCTTTCAAAGATCTAGTAATAGTAGAAAAGACCAGAGGCTGTTTCTAGAGATTTACGAGAAAAATAAGCATGAGCTCAGAGTGAGTCAAATTATCATTCAAGCACATAGGAATTTGGGAAGTACCTTACTCCTGTGTCCTATATTCATAGGGCCTCTGTGCATGGCTGGAGTGTCGGTTGCTGAAGTGTATAACGGTGTTACCATTGAGCACTAACATGTATTAAACCTAAGATAAAGTCTGAACATTTTAACTAATGGTGGTCATAAAATGAAATGTAAATGCTATAATTCTTAGAAGGGAAGTTACACAACCTGAAGTAATAATAGAATATAAATTTGGCTGCCTTCACTGTGCTGTGGTTTGGCTACAAAATGTCTTCCCAAGACTCCTGTGCTAAAGGCTCAGTCTTCAATGCAACAGTGTTTAGAAGTGAGGCTTTGGAGAAATACTTGGCTCATGATGGCTGTGTTGTTGGTGTTTTCAGCTTGACTGAAGCTAGAATCACCTGGGAGATAGGCCTCTAGTTTTGCCTTGGGCAGGGTTTGGGGGTTTGGGGGGTGTTCTTGATTACTGAATTGATGTGGGAAGACCCATATTAAAAGTGGGAAGACTATTCTCTGGGCGGAGGATTCATGTCTTCTGAGGGTGGATCTGATGTGACCAGCTGTTTCAAGTTCCTGCTATCTCGATTTCTCTGACACGATGGACTTTTAGTAAATTGAACTGTGAATGAAACTAAATTCCTTCTCCTATAAGTTACTTTTTTCAGAGTATGTTACCATAGCAACAGGAAAAGAAATAGAAACAATGGATCTCATCTCACCAGTGGATGAATCCTTTAAAGGATTCATAATTAACTGGACAAGTGAAGATGCAGTCATGAGTTTAGTTGTATAGATGATGGGGTCAAAGATGAAGCAGGTGGATGGAGGAACACCATGAAAGAGGTATCTTGTCCCCAGCCCTGCCCTCCCCTTGCTGTCAGCTGAGCAGCTTTGCCACACCATATATTCCTGTCCATGATGAGGCCTCACACTGATGAGGCCAAGGACCATGAGGTGAAACCTCTGAAATCATAACCAAACTGTGAACATCTGAGACAGTTTACTTAGGGTATTTTGTTACAGTGATGAGATGTTGACTGGTACAAGCAGATGTCAAATTTGAAGTAATGTGAATTAAAACAGAGGTTTATTTCTTCTTTCACGACAGTCTAAATGCAATCATTTGTTGCACAACTGTTATCTCTATGTTGAAATATTCTTCCTGGATGGAGGAGAGAGGTGCAGAAGGCTTGTGATACTCACAAGAAACTTAAAATAACCGTGAACCCCGCCCCCAAGGCATATAAAAGCAGTGAGCAATTAATTTCTGGAGGAGAGAAAAGTCTTGGGTACAGTTGCCTCAAAACTGTGCCAGGTACCCCAGTGATGCAGTTTTTGTGGGTTAACAACCCTACTGGGCTGGATGTTTCACTGGTGAAGTTTCTGGAATCGCCCATTCTCTTCTATGTAACCCCAATTTCCTGAAAGTAATTTCAGTCGGGTCATGGATTCACTAAGCTAGATTTGGGTGAAGTTGGCCTTTTGGTCTGCTTTTGGCAGCCCATCTGCAATGAATAGAGATTTATTCATGCCTTCCCAGGTTTTTCCCAGGAAAAACCATACCCCACCATCCCACAGCTGCTCCAGGGTTTCTTGGTGATAGACACAGGCTTCCTCTCTGCTGTCACTCATTCCCTAGTGGATGGCCTTCTTCTGCTTGGTTGAAAATGGTTTATCACCTCGACCTCAGGATCCATGTTTTCTTAATATCTAGGTGTGTGTGTGTGTGTGTGTGTGTGTGTGTGTGTGTGTGTGTGTGTGGTATGCATCCATGAGTGCTTGTATTTGCGCATGTATGAGTGTATGTGTTTATGAATTTGCACATGAGGGCATGTATGTTCAGGTGCACGTGGAGGCCAGTTGTTGACACTGGTGTCGTCCTTGAACACTCTCCATCTTATATGTTGAGGCAGGGTTGCTTATTTGACACTAGAGCTTGCTGACTTAGCTAGTCTAGCTATGCAATTTGCTCTGGGTATTACAGGTGCTGGGATTACAGGCAGGTTACCAGGCCCACCCAGCATTTCTGTGGATGCTGGAGATCAGAACTCCAGTTCACACACTTACACATCATGTATTTCCTCTCTGAGACATTTCTCCAGTCCATAGGTCCATATTCTAAACACAGGTCCATCCATATTCTAAACTCGAGAAAGGTTAAAAGGTGGAAAAGGAGACGGTGTCGTCTCTCCCGTTCATATTCAGGTTGCCAGGTGGATCTCCAGTAATTATTATTCTTTTGAATGAAAACCACCTTATAGACTTGATAAATCTGGGCTATAAGGTGATCCAATGGTATAAAAGACCCCCGCCCCCAAAAAGACTGCTTAGAAAACCATCTTAAGAGTCAAGTGCCACAAACTCTGTGTCCACAGTTGATAACTTATAAAGCTCTTCCTTAAATATAAGATGTAGTAGCTTTTACAAATGTATCAATACTTTAAAAAATATATTTTCCATTTAAACTTCATGGTAGCCCAATGATTTCAACCAATTAGCTACATTTTGTGCATTTTACCATGTTATTGGTTCAAAGATCCACTCACAAAATACTCCAAGTTTTCCCTCCATTCCAACTGTCTGATGTTATGATTACAATTATCCCCTTCTGTTCCCTCTTGTCTGGACACATTGATACATAAACTCACTCCCAAGCAAGTTCAAGACCTGAGTATGTTAATTCTTTAAAGGTCTGGATTTTTTTCTCCCCTTCCCTTGCAACAACTAAGTTCCCCTTAGAGCCACTTGCCTTAAAATGACTATTAGGTCTTGTAAGAGCCTGTAATCTTTTAAGTATGTCTCTTATTGGAAAGCCTTTTCTCATAATGAAAAGGACTGAACCAAATCAAAGCAGGGACTCATCTCCACTGAGTTTGTTGTTCTGGTCTTTCTATGTAGCCCAAACTCTTCTCAAACTTGAGCTTCTCCGGTCTTAGCCTTCCCGTGTTAAGATCACAGGCATGCACCACCATACTCACCAAATCTGAATCTTCAGCAGATATCAAGTGAAGCTGGATTTACAGCTCCTGTGTAATCTAAAGACATTTAGGAGCCTTTAGCTTGACTCTTGTGCAATTGTCACATACATTCTAACATTTTGTACTCCGTTTATAGGGAAGCATACATATCCGAGTTGATGCTCTATTCACAAAAAGGCAATTAAGAACTTTCCAAGTCTAGTCTAATTCCTTCTGAATTCATCTCATTGAGATGAAACTAGGAAGTAAGAGCAAACAGGGCTTCTTTACAGTTGCCTAATTTTTTGTAAAAGAAAAAAAAAAAGAATAATGATAATTTTTTTTTTATTTCGAGACAGGGTTTCTCTGTGGCTTTGGAGGCTGTCCTGGAACTAGCTCTTGTAGACCAGGCTGGTCTCAAACTCACAGAGATCCACCTGCCTCTGCCTCCCGACTGCTGGGATTAAAGGCATGTGCCACCACCCGGCAATGACCATGCTTTTAATCTTTTAAGAATACCTAGTATGTGTTGGGAGTTTTATCTATAATGTCCTTCCTATGAATCTCATAGCAACGCTGCCACGGAGTCTAGTGGTAGCCAATCTGCAGGTAAGCACAATGAAGCTTGGACATCAAAATGGAAGAGGAATGGTGGGTGTGGACTAGATGTGGCCAGAGAGAACCCGAGGTCAACTCCATTACATTTGACATCAAAACTTCTGCTTGCTCTGCTGCCCCAATATTTGGGTCTCTGGAAAAAACAAGTAATTGTCTTTTGGTGTTTTGGAGAGTCTTTTCTCCTTTTCTCCCCTTCAATGTCTTCTTTTTTTTTTTTTTTTGGATTTCTTAATATAGCAACAGAAATGTGAGTTGAAGGAATTGAAAGCTAGAACCTGTTTGATTTACAGTTCAGCAAACAAATAGGATTTCCTTAAGTAAACTCTCCAGGAGGGTTGATGGGATCAAGCCTCTTGTTATTTCAGTGCTGTAATTCCAGAATGTACCTTGGTGACTTAACAAAGCACTGATTTCAAATATTGCTCCCCATCTGTTGTGAAGGACACACTTTTGTTGTTGCTTAGAATGTGTAAGGTCTGTAGCAGAACACCACACACAATTTCAGAGATGCTGACTGCATTTGCAACAGCAGACTAATATTTTCCGAACTGCTTTATGTTTATGTCTTACAACCAACTGAGGCCCCTACTGTGTGTCTTTGGACGAAAGATGTGTTGTCCTTCTGTTGTTGGAAGTAGTGGGGTTTGAACCTGGAACCTGACATCACTAAGTAAATGCTCTATTGTTGAGCAGCAGCCCCAGCCCTGAATTGTTTGACCCTTTTAACTACACATATGTAATTCCATTAATGTGACCTGCACTGGGTAAGGCATGATGTTTTATAATCACCAAGTGAAAGAACATTGCAATGATTTGATGAAAATGAAGAAATGATGGTTTAGACACAAACTCACAGCTCTGAACTGGTTGTAGGCAGCATTGCATTTGCAGAACTATCCATAGATGCAGTCCCTTCTCCAGATTTACTGAGTCACAATTTTTGAGGAGTGGAGGTCACAGGCAAGCTTATCTAGCAAATCTCACAAGTGACTTTGATGTCCACCTTTGGTTAAGATCTTCTGAGACTGAGCTTTCCTTTCCTGGGATGTATCCACAGCACACTGGTTAGCAATAAGAAACTACTTTCCTTGGATGTCTGTCTTCCATTATATGTAATTATTCTTCCTTCCCTCATTACAGAAAAAAATAGAGAATTATACAATGAACTGAAGACCATCAGATGTACAAAGATGAGACATCCAGTCCATCTCCTTCTCAGGGACACACATTCAGTCTGTCATGAATATGGGACATAGTTGAGGCTTCATGGCCACTTGCATGCTGGGAAAGGTTTTGGGGGAATAATACCTGAGGCATTTAACAATGCCTTTTCTTCATTCACTAATTTGATGAATAGGCCAACACTAGAAACCATGGATTCCAACAGCTTCGTTTCACTCTGAGAGAAACTGAGACCAAAGTGGGAAGTGATTTCTGTGTCCCTCACAGTTTGTTCTTATAGCACAATCTGCCCAGTTCAATGGCCAATCTCAAAATGCAAGCCAATCTCTTACTACTTTTGGGAATGCTGCCTTACTGGACTTGGAAAGTGCACACAGACAGTCGTCTAACTGTGCTCAGAGCTGAGGTCCCACTGCTCAACAGAACACCAGCACTCTGGCCAAGAAATGTTAAGGGGAAAGAGGCAAAAAGAAATCATCCTGAGGCAAGTCCTGTAGCATCACAGCAACAAACAAGGGGTAAGACATCCAGAGTGCCTTTCCCATTTGCTTTCCATTTGACACCAACATGAATTGCTTGCTCAGGAAACATTTAGTGGTGGTAGGCTGGCCAAAACTTCACATTTTTGTTTATTTGTTTGTTTTTCATTCTAGAGCTATTCACAGATTAGACCTTTCTAAGCCCAATCTCAGTCTCCAAACCCTAAACAAAACGTAGAGGAGATAGTTAAGATACAGGCATATGTCTGACGCCAAACAATACATATTATATTCTTAACATCTTCTGGATGTTATAGGCTAAACTGTGTCATTAAATGCAGATGTTCAAGGCTTTGCCACATTGTGTGGCACTATTCCCAGGGAGACATGAACAAATGTCTATTCACCCCAGACAGAGAACTAATACAGACCAATGTAAGGGTACTACAGAAATCCACCTTGGTGAGCCAGTGAGATTTATTGGGGTTACACACAGGAGTATAAGTGACGGGTACTTACAGAAATGACTCAAAGACAGCTGCATCCCCAAAGCCTACCTCAGCATGGGTGACAGTTCATGGAAGCTTGGAACCTGGCGCACAGTAGACAACCTTCTGTCAGCTCAACAGGTTGGAGAGTGTCTTTCCAGGCAGCTCAGTTGGTCCGAGCCTTTGCCAGTCAGCTTGGCTGATCTCTACTACTTCGAGGTAGTTCTTCCAGACAGCTTGGCTGGTCTCAAGAGTGTCTCTCTGTTCTCACTGCTCATCTGTAGTTGAGGGAGGAGAGACCTTGTTAACCTGGCAGTTTCGTTAACTTCGTGGCATTCTGTTCTGCCAGCCTCCAGGAAATGGGTACACTGGACATTGCATTCATCTGCAGGGAGATGAGATTTCACTCACTCTATCATGCTCATGCCCAGAAAGAAAAAAGCCAGTATCATAATTTAGTGCCTCAGCTAAATGTAGAGCAGTGCATGCATCAGGGTGATTTTTTTTGTGAGCAATTAACAAAAAAAATGAATTCTACAGATGGAAACAATAGATAACATGTGTTTGGCTCAACCAACAGAAATGTCTGCAAGTGTAGTCTGATGAAGGGGTGGCCTTCTCCATCCCTCTGTTTATTAGGTCAGTGGCTAGGTTAGCCTTCCCCCAATGTGGGAGAATGCCATAAAATCTATCCATACTTCTTCACCCTCACTCAAGGAGAAAGAATAGCACCAAAGTGAGTTCAGAAATGCCTCTGACTGAGGCAGCCGTTGTTAGTGTAGTAACAACAGCAGTAGCAGCAATTGCTATTCACTGAATACTTAATGTGTGCCAGCCTTTTCTTTCTTTCTTTCTTTCTTTCTTTCTTTCTTTCTTTCTTTCTTTCTTTTTATTTTTTCGAGACAGGGTTTCTCTGTGTAGCTTTGGAGCCTATCCTGGCACTCGCTCTGGAGACCAGGCTGGCCTCGAACTCACAGAGATCCACCTGCCTCTGCCTCTCGAGTGCTGGGATTAAAGTGCCAGACTTTTCTAAGAGCTGTTGCTGCATTCATTTTAAATCATCATGTGAAGAGTGGTGGTGTTTGGGGAGAGATGGGAATTATGAAACAACTTAATGATCCACAGGCAGATGAAAGGATTAAAAAAATGTGCTATGAACATCCAGTAGAATCACTTTGTAACCTTTAGCAAGAAGGAAAAAATTTCCATATGAGACAATGTAGACGACTCTTGAGGACAACATGCCTAATGAAATAAGCTACTCACAGTAAGACAGATACTGCGTGGCTCCACATCCGTGAAGTATCTCAAACTGTAATAGGATCTGATATGGAATGGAGGATGCTTGGGATTAAAAGGGGAGCACGGCGAGTTGCAAATGAATGAGCATGAGATTTTAGTCAAGTGAGAGAATCTCTAGAGTGATGACTTATAATACAATGATAATGCAGTGTAAAGTTTAAAAATTTCATATAAGTGGTGAATTTTATGTCAAGGGTTGTCACGATAAATTAAAAGCAATAAGAGGGGAAAAAATCTAGCAAAAAAAACAAAAAGCAATAGCACTACCCTGATATACTAATTCACTATAGGCCAACCCCTGAATCTGGGGGGGAGGGAATAGATTTCCCTATTCCTTCTGAAAGTGTACGATGCATGGATATGCAAAACACAGAATGGATATTAGGAAAATAGCCATAGTATGGACTACAGTCTGAAGCTGCCCCGGTTTTCCTTGATGGTGCGATGTGATGCGGGCAAAGCACACCATTAGAGGCATGCTTCAGTGCCATTGTTATCTCTGTTTCTTTGTAGCCCTGGCTGTCCTGGAATTCACTGTGTAGACCAAGCTGGCCTTGGACTCACAGAGATCTGCCTACCTCTCTCTCCTCTGCTGAGATTAAAGGTGTAAGCCACCAGGTCCTGCTCCAAATGCTGAATGTCTGCATTATCTCCTTGGACAGATACCAATGAAGATTAACTCGGGAGGCAAACCTGCTTTTGGAAATCATCAAATGTTTACCCAGCCTTCCTCTGGTACATGACAGTCATGTCTTTGGTCAAATTACCTAAATGACTTAGGGTCTGCTGTAGCTTCCTTACCATTTGTAGCAAGGGGTTAAAACAACTCTGGAATGTCCTTAGAGTGTCCTGTACTATGGCTTGGGTGACAGCCTGAGGTACTATTAGCAAGTACTGGAAAGCAGTTATGTCATTGGGCGTGTGTCCTTTGCGGGTTCTGGGGAACCTCATTCTTACTTCTGCTTTCCAAACTTATGTCCTAACCCTAACCCTAACAGCAGGTTCAAGTGACCATGCACTGAAACTTCTGAGATAGCAAGCCAAAAGTAAAAATTTCTCCTTTTAAGTTGATTGTCATAGCAACAGACACCAACACACCTTGTCACTTGTTCTGGGGGGCGGGGCACTTTTTATCTCTGTTACTCTTGATTCACAGCAAGGAGTGGATTCTATTTGCAGCCCTTTCCCAACCCGCTCCCCAGCCATGATTCCCTGTATGGATTAAATGAACAGATAGGACATTTTCCAATTTCCAGACTTCATTCCAATTAGACTTACAATGGCTCACAGAACTCAGAGTGCATTCACTGAGATTCATGTCATTCTTATAAATTGAGTGTTAATCTCATCAGCTGTCTTGTATTTGAAATAAATAACTGGTGTTTACCAGATGAATGCTGAATACAACAATTTAATGTTAATTTTTAATATTTAACAGTAATACTCAATGTTTGCTCTCTTGGTACTACTTTAGAAAATATTTGACAGTGTTTATAAAAAATTAAAAAGTAAGGATGAGGGGGTGGCTTAGTGGTATACTGTTTGCCTAGTATGTGCAAGCCCCGGGTTCCATCCTCAGCATTGAAAAGAAAGGATTACAAGATATTTGTTTTTTTTTTTTTTTCATAGCAATCTGACACTTAGGAGTTAGCTAAATAAAAGCAAGGAGAGAAACATCATGGCCACGGACAATTCTTTTACAGATCAGCTTAGACTCACATACACATAAATAATATACATCTCAGCCACGTGCATGGCTAAGACAATTCTAGTAAAAACTCCCCAGGGAAATATTATGTAACCATTAGTAGTTCCTTTTGTTTGGAACACTTTCCCACCCCCTCTGCCTAGCGTCTCTGCCAGCTCACTCCCACTTAGCCTTCAAAACTCAGGGTACCCACCCCTGCACTTGGACGCCCCTCTTCCCCTGCTTATGTAACTCCTGGGTACACCTCTTGTCAAGAGATTTATAACCTGCTGCATGGCAACCCATTGATTTGGCTTGCCAGTCTCCCCTCTGGATTGCACTCATGGAGACAGAGGTATCAAGCAACAAGTTCAAAATCATGTGGAGGGCGCAGGAATCAATTATCCCCACTACACACAAGCTTGGCTTCAACTGTCTAGGAGCTGCGTTCACAGCTCCCTCGTGTAGAAAGGGGGAACTGTGCATTAGAATGAATGTTTCCTGGGGTTGGTGGGTGGGATATTAGAAATGGGGACTGTGAGATATTTCTGCAAAACTCCAGCAACCATTAACCTCCTTTGCATTTTCTTTCAAAGTTTGTTTACCGGAATGTTGGCGTTGTCCCGGGTACACAGTACGACTGCTAAGGATCCATGAGATTATTTTCACTTCAAGGTGACCTAAGTTCTCTCTTTCCTTGCAAAATGTCTGCAAGATGGGGAACAGTGGACTCAGTTTGAGATCCTAGCCCAGGTCCCCCACCCCCACCCCCACTCAATTGCAGCTCTGCTTCTAGCCACCTCGCGCAGCATCAGCTTCTGCCCGCCCGACTCCAGACCAAACTCTCTGAAAGAAGGAGAACCACAAATCTTCGCGCGGCCGGCCCGCCCCTGCCCGCGCCCGCCCGCGCCCGGCCCCATCACGTTGGTTGCCGAGCGCACCCGGGCTGCGCCTTGGCGGGGAGGCGCCGAGGGTAGCTAAGGGGAGCAGGTCACGTGAGAGGTGGAGCCTGACCTACTTTCAGTGGCGGGAGGCGCAGGCGTACTGGGCTTCTGCGCTCCGGGCGGGAGGCTCACGTGGAATTGCACGTGCCCGGGCGTCCCGGCCAGGGCTGCCCAGTCCTGGGGTAGCACTGCAGGGGAGCGGATGCCGACCCCGACTGCGGGGTTCGCGGGTGCTGCTGTAGTCACCGTGGATCTGAAGTTTGAGTTCTCCAGACCTCAAGGACTTTTAGGCGTTTCAGTTGCCCTTTGAAATCTGTAACTCGGAATTTATCATGTGAATTTTGAGGCCCCTAAGGAAGCATCAGAGCAGCTCTGTCGAGGCCAGGGGATACATAACCTCAGTGCCTGACAGCATCACCGTGTCAGTTCGCAGAAACGAGAAAGATGGCTGGACCATGCTTGAAAAGAGCAGTGGCTGTGAAACAGCTCTCTAGACATCCAAGCAGAAAAATCTCCAACCTACATGATGTGCTTTTAATCTTTTTTAGGGAATAGGCTGGCGGCAGTTTAACACTGTAGCAGAGCACACATTGGCCTCAAATTAGCCGCAATCCTCCTGCCTCATCATCTCCCCTTATCCCCCAGCTGGGGTTACAGACTCCTAGCTCTATTATGTGACTTGACTTAAAAACAGACAAACAAACAACTATAAACAGTATATAAGATGTTAGCATTTGTGTGAGAGATTACATGTACATCCACCCCTAGCCACCCTTCCACTAACCCATTAACTCTAGAAAGGTCAAAAGAAGATTGGGGAGACTGGGAATACAGGCTTACTAACTAACTACCTGCACTGGCATAACTTTAATTTTGTACCTTATAGGACTAACTTGTTTTTAGAGTTGGAAAACAAAGAAAAAAAACAATTTTTAAAAAAGAACAATTTAACACTGTGTGGGGCATTTCCTTTTCATTGACAGTATCTTCCACATTGCCAGATCTACTCAGTTTACGACCAAATGTCTCAAGTATTGTAATAATCTGTGTGGAAAGTTTGGAGCTCCTCAGATAAACCACCCAAGTATCTTCACATCTAATTAAGACCCTCCCAAGTCCTGCCTGTTGTGGAAAGAGGTATTGCCCAGGGATTCCCAGAGATAAATATTTGCATAATAAAGCAGTTTTACACCTGACATGTTAGCATTTTTGTAGTTATTCTGTGGGTAGCTAACAGTTGCTCCCATACTGGTTGGGATTGGCTGCAAAGAACAGAAAATAACCAAAGCAAGAGCTCTGACGAGACAGCTGACTAACTGAAATAACTTAGCAAGACAGCCTTCCTGAGAAGTTTGAGTTACCAGCTAAACAATGCACAGTACTTAGGGGTTTTGTTTGTTTGTTTGTTTTATTTTTGTTTTTCCCTCTACCCAGAGATTTCTGTGCTTCAGCTATGACACCTCATTTTCTGTAATGTTTCTTCCCAAAGGCATCAAGTGAACATCTTCCTCATAGTCATTGGCCTGTGCTAGTGCCAGTGTGCACATCTGAACCCTTCATAGAACTCAGGATTAGGGACTGTGCTGATTCATCTGGGGTTGAATCCTCTGAACTTTGGGGGAGCAAAAAAAAAAAAAGACAAAAGATAGGAGTGGTGGGCAGATGGCCACTGTGTCCCTCACACCACCCTTGCTATTCCAGGCGAGGTGGGATGGACTGAATGACAGCTTCTATCTTCTCGCACATTTGCAGCCAGTGTGTTTGCATTCTTCCCTGAGCTGTACACTTTTCCAGTTTAGCATAAGAACAGAAGAACTTCTCTGCTACTGAAAACACCACCCGAGAAATGAGAAATCAGCATTGCTGATTTGGCAGAATTCTATAAAAGGGAGTCAGCAGACACCACGGTGGAGACACTAAGCAGACACCACGGTGGAGACGCTGTTTCTTTATCTACCCCCCATACAGTCAGCAGTCAGTGCCTACTACGTGTAGAAACACAAGTGCTTTTGGAAAACAAAAGATCAGAACAAAACAAAGAGACAAAGGAAAAGCCCAAAAGACGTCCATGACTAAGTCCTAGAAGTCAAAGGGAATACAATGACGCAGCCAGGCCCTTGAAAAACATTTAAGGAGTACCAGACAGCAAGCAGTTAAGAGCCCCTGAAGAGACTAATGCAGTATGGCAGGTGTTCAGGGCGGACGGAGAGAGTGGTTGAAGAAGACAGTCAGTGGGAGAGGGTCCTGACGGATTGCTCAGATTCAATCCAGCAAATGGAAGAGAAAAAGGCTGTGTCTATGGCTGGACACTGTGAGCACAAGAGCCACGGTAGACTCTTAAGAGGCCAAAGTTCATGACATGGGAACATTGTGTCAGAGGAATGAGAGGTAGGTGAGAATCAAGAATATCCAGGTCCTCCTCTCAGGTGCTGGAGTAAGATGCATTGTAAGCACTTAAAGACACCGGCTTCCTTCCCACCTGCTCATGCAGTTACGCTTTCAAACACACTCACATAGCACCACCAAGAGTATCTGTCACATTTATCTCTCCCAGTTCTGGTCCCTGTCCTAGTCTACACAAAACAAGATGAACCAGCCCTCACTACCACTTAGCTAGCTGTTTGGGAAGGAGATGGAAGACCCGAGACTGTTTGCTGCATGCTAAGTCATATCAGCACACACACCCAGCACACCCACAGCCTTCAGGTCCTCGAAGAAGTATTTTCAAACATTTAAGCATTTAACCACTAATCAACTCAAGTCCAAGGTATGCTCAGAGCAGGGCCAGCACCCAGGAGAGAGAAGCAATGCTGCTAAGATGCAAAACCAGATTGGCACTTGTGTTTAGGTCACAGGATGGTGGTTATACAGAAATACCACGCTGCTGTCTTTGTCTTGTGGACCTCAAAGACCAATAATAGTAACTTGAAAATGTCTCTTAGAAACTCCAAGACCACAGTGCACTGAGGGCATCCTAAGAGTGACCAGATGGTAGGGGGCACAGACCCTTTTCTTTGTTTCTCTTTGTCTTTCAAAAGCCTCTGTTACCCATTGTTTTACCCTGTAGTGCAAGCCTTGCTTTAGGCTGAGGTGTCAACAGATGTGTGGATTTATGTGGACAATCTGGAAATTTGTATATTCATCTGATAACTAAGCACACATTCATAAGGGTATGCGAGGCTAGGTCAGGGTTCTCCGATTGTTGGACTCTAAACAAGATCAAGTCTTGCAGAGAAAGTGGTTAGGATAGCTCATCTTCATTGACTTTTTTGTCTGATTGACTAGGTGATTTGGGATCACCTAGGAGATACACTCATGGGTGTGTCTTCTAGGGTGTTTCCAGAGAAGTTTAATTGAGGAAACAAAGCACCCCTCTACACACACACACACACACACACACACACACACACACACACACACAATGTGTTCTGTATTGTCCTTAGACTGGACTATCAGACTGGATAGAAATGGAGAGAGCAGGGAAGAAGAGAGATAATGGGAGAGGGAGGGAGGGAGGGAGGAGAGAGAGAGAGAGAGAGAGAGAGAGAGAGAGAGAGAGAGAGAGAGAGAGAGAGATTTGAGTACTATCATTCATCTTTGCTTTGCTTCCTGGCCAGGGACATTGTGACTAGCCACTTCATGCTCCTGCCACCATTCTTTTCCTGTCGTGATGGGCTGTGCCCCTGCAAGCCCAAATAAACCATTCTTTCCTTAAGTTGCTTTGGTTAGGTGTTTGTCACAGCAGTGAGAGAAGCTAATACTGTACTCTTTGAGTGAGTCACATATTTATATACAAATAAAAACAATAAGGAAATGTAAATTCTTTTCAGAGAGGATGTTTCTAGTTGAAGAAGGCATGGGTATTTCTTCCACTGTCAACATCCTACAGTCATGTAACATATGGCATCTGAGTTAGGTCTCCAGAGGTGAGACATCTCCCCCCAGGTCTCCAAATTTTACCAGGCCTCCTGTTAAACAGCTGGGGCAAAGAAAGAAGTAATATTTAAATCCTGGGTACAAAACAAAAATAACAAAAAACAAAAACAAAAAACCCTCAGAGGCTGTTAGGGAGCAGGTTTACAAGCAGAAAATTGCCCAAATCCTAAGACATGACCACCTAAGGGTTTAACTCATTTTCATCAAGGGATAGAAGAACAGGCAAGGTCCATATTTCAGAAACTGGGAGGTCAGTTTGGGGCATTACAAAGCTGCCCATTTCATAATGCCTGGAGTTTAAAAGGGACTGGGTGGGGCTGACTATGTTTACATAAATGTGGCAAGTATTCAGACAAGAGGTTCTCTTTTTCCCTCTTGATGTTCAACATTATTTGAAAACACCCAATGACTGATAGATTGCCATGAGAGGGTACTAAGGTGTTCAGGTGATGGCATAGGTATGACTGACAACAGGACCTCAGAGATCAAAGTGAGGGTGAAACGTGTCGGATAGAACAGGATATCTCTAAGAGGTACTCACGAGGAACGGCTGTAACATCAGGAGCTTCACACAATGCCTCTCTCCATTTCTATCCAGTTTAGTTTTCCTTTCTCTATATTTTCTGTGAGACAAAGAAAGAACAAACCAAACTTTCAGATACATCATTTCAGGAACAGTCTCGCTCCTCTCTCTCTCTCTCTCTCTCTCTCTCTCTCTCTCTTTCTCTCTCTCTGTGTGTGTGTGTGTGTGTGTGTGTGTTTTATCTCCTTGAAGTAGGATCTCTCACTGAACGTGGGGCTAGACCAGCGGCTAGCAAGGCCCAGAGATCTTCCTGTCCCCACCCCACCATCCCTGAAGTGTTGGGCTTACAGAGGTGTATGACTACACTTGACTTGAAAAACATTTTTTAAAAGATGGATTTATCTTTTTTTTGTGTGTGTGTGTGTATGGGTATTTCGCCTTCATGCACGTCTGTGTGCCATGTGCATGCTGAGCCTAAGACAAGAGGAGGGCATCAGACTTCCGTGGAGCTGGAACTATAGATAATTGTTAGCTGCTGTGTGGGTGCCAGGCATTGAAGCTAGGTCCCCTGCAAGAGCTGTCATGTTCCTAATCAATGAGCCATCTCTCCAGCCCCACACTTGACTTTGTATTTGGGTGATAGGGATCCAAACTCAGGTACTTACAATTATGTGTGTGTAGCAAAAGCTCTTGCACATCAAGCCATTTCCTCAGCCCAATCAGAAAATTCTTCTTGCATTCCCTGTAAGCCAAGGCTTCCTGCTTTAGTGATACACTTGCTGTGCCATAGCTTGTCCTCAGATATGAGATTACTAAGGTGTGTCAATCAGAATGGATCAGGGTAAGTCACAGTAACAAAGAAACTTACATCCTAGAGGTTTGAAAGAGCAATGATTTATCTCTTGTTCATCACAGGTTGGTTCGTCATCTCATCTTTGTTCTAGTTTGGGGACTGAAACAGAAGACACAGCCATTATTGGGGTCTCTTTGTCAGAGTGAAAGTAGTGCTCAAAGGACCTGCAACGGCAATGAAATACTTCAGCTACAGCTAGTCATGTGGCCCCCGCTCAACCAGAGTAGGTGAGTGCAATTGTGTCTGAGGAAGAAGGACCAAGAATTCTGGTGAGCATCTCTAACTGTGTATCTTTTACCTCAAGGTGGCACAACAAAGTCCACCTTCCATGGGCAAGTTGAAATACTAGGTATGATATTGATGGTAGGAATAATAATATATTGTACTCAGTGGACATTTGCTATCCTTACCAGAATAGAACTAGACACTTGTCTAAGCACTTTCCCTATGACCTCAGAGACAGCACTGAGAACAGAAAAGGTTAGGTTGTTGTAGGGTAGAGAGGAGTGCACATTGCATCAAGGAGACAGATGGAAAAGCTGTTTGTGTGAGAGAGAGGGGAGAGGGAGAGAGAGGAGCATGAAGGCAAAATACCCATACACAAAAACATAAAGATAAATGAGTCTTATACCTTACCCAGAAGTTATTTGAGAATCTCTCCTCTAGAGCCATTTTCACAGCCTTTGCCAGGAATCACTTACCAAATTTTTTGAGTAACTGATGGTCATTTGGGAAGATGTTTCATGAGTTGAACATAAAAGTCATGAAACAATATTAGCTCACATTTGTGAATGTACTAAGTGACAAACGCCATGTTAACTATTCTACATACATTCTGCTATGCCATCCTGAACAGAACCCCAGCAGCAGCAAGCAAGGGTCCTGAAGCAGGACTGTGCTGGGCATTCAAGAAACAAGAGGGCCATATGGTAGCTGCAGCTCACAGAATAAGAGGAATGAAGAAGGTGATTGCGGTGGGTGGGGCTGGTGGGGATTGGGTAGAGTTTTTTTAATCTGCTGAAGGATAGGGTTTTAATGAAGACGGGTGTTGGGAGGGTGGTGAACAGAAGAGTGGTCCAGATTAGATAAACTCTGCTAGTAGCTGGGTTGAAAATAGACTGTAGAGGGGAGGTCAGAGCTGTAGATGGAGGTCACACAGTTGACCGTTGCAGCCATCTAGGGGAAAGCTGACAATGCTTAGTCTAGAGCCATGGTTATCAAATACACAATTCTTTCTGAAAGGTTCAGGCATTATGCTGGCCTGCCCCTGTTAACCTGGTGGAATAGGCAGTACCCTGGTCAGCCCAAGGTTCCATGGGAACTAAGTCTGCACGCAGGTGCAGAGGACCCCTTTAAAAGACAAGTCCCTGCCCATTTACGCTCTCTGTTCCCTCTCTCTGTTCTCTCTGTTTCCCTGCTCTGTTTCCTCACAGCTTCCTTTCTACTCTCTCTCTCACCTATGTGCTCTCTTTATGGCGATCGGCCATGGCGGTCAGCCATTTACCCCTGTTCCTCTTCTTAGTCTCCCTACTCTGCCAGGCCTTATAATAAACTTATAGTCTTATGTCTCATGTCTCAGCATTTCTCTTTTCTTCTTTTTAAACAAAAGAATAACACTTTCCCCTTGTGAAACATCTGGCAATGTCCAGGGATGGTTTGGTTCGTCACAACTTAGAGGAAAGGGAGGTTGGTATATGTTCCTAGTGGGTGTATAGATATGAGAGATGATGCCGCAGAGTGTATGGCTGCCTCCCCTTTACAAACAATTATCAATTTTTGTGCCTGAATGTCTCTAGGGCTGCGGCAGAGAAACTGGTAAGATGGCAGAGTGGCATCTGGTAGTAATAGGGAGGGATGACCAGTTTCTGAATATGTTTTGAAGGTAGGACCAGTAGGATCTCTCCACAGACTGGGCTGTAAGAAACAGAAAGGGGCCAAGAGTGGCATCCCATTTGCCCCAGGAATGGTGAAGAGTGAAGTTGCTGAGATGAGGAGGAGCAGATAATGGGAGCAAAGCCAGGAACTCCGCTTTGGATATGTTAAATCTTATTAGGGCTTTGCTCCCATCCCTAGGGGTCTCCTCCCATATTGCTAGTGAAAAAAATGCATAGCTAATCCAAAGCAGGGAGCCCTGTGGCCAGTTATTTATAGCTTACTCTGAGTTGCCTTGTCTGCACCTCCTGCCCCTTTGCTGCCTTGCTTGTCTTTTGTATTAATGCTTTCACTTAATGGGTTTCATTAGGACATTTTCATACATGTGTACCATTGTTCTCTGCCCATAGTCCCCATCCACTCCCTTGGCTCTCTTCTCTCCTTTTATTAGTCCCCTTCCTGACTCCAGTCTCTTTTCTGTTGTTTATACTGTCTTAGAGAGGGACAGGAACAGGATTCCCCATCCTGAATCACCACAGAAAGAAACCCTTTGCACAACTCTAAGGGCTGCTGGGAAACCAATCTGAGAGCCTTACCACTAGGTAATGTTAGATCCCCGGAAAACTCAGGCCTCTGGGGTCCCAGCCCAGGACCTCGGTCACCCCAATCACCAGGCAGATTCAAAAACTTGCTGCAAACTGCATGAGGCTTTATTGTTGTTTAATGAGCTAACCCCATGTTAGCTCGAATCTTTCACCTACCCGCCATGGAGGATGGCCAGCAAAGACAGCTTGAACCGGCTGCTGAGAGATCTTGTAGGGCAGCATAAGGGGAGTGTCTAGCACAGGCTCAGGATTGGTGTGCCTCCAGGCTTGGAGGGCTTGCCCTGTGTTGATTGGCCAATTGGTTGTTATGGCCCATAGGCCCTCCCAGGGTGGTTGCTATGCTCTGCACATCATTGCTGTGCACTTGTCCGTAAAGCACACCCAGAGCTGTAAAGCATAGCGCCACCAGCTAACTTCTGATTGGTTCCTTGCCACGAGGCAGGCATCTGACTTCTAGTGACTAGGACAAGGTCAGGCAAGCACGTGTTACTATCTTGGCTGCTGAAATGGGGAGCTGGTCCCTTCAGTAAGGAACTCTAAGAGGAAGAGGGAGAGCCCAGGATTGGACAGGTTACATTAATGTTGTATTATTATGTTATGACATCACAGTATGTCATGGCTCCTGAGCCTGTGCGTACCCCTAGACACTCCCCTTATGCTGCCCAACAAGATCTCTCGGCAGCCAGTTCAAACTGTCTTTTGTGGCCAACCGCCATGGTGGGTGGACTAAAGACTGGAGCTAATATGGGGTTAGCTCGTTAAATTACAATAAAGCCTCATGCAGTTTGCAGCAAGCTCTCAAATCTGCCTGGTGATTGGGGTGACTGTGGTCGTGGCCTGGGACCCTGATACCTGAGTTTTCCGGGGGTCTAACAGAAATGATGATAGCTTGAATCTGTGAGAAAATAAAAGCCAAAGGATCCCTTATACCCAAAAGGGGACAAAACAGGTTCAATGAAGAACAGACACTTGTGGCGGAGGGGTGGGCGGGCGGGGGCGGGAGGGGCTTGAGTGGCTCTTGACAGTGTCTCAAAAAGTCCAGCTGTCACAGGGAGCAAAGGGGGACAGTGCCACATAAGTCATTGCAGAAACACATGCTTCATATTTCTGTCGCCAAGACAGCAGCATCTGAATCTGGACATTCTCACTCATTCATTCACTCACATTCACTGAGGGCTCACCGTGGACTATGTCACCACATCACTGTCTGTGATGCAGAGAAGGAAGACTCACTGTCCCCGTCTTCTGCCATCTGGCAGCACAGTCATGTACCACAGTGATGGATGTAGACACATGCACCGCTAGCTTAGGCGCAAAGTCAGGTGGAATTGAAGGCTGTGTTAGAGGAGGCAGGAGAAGCAGCTCATCCCTCCTGAGTGCCATCAACTTTAAAAGAGAAATGCTAACTTTGATTTAGCCACAGTGCTAAGAAGTGGGAATGCAGAGATGACCCTGGAGCAAAAGCCCCGAGAATGTCTGGGTGTGGCACATCGCCTGTGTACAGATAGACAGCTGTGTCCCTAGGTAGACTTCCCGAATCCTCCCCAGGATGCTCAGGATCCTCAACCCCTGTCCTTGATGGGACATCACTGATGTCAACCTTGTGAGATTAGTCACTCTGGCTAAGAGAACTGCTTAGATACTGTCCATTCAATGGCCTTTAACTTGCTTCCAGAGGTCCCCAGGGGCTATAGAGGTAGCTGCAGGTGAGAAAATGGAAAGAAAGGTTGAAACACATTCTCTTAAACTTATTTATTTCACTTATTTTATTGGTCTTCATCTTCATACAAGATTTCATTAAACCACGCGTTATAAAGCTAGGAATGGTTGGGAAGCCACAATTTTATCTTTGCAGAGAAGAATTCTGGGAGAGAAATTGTTCTTGAGGATATCACACTGAGAAAGTTAAGACGGAGACTGGGTTTTGTACCTGTGGCCACTTCATTTCCTGCTGTGCCCAGCCACCTCATCGCAGTGGTGGCCATGACAGGGGCTCTTGCTTCCCCTTGAAGCAAAAGGGTCAGGGTCATGTGATAGGTTTGCTGAGCAGGGACAAGAAGAGCTGGGAGGAGCCTTGTTTATGAATTGTGCTTAGAACCACTCCTTGCCTACAGGGCAAGGTGGTGCTAGGGAAAGCTTGAAGACCAAGGAAGGGTGTGTGCTGGGTAAGAATCCTGCATTCACTCTGGAGCACCAGGAAGCCCAAGGTCTGGCAGGTAGTAATATAGCTGTAGGAAGTGCTCTAGAAGAAATAGAAAGAAGCAATTCTTCACTGTCACCGTGAACTCATGTAGCTTTTCCGATAAGGATTCCTTTACAAATTCTGTGAGGGGAAAACAGAGGAACCAGACGTTGTGACAGAAAGAAGCCTACAGCCCAGCAGGGGAGTGAGAGGTGCACATTTGTAATTACAATACCGAGGGGCAATGAGAATTAAGAGATCAGGGACCATGCCACAGACTCTTGTGAAGAGACAATCGCTGGTGCTTCCATCACAGGTGGCTCTGAGCTGCCACCTGAGACCAGGTAATCAGTGGGAGGTGGGCACAGGGAGGTCCTCATTAGTTCTGAAAGGGGGTTTGAGAGTGTTTAGGCATAGCTTTCAAATATACACTAAGTCCCATTCCTTCCAGAAGTTGAGGTGGGGTCTGCAGGCATCCCTGTACTTTGAAAACGGAGTGGGCCAAAGCAACATAGCTTCCAAGTAGCTGTGAGATCTGAATGGAAGTGACCCCTAGGCTCAAGTATTTGAATGCTTAGTCAGAAGGGAACTGAGCTGTTTGGGAAGGATAAGGGGGTGTGGCCTTGTTGGAGGAGATGAGTCACTGCGGGATGGGCTTGGAGGTTAAAAAGCCCTTGCTAGCTTTAGTCTCACTCTGCCTGCTGCCTGTGAATCAGGATGTAGCTCTCAGCTTGTTTTCCAGCAGTGTGCCTGCCTGCTGCCACACTCCTGACCCCAATGATACCGGACTAAGCATCTGAAGCTGTAAGCATGCTCCCAGTGAAATGTTTTCTTCTCCAAGTTGCCTTAGTTGTCAGTTAAGGTGGCGCACACCGGTAGGATTTGTGGAAGGAAACAGAGGCAGGAGGATCACAAGTTCAAGGCCAGCCTGGACTAGACATTAAAAATTAAAGAAAAAAAGTTACCTTAGTTATGGTGTCTCTTCCTAGCAATAGAACAGTAACTGAGACCATAGCTCAGGAGGATTCAGGTTTGCCAGTAAAGAGAAGAAACCAGTTAC